>NC_084827.1:128348200-129598200 GCF_033115175.1 Lepus europaeus
CTGCATTTAGGGTGAATGCATACTTAATTCCACTAAATACTCTTGGATAATTGAGATAAATGCTTTCCAGTATAACTGACCTACTTTGTAAGCAAACCAAAAGTGACCAACAGTTTTATCTTTCCACTAAATTTTTTCCCATCTCTACATTGTCCATCATTTCTAAAAATTCCCCTTCTATGTTTTATTATTCTTATCTTACTTTGTACTGTCTTACATGTTGGTGAGGCTTCCCTTTCCCATGGATTATATATACTTAACTGTTTTAATTTCGTTCCTACCCCCTAATTATTTTTTATTGTTGGATTTTTTAAAGTAGTATAGAACTCTACATCAGTGGAGTCCAACAGAAAGTTTTGCAACAGGCTGGAAACTGTCACCATAGACATGTGCCTGTTCAGCATTTGAAGTGTAGCCAGAGTGAACTAAGAACTTAATATTCAATTTAATATATTTTAATTAACTTAAAGTTTATATTATTAATTTTGAAATCTATATTAGATTAAAATTTATATAGCCATATGTAACCAGTGACTACCATATTTTACATGTTATTCTAAATATTGATGCCTTCTTGATTTTAGATATTCTTTCTAGTCTTCCCTTTGTCACTTTTAAATAATCATAAATTTTTTATGTGATTTTCTCTTTAATCATTCACAAGAATATCATAGAACTAATGAAATATCCATCTCACTGCATTCTTGCCAAAATCAGCTATTGCAGTGATATTGTGGAAGGATTTTTTTTCCCCAATTTCAAAATCCTTTTATTTCATTTAATAATTTTATAACTCTACTAAAAAAAGATAACTCTCATCTCTAAAATTTATCTACTTATATATTTATACTAATATATATTCATAGTTTCCTATTTCATCTAATGGTTTCTATCAAATATAATTGTCTGGGGCCAGTGCTGTGGCACAGGGGGTTAACACCCTGGCCTGAAACGCTGGCATCCCATGTGGGCACCGGTTCTAGTCCCAGCTGCTCCTCTTCCAATCCAGTCTCTGCTGTGGCCTTTGAAGGCAGTAGAAGATAGCCCAAGTCCTTGGGCCCCTGCACCCATGTGGGAGACCCGGAAGAAGCTCCTGACTCCTGGCTTCGGATCTGCACAGCTCCAGCCTTTGCGGCCAATTGGGGAGTGAACCAGCAAATGGAAGACCTCTTTCTCTCTCTGTCTCTCCTCTCTCTGTGTAACTCTGTCTTTCAAACAAATAAATAAGTCTTTAAAAAAAAACAAATATAATTGTCTTTTTGATACTGAATATTTTCAATATTTGGTAAGTGAGAAACTCTTGTAGTTGGCTTCTGTTGATTTCTGATGTGTCCTATAATTCTTCAGACATTTTTGTACTTGCTTTCACAACCTGATATTCTAGACATATCTTTTATTTTATATCTTTATACCTAGAATCAGCCATTTCCCAAGATGCTCTGATGGTTGAAGTAGAAATAAACATTTTGGAGTTAAGTGTTGTGTTTTCCACCTGATGCCTTGCTTCTGAGCCTTCTTTGTGGACAGAGCTAAAAAATGTGTGTATCCCATACATTACTTTCTCTGGAGCTTTTTCTCTCCGTCTCTTTCCTTCTTTCATACATTCTATTTCCATTGAAAAGAATTCTGATATATTCAGGTCAAGTCAAATCTCCAACAAAAGAAGATTCCATTCAGTGTGCTTCATTGTTTTGATGGTTTTTGAATGTAAGTTTCCCTAGTTCTTTTGAAAATGATCTGTAGGATTTCAGAGGTCTAAAATGAAGGGGATCTGTATCCAAAGATTTGTGATCCTCTTTGTAATGAACTTAGTGTGTTATTAAAATTTAAAGGAAAGTTTTAAACCCCTGCCCTGTTCTATGGTAAGGGAATTTTCCTAGTAATACCCTGGAGTTGATGACAAGTCAAAGATTAACTCTTGATTTATACTCTTATCCAGATGGCAAACGTTTTTCTTGTTTGTTTTGTTTTGGTTTTGGTTTTAACTGAATCTGTGTGGATGGGGGATCTCTTAGGAGGGTTGTGATTTCTTTTTACCTTGCTAAGTGACCAGACACTAAGTTCAAGTATCTGAAATACTGAAAATGCTTTCAGAACAAAAAACCATTTTTAAAACAACTTTATTTAAGCTACACAAGTTTCATGTATTTATTTCATATATACAGATTTTGGAACATAGTGATACTCCCCCCAAACTCCTCCTCCTGCCCATGCTCCAATCCTTTCTCCTCCTCCCTCTCACATTCCCTCTCTTAATTTTTACAAATATCTGTTTTCAGTTTACTTAATGATTGTATAGTTAATCCTACACTAAGTAAAAGAATTTAACAAATAATATGAAGAGAAAACAAAAACCGCAAAAAAAAAAAAATTAACAGCACTGTTTCTCAGTGGAAGAGATAAGGGCTGTAAATAACCATCTAATCTCAAAATGTCTATTTCACTCCAATACATTACATTTCAGGTATTCTGTTAGTTACCCTGGATCAGGGAAAAAATGATATCTGTCTTGTGAGGAAATTCAAATGGCCAACAGATACTTGAAAAATCCTCAGGATAACTAGCTAGCCATCAGGGAAATTTAAATCAAAATCACCATGGTGAGGTTTAACTTCACTCCAATTAGAATGGCTCTCATATAGAAATTAACAAATATCAAATGCTCGAGGATGTGGGGAAAAGGGTACCCCTGTCCACTGTTGATGGGAATGTGAACTGGTGCAGCTACTGTGGAAGACAGTATGTAGATACCTCAGAAATCTGATTGTTGACCTACCATATAACTCAGCCATCCCACTCCTGGGAATTTACCCAAACAGAAGAAATCAGCATCTGAAAGAATGATCTGTACCCCAATGTTCACTGCAGCACAATTAAGGATAGCTAAGACATGGAATCAACTCAGATGGTTATCAATTGTTGACTGGATAAAGAAATTATGGTATATGTACACTCTAGATTACTACTCAGCTGTAAAAAAAAATGAAATCCTGACTTTTGCAACAAGATGAATGCAACTGGAAACCATTATACTTAGTGAAATAAACAAAAGAGCATTTTTACTTTTATTTTTCTTTGGGTTTCACTATTATTTATGTTTTGAGTATTTCTTATCCCCTCTGCAATATTTTGAAGAGGAGGTTTTGCTACATTATCCAGCATTTCTATCAATTTCCAATGGTAACATTGGCCCCAGTAATTCAATATTATTACTCATAGAAATAGTGATTGTAATCTTAATTCCTCTATTTACTATTTTCTTTGTAAGAGATTTCATTGATGTAAAGGCTGAACATATAAACTACCTTTTAACTAAACAGGATTCATACACAATCCAAGGAAACAGTTAGCTGCTGCCAAAGTCTGAATGCATTCAAAGATTCATGTTGAAACCTAAACACTGATCTGATTGTGTTAGGAGGTGGCCCTTTGAGAGGCAATTAAGTCCTGAGGAATGGCATAATCTTCATGAATGAGTAGTGTCCATTATAAAAGAGGCTCCAGAGAGCTGCCTTGTCTTCCTACCCTGTGAGAACAAAGCAGAAAAGAACCATTTATGAACAGAAACTGGGTCCCCACTAGATACCAAACTGCTGAACCTTGACTTTAGCACCTCTAGAACTCTGAGCAACAAATTTATTGTGTTTAAGAGTTACCCGATCTGTTGTAGTTCATTACAGCTGTCCGAATGAAATAAGACAGCTGTGTTTTAATTTTCATTTTATACAGTAAAATTTCTATCAGCAGAACCTAATGGATACATTAAAGTTATATTGTCATTTTAACAACCTTCTTGAGACAGATTTCACATACAATATAATTCATGCATTTACAGGTTACAATTGAATGCTTTTTAGTATATTCACAGAGTTGTACAACCATCTCCATGATCTAATTTTAGGACTTTCCACTCACCTCCCACCACCTCTGTAGCCACATGCAGCCACAACCCAATTTCTATTAAATCTGTCTATTCTTTTCCAGATAAATTATGTAGCATATTTTTGCAATTGAATTATTTCACTTATAATATTTTTAAGGTTTGTCCATACTGTAGTATGTATAAGTCTTTCATATTTATCGCAGAATAATACTTCTTTGTAGGCCAGTATCTCACTTTAATAAAAGAAATCCCTATGGTAACATTACATTTCCTTTTTTGTTTTGTTTTGTTTTTTTATTTGTTTGTTTGTTTTTGTTTTTGTTTTTTTGTGAGAGAGCTAGAAAGAGATAAACAGATAGAGCCACAGAGCTCTCCTCTGGTGGTTAACCACTCAAATGCCCAAGAGCTGGGAACTCAATTCAGGTTGTGGCAAATGCCCAAAACTTGAGCCCCAACCTGTTGCCTTCAAAGGATGTACATTAGCAGGAAACCAGAATTGATAGAAATGCCAGGGGTCAAACTCAGGCACTCTTATAGGGAATGTTGGTGTCTCAAGTATCATCTTACTACTACACCAAATGTACACTCTCAAATTTTGTTCATCCTTTCATCAAATGGTAAATATTTGTTTTTAGTTTTAGCTATTATGTATAGTGCTACTATGAATATGTGTATATGAATTTTATATGAACATATGTTTTCATTTCTTTTGGATGAAACTGGTGGGTTCTACAGTAAGCCTAATAATTTAAGGAATACACCATTGTTTTACAAAGTGGCTGCACCTTTTTACATTCCTATTGGCAATACACATGCTCTCATTTCCCACATCCTTTTAAATAAGTGCTATAATCTGTTTCTTGCTGATTTTGACATGTTTTTCCTTTATGGTTGCTTCTAAATATAACCAGCAGACTAGATAGTAAGTAGTATATCACTTGGTTTTTTTATTTTCAGTATCAGAATGGCTATTATTTGAAACATATTTCCATCTGTTTATGGACATTTGAGTATCTTCTTTGAGAAATGCCTTTGTAGAACTTTTGCGCATTTATTTTTTATGTTTATTTTTAATTTATTTTGAGGTACTTGAAGGGCAGGGAGAGAGGAAGTGGGAGAGAGAGAGAGGAGAGAAAGAAAATGAGAGAGAAAAAGAGATAGAGAGAAGGAGGGAAAGAGAGCAGTCTTCCATCTTCTGGTTCACTCCCTAAATTCCTCAACAACTAAGGCTGAGCTAGGATGAAGCCAGGAACCCAGAACTCACTTGAGTCTCTCACAGGAGTGGTAGGGGCCCAAGAGCTTGGACAAACATCTGCTTCCTCACAGGATGCATTGCAGGAAGCTAGATCAGAAGTGGAAACTATGGGAGTCAAGCCAGCTCTGGAATATGAGATGTAGGAATTGCAAGTGGCAGCTTAACCTATTATGCCATGCTACCCATCCCTGCATATTTTATTTAAATTATTTTCCTTTTTCTTATTGAATCATAAAATTATTTATATATATATTATAGATGAAAATCCCTATCATATATTGAGTTTGCAAGTATTTCCTCTCATAGTTTTCTGATGTCTTCTCACTTAAATTATTGTATCACTTGTACAATAAATGTGCCGATTTTTAAAAAAATTTGTATAATTTTCATCTAAATTGTTCTCTTATCATTTGTGCTTTTGATGTCTTAACTAAGAAGACTTTGCCTAATCAAAGTCACAGGGATTTACTCTCAAATTTTCTTGTAGTGTTTTATAGTTTTCACTCTAAAATCATTGTCTCTGATACATTTTATAGAGTTTATTTGGAAAGCAAAGAGACACTGAGATATAGATTGATGACAGACAGGTAGATACAGAGATAGAGAGTGATACTCCATCTGATGATTCACTCCCCAAATGCCATGCAAGAGCCAGAGTTGGGCCAGGTCAATGCCAAGAACCATGAATTCCATCCAGATCTCCCAAGTGCATAGGGACCCAATTACTTTTAATCATCATCTTTTGCTGCTTAGAATGTGTTTTAGGGACTGACACTGTGGCATAGTGGTAAAACTGCCACCTGCAGTGCCAGTATCCCATATGGGTGCCGATTCAAATGCTGGTTGCTCCATTTTCCAACCCAGCTCTCTGCTATGGCCTGGGAAAGCAGTAGAGGATGGTCCAAATCCTTGGATCCCTGCAACCTTGTGGGAGACCCAGAGGAAGTTCCTGGCTCCTGGCTTCGGATTGGCACAGCTCCAGCCATGGCAGCTGTTTGGGGAGTGAACCAGCGGATGGAAGAACTCTCTTTCTCTCTGCCTCTGCAACTCTGTAACTCTGCCTTTCAAATAAAAAAAAAAGTGCTTTAGCAAGAAACTGTATTGGAAGTGGAGGTGAGATAGGCGCTCTGGTATGGCATGTATGTGTCCCAAGCAATGGCTTAATCTGCAACACGACAATGCCTGCCCCTTTTGTCCATTTTTAAATATTATTATTTATTTGAAAGGCAGAAAGACAGAGTCAAAGTGAGAGCTCTCACTCACTGATTTATTCCTGAAATGCCAAAAACATCTGGGGCTAAACCAGGCCACAGCTGGCAGCCAGGACCTCAGTGTGAATCTTCCACAAGGGAGTTAAGGACTCAAGTACTTGAGCCATTACATGCTGCTTCCCAGGGGGCACATCAGCAGGAAACTGGCATTGAGAGCAGAGTCAAGGCTTGCACACAGGCACTCCTAATATGAGATTGAAAGCTCCCAAGCAGAGTCCTAATAGTTTTGCTAAACTTTTCTGCACTTGTATGTGTTGTAAAGGGAGACACACACACATACACACACAGAAACAGAGAGAGAGAGAGAGGAGAGAGAGAGAGAGAGAGAGAGAGAGAGAGAGAGAGAGAGAGAGAGAGGCATCTCCCAACCATTGGTTCACTCCACAACTGGCCAAGACAAATGGAACTGTGCCAGGCTGAAGCCAAGGACCCCTGGGATCCCATCTGGGTTCTCACATGGGTGACAGGGGACCAAGTGCTTGGACCATAATCTGTTGTGCTTTCAGGTACATTGTCAGGGAGCAGGACTGGAGGCAGAGTAGCTGGGACTTGAACTGGTGCTCTGATATGGATGTTGGCATCACATATGGAGACTTAACCTGCTGGGCCACAGCCTGCTCTGTGTGTTTTATGAGGAAAGGGGCCTACTTCATTGTGTTTATATGAGGACATCTGTTAGTTTCATTTCTTGAAAAGATTATTCTCTATTGTATTGTCTCACCTCCCTTATGTAAGAAATTGACTTACTATAAATGCAAGGTTTTGTTTCTGTATTTTCATTGCTATTACATGAATGTGCATGTCTACTATGATAGTGACATTATATCTTGATCCCTGCAGCTTTTTTTTCTGGAAAATTTCAAGTGGAGAACTGCAATTTTCCAATTTACTTTTATTTTTAAGATTTTTTGCTCTTTTGTTACCTCTCCTCTCCATGTGGATTGGCTCATCGAGCTTTGTGAAATAGAATTATTGCTATTTTAACAATACTAAGTATTTCAATCCAGAAACACGCCATGTATTCCTACCGATTTGAATCTTTTTTTCTTCATCACTTTTGGTAATTTTTGTTACTTATTTTGTGAAATTTATTCCGAAATATTATATTCATTTTTGATGCTCTCATAGATGGAATTACTTTCCAAATTTCATTCTGGACTTATCCCATGTACTGTTCAGAAATGCAGTTGATTTTTGTATATTGATCTTGTATTCTACAAACTTCCTTGGTGGTTTATTAGCTTTATTTTTTAGTAGATTTCTTGGTATTTTCTATATATGAGATCAAGGTATCTTAACATAGAGATATCTTACTTTTTACTAAAAAAAGTAGTTTTTGAAGATGAAATTCATGGCTGAAGTGTTACATTCTTGCTGTCATTTGAACTTTCACAGATTTTCTTACAAAAATCTTTCTCCATCCATGTATGACCATTGGGAAATTTTCAGAGACTTCAATAGTTGTATTTTTTGTAAACTTTTTATCATTTAGGTTGTTTCACTCATATCATTATTCATGAAGTGCTTCTCACATATAAATTTTGAAGTCTTTAAATTGATACATAAAAATTACACATATTTATGTAGTTTCATATAATATTTTCATAAATGTTCATATAATATTGATTGTAATTTTACTCAATGTCTACATCAAATTGGATAAAATTGACATATTTATTATGTTGATAATGTTCATCTGTCAACAAAGTATATTTTTTTCATTTGTTCAAATCCTTTCTAGTATATCCTAATAAAATGTATATTTTTCTTCATATAAACAATTTGTTAGGATAATTCTGAAATATTATATTGTTTGATTTAGCGTAACAAGTGGCCTCACTTGCTTTGCTCCTGTTGTGAATAATATGCATTTTTGAAATGTAATTGGTGTCTCTTTTAAGTAGAACTCTTATGAATTCAAATAGTTTACCTATTTTTTTATTCTGGTTTTTAATGTTGAAACTTACCTCAATGAAAATACCATCTATAAAATCCTTTAAACAGTTCATTTATGCATAGTATATAATTTTTTGGCTAATTGTCCATTTTCTCAAATTCCTCAATTATTGATACAATTGCATTTCAGAGTACAGAGGAATATATTCTTAAATAATCTGTGAGATACAATTGAAGGAGTCATTAGATTCTTATTTTTTCCTCTTTTTGAAATGCTAAGACAATGCAGTTATTGCACAGCCCACATCATAGTCTAGTCAGATCATTTAGCTAGATTATGTTCTGATTGACTTCACTGGCTGACTCAAACTGACCCCAGTACTCAACAATACTTGTTCAGTATTGAGACCCTCTGGGTCTCTGAAATGTCACCATCTGGTCACACTGATACTGGCTGCCCGTTTGACAACATCTGTTGCTTTCTCCTGAACCTTATTTCTGCAGCTCTAAAATAGCCTACTGATACTGAATATATCTGCTGTCTTCACAGTGCTTTCCAAATCAGCATCTTTCTAGTAAATAATACAACAAGAGGAAATCTAAAAGTAGAAACCCTAAAAACCACTGCTTACTAATTTTGTACTGTTTGTTTACCTCACCTTTATTAAGGATCTAATGCATGCATTGAAGTGCTCTGGCCCTAGAAATGCATTAATATTAAAAAAAAAAAAAACCTAGCATTTGTGAAATAAATGTATTCTGAGTTAATTGGCATGAATCAACCTTTAATCTTTTTTTTTTAATTATTTATTTAATTTACAGGTATAGTTACAGGTAGTGAGAGGGAGAGGAGACAGAGAGAAAGGTCTTCCATCTGCTGGTTCACTGCCCAAATGGCCACAGTGGTCGGAGCTGCACCAATCTGAAGCCAGGAATCAAAAGATTCTTCCGGGTCTTGCATGTGGGTGGCTGGGCCCAAGCGCTTGGGTCATCTTCTACTGCTTTCCCAGGCCATAGCAGAGAGCTGGACTGGAAGAGGAGCAGGTGGCACTAGAACCAGCGCCCACATGGGATGCTGGCAACTCAGGCAGAGGATTAACCTACTGTGCCACAGCGCCAGCTCCTTAATTTATTATTTTAACAGTCTGCTCAGAAATTTCATCAGGACTTGTAGACTATTTTTCACACTTACCTTCTTCAGTGTGGATCTATGTGTCTCAACTGTGAAGCCCTGACCAATAACTTAGATCCCTGAAGTTATACATTTTAACTTAGGACCAAAAATCAACTGAATACCTACCAAATAGCACACATAGAACTAGTTGTTAGCAATGCAAACTTGAAAAACACACTGTTCCTTTCTCAACAAGCAGGATAGAAGAAGATAAGCAGGTGCTAGGCTGTTAAAAACTGCCAGAACACAAATAAAAGATAAATCATTCACCTGCTTCAGAAAGGCATACAGGAATGAGGGAAAGACGAAAGAGAATGACATTAAGTAGAACTCTAAGAGAATAACAGTCTCCAGCCCTGGTGGATGGCATTTGGTGGAAGGAATATCATCAATGATGACAGAGTTGAAGGATCACAGAGTGTTCTGGGAACATGTGGTTTGATGCTAGTGAGTCTGAGGAAGTAGTAAAACATAAAATTTTGAAAGTGGTGTTGCCTTGAGTCTGGATGTATGTCATGATCATAGGCAGGATTTTTGTTCTCTAGACAATGGGAAGCCAACCTAAATTTTAAAGTAGAAAAGAAAATTGAATGGACTCCTGTGGGAAGATTCTAATCTGAACTCAGCCACTCATTACCTCTGAAACTTAAAAAAGCTATTTGTTCTCTCTGGGCCTCCTTTCCCTAATCTGTAATTGAGGATTAATAATATTTATCCTATTGAGTTGTTGTAAGCATTAAAAATCAGAAACACTTAGCATGGTGCTCAGCATGTAGTTGCTCTTTAAAATTAAGTTGTGTAATCACAGTAGAATATCTCCTGGGGAAAGAGAACAAGAATGGATAAAGATTGACTGTGACAGCATCTGGTTTCTATTGGAGCTTCCTAAATAAAGGGCAACCAGACCTGAAATCCGTGCATGCTGACAAACCTGGGGAGGTCATGTGCATTCATAAAGGTGCAAATACTGGGAGTAATACATGAGTCAGATTGCAGAATCTGTCTTGATGGGAAAAGTCATAAATGGAATTGAATAATGGCTGAATTGTGTGATAGATAAATATCAGATTAATTCTATGGACATTTTAGAACAGAGCCCTCCAAGTAAGATTTAACAGACTCACTCTATAAGTTATTTGAACATAACTATTTCATAGAATTATTAAAAAGAGTATGAATACTGATTATAGAAGTGAACAGATTTGTGAAACCAATAGGTTTCATGATAGTTAAGATCTTACTTACATCTCTTGCATGAGCAATTTTAACATTTTTCAATAAGCCTATCTGTTGCTATTCTTTCTCAATGATAGAAATATAAATGATGTAAACATCTACAAACAGTGCACCATGCAGTTCGTGATTATAGCTTTACCTTTCTCTCCATCCTTGTCTCTTATACATATGTCCTAGTACTTTCTGCCCTAATAACAACAAATCGCATCTGTTCCTTGACCTCATCAGTTGTTTCAGTCCTCTGTGATTCTGTATGTGGTGTGGATTCTTACTGGAAACCAGTTCAAACATTGCTTTTCTTCCACAATTACTGTCACTTATTCACAGCTCAGTACACATGTTACCTTCCTCAGAAGTGCTCTTTGACCCCCACCTATGTGGTACAATCAATCCTATGGAATCTTTACCATAGATAGCACTTTTTTAACTTGGTTGACAACATTCTACTTATGTAACTATCTTACTAGCACTTATGTTCCTTTATTCCAGGAACCCTCTTTATTCTGCTTTATAAAATCAAAATGTCGACTAGTGCTTGATAAGTACTATGTTAAGCACAGAAAATGTAGACACCTCTCTTCTGGATAAGTTAACTCACAAGCTGTGATGTATTCTCAAGCCTTAGTTTGATTTATGTATATATGTATGTATGTATGTTACATGAGAGAAGTTTTTAAAGGAAAGCATTTAACTCATATTTCAACTGAATAAATTATTCAGTATAGTTTTCAGATTTTCCTGATTTTTTTTAAATCTGTGTATCTGTTTATGATATATTGATGTTTATGGTAGGAAAACTAAAATGACTTGTGGCATGTATTGATGCAATAAATGGTATAATCCTCATAGTTATTTGTAGATAAGCTAATAGTATGTTTCTATAGATTTAATAATCAAAAAGTTGAAATTTGAAACTCAAAAATGATTAAGTAGAGGGGCCAGAATTGTGGCATAGCAGGTTAAGCTCTGCTTTCAATGCTGGTCAGGCTGTACTACTTCTAATCCACTCCATGCTAATGTACCAGGTAAGGCAGTGGAAGATTGCTGAAGTACTTGGGCCCCTAACATCCATGTGGGAGACCCAGATGAAGTTTCTGGCCTTCTGGCTTTAGCCTGGCCCAGCTCTGGCTGTTGGGGTCTTTGAGGAGTGAACCAGCAGATAGAAGATTTCTTTCTATGCCTGTTCCTTTTCCTGTGTAAGACTGTCTTTCAAATAAATAAATATTTGAAAAATATTAGGTTATGTACATTAATTATAAATACTTAAAATTAATTATTTAAAATTATTTCTCCTTTGTGAAAAAACTCTTTGAAGTTCTTTGAGGCTTCCACATTAGCTTTGACTGTGACAATAGAGATTAGCCTTAGTGTGATAGCTGGGGCCCTTAGGAGCCTTCATTGAGAGAGCCGAATAAAGTGGACACACAGCACAGTGGAGTGGAACCCTGGCAGCAGATCCTCCAAGGGAGTTGGCGTCACTTAAACAGCAAGCAAAAATTAAAGACAGAGCAATATTTTTGTTATTCTTATAGTGAACACTAGAGTATGGTGGGTTGGATGATCATTGACTCTGTTGATTTTTGTTATTACAACCGTTATTATAAGCCTCAATAACTATAGCAGGCACTGGAGACAGAATGCTTATATTGCAATCCAGATTCTGCTACGAAGGAAATGTTTGACCTTGGACAGGTTAGCTAAACTCTCTGTCTCAGTGCTCTCATCTATCAAATGGCAAGTAATAACAGGATAAGTGTCATCAAGCTCTTGTGAGAATTATATGACATAACATATGTTAATTGTTGAGAAGGCCTATAAGTGCTACATAAATATGTCCTATTAATAGCATTAATTTCATTTTCTCTAATTTGATAACTGATTTTCCTTCTTCCAGAAAGTCATATCAAAGTAAATACTATCCCAGCATAAGTAAGACATTAAATGTTCATATTCTCATTAAACACGAACTGTAACTTTTTGGAATTTTGTCTTTTGTGTGAATGCCTTACTTAAAATGGTTTGTGTTTTGAATATGAAGCTTATAGACATCTTTTTCAAAGTAGCAACATAGCAGAAACAGAATGAAACATTTTTATTAGAAAACTGAAACATCCTTATAAAAAATCAGTATTCACTAGGCAATGAACTATTCTTTAATGCAAGCATATTATATTGCTTAGAAATTGAATATATTGAAAATATTGCCTGTGGTTTATTTTTCTTTTTCCTATGTTAAGAAACTAGAATATAACATTTTTTCAGTGATTAAATACATTGAGGCTAAATGTTATGTGTTGATTACATGGTTGTCACCTTCCCCATTGTTTAGAATATTGGTGTATGAGAGTACTTTAGAAAGTGCATAGAAAAAATGGAATTAGAATATAAGTTTATTTTGGTGCAAAACATTTTTGAAATTTGCTCACAAATTCCTCATAATGTGCATTTCCCAATGAAATTTTTTAGGACCTTTAATATGCATAAATTTCAAAATGTTTTTGCTTCACAGCAATCTTTTCTTTTAATTCCATTTCCCATGAACTTTTTGAAGTAATCACATATATGCTGCTTGAATACTTTTTGTAATATATTAAAAAGCAAGGAAAAATGTAAAACTAATCTGAACTGTCACAATACTAAAGCACCAATGTTGCATTATAAGCAAAGAGTGAGGGCATCCATATATATCTTTATGTAATTTAACCAAATGAAGTCATACTATATCCACACTTGCCAGTAAGTAAATGTACATTACTATGTTAGTAGCTGCACAGTATTTTATTACATTAAGATATAATGCCATGACTTTAACGTGCACTTTTAGTGACTGATATGCAGTTAAACATTGTGTAATGCCTGAGTGAAGTGTTTTCAGATTTTTAAATATTGCCATTAGATTAAATTTATTTCCTAATATAAAATATTAATTTACAGTTGAAGAATAATGGTTATCAATAGAACAAGTCATTGCTGACTTATGACTGTTTCATAGATCACAGACACTAAAAATAGACTGACATACCTTTTTTATAGATTTATTTATTTATTTTATTTTATTTTTTGACAGGCAGAGTGGATAGTGAGAGAAAGAGACAGAGAGAAAGGTCTTCCTTTTTGCTGTTGGTTCACCCTCCAATGGCCGCTGCGGCCGGCGCATCGTGCTGATCCGAAGCCAGGAGCCAGGTGCTTCTCCTGATCTCCCATGCGGGTGCAGGGCCCAAGCACTTGGGCCATCCTCCACTGCCTTCCCAGGCCATAGCAGAGAGCTGGCCTGGAAGAGGGGTAACCAGGATAGAATCTGGCGCCCCAACTGGGACTAGAACCTGGTGTGCCGGCGCCGCAAGGTGGAGGATTAGCCTGTTAAGCCATGGCACCGGCATTATAGATTTATTTTTATTTATTTGAAAAGAGTTATAAAGAGAGGTAGAGACATAGAGAGAGGTCTTCAATCTGCTGGTTTATTCCCTAAATGGCCGCAATTTCCAGAGCTGAGCTGATCCAGAAGCCAGGAGCTTCTTCCAAGTCTCTCTTGTAGGTACAGGGGCCCAAGGTTTTGTACCATCTTCATTTCATATCCCAGGCACATTAGCAGGGAGCTGGATTGGAAGTGGAGCAGCTGAGACTTGAACCGGTGCCCATATGTGATGCTGGTGCTGCAGGTTGGGTCACAGTGCCAGCCCCTGACATACTTTTCAAAAAAGATCCAGGGTATAAAATAATTTTGGCAGCACTAAAGGAAAAAAGAAGTGATTAGAATTTACAATGCATTTTAAAATATGTAGTAGCATTTAATACCCTGTGGAGGGAATACATAATATCATTTTAAAATAATATTTTGAGCTTGAATATTATATATGTGCATATACATATAAATATATATATATATATATAATTATATTAGAAAACTACACAATCAGTTGAAAAATTTACCATGAAATTTGGAGAATTTTGATATTTCACCACTTACAAATAATTTATTCTTCAATTCCTAATTAAGTCAGTTTTTAAATGAATGAACTGATCCAAGTAGTTAAGTTTAAA
This sequence comes from Lepus europaeus, assembly GCF_033115175.1. Lineage (NCBI taxonomy): Eukaryota > Metazoa > Chordata > Mammalia > Lagomorpha > Leporidae > Lepus > Lepus europaeus. The sequence continues at coordinate 128,362,957 of NC_084827.1, forward strand.
AAATCAGAGTGAGAGGGGCCGGCGCTGTGGAATAGTGGATAATTGTTCCTTAATCTTAGTGTAGTTTGATTATTATATTCTTGTAGCTTCATATAAAGAAAGGTATTTAAAATATCTTCCTAAAATATACTGGCTACCTGGCAATAACACATTTGAGTTACAAAGGCATGAGTAAATGTTTTGAATTGTCATATGTCCACATTATAATTAAATTTATATTTTAGCCAAAAAGACCTTACTCTTAAATGCTTATGCCTTTTTATAATATGTATCTCAGAGGTATGTTTTCGCTGTGCTAATTCTTTCAGGCCACTATTAACTCCTGTTATCCTAGAACAATGTAAGGAGTAGAAAGAGGGTTAGTGGGTAACCCAACTTGAGCTGATGAAAACTCAGTCTCACCATCACATAGTATAAGATCTTGGGCAGATTATCATTCCTCTTCTACTTTTTATAAAATGTACAATGGGACTACTAATATTCACCTAAGTGTTAATAGGGTCAAGGCTGAAAAAATCTGAGTAGAATGCTCACCTGTAGCAATCAAAAATTGTTAATATCCTTCCCTTTCTCATTGTGTCTTCACCCAAATTTTAGTTGTAAGCTTTTCAAGTGAAAATGGTCTCTTTTCAAAATATCCCTTTCTTTTCAATATCTGAAACATATGATTATTTCCAAATGGGCTTTCCCTGCTGTGCTAACAATGTATCAAATTCACAGACTATCACTCCCATTTGGAGTTCAAGACAAAGCAGAATTAACCACAGGGGCAGAGCCTGCTGGCAGCAATGGAAGGGACAGCAGGCCTCCACATATTGTTCCTCTTATTATGAAAGCTGTGGTTGCATGATGATCTTTACCAGGCAACCGCGGAACCCTGTGATGTGACACCTACAGTGTCATGCTTGATTTTTGAGAAAATATTTTCTAAAAATGCATGAAGCTAAAAGTTTTGAGGACTATTATTTTACCTTATTTTTGTTCTCGGCAAGACGGTTTTTGCTAGCAGCAAATGCAAAAAAAAAAAAAAAAGAAATTTATGATTCTAGGAAGTAGTAAAACTTCTGAAATTAATTCATTTTTTTCTTTTCTAAAATTCTCATTCATTGTACATATATCTATTCTTTAGATGCCTTACCTCTCATTTTTGTGTAACAGTTATGAGTATAACTTAATAAATATGGAAAGCTCCTAAATTTTTCCTTCCCCAAATGTAGTGTTAGAAAAATATAAAAATAAGTCATGCAATTCAAGGAAATCCATGATATCTTCTTGACCTCCAAGTAACCTTTCTGAATTGAGTCATAGGTCAGCCCAGTCCAAGTTACTGGAGGGAGAAGAGCTAGCAACAACCTGAGGGAGAAAATACTTTAATTAATGGGAATAGCTAGTTTCATGGTGGTTCTATTTTTTAAATAGTGAACATGTCTTTTCTATTTTGTTTTCGTATCATAAAATGTTATATCTGCAGTTTTTAATATTTATTATTATATGCAAAAATACCTGCCAATGAAAAGAGGAAGGCATGACTTACAGGAAAACAATTTAATTGAATGAATTGGATCTGAGTAAGAGTTAGAAAGTATTGGCCGACAGCGTGGCTCACTTGGCTGATCCTCTGCCTGCGGCGCCGGCACACCAGGTTCTAGTCCGGTCGGGGCACCAGCTTCTGTGTGAGACCAGGAGGAAGCACCTGGCTCCTGGTTTTGGATCGGCGCAGCTCTGGCCATAACGGCCATTTGGGGGGTGAACCAACGGAAGGAAGACCTTTCTCTCTCTCTCTCTCTCTCTCTCTCTCACTGTCTAACTCTGGTTATATTAAGTAACTCAGATTTAAACATTAAGAAATTTAAATCTTGATGAAAAAAATCTCAAGATCATTTCCATGAATTTAACAGTGTAGTCATTCTAGAAATGGGTAATTGCTATTTCATAATTTTCTTTCCCCTTTTAAAGGAAGATACTTGGAATTAGACATCTGCTTTCTTTTCTCCCAGTTATTCATTACTGTGAAAGAACTAAAATTAATCAACTACAAGTGTTCTCTGTATTCTTAATGTTACAATTTTATATCATGCTATCCCTCAAACATTTCAGTAGCTTTCTAACATCTCTTCCATGGCTTTCGGCATCTCTTCCTTGGCTGCTTTATGGATTTTTCCTGTTTCCCACCTAGAAAATATCTTTTCTCTTCTCTTTCATTATGGTCTTAACTCTATCCATATTTAATCTCCATCCTATTTTAACATCTTTTGTCCAAAGGGCAATTATGACCCACTGCCTTCATTTTCAAAAATGTTTACTGGTTTCCTATTAACTTCTATCAACACTCAGACCTCTTAGTATACAAACAGACACCTCCAGGTTGTCTTAGCACATATTCTGACCCTTCCCTTACCTTTTTGTCATGGTCACCACCAGCAGTTCCTCACCACACTTCAGAACAGGCACAAAACTGTCCAGCCACACAAAAACGGCTTACAATTTTTCCAAAGTTTAATATTTCATGGTTGTTACTTCCTCTGAAATGTAAAACCACTGCCCCTTTCTTTCATTTACTGATACCCACTCAATTTTCAAAGAATTATGCACTATTTAGAAAGAATTTCATGATTCCCTAGATTGAAAAATGGTCTTGCTACTTTGCTCATTATCATTATCATAACCATTAAATACAAAATGAACAAAAGTTTTCTTTCTTTTGCATATCTAAGATAATGGTGTTCAGTGAAAACAGAAATTCTTTTTCATATATTTGTGTGTCTAACAATGTAATCAAAGCTAGTGATACTCCATTAATGATTCTTGAATGAATAGACTTATATTTTACCTTAATTGAAACCCATTTTGATGATTATAAAAGAAAAGAATTTGAGGTGCCATTTTACCCTGTGCAACTGTTTATGGATAATTCCAAGAAAAGTCATTGAATTTCCATTTTCAGAGGTTTTCCTTTTTGTTATGGAAGGACTGAGGATTCTCTAGCTATGTGTTTGTACGAGCTGAAACCAGAGGTTTTTAACAGTTTCTTGCTCTATCTCGCTTCGCAGTCTTCTACCAGTGTTATCTGAGATCTCAAACAACCCACTTATACTCATGTGGCTGACATAAGCTACCTAAGCTCCAAGCAAGGATCACCATTGACCTAATTTACTAGAATAATGATTGTCTTACTCTAGACTACTGGATATAGTAACAAGTATTCATCAGATCTTAACATGCTTGTCTTCTGTCTTTCAGAGAAAATGCCTGGTATTGGTAAATTTAAGATATTTCCAAGGTAGAATGAGTACCCTAAATTACAATCACTCAGATTCTACAGGGACACTCTGTAGAATCTACTTACATAGCATTCTCATATTGGGAATTCTGTGTATGGGATTTTGCATAAATGAACTAGAATATAGCCTCTTTAGATAATGTTCAGCTTTGGAACACCTAATATATGAAGATACTTCAAAAAGTTCATGGAAGATGATAATGAAAGTTTATTATCATGCAAAAAAAATGAATTCTGTTCACAATGTTTTCATAATATACATTTCCACCAACTTTTTTAAGACTTTGTACTTATTGCCCTGCTGCTTATCCTACAGCTACCAGCTAAATAACTACACAATTGAAAAATTATATCCTTATGACTATGTTATCTGGTTAAACTCATTCTGAAGAAAAGTGTCATGTTTGAGAAACAATTTTGCTTACTCCAATTTTCAGAAATGCCAACATCGATGTATATTTCTTTCTTACTGTTGGATGGTACTTAATTCAGTTCAGCAGAGTTGTGCACAGAGATATGATATTCAATGTCCAGTGTTTTTATGCTTTACTCTAAGCTTTTACTTTCCTTGATGGTGTGGATGAGTTTGCATTTTTGTGTAATATTTTCTTTAAAATATATATATATATATTATTTGAATGTATATTTTTAAATATAATTATGTTTAATACATCTGTGATTTATGATAAAATTACATTTTAACTCAACCTTTAGATATCCCCTATATATTGCTCAAATTCATCTTGCAGTCCATTCTTCAGCCTTTGTGATAATAGAACCTGACCTTTCAGAGCAGAATGACATTCAAGTTGATAGAATAACATAGCTTTCTGTCATACTTGTCAAATAAGGAAAGGATTTAAACCAGATAAAGACTAACAGTGCCACTAGGATATGCCTGCACTCATAACTTCTGCTCCTAAATACATGGGTATTTTTCCTCACATGAATCCATCCTCCAACTTTCTGAACACCAACTGGCTCAATTGAATTGAATTCTGACACTTCTTATCCAGTGTTAGTATCAGATACTGCAGGTTAAGGATTCAGTCTGGCAAGACTACCTCCGCTTCAGATGCCAATTCCAAATCCAGGCCACCTTTACTTCTAACTGCAGGCTCTGAATCAAAGGTTCCCCAAGACTCCTGCAACAATCTTGATAATATGATAAAATGAATTAGAGAACTCAGGAAAACAGTTCTCTTATTATCACAAGTTTATTTCAAAAGACATAACTCGAGAATATCCAGAGGGGGAGATGCACAAGGAAAACTATGAGATATAATTGAGGAGCTTCAGTGACCTCTGTATGTGCCACTCTCCCAGGACCTCAATATATTCTCCATTTCAGAAACTCTGAACTCCCTAGAGGTTTCTATGGAAGTTTTCATTATGTGAGTAGACATGAATTATCTGCCATTAGTGACTGATTCATTTCAACTCTGTTTACCTCCCCACAGGTTGAGGAATGGAGTTGAAAGCCCCAACCTCAAACCAGACTCCATGCTAAGGCTATCTGGAGTCTCCACTCATTGTTTTAGTGTAGAGATCACCTCAGTGATTCCAAAAATTTTAGAAGGTCTTTTTCAGGGACAAGAAAAAGGCCATCTGTGTTTCTTAGTCTATCCAATATAGTAGTAATGTTTCACATATGCCTTAGTTTGTACTCTATGTCTCTTTTATGGTTGATGTAGCTTTGAGATTCCAGTGCCCAAAGGTGTTCTATTGCTGATTTGTTCCTGAATAAACTTTCTATTCTTTACAATAAAAGCCAAGATAAAGAGGCCAGTGTTGCGGTATAGTGGGAATGCTGCCACCAGTGACACCAGCACTCTATCTGGGTGCCAATTCACATTCCAGTGCTCTACTTCCAATCCAACTCCTTGCTAATGGCCTCGAAAGCAGTGGAAGATGACCCAAGTATTTGGGCTCCCACCACCTGTGTGGTAGACCTGGAGGAAGCTCCTGGCTCCTGACTTCAGCCTGGCCCAGTTCTGGCCATTGTGGCCATCTTTGCTGGGGCAGGAGGAGCGAACCAGTGAATGGAAGACTTCTCTGTCTGTCTCTCCCTCTCTCTGTAATTCTGACTTTAAAAAAATAAATCTTTAAAAAAAGCAAAGATAAAAGAGTAGGATAGGAGATAGAGAGTATAGTGTTTCTCTTCTGGATGAGGGGTAGTTAAAGTCATCATAAACTAGCATTTAATCAGAGAGCTGCAAGAGGTAGATGAATGTTTAATGAAAACATCAGGTGAAGGAACATTCTAGGGAGAGAAAATGTGTCACAATTGATATATAGTTAAGAAAGGTTCAGAATTATTAAGGAAGACAAGATGCTGAAAGTCAAGTGATATTGAAAGGATGATAGATGATAACAGAGCTGTGGACAGGTAGCACATCCTTAGTCATTTTAAGACTCTTTATTCCAGTAATGGTGAGGGACTCTTGGGGAGTTTTGAAATGAGGAATGATATCTTCAATTTTTTAGAAAATACAGCTTGTCAACAGAATATTCAAAGAAAACCCCAAAAACCTTATAATTTTAGACTATTTCTTCTTCATAGTCAAGCCTAAAATAAAGCCTTCTATGCAGGTAATTTATCTGGGAATTGATCCCAAGAAGCAGCACTGAAGTTACTGAAACATAGAACAATAAATAAAGAAAAGAATATAATGTTACTCTGTTTACTGTTGTTATAACTAACTGGTGTTCCATCTCACTGGGACCTTTTGTACAATTTAGAAATATATCTTAGAAACTTCAGCTTGCAAAATATTTTATACTTGAGTGCTCACTGAAATTGGCCAGAGTGGACCCATGTGGTATTACCTCCACAGGGTTGAGTATTTGTTATTTCAAAGAGGCGATATTGCAAAACTTTGATACCATGAGTTAGAGAAGCCCCTTCATAGAGAGTAGGTGATTTCCAATATTATACTCTTCAATTTTAAATAGAGCATTTCTGGCAGAAAAATGAGGAGTAATATATGATTACAATGATTATTAGGCAATAGTAAAGTAAAATCTGTTGCTACTGCATGAGACTGTTTGAAACTCTTCCAGAGTCAGTCCTTAAGATAGTGAATAAAATTAAAGATACACTTTAATAGATAGTGCATCTCTGCATAGGTACTATAGAGTGTGGGTTTCCAAGGGACATTACTTCTATCTGAATAGTCTTCTAGAAGAAAATAATTTCAATATTCCTTGATTAACCATTTTCTTAAATCAGGAGATATACAGTGCGGCACATGATCACTCAGACTTACCCCTAATGGTAGAGCTAGAAACGTGCCAGGGAATTCCAATTCAATCCCATCAAGGTGGCATGTACCATTGCCATCATATTTGTTAAAGTGATCAGTTTAAGTTCATAATTGATCAAAAAGATAGATTAAATGTCAAAGGGATTACATAAATAACACCAGTGTCTGCAAATAATAATTGATAGAATGAAAAAGGGGAGAATGATCCTACATGGGAAGCAGGATACACAGCAGACTCATAGAATGGCAGATGTCCTAAACAGCACTCTGGCCTCAGAATCAGCCCTTAAGGCATTTGAATCTGGCTAAAAAGCCCATGAGAGTATTTCAGGCATGAAAAGCCAAGACACTGTGACAAAAAATAAATGACCTAAATAAAAGATCTCTGAGTGAGATCTTAGAGGAAAGAACAGGCCATCAAAGAAGGAGGTATCGTTCTCTGAATGGAGGAGAGAACTTCCACTTTGAATATGGCCTTGTCTAAATAAGTTCAGAGTTGGTGAACTCAAGAGGCTTCCATGGCCTTGGCAGCTCATGACAAGAGCCTCGGGTGATTACTGACAGCATAAATAAGAGTGTCAATTGTTAAGTCAACAACAGGAGTCACTGTGCACTTACTCCCCATGTAGGACCTCTATCCTTAATGTGTTGTACTATGCAAATTAACATCAAAACTACTACTCAAACAGTACTCTAATACTTTGTGTGTCTGTGTGGGTGCAGTCTGTTGAAATCTTTGTTTAGTATTTACTAAGTTGATCTTCTGTATATAAAGATAATTGATAATGAATTGTGATGAGGAATGGGATGGGAGAGGGTGTGGGAGATGGGATGGTTGCGGGTGGGAGGGAGGTTATGGGGGGGAAAGCTGCTATAATTCAAAAGATGTACTTTGGAAATTTATATTTATTAAATAAAAGTTGAAAAAAAGAATTTATCAAGGAGTATGTTTTTGCCTCCTCTCTTTAAATAACCTATAATGAAATTTAATTATAGGCCGGCGCCGCGGCTCACTAGGCTAATCCTCTGCCTGCAGTGTCAGCACCCCCGGGTTCTGGTCCTGGTTGGGGTGCCAGTTCTGTCCCGGTTGTTCTTCTTCTAGTCCAGCTCTCTGCTGTGGCCCGGGAGTGCAGTGGAGGATGGCCCAAGTCCTTGGGCCCTGCACCCTATTGGGAGACCAGGAGGAAGCACCTGGCTCCTGGCTTCAGATTGGCTCAGTGGCCATTTGGGGGGTGAACCAATGGAAGGAAGACCTTTCACTCTCTCTCTCTCTCTCTCTCTCTCTCTCTCTCACTGTCTAATTCTACCTGTCAACAACAACAAAAAAGAAATTTAACCATAAGTCACAAGGATGTTTGTATTCTTTATGGAGTAATAAGAGAGATGCAGAGGCAGATGGAGAAGAAGGAGAGGAACAGGGAGAAAGTGAGGGAAATTGAGATTTTCCAAACTATTTCAGATATAAATTGCCTAGGTTCCATTTCAACAGTTAATATAATTATATATTAATGATGCCAATCTATTTATATCTTTGCAATTTGGACAGCTTTAGGTAGAATATTTCTAACAGAAAAACTAGGATGCAATATGTGATTACCACTACTATTTAGCAATGATAATTTTATAAGGCATAATTTGATTTAGCACTAAAGGTGTTCTCCAAATATCTGAGAACCACAAACCCAAGCATGAATGGATATTTGATGATATTGTCGATCTAATGACAGTTTATGTTACCCTTGCCTTTTATATACATTCTTTAATAGCTTTTTTAAAATTCATAAATGAAACGGTACATATTTATACACAATTTTTGTATTGAAATATATAAACATTATGGAATGGATAAATCAAGCTAGTTAGCATAAGCGTTATCTCATATTTTCAGTTTTTAATGGCTAGTATAGGTAAAGTTTACTTTTTTAGTGATTTTCAAGGATAGAATTCATTATTATTAACTAGAGTTAACATATTATAAATAGATTTCTTCAGTTCCTTCCTCCAAAGTAAAATTGTGTGTCCTTTACCAATAGCTTCTCAATCCCTACCCTTCCACCCAGATCCTAGGAACCACCACTCTCTTCTCTACTCCTAAGTTAAACTTTTTAGATTTCACATACAATGGACACAATGAATTATCTGACTTTTTTGCTTGGCTTTCTTCATATAATGTATAGGTTTATTAGGGATTGAACAATTGAAAAAAATTATTAAATTTTTAAAGACTGAATACTATTCAGATGTTGTGTGTGTGTATGTATGTATGTGTATGTCCATGTGCCTATCTCATCTGTATCAGTTCATCCACTGATGTACACTTACGTTAATTCAACATGTTGGCCGTTACAAACAATGCTGCAATAAATATGGGAGTGCAGTTATATCTTTGACATACTAGTTTCATTTGCTTTGGATATATACACAGTAATGGGTTTGGGGATAATAAGATAGTTCTATTTTTACTTTTTTTTCTGAAGAATTCTGGGCTGTTTTCCATAATGGTTGTACTAATTGCCATTTCCACCAATGATATTCATGGGTTCCTTTACCTCCACATTCTGTCCAATAATTACTTGTTCTCTTTTGTAATTTTCCTAATAGCCGTTCTAATTCATTATGGTTTTGATTTGCAATTCCCTGATAGTGATTTTTTTTAAGATTTATTTACTTCTTATTTTAAAGGCAGTTGCAGAGAGGCAGAGAGGCAGAGAAAGAGAGAGAGAGAGAGAGAGAGAGAGAGAGAGAGAAAATCTTCTCTCTGTTGTTTCACTTCCCAAATGACCGCAATAGACAGAGCTGGGCTGAACCGAAGCCAGGAGCCAGGAACTTCTTCCAGCTCTCCCATGTAGGTGCAGGGGACCAAGCACTTGGGCCATCTTCTGCTTTCCCAGGCCATAGCAGAGAGCTGGATCCGAAGTGGAGCAGCCAGGACTTGAACCAGCACCATACGGCACTGCAGGTGGTAGCTTTACCTGCTATGCCATAGTGCCAGCCCCAATAGTAATTTTTGTGCAAGTTTTTGTATACTTCTTAGCCATTTGTATATCTTCTTTTGGGATATGAGCTTTCAATTTGCCAATTTCTAATCAGATATTATTATTGAGTTCAGTGCATTCCATATTAATTCTGGTTACTAGCCATTTATTAGACATATTGCAAATATTTTCTCCTGGATTCATGGAAATAACATTCTTTGGGACAGCTTACTTGAATAGAACTAGTTATGGATACCTTTTTTGATGGGCTGAATATCACTTGACACTATATGTTAAACAGAGCCCCCATTAGACACCTCATTTAAAAAAGAAAATTTTCAGAGGCTGGTGCTGTGTCAGAGCAGGTAAAGCCCCCGCCTGCAGTGCCAGTATCCCATGTGGGAGCTGGTTTGAATCCTGGATGCTCCACTTCTAATCCAGCTCTCTGCTATGGCCTAGGAAAGCAGTGGAAGATGGCTCAAGTCCTTGGGCCCCTGTATCCACATAGAGACCTGGAAGAAGCCCCAGGCTTCTAGCCTCAGATTGGCACAGCTCTGGCTCTTGCAGCCATTTGGGGTGAGAGCCAGTGGGTGGAAGTGGTGTTGCTTTTCTGAAAGTAAAGCTTTTACTGAAATTAACTGGTTTTATTAGTTTATTTAAGAGGTAAAGAGATTCATACAGAGAGAGAGAGAGATGTAGACAGACAAATGTATTCAATAATTTCACTGAAGGGATTGAGGAAACATTTCCTTGAAGCATCTGAATGAACAGCAGCCTTCAAGATCAAAGGAAAGGAGGGCATTGTACATATATACTGCACTAAATAAAACTGTGGCCCTCTGGAATAGAGGCAAATGTGGAACAATTCCAAACGTCCTATGCAGATATCCATCCTTATCCTTTAAGTACGAATTGTATATGGTGACTATTTCCTAAAGAGGATAGCAGGGAGTGGGGATAAGGAGAGTGGAAAATAACCACACAGTGGAGAAATCAGATCCTCTCAGTCTGTTGACTAAGGTCATACTCAAGAGAGAAGTCATAATGATGCTATAGAGGTTTTTTTTTTCTTTTTTTTTTTTTTTTTTTTTTTTAGTATTTATTTAAAAGGAAGTGCAAGGGGCCGGTGCTGTGGCGCAGCGGGTTGATGCCCTGGCCTGAAGCGCCGACACTCCATATGGGCTCTGGTTCTGGTCCCGGCTGCTCCACTTCCCATCCAGCTCTCTGCTATGACCTGGGAAAGCAATGGATGATGGCCCAAGTCCTTGGGCCCCTGCACCCACATGGGAGACCCGAAGGAAGCTCCTGGTTCCTAGTTTTGGATCGGCACAGCTCTAGCCTTGGCGGACAATTGGGGAGTGAACCATGGATGGAAGATCTCTCTCTCTCTCTCTCTCTCTCTCTCTCTCTCTTTATTCTTTGACTTCCATATAAATAAATAAATCTTTGGGAAAAAAAAGGCAGTGCAAAAGAGACAGCAGAAGAGACAGAGACGAGGGGAGAAATCTTGCATCCACTGGAAGATTCACCCTCCAAATGCCTCAACAGCCAGGGTAAGGCCAGGACAAAGCCAAGGCTTAGGGACTCCATCTGGGTCTCCACGTGGCTGGGAGGAAGGGAGGCACGGGATCATTAACTGCTGTTTCCCAGGCACTTCAGCAAGAAGCTGGATTGCAAGCAGAAAGTAGCTGGGATTCACACAGGCTCTGCTATAAGGGATGTGGGCCTGGGAGCTCTGCACTACCATGGTCAACCTGTAGGGATGTAGTTTTTATGCTGATATAATGCAAACTACTTAAGTAGCATTCTTTCTCAGACCACTAACTCCCATGTAACCAAAAGAAATTCATACACACACACATGCACACACATCAAAATTGAGGAATATTTTTAAAAGTCTCTGATTATAATTCCTTAAAATGTTAAGGTCGGGGGCCTGCACTGTGGTATTGTGGGATAAGCCTCCACCTGCAGCACCTGGATCCCATATGGGTGCCAGTTCAAGTCCTGACTGCTCCTCTTCCAATCCAGCCCTCTGCTATGGCCTGGGAAAGCAGTGGAAGATGGTCAAAGTGCCAAAGCCCTGCACCCGTGTGGGAGACCCAGAAGAAGCACCTGGCTCCTGCCTTCAGATAGGCACAGTTTTGGCCTTTACAGCCATTTGGGGAGTGAGTCAGTGGATGGAAGACTTCTCTTTCTCTCTCTCTGCCTCTGCATCTCTGTAACTCTGCCTTTCAAATAAATAAATAAATCTTTTAAAAAAGAGAGAGAAAATGAAATTTTCTCCCTCAAAATTTCTGTCTTCATCCTATTCATTTTTTAAATATAGAGTGTATGAACTGGCACTGATGCTGATTTGCTTATTAATATTTCCCATATAAATAAGCCTTGTGCCTTTTGGGTTCTTGCCATGAATTCAGGGAATTCTGAATACTGGCTCAAATAGACCAAGCAGCAAGGTAAGTTTTTAAGCTTTTTATTTAGTGACAGAAATGCATAGGGAGAAAGAAAAGTCCAGAAATTAAGTTGGGGTATATATTGAGCAAAAAGCAAGCCTAGAGCCACGTGCAGTGAGCATTTGGTTAAGGGCAGTTACAAGCACATTATCACAGGCAGCAAAGCTAAGATCTGAAGGTCGTGTGCTGCAAAGGCTCAGGGTAACAAGGACAACAAAGATCCATAATGGTGAAAAAGGGCGAGGAAAAAAAAAAGGGCTGGGCCCACTGAGTTTCAGGCCTTTTATCCACTTCCAAAGGGGGCGGTTATTTAGTCTGATTGGCAGGTGGGTGCACAAGTATGGTCAGGAAGGGGCATGAGATCACACAGGGGCGTGGTGAAGGCGTGGTCTTCCAATTCACAACTCTAATCAAATTTATCCTATCTGCCTGCCTACATTAGCACTGTGACAATGAGTAAACCAATAACTTACCTATTTCAGTCTGTTTTCCTAAAAAGTGTAAAAACTTCCCAGTTGCTTAGTATGAAATTAAAACATTCTTTATAACTTTCAATGTGTAGTTGTATTGCTTTTCTGAAAGTAAAGCTTTTACTGAGGCCGGCGCTGTGGAGTAGCAGGGAAAGCCGCCGCCTGCAGTGCTGGCATCCCATATGGGCTCTGGTTCAAGTACCAGCTGCTCCACTTCTGATCCAGTTCTCTACTATGGCTTGGGAGAGCAGTGTAAGATGACTCAAGTCTTGGGCTCCTGCACCTACATGGGAGATCTGGAAGAAGCTCCTGGCTCCTGGCTTCGGATCAGCCCAGCTCTGGCCCTTGCAGCCAACTGGGTAGTGAACCAGTGGATGGAAGACCTCTCTCTCTCTCTCTCTCTTCCTCTATCTTTCTCTCTCTCTCTCTGCCTCTCCTTCTCTCTCTGTGTAACTCAGACTTTCAAGTAAATAAATAAATCTTAAAAAAAAAAAAAAAAGAAAGTAAGTTATTTAGCTGTTTCACTCGTCAATTGTTCACAGCAGCCAGGACTGAGCCAGGCCAAAACTGGGAGACAGAAGTCTCCCAGGTAGGTAGCAGCTACCCACCTAATTGGTCAGCTACTTCCTCCTAGAATCTGCATTAGTGGAGAGTTCAAATGGGTGTGTGGTCAGGACATGAACCCAGGTACTATGATGTGGAACATAGGTGGCTTAACCACTAGACCAAATGCTCACTACACTACTTTTAGAAATACTTAGAGGCCGGTGCAGTGGCTCACTAGACTAATCCTCTGCCTGCGGCACCAGCACACCAGGTTCTAGTCCCGGTTGGGGAGCCAGATTCTGTCCCAGTTGTTCCTCTTTCAGTCCAGCTCTCTGCTGTGGCCCGGGAAGGCAGTGGAGGATGGCCCAAGTGCTTGGACCCCTGCACCCACATGGGAGACCAGGAAGAAGCACCTGGCTCCTGGCTTCAGATCGGCGCAGCGCGCCTACCATGGCTGCCATTTTGGGGGTGAACCAACGGAAGGAAGACCTTTCTCTCTGTCTCTCTCTCATTGTCTAACTCAGCCTATCAAAAAAAAAAAAAAAAAAAAAAAAGAAATACTTAGAATGTGATTGACCTGGATGACCTGACCAGCTGTATGAAGCATGTTCTTTTGGTCCTCTCCTTCAGCAGCTGTGTTCATAGTTGGGCACAGTTTGACTTTCCCAGATAGAGGGGATATTTTTTGGAAACAAAGTCTATACAAACAGCTGTGTTCATTTTTCATCTTATTCAAGTGCATTTCTTATTTTATGCAGTAGGATGGCTTTATTTAATATGTATTATTCTGCTTTATAATCTGAGCCAATACCCTGTTTCAATACCATCCACAATGAAGGAGATGCACCACAGAGTTGGTCAACCCATCCAGGGCTGGTTTTGTCTACATATATGATTTTTAAAAATGTATAATCAAGAGCAACGTTATGACTAGACAATAAATAGGTTATTCTATTCTGTTACTACTGTTTTCTATAATACAGCCCTGATTATTTACTGAATCCACATCAGTTTGAAAATATGGTCCAAAAATGTTTTGTACAATGATTCCTCTTACAATTCTTACATCATTCAAGTTATATTTCATTTTATAACTTAGATGGAAGTAGAGATAGAGATAGAACACACAATGAGTCAAAATATTAACAGTTATTTAAGTGAAAAATAAATATTAACTCATTGTCATTTTGTAACTTTTCTGTAGATACAAACTTTTGAAATGTGAAGTATAATTTTACAAATTTTAAAAACAAATTAAAATGAGGAATTTATAGAACCAAATAGTAATATTAGGTGATGGTAATGCATGAACCTCATTTTAATGCTATTTGAGTCACCTACTTTAAATTGTTAGACAACTGAAGCTACTTAAACATTGGGTATTTTTTTTTAACTTTTATTTAATGAATATAAAGTTCCAAAGTACAGCTTATGGATTACAATGGCTTCCCCCCCATAACTTCCCTCCCACCTGCAACACTCCCCTTTCCCGCTCCCTCTCCCCTTCCATTCAAATCAAGATTCAAAACATTGGGTATTTGATGACAAAAAGGAATGCCTGTGGATTTTTTGTTTGTTTTTTTTTTTTGTTGTTTAGATCTGATATTGGTTTTGCGTTTATACCATTTAACATCCCTCTAATTTGAGAGCTATTTATTGAAATATTTACAGACAAAATGATATGAAGCTAGGAATGTTCTTTAAAATTATCTGAGACAATCCGGGCATTTTGGAGCAGCAGGTTAAGTTCATGGTTGGGATGGCCACATGCCAAAATGCAGTGTCTGGTTCAAGCCCTGGCTTCTGATGCAGCTTCCCAGGATGCACATGGGAGGCCATGGATAATGGCTCAACTACTTGTGTTCCTGACACTTTGTGGGAGACTCATGGAGTTTCTATTTCTTGACTTCAGCCTAGCCAAGCACTGATGTTGTAGGCATTTACGAAGAAAACCAGCAGATGAATGATCTCCCCCAGCCACACTGGACCACCATCTCTCTTCCTGTCAAGTAAATAAATATATCTTTAAGAAATTATTTGTGGCAGGAAAAAGGATAGGAAATGGAATAGGATAGGAGATGGGATTCACCTTGAGTTGATAATCCTTGAAGGTGAATTGTGAAATCTTGGGGATTATTATAATCTTTCTTATGTGTTTAGAAATTCACAAATAATTAAATGCTGGAGACCAGACTATTTAGAGTCAAATATGCTCATTTACTGATTATATCCTGGAGCTGGTTACTTAACATGCATGAGCTTTAAAATTCTCCCCTGTAATTTGAGGACATGTTTAGAATAGACATTTGTATGATTTTAATCAGGAATAAAGGCATTAATAATTGAAATACTTAATCAGTGGTTGACCCTAAATAAGCACTGAGTAAATGTTAGCTTACCATTTTATCTTCAAATTAGCTGAAGCTAATATTTTTTAAGGGTGTAATTTACATAGAAATCTGTTTCACTCAAAATGTTTTCCTTTGTAGACAGAATGAGGAGAATGTTATTGCTTCCCTGCAGTAATATCAATCTTAAGAAATACAAAATTTTACACAATAAAAATAATCAAATTTTTAGAGAGAGAAAGTAGTTTACCATAATATAACTAATGGAGAAACTCTACAAGTTTATCAAGAATTTTCTCTTAGTTCAAGATCTTTCTAAAAGCTAATTCATCTTTGATCCAAAAAATATTACCATTATAATGCCTATTATGTCTGGTTCATATCCTTTGGCTATGAAGATATTATATAAGTTTTGTTTCATTTAAATTTCCTGGTTCACAAAGTATTTTGGAAGATTTTAGTAAAATTCAGTAAGAAGTACATAGCTATATGATTCATTTTCATCTAACATTTTTAAACACATTGGACGCAATCAAATGGAATAAGTTGCAAGAAGTTTACAAATTTAAGAAAATAAATTAATTAGTGACATTAATACAATGCTTTCACAAATCATTTAAGTGATTTTGCAAATTATCATCCTTTGCTTTTTAGTGAATAAAACTTATAAGGCATAATAATGGATCACCATCTTTTAAATTGGAAAGTTGACTGTGTATTCAGAGATTATGGTAAATTGTTGATTACTGCAAAGTACTTATTCCAAATTTTAACTAAATTTATTATGTGTTATGTATGCACAAAGATGCAGTATGATAAAATAAGAGAAGTGCTTATTCATTAAATTACTGTTAAACGACTTACAGATTTTGAAGAAGTATTTTAAACATTTGAACCAGGACAATTGTGATTACTATAGAAAAGACTACATCATTTCATATCCAAATCCCAGTGCCTAAGATAGTGAGTGTTCTATAATATATATAATGCCTCAACATGTAGTGATTGTGGATTTTAAAGGAGCTGAGTATAAGGGAATTCGTAAGTTCAAAACATAATATATTCTCTGACAAAGATTGTAGTTCAGAAATTCTTCACATCAGTAATTCAATGAAAGAATTGGCCAATGTTTCATCATGCAGAATTTATTCATGTCTGGCAACATTAACATTTAAGGAGGCATGAAATAGCAAGTAAATTTAGATTTAAGAAAACCAAAGAGCCACAGTCAAACATTTTGCTATTTATGCTTTGTAAACAAAAGCTAATGATGACTGACTATATTTTTCATCTTTTTAGAGGTTTGGTTGTATAGCCTTACTGTGAGTTTGATGAATGCAATCACTTATACAGTTTAATCCTTTTCAGTTTAGATATACAACTTAAATAACTTGTAGAAAAACATCTTATTTTCCAAAGAGAAGAGAATATTTCTGATTTCTACTTAAATTTATATTACTCAAGATTAAAATTTTAGCCAAATGAAATCTTATTGAGATAAAAAAACATTGCTGTATAGTTAAGGAAACAGTATCAAAAATGAATATTTGTGCACCAATATTAACCTTCAACTGGGTTATATATTTCATATTCAGAACAGAAAAGTTTTATTTTAATGAATTTATGCAGAAATCCATAGTTGAATCAACATAGATATCTGATTTTCATTTTAAAAATTATAACAGACCATAGGGACTTGTTAAGTCAGGGCTTCAGTTCTTTGTATGATTTGCTTTCCTTCTTATTTCTACTATTCTTCTCATTTGTTATCTTGACTTCTTTTGTTAATCTTTTATTTTTATCTAACTCAATTTATTCTGATTTAGTTTCTGGTATTCACTGTATATTTCTCTTTGTTGTATTCTGTTTCTAATCTATTTTGAACAGAATTTGAAAGCTGTTCAAATAAACTAAACTCAAGAGAGAGCTAATTGCTTCCTTCCTTTTGTTTACCAGGACTACGCTGAGAAGGAGAATACTATCGCAAAAGCTCTGGAGGATCTGAAGGCCAATTTTTACTGCGAACTCTGTGACAAACAGTATTACAAACATCAGGAATTTGACAACCACATTAATTCATATGACCATGCTCACAAGCAGGTAAGAAAGACATGTGCAGGAAAACACTGGCCATTCTGAACTTTTGGAGTACGTTGAATTGTAAAGACTGTATGAGTATAATATTTTTATTTATTTTTTCTTTGACTTACCATTTTAAAGATGTCATTCTGGGGTGATGATTTGATGACTTAAGGTAAAATCAATTTAAAAAAAAAATGCACCAAAAGCAATGTCTGAGACAACTGATCAACATAAAGGAAAACCTTTCATTTGCCTTTTAGTGAGTTATAGTGTTTTGAAAACAATATTCTGCAAGCTATGAGCCTCTTAATGTCCACAAATGTATGAGACTTTTGAATATTTCAATCGTTATTATATTTGTCATGTGTAAAGGAATTATATACATATGTTCATATATCACTTAACTATAGGGATATGTTCTGAGAAACATATCGTAAGAGCGAGTATATCAATAAACACATCATGAGAGCAATTTCATCACAATGTAGAGATCATATTGTGTCCTTAACATATACCAAGATGGGTACACCATCACTAAGAGATAGATCCTTATGAGTATATACTGTCATTCACCAAAATGTCCTCATGAGGCTCTGACTGTAGTTTGCAGCACACATTTTAGATTTAACTACTTGCGAAAGAAGAAAAGGGGAAAGAATAGTTGATGTGCTAGAAATGATTCAGTGTTTTGATTTAAATCCATAGTTAACATGTATACAGCTTATGTTAATATTACTTTCATTTTACTATCATTTATAAATCCAAGGTTGATTTTTTGAAAAGTCTAAGGTGGAGGTTAAAACAGCAATGATTTCAGAAAATAAATTAATTCTGATTCTGTTTTCTAACATGCTACATATTTACCAGTGCAACATCGTTTGCTGTTTAGCCAACTTTATATAACCATTTTAGGATCAACTTATAAGTATTTTCTATTCAGCCATCACTCACAAACACAATCCACAGTATTCACTTTAGTGTTAATAAAAGATACATTTTAAAATAGATGAACCTACACTAACTTTCCATCAATATCAGAGTTATTTAGTCTAAGGGAAGAGTAATGGGAAAATGATCATGTTAAATGTTTATGAAGCAATGCTATGCATTTTATTTTGCTATGAATCCTTCCAGTCTTTAGTACAGACTAAGCTTTGTTTAGCAGTCTTTTGTAAGAAAATGGTTAGCCTTCAGTTATATACATGAGCAAATAATGCATGCTTAGCTTATTATCTGCTCTTGTTCTTTTGTTTCCTGGTCTATTATAGAGCCACTGAGACACTGGCTAAGGGAGATATTTTGACAGAAATATTCCTATTTTTACATAAAGATACATGCATATGAATATATCATTTCTTGACGAATATTAAAATATATCACAGAATAATATGAGTTTTGTTCTACAATTAATGGCAATATTTGGATAAAAATATTTCTGGAATGCTGTTCCCAACCTGGTACATATGAGAAAGTTGTTCCTTTGAGTATTTCTAGATATTCAAAAGCACATGATACATTAATGTATGTGTTTCGTCATGTATGGTAAGTATTAGTGTCTCAAGAATATCTCACTAAGTATTAATATATTTTGCCCCCTGACCCCAAAGCATTATTCAGTCCTAAAGTTGTTTTGAAGATCAAGCTCTGGTTATTACATTTCCTCTTTTCTTTTTTAAAGATTATTTATTTGAGAGGTAAAGTTACAGAGAGAGAGGGAGAGATGGAGAGAAAGGTCTTCCACCTGCTGGTTCATTCCCCAAATGGCAACAATGGCCAGAGCTAGACAATCTGAAACCAGGAGCCAGGAGTTTCTTCCAGATCTCCCTTGTGGATACAGGGGCCTAACCACTTGGGCCATCTTCCAGTGCTTTCCCAGGCCATAAGCAGAGAGGTGGATCAGAAGAAGAGAAACCAGGACACAAACTGGTGCCCAAATGGGAAGCTGGCACCGCAGGTGGAGGCCTAGTCTATGCCACAGTGCCGGTCTGTCACATTTCCCTTTTAGCTTCTTATTCTTAGTGAATTTAGGATTATTCTTTAGTCACCCCTAAAGTTGTTTTGACGATCAAATTCTAGTTATCACATTCTCTTTTTACCTCCTTCTACACAGTGAATTTGGGATTCTCTGTATATTTTGTAAAGATTCATTCATTTATTTGAAAGTCAGAATGACAGAGTGTGTGGAAAAAGAAATACCTTACATGTGCTGATGCATTCACCAAATGGTAGCAATGGTGGGGCTGGGCTATGCTGAATCTAGTAACTTGGAACTCTCTCTGGGTTCCCCATGTGCATAGCAGGAGCCCAAATACTTAGGCCATCTTCTCTGCTTTCTCAGGCACACTACTGGGGAGCAGGATAGGAAGTAGAGCAGCTGGGACTGGAACCAGCGCTCAGATATGAGATGAAGGCGTAGCAGGCAGTGGTTTAACTTACTGCCCCATATTTTCTGTATTCTACATAGGTTACCTCAGGTATTCCTGCTGGGTCTGGCTTGGTATTTTGAAAATCTAGAGGCTGATCTTTGACAAAGTTCAGCGGCATCAATCACTATAGATAGATAACACCATCAAAACCCTTACTAACTCTGGTCAACAGCACGGTTGGAACATGAGCCGATGTTACAACAGCTGAAGAAACTTAAACACTATATGAACATTATATCATGTTCCCTAGGGCGATGGAACACCCTTGAGGGTGTCTTCCTAGAGAATGCTGCTTTTTCTGAACAAAGATGTCACCACCATGACAGCGACAGCTGTCAATGTTTCCATCATATGACTACCACATCTTGAACACTGTGAGTGAAGCTGACAGGGACACAGACTGGGATGCCCAGTATAGACTTTTGTCTCCTCAGAAACTGAAATTGGTGTATAAAAAACAAAACATAAAACTACCTGATGTCTATCAATGGCTGGGCCTAACACTTGAAATGGTAGATCTTGTTGAGTAGGTGAGTCCTATGAAAAGCTGAGAAAGCTGGTTTGCATAAAGAAAGAAAGAAATGCGCAAGAAAATTGATATGCAAGTGAGCATGTCAAAAGAGGGGGGGGGGTTGGGAGAGAGAATGGATATAGCAACTTGATTACCAATTATTTTCTGATTCCTAAGAACAGTCCATCCTACAACTTACTCTATGACCCTGTCCTTGAGTTCTGAGAGTTATTTTAGCTTGCTACTAATAATCATACTTAAAAATAATAGCCTATCTTGATGCTTGCTATTAGTTGCAAAGAACAACAAGATATTTTCTTCATAAAGCACAAAGTTATTTAAGCATCAGGCCAAGATTTTTGGTTTCTCATAGCAAACAGCTTTGTAAGTCCGTATTACCAGCAGTTAATTTTCATTCAGGTAAATCTACATGCAATTTGGATACTTGGGTTAAAAGAAAAGCAGAGAGAGCACAAATCTAATACATTCATTCCCTGCAGAGATTTGATTACCAGGGCCAATGGGTAAAGAAGAAAGGGAGGATGATTTACTTATTTTAATGAGTCCTACCTCTGTCACTTACCAGCTATGTGGCCTTGGGCTAAATAATCAAAGGTTCAGTGAACTCACCTCTTTGTTCTTAGGGAAATTAAATGTTAAAATACACAAGAATACACTTTACAGATAACTTGGATAATAGGAAAAGCTTCAAATTTTAACTTATTTTAACTATTGCTTTATACAATTTCTTTTCTCCCAGGATATTTTAGAAGCTGACAGTTTACCTTTGAGACTACCATTTATTTAGGCTTGCTATGGAGGAACAATTTTGTTTCATGTAGGCTAATAGAGTTTAAAACACATCTAGGTAATCTTGACCCAAGTGCTGTTTTACTTGTCTCTGTATCTTTCCAAATCTGCTTTGGCAAAATATATATTCTTTTGAATCTGAAATTCAAAGGAAAACACTTTATTTTTTTTGAAAATCTCTCTCAAGCATCTATCACTATGTAATAGAAACAGAGGTTTAAGAAGAGGAAGAAATACGGATTTTACAAAGGTGATTACAGTAATTCCTAATTCAGGGTACATTTTTATATATGCTTTTAAAAACTTTGTAACTCAAAAGCTTTTGTACTGTAACTGCCTAAGGAAGGAATCATTGTGGGTATGTCTTCTAACCTCACAGCATCTAGTGCAGCATCTTGCATAATTCAAACTCCAATCAATGCTTCTCACATAAATAAGTGCATCAAGGTGAGAGTCAAACTTCATTCTGAAGGGCCAGTGTTGTGGAGTAGTGGGTATAGCTGCCACCTTGTTGCTGGTTCCTGTCCCAGCTATTTCACTTCTGATCCAGCTCCCTGCTCATAGTCTGGGAAAAAGTGGCAGAGGATGGTCCAAGTGCTTGGGCCCCCGCCACCCGCATGGGAGACCTAGATGAAGCTCCTGGCTCTTGGCTTCAGCCTGGCCATGCACTGGCTGTTGCAGCCATCTTGGGAATCAACCAGCAGATGAAAGGTCTCCCTGTCTCTCCCTCTGTCTCTAAAATACTGACTTTCAAAATAAATGAATAAATCTTAGAAAACTTCATTTTGAGATTTTGTAATAAGTCTTATTTTTATTGTAGGATAAGAGTTTTCAAAGATAATTTATTCACAGGTTTGAAATTATATAAAACCATGTGGAAGAAGAAGTCTGTTAATGAGGATGTGGTGGTGCTTAAAAGAGGAGGGAGTTTTCTTTAACTCGTTCCTCATTCACAGAGATTGGCTTATCATAACAGTAAGACTACCTATGATAATAGCAATTTAAATAACATATAATATGCATATTCAACAAAGATCTTCATATACATAAAACTAATCTTGATGTTTATATTGCAAATTATCATTTTGCGGTAGGACAACATGATTAAAAGCATGTAGCACCTTCAGAAACACCTGGGGGAGTTCACTTTTTTTTTTTTTTTAAGATGTATTTATTTATTTGAAAGGCAGAGTTACAGAGAGGCAGAGGCAGAGAGAGAGGTCTTCCATCCACTGGTTCAACCCCAGATGGCCACAACGGCCAGAGCTGCGCCAATCTGAAGCCAGGAGCCAGGAGCTTCTTTTGGGTCTCCCAAATGGGTGTGCAAGGTCCATCTTCTACTGGATCGGAAATGGAACAACCAGGACACAAACTGGCGCCCATAGGGATGCCAGCACTGCAGGCAGCAGCTTTACTCTCTATGCCACAGCACCAGCCCCAAGAGTTCACTTTTATCAGGGTAGCACAAAAGATACTTCAAAAGACCCCTTTAAATAAATACATACTCCTGGGGCCGGCGCTGTGGTTCCCTTGGTTAATCCTCCACCTGTGGCACCGGCATCCCATATGGGCGCCGGTTCTAGTCCCGGTTGCTCCTCTTCCAGTCCAGCTCTCTGCTGTGGCCTGGGGAAGGCAGTGGAGGATGGCCCAAGTGCTTGGACCCCTGCACCCACATGGGAGACCAGGAAGAAGCACCTGGCTCCAGGCTTCGGATCGGTGCAGCGCCAGCCGTAGCGGCCATTAGGGGAGTGAACCAAGGGAAGGAAGACCTTTCTCTCTGTCTCTCTCTCACTGTCTATAATGCTCTCTCTGTCACTCTCTCTCACTAACTCTGCCTGTCAAAAAATAAATAAATAAATATTTCTACAGAACAAGTAAGAGAAGCACAGAGAGACTGAGAAATAGAGAGCTCACCATCTACTGGTTCACTTCCTGGGAATGAGCCAAGTGGAAGCAGGGAGCCAGGAACTCAATTCAAGTGTGCAACATGAGTGGTAGAAATTCAATCACTTGAGTGATTTCTGGTGCTTTCCATAATGCACATTAACGGTTTTGAGTTAGGACTAGAAATGTGTATAGAACCTGGGCATTCTGATACAGAACATAGTCGTCTTCTTCTTCTTTTTTTTTTTTTTTTTGGACAGGCAGAGTGGACAGTGAGAGAGAGAGACAGAGAGAAAGGTCTTCCTTTTGCTGTTGGCTCACCCTCCAATGGCCGCTGAGGTCAGCGCGCTGTGGCCGGCACACTGCGCTGATCCGAAGGCAGGAGCCGGGTGCTTCTCCTGGTCTCCCATGTGGGTGCAGGGCCCAGGCACTTGGGCCATCCTCCACGGCACTCCTGGGCTACAGCAGAGAGCTGGCCTGGAAAAGGGGCAACTGGGACAGAAAACGGTGCCCCGACTGGGGCTAGAACCCGGTGTGCCAGCACCGCAAGGCAGAGGATTAGCCTATTGAGCCGTGGCACCGGCCAGAACATAGTCTTCTTAAACAATGTCTTGTCTGCTAGATCAAATGCCCTTTCTGAATGCCAAAGTTTAAAGGTAATATTAAAGAAAATACGTATTTGAACTCACGGTTTTTAGTTATGTCTTAAATAAGACATTGAAAGGATAGAACATTATGAAAGAAATTAGCATTACATAAATTTTGATACTTCATTACAAGAAATTTTCAATAAAGTAAAAAATCAAGCAAGAAATTAGAAAAATGTGTCTGCAGGCTATGTAACCAAGAAATATTTAACATTAAATATGAGTATGCATAAGAAAAATTGAGTATAATTTACAAAAGAGGAAACACTAAAGACTCTTTAATATATTAAGAAGTGATTAAAAAACAATTCTATACCCTCTAGAATGGAAAATATAAATCTAGTAATATCAAGTGTTAATCATGCATATCAATAGGAGGGCTGTATGCCTTATCTATAAAAGCATAACTTGATTTAGCAACTACAGAAAACCATTTTATAATTATATATATTCACATATCAAAACAAAAAAATCTTCAACAGGGATCCTAATAGCTATGCACAACTATGTTTTTTAATAAAGCATGAAATTTTTCTTCAATGCAGATTAACTATTATAAATATCACATGGATCTTAGAAATATAATGAATTTTTTAAAAGTTACAAAAAAACCCTACACATTTATATTCTTCAATATAAAGCAAAACATAATGGCATAAATTTGAAGGTTATGGATAATGTGATTTAAAACTTTTTGGAAAATGATGAATATAAAACTCAGGCTTATGGCTACTTCAAGGCTTGAGCCACAATTTCAGTATACCAGAGGGGATGTGAGTACAAGAAAGATATTTTAATTCCTAAACTGGATGGCAGAATCAGAGTTACTGAACTTATTATAATGCTTTATATGATAGCACATATCAATTACTACATAGTAAGTGATTAAACCAGACAATATCATGGCAAAACACATGATCTCAAAGTTTCTGAAATTCTTATCATAAGCTTGCAAACTGTATTAATTGCAGTGAAATTGTTAACATTAAATGGAGAATTATAAATGAGGCTATTAACTTCTCTATGCCATTCTAATCTTTAACCACTTTTTTTAAAAAAATTATGTATCTCTCTGTTGCTTAATAATTATGAGGCAATCTTGTTTAAATTTGATTTTGTAAAACTTCCTTTCATATCAAAATGAAATTTTCCATGAAAAAAATATAAAAGACAATGAAACGTTTTCATTGATCTTTTTCTTTTTCTTTTTCTTTTTCTTTTTCTTTTTCTTTTTCTTTTCTTTCTTTTTTTTTTTTTTTGACAGGCAGAGTGGACAATGAGAGAGAGACAGAGAGAAAGGTCTTCCTTTGCCGTTGGTTCACCCCCCAATGGCCACCACGGTAGGCGCGCTGCGGCCAGCGCACCGCGCTGATCCGATGGCAGGAGCCAGGTGCTTATCCTGGTCTCCCATGGGGTGCAGGGCCCAAGGACTTGGGCCATCCTCCACTGCACTCCCTGGCCACAGCAGAGAGCTGGCCTGGAAGAGGGGCAACCGGGACAGGATCAGTGCCCCGACCGGGACTAGAACCTGGTGTGCCGGTGCCACAAGGCGGAGGATTAGCCTAGTGAGCCGCGGCGCCGGCCCATTGATCTTTTTCTTTGATTATCTGAGCACATCAGCCTCTTACTATTAAATATAAAGAGTAAGCCATTTCTATTGCACTTACATTTTATAACAGTATAGTTTATTCAAAAGTATAAATAATTACAGGATTTTGTTAATAAAAATAAAATTTAATTTTATACAAATCAATGACAGTTTATTCATTCATGTGCGTACATACTAATAGTTTATTATTGTAAAACATAGGAGATAGTAGTATAATATAGGAAATCCTTTATTTTACAAATAGTTATACAACCCAGTGTCTTGTGACAGTCTCTTTACATCTACTGTCCTAGTTTGCTTATTAAGTGACCTTATTTGTATAATAAATAACATGGCCACAATATGGTACTTTATTGTAAAGCAGCAATATTTTTGGCTACTTTTGAAGACATGGAACATTTAAAGACAATGGAGTAAGCAAAGCTGACTCTTCATGCAACTTATATATTTACTCAAGCTTTGTGATGTCAAAGATTTCTTAAAAGTTTAAGAAGAATCCTGTATCTAACATATTTGTGTGCAGTTCTTTGTTTTGTGAAAACTATACATATATACATTTGCATGTGTTTCAGATGTGTTTGAAAAGTAGACTTGAGCACCTTATACTGGTTCTATTACTAACTCCTGGTATAGACTCAGTTTTTTTTTTTCCCCCTAGTCCTCTAGGATTACATTTCTGTGACTGTATATAGGGATTTCAACTAGTTTACTTTTATTGGCCTTTTTGAACCTAAGTTTCAAGAATTCAAAGTCATTAAGTATAATGAATAGTTAAGGCCTATGTATCCATCATAAGTTTACCTAATTCTCAATTCTACATTTTCTAAGCGATACTATCCCTAAAAAATGAATAATTTCCAGTAAAGTCATGTCTAGTCACTGAGTTAAAAAATAAATTTAAAAAAATGGGATACTCAGGATCAGACAAAGAGGAAATATTTTCCTCTAACCATTTCACCTGTTCATCTGCTCTCACACTGTGTCTATCCTTTTACCTGACAGCCTGTGGGCAATTCAGTCATTTTCGCCATAAGAGATTGTCACACTGATGCTATGAAGAGATAGAAAAGGGAATGATTGCCTTTTTGCTGCTGCCCCTCCAACATCTTGGTTTTTGCTTTAGTGGCTGCAGTGTGACTGACACACCTCCCAAAAGGCACTGAAGTGACCTTCACCTCAGCGAGTGGAGATTCAGTGCCTTGGAGCATGCTGTGTTGTTCTGCTCCAGAGGAGTCAGGGTCAGGCCAGCTTGTTGGAATGAGCTGTTCCTACAGGGATTTCTATTGCTATAGATATGAAATGGCTTTATTCCCAAGTTGAACATTTCCTAATAATTTAAACTACTGCTCAGTGATCTGACACTTGAGAAGGAAAATGCTCCTGATATTTGGGTGTAAATATACATCTGTGCATCAGTACTTAAAAGTTGATTTTAAAAATAAGAGCTCTGAATGGGGCAATGCAGAATATAATTGCTTCAGATGCTTCAGATGTCTTCCCTGGTTTATGCTTGTGTGTGTGTGCGTGTGTGTGTGTTTGTGTGTGTTGTGACTGTCAACTGAATTTTACTCTTTTCATGGTTTTTCTTTTTAATCATTGTCAGGATTTTTCTCACAGGACAAGGAAAGAACATACAATTGCTTCTACATATCCTGCAGCCACCAAAATTTGCTGTCTCAAAATAAACACATGCATACACACATAGCTCTATCTATCTATCTATCTATCTAATAGTTAATCATGAATTTTCCCTGTTTTGACATTTCCTATTCAAAGCCATTATTCTTAAAGAACTAAACTGTGGAATTTGCCTTGAGTATGTGCAGACTCCAGGTAAAAGAGTACCTTCTAATATCTGAACTGATTCCAACTTTTGTAAACCTTCACCTAATCAATTTCAAGTCTCCTTCTTTGCTTTCCATCCTCCAATTGCTAAGGACTGTCTATTGATGTTGAAGGTCAGGCAAAAATCAGGAATAAAAACAAATATATTTCCTCTGCTTTATCTAAATATAATTGTGTGACTCTCCCCTCAAATGTTCAAAAATCGCAAGAAAGAAATACACTTAACCTTAGAAGTTTCATTTTATGAATGACAATTAAGCACTTCTATCCAGAACAAAAAGGTTTGATCCATTTGTGTTGTCATCATAAAAAACTTGATTTGTTTAAATCAAACTATAAGAAAATAAATTAGTGTCAATGTTATGTGCTGTTTATTTTTATTGCTATTCACTTTTGGAAGCATATTCTTCTAATACTGTAATAATAACTTGGTTGACATCAATTAAGTTAAGTGCCTTTATTTTATTATTCTGTTTTTATTGCACTTTGTTAATAATAATGATTTAGCAAGTATATTTTCTAAGAATATGTGTACTTTGGGTACTAGCTTACATATTTATCATATTTAGATAAAGTTACACTTTGATTTAATGTAAAGAAGTTGAGACATTCTGTGAATTATTCACTAAAGAATTAAATATTTAAGAAGAAAATTGACTCAAAAAGATAGATATGTAATATTCAAGATTAATATATGAGAATTTGTGAACAGTGTTTCCTCAAAGTAAAATTTTTATTATCTTCTACTAATCCTGTCAAGCACCAAATTTTACACTATCTACTGAAAGGATGATTTTATAATATATTTCAAGATTCTCCTGGCATCTCTTGAAACTAAGATGTCAGGATTTCTGTTCTCTATGATAGGAGATGGACTGGGAATCGAGCAAAGAAACTTTCATTCTAGTTGAATGTTAGAACCATCCAAAAAGATGTGTAAGTAGTAAACGCAAGGTCAGATACAGGTCTGTGGTACATTTCTCATGTTAGAATCTTTCTTGTTGATTATAATAAGAGCCCAGGATTGAAAAGGAGGGTGACAATCAAGAGTCATGAGGCTCCTGTTTAAATTGCCACCCGATGACATGTTTGTATCCCTCTGTGATGTTGAGTACAAAGAAGAGCAAAAGTAAATTTCTTCTACCAGAACAATTGGTTCAAAAATACTATAAAGACAACAGAGACACTAAGAGAATGAAGAGAGCAGCCAGGCAAGTGTGTGGTGATTTCCTCTCTCCAGGGAATGACCTAGAGAGAGTGCATTGCATTACAAAGACAGGGAGAAAGTAAGTATTCTAGAAAAAGAATATCTTGTAGGCTAATTGATTCCCAGCTATTTTGAACGCAGTCAATATATCAAACTGCATTTGGTGGTAGAATCTGTTTAAGCAAAGAGCTTTGCTAGTTGACCTACCTAAATATGCCGTCAATTTGCCAAGTAATTTCTTCTTACCCTCTTGAGGGGGACTCCGAAGGCAGTCAGTTTGAGAACAGGTGATCTTGTTAGGGTATGGATTCATGTAACTTACCTGGGCCAATGAGCAGGTGGGATGCACAAGTAGACTCAGAGATATCTTGTCAGTGAGAGCTAATATGAAGATGAATTTGAGATACCTAAGTCAGGCTTCTGAGTACTCAATCAGAGCAGGAAAAAAGCATACAGTGGGATATACTAGCAATGTGGAGCAATGGAGGCAGCAAAGTGACTAGAGAAATCGAGTGTATGGACCTTGGTTGCCAAAAAAAAAACATGTAAACAGCAACCTACTACCTAACCCAGAGACTAAGAATAATGAGAAAGGACAAGAATAAACCCAAAATGAAATATATGCAGCAGTTATCCCCCAAAGACTTGTCAATAGGAAATTATCTATTTAAATAAGATTCAGAGTAGTAGTCATATTCTACTACCCAGATGTAGGCAGCTCAGAGAAAAGGAAAGGTAATTTAAGAATATATAAAAGCATAAATATTTTTCCACATTTGCAATATAATATGCAGAAAATTTTCACTCAGATACATATTTTACTCATAGGTATTTCTAATAATACAAATATATCTTCATATTTTTCAAACTATAGAATTGACTAAACCCTATCCAAAATACCACAGTATTTTAAATTAAACTTGATAATGAATAAATAAAAATCAAACAGTTTAGGAATGTTTCACTCTATAAAACTTGCTTGATTATTTGAATATTATCTATGTTTAAGCATAAGATCAACTATCTCATTTAGAAGTTACCAACTAATACCTTAAACATAACTTATTTCAATAATCTGGATAACTTGAGAATAAATTATGCATATATTTCTACAAACAGAAAATACCTCATGAAGTACTAAATGGAGAACAAGATAAGTATATGCATATATACATTACAATGCATATGCATTCTTCCTTTATCCAGGAATATAAATAGGTACAGTCTTGGTCATTTGAAGCTGGAAATACTTCCAATAATTAGTATCTCTATGAGTAGCTTTTCTAAAGGAGAATTCTAGAAAAATTTAAATCACTGAAATTATGTATAAAAATGGTTTCTTTATTATTATCACATCCTTTGATAGCAAAATAGAGTGATGTTTACAACTCCATTTCAAATAAATATTTTCTTTCTTGCAATAACAGTTTTTCTTTTTGCCAAATATTCAGCATCTCTGTGCTTTTCCAAATTGCCATAGATATGTCTTTTTTTTTTTAATCTGGACTTTGGGGAAGCTACAAAATGGGTAATCAAATTGTGAACCATTGTGTCACCTGATGTCATCAATTCTTCATGTGCTGAGACTGGTTTACATCATTGTAATCATTATTCTTTGAACAGACCATTTTTAAGATGTCATGAATCTTAGCCTGTACTTTGCCACTATAACAGAAGACCTGAGTCTGAGTTATTTATAGTGAATAGAAATATATTGGCTCACTATTGTGGAGGCTGATAGGTCCAAGATCAAAGGGTCAGTGTCTGACAGGGGTAATCTTGCTGTGTCATCCCGAGTCAGAAGGGCAAGAGACAGGAAGATAAGGCTGATCTTGCCCTTTTATAGCAGCATCAATCACACTCATAAGGGTGGAGCCCTTATGACCTCATCACCAGTTAAAGGTCCCACATCATAGTGCTGTTGTCATAGCAATTAAATTTCAGAATGAGTTTTGGAGCAAACAAATATTCAAATGATAGCACCATGTATAATTATTACACTATTGTTGTTTAGACCTCAAGGTGACTCTAACAATTGCAAAGGCAATAAGTAAGCTCAAAAAGCTTAGGTTGTTCTCATCATAGTTGTACCACGTAATCCCAGCAACTTTCAACTGACTACATCTTGCAAATATCACTCAGAATGTCACTCTTTTTTTAGCATTCCCATAAGGTAAAACTGTTAATTTTGCTTACTCTTTTATCCTAAACATTTAATAGCCAGTCTAGCTCATGATGATATTTAATAAGTATTTATTGAAGAAATATATTAATGAATAAATGAAAAGATCATTGCTTCTTTTTAAGACAAAATGGATGGTCAATGACAGATGAAGCAAGAAGATTAGACACACGAAAGTGGCTTTGATCACTGCGGTGACTGCAGAGATGGAGATGTGTGACTAACCAGGAGGAATACTTTCTGAATGGCAGCAGAAAGACTTTGAATGGATTGGGTATTAGAGGCAAGGGGAGGAAATAACAATCTAATGCCCAGATTTCTGGCATGAGTATCAGCTAGATAGATAGTGATCCCATATACTGAAACAGACAGTTCTGTCACAGGAGATGAACGGACAAAATATCTAGGTAGATAATGCTTTCTTTTTTTTTTAGTGCTCTCCATGTGTTTCTTAGAACAACATAAATTCATACTGCCAATGGAGAAGTCCTTAGGAGTTACATTTCAAGTTTTGACATATCTTCTAAATATTGACTCACTGAATCATCTTACTTTCATTTCTTCTCAGAGTTTGTAACATATATAATTTCTATGTGATATCTAAATTTGATAATAAAAGCATACCAAATTTTATTTTAATGGTCATTGATTGATGTTTAAAGAGTAGTTCTCAAATTATGCTCTTAAAATTGTTGATGGTATGCAATACCTGTAGACTTGTCAGAAATACAGAATTCTGTCCCCCTGGTAGATTTCATGAATCAGAAATGCTGGGAATTTCTGGGGACCAATAATCTATGTTTTATGCTATCAGATAATTGTAATGCAAGATAATGATTGGAAACCACTGTTTTCAAATATTATGTCATGAGGGTGAGAGGTAACAGCATTGTGTTGCAGTGGGTAAAGATACTACTTACAACACCAGCTACTGGGCTTCCAATCCAGCTTCCTGCTAATGCACCTGGGAAGGCAGCAGCAGATGGCCCAAGTACTTGGGACCCTTCCACCATGTGCAAAAGCAGGATGGAGTTCCTGGGTCCTTGCTTCTGCCTGCCCCAGACCTGACTCTGGCAGCAGTTCGGGGAATGAACCAGCAGATGGCAGATGTGGAAGATGGATCTCTCTCTCTCTCTCTCTCTCTCTCTCTGTGTGTGTGTGTGTGTGTCTGTCTGTCTGTCACTCTATCCTTAAATAAATCTTTAAAAAATAGTGTATCTGAGGCATATGTTTGTTTCAGCAGACACTGTTTGGGATGCCCACATTCATGTCAGAGTGCCTGATTCAAGTCCTGGATACTTCATTTCTCCTCCTCCTCCTCCTCCTCCCCCTCCCCCCCTCCTCCTCCTCCCCCTCCTCCTCCTCCCCTTCCTTCTCCTCCTCCTCTTTTCTCTCCTTTCCCTCCTCCTTCTCCACCTCCACCTCCTATCTAGAGAAAGCAAGGCAAAGCTATTGAGACATGGCATAAAACAAGGGTGTATTGAAGAATAGTAAAATAAGAACAGACTACATTCTTTGTATAAAATGTGCTATTTTAAGGTAAATTATATATTAATAAAATTAAAATGAAGGCTATTAGAAAATAGAAAAGGTCAAAATACTTGATACTTTGCTATCTTATGTGTGTTTTAGAAGCACATGTAATTTCCTTCCTTGTCTAAGGAAAATGTTTATAATTTTGTTATATAAAATTCATTCAGCATAAAATGTACCTTGGAAAATATTTAAATACCATTATTTTACATTAAATTATGATGCTTAATACAGAAAAGTAATGATACAGTTTGCCTTGAGGAGTAAAACAGGATTTCAAATGAAGTGATCCAGAGGTTGAACCTGACCTCCATGCCACTTCCCTCCACTCATTTTATTCCTCGGCTCAGTTACTGAAAATCAAACAAATAAGAACTTCACATGCAAGGCCAAGTGAAAGCATATACGAATTTATTTTCATGATATGGCCTGCTGTGACCCTGTCTTCTGTAAGGCAGCCGTCTTCTCAGGTCCTTGCCCACCACAGTTTTCTCATCTCACTGTCTGTTAGTATGCGTTCTGAGAATAAGAGCCTAACCCCAAACCGGGGTCTACAAATGGAAGAATTTTAGCTGATTGTGTGCTACAGTGCTTACAGCTTGAACATCACTGTGGCAGAATCAAAGGGGACCAGAATTTCTTCCAAATTCTAAGAACTGCCTGAAAAAATTGAGCAATGTTTCAGACCCTGGACCCTCAGAGATTGTGTTGTTATTGTTGTTAATTTCTTTTCTTGATTGGAGGAGTGTGAAAAGAAGAGAAAATGACAGAATGGGTAGAATATGAGGGAAGAGAGTACCTATCCTCACTTGGTAAATCATGTCACTCTACTTTTGTTCAAAGACCAATTTACATTTTGTTATTTGTTATTTCTTTTCACATTTATTTCATTTAAAATGAAAATTGCATATGTGCAAATGTATATGTACAACTTTGAGATCTGATAAACATATTCATGTTTCTTTTTAAAATTTTTATTTTATTGTTCATTTACTTGAAAGGTGGAGCAAGAAGCAAGAGCAAGAACGGGGGGGGGGAGGAGAGAAAGAGAGAAAGAGAGAGAGAGTGAGAGAGAGAGAAGGAGATCTTTCATCTACTGTTAGCTCCCTAAATGCTTGCAACAACCTGGGCTAGGTAAGGCTAAAGTCAGGGGACTAAAGTGAGGATCCCCCCTGGTCTCACAGGTCTGAACACTGAAGCCATCACCTCCCATCTCCCTGCTGCATTAGCTAGAAGCTGGCATGGAAGCAGAGGAGCTGGAATTTGAAATTGCACTCTAATATGGGATGCAGATGTCCCAAGTAAAGGGTTAACTCAGGGCACCACAACACCTGTCCCACTCCCACTCATGTTTCTTTTATTCAAATATCAAATCCCTTTTCCCTTCCATTTGCCATGTCTGTGTATGTTTTTAGATGAATACAACTTTTTTAAACCACTTTATTCAATCCATCATTGTCAATAGCATTTTACATTTTTATACAATTTTTGCATAATAATACTTTTTTAAGATTTATTTGTTATTTACTTGAAAGACAGAGGGAGGGAGAGACAGAAAGATCTTCCATCCACTGACTCATGCCCCAAGATTGCCTTAATGGCCAGGGCTAGGTCAGGTCAAAGCCAGGAACATAAGCTTCATGCATGTCTCCAGTGTGGGTGGCAAGGACCCAACACTTGGGCCATTTTCTGCTGCTTTTCTCAGGCCATTAGTAGGGAGCTGGATTGGAAGTGGAGCAGCTGGACATCAATGGGAACCCATATGGGATACAGGCATTGTAGGTATCTGCTTTACCCATTATGCCACAATGCCTGCCCCATAACAAGCATTTTTATAGAGTCAAAATATCTCATCAAGTACTATTTTTTTTAAAAAAAATTACTTATTTATTTGAAAAGTAGGGGGGGGGGGACAGGAGAGATCTTCTACCCATTGGTTCATACCTGAAAGGTCTCCCAAAACCAGAATCCAGGATCCAGGAACTCCATCTAGACCTTCCATGTGGATATCAGGGGACAAAGTACAGTATAGTGTATAGTATAGTATAGTATAGTATACTACAAAGTATAGTATAGTATGGTGTAGTATAAGGGTACTTATGTTCATGGAAATGTTCATAGAAAAATGGAATTAAAGAATAAATTTATTTTGTTTCAAATAAAATCAAAATCTATATGTAGTTTTTTTTTTTTTTCACAATATGCATTTTCCACCAACTTTTGAAAGACCCATCATGTGCCTGGATTTCAGACCCAGCAAGACTCTTTGCTGCAATCCAAGGTGCAGATGAGAGTGATTTGAGAAATGGAATTGTGGTTTCCATGGTGAAGTGGGCAGATGTGCTGAAGGATTAGAATTTAGCTGTAAAAAGAAACTCAGCAAGAGCTTCAAGATTTTGTTTCTAAGTTTGTAAATGAATGATGCTGCAGAAAACTAAAAAGGGTTTAGAATCAGGTATTTGGCTATAGGTGTGTCAAATGATAGTTGCTTATCATAAACTTCAATAGAATGACTATGCAATTAGATGAAGTAGAGTTTAAAGCTATAAAAATGATCGCCATCTAGAAAGCAAGTGAAAAGCAAAATGAATCTTTATTATTTCACACATTACCAGAGGCTAAGTAGCAGAGAAAATACATTAATGAGTATTATGGTTTAACAGGAATAAGAAGTTTTGGGATTCTATTGCACAGCATTGTGACTACAGTTACTGCTAAAGTACTGTATATTCCAGTATTTAAGAATTTCATAGATAGGACTTTGAATGTTTTAATGACAAGAAATGTTGACTTTTTAAGGAGATAGATATACTTGCCCTAATGGGAGACTACATGTATCAAAGCATCACATGGTTTCCTACACACATATACAATTTCTATGTGTTTATTAAAATTGTGTTATTTGCTTTTTAAAGATTTATTATGTTTATTTGAAAGGCAGAGTGATAGAGAGAGACAGACAGATAAAATATCTCTCATCCACTAGTTCACTCCCCAATGGCCTCAAACGGCCAGGACTGAGCCAGGCTTAAGCCAGGAATCCAAAGCTTCATTGGGTCTCCTGCACAAATGGGAGGGACTCAGGCACTTGGGCCACCTTCCACTGCTTTCAGAGGCACATTAGCGGGGAGCTGGATCAGAAGTGGAGCAACTGGGATTCCAACCAATAAAGACACCTGCACAGTATGCGGCAGCTAAACCTGATGCCAACAACACTGACCCCTAAAAATATTTTAAATTAATTTTTTAAAGTCAAGCAAGTGAAGAGCCTAAATATAGATCGTGAACAAGTAGGGCATTGAGGAAGAGGGAAAACAAGACAATTGTCAGGGAGTAGGAGGGAGAAATTGAATCCAAGATAAAGATTTTGATTTTAGTTTTTATTTAGAAATATGAAGGAACTGACAAGAAAGGTTTTTCAAAGGAGTTAAACAGATACCTGACGCCAGTGAGTTTAAGCACGAATGCATAGGTGAAGTGACATTTCTGCTACTGTGAAGAACTTGTTTCTTAAACCTGAGTGGCCCTACATAATATATGAGCAGCAACAGCAGAATGGAAGCATGCAGAGGTTTTAGAGTCTACTAGCCATGGAAAGATTGCCAGCAGCCATTTATGTAAAATGGTAAATATTCTGTCCATTTATTTCCTAGTTTAGATTTGTAACTGTAACTACCCAACATATTACACTCCAGTTCATTTAAAGCCCAAATTTAAAAATTTAAAGCTTAATTTAAACATCTCCAGTTTTTCTTCTGAAGTATCTCAAGGAAATGATATTTTAAAATCATCTCCTCATCTCTGCCTAGTTCATGAACTGAAACAAAAATGAAAGATATTCAGAAAATTATTGAGTTTTAATACCAGGATGATGAAAAACTGTGAAAATCTTCTGACTTTTTGGGGGACACAAATATTCAGATGCTTGCAAATACTTCCTCCTTTTGACATACCCCTTCAGTGAAAGTGTTTCATACATGTTTGACACATTACATATTTTCCCATAATTCACATTCTTTTTGAGGCCCCCTAACTAAATAATATGTTTTTGAAAAATTTACATACTTCAAGATTCACACTTTGTTGTGTAGTTATATGCATTTGAGAAAATTCATAATGTCATGTATCGACCATATTTATGACACATAATAGTTTACTGCATTAAAAATAAGTATTTTGCCTACTCATCCCTTCCCACCTTCCTTCAAATGCTTGACACTTATACTGTCTCTACAATTTTACTATTTACATATTGTCTCATAATTGGAGTCATACAATGGATAACTTTTTAAAACTGGCTTCTTTTTTTTTTTTTTTTTTTTTTTTACAAAATGCATTTAAAGTTCCTTCATATATTTTAGTGGCTTGAAGGCACATTTTTTTTATTATGGAAATAATGTTCTGTTACATGAATGCACTATAATTTTTATCGATTCATCTTGAAAAGACATTTGGTTGCTTCAAGATTTTGGCAATTCTAAATAAAGTACTTTATAAATATCTATGTATGTATATACATATATTATATATATGTCTGTGTGTTTTATATATGTATATATAATATATATAATTACCTATTTGATTAATTCTAGAAATGTGATTGGTGGTTATTTGATAATCTTTGGTGAGATGATTTTTTGACTTTTATATTTTAATTCAGGTGTTTTCTTCATGCAGAATTTTAAAGAATTTTTTAAAAATGTAGTGTATATATGGTATAAAGCATAAAATCAAACTATTTGAGCATTTTTTAATTTTAATTTGGCATCTGAGAACATCTATGTTTATACTTGAAAACACTCTATCTTCAACCCTGTGTTTTGCTATGGTCTACGATGATTAATGATGTACAGATAATAAAGAATGATGGAACATTTAGAAATATTTGTGTGCACTCTTGCACTGGTTTCTGAATATAGGTGAGTTCTATTTTTTTATAATTTGCAAAAATAATATGAAGTTAATCTAACAGTAAATATAACACTAGTGACCTTTTTTTCCAGTTCAAAATCTCCTTAGTTTGAGGTCTACATTGGAAATTGCGCAATCACCTTCTCACTGAGTACAGAATACCAACTCCAAAGAAACAACTTTTCTTACCTAATTTACTGTCATTGCATTTCTGCCTAAACTAGGACTAAACAGATGATAAAAGATTTTTATTAAATTGAAATTTGTCACAAAGTACAAGATATCTTTATAAACATTAAAAGATAATATATGGTGGCTGAAGAAGAATATAAAAAAAATTGTTCAATATGTTTTTATTTCGCCTTCCTGAAGATTGAATTTAAGTGGCTTATAAAGATGAAATTTCAAAATAATTGAAATAAGCTTCTAAAGTACAGGAAAACATTATTATTTTCTCGCCACCAAACTCTTCTAATTCCTCCCAAAGGAATAAACACTTTTGGAAAGTACTCCTATACTGAGTCATTTCCAATTTAATAAATGTAAAATTTTTATTGTCTCATAAACATTTTAAGCAGGCAGAAAGTGGTAAGGTTCTGAATGCATTCCTATTTTATAATAATGTCTGTAAATAGGGGTAATTATAATGAATTATAATCAATTAGCTTCCTGTTTATAAATATGGCTTAAGATTATAATTTTTGAATTAAATATGGGTAGTTAATTTTATACTTATTAAAATCATTATTGATTGTGACTATAATTGTAAGATTACTTGTTATATCTATGTGACAATCACTGGCAAATAATTTCCTCAATATACTGTTCATATTTATCATTTCAAATAGACTTCTACTCTGCATTCTAAGTAAGTTACTGGTGATTTTAAATTTTTAATAGCCTTTTTGTTTATTTAAATATAAAATGCATGTGCATTGTGTATATATAGGTATGCATGATTGTGTGCGACTGCAGAAATCAAATGAATGGTTTGCTAGTTGGAGTAAAATAGAGATCACTCATTTATATCAATGGAATTCCACAGATATGATAGGCACATAAATGCACCTCGTGCTTCTAAAATTTTTCTTTCATTTAAAACCTAAGAATATATCATTGTAAATCAAAGAAGACCTAGTAATAGTTAACAAACTTGATTATTTATTAGGGAGTTATGTTATATTCCCACACTCATTCACACACTGGATATTATCTTTCTAAAGGGAGAAGCAGGGAAAAGGTGGTTAATCAAGTCCTATAATGGCCCTAAAACACTAAGCCTATTCTTTATTAGGATACAGAAGATGTTTCCTTGTAGAATTTATTATAAGGTCATGTTAACTATGAAATAGCTACAATGTGTTTTCACAGCTCAGACAGTAGCCCTAATGACTGGTGTCTCTGCAGTCACAGTTACACTTTTAAATTCACAGCATAGATAGATACATAGATACAGACATACAGATAGACAAAGGTACAGATAAATATTTAAATAGTTTTCTCCCAAAAAGCATCATATTTCTCATCTCCTAGTGCAAATGTATATATTCTAGAAGATCAAAAAATAAGAGTATTTTTGGTTGCTCTTTTAATTAAGGAATGTTAGCAGGAACACTTTGGAGGAGTCCAATTTCTACAATAAAAAATTTAAAAATAAACATTTTCCATACTTAAGTCTTATATCTAAGTTTAGATAATCTGAAATACATAAAAAAGATAACAACATCAAAGGTAAGAATAACCTTTAAGTATAAATCTCATCACTTTTTATTTGAAAGTTTGAAATATTGTCAGTTCTGTTTAAGGTAATATAAAAAATTCAGGTAATACATTGTTTTTTTTTTTATTTCATAAATGTGAATTTACAAAGTGCAACTTTTGTATTGTTGTGGCTTCCCCCCCCCCAACCTCCCTCCCTCCCGTGGCCCTCCCCTCTCCCTCTCCCTCTCCCATCCCGCCCTTTATCGAGTTTCATTTTCAATTACCTTCATATACAGAAGATCAACTTAGTATATACTAAGCAAGGATTTCAACAGGCTGCCCTCACACAACCGCACAAGGTATAGGGTATTGTTTGACTAGTAGTGTTGTTTTTAAGTTTCAGGTAATACATTGTTGATGAAAGTCAATTGCAAGCAATGCTTTATATTTTTGCAATGGTATACAACAGTACATTTAGATTACCATACTTTTACAATATTGTAATATTGAGTTTTTATTTTAATAAAAGAAAACAAGATATATTTTACAAGATAAGTATAATTATTTTTATTTATTGTTTCCATTACAATGCTGTCTTTAAGTCAAAATAGCAAATATAAAATGTGCTTGAGTCATTAAAAAACTTTAGAGACGAACTGAGAGAAAAATTATACTTAACTTATTAATATATAGACTCTAAGACAAGTTTTTATGTGACAGAAATGCTGAGGGAAATGAGTGAACTACAAATCCAGATTTGTTAGGATGGGAGTTGCAACTCTGCACCTCTCTCAGTCCTTTTATCTCTGCTAGTTTGTCCATGTAGTTTTGCTCATATCTATAAGTTGCTTTCTTATTCATATTTGGTGGAACATATTAGAGTTTCTACCTTTTTGGAACAAAGGAATATGTTTCCTGATATTGGATATATTTAGAATAACCCCCTCCCCATTAACATCGTGCCCTAGAAATGCTGTGTATCATTGGCTGCTGTATACTAGTCTCTGAATGGAAATTTATTACATATCTTGAGCTGCAAGATAATAGACCAGGGTAAATTTCTATAAAACCACATGCTTGCTTTACTATTTGACAGGAAAAGAAATGTTCCAGAAGCAGCAACTTAACCACCATGCCAACCACCCATCCCTTGTCTCTTGTATTTAACTTTTAACTTTTTATTAATGACCTTTTTTCATTATGCTTTCGAAGGATTCAATACAACCTAGTTGTAACCAGTTAAAGAGGCTGTCCTTGTAGGAATTATTCATTCCAGATTTCCAAATACTTAAACTATTGCAGTGCCAGGGACATTCTCCCCTACTGGGATAGAAACTTTTGACAAATAAGCTCCCATCCTGCATAACAAGCATCCATACTTCCTTCACTACTTATCATGACCTATTTTTTTATCTATCAAGCTGTGATTGAATCTCCTTCAAAGCTCCATGTCATGTTCTCAAGCTGACTTGCCCCAAACGATAGAGTTAGAAACATACCAGGGGATTCCAATTCAATCCCATCACGGTGGCATGTACCAATGCCATCTCACTAGTCCAAGTGATCAATTTCTGTTCACAATTGATCATAATGATAGGACTAAGAGCCAAAGGGATCACATAAACAAGACTAGTGGCTGCAAATACTAACGGATAGAATAAAAAAGGGAGAGAACAATCCAACACAGGAAGCGAGATACACAGCAGACTCATAGAATGGCAGATGTCCTAAAAAGCACTCTGGCCTCAGAATCAGCCGTTAAGGCATGCGGATCTGGCTGAAAAGCCCATGAGAGTATTTCAGGCATGGAAAGCCAAGACACTCTGGCAAAAAAAAAAAAAAAAAAAAAAAAAAAAAAGACCTAAATGAAAGATCTCCACGAGAGAGATCCCAGTGGAAAGAACAGGTCATGAAAGAAGGAAGTACCTTTCTCTGAAGGGAGGAGGGAACTTCCACTTTGACTACGACCTTGTCTAAATAAGATCAAAGTCTGCAAACTCAAGCCGGCGCCGTGGCTCACTAGGCTAATCCTCCGCCTTGCGGCGCCGGCACACCGGGTTCTAGTCCCGGTCGGGGCACCGATCCTGTCCCGGTTGCCCCTCTTCCAGGCCAGCTCTCTGCTGTGGCCAGGGAGTGCAGTGGAGGATGGCCCAAGTGCTTGGGCCCTGCACCCCATGGGAGACCAGGAGAAGCACCTGGCTCCTGCCATCGGATCAGCGCGATGTGCTGGCCGCAGCGCGCTACCGCGGCGGCCATTGGAGGGTGAACCAACGGCAAAAAGGAAGACCTTTCTCTCTGTCTCTCTCTCACTGTCCACTCTGCCTGTCAAAAAAAAAAAAAAAAAAAAGTCTGCAAACTCAAAAGGCTTCCATAGCCTTGGCAACTCGTGATAAGAGCCTAGGATGATTACTGATGCCATAAACAAGAGTGTCAATTTGTTAAGTCAACAACAGGAGTCACTGTGCACTTACTCCTCATGTAGGATCTCTGTCCTTAATGTGCTGTACATTGTGATTTAATGCTGTAACTAGTACTCAAACAGTATTTTTCACTTTGCGTTTCTATGTGGGTGCAAACTGCTGAAATCTTTACTTAATATATGCTAAACTGATCTTTATATAAAGAGAATTGAAAATGAATCTTGATGTGAGTGGAAGGGGAGAGGGAGTGGGAAAGGGGAGGGTTGTGGGTGGGAGGGAAGTTATGGGGGGGAAGCCATTGTAATCCATAAGCTGTACTTTGGAAATTTATATTCATTAAATAAAAGTTAAAAAAAAAAAACTCCATGTTCTGTCTGTTTCTTAGACTACAACTGGCACAACTTGTATTTGTTTGAGTTTCCCATGTAATCCACTCTAAAACTAGATACAGTTAAAATAATTTATTGAAGTAAATGACCATAATAGACAAAGAAGAAAGAACATGAGAAGATGGAGAACTTTTGGATTGTAATACAGATCTGAAGCCTGTTTACAGAAGGGCAAAGGGGAGGAAAGAGAAGTGAAAGTTTGGCCAGAATTATGTGAGTCCACTGCATCAGTGTCACCCTCTTCAAGACTCACAGGTCTTGTCCCGATGCTGTGCCTAATCACTGACTCAGGAAAGCTGATGGAAGCATTGCCTCAGCATAAACATGGCATAATTCTACAGGGCAAGGAGTTGAAGCCACAGGTAAATTATACTTTGCTTAGCTGGAAATCTGAATGGTTAATTTTCATATTGGGTAATAAATCCTAAGGCCATCAATAGGTTGCTCTGACATGAAAGGATTTTGTAATTAAACTGTCAATGAATATGTGTGCTCAAAATATCATAAACTCTACAATACTACTCAGAGGCATGAATAGTTAAGTACATAGTGGATTTTCTCCCTCTTCCTCTTTTCTTCTCCTTTTTATGTTTCAGGAGTTGTAAAACTTGGTCTTGGAAATCACTACATAATAATACCATATTTTCAAATACACTTATTCATATATACAAAGTATACTTCAAAGAGAGTGAAAATAGAATTAAAGATGAATTCTTTTGGTGAAAAAATTTTGAAATCCATGCATTTTCATGGTCTTCAAGAACTCTTTTTCTTTGTGTAGGGTTAACTATACAATCATTAAGCAAATTGAAAATAGATTTTTGTAAAATTTAAAAATGGGAATGGGAGAGGGAGAAGGTGGAAGGATTGGAGCATCAGTGGGAAGGAGGGTGTGGAGAAAGTCTCACTGTGTTCCTAAATCTGTATATATGAAACACAAAAAACATATAACTTAAAGAAAAATTTTTAAAAAATGAAAAATAGAAAATTCACAAGAGGGGCTGATGTTGTGCTGTAGTAAGTAAAGATGTTGTCTGCAAAGTAGCATCCTATATTGGCATTTGTTCATCTCCTAGCTGCTCCACTTCCAATCCACATCCCTGCAAAAAGCAATAGAATATTGCCCAAGCCCTGCCACTCATGGGAGATCCGTATGAAGCTCTTTGCTCAGCCTTGACCATTGCAGCCAGCTGGGGATTGAGCCAGCAGAAGGAAGATTCTGTCCCTCGCACTCTCTCTGTAACTCTAACTTTCAAAACAAATAAATAAATCTTTAAAAGAAGAAAAGTTCACAGAAAATGTGTATCATGAAAAATCTTTGCATAGATTTCAATTTTTTGTACCTCAATCAGCTTATCTTTTGATTTCATTTCCATAAACGTTTTCAAGTTCTCTCATATATATGCACTTTTTAAATTTCAAATCATATATATATATATATATATATATACATTTAAATTTTCCTAATAATACACATATTTTCCTAACCTTTCACCAAGAGTGCAATTAAAGACAGTGCCAGTGGGGCAGGAAATGGGATGGAGCAGGTTGAGTCACCACCTCCAGTATTGAAGTGCCTGGGTCAATTCCTGCTCTTGCTTCCAATCTGGCTTTCTGCTGATGTACCTGGGGAGGTAGCAGATGATGGTTTAAGTACTTAGGTTCCTGACAAACACATGGGAGGTCTAGATTGGATCCCTGGCTCCTGCCCCAGACCTGGTGAAGCCCTGGATGTTGTGCAAACTTGAGGAAATGAACCAGTAGATAGAAGATTTCCCTCTCTCTCTCTCTCTCTCTCTCTCTCTCTCATTCTACTTTTTGAATAAATAAATCCTTTTGAAAGACAGTGCTGGAATGCAAGTGACAAATTTTGCCAACTAGTACCTTAGGAGTATATTTTTACTTTGTTTTATCTTGAAAAAATTATATATACAGTTATCCAGCTAGACTCAGAGGACATGATCCCAGTTTTGTTGGCAAGATCCCAGGAATCAGTCAGGAACCAGTCAAATATTTATCTTCTCGCGATCAGGCCTGATCAGTGTTGACCTTTGCCACAACGATGTCATAGAGATTCTTCACAGCCTATTGTTGTGATGTCTGTTACCTTGACAACCACAATATACACGTACTTGTGGTGTTCTTTTCTTCCTGTTTTACTCAGTGATTGCTGTAAACTTGATGATGGAATGACAGTCAAGCTTGTTCTCTTGAAGACACTGTTCCAAGGATATTTGGGCTGCCTTGGGGCCACTTTATTTCAGGCTGACAGAAAGCATATTTTATTATATTTTTATTATCATTATAGGATTTGGGAGCCAGAATTCTGTCTTAGAGGGTTAAACTGAAGTTTGCAAGGACCATATCCCCTATCAGAATGCCAGTTTGAATCCGAGGTTCACTAC
The DNA here is from genome assembly GCF_033115175.1 of Lepus europaeus. Lineage (NCBI taxonomy): Eukaryota > Metazoa > Chordata > Mammalia > Lagomorpha > Leporidae > Lepus > Lepus europaeus. The sequence goes on from NC_084827.1 coordinate 128,406,860, forward strand.
TTCTGATCCAGCTCCATGCTATGTTCCTGAGAAAGCAATGGAAGATGTCCCCAGTGTTGCACCACTGCCACCCACGTGGGAAACTCAAATAAACCCAGTCTGTAGGCTTTGGCCTGGACCAGCCCCAGCCATTGTGACCATTTAAGGAGTGAATCAGCAGGTGCAAGGTCTCTCTCGTATCTCTACCTCTGCCTATGCATCTCCCCCTACTTGCCATTCTGCCTTTCAAATAAATATATAATCTTCTAGAGGGAAGAAGATATATAAATGTTTTTACCATAAAGTGATAAATATTTAGGGGATATATATACTTAACCCATTAACCTCATACAAATATGTGCATGTTTGGAAACCTGACATGCTGTCTCATATATATGTACCATTTTTATGTGTCACTCAAGACAACATTATTTTTTCAAAAGAGCAGCCAACACGTAATCAAATCAAACAAAATAAGCCTTGTCTTCAGCTTTTGCATTGGAAGGATCAGAATTTTCCTTCTTCACTTTCAGTATTATCAGAGTAAAGTGTCCTATTAATATTGTTGTTGTTATGTCCAGGATGTATTTGAAATACATGCCATGCTGGTCTCAGGTTCAGGTTCAGGTCGACTTATACTTATTCACCTTGCACAACTTAAATTCTGTTTCTTTTGATTAATGTTAGCCTTCTCTTCCTTATACACCCCTACCCAATCCTACCACCACTCCCAGCCTCTGGCAATTACCATTCCACTCCCTGCTTCTGTGAGTTTGACTATATAAGAGTCTGCATGAAACTTTTATAATTTAATGTTTGTCCTTATGATATGGATTATTTAACTTGGCATAGGCCTTCCAGATCCATCCATGTTGTTCCCTTCCTTTTTAAGAATATATATATATATATTTCATTATTTATTTTTATTTATTTACCCATTAATTTGCTTGTGAACACTAATTTCAAATGGTACTGAAGTGACTATTAAAGTGCAAATTTTTTAAGATCCTGATTTCATTTCCTCATATACTCAGAAGTAGATTAGTAGGCATATGATGATTGTACTTAAATTTTTGAGAAATGTCCATGCTGATTGCATCATGTAAATACTAAAAGAATCAGGCCTTTTCTCTATATCCTTCACTGGCACGTTTCCAATAATACTTTTCATAACAGACACAAGGTAATAACTCTCTGAGGTTTTGATATGCATTTCCTTGATGATTGGTGATATCAAGCACCTTATGATAAGCCTGTTGGCCATTTCTGTGTCTTTTTTGGAGTGAGGTCTGTTCAGTTATTTCACCTATTTCATGTTTGGGTTATCTCAATTATTAGTAGTGTTTATTGTTATTCTTGCTATTAAATTATAGAATTTCTTTATATATTTTGGATACTAACTACTTGTCAGATAATATGGCCTACAAATATTATCTGTTTGTAAGTTGCCTTTTAATTTTATTGATCATTTCCTTTACTATGTGGAAACGTTTTAGGAGACATTGCAACTGATGTCCCAGTAATAAAAGATTATATGAGACTTATGAATAAATATGTGCCAACATATTGGACAAACTAGAAAGAATGAATAAATTCCTAGAGACAAAGAACCTATCAAGACTTAATTAGGGATAAATGGAAATCCTCACTAGATCAAATCAAATACTGAGATTGAGTGATAATCAAGCCTCTCTAACAAGGAAAGCCCAAGATCAAATAACTTCAAACACAAAAATGAAATACCAGTACTTCTTAAACTCTTCCACAAAATTGAAGTGTAGAAAGCACTTCTAAATTCATTTTACAAGGCCAACCTCACCATAGTAACAAAGACACCACAAGAAAACTGAAGAAACATATTAGAGCTATCATTAACCAAGATTAAGTGGAATTTATTCATGGAATGAGAAGATGGCTTGATGTACACAAATCAATCTAGGTGACACACTACAATAGAAGAATGAATGGGGCGCTGACGCTGTGGCGCAATGGGTTAAAGCCCTGTCTGAAGTGCCAGCATCCCACCTGGGCACTGGTTCGAGTCTCAGCTGCTCCACTTCCAATTCAGCTCTCTGCTGTGGCCTGGGAAAGCAGTAGAAAAGGTGGCCCAACTCCTTGGGCCCCTGAACTCACGTGGGAGACCCAGAAGAAGCTCCTGGCTCCTGGCTTCAGTTCGGCGCAGCTCCAGCCATTGCGGCCATCTGGGGAGTGAACCATCGGATGGAAGACCGCTCTCTGTCTCTACCTCTGTAACTCTGTCTTTCAAATAAATAAAATCAATCTTTAAAAACAGAATGGTAAAAAAAAATCACATGATCCTAACAATAGGTGTAAAAATTTTTTTACAAAATCTAGCAACTTTTCATGATTGAAGCCTCTAAAATATTACATGTACATAACACCATACAAGTCATATATTCAAAGTCTACAGCTAACTTCAGACATGATGGAGAAAATTTGAAAGTTTTTCCTTGAAGAGTGTAACAAGAGAAGGATATTTACTCTCACCACTTCAAGTCAACATCATACTGGAAATACTAGCTAGAACAATTAAGCAACAAAAAAGTAAGTGACATCTAAATATAAAAGTAAGCATTAAATTATCTCTATATGTTCTTATAAGTAGGAAACCATAAATACTCCAGAAAGAAGTACTGTCAAGATGTGATGTGGTACCAAACTTTAAGTTTCTATAATGGAAAATGCTATTAATACAAATGTTTGAGAATTAAAAAGTCTAATGATCTTGTGTTATTAGACATGATAGTTATCTTAATGAGAAAGCCCCAGAGGCCTAAAGGGTTAAATACTTGTAAAATCCTACTGGTGCTTTCAAAAATACTGTGAAGTAAGCAAGTGCCTCTTGTTGGCTGATGAGTTTATAATTTTAAACATGGCAACTTAAAGTCTTTTGTCATCCACAGTTATATATGATTTGCTGCTCACAAAACTAAAGCGTTGTTGGTTCTGTGTTTAGCTGTCCTCCTATAGGTTCCTATGGACTTTTTCCAGCCACTTCTATTGTAGTCAGTAATTTGGGATGGCTCTGTAAACAGATGAAGCCAATAATGTATTAACAGTACCAACTGAGAGAAAGTATGGTTAACTGAGGTTACTAAAAACAAAAAGCAATTCAAATCAATTGGCAATCTACAAAAAGAGTTAAAGATTTTAAAAGCTATTATTAAAATTGCTATATTGGTCTACTATGCTATCTTATATGTGTGTACATATTATATGTCCACATGGGGAAATTTTATTAAGAGTTTTATTTTAAATGGCTTATAGATAAGATTGTCCATAAATTTAAGCTGCTAAAATCAATCGAAGATACATTTTAATTTGTGTGACCTGAATCTGTGTATCATGTTTTAAACTTGTTGGTAGAAAGAAACTATAAACATTTTATATGTTTGTGCTTAAGTTTACTGGTTAAACAAACTATACCATGTTAGATATTTGAGGTGTTTTCAAATACATGATTCTTAAAATTTATAGAAGGCATTGGACCTTCTGGTAAATGTTTTCTTAAGTTGTTATCTAATGGTTGAAACTGTTTTCTAAGTATTCATGTGATATTGCTATTGTCAGCAAGCGATCTAGGACTTGCTCCCTCATTTCTCTATTCTAAGCCCAACTTGTTCTTTCATTTCTCTATTCTCTTCAAGGTAGGAAACTAATTCTATTATGAAAGAATCTGTAGGATGCACAATTTAATCTTCAGACCTTATAAAAGAGATGGCTAACATTTTTCTGTAATAGCATAACCAAAATAAGAACTTAAATAATAATCTCCTAGCTAGATTCACTTTGCCATCAGCCAAGTATACAGTAAGTAGAAAAAACCTCCCTTTCAGACCAAAGGGAAAGAAAGTTTTAAAGTGAGAATATAATTTTCCTCATGGGCATTGTCTACCTTAGAAAAACTACTACAGAACATGCCTGTGACTATAGACTTGTAGTTCAGGCCACCGAAGATTAGAGATGGGACACGGGCACTCCCTTGACTTGCATCCTCTGGTCTGCTTTAACACAAACCAGGAGGAAAAGAAAGCTCGGCATCAGAAGCAATGGGTGGCAGGCCTATTAATGGCTGATCTGTACAGTGATCTGCCCTCAAGGAGACCCAACAGGCCAGTCCACTGCAGTGGCTTTCAATGTGGTAAGCCTGGGCTTCAGCAGAAGTCACTTGTGAAGAGCCCTGGCAGCTCTGCCAAGAGTTGGATCACTGGAAATGGACCTGCCCTGGAGTCGAAGGATGCCCAGGTCAGAACCACGGATCTTATTGGCTCTAAGCTGAAAAGCCCTTCACTCAGCCCAACTTCCAAAGTGACCACTGCAGCTGAGGGTATGGTCAAGTAGGGTCAGCAACATTACAGGCAGAACTGTAAATTTCTTGTTAGAGATGCCCCCTGCCTTTACCTGGCCAGCTCTCCTCTCAGGCCAGCCAAGTAATGAAAGTCAACAGAGTGCCTTCCCCTAGGAGGTTCACACCTCCCTTAGGATATACCCCATGTGAAGAGATAGATGGGTCTGGGCCTCTTAACTTACAAGGCCTAAAGCCCACCAGATTATTATCAAGCCCCTTCTATCAGGTTCTATTTGCCTCTCAATCAGAAAACTTAATTGTAGTTTAGACAGCACCTTTCTTAGCTCCTCTAATAATGACTCTTTCCTTTGTTCTAGACCCTGTCTAGCACACTTGGGCCTCATTCCTTTGTAATCATAACCTCTACTCTACCACCAATGGCTCTACTCCCAACCTGTGTGTACTGATGGTCCTCTTCCCCACTTAATGCTGTATAATTGTTCATACCTGGTAAATGCCACTCTTAGGATCATTGGTTACTATCCTCACTCTGTCTTTTATGACCTTATCTAAATATGATCAGAGTCGGCAAACTTGGAAGGCTTCCATAGCCTTGGCAACTCATGACAAGAGCCTATTGTGGTTACTGGCGCCATAAACTAGAGTGTCAATTTGTTGGGTCAACAACAGGAGTCACTGTGCACTTGCTCCTCATGTGGGATCTCTGTCCTTAATGTGCTGTACATTGTGATTTAATACTATAACTTGTACTCAAACAGTATGTTTCACTTTGTGTTTCTATGTGGGTGCAAACTGTTGCAATTTTTATACTAAATTGATCTTCTGTATATAAAGAGAATTGAAAATGAATCTTGATGCAAATGGAAGGGGAGACGGAGCGGGAGAGGGGAGGGTTGCGGATGGGAGTGAAGTTATGGGAGGGGGAAGCCATTGTAATCCATAAGCTGTACACTGGTAATTTATATTCATTAAATAAAAGTTAAAAAAAATGAGAACTACAAAAATTAACACAGTATATTTGCAGGGTACAAAATCACATACAAATATCATTTGCATTTCTAGATATTAACAACAAACAACTCTAAAAGGAATTTGAATAACACATTAATTTACAATCCCATCGTAGAGACAAACTATTTAGGAATTAACTTAACAGAAGCTAAAGCACTAGGGAAAGCAGCAGAAAATTGCGCAAGTACCTGGCTCCTTGCCTCCCGTATGGGAGAACCTGATGGCATTCCTGGCTACCAGCTTTGTTCTGCCCTGACTTGGCTATTGCACCCATGTGGGGAAGTGAACCAGTGGATGGAAATTCTTCCTGCTCTCTCTCTTTCTTGGTTTTCCTTAAAATAAATACATAATTTTTAAAAATTATTGAACACTGAGAAAATATATTCAAATAAATGAAAATCAAAAAGGGAAAATCAACAAAATGAGTAGTTTAATTTTCACCTCAGCTGAATCAAGTGGATTAATTATTTCTGCATATTATGGTGAAATAATATGTTAAATGGTTCCAGTTTTTTTTTAAGGCTTATTTATTTATATGAAAGGCAGAGTTACAGAAAGGCAGAGGTAGAGAGAGTTCTTCCATCCACTGGTTCACTCCCCCAGATGTCCACCACAGCTGGAGCTGTGCTAATTTGAAGCCAAGAGCCAGGAGCCTCCTCTAGGTTTCCCAGACAGATTCAGAGGCCCAAGGACTTGAGCCATCTTCTACTGCTTTCCTAGGCCATATCAGAGAGCTAGATTGGAAGAGGAGCAACCGGGACTCGAACCAGCGCCCATATGGCATGCCAGCACTGCAGGCTGCAGCTTTACCCACTACGCCACAGTGCCAGCCACTGCAGTTTTGTAGAAAGAAATTTTGAACAAAGGTTTGTTAGAATCAAGTCCTATATTGTCAACTATTATCTAATAACATAGGAGATATTATTACTAATTACATAGTTTATTAAATTGCTTGAAAATATCATTACATTGGAGGCTGAATACACGTTTACTTTCACAAGAGTTGGCCTTAGCAGTTGACTTACCATGGCACAATGTTCTGACTGTACAATCTACTTGTTTGAGTATGTGAGAGAAGACTTTATTAGCCAAGCAGGAATTCAAATCTTTGAACCATGCATAAATGCCAATAAAACAATAAAAAATGTTAAGTCCTGGGTTTCTTATTAATCTACCACTAATTAACTTTAGTTGAATCCTAACAGTCCTAGCACTATTCCTATAGTGGACTGATACAGAGTTTTCTTGCAATGTTAGTTCATTAGGTTTGTTTTTTTAAAGCTGAGAAATGAAACTTCCACCATTACTAAGTTTTCGGAGAATAATTATATATTTAAAAGTGATTTAAGTCGTCGACATTCTTCAGCAAAATCAAAATTTATCATATATAATATTCTAATTTATGTTTATTACATTCTAAAAATATATTCCTGTCTTATCTTTCAATGAGTTTGTAATAGATACAACATGCTTTAAAGTTATCAATAGACTATCTGCAAATACTTAAGAACATATAAAATGATCCATGAAGATAAAATTCAGTGGTATATAGTATACTCACAATATTACATAATCGCTTTATCTAGTTCTAAAAGATTTTCATGACCCCAAAATAAAATAAATGCCCTTTTTAAAAAAGATTTATTTATTTATTTGAAAGGCAGAGTTACAAAGAAAGAGAGATAGCTAGAGAGAGATACCCCATCCTATGGTTTACCCCCCAAAATGACCACAATGGTATGGACTAGGCCAGGCCAAAGTCAGGAGCCTGGAGCTATATCTGGGTCACTGGCGTGGGTGCAGGGGCCGAAGTACTTGGGCCATCTTTCTTTGCTTTCCCAGGTGCATCAGCAGGTAGCTAGAGTGGACGTGGAGCATCAGGGACTCCAACCTGTGACCATGTAGGATGCTGCAGATGGTGGTTTAACCTGCTGTGCCACAGTTCTGGGCCCTCCAGATACCCTTTAAACAGCCACTGCTCCCCTTTTCCTCTACTCATGGCCTCAGACAATTATTAATCTTCTGTCCCTATAACTTTAGCTATCCAGTATATTTCATCTAAATTGGATCTTAGAATATGTGACTTTCTGTGTCTAGCTTCTTTCCTAAAAGGATGGGGTAACTTTTATTGCCAAAGGTCATTTGGATATTTATAGTGTCATTCACATGACATCCAAAATTATCAACTTAAAAATTAACCTGCTGCAGATTCTTAAACTTTGAGTTCTACCTACAGTTACTTTAACAGGGCCAGAGCAAATGATTTCATAGGCCTTACATAGCTCAGGGGCTGTACATTCCCCACCCCTGTGATTATAGAATAATATTCATGAGGTACATTCATGTTGTGTGTTCTTTTTTATGGCTATGTTTTGGTCCATTTTATGGATTGTCTTGTAATTTTATCTTTGATGAGCATTTGAGTTGTTTCCATCTTTTGGCTGTTTCAGATACTGCTACTATGATCAAATGTTCCTTTGAATGCCTGCTTTCAAACACTTGGAGCAAATACCTTGAAATGTAATTTTTAGGTCATATATGGTGATTATATGCTTAATTTGTATGAATCTGAACAAATATTTTCCATTGTGGCTACACTGTTTTACAGCAGTTGGCATAGCAGTTAAGATTCCAGTTGGAATTCCTGTACCATATTTAGGAGTGCCTGGGGCCAAGTCCTGACCACAAACTCCATTCCAGCTTCCTGCTGATGTACACCCTTAGAAAGCAGCAGATGATGATTCAAGCATCTGAGTTTCTGTTGCCTACATGAGAGACCTGGATTGAGTTTGCTCTTATCTTCACCCTGGTCCATCCCCAGACATTAAGGTCATATGGGGAGTGAACCATCAAAAGATTTCTCTCTCTCTCTCTCTCTCTCTCTCTCTTTCTCATAGATAATATATGTACATATATATATTAAAATAACATTGTAATATAAGAATATTCTAAATTTTTGCAACTCAATTTTAGTCCCATAGTATATCCTAATGAAGTTGAACCACAAGTCTTGACTATTCTTCAATTTCTTCCCATTCAAGTTGTCTGTGTGTTTTTCAAATAATAGTGTCAGTATCTCTTATATTGAGTTTCCATGGCTCTCACTGTGCTACGAAAGATCTTATCCAGATTTTTGTTAGCAAATTTTCAAAGCCTCCTATTTTCTAAGGAAGTTAATCACTACCATCCTGTGCCAATTCAATTTGACAAGCATTCATGAGCACTTACAATGCATGAGACACTTCTGATCCAGCACTTAAGAAAATGAACTGAATGGTTGGAAAATCAGTTTTAGACATAACACATACTGATTGCAAAGACTTTTATATTAGAACTAGAATGAGTTTTTTGTCCACAAAGAGAAACTTGAGTTAATGGAATCTAAAGAATGAGAGGCCTTGGGGAAAGATATTGTTCAGATCTGATATGCCATTAAGAGATTAGATGCTTTTAAAGCTGCCATGAGAAAAGTCCAAATGATACACATTCATGATAGTAATGGAAAAAGAAATTTGAAATGGAGTGTTCCACAGAATCACTCAGCATAATGCCATTGATTAAATAATGACTAGAAGGAAATGACACATTAAACTGTGATACCATCCACTAGACTATCTTAACCTTTTCTGAAGAAATGTATTTGCTAACATTCCAATAGAACCCAGTGCATAGTGTGTTTCAAGAGAGCTAAATTGAATCTGGAAATAGAGACAGTGATTGAGTTGTAATTCTTTGAAAGTATTACTTCTCTATAAGGTAAAAAGCATACATAAGTTTTTCAAAAGCCATTGAAAATAGTTCTTGACAGCAACAACTCTGACATTCAAAGGAAGTTTTAAGCCTGTAGAAACAGTAACAATGGGTAATATATTTAATATATTTAAAGTATGATTAGTAGCAGAATTCCTGGAAAAAGATAGTAATGGATTTACTTGTGGTAGTGAAAATAATTAACAAGGTAATGCATATTGCTCTGAATATATATTTTTTCCAATATCAACAGACTCCATCTTAAGCAGTAACATTGGAATTAGATCTAAAAAAGTAAAAACAGGGAAAAATCTGAGATATCATTTGAGAAAACAGAGGTCTAAAAATTTGAAGACACATCTAATAAGTCAAAATGTGTTAATACTACATTCAACTATAAATTAAAAAAAACCTTACAACTTGACTTTTTTATTCAAAATTCTAGGTAATCAGTCAGTACCGGTTTGATGCTGCTAATTGGAAGATGCTATTTGTTAGGGACTGGTCATCATTTTGTGTTTCTGCTCTAGTGTACAACATCTAGGACTTTGCCAAATTTATAGTTTCAAAATGGAAAAATGGTTACTACCCACCTAAGACTCACAATTACATATAGATGGGAAGAAAATCTCTTGATAGAAAATAGAATATTTTTCTTTAATGAGACTTGGCTTTAGGGTTATCCTCATCAGAAACATATACTTGTAATTCAATTTTGGACGACTGTGTGACATAACCAGTTTTATTTACCATGAGGCTAGCATTTTTTATTGCTTTAGTTGAGGACCTTTCTGTCATCCAAAAAGTGAATCTGTTAATGAAGTAGAAGGTTTTAACTGATAATGTGAAAGCAACTTAGAGTGTTCACCTCAAATCACAATAGATCACTTCTGATGAAAATCTGTATTAATCAGCATTCAGTAGCCCAGTAGGACGTGTGTGTGTGTGTGTCTGTGTGAGAGAGAGAGAGAGAAAAAGAGAGAGAGAGTGAGAGAGAGAAATTGTAGGCACTGGCATGTCTAAAACCTGAAGGGTAGCCCCCAGGCTAGAATCCCAAGGTTTAATTGATGTTTTAGTCCCAAGTCTGAAGCTTGTCTGAAGGTATAATTCCTTCCTTTGGGAACCAAGCCTTTTTTCTTAAGCCTTTCAATTAACTGAATGAGGCTCATTCATATTATGGAGGGTAAGAATTTACTGTTTTAAATGTTAATCTCAAATAAAAATACCTTCACAGTAAAATCTAAATTTATATTGGACCAAGAATATGGATACCATGTCCTAGCTAAATTGACACAAGATTTTCTTGTTAACTTGGCACCACTACATATCTCCTTAAACCACAACTAATGCACAAATTTAGCTAACATGATACTCTTATCTTGCATACATTCAAAAACACACTAAACTTTTTTCCAGAAAATAATGCAGTCGTCTGGCTATTTCTTATTTCAAGAAAAGAGAGCAACCCAGTTTACTGCTTGAAGTTTTGAACGTTGTGGGGATTTAGCTTCATCCCTGTCCAAGAAAGAGGCTGTGGTACTATAGTTGTCTGCATCTCCTGCAGAACCACTGAAAAATAAGCCAAATTTCCTCTTTCTCCATCAATTGCCACTTGCCTACTGTCATGGTTTAGATAACTCTTTTTTTCTCCATCCTTTATATACTCTCAGCTGAAGAAATCAGCATTACTGTGTGTCTAGGAACAGAGATCACAGGGGAAAAGGCTACTATTAATTATTAGTTTTATTCTGGCAGGTCTTCCTGGATTATTGTTTGCCTGCGATAGCTTTCTAGCTTATTCCTCATCTGCAGGTCTTTGCTCAAGTGTCATCTTACATGAAGAACATACTCTAAGTGATTCTCAATATGTCATACCATTATACACTCATGTAAACCCCTTCCCTTGAGTGTGTGTGCAACCTGTGGACTTTTTTCTAATTGTTTAATATGAAAAATGATGAGACACCACTCCTTTAACTTTATATACTTTATGCTAAGTAAGAATTAATCTTACAAGAGTGGATGCTTTCTTGCTGCCTTTGAAGAAGCTGTTATATTGGAAGACACTTTCTGAAAGGGTCATAGGACACTAAACTGCTGGTTACCGAGAGTGGCCTTAGATGGCAGTCTGTAGAAAACACGGGCTCTTAGTCCCAAAACCACAAGGAGAAGAATTATGCTGACAGCCTTAGGGACTTTAGAGGGAATTCTTTCCCCACGTAAACGTTCACAGGGAATAGAGCCTAGTAGACACCTGGCTGAACAAAGGACAGGCATACTGATGCGTGAATATGAACAGATAATAAATGTGTGGTGTGATGTTAAATGCTGGTGATTTGTTATACAGATATAGAAAATTAATACACTTTCCCTAATCACGGTATATGAAATGCTATCCTTCCCTTGCCACGTAACTATGACCCTCTCTGCTTAACTTTATTTTGTCTACAGAACTCCTTATTATCTATTATGCTATATTGTGATTCTCTCAACTACAGTGGAAAAAATTGTGGAGGTACCCCCTCCCCCAAACCTTGTCACAGAGGTACCCATCAACTGTGCTTGGAATAGCACCTGGGGCCTGTGTTGTGATGTAGTGGGTAAAGCTGTGACCTTCAATGCCAACATCCTGTATGGTACCAATTTGTGTCCCTGCTGCTCCACTTTGGATCCAGCTCTCTGCTAATGGCCTGGGAAAAGCAGTGAAAGATGACCCAAATGCTTGTACTCCTGCTGTTCACATGAGAGACCTAGAAGAATCACCTGGTTCCTGGCTTTGGTCTCTTCTGGCTCAGCCATTGTGGCCATCTGAGGAGTGAACCAGTAGATGGAAAATCTCTCTCTCTCTCTCTCTCTGTGTCTTCCCATCTCTCTCTGTAACTCTTTAAAGTCCTTAAAGAAAAGGTTAGCACCTGGAAAACAGAAGTCAGTCAATGAAAGATAAATGAATATATGCAGAAGAATTAGCTTGAATAACATATAGTATAGAAAAATCAAAGGACATCTTCTAAGAAACATTTATTCCACTCCAGTTTTTACCACTTGCTTTTGACTCTGGACAAGTCTCTAAAATTTTCTTAGCTTCAGTTTTGTCATATCTAAACATAGATAACAATGCAAGCCAGTCTATGGGTCAGTTTATTTTCAGAATCAAACATGGTAATGTATAAAATTTTGCTTAATACATTTTTTTGGAAGGCAGAGTTAGACAGAGAGAGAGAGACAGAGAGAAAGGTCTTCGTTTTTCCATTGGTTCGTCCCCCAAATGGCTGCTACGGTCGGTGCGCTGTGCCAATCCCAAGTCAAGAGGCAGGTGCTTCCTCCTGGTCTCCCACATGGGTGCAGGGGCCCAAGCACTTGGGCCATCCTCCACTGCCTTCCCAGGCCACAACAGAGAACTGGACTGGAAGGGGAGCAACTGGGACAGAATCCAGCGCCCCAACCGGGATTAGAACCCAGGTCACTGGCGCCACAGGCGGAGGATTAGCCAAGTGAGCTGGGGTGCCAGCCACTTAATACATTTTAAAGAGCAGTATCAGTTCTAAGTGAAGAAACACAGAGAGTTAATATGCATGTAAAATACTTCAGCCAGGACGGCGTCAAACGGTGCGCCGGCGTACGCCGTACGCCCGCCGCAGCAGCCATTGAAGGGTGAACCAACGGCAAAAGGAAGACCTTTCTCTGTCTCTCTCTCTCACTGTCCACTCTGCCTGTCAAAAAAAAAAAAAAAAGCTTCAGTCAATAATGTGTTGCATGCTGTATAGAAACTGGAAAAGAGAGGCTGGTAGTCTCCAAACACAAGCAAAAGATAAAGAAGTGGGAAAACTAGTTCCCTGGTTTGATAAGTTTACATTGTATACATGCTTGAAATAGTGTATAGTGCCTGGTAAAAAAGTATACATGTTCCATGTTAATAAAATATTTTTAAATATTACAATAATTCATCCATCCTAGTAAGTAAATTATAAGAAAATGTCAATGATATATCACTTATTAACTCTCAACTAAAAATTTAGAGTGATATTACTTAACATTGGATATGGTATATAAGCTCATATAATGTTGAGAGGAGTGCAAAAGTGTGTAGTTATCATTATATGTTAGAAAAACATCAAAAGTCTCAAAAAGAGCACATATGTATCTTTTATTCCAGCAATTCTACTTGAAGAAACCTATAATTTGGATGTGATTAGACAAAGTGTGTGTGTGTGTGTGTATTTGTGTGTCTTATGAGTGAGCTGTACATAATCAATTTTTATGTATGTTGTAAATCCAATTCTATATTCATTCTCTCTCTCTTCCTTTTTCTTCTCTACCTTCTCACCTTGATCAAATTTTTGCCATGAACCTGAGATCAGGATCATTGATACTTGTAACTTCATGGGATTCCTGAGCATATATCTGAGTACTGATGGATAAATGTTGATTTGATCTGTGTTATCCTTGTTACATTTTGATTTGGCATAGAACTAACAGTAAATCCTTAAGAAAGTAGAGTAGGCCCTCTGGGAAGTTATCATAATCAAAGAATACTGATTCTCTCTGCTTTGCTATTTGCTCTTTACATGTCTCCAAAACATGTATTGAATTATACAAAATTGACCATTATAATTCATTTTGAATAGAGTAGTTAGATCACATAATCCCAACCATTCCTTTGAACAGTTTTCTAATTTTCTGATCTTACCTTTCTGTCATTCCATCTTGACATTGATCACTAAGCATTTCTTTTGAGTGATTTTTAATAAATTGTTGTGGAAGCTTTTGAAATATTGATATTTCCATAAGTCTCGCCAGTATTGTTGTGTTTATTTGTATGAAATTAAAGTTTATTTTTCCATTTAACAGTCTCTGAAGAATTAACTGGATTGTATTCACCTTTAAATATTGCTGTACAAGATATAAAATGTGATGTGGAAACTTTACTTTTGCTGCAGAAAAATATGAGAGGTATTAAGCTGAGGAAGAATCTAGCCATAAGACTGTCTGAAGTATTTGGCTAGGGCTACCATCTCTGCAGTTCATTATCACTGAAATATGAGACCACTTCAAAGTTCAGGGAAAATGGAATCAAAAAATGTTTATTTTGGTGCAAAAAAAAATTGAAATCCACACTCAGTGTTTTCATGATACTCATTTCCCATGAACTTTTCAAAGATTACTTATACTAGGTAAGTTTTCTTACCTTGATATGATACCAGGAAATATATCACTAAGATAAGACAAGTGTGTGTTCATATATGATGGAGATTGGTAGGAATACTTAAATGTAGCTTGGTGCTTTTGGACAATCTCTACAATATTGAGACATTTAAATACTAAATATACACAGTTTTCTAAATCTACATTTAGGAACTGGTTACAGTCATGTCTACACTGTTGGTGGGAATGTAAATTAGTATAGCCATTATGGAAAACAATATAGAGATTCCTCAAAGAAACTGAAATTAAACCTATTATATGATCCAGTAATACCACAACCACACATATCTCCAAAGGAAATTACATCATTATATCAAAGAGATATCTGCACACATATGCTTATGGCAGGAAAGTATTCACAATTGTCAAGATGCAAAATCTAACTAGGTGTTCATTGGTGGATAAATGAATAAAGATAATCTGGTATATGTGTAAATGTGTATGCATACTACACAGACACACACATATATATATGAAATATTTGTATGTGAATTACACAAGTGAATTGAATTTGAAAGTTATGGGTTTATATGACTGTCATATTTCATATGAATTGGGCAGAGAAATATAGTAAACAATAATCAATGAGAAGAAAGAAAATTTTCAATTTTTATTTAACTAAGGTATCAATGTATTTTTACTGTAATGTTACATATGCATTGGCATTTTCAAAAGCCAAAGTGGAAGCAAATACTTTGATCAGAAGTGAATGGTCATGATGTTGTGTTTTGCTTTGATGAGGTCAAGGATAATGCATTGGAAAATTCCAAGAACAACAACAGTAGAACTTAAGAATTACTGTAGAGTCAAATACTATTAATCATTTCCATATCTTTTGATAGAGGCTCAAAGAACTGAAACAAAGGGAATTTGCTCGAAATGTAGCATCTAAGTCCAGGAAAGATGAAAGAAAACAGCAAAAGGCCCTGCAACGCCTGCACAAGCTGGCTGAGCTAAGGAAGGAAACAGCATGGTGAGTGTGCACTGAAATTTAGTTTTCTTAAATCCAAAAAACAGTGAGAAGTTAGAAATAAGGGTGCAAATTATTTATTTCTGTATCCAGAATAATCATGGACTTCTGTAGGCTGTAAACAGTAATTTGAATGTGAATTTTATGCAGACACCTGTTTAATGCACATTTCAATAAAAAGCAAAAATGACTATAATTTTAGCTTGTAAGAAAATAAATTTCACATTTATGTTGCAATTCAAGCTATCTGTAATTGAACTCTATTCCATTTATTGGTAAAATTTTAAACATTTAACAGAGAAAAAAGCACGATAATATAATCTTTTTTTGCAAATATGTTTTAAGTGGAATTTTATTTTTTGATATCTAAACATTTTTATTAACTTTGTATTTATAAAACAAAAATTATAAGGTAGTAATAAAACAAGTTCCTGTGTATTTGTTATCTAATGACCCCAAGTAACATCTCATATTAATATATATATATATATACATATATATATATATATATATCATCATTAATGGGCCACACTCAGCTTCCCCTATTTTTATTTGGATAACTTTCATTTGATAATAACTTTAAGATTTAAAAAAAAATACTAGGAAGGTGTGTGCATTTCATAACACAAGCAAAATTAATTTCTCTGTAAATAAATGATAAACTGAACTATTGAAATTTTACAACTCTTAAATTATGACCTGCTTTCTACAGGGAAGAGCTGTTAGCTGTGAGCAATGTAATAAATCAGACCATTTTGGCTGGCGCTGCGGCTCACTTGGCTAATCCTCTGCCTGCGGTGCTGGCACCCCGGGTTCTAGTCCCGGTTGGGGTGCCGGATTCTGTCCTGGTTGCTCCTCTTCCAGTCCAGCTCTCTGCTGTGGCCCGGGACGGCAGTGGAGGATGGCTCAAGTGCTTGGGCCCTGCACTCACATGGGAGACCAGGAGGAAGCGCCTGGCTCCTGGTTTCTGATCGGCCCAGCGCTCTGGCCGTGGGGCCATTTGGAGGGTGAACCCACAGAAAAAGAAAGACCTTTCTCTCTTTCTCTCTCTATCTAACTCTGCCTGTCATTAAAAGAAAAAAAAAAAACAGACCATTTACTTCAAACTAGGGTAGTCGTATTTTAAAACTTTAACTTTTGTCAATGTATTTTATTTGAAAAGCATACAGACAGACACACAGACTAACAAAGATTTCCCTTCTGCCGCTTCACTCCCTAAATACCTGTGATGCCAGAGCTGAGCCAGGCCGAAGCAGGATCTGGAAACTCAATCTGTGTCTCCCAAGTGGGTGGGAGGGACTCATCTCCTTGAGCTAGCATCTGCTTCCTCCCAGGATGCACATTAGAAACAATTTGGGATCAGACTCCAGGCTTCAAACTCAGATACTCTGATATGGGATGCAGACGCCCCAAGCAGCAACTCAAGCACTATGCTAAATGCCTGCAGTTTTTAAAGTGTCCTTTTTTCCCCTCAATAGTAAAGACTTATTATAGCTTTGCTATGGCTAATAAGATCAGATCTATTTTATAATGAATAGCATTATGGGATGCATTGGTACATCAAAATAATAGTATGAATCCCAAATGTGGAAATAGTAAAATGAAATTTAAAATGCATTTTAGTTCTTTTATATGGAATTACTAAAAACAAACTTGGAGGATAGACATCCGGCATGGTTGGTTAAGATACCACTTCTGTTGCCCACATCCCATATTTGAAGTGTCTGGATTCAAGTCATGGTTCTGCTTCCTATTCCAGCAACCTGCTAATGCACACCCTGGGAGGCAGTAGATGATGGCTCAAGAACTTTGGTCTCAGCTACTCATGTAAGAGCCCAGGACTAAGTTCTGGAGTCCTGTCTTTAGGCTGATTCAACCTCAGTTGTTTGGAGTGGTTAAGGAGTGAGGCACTGGATGGCATCTCTCCCTGTGTCTGCTTCTTTCTCCTTTTGTGCATTTCAGATAAGATTGAAACTAACTTTAAAAAGAAAACATTACTAATAGAACTGCTATTTGTTCTATACCAACCACATGTTTACTTTGTGTTGTAATAAATAAAAATCATACAAGTATATACTTTGGAGAATCTTGAAACTGATCTATTGTAATGCTCCATAAGTAATATTTACAAATATAATTTTCTAATTTATATTAAGAGAAGTAGAGTTAATAATAAGTTATGTACAAAAAGGTAATTTTTCATACCTAAATTTTATTTTCATTAGAGAGTTTTTATTTCAGAACATGCATACACACACACACACAATTTTCCCATTAATCACATGCTTCTAATAATGTGTAAACTGAAAGTAATAGTGTTTCTTTGGAGTAGACAAGGCAATGGCTTAGTGACTAAGTAATAAAGAAAATTTCCCACTAAAATTTTTGGGTCATTTATTACTTATAAAATCTGAATTTTACTATAGCATGGGAAATTCTGCACAGGATGTTTCTGTTAGTGTAAGAATAAGATTCATAGAGATTCTTACAGTTAAGTGTTCATTAATCAGAGTTCACTATAGTATAGAATAATGCCAAACAAAAGGAATTCACATCTTAAGTAGTCTTTTATCTTGCACTTATTGTATATATTTTCTTATTTATTTGACAGGTAGAGTTGTAGACAGTGAGAGAGAGAGAGTCAGAGAGAGAAAGGTCTTCCTTCCATTGGTTCATCCCTCAAATGGCCACTACGACCACGCTGCACCGATCCGAAGCCAGGAGCCAGGTGTTTCTTCCTGGTCTGCCATGCGGGTGCAGGGCCCAAACACTTGGGCCATCCTCCACTGCCTTCCCAAGCCACAGCAGAGAGCTGGACTGCAAGAGGAGCAACTGGGACTAGAACCCGGTGCCCATATGGGATGCCGGTGCCACAGGCAGAGGATTAACCAAGTGAGCCACGGTGCCAGCCCAACTTATTGTATATTATAATGTAATTTATAACCACAGGGTAATTTTAAATATTGAGACTAGCATGTCCAAAATACCCAGAGTGCACTTCTTGCTAGTCTTGTCTCTTAGCTATATTTGCATTACAGCATGCCACTTAGGCTGTGGGAGATGCTCAAAGAATGTTGATCAATATGATTTCTTGAACTGAATTCCCAGCCTTTCAGAAATCATTGGTGAAGCATTGTTTTTTTTTTAACTTCCTTCATATTTTCTAAAATTATCAATGATTCTAGCTATTTGTAAATTAAAAGTAATTTTGCTTTAGAGTATTTTACAACACTTCAAAATATCACTTGAGGCCATGGGAGTAGAAAATCTTGCACGGGAAGCACTGAGAGCACAGAAATTTCAAGACCCCTCCAAGTTATCCTAAACAAAATCCGAAACCTAAATCACGTTGTGCACCATGGAAGGCAGTTGTACCATATGAAAGTAAATCCTTTACAAAGATTTGAAAACTTGAAAAATATTTAAATATATGTATGTCTGTGAATATTTTTTCGGATGAGTATCCAATTCAACATATACTTTTTTTTCTTTATGTAGTGCTCCTGGAAGTGGCCCCATGTTCAAATCAACAACTGTTACTGTGAGAGAAAACTGTAATGAAATTTCTTCAAGTGTTGTTGTGGATTCAGTAAATAACCAGCAAGATTCCAAATACGCTTTCATTCATAGTGATGAGAATACGAAAGACGTTGTTGCTGCAGACCAAGAAAACACAAATAATTATACAGAAAAAAATAACCAAGTCGGAGATCAGGCCCAGGGAATTCACAGACACAAAATTGGCTTTTCTTTTGCATTTCCAAAGAAAGCATCCTTGAAGCTGGAGTCCTCAGCTGCAGCATTCTCCGAATACAATGATGATGCCTCTGCGGAAAAAGAACTTAGCAGAAAAAGTAGGTTCCTCCCTGGCGCTTGTCACCTTCACCTGTCTTCACCAGCAGATGTGCTTTTGAGTTCTGAGGAGAAAGCTGATGCCTTCCATCCAATGGAGGTAATGTGTATTGACAAAGAAACTGCTCAAACTCCAGAAATGAAAGAGACCACTAGTGAAAAAGATTCTCTGCCATTACCTTCATTTTGCCAACTTCAGCTCCCTTTATCTTCTGATGCAGATAATTGCCAAAAGTTAGTCCCATTAGCAGATCAAATATCACTGGAAGATGTTGTTTTTATGAAAGAAGACATACCTATGAATTGTAATAATTCTGAGTCTTTAGGACACAAATCCACAACTCTCGATCTGTCTAATGATTGCATGACTGTGCAACCTCCCGCAGAGGAAAACATTAAGGATAATGATGTATCTATAAATGAGGTTGAAAATAAAAATGGTCCTGAGACACTGACCTCTTCAAATACTAAAGAGGATAACCTAAATGTACATAAAAAAACAGATTTCCAAAAAAGACAATGTGAACCATTTGTACCTGTACTTAACAAACATGGATCGACCATTCTTCAGTGGCCATCAGAAATGCTGGTCTACACAACTACAGAACCATCAATTTCCTATAGCTGTAACCCTCTCTGTTTTGACTTCAAGTCCACTAGACTAAATAATAATATATATAAAAATAAGATGCCCTTAAGTCATCCTGATTCGGAGGAGAAGGGAGAAGATGTCTGCAAGACATCAATTTCAGATTACAAGAACCTTTCTATTGTAGAAGTCACTGATTGTGAAATTAGAGGTAGCAGAAATGAGTGCACCCAAGTCACTCCTCTTTCAGCTGATGATATTCTCTCTACTAGTTGTGAATCTGGAAAAAATGAGAATATGGGTCAGAAATATAAAAATATTTCCTGTAGAATAAGGAAAACAGAAAAGTATCATTATACTAAAAATCCAATGAAACATGACAATCTAGATAAGAAATGCAATAAAATAAAGTTGAAAGATAATCAACGCTGGTTCCATAAAAGCAGAAGAAAGAAAAAGAGAAGAAAATTATGTCAACATCACCATAGAGGGAAAAACAGTGAAACAGGAACTCACCACAAAATGGAAACAGAGAATAGTTGTAGCGATACAACTAGGAAGAACCCACTGGAACCAATTTCAGAAAAACACTGTTTAGCTGCAGAGCAGTTACTTGATTCACATCAGTTACCTGACAAAAGGCCTGTATCAGCATCCATATACTTAAATGAAAATGAAGAAATGTCTAAAATATGGAACACTGAATTCAATGATGATGAATCTATCAGCTCCAGGAAACACTGCAAAAAGAACACAATAGTTCTAACTGGACAATCAAATCCAAAAATAATACATCCTGGGAAACAAAATTTAACATATTCCAGAACTTATTGTTGTTGGAAAGCGAAAAGGTCGAACTACAGACAGGATGAGCAATGCTTAGTTCTTCAAAATGACATGAAATGCACGAGTCCGAATCAGGCTGTTAAAAGAGGTTACAATTCTGTCACGAATGAATCAGAAAGATTCTATCGAAAACGTAGGCAACATTCATATTCTTATTCCTCAGATGAAAGTTTAAATCAACAAAGTTGTTTGCCAGAAGAATTTCTGAGGCCCCCAAGTTCTTCAGTTACTTCCTGTAAGCCTAAGAAGAAACGGAGGAGAAAAAGAAGCAAATTCCACACTGGATTTGAAACTTTGGAAATCAAAGAAAATACAGATTTTCTCATGAAAGACAGTTCTTCACTATGTCACCTGGATGGGTTAGCAGGTGAAGACAAGGAAGAAGAAATAAAACCACAAGAAGTTGCAAATATTGAAAGGAACTCAGAACAAACCAACCAAGTAACTAACCAACTAGCGTTGCACCCTAGCGATGGCCTTCATCCTGAAACCAGTGGTGTTGCTGAGAATTCAGTAACAGAGACTACTACAGGTGGTTTATCAGATGTTTCTAAGAAACCCACTACATCTATCTATGTCTCTAGTGCCCCAACAAAAGAAGCATTTGACAACACCTTGCATGGTCACAAAGAAGAAAGTGAGACTATAAATATTAATGAGAAGCAAATTCCTTTCAAGGTGCCTAATATTGAAAAGAACTTTAGACAATCGCAGTCTAAGTCATACCTTTGCCATTATGAACTGGCTGAGGCCCTTCCACAAGGAAAGGGGAATGAGACATCCCCTGAGTGGCTTCATTATAATTCAGGAATCCTTAACACACAACCACCATTACCATTCAAAGAAGCACATGTCAGTGGTCATACCTTTGTAACAACTGAGCAAATCTTGACTCCGATAGCTTTACCAGAACAAGCACTATTGATCCCAATAGAAAACCATGACAAATTCAAAAGTCTACCATGTGAGGTCTACCAGCACATTATACAGCCGAACGTGTTGACCAACAAGGTCAAGCTTACCTTTCCTCCAGCTGCCCGCCCACCCCCTGGCGCACCTCTGCAGCCTTTGCCTTTGCAGCAGCCCTTATGTTCTACCTCCGTAACCACGATCCATCACACTGTTTTGCAGCAGCATGCTGCAGCTGCTGCAGCCGCAGCCGCAGCCGCAGCTGCGGGGACCTTCAAAGTGCTTCAGCCACACCAACAGTTTCTTTCCCAAGTCCCAGCTCTCCCCAGAACATCATTACCTCAGATCTCAGTAGGACCAGTAGGACACAGGCTTTGTCCTGGTACTCAGCCGACTTTTGTTGCTCCTCCTCAGATGCCAATCATCCCAGCTTCTGTTCTTCATCCGAGCCATCTGGCCTTCCCACCTCTGCCCCATGCTCTCTTCCCTTCACTGCTTTCCCCACACCCTACTGTCATTCCTCTGCAACCCCTCTTCTAGTCATCACCATAAAATAGAAAGAAAACACTCATGTGAAAACTATTGCTATAGCATAAATGTTCATATAAATGGATAATTGGCTGTTCAACTGGTTGAAACACAATGGCCAATATATGGCTTCATTGATTTGAAATCATTTACTGTAAGTGTAATGATGCAAATAAATTCTTAAGTTTCTGATATATATATATATAATATTAAAGTAAAGCACTGAATAGTTTGAAAATCAATACAATATATGCTGTATATTAAAATGATGTCTTAAGAATATGTATAATGTACATAAAATATATTTATAGTACTGTAATTTATGTTGTAAAGTATGCTCTTTGTTTTTTTTTTAATCTTTGTGTATTTGCACCAATTTACTGTTTAGACAAAGCCGATGCACTATGTTTTGTACCATGGTCCTTGAAACTGTAAATTCAGTGAAATATATCTCTTGCAATAAATTTTTGTTAACTATTTAAGTAAATCAAACTTCTGTTTCTAGGTGGTTTTCATAGTTTTAGGAATGTGTAGTAATGGTAGGTATCTTATATACATTGTTTTTCTCTGTCTAGTGGATTTTGGAACCTCCAAGGCACAACAAAATCTTTGGAGCTCTATCAATATTTAGATAACCTATCTTTCAGAATAAGTATAACAAAGGTTCTACTTGCTTTTCTGTTTATTCTAATATTGTTTATACTCAGAGTTTACATATTTCTGATCCTCTTATTAGATAATAAGCCATGGAAGTTCACATTCACACTCAAGTAATGTTAAGTGTGGAGAGATAATAACTCAAAAATATGCCAAGTATGTACTGTTTCTGGAGAAACTCTAAATTAGTATCAGTAGACAAGAAATTACCAACAGTCACTGTAAGTGCTTACAACATTTTTAAATGTTAAAATTTTCTAATTTAAATATATATTTCAACTTTAGGAAATATACAATTATAAGTGTTGGTACAATATAAGGAATAAGCTTATTAATCACTATCCATTAAGTGACATGTGTTGAATAGCATAAACACACTCTGTATCTGAATATAAAACCAAGAGTTGCTCAATGACAAGGATATGTTATGAGATCTGCATCATTTGGTGACTTGGTCATTGTATGAACATCATGGAGTGCACATATATAATTCTACATGGTACAGGTCTATCATAGCATGTCTTCTCTGGATACAATCAAAAGATGGGGCAACTTCATGATGTGGTCTGGTGCAAAATGACATACCATGAAAAGCATTCTGAGTAGAAAGAGTGCAATTGAAAATGATGATAAAAATATAAGCTAGTGGGCCGGCACTGTGGAAGAGTGGGCTATGCCTCCACTTGCTATGCCGGCATCCTATATGGACACCGGTTCTAGTCTCAGCTACTCCTCTTCCAGTCCAGCTCTCTGCTTTGGCTTGGGAAGGCAATGGAAGATGGCCTGAGTGCTCGGGCCTTTGCATCTGTGTGGGAGACCCAGTGAAAGCTCTTGGCTTGGGTCTGGCCCAGCTCCAGCCAGTGTGGCAATTTGGAGAATGAACCAGTGATTGGAAGACCTTTCTCTCTGTCTCTATCTCTCTCTGTCTGTAGCTCTACCTCTCAAAGTAAATAAATACAATATTTGAAAAAGTATGATAGTAAATACATACTAGTAAAATAGTAGTTGTTATCATTATTCAATGTTATGTACTGTACATAGTTCTATGAGCTATACTTCTAAATGACTGACACACCGCAGGTGCAGGTTTGCACTAGAAACACACTAGTAATGTGTTGCACTGTGACAGTGGAATGAGTATGATATCACTAAATCATAGAAATTGGTCAGATTATTTATTTATTTAGAAAGGCAGAGAAACAGACAGGTATAGACAGCTCCCATCAAATAGTTTACTTCCTAAATGTCCAGCACAGCTGGGACTCTGCCATACTAAAGCATGAATCCCATGACACCTTATGGGTGTCAGGGACCCAATTACTTGAGGCATCACCTGCTGCCTCCCAGAGTACACATTAGTGGGAAGCTGGAACTGGGAGCTGAGTCAGCTGAGTCAGATTCAGGCATCTCTGGTGGCGTCTCCACCACTATGCCAAATGCCCACTCCCAGTTCCATTATAATGTTGTGAGGCCACAGTCTGATGTGAGGGTCATTGTTGAGCAAAACATCGTCATGTAGTACATGACTATACTCTTAATGTGACTCTGGAAATGGAATGGGGAATAAAAAAGTTGCCTTTCTATTTGCAAATCTTTCTAGTAGCCATGTTTGTATTGTATTTGCTTATCATCTAGTAACAATAAGGCACTCTCCTCATCATCCCTCCATATTCCAATTTTATTTTAATGGGTTTTGTATTATTGTTTTGCAAGTGCATTTATATTTACTGAGCAATATAATTATTCAATAGAAAGCTAAAGAATAACAGACTTTTTCCCAAGAAAATTTTGTAATATATATGTGTCCCAGTCCATGCCATTTGTTAAGACAGTGTGTTCATTTATGCCTGCTAGGGCAGATTCACCTTTCTTTGTGAAAATGACAGAGGACGCTGGCGCCCTGGAAATAGATCTGGGTGTAAGAAAGCTCAACTGAGTCCCTTTAGGGTAGTTTTAAAGTGAACTTCTACTGAGAAAATATTATTTCCTTTGGCTACCAGAAGACATGGATTACCCTAAAACATTTAGACCACAGGAGAGTGTTGCTATATCAGAATAATCAATGTTGAATTCTATGTTGAGTAAGAAAAATAAGGGATAACATCTATGTCATTTACTTCCATGATTATTTGCCATAATAATAATGACTTTAAATTTTTGCCTGAAAAATGCTTGTTAAATCTCGAATATAACATATTATATTTGTAATATATATTATAAATAAGTGGACAAAAATTGCAAGAAAACAATTGTATTTCAAATGCTCTAAGATAATATGTTCCAAAAATGAGAACTAATTGGAACAGATGATTTTTTCCCCCAAGCAAAATATGTGAAACTATCTTTGAAGATAAAGTACATGGGGATATCAACTGGGAAATGCTGACCCAGTTTGTTTTTAATCTGTCAGAGCAGAATTGTTGCTTCTGCTGTTTAAAAAAAAAATCACACCAAGTGTTTTACTTGAAAATGTTGATTTTCCCTCCTATCCTTTTTTTGACTACCATCTAGCTTATTCACTTCTTACCTTTGTTATTATACTGGAATTCATTTTGTTCCTGATCTTCTCCTTCCTTAATTTCATTGCAAACATTATGTAGGTTTGTGTTATCCCTTGTTTTCTTTTTCTGTGACATCATTCCTTTAATTTTTTCAGTTCTGTGACTCTTTAATGTTTTATTGTTGTTATTAAATGACGTGGTTAGCTTAGCTTTTCAATTATAATAATATATTTCATTGCACTACACACACACACACACACAATAGAAATCCCTGCAAAGTTTGATGAGGAAAATTCTTAGTTACAATGAATTGAAACTCAGATTGACAGATAAATTGATTTGTTCTCAAGGATATTAATGGCTGTGCAAGAATCTGAAATCTTAGTTAAGCACTATAAAAGCCATTCTGATTATAAACAATTCATCTAGATATTTAATATTATTGCTTTCGCAATCTGGATATTCCTTATTATTATTACTATTTATGTATTAGGGTCTAAAAGTGAATGGATAGTGAGATAATTGTTCATATATTCTGATATTTCCAATACCACAATCAAAAGGAATCAGGCATATAGGCTGAAGGTCAACAAAGAGCCAAGTGAACTAAAAGATTAATCAGGAAGGAGTTATCAGGACTACATGGCACACTCATTCTGATCACTAGCTGATGGCTTCCCCATAAATTTTATCTGAAAGCTGAAATCCCAGTTTTTTCCAAGAATGAATAATTGTACTTTCTATATACTATAGAAATTTAAATGAGTAACATTATTGTTTACCCACCATTTCTACTCTACACAGTCATTACTATGGCAATTGTTACTGAAAAGATGAGTGCTTTGGCATATGCTTTCAAATCTGAATGTGGAAATTAAATGTAGCCAACTAACAAAATGGGAAGAAAACTCATCCACAATTTCAACTATCATGCATTTGTCAATATCATGTTTTCTCTAAGCTGTTGAAGATAGATATGAGACTGTCCACAAGGCATAAAACTTGTATATCTGCCAAATATTTTAATCTCAACCTCAGACTCATCTTCTGACTCCATAAGCACAACCAAAACCTGTTTTTTGTACCATGTCCCTAAATTCTGTGAATGCCATTACAGTTTGTTACTGAAGCCAGAAACCATGTTATACCAACATCAACAAAATGAGTGAACGATTTTCTTAGATATTTCTCCAATATTTCCGCTTTCACAGCATATATTTTCTGTACAATTCTAGCTCTAGTAGTTTGTAAACTGAATTACTAATTTAAGTAAATGTTCAATCTTCCCAAACCTCCCATTTCTGCAACCCATCCTGCCCACTGCTGTCAGGGTTACATTTTAATAATATAAACTTATTATCATATGCCTTTACATTAAAACCTGTAATGGGTCCTCTGTTAACTTCACAACAAACATAAACATCTCTGGCATTTCATGGAAAATCCATGGGGAGGTCAGGTTGATAGATTCCAGCAGTCCTCTGGGACAACCATTCTAATATACTCAGCTAACATCTTCGAGGTTTTATGAACACGTACTGTTTCCCTACAATGCTTTCCTTCCTATGTTTTTCCTCTCTTTGATAATATTGAGCCAAAATTCAACTTGAGTGTCAGTTTCGTTCAGGCCTTTGTTCCCCGTGTTCCTCTCTCTCTAGATGAGATGGCTACCTGTCCTCTGTCCTCACATGATGTGCTGTGCAAAAATTTTGTTACAAGGTGCCCTCTGCCTTGAATATATTACCTTGTTTGTCAGATTCACATGATGAAGAGCTCCATGAGTCAATGTAGTATGTGACAGATAATAAGCACTCAAATATTTATTGAATGAGGGAACAAAATGGGTTTAAAAATATAATTAAGATATATACTGAGGGGATTAGAGAGTTTAGAATTGTCATTGATTATTTTACACCAAACTGGTCTTCAATAAAACTAAATTAAGAGATAATCTTCAAAATTTTAGGTTTCAGACTGTTAGGAAGGAAGAATTTCAACTTTAAGAAAATTATGAATCATTTTAAATCGAGCTCCAAAAGCAAAACTCTAAGCATGACTTGAATCCTTTGCCCAGCCCCACAAGGAAACCCCAAAGTCCACTGTATTTCTCTATCTGTATCTATATATCTATTTATCTAGATCTACCATCTATTTATGTGTCATGATATCTGTCATATATCATCTGCAATCTAATAGATCATCTATCATTTCCTACCTTTCTGTTCATCTTAGTAGTCACAAACAATAAAGTACTGTGCACCAGACAACAAACTAGTGTTCAGAGATAGATATAAAAGTAGAGCAGAGTTGCTATTTAGGTATCCAAGTCTAGTAGGAGAAACATATATGCAAAATTTCATATTTAGTAACCTGAAGTTTGCTATTTCATTATTAATAGTCAAAAAAGGAGTTTATACTTACCAATGTATTTTCCCGACTGTCCTGTGTCCTCCTTTTCTCTACTTTGTCTACTTTACTTTCCCTCTACTTATTTGCCTAGCTAATCCATTATCACTCGTGTGTCTCTCACAAGACAGTGTTGCCCTATGGAAAACTTTCTAATAAACTGTTTTCCTTGTCTTCAAAATATTTCTTATGAATTAAGAGCCATAATTTGGGAACCAGTTTTGTTGTGCAATGGATTACATTCTGGCTTGTGATACCAGCATCTGGTATTGGAAAGCCAGTTAGACTCCCAGTTGCTCTGTTTCTGATCCAGATTCCTGCTAATGTGCCTGGGAAGGCAGCACAAGAAAACTCAAGTACTTCAACATTTGCTACCCAATCATAAGGGCATGATGGAGTTTCTGGTTCCCGACTTTAGCCTGACCCAGAACTAGCTGTTAAATCCATTTGGGATATGAACCTAAGGGGAAAATCAATCTCTCTCTCACACTCTCTCTCAATCTGTCTCTCTCTGTGTGTGTGTGTGTGTGTGTCCCTCTCTCTCTCTGCATTTTAAATAAAATACATAAATAAATAAATACCCAAGATTCTGCTTTAGGGGCTATGCTCTTTGTTCCTAAGTATTAAAGACAGCTGAAATCTAGCCTATCATCTGCCATTCTTGTGAATGTGTCCCTCTCTACCAGCCAGGATAAATTGATTAGTATATAGGAAAGATTTGCTTTTCCTTTACAAATGGCACCATTGTAAAGGTCAAAACTCCAGCAGAAGATCCTTCTAATTATTCATTTTGGCATTTATAGACTACCACATACCCTGAGTTCCCAACCCTTGCAAACATGAGCTATAGAATCTACTTGTCAAAAACTCCTGATAGAAAAGTAAGCAGGTAACCAGCTTTTGTTGCTTTTTTACTCTTATTCTTTTGAATAATGTCTTTATTTTTATTTATTGTGTCTTTTTATGGTAATAGTGGAAAATCTATATATACTTACCTAGTTTTTCTTTATAAGAATTATGGTTTTAATTGTCAACTTTTAATTTTTTCATAAACTGCTTCTTAATATTTTCCTGGTGCTATTTTTTTACCTTAACCCTGTTTGGAATACTATATCAGAGGTCTTTAATTAAAAATAGATATCATTCCATTTTAATTGAACTCAACATAGTTTGTTTACTATTGCTACCTTTCTATCTAGTTTGTATTGATTAGCTTTTGACTATTATAACTATGTCATTGAATATTACTTTCATTGTATTACTCAATGTGTTATCAGTAATTTATGTAGAACACCTAAGTTCTTTGGGAGGTGCCCACATATTAAGTAAAGGAGTGTTGATGAAAGGCTTCACATGAATCCTTCAGACATCTACAAATAGGTTTTGCCATTCACTTCAACATTTAATTCCCATAAACAGCAACTTTACCAGACCTAAATTTTCTTTTTTTTTAACTTTTATTTAATGAATATAAATTTCCAGTGTACAGCTTATGGATTACAATGGCTTCCCCCCCCCCATAACTTCCCTCCCACCCGCAACCCTCCCCTCTCCCGCTCCCTCTCCCCTTCCATTTGCATCAAGATTCATTTTCAATTCTCTTTATATACAGAAGATCAATTTAGTATAAAGATTTCAACAGTTTGCACCCACATAGAAACACAAAGTGAAACATACTGTTTGAGTACTAGTTATAGCATTAAATCACAATGTACAGCATATTAAGGACAGAGATCCCACATGAGGAGCAAGTGCACAGTGGCTCCTGTTGTTGACCCAACAAATTGACACTCTAGTTTATGGTGCCAGTAACCACCCTAGGCTGTCGTCATGAGTTGCCAAGGCTATGGAAGCCTTCCAAGTTTGCCGACTCTGATCATATTTAGACAAGGTCATAAAAGACAGAGTGAGGATAGTAACCAATGATCCTAAGAGTGGCATTTACCAGGTTTGAACAATTATACAGCATTAAGTGGGGAAGAGGACCATCAGTACACACAGGTTGGGAGTAGAGCCATTGGTGGTAGAGTAGAGATTATGATTACACAGGAATGAGGCCCAAGTACATTAGACAGGGTCTAGAACAAAGGACAGAGTCATTATTAGAGGAGCTAAGAAAGGTGCTGTCTAAGCTACAATTAAGTTTTCTGATTGAGAGGCAAGTAGAACCTGATAGAAGGGGCTTGATAATAATCTGGTGGGCTTTAGGCCTTGTAAGTTAAGAGGCCCAGACCTACCTATCTCTTCACATGGGGTATATCCTAAGGGAGGTGTGAACCTCCTAGGGGAAGGCACTCTGTTGACTTTCATTACTTGGCTGGCCTGGGAGGAGAGCTGGCCAGGTAAAGGCAGGGGGCATCTCTAACAAGAAATTTATAGTTCTGCCTGCAATGTTGCTGACCCTACTTGACCATACCCTCAGCTGCAGTGGATCTTATTGGCTCTAAGCTGAAAAGTCCTTCATCAGCCCAACTTCCAAAGTGACCACTGCAGCTGAGGGCAGACCTAAATTTTCATCAGGCCCTAAAAGAATTAAAATTCAGTGAACTAGAATCAAGACTATCATGTATAAACCAAACCATCTCACTGGCTTAGTTCCATTACTGGGCTTCTAACTGGAAAACAATTTCATTTTATAAAACCCCTCAATATTCTGCTTACCTCTCAAGTGAGGGCGAGACTTGATCTTATGCTCCTTCCTTGCTCCTATGAACACCATACTTTGTTCTGCCAAAAATATTTGTTACCTGTGGTTTGTCATGTTGTATTTCTCCAGTTGGTCCAACACCTAACTGTTGCCTAAATAAGCTACCTGGACTCCGTGTCTCAGTTTTCCACATGGTAATTGTTGAAGCCAATCTCTAAATCTGTGTGACATATGTTATACAAACCCACCACAGTTGAAGAAATCATATTTGCTAAATGTTGATCTGAACTTGCCTGAGTTACAATATTTTAAACTAAAGGAGAATGAGTTTTTTTAAAAAAATTTCAGTTATTTGATTATTTAATTTTGAAGCCTATACTAAATTTTCAAAAATTTTAAAAATAACTGTTTCAAATTAATGAGTTTCAACTAATCTTCTTACCTTATCAGTTGAATTTAACCTAATGATTTTACAAAAGGCTTCAACTTCAACTTGTGTGGATTGGCAAGGAATCAGTCTCTGCATTAGAATCATAAGCCTAGAACGGATTATATGTTTTATTAAGTGGCTTCTCATTCTGAAAAGATATACATAAAGAAAATAGTTTACAGAAATATATTCCACATAAGAGGAATCTTATTTCTGCTATGCAATGCAACTCTCCAG
The DNA here is from genome assembly GCF_033115175.1 of Lepus europaeus. NCBI lineage: Eukaryota > Metazoa > Chordata > Mammalia > Lagomorpha > Leporidae > Lepus > Lepus europaeus. Next base: position 128,437,704 of record NC_084827.1, read on the forward strand.
CCCATGACCTTTGTAACCCACAACTTTTATTGGGCAATATGAAATACAATATAATATTTCCAGCATTTCCAGCATCAGAAATTATAACTGCTATAATTGTAATATCCAGGCATTATTTGTGTTTATTAATCCACTATGCTAATACCTAACACTCTTTTGGCCAAGCTGATTTAAAGCCTGGAGCCAGGAGATTCTTTCTGGTCTCCCACATGGGTGTGAGGACTGTTACTTGGGCCACACTCCACTGCTTTCCCAGGCACATTAGCAAGGAGCTGGATCAGAAGAGGAACGGCCAGGACTTGAACCGAGATACCAGCATCTCAGGCAGTGGCCTTATGAGCTATGCCATGCCAGTCCCACTCTTTTCAGATTCTAAAGGATTTATTTGTAAAATTAAGAAACAAAATGTTTCTCCAATATTCATATCACATAACAATTTCATTTCACATAAATAGAATTAGACTACAAGTATTTGCATAGAAAGGATCCTACAGAAGTACAGTTTTACATAAATGAGAGTGTAGCTGAGCTAAAGCACATTGTAGTTATACTGTGAAGTTGTTAGAGTTTCCATTTATATTAAGAACTGGTTTATCTATTTTGACTAGAATGACAGTTTACTAATCGTAAAAATGTTTATAAAGGTGGCTGCAAATATACAATTTTAGATGGAGTATAAAATATAACTATATTAAAAATAATACATAACTGTGTTTCCATAAACAAATTTAAAATTGAGTACACTTACAAACTATGAGTTTGGATCTTGGTGGATTTTTACAAAAATATTTAAATTCATGAGTTGTGACATGCAAACTGCTTTGCATACTGAATTCTAGCATCTGCGGCAAATCCTGGGCAGTGTTCCTGTGATGGTACACTCTACCGTTACACACACAGTCTCGAGGTTGAGTAGAACAAGCCACATTGCTCCTTTGAAACACTATCCCATCATGCCTTCAAGAAGAACAAATATGTTACTTTCTCATTTGAAGAGTCAGGACATTTCAAAGGAGGTGAAAAAAAAATGCAAAGTAGGAGTATATGTGTTAAAACAATGCATTGAGCCTGTGCCACGGCTCACTAGGCTAATCCTCCACCTTGCGGCGCCGGCACACTGGGTTCTAGTTCCGGTCGGGACACCGATCCTGTCCCGGTTGCCCCTCTTCCAGGCCAGCTCTCTGCTGTGGCCAGGGAGTGCAGTGGAGGATGGCCCAAGTCCTTGGGCCCTGCACCCCATGGGAGACCAGGAGAAGCACCTGGCTCCTGCCATCGGATCAGCGCGGTGCGCCGGCCGCAGCGCGCTACCGCAGCGGCCATTGGAGGGTGAAACAACGGCAAAAGGAAGACCTTTCTCTCTGTCTCTCTCTCACTGTCCACTCTGCCTGTCAAAAAAAAAAAAATTAAAAAATTAAAATAAAAAAAAAATAAAAAAAACCAATGCATTGGGCATGGTTTTGTCTTGTAATAAATTCAGCCACTCACATGGGGGTAGTTCCTAACCTGACTCACTTGCCCTCTTCTACACCTCATTCCACTGAGAGTGCCTTCATATTGTCACCCTATCATGAACGATACTACCATTCATGCTTCAGCAAATAATTAATTTTCTTTTCCTTCCCTTCCTTCCCTCTCTTCCCTTTGTACCTTCCTCTCTCTTTCTTTTTCCTCCTCTCCTCTCCTCTCCTCTCCTCTCCTCTCCTCTCCTTCCTTCCTTTCTTTTTTCTTTCCTTTCTTTATCTCTCTTTCTCTTTCTTTCTTTTTTTCTCTCTCTTTTTCTTTATATCTCTTTTCTTTTCTTCTCTTTTCCTTCCTTTCTTTATGTCTGCCTGCTTTTTTATTTGTTTTCTGAAGTCCATTTCTCTCATTTAGGTCTAGCACATAGGAAAGGTCCTGGCAGACTGCTCTCTGCTAGTCATTATTACTCCTATTTCCAGAAGACGCAAGGTATTAATTTCTGAATGTGCAGGAGCCAGGTCTCCACAGACAGGCAGCTTTCCTGAGGACTTCCTGATGATTACTGCTCACTGTCTCTCACAGTCAACTGTATTCTCAGCTACATTACACACAGATCTATTTGTAAAACTGTAACATATCTTTTTTTTTCCCCTTGTCATCAATAAATCTCATGTTTCTTTGGTCCATACAATGAATAAATATATATTCAAGGAGATGCCATAATAACTATTGTACAAATTATTTAATAAACATTTAATCAAGATCACTTGCTCTCAAATTTAACTAGCGATAGTGGGAATGAGTTAAAGTAGTTATGCCAAAAAATACTACTTCAGATTGTAGCTATGTATGCTCTTTTTTGAGAAATCCTTTGAAATCAATACCTTGTTTAAGCAAATTTGTCTCTGAGGATCATTTATGTTTAATGTGTGCCAGGAACACAAGTTGGCTCTGAAAAGGTAACAGAGAGTAAAAAGACCATCAGCAAGGATTTTACCATCTACATCAGGAAATGGAAAAGTAAACAGACAAATCTAATAAGATGTGCTAAGCCATAATAAATGCACCAAACATGACACATTAAAAGAAAAGAGGAAATTTTGATGGATGTGGCCAAAAATAAGCAAGATAAAAAGTAGAGAGGTCATTGATGATTTTATACTTAAGTCAATAGTCATGAATTGCTATTGAAATGATAACTATTATCAGAGTAGAATATTAAAAATATCATTAAGTCTACACAAGAAAGAGGGAATCAGTAAATGTGCATTTATTTGTGGATATTCAGGATGCCAGAAAAATAAAGGATGAAGCTGCAGCTAACAATAGAAATAAAGTTGGTTAGATAATCTAAAAGTTAAATAATCTAGAACTATCTAGTTAGAGGTAAAGTTTTAGAAAAGCGTGAAAGGGGATTGTAAAATTAAATTTAGGTTTCCAGGCCGGCGCCGTGGCTCAACAGGCTAATCCTCCGCCTTGCGGCGCCGGCACACCAGGTTCTAGTCCCGGTCGGGGCACCGATCCTGTCCCGGTTGCCCCTCTTCCAGGCCAGCTCTCTGCTGTGGCCAGGGAGTGCAGTGGAGGATGGCCCAAGTGTTTGGGCTCTGCACCCCATGGGAGACCAGGATAAGCACCTGGCTCCTGCCATCGGAACAGCGTGGTGCGCCGGCCGCAGCGCGCTACCACGGCGGCCATTGGAGGGTGAACCAACGGCAAAGGAAGACCTTTCTCTCTGTCTCTCTCTCTCTCACTGTCCACTCTGCCTGTCAAAAAAATAAAAAAAAAAAAAAAAGCACCATCCTAAAAAAAAAAAAAAAAAAAAAAAAAATTTAGGTTTCTAGCCTGGGCTATTCGGTTAAGATGGTCATTCACAAATAATAAAAAGACTAAATGCAGAACTGGAAGTCAGTATACAAAAGTTGGGCCACTTTTACAGGGATGGAAGGTAATACTTTTGTGTATTATAGTTTTGCAAGATGTTATTATTTTTGGTATCTGGGTTAAGGGTTCATGAGACATGTCAATATTGTTTTTACAAATGTATGTGAATCTGTAATGATCTCAAAGTTAAACATTGTTAAAAGAAAAAGTCAACGTTTCTAAGGTGCATCCAAGTAGATAAGTCTTATAAATAGTTAAATATATGGTAGAAACACTTTGATACAAACCAATAAGAACTTACTTGCATCAGTTATTTGATTAAGATGAGAATGCTTACAAAATGCACATTTGCACAAAGGAGCAATTTAAGCATTAAATATTAAATCACCAGATCTTCTTGCAAATTAAATGAATGAATATTGTCTAAAGACATTTGCTTTGAATTTGTTTACTCTTTGATATTGTTGATAATCTTTTCTTATGTAACAACCCATATACACAAAATGAATCATTCATGACTTCCAAGCTTATTTATTTAACGTGTGTTGATGATTTAGATATACTTTTAAACAAATCAAGATAGTTTTTTAAAAATTATTTATTCTTCACTAGTCTTATTTTTTGTCATTTTCAATTATCTTTATATACTGAAGATCAATTTAGCATATATTAAGTAAAGATTTCAACAGTTTGCACCCACACAGAAACACAAAGTATAAAATACTGTTATACTGTTTGAGTACTAGTTATAGCATTAAATCACAATGTACAGCACATTAAGGATAGAGATCCTACATGAGGAGTAAGTGCACAGTGACTCCTGTTGTTAACTTAACAAATTGACAATCTTGTTTATGACGTCAGTAATCACCCTAGGCTCTTTTTTTTTTTTTATTTTATCCTTGGTGATACATTCCTTTTTTTTAATTTAATTAATGTGAATTTACAAAGTGCAACTTTTGTATTGTTGTGGCTTCCCCCACCAACCTCCCTCCCCGCTCCCATTCCCTCTCTCATCCCGCACTTCATAGTTTCATTTTCAATTACCTTCATATACAGAAGATCAACTTAGTATATATTAAGCAAGGATTTCAACAGGCTGCACTCACAAAACCGCACAAGGTATAGGGTATTTTTCGACTAGTAGTGTTGTCTTTAAGTTTTATAGTAAAACACATTAAGGACAGAGATTCTACGTGGGGAGCAATGTACCCAGTGACTCCCATTGTTGATTTGACAGTTGGCACTCTTATTTATGACATCAGCAATCACCCAAGGCTCTTGCCATGAGCTGTCTATGCTATGGAAGCCCCTTGAGTTCACCAACTCTGAACTTGTTTAGTCACAGTGGAGGTTCCTTTCTCCCTTCAGAGAAAGGCGCCTCCCTCCTTGATGGCTTGTTCCTTCCACTGGAGTCTTGTTCACCAAGATCTTTCATTTAGGTTGTTTTTGCCACCATGTCATGGCTTTCCATGCCTGTGAGACTCTCATGACTTTTAGCCAGATCCGAATACCCCAAGTGTTGATTCTGAGGCCGGAGTGCTGTTTGGGGCATTTGCCATTCTATGAGTCTGCTGTGTGTCCTGCTTTCCCCGCAGGATCATTCTCTCCCTTTTAATTCTATCCTTCATCATTTGCTTACACTGGTCTTATTTGTGAAATCTCTTCGACACATACCCTATCTTTTTGATTGGTTGTGTATTTATACTTATCACTTTACCAAGTACACTGGCATTGGTACATGCCTCCTTGATAAGATTGAGTTGAAATCCCCTGGCACATTTCTAGCTCTACCATTGGAAGTAAGTCTGAGTTATTTTTTTTTCTCTTTTTTTTCTTTTTTTTTTCTCTAGTCTTATTATGTTGTCATACTGATACCATAGTTGACGTAATTTATTTAAAAACCACCTTAATTTAGAATCTCTAAAATATTACCTGATAAAACTCAATCTATTTTCACTTAGCTCATCATTTTACTTAACAGTGAATTAAATTGTATAATTGTAGTAACAAATTCAACATGAACAAAGTGATATGCAATAAACAAATCATTGCAAGCAATAGTAGTAAAAATACAATGATATCCTACTTAATAGTCTAACAGTTTCACATTATGATTTGAGAATCAGTTTTATAATAAGTTAAGGATCAATTACTCTTAAAAATAGAAATACAGATCATTTTAAAAATAATCTGCTGCCTATTTCAGAAGTTCAAAGAAGATAATATACCAGAAACATTACACTTGGAATCATCACCTAACCCATTTTTTTATATATCTATTTTACTTGAACATGGTTTATTATAAAGTATTAGAACTGCCAAATGCATTTAAATGAAAATCTTAGAAGGTTTGAGTAAATGTATAAAGAAAGAAGAAAAAAATGAAATGCTTCTATTTGCAACAAAGTGGTTAGAATTTCATAATCTATGTCATTGCTGGTGATCTTGATATAGTAGTTTTAATAGAATTGTAGGCCAAGAAGCCTTATTGCATTGAGTTTATAAAAGAGTAATGGGTAAGAAAGCATATGCAATACTTTTTAGAATATCCACTAGAAAGAAATGGGATTATGATTGAGAAGACAAAAAAAAAAGCTTTTTCATCCTAATTTTAGATTTTTAAAATTTATTTATTTCCAAGACTTTTCTATATATATGAAAATTTGTGTAGCTACACTGCCAAGTATGCCAGTTAGCTTCTGTGCAACTTAGATTCTTGATATACTACACTATGGAAAATGTCAATTAAAACAGATAAAATATATTAAATCTTTAAAAAATGCTATTACTCATATTTCCCTTAAGATTATATTTGAATGTGAGGAAACATCATTATATAAGGAAATATGAATCATAATTATAAGATACAATATGAAAAATGACAGAGGCAATCATGTGTACAAAAAACACTAAATGAATGATATTTGGAAAAGGCATAAGAAAATTTGAGATTGTGTAATGATTATTTTTATTTTTTTTTGTAAAGGCTATTGTAGCTTCATATGGGATATTTTTTCCTTTAGAGTTCACAATGAATGCGAATATACTGCATATCCTTACTTGATATCATACTGTAAGATTCAAATATTCCATATCTCTTATCATTTTACAATGGAGATAAACAAATTCAAATCACGCACAATTTGATCCATAATTCATAATGTCAAAATGTTTTCCATTTTCAGTTTTATATTGTGTAACTCACTATATTAATAATATAAACATTTCTTTTACTATTTTACCGACCATCAAAGTAATAGGACAAACCATTATAGCAAAGTTATTTGCAAACATTATTTCTTAGAAAACAGAGATGGGGTCTGGCGCCATGGCTTATTTGGTTAATCCTCCGCCTGCGGCACTGGCATCTCATATGGGCGCCAGGTTCTAGTCCTGGTTGCTCCTCTTCCTGTCCAGTTGTCTGCTGTGGCCCTGGAGGACAGTGGAGGATGGCCCAAGTGCTTGGGCCCCTGCACCCGCATGGGAGACCAGGAAGAAGCACCTGGCTTCTGGCTTCGGATCTGCATAGTTCCGGCTCTAGAGGCTATTTCGGGGGTCAATCAATGGAAGGAAGACCTTTCTTTCTGTCTGTCTCTCTCTCACTGTCTAATTCTATCTGTCAAATAAAATAAAAAGAAAGAAAGAAAACAGAGATGGTGGGGTGGCGGGGAGGCATTTGTTGCAGAACTTAAGATAATGCTTTTAGTAGCTACATTCCAGATCAGAAGCGTCTGGGCTTGAGTCCCGGATCTGTTCCAGCTTCCTGCTAACGTAGGTCATGGGAGGCAGCAGTAATGGCTTGAGTAACATGGTCTTGGCCGCTCACATTGGAGACCTAGTTTGAGTTCCTAGTTCTTAGCTTCCAATCTGATCCAGTCTCTGCTGTTGCAGGCATTTGGGCATTGAGGGAGTGAACCAAGGGAATGGAAGATCAAACTCCCTCTCCTTCTCTCTCCTCACAGCCTTTCAAATAAACAAAACAAATAGATAAAAATTTAAAAATACAGGAAATAGAGGTTTTCCCTGTTCCACTATATTCTTTGGGAGCAATTTTAATTATTCTGTTAGTCAACTATAACTCAAGACACTTTTATAATACACAGAGATATTTGTAATTTGCTTATAGTACTAATTTTAAGCAAATTGATGAGATGTGGCATGTAATCAAGCATTTTGAACTTTCTAACTCCTTGTGGAATTGTTGCATTGGAACTAGAAATCTTCTAGTTCATTCCTTAATCACATTGGTATTGTAATTAAAAAAAGAAAAAAGAAAAAGGAAGCTCTCAGTGTAGAAAGGAATCAATAAACTCATCCATTTATAAGTCTGTCAAGCCATTTTCGTTAGTTTCTGATGGTACAAAAGTATTACATCAAAAAATTCTCTCCTGTGCCAGTACTGACAGTACAGTGAGTCAACAAATAGTAAAACAGCCATCTAAAGGAGTTAATTCTCATGAAATTCAAGGGATTGATTCCCAACATTTTCTCTGGAAATGTATGCTTTCCCGGGCAGGCTGAGTTCATGAATGCTACCAAAGAGCTCATCTCAGTGGCCTCTACTGTATCTATTGAAGCAGGTGCCATTTCCTGCTAGGAGTCTCATTAGAGGCTTTTAAATATCATAGATTAAATAATCTAACATTTTCTCAGGATTAGCTCATGTACTCCCAAAATACACTTAGAAATAGAATGAAGATGAAAATATTCCAAACTGCTCTTTTATTACAAGCGTATAGTCTGGAACCATGGAAGTTAAACTGAATCTCTTAAACTCTGTAGTGGGAATAAGAGATGAACCTCCATTAAGAAGTTAGGCTGTTTAGGAGCATGGTGTTTGGAGAGATGGCTCTGGAACTGAACGCCACCACTGCTATAGGACCAAATGTTGGTGTCTCTCTAGAATTTACATGCAGAAGCCTTCATGATGGGATTAACATCACTGTAACCTGAAGGAGAGAGAAAGGCCCTGTGAGGACACAGCAAGAGCCCTCAGCAACACCTGACCATGCTGTGCCCGGGTCTTGGACTTCCGGCCTCCAGAGCGATGAATGGTTCATTTCTCTTTGAAAGTCACCCAGCCGATGACATTGTTACGGGCAGTCTTCTCAGATTAAGGCAGTTTCTCACTAGTTATGGAACTAAGACTGTTAACTTCTCGGAATCTCAGCTTCGCAGAAGTAACATGGAATGATAATAATAAGGCTCATCAGAATGAAATAAAATTCCTATGCCCTACTGGCTTATTGAAAGCGCTCATAAAGCTGAGCTACCATTTTCATTATATTTCCTTGTCTGACTTTGAACAGCTAACCAGAAAATAAATCTGAGACAGGAAATTGATTTATTTAAAAAGTGCTCCCAGAAGACACTAGAAAGAGAATAAGGAAAACAGAAAGGGAAATAGAAGTGAAAAAGGTTGCTATTTGTAAAAAGTCTCAAGAAAGGCACATTTATCCTGATCCCACAGGAAAGCTTGGCTGTGTAAGCTCCACTTGAGTGTTTGTCTTGATTAGAGGCACAGTGAGCCTTCAATGCAAGCACCAATCAATCATTGGCTAAGAGCAGTCATCAGGAAACAAACCCTCAGCTTCTCTCAGTCTTTGCAAGTGTAGGCCACGTGGCACCAGGATCCCAAGGGAAGTTCTCTGAAGCGAGTTGCTGGTACAGGGCAGCAGAAACCGATTTACAGAGAAGACAGAGGAGGGCAAAGGCAAACAGTGAAAGAAATCCCGATGTCCGCTGCACTGGCTTTGTTTCTCTGGGTCTTTCCTCATTTACCTTTAATACCTCTTTAGAATCATATAGCTGTTTTTGTTGTTTGGTTTTTTCCAAAGGGAGATATTCTGCTTTCCTTCTCGCTCTCTTCAAAGTTTACAAGAATTTTTCTACCTTAGAGGAAGACTGAGAAAACATTTTCATAAGGTAAGAGGTGATGAGAGGCAATTCTCCATGTGGCTCCTCTCATATTTCTGCCTTTCCTGTTGAGGCATTGAATACTTTTTGTTCTAAATTATTGTTCAGGGTTGTTTAAAAAGTGAACAAAACGTGGAATGAATGATAGTTTCTCCCTCTGGAACAAAGGGTGGCATGCTTACTGTCTGTATTTAAAACAAACAAGCAGATTATGTGCCCTGATCAACATCTCCCTTCCCTAATGTAAGCATCACCTGAGCTTTTCCAGCTCAGAGAACCTGCACCTGAATGATTTGCTACAGAATTTCCCTTCATCACTAATCTGAGACGCATGCTTCTATCAGAATCCATGGAACTGGCGTGCTAATTTGTTGACTTTCAAGTAGGGTAAATTCTCAGACTCTTCATACCTCTTGGTCTGAAAGGATTTCATGTAAATTGCTTATATTATTTGCTGTTGTTTTATATATTTTTTTAATTTGGTCATTTTCTATAATAATCTCCAATCTCTTGACACAAAAAAAGTACAAAGAATGCACTTCAGCATATTGGGACAAATATTACATCTCTATCTTACAATACACCGGTTAACTACATTTTAAATTTTTTTTAAAATTTATATGTTGAATATACCTTTTTAATTACATGTATTTATTTATATATGACAGGCATAATAATTTCAAAGAAGTCAAGGAAAGTTGATGTCCCTACAAAGGTTAAGTAAGAAGCTGGTGTCCATTGTAATAGAGAGGACCACAAAAAGGAGCCAGAGTGGGTTGTGATCCTCTTCTCTAACCAATGCCATTGAAATTTATTCTGGCACCCTCATTTTCAAAATTCTTGTGCTTCAAAACCCTGGCCCCACCAGCCCCTTCAGGTTTTGCCCCTTTTGGAGCCCCACTCCGTCCCACTCTGGCTGGAGGTCTCTTACTCTAATAAATCTTGCTTTTAAATCTCAAAAACAAACAAACAAAACACAGAAAGGGACATTAGCACATGAGAAGTGGCCAAAAAAAAAAAAATGAAAAAGTCTTATTAATTAGGATTCTCCCAACAGATGAACAGACGCTCTAGATGACTTAAACCTTCCTTCATAGGCCACTGACCACAAACTAAAATATTTTTTCTTATGTATGCACAGTAGGCAGGACAGTGAACTATCCTCGTGTAGAGAAAATAATCCAGGAGGTAATCAGGAACATAATTTTTATGCTCTAGCTATCACAATAACTAGGAACGTGATCTTGAGCAAAATAATCTTCCTGTGATTTGGGATTTCTCCCATCACAAGCAAGGGGCCAAATTAAATGCTCTCTAGTTAAATAAAAAGCCATATTTTGCAAGGAGTTGCATTATTTATTCTAAATTCAATCTCCATTCATCATGGTCTGTCTTCTAGTTGTGGATTGCTTAATAAGAAGCTATGATATTTTTAAAAATACTACTTGATTTGAAATAAGCAGTCAAGTGTTTGCAAAGAGAATATATGTCAGAGATATAATGAGTATATACACTACGTACTTCATTCTGGCACCCTCCTGCTTCAAACTGTAGAGATCCTAGCTGCTTTTTATGCTGATTACTTATACATGAAAAGTTTTATGTGATTCCTTGTTGACCAGTTTAATTTACAAATGGGAAGTATAGAACTTGAAAGAGGTTCAGTTTATATTAAACAAAAAAATTTTCAAAATCCTAATTTATTAAATTTCACATGAAGCAATTTCTTACTGTTAGCCTGGACATAGAAATATATTGTGAATGAATGAAGAATAACAGAATTGGCATGATCATTTAGAAAAAGAAATGTCTATAAGAAAAACAATATAGCTTTTATTGTTTATTAGCTTTAGTCTCATGATGCATTTAGAAAACAATAATGGATTTAATAATAGTTTTCTGACTTTGCTATAAATCTTTTGTACCCCCAATTGAGATACTGCAAGAAATAATATGACTAAAAATCAAGTATAACTGAGCATCAACAAAAATATTGTTCCTTTTCAAGAGGCAGAAATAATGAAGCTATTAAAAAAGCATTATAGATATTAGGACTCTACAAAGTTGTCAAAGAAAAGGGAAATATATATTATTAAAATAGTTTTGAAACTATTATTATAAGATCATATTTCATAATGCCAAATTGTTGGATAAAACAAAAGTGATTATAAGGTACTTCCTGGATGACTACTCTATGGTAAGTTATTTTTCTTTTCACGTGACCACTGCTATATGAGATAAGAATCATCCTTATTATGTATGTCTTCTAAAATTTAGATTGTTTTATTTTTTTCAATTTCAGTTGGATGAAATCCTGTTTGATAGAGTTAGACATATAAACTGTTATGGACACATTATATCTGGAAAGCTAACTTTAACTGAAGGTAAAAAAAATTATAAAACATTAATGTACTTAATATCCTTACATTTAAACTTGACATTCCATAGTAAAAACCATTACAGAAATAGTTAATATTCCATTTTATTTAATAAACTGAATATATGAAATTAAGTAATTTGTCCATGATTAATGCTAAATAAGGAGAGTCTCTGTGTGTACATTCATTAATGGTATGTGATTCAGTTTTAAAAAGTATTGACTAATGAAATCATAATAATACACCAAGGAACATAAGTGCACACTGTCTTCGGAAGAAGCCGGAGTGAAAACTTCACATTCTTTTAAAAAAACTTTTATTTAATAAGTATAAATTTTGAAAGTACAACTTTTGGATTATAGCAGTTCTTCCCCCCATAACCACCCTCCCACCTGCAAGCATCCCATCTCCATTGCCCTTTCCCATCCCATTCTTCATCAAGATTCATTTTCAATTATCTTTATATACAGAAGATCAATTTAGTATATACTAAGTAAAGATTTCAAAAGATTGCACCCACATAGAAACACAAAGTATAAAGTAATGTTTGAGTACTAGTTATACCATTAATTCACATAGTATAACACATTAAGGACAGAGATCCTACATGGGGAGTAAGTACCCAGTGACACCTGTTATTGATTTGACAACTGACACTCTTGTTTATGATGTCAGTAATCACCCGAGGCTCTTGTCATGAGCTGCTGAGGGTATGGACGCCTCTTGAGTTCACAGACTCTGACCTTATTTAGACAAGGCTGTAATCAAAGTGGAAGTTCTCTCCTCCCTTCAGAGAAAGGTACCTCCTTCTTCGATGGCCCACTCTTTCTGCTGGGATCTCACTCACAGAGATTTTTCATTTAGGTCATTTTTTTGCCACAGTGTCTTGGCTTTCCATGCCTGAGAAACTCTCATGAGCTTTTTAGCCAGATTTGAATGCCTTAAGGGCTGAGTCTGAGGCCAGAGTGCTATTTAGGGCATCTGCCATTCCATGAGTCTGCTGTGTATCCTGCTTTCCATGTTGGATCATTTGCTAAAAAGGTTACATTCTATATGATTCCAAAGTTGACATTCTGGATACAACAAAATACAGAGAAAGCAACAAAATCAGTGGTTGTCAGTGGTTCAGGGGGAAGAAGAAAAGGATAATTAGATGACTAATTAGAGGATGTTTTTATAGCAGTGAAACTATTCTGTACTTACTGTAATGGTGAATGATGGATACATGGCATTTGCATTTATCAAAGTATGTAGAATTGTCCTGATAATGAGTGAACCATGATGAGTGTTATTTGGTTAATTATAATGTATTAATATTGGCTCATTAATTGCAACAAATATATCACAAGAATGCAAGAAGTTAATAATAGGAGAAACTGTATGCTAGGAAAGGGTTTTGTAAATACACACACACATACACACACAGGAACTGTGAGTTGAATTAATTAGAGAAAATAACCTGAATCAGATTTTTTTTTTCCGTATGAATGTCCAATTGTTGAGCGCTCCATTTATTGTAAAGACAATTCTCATTTGAATTGCCTTACCTCTTTTGCCATCAGTTGACTACATTTGCTACATCTACTCCTGAACTCTCTTTTCTGTTTGATCTGTCTATTCTTTCACCATCTCCACTCTTCTTTGATTATTATGGCTCTTTACCGATTCTGCTTTTAATTTTTTTAACAAGGTGAACACAATTCATGTGTTTCATAGCTACAGATTTAGGAGCATAGTAATACTTCCCCCCTTACCTCCCTCCCGCCTACACTCCCACCCTCCCTCCTCCTTCCTTTCTTATTTTGTCTTTTAATTTTTAAAGTGACATAATAAATTCTTTTTATAATCGTAAGCTTAATGCTCCAATAGGTAAAGAATTCAACAAACAGTAAGAAGAAAAAATAGTGTTCCTCAACAATAGAGACAATAATTAAACAAATACAAATAATTAAACAAAACAATAATTAATCCACAAAATGTCAATTTCACTCATGTACATTGTATTTTTGTACTCTATTATTAACTACAAATCAGGAAAACATATGATATTTTTATTTTTGGAACTGGCCTATTTCATGGAGCATAGTAGTTTCTAGTTGCACCCATTTTGTTCCAAAACACGGGATTTCATTCTTTTTTATGGCTGGGCTGAGTAGTACTCCATAGTGCATATATACCACATTTTAGTGGTCCTTAAAGTCAGTATCAGTCTTCTCCAGTTTTATTGCAGCTTTTACTTTCCATATAAGCTTTATAACATCTTTGGAAATATCCACAATGCAGATTGCTATGATTTTCATTTATCTCAACAATACTGTGTCTTCCTATCGATGGAAATAAATATTTCTCCATATATTTATATAATATTATTTGTTTTCAATAAGGATTTGTAATTTCCTCTTATTGATTCTTTATGTATTTTGTTATATTTATGCATAAATATTTTTTGTTGTGCTAACATAAGTGATTGTTAGTGATTGAATCCCAAATTTATAGGGCAAATCTCTAACACTCAACATGACAGTATTTAGAGATAGCAACTTCAAGGAGATAATTAAATTTGAATGAAGCTGTGAGGGTAGAGCCTTCATCTCTAATCCAGGCAATGTGCTGCAAAATTCTCCATAATAAAAAGAGACACCCAGATTGTGTTTACACAAAGAAAAAGCCAAATGGTAACACAATGAGAAAGTAGTCATTCGTAAGTCAAGAAGAGGGACATCACAAGAAATTAAACTTGCCAGCACTTTGTTTTTTAACTTTCAGCCTGATGTGCAATGAGGAAATAAGTTTCTTTTGTTTAAACCACCCTGTCAGTGATATTTGATATGACACCTAGAGTACAGAAATACAGTATGGCTGTGTTTTTAATTTCAAATTCAATTTTCACTACTGATTAATAGAAATCCAATTCACTTTTGTTTATTAACCTAATACCTTGCCACCTTGCAAAATTATTTATTAGGTTCAGGACTTTTTTGTTAGTTGTGGTGTTGATTCTATCAGACTTTGTACCTAGACAGTCACATTTGGCACAAACAATTTTATTTCTTTTTTTCAAACCTTTTAGCTTTAATTCTCTTTTGTTGTCTTGTTGTATTAGCTAGGACTTTCAGTGCAATATTGAATAAGAGAATTACAAGGAAGCATTCTGTGGCAATTGTGTTGTGCAACACCTTAACGCTTAGGATGCATAAATTGAATGGACGATCTCTCTCTGTTTTTCTGTTCTCTCTATTTCTCTCTACCTCATGCTTTATGAATCAAATGAAAATTTAAAAAATAAAAATATAAGAGGAAGATTTCTTGTCTTGTTGCTGATTATAAGGGAAAACATCTATTTTCTCATGCTAAGCATGATATGGGCTTAAGGAGTTTTCTAGATATGCAGATAAACTTTTTCAAGCTGATTATGTTCCTTCTTTTATTAGTTTTGGAAACTTTTGATCATGATTTGGTATTGGAGCTTTTCAAATGCTTTTTCTACACCTATCTGTGTGATTATATATAATTTTTCTTCATTAGTCTGTTACTAACAGTTATATTGACTGATTTTTCAGTGTGAACCATTATTTTGAAATTATTCAACCATTGTAATTGCAAAAATTTATTCTGTTTCTTTTTCTTCTCTTTGTAATATTTCCATTACTTGTACATAATTATCTCACTGTTCATGGAGATTATCCTCCTATTTAAAAAGAAAAATCTCTTATCTGTTTGCATGTCAAGTTAAAATTTTCCAAATACATATCTACAATCTCACTGATTCTTCCTATGGCCATAGCCAGCTTGCTAATATACCCATCAAAGTAAACTTTGATGTACATTATAGGGTTTTTCATTTGTAATCTTTCATTCTGATTTTTGCTTCAAGTTTGTACTTCTCTACTCTCATAACTTATCTAGTTGTGAATGCTGCCTACCTTTTCCATTATCACCTTTAATGTATAAATCATAATTATTTTAGATTCCCTATCTGATTATTCTAAAATCTGTCTTGTATCTTAGTCTGATTCTGATGCTTACTGTTCTCTTCACACTATTTTCTTATCTTTTTACATACCAGAGATACTATTATTGCTGTTGAAAGATTACATAATATGTCAATTAATGGAAACTCAGGATCTTGCCATTTTATATGGGATTTTAGGTTAACCTGAATAGATACTGAAATTTATTATTTGCTAAAGATGTAGGTGTTAGAGCTTCAGTTTTCTATTGTTTTTCCCCCCTCTCCTAGTATGTTGTTTTTCCTTGGAAACCCTTTTTAGAGTATTTCTAGTACAGTACTAATAAACTGCTATTTCTCTGGTGCCCCATTGATTTGATGTTAAGGTATTGGTAAGGGGAATGATTCTATAAACATATTTAAATTTATTTTTAGTGAGCCAGAATCACTGAGTTGTCACTCAGAACATCATAGCTTTCATCTTTTCCTGGCTAACATTTCTCAGAAGCAATACAGGGGCCTGGAGTTGTCTAATTGCCCTTCGTCCATATTAGACAATGCTCTGGAAAGGTACTCTTTCCTGAAGGGGAAATCTGTGTTGTGGAGATAGCTCTGAAGTTAACTCACAATGTCTGGCTTTTGTTTGAATATGTTTCTCAGTTGTAAATTTTCCTCTCCTCCTGACCAAAATGAAGAGCATGATTCTCTGGTTTTTCACTGCTGTAACCACCTGGTTAACTCAGTTGGACCCATGAAAATTTTGGAGTCATATTAATACTGGGCCCCAAAGATTTTAATCTTATGTGGCTGGTTTGTGCTCTAGCAGGTAAAGTTGCCGTCTGCAGTGCTGGCATCCCATATGGGCATGGGGTCGAGTCCTGGTTGCTCCACTTCTGATCCAGCTCTCTGAAATGGCCTTTGGAAGCAGTGCGGCCGGCGCTGCACCTCAATAGGCTAATCCTCCACCTGCAGCACCAGCACACCGGGTTCTAGTCCCGGTCAGGGTGCCGAATTCTGTCCTGGTTGCCCCTCTTCCAGTCCAGTTCTGCTGTGGCCTGGGAGTGCAGTGGAGGATGGCCCAGGTCCTCGGGCCCTGCACCCACATGGGAGACAGGGGAGACACCTGGCTCCTGGCTTCGGATCAGCACGGTGTGCTGGCCATAGCACGCTGGCTGCAGTGGCCATTGGAGGGTGAACCAACGGTAAAGGAAGACCTTTCTCTCTGTCTCTCTGTCTCTCACTGTCCACTCTGCCTGTCAAAAAAAAAAAAAAAGCAGTGGAAAATGGCCCAAGTCCTTAGGCCTGTGTATCCATGTGGGAGACCTTGAAGAAGCTCTTGGCTTTGGAACAGAACAGCTCTAGCAATTGGGGCCATCTAGGGAGTGAACCAGAGGATGGAAGACCTCTCTGTCTCTCTGGCTCTACCTCTATCTGTAACTCTGTAATCTCTCTTGCTCTCTCTGCCTCTTCCAATCTGTAACTCTGCCTTTCAAATAATTACATAAATCTTTTAAAAAAAGAGTTTAGTCATTTAAGTTAGCCTACTCTCAGCCTCAGCAATTCATTCACTGTGGGCAGTCATTTGGCTTAAAGGTTAAGATGCCACTAGGGATCTATAGACAAGGGCTATAAACAGTAATCAAACCTCAAGATGTCAATTTAACTCATATACAATAATCTACATATTAGGTACCACAAATCAGGAAAAAATATGACATTTGTCTTTTTTAGACTGGCTTATTTCACTCAACATAATGGTCTCCAATTGCATCCCTTTGTTGCAAAAGACAGGATTCCATCATTTTTTATGGCAGAATTGTATTCTAACGTGTATATTCCACATTTCCTTTATCTAGACATCAGTTGATGGACATCTGGGTTAATTTCATATCTTAGCTATTGTGAATTGAGCTGCTATAAACAAGGAGTACAGATAAATTCTTTCAAATGATAATTTCATTTTCTTTGGATAAACTCCCAGGAAAGGATGGCTTTGGTCATATGGAAGATCTGTTTTCATATTTATGAGGAATCTCCATACTGTCATCAATATAGGTGGGACTAACTTACATTCACACCAGCAGTGTATTAATGTATTAATAATTAATGTATTAATAATTTATATAATAATTAATAGCAATACATTACCCCACATCCTTGCCAACAATTGTTATTTTTTGATTTAGGGATGATAGGCATTTTAACTGGGGTGAGATGAAACCTCTTTATGTTTTTATTTGCATTTCTCTGATAGCCAGTGATTCTGAACAACTTTCTTGTGCCTGTTGGCAATTTTCAAATCATACTTTGACAAATGCTTATTCATATCGTTAGCCCATTTCTTAACTATTGTGTGTTGATTTTATATCCTTCAACTTTGCCAGACTCTCTTATGAACTCCAATAAACTCTTAGTGGAGTATTTTGTTTCCCCTTTATATAGGATCACATCATCTGCAAACAAGGATAATTTGACTTCCTCCTTTTCCAGTTATAACTCTTTGGTTACTTTTTCTTGTCTAATGGCTATTGCCAAAGCTTCTAGAACTATGTTGAGTACTATTAGTGAGAGTGGGCATCCTTGTCTGGTTTTGAAACTTAGTGAAAATTCTTCCAGGTTTTCTATATTCAGTATGATGCTGTCTGTGTGTTTGCCATAGATTGCCTTGATTTTTTTGAGGAGCATCCCTTCGATATCCAATTTGCCTAAGATTTTATCATGAAAGGATATTTTTATCAGATGCTACCTGTGCATCTATTGAGATGTTCATATAGTTATTATCCTTTAGTTTGTTAATGTGATATATCACATTTATTGACTTACATATGTTGAACGATCCCTGCATACTAGTGATAAATCCCACTTGGTCCAAGTTGATGATATTTCTACTGTGTTGCTGGATTTCTCCATCTATGTTCATCAGGGATATTGGTCTATAGTTTCATTTGTTTGTTGTACCTTTTTCCCGTTTTGGAATTAAGGTGATTCTGGCCTTATAGAAGTAATTTGGAAAATTCTCTCCTCTTCAATTGTTTTGAATAGTTTGAGAATTGGAATTAGTTCTTCTTTTAAAGTTAGATTATATGTTTCTGGAAACCTATCCATTTCTTCTAGATTTTCTATTTTTTGGCATATAGTTGCTTGTAGTAATTCAGTATCTGTTATAACATCTTCCTTTTCATCTCTGATTTTATTAATTTGAGTCTTCTTTTTTTTCATTGTTTCTTGGTTAGTTAGGCCAATGGTATGTTAATTTTGTTCATTTTTTCAAAAAATCAGCTCTTCATTTCATTGATCTTTTGTGTCATTTTTAAGTTTCATTTTGCTTATTTCTTCTTTAATTTTTATTACATATTTCCTCCTGCTAATTTGGGATTTGGTTTGTTCTTTTTTTTAGATCTTTAAGATGCATTGTTAGATCAATTATTTGGTGCCTTTGCAACTTCTTGATTGAAGCACTAATTGCTATAAAATTTCCTCTTAATATTGCTTCTGCTGTATCCCATAAATTTCATGTCATGTTGTCATCTTCATTTGTTTCTAGAATTTTTAAAAAATTTCCTCTTTTATTTCTTCTATGACTCACATTTCATGTTGTTCAGTCTCAATGTGTTAATATATTTTCTAGAGTATCTTAAGATGTCAATTTCCAGCTTCATTCCATTGTGTTCAGAAAAATATACACAGTATGATTTCAATACTTTTGGATTTGCTGAGACTTGCTTTATGGCTCGGCATATGGTCTATCCTAGAGAAATTCCATTCTATGCACATATAAAAGCAATGTCTATTCTGCAATTGTGGGATAAAATGTATATAGAATTTTTACAATACATGTATTTGTGCCACTTTAAATCTAAACTTTGTATGTTTATATTTTATTCATATAGTAATTATTTTAGAGCAATGATGTTCAATTTGACATATTTTTAATTGAAATTTATCTCTAGTTTTTGTTTTTATGTTTCTATGAGTATGTGCTCTGTAACACTCTATTTTGAACTTACTAAATTGTCTTCCTGACTGTATTAGCCTTAAATTTAGAATTGAATATTAAATTCCAGATGCTATTGACAGATTATCAGTCTGAAGCTGTGATACCCTCACTCCTAAGCCAACTCAGGTAAAACAATGCCATGAAGATAGAGTGTATAAAATATGCATCTCACAGCTCACTTTTACAGCTCTTTGCATCAGCAGAAAAAAGTCTTCATGTAAATATTATAAATGTGAGGGATAAAATGTGCTACTTTTAGACATTTGTTCATTTGTGCAGGTGTAATATTTTCACAATTTGGTTGTACCTCTAAGGAAACAACATCACTATGTTTATGGCTGAAGTGCTGACCTTTTATCTTTTCTGATTCTGCTTTAGCAATATACTTCTTTAGACTGGGACAACACTAACACTATCAGTTTCACTTGCCTTTTTTCTTTTTTTATGAGGATGAAAGCAGTAATCATTAAGTGTAAATTGTTCATCACCTCCCTTTATGTGTGTGACTTCTCAAGCACCCCATTTCTGGTTAACCGTTTAATGTTGGAGTAAGGCAATTCCTGACACCATTTACATCTCATTAGCATGAACAGCTGGAGCTTGAAATGGAAGGCACCACAGGGACTAATTACCTGAAAAGATTTAAATAGAAAATACCTACCAGAATATTTTTCACAGAAAGGAAAGCTCTGTTAAACCATGTATAAAGCCTCTTGTAGGACTAAGACTAATATTTATTTGAAATTTAAAGGTTTTAAAGTCTCTCCATTGTAATGCTGCTTTGTGACAAAATTTATCCAGGGCAGTCGCCTCAGCCACTCTCCCTCATTCAGTGGCATTAGGAGCTTAACCTGGCTGGTGTATTTGAAGAGGCAGATCTCAGGGATATGTCAGCAGAGACCTCAGAGAAGCACTTGTGTTTTTCCCATCACTGCTGTTGGGAGATCCAAGGAAGCTATTTGAATGTATTTGACTAGAAGATAATTGCACAATTGTCAACTATATTTGAGCAGGAGTTATGATGCCAGGATTTGTAGGCTGCAGAGGTTTTGTGGAGTCCCTGAAATTACAGGCAATAGTTTTTCTATAAATACAATATTTTGTATAAATTAAATACATATGATTTTCTGAAGTTAAATTGTCTTCAGTTGACATGTATATCACAAAATATTAAGAAACCTCACAGTATTCCTGCCATGTAGCCTCCCTTCTCCCAAATATTAAGGACTCCTCACCTAGATGTTTTATGTTCTTTGGAATTCTTTTGAAAAATCTGCATCTTTAAGAGTTTTTTTTTTTTTTTTAAGTGATATCTCTGAGAGGAAAGAGGATCTCATCTGGGAAAGAAGAAGATATAAACAGAGTTTATTAGTCACATAAGGTGTTTCCACTTCGGGAAGTGGAAAAGAGCCTTTGTCATTTTAAGGTTGTACTGATGAAACAATTGTCTTATATTTCCCACTAAACTTGAAAGACATGTGGGTATGAATGATTTTACTTATTTACAAAGTAACCTACATAGTTCATGTTTAAGGTGTAAAAGATTTCAGAAGAGCATTGAGTGTGATTAATTGAGCCATTGTATCCAATATTTGGTCAGACATTATTCTGAATATTGCTATAAAGGTGTTTTGGGGATAATATTAGAATCTAAATAGATGGACCATGAATACAAGAGATTACTCTACCAAAATGTGCATGGGCCTCATACAATCAGTTGAAAGTCTTAATAAAGCAAAAATAGAGCTTCCTGGATCAAGAGGGAATTCTACCAGCAGATTGCCTTCAGACTTGACTGAAACTTTTTCGTGGATCTTCAGCCTTCTGGCTTAGGCTGAAATCTGAAAATGCACCTCCATAAGAGCCTGATCCAATTCTGAGATAAAGTCTCATCGATCACCTCAGTATTTCTCTCACCTGAAAAATTCCACATTTAACTTCTCTCCTCTCTTCTCTCCTCTCTCACTCTCTTTCTCTCTCTCTCTCATCAGTATTTCTGCCATTTTAAACCATCATTTTATTAAATTGATTGACGCAGAAGACAATTCAATTCCTATCAACTGGTGATTCCATTACAAATTCCTCGGTTATGCTAGAGTTCCTAGCACAAAGCCTATTAGTAAAGCCTATTAGTAAAAACACCTCATTGGGCTGGCTTTGTGACATTAGTAGGCTAAGACAGTGCCTGCAACACGACATCCAATATGGGTGCCAGTTCATTTCCTGGCTGTTCCACTTCCAATCCAGCACCGTACTAACATTTCTGGGAAAGCAGAGAAAGATGGCCCAAGTGCTTGGATCCAGAACCCACATGGGAGAACTAGATGCCTCCTGTCTTTGGCCTGGCCCAGACCTGGTTATTACAACCATTTGGAGAGTGAACCAGTGATAGATATTCTTTCACTTTCTTTCTTTCTCTCTCTCTCTCTCTCTCTCTCTCTCTCTCTCTCTCTAACTCTGCCTTTTAAATACACAAGTAAAGCTTAAAAAAAAAAAAAAAACACTCAGGCCGGCGCCGCAGCTCAATAGGCTAATCCTCTGCCTGTGGCACCGACACCCCGGGTTCTAGTCCCGGTTGCTCATCTTCCAGTCCAGCTTTCTGCTGTGGCCCTGGAGGGCTGTGGAGGATGGCCCAAGTGCTTGGGCCCTGCACCCCATGGGAGACCAGGAGAAGCACCTGGCTCCGGGCTTCAGATATGCGCAGTGCGCCAGCCACAGCAGCCATTGGGAGGTGAACCAACGGAAAAAGAAGACCTTTCTCTCTGTCTCTTTCTCACTGTCCACTCTGCCAGTAAAAAAACAAAAAACAAAAAAACCCAAAAAACAGAAATTGTGGTAGTGTACATCAACAGCTGGGTTTCAGTAATGTGTTTCAAACAGATGTGATAGCAAAAGTGAAACAAAAGTCATCCTTTTTACCTTTCAGAAAGGAGAAATCCACTAGTGTATTTATGCAGCATGCTTCTGTATGAACTTCTTCATGTAAGGTATATGAAGACTAAGGTGAAGAAAAGTTAGTCATTCCTCATTACACTTCCTATTCATTACTTCTTAGTCTCATATGATATCTATTTTACATTCTGGCTACTGCTGGAGCCTCGTAGCCTGTGAATACTCCCTGGATTCTGTAGGTCTTGCCTGAGATTGAAAGCACTGTACGCTATTCCTTGAAAGACTTTTTTTTTTAAAGGATTGATTTTAGTTATTTGAAAGACAGAGGTCTTCCATCTGCTGGTTCATTCCCCAGATAGCCACAATGGCCAGAGCTGGCCCAGGCTGAAACCAGGAACTTGGAACTTCTTCCATGTCTACCCATTTGGATGAAGGAGCCCAAGCACTTGGCCACCCGCTGTTGTTTTTCTAGGCATATTAGTGGAGAGTTGGATCTGAAGTTGAACAGCCAGGACCTGAATGAGTGTCAATATATGAGATGCCAGCATTGCAGGTGGCAGCTTTACCTGCTATGCCACAACTCTGGTCCCAGGAATATTTTTAAAAAATACAAGAGAAGGGATCATTTGTCTCTACTGTAGCCGCTATCAAAGGGGAAAAAGTACTTTTGAAATGAAAAGTACTAAATATTTCATTATGTTAAAAACAGTACTGGTCTTATAATAAATAATATAGTAAGGGTAGGTGTTTAGCCTTGTGGTTAAGTGGTTAAGACAATGGTTAAGACACTTATATCCCACATCAGAGTGTCTGGGTTTTATACTCAACTTTGACTCCTGACTCTAACTCCTCAATTATGTGCAACTTGGGAGGCAGGAGGTGATAACTCAAGTAATTGAGTCCCTGCCATCTATGTGGGAGACCTGCTCTGAGTAACTAACTCCTAGCTTATGGGCATTTGAGGAGTGAAACATCAGAGTTTCTCATTCTCAATCTCCCCTTCTCTCACCTTTCAAATAAATAAATAAATAAAAATTTTAGACTACCATAAGGTTAAGAGTTATAATGAAATCTATTTCCAGTTGTAAAGCTTACATATTAATGCAAAAGGGAAACAAATCATTTAAAATATTATCTTGCCAAATAAAGACACTTACTGAAAAGTTCTTCTAAAACTTTAAGTAGTATATTAAAAAATTCTATTTCTCCCTACCTAATCAATGATCAGGGCCTCACTGGTGTTTCTTTAATGTTGCTAGCCTTGCTTTCATAGTCCATGTCTTCTTCCATCATAGCTGAGCCCTCCCACATAATAATGAAATTATGTTGAAGGTGATTTGAGTTTTCTATGATTTATTTATGCTTTCAATGCTTTAGAGTCTTAAGTATTTACCAAAAACACAAAGTGATAATAATAGATATGCAGAAACATTTACTGTACACTTTTACTTGATTCTTTCCATCCCACCTTCATATTTGTAATCTACAAGAACATTGCTTGTTTTCTATCACTTGTAGTAGCATAATACCTACATTATAGTGAATTTTCAATAAGTAACTGAAAGTTAATGGTATACTGAGAAGAGACAGAGTAAGAATACCAGAAATTTATTTTACGAATTTCCTTTACAAACATTACATTTTCCTGTAAATACTATATATGATTGTCTTCTAGCAAGATATTTCTGCAGTCATTTCCAAATATATGGGAATGATATGTCCCAAAAATGATTTCAGCCATCCACCACTCTTCTTTTATTTTTTTTCAAAGATTTATTTAATATTTGAAAGTCAGAGCTACACAGAGAGAGAAGGAGAGACAGAGAGAGAGATCTTCCATCCACTGGCTCACTCCCCAATTGGCCACAACAGCTGGAGCTGAGCCAATCCAAAGCCAGGAACCAGGAGCTTCTTCTGGGTCTCCCACATGGGTGCAGGGGCCCAAGGACTTGCACCATATTCTACTGCTTTCCTAGGCCATAGCAGAGAGCTGGATCAGAAGCGCAGTATGCTACAGCACCTGCCCCCCCCCCCACTATTCTTATAATAATTTTAAAAATGTTTCAAGGAGTCTTCAAAAGGTTCATGAAAAATGCCTCTTATGAAAACTGTGCCTGTAGTTTACAAAATAAGCTTGTTTTTAGTCCTCTGTTTCTTCCAACTTTTTGATATACTGGCATCTATGTATAGGAGATGTATTAATACATTTTCTGTTGCTAAGTTGAAATGCCTGAATCTGGGTAAGTTGTAAAAAAAAAACAAAAAAAAACAAAAAAAAAAACATTTATTTGTATGACAGTCTTTTTTTTTTTTTTTTTTGACAGGTAGAGTTATAGACAGTGAGAGTGAGAGAGAGAGCAGAGAGAAAGTTCTTCCTTCCATTGGTTCACTCCCCAAATGGCCGCTGCACTGATCCGAAGCCAGGAGCCAGGTGCTTCTCCTGGTCTCCTATGCGGGTGCAGGGCCCAAGCACTTGGGCCATCCTCCACTGCCCTCCAGGGCCACAGCAGAGAGCTGGACTGGAAGAGGGGCAGCCGGTACTAGAACCCTGCGCCCATATTTGATGCTGGTGAAACAGGCGGAGGATCAACCAAGTGAGCCACAGAGTCGGCCCCATGCATGGTAGTCTTGAAGTCCAGGAACATGTACTGACATTAGCCATGGTCAGGGTCCCCTAACTTATGTCACATCATGGCAGATGGCACCATGACAGATTCAATCATGACAGGAAAATGTGCAAAGGAAGGGATGGTCTGGTGGTGTGGGAGGTCAGAGAGTGGAGAGCCTCCCGTTTTGATCTTTAATAATAACGCACTCTTCCAGAAACTAGCTGGTGTCCCAGAATGACCACTTAATGCTCTCTGAGGGCAATGCCCCTAAATGACCTAACCACCTTCCACTTGGCTCCACCTTTGAAATGTCCCACCACCTTCCAACATTGCCATGCTGGAAACCAAGCTAGGGACTTCTAGGGAAGTCCAACAAAAAAAAGCAAAAGCAGATTTAATGTGTGGTGAGAGCCCCATTTCAGGTTCATAGATGATCATTTTTGCTAGATCCCCACATTGTAGAAGCGAGGAAGGTACTCTCTGAGGCCTCGTTTATGAAGGCACAAGGCCGATTTGTGACCGAATCACCTCCAAAGGCTATGCTTAATCACATTGGCAATTAGATCTAAGCATAAGGATTTGAGAGTGACACAAATATTCAGGTCATAGTGTGGGGAAATTAGGCACAGGAGGCAATTCAAAGATGGCACCTGCAGGGAAATTAGGCACACGTGGCAATTCAAAGATGGCGCCCAAAGGAAGTAAGGTGAGCGGTACCCAAAGTCGTTTACCACAAAAGCTGATTGGCCGTGCAGCATCAGGGGAAGTGACAACTGATGATGAGTGTACAGACATATGGCTGGTCCTGTAAAAAGTCACCCCATAAAATGAACTTTTAAGTAATTGGTTGGTCCTTATGCCCTGCCCCAATAATGCTGCGGTCTTGTGCTTTAAAAGGCTTTGCTACACGTGCAATAAACCGAGTTCTTGCTTGCTTGACTTGACTCCCCACTGCGTCTGACTGTCTCTGGGATCAGGAGGCTGGGGAACAGGAGAGCAACGTATTTACCTTTCTTCGGACCCAGTCCATCCTCGTTTGGGTGGACTAAGACCCAACATCATAGCACGTACCTTTTAGTAAAAAGGCAAGGGAACAAGATAAAAGTAGAGAAAGGAAGAGTAAATGAGATAGTTTTGATGCCCCCACATGGTTAATATAAGCTCCACCCCAATCATTAACCAAGTATAAGCAGTAGGGATAGCCCAGTACCTTCATACATGGCAGAGAATCAGAAGAGGGGATGAGACAGGCCTGAGCTAGACCCAAAATTGTGTTCCCCGGACATGTAGAAGGAAGAAACCCTAGAAAGTTAAATATTTTCAATATATGCTGACTTTATAATAAATTCAAGATCACTTCCTATTTAAATATTGGTCTAATCCTTGTGCTTAAATCATACTAATCAAGATAGAACTTTGCACTACCCCTAATTCAGATTGAAGATACTGTTCCTTTGATTTTCACTGGAATGAATAATAATAGGGGCAATTTAAGAGCAGATAAGGCAGAGGGAAGAAAGTGCTCCTGATAAGCTTTGTATCTATTTACTTGATCACATGCTGCCTAGCTGTAGTTATAATCTGTTGTTTAACTTCAGGATAAACCAAGGTAGATTTTTCTTAATTGTGTTTCAAAGACCAATAGAAGATCTAATTTTAAATTTCAACATTACTTATGTTTTTATTTATATTTATTTTAAAGGCAGAGTTACAGAGAGAGATGGAAAGAAGGAGGGAGAGATCTTTTTTTTTTTCTGATTTTTTTTTTATTTTTTTTTTTTATTTTTTGACAGGCAGAGTGGACAGTGAGAGACAGAGAGAAAGGTCTTCCTTTTGCCGTTGGTTCACCCTCCAATGGCCGCCGCGGTAGCGCGCTGCGGCCGGCGCACCGCGCTGTTCCGATGGCAGGAGCCAGGTGCTTATCCTGGTCTCCCCTGGGGTGCAGAGCCCAAGGACTTGGGCCATCCTCCACTGCACTCCCTGGCCACAGCAGAGAGCTGGCCTGGAAGAGGGGCAACCGGGACAGGATCGGTGCCCCGACCGGGACTAGAACCCGGTGTGCCGGCGCCGCAAGGCGGAGGATTAGCCTGTTGAGCCACGGCGCCGGCCATCTGCTGGTTCAATCCCAAATGGCAGCAACAGCCAGAGCTGAGCCAGTCTGAAGCCAGGACCCAGGAGCTTCATCTGGGTCTCCCATATGGGTGCAGGGTTCCAAGCACTTGGGCCATCTTTTGCTGCTTTCCCAGACACATAGGCAGGAAACTGAATCAGAAGTAGAACAGCCAGAACTCAAGCCAGGGACCGGAGGGGGTGCTAGGGTTGAAGGCAGCGCCTATATCCCCTATACCACCGTGCCCTCCCCCATCGTTATGTTTTTATTGTATATGAAGATACTGCTCAACTTTTCTTCATCATTATGATAATATTTGGATAACTGATGTTTTTTAAAAGATTTTTATTTATTTATTTATTTATGAGAGGTAGAGTTACAGAGAGAGATTGAGAGACAGAGAGAAAGGTCTTCTATCCATTGGTTCACTTCCCAAATGGCTTCAAGGGCTGGAGCTAAGCAGATCTGAAACCAGTAGCCAGGAGCTTCTTCTGTGTCCCCCACACAGGTGAAAGGTC
The DNA here is from genome assembly GCF_033115175.1 of Lepus europaeus. Lineage (NCBI taxonomy): Eukaryota > Metazoa > Chordata > Mammalia > Lagomorpha > Leporidae > Lepus > Lepus europaeus. The sequence continues at coordinate 128,465,415 of NC_084827.1, forward strand.
CCAAGCACTTGGACCATCTTCTACTGCTTTCCCAGGCCATAACAGAGAGCTCGATTGGAAGAGGAGCATCTAAGACACAAACAAGCGCCCATATGGGTTGCTGGCACCACACGCAGAAGTTTAGCCTACTACTTCACAGTGCTGGCCCCAATAAATTCTATTTAAAATAGAATGAAAAACTATTTTTGTAATATTACATATTTTTACAGATATTAGAGTAATTTTACTGTTATTAAGAATAACAAATTATATTCATTTACAAATAGAAAAGCAAAAATATTTCAGAATTCTTCCATGCTTACAAGTAATTTAAAATAATGTGCAGTTACATTGGCAAGACATTACCAGGTCCCAGTTCAGTGGCTTGATTTTCCATTTTATTTAATTTCCCATTAGATAATTTTGTTTATCTGTAGGTTGTGATATAGACATCTTTCTACAACAGCTATATGAGCACAATAAACTTCCTCTTAAGCTACAATATATATTTGAGTTCCACCAACTTATTGTTTTATAACAATGTAGTTTTTAAAAATTTTTCAAAATACCTTAATTATTTTTCTATGAATGTTTTGTTAACAGCTTAGTACTTTAGCAGTGAGTTTTGTGGCACAGTGGGTTAAGCTATCAATTGTAATTCCCTGATCCTCATTATCAGAGTTATCAGTTGGAGTCTCAGTTACTGTACTTCAATACAGATTTCTACTAATGTGTGCTGGGAGGCCGCTGATGATAGTTCAAGCTGGTCCCTGCTAGACATGTGAAAGACCCAGGTGGAAGTCCAGGCTTTTGTCTTCCACTGGTACCCAAACTTGGCTTTTGCAAGATTTGGAGAGTGAACCCACTGATGGAAGGTCTCCCTATCTCTCTGTCTCTTTCTCTTTCTCTCTTATCACTCTGCCTTTCAAATATATTTATTTCAAACTAAATAAACTTTAAGCAACTCAAATATTTGACACCAAGTGAAAAGTTAATATATTTATATTCTCTGTATAAGACTTTTTATAACCAAGTATACATAAATCATCAAAAATACTTTTATCACTAACATGGGCTATAATATTCATATATGTGTATATATATATAAATTAATCTGATCATTTGTATTTCAAAGACCAATAGAAGATTTAATTTTAAATTTCAACATTATTTATTTTTTTATTTTTATTTATTTTAAAGGCAGAGTTACAGAGAGAGATGGAAAGAAGGAGGGAGAGATCTTCTATCTGCTGGTTCAATCCCAAATGGCAGCAACAGCCAGAGCTGAGCCAATCTGAAGCTAGGACCCAGGAGCTTCATCTGGGTCTCCCACAGGGGTGCAGGGGACCAAATCACTTAGACTCCTAACTATTGTAATTTTCTTCAAAATAATTAGGGATGGAGCCTGCATGGTGACACAGTAGGTTAAGTTGCTGTCTGTGATGCCAGCATGTCATATCAGAGTGCTGATTTGAATTCCAGCTCCCTGCTAATGTGCTTAGGAAGCAGCAGAAAATGGCTCAACTGCTGGGGTCCCTGATACACACATGGGAAACCCAGATATAATTCCAGGCTGGAGCCCCTGCCTCAATAGGGGAAACTGGATGGAGTTCCAGGCTTCTGGCTTTGGCCTGGCCAGGCATTTGCATTGCAGCCATTTGGGGAGTAAATTAGAAGATGAAAGATCTTTTTTCTCCCTTTGTCTCTCCCAGTCTTTATCTGTCACTTGAATTTTAAACAAGTAAAAATGAATATTAAAATGATATTTAAGAACATTAATGTTTCTTTATTAGTTGAGCATTTATTTTTTATCTAAAATTATTCAGATTTGCTGTTTTGAGATGGATTAAACTACTTCAGTTCATTTTTCTGCACTATTTTTCTACATTATTGAAGTGTCATTCTAATGGATCCATTTAGAATAGATAATTCTGAAGCTGTTTCTGAGTATTGCTGTTTCAGGAGAGTCAGCTTTTTGACTATCTTTTTCACACAGCTATATTAAATAATAGCATAGAATTGGATAACCTAAATCATTCTATCATATATTGTAATATTTTCCATGAAAGTCATCACTCGCTAAGCATTTCACTTACTGAGATATTGAAAGGATTAAGATTTTGCTAACTTATTAAACCTATTTTATGAATTGACTCAAATAAAAGATGATTTGGGGCTGGCATTTGGTGCAGCAGTTAAGTCAGTATTTGGAATGCCCACAACCATCCCTCCCTTATTGGAGTGCCTATCCATTATAGTTTAGGTATTCTAATAGGTACTACAGATTAAAGAAAGCATGTGGTATCTGTCTGTTTGGGACTGGCTTATTTCACTAAGTATAATGGTTTCTAGCTGCATCCATTTTCTTGTAAAAGACAGAATTTCATTCCTCCCCCACCACTGGGTAGTATTTCATAGCATATATATAACATCATTTCTTTATTCAGTCATCAGTTGATGGACCTCTGGGTTGATTCCACATCTTAGCTATAGTGAATTGAGCTGCAGTGAACATGGGATTACTTTAATATGCTGATTTCATTTTGTTTGAGTAAATATCCAGGAATGAGTTTTCTGAGTCATATGGTAGATCTACTTTCAGCTTTCTGAGGTATCTCCATGCTATCTTCCGCAATGGCTGCATCAGTTTACATTCCCACCAACAACAGGTTAGTATAACTTCTTTCCCACATCCTCTCCAGCCCTTATTGTGTGTTGATTTCTTTTTTTTTTTAAGATTTTATTTTAGATTTTATTTATTTCTTTGAGAGGTAGAGTTACAGACAATGAGAGGGAGAGACAGAGAGAAAAGTCTTCCTTCCGTTGACTCCCCAAATGGCTGCAATGGCTGGAGCTATGACGATCTGAAGCCAGGAGCCAGGTGCCACCTCCTGGCCTCCCATGCGGGTGCAGGGGCCCAAGGACTTGAGCCATACTCCACTGCTTGCTCGGGCCACAGCAGAGAGCTGGACTGGAAGAGGAGCAACCGGGACTAGAACCGGCGCCCAAATGGAATGCCGGTGCTGCAGGCAGAGGATTAACCCACTGCGCCACATCACTGGTCCTTTTTGTTAAATCCTAATATAAGAGTCATTCTAGGCTGGCGTCGTGGCACAATAGGATAATCCTCCTCCTGCGGCGCTGGCACACTGGGTTCTAGTCCCGGTCAGGGCACCGGATTCTGTCCCAGTTGCCCTTCTTCCAGTCCAGCTCTCTGCTGTGGCCCGGGAGTGCAGTGGAGGATGGCCCAAGTCCTTGGGCCCTGCACCCGCATGGGAGACCAGGAGAAGCAGCTGGCTCCTGCCTTCGGATCAACGTGATGCGCTGGCTGCAGCATGCCAGCCGCGGCAGCCATTGGAGGGTGAACCAATGGCAAAAGGAAGACCTTTCTCTCTGTCTCTCTCTCTCACTGTCCACTCTGCCTGTCAAAAAAAAAAAAAAAAAAAGAAAGAAAGAAAAGAAAAGAAAAAATGTGGGGAGCTACCATCACATATAGCAGTGTCATATGGAATTTTCCACACCTAGCCCTAACCTCGGGTTAAGGCGACCTGTTTACGCCAAGACTTGCCTGAGATATGCAGGTGTTCTAGACCTCTAACTGCATAACAGGATGTTATTGATGTTTTCGGTTGTTTGAATTTTATGTAACCTTTTGTTTGTTACGCTATACTGACTCTGTGTAACCATCTTTGAGCTTGTGGGGCTGTGGGTATATATACTCCTTTGTTTGCTGTGCTCGGGGCCGGTGGTTGAAGAGCTTCTCAAGAAGGTGGCCTCCGGTCCCTTGTCGCCAAGCTCCCTACCTTGGCTTGAAGGCTTCAAGGCATTAAACGCTGATGAACGGACCAAGTACTGTGTCTTTGCTTAGTTTGTCGAGTGGCCGCCAACAAAAAAAGAATAAAGAAAAAGAAAAAAGAGTCATTCTAACTGGGGTGATGTGAAACCTCATTGTGATATTGATTAGTATTTCCCTGATGGCTAGTGATCCTGAGCATTTTTTTTTTCATGTGTCTGTTGGCCATTTGAGTTTCCTTTTCTGAAAAATACCTATTCAAGTCTTTTTCCCATTTAGTAACTAGGTTGTTTTGTTGTTGTTGAGTTTCTTGAGTGCTGTATCGATTCTGGATTTTAATCCTCTATGAGTTTTATAGTTTGCAAATATCTTCTCCTATTCTGTTAATTATATTATCACTTTGCTGAATATTTCTCCTGCAATACAGAAGTTTCTCAGCTTGATATAATCCCATTTGTCAATATTGTCTTGGATTGCCTGTGTTTCTGGGGTCTTTTAGAAGAAATCTTTGCATATGCCAATGTTTTCCAGGATTTCCCCAATGCTCTCTAGTAATTTGATGGTATCTGGTCATAGATTTAGGTCCTTGATCCATTTTGAGTGGATTTTTATTAAGGTATAAGGTAGCTGTCTTGCTTCATACTTCAACACATGGATATCGAGTTTTCCCAGTACCATTTGTTTGGAGATTGTCCTTGCTTCAGGGATTGATTTTAACCCCTTTGTTAAAGATAAGTTGATTGTAGATGTGTGGATTTATTTCTGGAGTTTTTATTCTGTTCCATTGGTCTGCACGTCTCTATCTTTTCCAGTACCCAGCTGTTTTCATTATAACTGCCATGTAGTATGTCTTGAAAGCTGGTATTGTGATGCCTCTGGCTTTGTTTTTGTTGCTTAAGATTGCTTTAGCTATTCCGGTTCTCTTTTCTTTCCATATGAATTCCAGGATCATTTTTTTCTGTATCTAAGAAGAATGCCATTGGTATTTTGATTGGGATCACATTGAATTTGTAAATTGTTTTCAGTAGCATGGACATTTTGATGCTATTGATCCAATCCACAAACGTGAAATATTTTCCATCTTTTTTGTGTCTTTTCCTCTTTCTTTCTTTTTTCTTTCTTTTCTTCCTCTTTCCTTTCTTTTCTTTTCTCCTTCCTTCCTTCCTTCCTTCCTTCCTTCCTTCCTTCCTTCCTTCCTTCCTTCCTCTTTCTTTTTCTTTTTTTTAAAGATTTATTTGTTTACTTTAAAGGCACAGAGTTACAGAGAAGCAAAAGCAGAGATAGAGAGAGAGAGGGCTTCCATCCACTGGTTCACTCCCAAAATGGCCACAATGGTCAGAGCTGGGTCGATCTGAAGCCAGGAACCAGGTGCTTCCTCCAGGTCTCCCACGTGGGTGCAGGGGCCCGAGGACTCATACCATCTTCTATTGCTTTCCCAAGCCATAGCAGAGAGCTGGATTGGAAGTGGAACAGCCGGGTCTTGAATCAGCACCCATATGGGATGCTGGCACTGTAAGTGGTGACTTTACCCATTATGCCACAGTGCCAGCTCCATATTTCTTTCTTTAATGTTTTTTAATTCTCATTGTAGAGATCTTCGATGTTCTTGGTTAAATTTATTCCAAGGTATTTATTTTTTTGTAGCTATTGTGAATGAGATTCATCTTAGAAATTCTTTCTGCACCATAGCATTGTCTGTATATAAAGGCTGTTGATTTTTGTGTGTTAATTTTATATCCTACCACTTTACTAAACTATTTTATGAGTTCCAATAGTCTCTTAGTGATATCTTTTGGATCCCCTATGTATTAAATCATTCCATCCTCAAGTAGGGGTAATTTTATTTCCTCCTTTCCTATTTGTATCCCTATTATTTCCTTTTCGAGCCTAATGGCTCTGGCTAAAATTTCTAGGACTATATTGATTAGTATTGCTGTGAGAGTGGACATCCTTGTCTGGTTCCAGATCTTAGTGAGAAAGCTTCCAACTTTTCCCCATTCGATATGATGCTGGCCGTGATCTATTTCTTGTTTTGTTATGTTTTCCACATCTAAATCTCCTTAAATGCTGAGTGGAGTATTCCACATTGGGTTTAAAAAATACTCTATTTCTTCTTGACCTTTCAATATTTGTAAATTTAAAATTTTATCATATATCAACAAATTATAGTTGCACAGGTCTATGAGGCAGAAAGTGGTTTTACAAATTTTTGGATACCACGTATAAATATTAAGCAAAAGAGTATATTCCTCACCTCACTCAAAGTCAAATTAAAAAAATATAAAAAAAAACTCAGTGATGTTACAAATAAGAGAGACTAAATTTAAACTGGCTAACATTTAAGCAGTAAACCAATAATAGAAAAAAAAAAAAAGAGAAAGAGACAGAAAATGGCTACATATCTCAGTGAGGAAAGTGAAAGTGAATGCAATCATAATACAATGAGGATCATTAATTTGGTATTCATGCTGTATCTGCACTCATGTTTGATGTCCAGTATCTCTTCTGATTACTTGGTGTTCATATCACTATGAAAAAAGGAAACCTTAACCATAAAACAGAGATTTAACATTTTTAATGACATGAACTATGTGTCATTAAATGTGTTAGCTTTTGTAGAGTGTAAAATGTCTTTAAAAATGTAATATACATAAGTGAAGTTGACATTTTGAGATATGAGTATTGTTTATAGCCCTTGTCCTTACTGTTGAGGAACAATGTTTTTTGTTTTTTCTTCTTGTTACTATTTGTTAAATTATTTACTTAGTGGATTGTTAATCTTATGATTATAAAATAAGCTGAAAATATGTCATTGTAAAAATTTAGAGAAAGAATGAGAAAACAGGTGGGAGGGTGGGAACGTGATCAGGAACGTGGGCAGTAGGGAGGATGAGAAGTATCACTATGATCCTAAATCTGTATATATGAAATACATGGTATATGTTCACTTTATATAAATAAAAATTGTAAAAATTTCTAGAGAACTTGAATTTATGTAGAACCACTAAAAAATCAAATAATTCAAATCTTTGTACAAAGAAACTTAATCCAACATTTGACTCCAATAAAGCTATGATTAATTGTAAATGATACTCAAAAGCAACTATATTCTATTCAGATATAATCACAGTATTTTTTCATAAAATATAATATTACAAATCTAAAATATTTAAATATAATTTAAAATTACTATTGAAAAATTGATAGACAATAACAATTAGTTCCATAGAATCACTAATACAAATTTTAAAATGCGTAAAAATAAACATAATATAAACATTTTAGATATTCTTTAAATAATTTGTAGTTAGGTCAACATAAAATACTTGTAGTTAACAGTAAAATTTCCACAAAGCATTTTATTTTATGAGAAAGCTTAGAGGATATGCTGAATGTATAATTAAAATGCAAACCAATTTCATTATTATACACCTAAAATCAACAGTATAAATTACTTTTGACAACAATGCCTTTAGGTGATGTTGTGATTCTCTTTCTATATTTTCTTCAGTAATGAAGTTCTTATTAAACAATGCAGCTGATGTAATTCGAACAGCAAATTGCCCCAGCTGTTATCCCCTTGAGAGTTCACCTCAACAGAGAAAGCAAGCCCAGCATGGTCTCACCACATGGGCCCTGGTTTCTCTTTGGAGCATACTCAGTACAGCATTCCCATACTTCTGGACCTGAGGTCTACCAGATAACCAAAGGGGCTCAGGGCCAGTTTGGTTTATGCATTATTTTTGTGCCCCATGAACCTTTGCCAGTACCAGTGATTGGCCTGGTGAGTACATTGCTTTGGCTGTGGCACTGTTTGTTTTGTGGCATTGTGTGAGCCTGAGCAAGCAGTATGCTAGCATACTGATTTTCTATGACTCTCAGGATTCATTTAGGACTCTGGACTGCTATTGGCCTATTACTTTCTTTTGTATTTAAGCTATATGTATGAGGTGCTAGGTTGGCTTTTGACCACGTGTATTTCTACTGCAATACCACCTCTGGTTTATAGCACCTGACTGGCAGCAGATACCCTTAATGTTGTGCACCTTAACCCTTTTTTTTTTTTTTAGACAGGCAGAGTGGACAGTAGAGGGAGACAGAGAGAAAGGTCTTCCTTTTGCCATTGGTTCACCCTCCAATGGCCGCCGCGGTAGGCGCGCTGCGGCCGGCGCACCGCGCTGATCCGATGGCAGGAGCCAGGTGCTTCTCCTGGTCTCCCATGGGGTGCAGGGCACAAGCACTTGGGCCATCCTCCACTGCACTCCCTGGCCACAGCAGAGAACTGGCCTGGAAGAGGGGCAACCGGGACAGGATCGGTGCCCCGACCGGGACTAGAACCCGGTGTGCCGGCGCCGCAAGGCGGAGGATTAGCCTGTTAAGCCACGGCGCCGGCCCACCTTAACCCTTTATGCCCACAGATCACTCACTCAGTAGACTGCAGTTCATGTGTCAGACTGTCTTTTCATTGTAGCACCATTTCTTTTTTCTAAGATATTTCAACATTCTTGTTCAACAAAGACTCTTTTTTTTTCCAAAGATTTATTTGTTTATTTAAAAGAGTTACACAGAGAGAAGGAGAGGCAAAGCAGAAGAGAGAGGTCTTCCATTTGCTGGTTCACTCCCCAACTGGCCGCAACAGCTGGAGATTCACCAATCCGAAGCCAGGAGCCAGGAGCTTCTTCTGGCTCTCCCACATAGGTGGAGGGGCTCAAGGACTTGGGCCATCTTCTACTGTTTTTCCATGCCACAGTAGGGAGCTGGATTGGAAGTGCGGTAGCCAGGACTCAAACTGACACCCATATAGGATACCAGCACCACAGCAAAGACTCTTTAAATTGACATCCTATCTTGAATATAATGGACATAGGGTCACTATAGCTTGCCTTCCTAGTTGGTCTTATGACATAACAGAGAAAGTATGAACATTGCTTCTAGAATGAGACCACTTGTTTTGCTCTTCTCACAACTTGTCACCTATCTTCATGCAAATGTGTGGAAGAAGACAGTGTTTTAATCACTGAATAATACAGCATTCTAAAAATGAATTCATTAGATTCTGAAGAATTCAAGGGAAAACATGTTTGAGATACATATTGTTCTATGTCAACCATATACAATTCTAAATGGTAAACTTATGGCTAGAAAAGGTGTCCCATTTCCATTTTCTTGCAAAATCTTTTTGAGTTGTCTATTTTAGCTCAATAAAAAAGGAGACAAATAACTTTTGAGACAGTCTTTGGAAATCAGTTTCTGTGGTGGGTGGTGTGCAGTCATTAGTGCTGATTTAATCAGCACCAGCATTAATGGAGGCTAAAAGAAACTGAAAAGGAAAGAGAATGTATATTACACTCTTAATATCAACAGGTTCCCAAGAGCAATGACATCATGAGTAATATTAAGTTGATTCCCTTTGCTCATAGTTAGAGATTTAATAATGAAGAATAGGAAAACAAAGTTCCCTCATTCCAAAAGTAAAAGATAATCCCTGTGCATTGTAAATATTGTTCAGATGCATTGATTGAACAAAATGCAAATTCTTAAATATCTCTACTCATTCTGTATTCACATGAATAAAAATCTACTTTACATGGAAGCATGAATACTATACCACATTTTGTAAAAATTGTTTATATGGACAGGAGTCTTGTAAGAATATTTTCCCAGAAGACTCACTAGAAATTCCCCTTATGGTTCTTGGAAAGATTTCTATATTAAAAGATAGGGAAAAGTAGATTTAGCTCACATGCTATTAAAAAAACTTACCTAGATGAATTATATACCTACATTTTTCAGACCAAAAGAATATAACTATGTGAATCTAGAATAGAAAATCCTCCTAAAATAATATTGATATGGTTCTTGGACCAGTTGCTTATATCATTGTACATAGTATCCTTAAAAGTACTTTCTGATGTTGTGTTGGAATTTCCATGTAGATCTTGTTATTTCTTTAATTCCCTTTACCATTTATTTAGTGCTGAGGCTGATTGTAATTCATAATGTTCCACTATGCACCATGATTGATTATTGATACTAATATCACTTAAATATGGTTACTGTGCTTTCTTACTGATGAGTACAAATGCTTCATATCTTACTCATTCAAATGAATCAAAGATTGACAGATAGGATACTAGTTTTTTAAAGTAAATGTAGTTGTTTTTGCCCATCCATATTTTTTTCTTTTTTTTAAAGATTCATTTATTTATTTGAAAGTCAGAGTTACACAGTGAGAGAAGAGGCAGAGAGAGAGAGAGAGAGAAGTCTTCCATCCGATGGTTTGTAAGACCCCTAGACTAGGTGTCCTACAGTATGGACCCCAGAAACACAGACTCCACTCCAATCGATGCAAAGGCAAGAGGAAAGTTTATTTCATTTGCAAATGGGCCATCTCACCAGCACCCTCTAGTGTAGTGCAGAGAGAGCGGCCCCGAACACCAGCTTCACAGGGTATTTAAAGCTCAAAACCACAGCATTAGCATATTTAATCATTTTACAACTTCATTGGGTATGTTAATGGTTACTAGGGAAGGATTTTGGGTTGGGGGTAGTACAGGCTGTTCGTGCTTTGCAGTTTTTCCTTATTAGCTTGAGCAAGCAAGGGCGGGTACGGCAGTAAAACCTTGGTATGTTAAAACAGGATAAGGGGTTGGGTGCATTCTGCTAACTTTTATCTCTAAGTTTCTTTTCTCAGTTCCTGGAAAAATAGCATGCTTTGCAAGATATTACAGGAGCAGGTTAGCCTTGAGCAAGCTTAGCCAACTTATACAGAAGTAAGAAAAATGCGGTTAGCCTGGGTGCCTCCATTTTGTCTCTTGGTTAGCCCTTTTAGTCACAGAACCTTATTGTAACTCTTTTCCGGACTCCTGCAAGTGTTATCGCGTGAGACAGTTACACAGAGCAGTTTCACAAGGCAGTTTCCCAAGGTTATTCTGTAGGCAGGTGGAGACACAGTTATCTTAAGGAATGGCTACTGTCAGCAGCCAAACTTTTTAACCCTTGCTAAAATTATTTTAATATTTACTTTTAGCAGGGGTCTTATAGGTTCACTCCCCAATTGGCTTCAATGCCTGGAGCTGCGCTGATCCAAAGCCAGGAGCCAGAAGCTTCTTCTGGGTCTTTCACATGGATGCAGGGGCCCAAGGACTTGGGCCATCCTTCACTGCTTTCCCAGGCCATAACAGAGAGCTGGATCGGAAGTGGAGCAGCTGGGTCTTGAACTGCACCCACATGGGATACCAGCACCCCAGGCCAGGACGTTAACCCACTGCACCACATCACTGGCCCCGTCCCATCCATATTTTCTAATCGCATACTATGTTTTCTTTAGTTTTGATTTTTGTAAGGCTGCCCATCCACCAATGGTCCACACTTTTATCTCTTTGAATAAGGGCTTAATCTTGTCCAAGGGAATGTACCACCGTGAATGAAAGGCCAGAGATTTTGGGAAATCATGCCCTTCCCCATCAACCCAACCAATGACTGATGGAAGCTGTGTACACGTCATTACCCCTCCAGGGGAGTGATTTTGAGGTATCTGTTCTATTCACCTCCCAAATAGTATAACTTGATTGAGTATATGTTCTTTCTTATATTTTCTCCTTCTCATCTAAATTCTTAACTTGCCAATTATTTTCTTGAATATGTTTTTGAATAATACATTCAGATTATTGCCCTCAGTTTTGTTTTGGGGAAACCATAAATAATAAAGATAGTACCACATGTGAATTTAAAGAGTAAAGATTCAGGAATGGGTTCTGGAATTTGGCAATTTTCAATTAAATTTTTTTTTTCTAAAAAGGATCATGCAGGGCAGGTGCTGTGGCATAGTGGGTAAAGCCTCTGCCTGCAGGGCCAGCATCCCATATGGGCACCAGTTCGAGTCCTGGCTTCTGATCCACCCCTTTGCTATGGCCTAGGAAAGCAGTGGAAGATGGCCCAAATCCTTGGGCCCCTGCACCCATATGGGAGACCTAGAAGATGCTCTTGGATCCTGGCTTTGGATTAGTGCAGCTCTAGCCATTGTGGCCATATGAAAGCAGTAATTGAAATAGATAATTTGTGGCCAGCGCCGTGGCTCAATAGGCTAATCCTCTGCCTTGCGGCGCCGGCACACCGGGTTCTAGTCCCAGTCGGGGTGCCGGATTCTGTCCCGGTTGCCCCTCTTCCAGGCCAGCTCTCTGCTGTGGCCAGGGAGTGCAGTGGAGGATGGCCAAAGTGCTTGGGCCCTGCACCCCATGGGAGACCAGGAGAAGCACCTGGCTCCTGCCTTCGGATCGGCGCAGTGTGCCGGCTGCAGCAGCCATTGGACGGTGATCCAACGGCAAAGGAAGACCTTTCTCTCTGTCTCTCTCTCTCACTGTCCACTCTGCCTGTCAAAAAAAAAAAAAAAAAAAAGAAAGAAAAGAAAGAAATAGATAATTTGCTTTTTCAAGATCTGACTTCATCCCCCACCACTATTACTTTTGGAGCAATGATTAGGGTCTATTCCTTCATGAAGTGGTAAGCCCACATTAATCAAGGACTCAGAATCATCTGGAATGAAGATCTGGGTTACACCATAATGCAAGCCACAGAGGCTGGAAATGACCTTAGAAAAAGAACATCTAGAATAGGTGGCTAAAGAGAGAGATGTTACATATCTATTTAATCTCAGGACTAAAACAGCAACATTGTTTTTTTACAGATTACTCCACTAACTATCCTAGTTTAGTTCTGTCTTCAGAGAATGCCAGTGTCACTTGGAGAAATCACAACGATTGAACTTAATTTGCACCATGAACATATATGGGCAGTTTTTGAATTCTCTTTTTAAAATATTTATATATTTATATATTTATTTATTTGAAAAGCAGAGAGAGATGAAGAAATCCATCTGCTGATTCACTTCCGAAATGTCTACATTAGCCAGGGCTGGGCCAGATGAAAGCTAAGAAACAGAAACTCTACCCTGGTTTCCAAAGTGCGTGTCAGGGGCCCAAGCACATGGGTCATCTGCTGCTGCTTTCCCTGATGCATTAGTAGGGATATGATTCAGAAGTATAGCAGGCAGGACTCAGACTGGTGCTCCCATACAGGATGTGGGTGTTGCCAAGTAGTGACTTAACTCACTGTGCCCCAAGGTCTGTCCTGTTTCCAGATTCTATCCGTGCATCATCCATATGCAATTAACACTTCATTTCCTTTGTTAGAGGGAATATTAGGGATCAATCAGAAAAGCATATGTGTGTGTGTGTGTGTGTATATACATACATATATATATATATATATATATATATATATATATGGAATTGGCATTGGTGTAGCTTACAGAATTGCAAGAGTTGGCTAAGCAAATCTGAAATCCATAAGGCAGGCAGATCCATGTGTGGTAAATGTGTGGTAAGCTGGGGCATGGTGGTGGAAATGAGGGTGGGGGAGGTCAAAACTCTTGTCCACAAGTGGAATTTCTTTTTTCAGGGACACCTCAGAGACACATACAACCTTCCAATAGTTTTGGTCAGGATCAATCAGATTATTCAGTACAATCTCACTTAAAATTAACTAAGCGTCATTTGAATCATGTCTGCAAGATGTGCTAACAGCAGTTAGCCACATGAATGTTTTAATGAATAACTGAGCACTGGGTCATAACACATGGCTTCGTGCACGGAGAGTGGACACTGCCTGTCCCTATGCCAGGGTGGCAGAGGCAGGGGAAAAACCAACAACCCCCAAACAGCTCTCAACCAATAATGAATGAGATTTAATGGAAAGTAACTTACCAATGTTGGCCTACAGGCAGAAGAACTGAAAACTCAATACTCTACAGGTTCTTAGAGTTCCTGAGTGGAATTAAGTCCCAGCTGCCTGCAGGCACACTTATTTGATAGTCTGCTTTCCCTTTCCTCTGCGTACTTTCTGCTCCTCCATTTCCCAGATAAACTGCTCTCACTTGGAAACCTGGCTTCCAGGTCTCTTTCAAGGGATGAACACTCAGATGGTGACTAACACATTACATTATTTTTAAGCACTACCAGGAAAATATTAATAGGTGTTTCTGTTTCTTATATAATTATATTTAAATGTAGGCACCTTTCTTGAGAAGACAATACAGAGTATAAAATATAGTATTTAAAAATTATAAAATCCAAATATTATACAGTTCTAATGCAAACATAATTATGTCTTATTTTTGGTCTTCTGATGATTAAGTTAGTGATGTGTGTGTACATATCTTGAACACCATTGATTTTTATTTTTTCTTTTTTAAAGATTTATTTATTTATTTTAAAGAGTTATAGAGAGGGAGAGAGAGGCAGAGAAAGAGAGAGGTGTTGCACCCTCTGGTTCACTCACCAAATGGCTGCAACTGCTGGAGCTGGGCCAATCCAAAGCCCTGAGCCATGAGCTTCTTCCAGGTCTCTCAAGTGGGTGCAGAGGCCCAACCTCTTGGATCATCTTCCACCTTTTCCCAAGGCACATTAGTAGGGAGCTAGTTTAAAAATGGAACAGCTGAGACTCAAACAGGTGCAGATATGGGATGCTAGTGTCACAGGCGGCGACATTACTCACTATGCCGCAGTGCCGGCACCCACCATTGATTTTTTCCAAAGTACTATACTTTAAATATGTCCCTGGGTTGAAAATGTATGTTTCAGAAAAAGACGGGATCATGAAAGCTAAATAAATTTTTATACTGCTAATGCCATAACTTCATGGGAAATAAAGTATTGTTATCTTTATTGATATGTTTTCTTTCTCTGAAATCTTGGAATTAAGATGAGAGAAGAATGAGATGGGATCTAAAAGCCGGTTAATTTGGCTTGTCATAATTGATTCAATTTTTAATAAATAAGACATTTCTGTACAGTTCTTGAAAATGAAAAATGGGTGGCTTTTTTTTTGTTCTTTCAAAAGGTAATCTTAATCTGTAATGTGGATTTAATGTCAAAACCTTAAGCGTACTCTTACTAAAAGCATGTGTAAATTACTGAAAATTTCATTGCATTATAAAGTATTTTTGTCTTCTTAAACTTGAAATCTAGTCTCTTGTCAAAAATTACCCTCACCCCCCATCTACTGCTTTTGGTGAAGTACAATTTTCTATGGCATGTTAACAGAACATTATAGAAAATTTCAAGACATTTTCTCAATTATACTCTAAATTATAGCTAAAGTAAGACTATACCAGAACTACTGTAGGTTAGGCTATTGAAGTAGAACATTTCACGATTATTAAAGTGTTTCCATTAAAATGTAGCAATTTCCCCTTATTTACCTTAGTAAAATATGGATTATTTGATGAATAACTTCAGAGTAGGACATGAAGCATATTTCTTGGAGCTATTTATATTTTTCAATGGATTAGTATTGTTCATGATATTATATTTAAGAAAAAATATATAAAAGATTTAGAAAAAATACTATGAACTACAATCATAGCTGATTTTTTTTTTTTTTTTTACTTTTTGACAGGCGGAGTGGACAGTGAGAGAGAGAGACAGAGAGAAAGGTCTCCCTTTGCCGTTGGTTCACCCTCCAATGGCCGCGACAGCTGACGCACCGCGCTGATCCGAAGGCAGGAGCCAGCTGCTTCTCCTGGTCTCCCATGCGGGTGCAGGGCCCAAGCACTTGGGCCATCCTCCACTGCCTTCCCGGGCCATAGCAGAGAGCTGGCCTGGAAGAGGGGCAGCCGCGACAGAATCCGGCGCCCCGACCGGGACTAGAACCCGGTGTGCCGGCATCGCTAGGCGGAGGATTAGCCTATTGAGCCACAGTGCCGGCCCCATAGCTGACTTTTTTTAAAAAATGATTAATGTGTGTGTGTGTGTGTGTGTGTGTGAGAGAGAGAGAGAGAGAGAGAGAGAGAGAGAGAAAGTGTACTCTTATCCACTGGCTCACTTTCCAAATACCTGCAACAGCCAGGGCTGAGCCAGATCAAAGCCAAGAGTCTGAAACTCAATCCTGGTCTCCCAAAGAGGGATAAGAAGTTACTTGAACACAAAGTGTAAAATACTGTTTCGGTACTAGTTATAGCATTAATTCACATTGGACAACACATTAAGGACAGAGATCCCACATGAGGAGTAAGTACACAGTGACTCTTGTTGTTGACTTAACAATTTGACACTCTTGTTTATGGCGTCAGTAATCTCCCTAGGCTCTAGTCATGAGTTGCCAAGACTATGGAAGCCTTTTGAGTTCACCGACTTCATTCTTACTCCGACAGGGTCATAGTCAAAGTGGAAGTTCTCTCCTCCCTTCAGAGAAAGGTACCTAAGGTACCTTCTTCTTTGATGGCCCCATTCTTTCTTCTGGGATCTCACTCACAGAGATCTTTTATTTAGGTCCTCTTTTTTTTTTTTTTTTTTACACTTTATGTTCTATGTGGGTCAAACTGATGAAATCTTTACTTAATATATACTAAATTGATCTTTTGTATATAAAGATAATTGAAAATGAATCTTGATGTGAATGGAAGGGGAGAGGGAGCAGGAGATGGGAGGGGTGTGAGTGGGAGGGAAGTTATTGGGGGGGAAGCCATTATAATCCATAAAGTGTACTTTGGAAATTTATATTTACTAAATAAAAGTTAAAAAAAAAAAGAAGTTACTTGAAGCATCCTAACTTCCTTACAGGATATACAGTAGCAGGAAGTTGGATTCAGAAGCTGGATTCAGGTATTGAATCCAGGTACTCTCACAGGGAATATGGTATTTTTAACTGGCCAGTTAGCCACCAGGCTAAATGTGTAACCCTATTGTAGCATTTCAAGGACTTCTTAAAAGCAAGTATACAATTTTTGGTATCCCTATACAATTACTAACATAGCTATTTATTTTTATTACTGCCACTGCATTATGAATATTACAGGGCATGAGCGTGGCCATGGCACGGCCAGGCCAGGCCCAGGGGCTCCACATGCACAGCTGTCCCCGGGTGCCCCTGCCCAAGCTGCGCGGAACAGAGCCACACGGAGCCGAGTAAGATGGTGCCCAGAGGAAGTAAGATGGGCGGAATCCAAAGTTGTTTACCACTAAAACTAATTGGCTGCGCAACATCAGGGCATGTAACAAAACTAGTAATAAGTGTATAGACATATGGCTAGTCCTATAGAAATCCCCCACGTAAGGTGATTTTTTAAGTGATTGGTTGGTCCTTAGCCCTGCCCCAATGACTCTGCAGTTTTGTGCTATAAAAGGTTCTGTTTACACCAAGTAAATGAGTTCTTGCTACTAGACTTGGCTCCCCGCTGCGTCTGTCTTCGGGATCGGGAGGCTGGGGAACAGGCAAGCGGCGCACTCACCTTTGCTCAGACCCAGTCCATCCTGTATGGGTGGACTAAGACCATGCAAATATAATCTACATTTTAAAATAATTCTTCTGTATATAAAGAGAATTGAAAATGAATCATGATGTGATTGGAAGGGGAGAGGGAGCGGGAAAGGGGAGGGTTGTGGGTGGGAGGGAAATTTTGGAAGGGGGAAGCCATTGTAACCCATAAGCTGTACTTTGGAAATTTATATTCATTAAATAAAAGTTTAATTAAAAAATAAATAAAAATAAAAAAAATGTAAAAAAAAAATTCAATAGAATACTGTTTCTGAGTGTCTTAAGGACATGTGTGAAATTATTTTATCTTGATTTTTTGGGAGCTTTGGATACCTGATAGAGACAGCATCTGCTGTAAGGGTGACTCATGGGATACTTGTCAAATTGATTGTGCTCAGAAACAACTGAGACACAAAAGGAGAGCTATTAATCACATTGCATTTAGGCTGTTCAAATTAGAAAATCTGTAATTTAGAACTAAATAGCTATGCTGGACATTTTGGAATTTTTAATTAAATGGATTGTTCTATTAATTCATGTATCTCTCTCCAGGTGACTGAAATGGATTCCTACTAAGGCTTTGTTTCCATATCAATAAATTTCTGACTAAATAAGTAAAGTAATACATTGTTATATTCAGGCTGATTTTATAAGCAGACTGTCCTACCAAGGACAAGAAAATAAAAGTCCTTCTACTATCTTATATTCTGCTTTTGAAAGTGTGTTGTCAGTGATTTTGTTTTTTTCTGTATGGGTAACAGCCAGGACTACTCTCTCATGGAATCAAAGAGCTATTTTATAGATACCCAGTACCCACAGCCATTAGAGATGAAGACTGCACTTCATTACATCTTAGCAGGCTCCCTTTGTCCTTCTCAAAGTTCAAAAGTCTTCTGCCCCGATCCCTGTATTGGCTGATCAGCTCTTCCATCCTGGGCTTAAAGACTTGACATGGCAAGCTTAAGTACAATTTTTTTCTTATTTTTTTCAGGCCTGGATTGGCTATCCATAGTTTGAGATGCTCCTTTCTGAGGAGGAACTGTCAACTTTCTACTAAGTGAAATAAGTACTATTAGTGTTCCTTCAGTGGGAAGGATGGTCCATTGAAGCAGACAGTCCCTTTTCAACCCTTTGCCAGCTTATTTTTCACCCCTTGTCAGGCCATGTCAAAGAATGTGGCAGTCTCCTTCCACCCTTCATCCCACCCCTGGGATGCACCCTTAAGAACTGGTATCAGTTTGCTCCCAAGACCCTGAGAAAGCATCAAGTTTTCCTTTGTAATATGGTCTGTCTCCCTGTAGACGTCCAGAATGGAGGCCCAGCCCTTAAACGGAACTCCGGCCTACAAGTCTGTCCTTCAGCTTGATCTCCCTCACAATCATTTGAAATGGTCCAAGGTCCCTTATGTCTAAGCCTTCCTGATCCCATCCCCAAACCCCCACCTGCACAAAAACTGTCGAATGTATCTTACTAAATTTTACAAATGTATGGACTACCCTTACATATTGGATGACCCTCCTTTACTCCTGCCCCAAGGCACCCTCCTTGTGATGATTACATAATTTTATAAAGATTTATTTATTTATTTGAGAGGCAGAGTAACAGATAGAGAAATGGAGAGACAGAGAGAGAAGTCCACTCTCCTAATGGCCACCATGGCCGGAGCTGGGCTGAAACAAAGCTAAGGGTCAGGAGCTTCATCCAGGTCTCCCACAGAGGTGCAGGAGCCCAAGCACTTGGGCCATCTTCCACTGCTTTCCCAGGCCATTAGGAGGGAGCTGGATCGGAAGTGTAGGAGCTAGAATTAGAACCAGAGTCCATTTGAGATGCCAGTGCCTCAGGTGGAGACTTAACCTACTATGCCACAGCGTCAGCCCTGATAGTTACATAATTTTCAGTGACTACAAATACTGGAAGACTTACAGAGTAATTGATGTTTTCAATAAACAATACAAACAGTTTCGCTGTCAGAATATTCTTTATAAATGTATACGTATTCTGTTCCTCCAAGTGGTCTATATGTATATTTTGTCACTTTAAACTATTGTCATTACTTTCTTTCATTAGTCAATGATCTATCTTTATGTAAATGTTTGGAAATTGAGGCTCAATTTTTTAGAAGATCTAAAGAGTACTACATTGTATGAGGCGAAGATAATCACTACACAATGGAAACCAAGTGATTAAAGAGTACCGCATTGTTAACAGACTCATTTTTGTCTGGATTGGTTTTGTTGGTGAATTATGGTCTACCAAGAAAAAAATTTGGTGTAAAAATGATATAATAAAACAAAAGATAGTTAACAGGTATGATTGGAAATCCTTTCAGAAATACAATAAATATGAATGTCAGTTACCCCAAAACGATGACAGAAGATGATTGGTAGATTTTCCCATCAATTTATTTACTGCATAGGGCAAATTGATACCATTGATAAGAAGCTAGAATGATGCAAGGATCCAAAACACAACATTGTGGTATGAAAACTATTTTGGGGCTGATGCTGTGGCATAGCTGGTAAAGCCACCACCTGCAGTGCCAGCATACAATATGGGTGCTGGTTTGAGTCCTGGCTGCTCCACTTTCCATCCAGCTCTCTGCCATGACCTGTGAAACAGTAGAAGATGGCCCAAGTCCTTGGGGCCCTTGCACCCACATGGGAGACCCTGAGGAAGCTCCTGGCTTCTGTCTTTGGATTGGCACATCTTCAGCTCAACACAGCTCTGACCGTTGCGGTCAACTGGGGAGTGAACCAGTGGATGGAAGACCTCTCTCTCTCTCAATCTCTCTCTCTCTGCCTCTCTGCCTCTCTGCCTCTCTTTCTCTCTCTGGGTAAATCTGACTTTCAAATAAATTTTAAGGAAAACAGAAGCAACTGTTAAAAAAAAAACAAATAAATACATAAATCTTTTAAAAAACTATTTAGAGCTGGAGACATTTGAGAATTCACAGATGCAGGGATCTCCTAGCATTATAACTAAGCATCAACACTGGAACCAAAAGAACCATAATTTGTATATAGCTTAATCAACCTTTCAAACTTATTACAAAATTAATGTTTTTACCTATGGGTAACTACGCATGTGCAGTAATCATTGCCACATCATTTATGGTACAGTCCAGGATATATTGCAAATATTTACCTTAGTTTTCCCGTGAATATTCATGTCCCACTTCTTCTGATTAAAGGAAATAGTGCTTATTGCTAGGATGGTTACAGTTGTTGTACTTATGGCTTCAAGAGATCTGCTGTGTTATTTCTCCATTTTCTGTGTAGCCAAGTGTGAAATTGACTAGTTAGCCTACTTTGGGGCGAAAAGTGTATACTTTTTTAAACGACATAATGTTGAATAAAGGCCAGGGTAAGGACCTAGTGTATTTCTCATGTCACATGTATTCTCAAGAAATTTTCTCAGACAAATCTATTCAAATTCCTAATTAAAATTGCCTTCTGCTGAGAGTTATCAAAATCACCTAGTGACAATAGTTGCCATTTTTCTACTTGTCATGCATTTGTGCTAGTATTTATGGCTATATTACTACCTCCAATACATAAATATACAGATGGAATTAAGAGAAAAAAGTCATGAAGCCAGCGCTGTGGTGTAGCAGGTAAAGTCTCTGCCTGCAGTGCCGGCATCCCATATGGGTGCTGGTTCCAGTTCCTGCAGCTCTGCTTCTGATCCAGCTCTCTGCTATGTCCTAGGAAAGCAGAGAAGATGGCCCAAGTCATTGAGTCCCTGCACCCATGTGGGAGACCAGGAAGAAGCTCCTGGATCCTGGCTTTAGATCAGCCCAGCTCTGGCCATTGCAGCCATTTGGAGAGTGAACTAGCACATGGAAGACTTCTCTCTCTTTCTGCCTCTGCCTCTCTGTAACTCTGCTTTTCAAATAAATAAATAAATCTTTTTTAAAAAAAGAAAAATAAATCTTCTGACTTTAAATCAACAATGAAGCAGACACAAAGTTCAAATATTGATCCACATTCCCTTAAGTGTTCTAATAAATATAAAGTAAGGAAAATCCTTCTTTTTCTATGAAAATGAGTAAAACAATTAGATATAACACATCTGTTTTGTAGATCAGTGTGTCAAGATCACTTGGGAGGGTCCCTTTGAAAAGCTGGCATATCTGGGATTGAGGGAGTGATTTTAAAGCTTGAAAGTAAATAACATACACATTACCACTGTTAAAATACAGATCACTGAATCCAGTGTCAGGCATTCCAATTCACAAGAAATTGCATTTCTAACCAGTTCCCCAGCGATGCTGAGGTAGGTGCTGTGAAGGAAAGAATTGAACTACTGGCATAGGCCGGAAAAAAGATTCACAGGTATTTCTGATGCCAACATATTTAAGTTAGATTTATATGAAGTAATAGGAAGGAGACAAAGTTTTAGCTAGCTAGCCAACTAGCCCAGCTACCTACTATCAGTATATTTACTTGGATTTTTTTTTTCCTATCTCCCATTTGAAATAAGATTCATACCACTCAGAAACATTTGGTCATTCTTAATACATCCTGACACATTTGAAGAGCTTTGGTTATAATTAGATACTAATGTAATGTCTCTTACACACGCACAAAAGCTAAAACTTCAAACTAATTACAAAAATATTACTGAACTGCTTCATGATTGTCAGGTTGACAATGAAGTTAAATTTATGAAGAGACATTTGAAGAGAGTTTGAAAATCAGATTACCTGTAAAAGAAAAGTAGCTATATATATATATTGATTACAACTATTTCCACAATTATTGCACTAGCATCTCTTTAATAATTAACCAAATATATTCCAAAAAGTTACATGAGAAAAATATATTAATATATTTAATTAATCTTGACTATATGAAACTAAGACAAATATTTATAATCATTATTTATATTTATAAATATATAAGTATATATTTACATATAAACATATAAAATCAATAATTTATAATCAATTTATATAATTTTTAATTTTCACATATTTCAATCACAGGAATCACAAAATTTTCTAGAACCTTTTAGTAATTGCTTATCTACATTTACTGGGCCTTCCTTAGATGGATATTTGCAAATAAAACAAAACCAACCAACAAGCATTCTGACAGTATAAGCATGTGGAAACAATAAAAGCTTATTTTCAGAGCAAGCATTGTGGCATAGCCAGTTAAGCCACTACTTGGGATGCTGGCTCTATCTGTTGTACTTCCTATCCAGCTTTCTTCTAATGTGTTTTAGACACATTAGAGACCCAGAAGAAGTTTCTGGTTCATCCCTGATATTCATGACCCTTGGAGAGTGAAACAGCAGTTGGAGGAGCAGTCTCTCTCTCCCTCTCTCTCCCTCTCTCTCCCTCTTTCTCTGTAACTCTTTCAAATCATTCAATAAATCTTAAAAATAGCTTATTTTCCATTTTTCTGATATAACTCTTGACATTAAATCTGACTTTTGATTAGTTTGTAAGTATGGCTAAGAATGTGTTATCAACATGCTGATAAATATACAAGATCCCAACATTCTCCCCCTAAGCAATAGCACTTTTTGGCTCACTTTAGAATATCATAATTAAATACAGAGCTTCTAATGGTAGTGATTTAACCATAGATCAGTGTACTAATCAGAAACAAAAGAAACAAATCAATTAAATATATTATCCAAAGGGCAACAGTTTTATGAAATGAAAATATCTCTTCAAAATATGTGTTTTTTTAAACTTTTATTTAATGAATATAAATTTCCGAAGTACAGCTTATGGATTACAATGGCTTTCCCTGCCCCCATAACTTCCCTCCCACCCGCAACCCTCCCCTTTCCCACTCCCTCTCCTCTTCCATTCACATCAAGTCTCATTTTCAATTCTCTTTATATACAGAAGATCAGTTTAGTATATATTAAGTAAAGATTTCAACAGTTTGCCCCCACATAGCAATACAAAGTGAAAAATACTGTTGGAGTACTAGTTATAGCATTAAATCACAATGTACAACACATTAAGGACAAAGATCCTACATGATATTTTTAAAAAATTGATTAATTTTCTATGCAATTTCCAATTTAAAACCAAGTTTTTTTTTATTTTCAATTATCTTTATATACAGAAGATCGATTCAGTATATACTAAGTAAAGATTTCATCAGTTTGCACCCACACAGAAACACAAAGTGTAAAAAAAAACTGTTTCTGTACTAGTTATAGCATCACTTCACATTGGACAACACATTAAGGACAGATCCCACATGAGGAGTAAGTACACAGTTACTCCTGTTGTTGACTTAACAATTTGACACTCTTGTTTATGGCATCAGTAATCTCCCTAGGCTTTACTCATGAGTTGCCGAGGCTATGGAAGCCTTTAGGGTTCGCCGACTTCGACCATATTCCGACAGGGTCATAGTCAAAGTAGAAGTTCTCTCCTCCCTTTAGAGAAAGGTACCTCCTTCTTTGATGGCCCTGTTCTTTCCACTGGGATCTCACTCACAGAGATCATTCATTTAGGTCTTTTTTTTTTTTTTTTTCCCAGAGTGTCTTGGCTTACTCTAATGGGCTCCTGAGCCAGAACCAAATGCCTTAATGGCTGATTCTGAGGCCAGAGTGCTATTTAGGACATCTGCAAAATATGTGTTTTTAAGAAGGAATCATTATTTTCACTCCATCTGATTTTATTTTTAATTTGGATTTATTCTGTTTTTATATTTAGGTGTATGTCCCATTTTTGAAATCTAACCATGTTCCACTTTCTTGTTTGATTTATCATGCTTTTGTCACTTATAATTTATCCAAGGTTAATAAGTATAATTTATAAGTTAATAAGTATAATTTATAAGTTAATAAGTATCCATATTTGTAACATGTTTTGGTTATCAATCTTCCCCCAATGAAGTTTTGCGTCCTTCTCAACTGTAAGGCATCATTTTCTTCAGACCCTGCAGATGCAATCAGATGCTTTCCAGCTAACAGAGGACATTAATGTATGGATATCCAAGGGTCCACATATAAGCATCTAGTATGTATGTCTGAGCGTAGGACTTCAGGCCAAGAAGGTTGAGGTTAACTTTCCTAGATGACTATACCTCATTAGCAGTGAAGCTGAGAAATCAAAAAAGGTAAAGAGATGAACAATTTCTTCATGATGACCAACATAATATGCAGATTCTGTAACTGTTTTCCCATTTTTCATGAATATACTTTTTAAGAAAAATCTTTTAAACATCTTGACATTAAGACCTTCTTATAAACCAAATTTATTTTATTTATACAATTGGTTGTGATGAGAAGGAAATTGAATAATATTTCACATGTCTCATATGAGTTATAAGATAAACTTCAAACATATATGATAATATTGATTTGGGTTGTCTATGGTTTGTGAAACAAGTTCTATTTATAAAAAAGCAGAAACATACACATAGCATATATTTTTGTGAAAATGGATATGAAATTTTTTGCAGGCTCATCCAGCGAGGCTCACACTGTTGAGATGGTGGGGCAATGGTGTTCTTCGACAAGAAGCACTGGAGACAGTTTTGGTGAATATGTCCATTTCTTAACACTCTATCACAAGCTTATAAAGGGCAGGCAAAGAGGAGTAGTTAGTTCAGAGTAGCAACACGAATTTTATAGGATAAAACAGATACTGGTGCCTGTATGCATCTACAATCAGTTCGAAGGTCACATTGCCTATTGTAGCCTTCCAGGTGGTCTCATGGGTCTGTGCCACACCCAGGAGCTGTTTACCTAGTTGACAATTATAAGCCCTTCAACAGAAAGTGGGGGTTGGGGAAATGTGCCTGGGGTCCCTGTTGCCCGCCAGCAGCAAGGTCATATGTGGGGGTCCTGGTGTGCTGAGCCCTCTACCAGGATTTTTCCTGGGGGGCATGGAATAACATGCCCTCTTAACATGGGCTAGGCAGGCAGTCTCCTAGCCAGGCACAGGATCACCCACAATTTTTATTGAATATTTTCAAGCTAATTTGAAAATGGAATTTTTACCCAAATGGATCTAACAGATAGCTACAGAACTTTTCATCCTACACTTAAAGAATTTACATTCTTCTCAGCAGCACATGGAACCTATTCTAGGATTGACCACATACTAGGCCATAAAGCAAGTCTCAGCAAATTTAAAACAATTGAAATCATATCATGCATCTTCCCCACATATGACCTTGCTGCTGGCAGGCAGCAGGGACCCCAGGCACATTTCCCCAACCCCCACTTTCTGTTGAAGGGCTTATAATTGTCAACTAGGTAAACAGCTCCTGGGTGTGGCACAGACCCATGAGGCCACCTGGAAGGCTACATAGGCAATATGACCTTCGAACTGATTGTAGATGCATACAGGCACCAGTATCTGTTTTATCCTATAGAATTCGTGTTGCTACTCTGAACTAACTACTCCTCTTTGCCTGCCCTTTATAAGCTTGTGATAGAGTGTTAAGAAATGGACATATTCACCAAATGAAGCTGGAAAATAGCAACTCACGAATTCCTAGAGCATATGCAAACACATGGAGACTGAAAAACATGATCTTGAGTGAACACTGGGTCACAGAATAAATCAAAAGAGAAATCAAAAACTTTCTGGAAGTAAATGAGGATAACAACACAACATATCAAAACTCATGGGATACAGCAAAAGCATTGTTAACAGGAAAGTTTATAGCAATAGGTGGCAACATCAAGAAATTGGAAAGGCACCCAATAAATGAGCTTTCAATGAATCTCAAGGATCTAGAAAAACTGCAGCAAACCAGACCCAAAACTAATAGAAGAAGAGAACTAGTTAAATTAGAAATCAACAGAATTGAATAAAAAAAAATTACAAAATATCAGCCAAACAAAGAGCTGTTTTTTTGAAAAAATAAACAAAATTGACACCCCATTGGCCCAACTAACTAAAAAAAGAAAAGACCAAAATCAATAAAATCAGATGAAAAAGGAAATTTAACAACAGACACCACAGAAATAAAAAGAGTCATCAGAAATTACTACAAAGAGTTGTATGCCAGCAAACAGGGAAATCTATAAGAAATAGAGTCCTGAACACATGCAACCTACCTAAATTGAACCAGGAAGACATAGAAAACCTAAACAGACCCATAACTGAGACAGAAATTGAAACAGTAATAAAGGCCCTCCCAACAAAGAAAAGCCCAGGACCAGATGGATTCACGGCTGAATTCTACCAGACATTTAAAGAAGAATTAACCCCAATTCTCCTCGAACTATTCAGGGCAATTGAAAAAGAGGGAATCCTCCCAAATTTTTTCTATGAAGCCAGCATCACCTTAATTCCTAAGCCAGAGAAAGATGCAGCATTGAAAAGAATTACAGACCAATATCCCTGATGAACATAGACGCAAAAATCCTCAATAAAATTCTGGCCAATAGAATGCAACAAAACATCAGAAAGATCATCCACCCAGACCAAATGGGATTTATCCCTGGTATGCAGGGATTGTTCAATGTTCCCAAATCATTCAATGTGATACACCGCATTAACAAACTGCAGAAGAAAAAACCATATGATTATCTCAATAGATGCAGAGAAAGCATTCAATAAACTACAACACCCTTTCATGATGAAAACTCTAAGCAAATTGCGTATAGAAGGAACATTCCTCAATACAATCAAAGCAATTTATGAAAAACCCACGGCCAGCATCCTATTGAATGGGGAAAAGTTGGAAGCATTTCCACTGAGATCTGGCACCAGACAGGGATGCCCACTCTCACCACTGCTCTTCAATATAGTTCTGGAAGTTTTAGCCAGAGCTATTAGGCAAGAAAAAGAAATTAAAGGGACACAAATTGGGAAGGAAGAACTCAAACTATCCCTCTTTGCAGATGATATGACTCTTTATTTAGGGGATCCAAAGAACTCTACCAAGAGACTATTGGAACTCATAGAAGAGTTTGGCAAAGCAGCAGGATATAAAATCAATACACAAAAATCAACAGCCTTTGTATACATAGGCAATGCCATGGCTGAGAAAGAACTTCTAAGATCAATCCCATTCACAATAGATACAAAAACAATCAAATACCTTGGAATAAACTTAACCAAGGACATCAAAGATCTCTACTATGAGAATTACAAAACCTTAAAGAAAGAAATAGAAGAGGATACCAAAAAATGGAAAAATCTTCCATGCTCATGGATTGGAAGAATCAATATATGAAAATGTCCATTCTACCAAAAGCAATTTATACATGCAATGCGATACTCTATCAAAATACCAAAGACATTCTTCTCAGATCTGGAAAAAATGATACTGAAATTCATATGGAGACACAGGAGACTTTGAATAGCTAATGCAATCTTGTACAACAAAAACAAAGCCGGAGGCATCACAATACCAAATTTCAGGACATACTACAGGGCAGTTGTTATCAAAACAGCATGGTACTGGTGCAGAAACAGATGGATAGACCAATGGAATAGAATAGAAACACCAGAAATTGATCCAAACATCTACAGCCAATTTATATTTGATCAAGGATCTAAAACCAATTACTGGAGCAAAGACAGTCTATTCAACAAATGGTGCTGGGAATATTGGATTTCCACATGCAGAAGTGTGAAGCAAGACCCCTACCTCACACCTTACACCAAAATCTACTCATCATTGATTAAAGATCTAAATCTACCACCTGACACCATCAAATTATTAGAGAACATTGGAGAAACCCTGCAAGTTATAGGCACAGGCAAAGACTTCTTGGAAAAGACCCCAGAAGCACAGGCCGTCAAAGTCAAAATTAACAATTGGGATTACATCAGATTGAGAAGTTTCCGCCCTGCAAAAGAAAGAGTCAGGAAAGTAAAGAGGCAAGCAACAGAATGGGAAAAATATTTGCGAATATGCAATCGATAAAGGATTAATAACCAGAATCTACAAAGAGATCAGGAAACTCCAAACAACAAAACAAACAACCAACTTAAGAGATGGACCAAGGACCTCAATAGACATTTTTCCAAAGAGGAAATCCAAATGGCCAACAGGCACATGAAAAAATGTTCAAGATCAATAGCAATCAGGGAATTCAAATCGAAACCACAATGAGGTTTCACCTCACCCTGGTGAGAATGGCTCACATACAGAAATCTACCAACAACAGATGCTGGCGAGGATGTGAGGAAAAAGGAACACTAACCCACTGTTGGTGGGAATGAAAACTGGTAAAGCCACTATGGAAGTCAGTCTGGAGATTCCTCAGAAACCTGAACATAACCCTACCATACAACCCAGCCATTCCACTCCTTGGAATTTACCCAAAGGAAATTAAATTGGCAAACAAAAAAGCCATCTGCACATTAATGTTTATTGCAGCTCAATTCACAATAGCTAATACCTGGAACCAACCCAAATGCCCATCAACAGTAGACTGGATAAAGAAATTATGGGATATGTACTCTATAGAATACTATACAGCAGTCAAAAACAATGAAATCCGGTCATTTACAATAAAATGGAAGAATCTGAGAAACATCATGCTGAGTGACATAAGCCAGTCCCAAATGGACAAATATCATATTTTTTCCCTGATCAGTGACAACTAAATGAGCACTGTAAAAGAAACCTGTTGAAGTGAAATTGACACTATGAGAAAGAATGACCTGATCAGACTTTGTCCTGACTCTTCAGGAACAACTTACTACTTAATTCCTTTTAGTATTTAATACTTAATACTCTTTAATTAACACGAAATTATTGCTAGGTGTTTACATTTAACTGAAAAGTGATCTCTGTTAAATATAAGAGTGGGAATAAGAGAGGGAGGAGATGTACAGTTTGGGACATGCTCAAGCTGACTTGCCCCAAACGGTAGAGTTAGCAATGCGCCAGAGGATTCCAATTCAATCCCTACAAGGTGGCATGTACGAATGCCATCTCACTAGTCCAAGTGATCAACTTTAGTTCACAATTGATCATAATGATAGGATTAAGAGTCAAAGTGTTCACATAAACTAGACTAATGTCTGCTAATACTAACAGAATTAAAAATGGAGAGAACTATCCAACATGGGAAGTGGGATACACAGCAGACTCCTAGAATGGCAGATGTTCTAAACAGCACTCTGGCCTCAGAATCACCCCTCAAGGCATTTGGATCTGGGTAAAAAGCCCATGAGAGCATTTCAGGCATGGAAAGCCAAGACACTGTGCAAAAATAAAATGACCTAAATTAAAGATCTCTGCGAGTGACATCCCAGTGGAAAGAATGGGGCCATCAAAGGAGGTACCTTTCTCTGAAGGCAGGAGAGAACTTCCACTTTGACTATGGGCTTGTCTAAATAAGATCGGAGTTTGTGAACTCAAGAGGATTCCATAGCCTTGGCAACCCATGACAAGAGCCTAGGGTGATTACTGATGTCTTAAATAAGAGTGTCAATTTGCTAAGTCAACAACAGGTGTCACTGTGCACTTACTTCCCATGTAGGATCTCTGTCCTTAATGTGTTGTTCAATGTGAATTAATGGTATAACTAGTAGTGAGAGTGTTTTTACACTTTGTGTTCTGTGTGGGTGCAAGCTGTTGAAATCTTTACTTAGTATATACTAAATTGATCTTCTGTATATAAGGATAATTGAAAATGAATCTTCTTTTGATTTTTTGACAGGCAGAGTTAGACAGTGAGAGACAGAGACAGAGTGAGAGAGACAGAGAGAAAGGTCTTCCTTCCGTTGGTTCACTCCCCAAATGGCTGCCACTGCCAACACTGCGCCAATCCCAAGCCAGGAGCCGGGTGCTTCCTCCAGGTCTCCCATGTGGGTGCAGGGACCCAAGCACTTGGGTCATCCTCCACTGCCCTCCCAGGTCATAGCAGAGAGCTGGACTGGAAGAGGAGCAACCGGGACTAGAGCCCGGGGTACTGGCAACCGCAGGTGGAGGATTAGCCAAGTGAGCCATGGTGCTGACCTGAAAATGAATCTTGATGGGAATGGGATGGGAGAGGGAGAGGGAGATAGGATGGTTGTGGGTGGGAGGGAGGTTACGGGTGGGAATAAGCCGCTATAATCCAGAAGTTGTACTTTGGAAATTTATATTTATTAAATAAAAGTTTGTAGACTAGCATCAAAAAGCAAAAAAAAAAAAAAAAAAAAAGAAAATGGAACTTTTAAACTACTTTTTAAAAGAAAATTTAAGACTCACAAGGGCTAACAATTTCTCAAAATATTCTATGAATTGGGACAATTCTGAGATTAACACACAAAGTTATATTTTTCCCAGTGTTATTTGGATAGCAAAATACATAATTAGTGGATCTCTACTTTTGAGATTTCTGCAGATAGGAAAAAATCTGTTTTGGTATAGAGAATTAAATGTAGACATTTAAAAAGCAAATTTCTCAATAGATTGAGTGACCAATATGGATCCAGATGTCTTGGATCATATCCCATCTCTGACCCTTAGTAGCTTTGTAACTTTCCACAAATTATTTTGTTTCTATGTGTGTCCATGTCCTTATCCATCCAGTGAAGGATTTACAGGCAACTGCTTATAAAGCTACAGAAGTATTAAATGTATATTGGCATCAAACACTTATGTGAGTGTCTCAGTGCCTAGAACAAAAGGACATTCAGTACATATTGTTCATCAACACCAGCCATAAATGGGCTAATGAAGAAACTGTTTTTTATCCCATTTCAATTATAAGGAAATTGAGGCTTTGAGGTTAATTTTTTTTTTTAAATTTTTCGGACAGGCAGAGTGGACAGTGAGAGAGAGAGACAGGGAGAAAGGTCCTCCTTTTTCTGTTGGTTCACCCTCCAATGGCTACCGTGGTCGGCACACAGCACGAGCCAGGTGCTTCTCCTGGTCTCCCATGCAGGTGCAGGGCCCAAGGACCTGGGCCATCCTCCACTGGACTCCCGGGCCACAGCAGAGAGCTGGACTGGAAGAGGAGCAACCGGGACAGAATCCGGCGCGCCGACTGGGACTAGAACCCGGTGTGCCGGTGCCGCATGCGGAGGATTAGCCTATTGAGCTGTGGCGCCGGCCAATGTTAAATTATTTTTTAAGTGATAATTTAGTCATTTGAAAGGCAGAGAGACAGAGAAAGGGAGGCAGAGAAACAGAGAGATCTTCCATTTGCTGGATCTTTCCCCAGATGCCTACAACAGCTAGGACTGGGCCAGTCTTAAGCCCAGGAGCTCAATCCAGACCTCCCACAAGGATGCAGGGATACAAGTGCTGCAGTCATCATCTGCTGCTCCCAGGTGCACATTAGCAAGAAGCTGGCATCAGGAGCTGAGCCAGCATTCCACTCAGGCCCTCTGACATGGAATGCAGCCATTCCAAGAGGTGTCTCAACCACCAAACACCTTGGTTTAAATTCCTTTACTGAAGGTCACACAACTAATACTTATGGAGCCTTAATTTGAATTATGAGATATCTGACCAAAATCATTGCACTATACTGTTTCCTCAACAACTGTTGAGCTTCTTGAAATTCTCCTCAGGGAGAATCCAATAAGGGAACCCAATAAATCCAAATTCATGTTACTGTGAGTGGATTTGCCTGGATTATGATCCAGATTATGTTGGATGTGAAGTTTCAAGGCCAGAAACCACACCAAAAAAAGGGGTATTTGTCAAATTATACTTTTTGTCTTCGGTTGTATTAGATACTTCAAATTTTCTGTTTGTAACCCAGATTAACATAAATATAGCAACACTTGGACTTGATAGGATGGATGTTTGGTGTAGCAGTTACGCAGCCACTTGAGATTGTGCATCTCGCACTGAAGTGCCTGGGTTTGAGTCCTGGCTTCACTCCTGATTCCAGCTCATTGTCAATGTGCACCCTAGGTGGCAACAGATGATGGTTAAACACCTGTATTCCTGGCACCTACATGAGAGATCTAGATGGAATTTCTGGCTCTTAGATTTGAATGGGCCATCCTTGGCTGTTAAGGACATTTGGAGAATGAATGAGCAAGTGTAAAATCTCTGTATATCTCTCTGTGTCCTCCTCTCTGTGTGTCTCTCTGCTTTTCAAATGAAATAGAAATAATTTGAATTAAAAATGAAGTTATAAACTAGTATGCATAATGAATAAAAGTAGAAGACTATGTAAAAAGCATGTGAAGATTAATAACCTATTTCAGTTTCATAATCGCAAATCCAGGAAAATTAACATTGTCAATTATTCATTTTCCTAATTAGAAATTTCCATAGTTGCACAGAATATTATAGAAAAATGTTGTTATAACTATACCTTACATAATGCACACTACTTAATTAGCGTTAAAACTACAAGAAATGTTTTTGTAAAGAGATTATATAGATATAAATTTGATTAATGTAACTGAATAGTGTACAAAATTTTTTACTGCAATATTATCTGTAGTGACAATATTTTGGAGACATTTACCTACCAAGAAAAGAATGGATGAAGAGATTCACTATATTTATTAATAGTGGTGAAACTAAATGAATTGGAGCAAAATGTACCAGTATGCCTCAGTCATACAAACAGAATATTGAGTTAAAATAACTAGTATCTTTAATACCATTCTATTAAAGCTTTAACATACCAAAAATACTGTGTAATTCTATAAATACATAAATATATAAATAATAAACATAATAGTATGCTTGAGAATAATACACAACATACTGTAAAGAAGCAGTTACTTTTGGGTGAAAAAATCAGAATAAGATGATAATAAAAGACCTTGGGAAACAAGCTGAATTTGTAATAATGTGTCATTTAACGTAAACTAATGTAAAGTAAAAATGACAGCATGTTAATATCAGTTACATTAAAATATATGTATATAATATTGTCTTGTCTTCTGTACTACTTCTTTAGTAGTACTTACATTGTACTTATATAAGTTTGTGATAATCCAAATAAAATATTAAAAATATTAAATACTAGGGGGCTGGCGCTGTGGCATAATGGGTAAAGCCACTGTCTGGAGTGAGGACTTCCACATGGGTTCCGGTTCAACTCCCAGCCACTCCACTTCTGATCTAGCTCTCTGCTATGGCCTGGGAAAGCAGCAGAAGACTGATGAAGACCTTGGTCCCCTGCACCCACATGGGAGACCCAAAAGAAGCTCCTGGCTCCTGGCTTTGGATCAGCCCAGCTCCGTCCATCGAAGCCATTTGGGGAATGAACCAGCGAATGGAAGAGTTTTCTCTCTCTCTCTCTCTTTCTGCCTCTGCCTTTCTTTAGCTCTGCCTTTTAATAAATAAAAATAAATAAATCATTTTTTAAAAAACCTTAAGCACTAGATAACATACCCCACTCAGATACAAGAATATTTCTTCAAATCACAGAAAGGGGGATTTAAAGATAAGTTAACTTGGTACAAACAGGTTTCAAAAATCCATGCCTAAGTGTTTCATAATACTTATTTTCTGCGAAGTGCCTGAAGACTCCCTTATGCATTAATTTCAAAATTTTTCACAACAAAAGAAACTTACTTTTTAATTGTTTTTGTGAAATTTTTGAACAATCTTCATAATTCAATAAATATATTAGATGATTTTTTCAGTGATTTTTATACGTTTGCTTATAAACTTGCCTTACAAACTTCTCATGGATTTCTGTCTCTGAGAGAGCTGTGGGAACTTTGCATACATCCCCGAGGAACTCTGCATTTTCTTCAGTATCCAGAATTCCTTTCTGTGGGAATTCCCCAGAGGATTTCCCTTGCACTTGATTCTGTTTCCTGTGTGCCTGTTGTTTTTATAACAGCTCTACTCTTTATGTTGATCCCTGGCCAACCATGTCACAGCACAGTGTCTTGTGTTTTTTTTTGGTAGTTTGTGTTGGCATGCAGGCAAGCTGCAGAAAAAAAATCCCCTTGGGCTCTTCTTGTTATCCCCTCACAGCAACAAGAAAATAAAAGTCTCCTACTTTTTAATAAACACTTTTATTAGAACCATGAGGGAGAGGGATTAAATTGCTTTCTTAACTCCAAAGGGCAGAATTAGGGCAAATAGTTATAAATTCTAGCAAAACATTTTTGTTCATTATGTGAAAGAACTTTTTGTAATTTTATAACTGAGGACTGTAATTGGTTTTCATTTGTAACACTGAAGTTTCTTTTATTAAGAAAGAGATGAAATGACAGCTCCTTCCCTCCCTTCACTTCTCAGCTGCATACACACAGCCTCCCAAATGCATGCTCACAGGATGTTGTAGAAACTGGGCACAATGATGTCTAAGGTACTCCAAAGCATCAAGCTATTCTACAGATACAGATGTGAGATATCAGTGAAATACACTAATCAAAAGAGACTTTTACCATTCACTACTTTGATCTAATTATAGACAAATCATTGTCATTCCTGATTATTACTATGTTTCAACTATGCAATTTCTTTAAGAATAATTTTTCTTCTTTATTTGAAAGACAGAGTTAGAGAGAGAGAGAGAGAGAGAGAGAGAGAGAGAGAGGTTTTTATACACATGGCCTCAAAGGCCCCAATGACCAGGGCTGGGCCAGACAAAAGCCAGGAGCCTGGAGTTTCTTCTGGGTCTCCTACTTGGGTGCAGGGGCCCAAGCACATGGGTCATCTTCAGTTGCTTTCCCATATGCATTAGCAAGTAGCTAGATCAGAGGTGGAACAACTGGGTCTTAAACCAGTGCCCCTACAGGATATCAGCATTGCAGGCTGCAGTTTAACCTGCTGTACCACAATACCAACACCTCAACTATGCAATTTCAGCATATGTTATTGCCATTTTAATTTGATAAAAAAGAGTGATAACTGTTTTTAAGTAACCAGTCTCCTATTAATTAACCTAATATTCTGAACATTAATCTTCACGTGCCAATTCTAAATCAGTTTTTTGGCACCAATGTGGAAGAAAGAAAGTCACATATTTCTTTTTTGCGCATTTTGTTTTCTTCCCAATCCAAATATAACAGAAGTGAGTTTTGATTCCTTCCTTAATATGCATGGTTTCTAGTTTACTTTTGCTTCTTGAACAATGCCTGTGTGGTATTTCTACTTGTAAGATGATCAGATGAATCAATGATTGAATGAATTAGAAAATGGGAAGAAGCCACATCCCAAAAGCACAGAATCACAACCACAGCTTTGAAATCACAGATATGCTAAGGGCTAGCTAGATCATGGGCAAGTTTAAGTTTCCTAATGCCCCATGTCCTTAACTCAATGCAACAGGTTCCTGTACATACTTTGTAGAACCGTTAAGTATGTGAGGTATTGTTCATGTTGGATGGCCACTGCTTGAGGTAGGCATAAAGATTGGAGAAATAACATTTATTTCATTCTTTTCTGGTCATCCATTTAGGCCATCAAATCAACTGTATTCAAAAATGTGGGCTTTGGGGTTGGCGTTTGGCACAGTGATTAAGATGCCACTTGGGTTACCCTCCTCCTGCATTAGGCCGCTTAGGTTTGAGTCCCAGCTCATCCCCTATTCTAGCTTCTTGCCCGATGCATACTCTGGGATGCAACAGACAATGGCTCAAATACTTTTGTCTCTGTCAACCATGTGGACAACTTGGGTTGAGTTTCCATCTCTTGGATTCCACATTGTCCAGCTTGGCTCTTGTAGGCATTTGGGGAATGAATCAACAAGTAAGAGATCTTTCTGTTCATCTTTCTTTCTCTATATCCATATATCTGCCTTTCAAATAAATAAAAATAAACAAAAAATTTGAAATTCAAGTTTTTAAGACAGGGGATTATTATTATTATTATTATTATGAGAGTGTGTAGCATAAAGGACAAAATAGAGACAGAGACCATTCCCTCTATCTAATCTGCATTTCACAGCCCAAGCTTGAATATTCTTCTGCCCAGATGACTTGTCTCTGGATAGATATGTAAAGTTATATACAAGCTTCATTAGAGCTTACCCATGAATTTGAAGTAAGGAAAGAGTCATGAAGTAGAGTAAGGACTGAAAGCAACATCAGAATAAGCAGTATGTTCATCAGATGGTACAGTGATGGTTTAGTATGCTTACACTGTGTACTTGCACTTATATCAACAGCAATTGAGAACTGTTCTACATAAGTCCCTCATTAACTACTATGTTTTTTATATATTTTGAAATCTGTACCAAAAAAAGGAGTGTGACCAAGAGAGAGTGATTTTTGTTTGTTAATTTTTATTACTTTTTTACTTGCATAAATACAATATAATTGAATTTTAGAATAATATTTTCATATAGAAAATTTACACAATTTTCTGGAAAATACTATTCCCAGCTTTGGATTACTTATGATTTATATTTTCTATTGCTACTAAATATGAATTAATAGTAACTCTTATATAAGGATTGAACACACAGAACCCAAAGGAGTAGGTTGACATTGTTTCAAGAGATTTCTTCTACAAAAGAACAATACAGTAAAGGTAAGTGTGTGACTTCGAGTGTGCTTATCGTTACCAAGATTTGCTTTTGGACTTGGTCCATGATCCTAGAGTTCTCATAAAATGAAGTCCCATAGAAAATACTTTATTAAGACACAGAGTATGACACTGCTGCACTCCTCTTTTTTTTTTTTTAACTTACTTGACAGATAGAGTTAGGCAGTGAGAGAGACAGAGAGAAAGGTTTTCTTTCCGCTGATTCACCCCCAAATGGCCACTACAGTCGGTGCTGCACCGATCCGAAGCCAAGAGACAGGCGCTTCCTCCTGGTCTCCCATGCGGGTGCAGGGCCTGAGCACTTGGGCCATCCTCCACTGCACTCCTGGGCCACAGCAGAGAGCTGGACTGGAGAGGAGCAACCGGGACAGAATCCGGCACCCCGACTGGGACAAGAATCCAGGGTGCCAGCACCACAGGCGGAGGACTAGTTAAGTGAGCCGTGGCACTGGCCCCCACACAACATATTAAAAAGTGGGCCCAAGCACTTGGGCCATCCTCCACTGCCCTTCCGGGCCACAGCAGAGAGCTGGACTGGAGGAGGGGCAATCGGGACTAGAACCTGGTCCCATTTGGGATACCAGTGCCGCAAGGAGGAGGATTAGCCAAGTGAGCCACAGCTCTGGCCCTTTTTTCTTTAAGATTTAATTATTTTATTTGAAAGGCAGATTTACAGAGAGACAGGGAGACAGAGAGAGAGAGCTTTTCCATCCACTAGGTCATGCCCCAGATGGCCGCAACGGCTGGACCTTCACCGATACGAAGCCAAGAACCAGGAGCTTCTGGATCTCCCACTTGGGTGCAGGGGCCCAAGCACTAGGATTTTCCATTGCTTTCCCAGGCCATAGCAAAGAGTTGGATCAGAAGTGGAGCAGCAGGGATTCGAAACAGCACCCCTGTGAGATACCAGCACCGCAGGCAGTGGCTTTACCCACTACGCCAGGTCCCTGCTGCATTCTTATTATCTTTGACATTAACCAAGGTACAGTCCTCCATCTCAAATTTCATCACATTCTCAAGCTTATGTGGCTCTTACATGTATGTGTTTCTCTTTTATCAGAGTTCAGCAGTGTTTCTACAGATTCATCTTTTGGTTTATTTGCTTGTTATTTGGAATCCTTAAATTTAAAAGTTGCAAATAATACAATGGTTTAAATATTCTTGCTAGGGCTTCCTTTTTTAAACGAAACATTACTTTCCTAATAGTTTTTACATTAAGCCTCCCAAAAGCATACTTTTCCCTGGAATACTCTATAGGCCCCAAGATCTTACTTTCCTGCCTAACCTTGGCCCCTTAGTCCCTAGTCTTTACTGTATCTTATATAGTTATCTTGATATCAAGTCCAAGTTGAAACTTGCTGGTGACTGGGTCATCATTCCATCATTCTCACTTGCACAGGTTCTTTTTTTAAAAAAAATATTTATTTATTTGAAAGTCAGAGAGAAAAGGAGAGGCAGAGAGAGAGAGAGAGAGAGTGAAAGATCTTCCATCCGCTTGTTCATTCCCCAATAAGCCGCAATGGCCAGAGCTGCGCTGATCTGAAGCCAGGAACCAGAAGCTTCTTCCAAGTCTAACACATGGGCACAGGTTCCAGAAGTGGAGCAGCAGGGACTTGAACCAGTGCCCACAGGCAGCAGCTTTATCCACCACGCCACAGCGCCAGCCCCACTGTTCTTGAATTAATATCCTTGGCCTCTGGATCCTTCCTTCCTCTCTTAGGCTACCTCTCTTATAACTTTGCTACATATTTTCATCTTTGCATCTTTATAACAGATATAATGATATACATGTTTCTGTCATGAATAAATGATGTAAAAAGTCATGTGTAACAATATCAGTTCCTGCCTGTCTGATGTTCTTTTGCTAGAATAGGTGCAGAGAACTCAGGTAGTTCAAGTAACACATGCTGTCAGCTAAAATAATCTCTTAACATACTTAATTTATATGAAAATGTTTGTTACATGCAAACATTATTACCTGGTAATTTACCACCTACAGGTTGAAAGATGGTAAAAGTCTTACTATTATTTTATAAGACTTCATTACACCATTAACCTTTTACTCCGTTACGCCCCAGGGAAAATTTCCAAAGTTAAAACACTCATTTTATAAAATAATGCTCTAAAAATATAAATGGTGATTTTAATATGCTCACCAAAGTTTACTAAGAGTAATTAGATTCCAATGCTTATACTTTGCCAATGTTTGAATAAATATGTCCCTAGAATGTATAAAATGAAAACATTTAAGTAAACCATATAAAGATTGTGATCTTTGTAACACTTCAATTATCTATTTTATCTCAGTTGTAAATAAAAAAAAAAAAAGAAAAGGAATAAATCAAACAAAAATACTGAGGACTTCAATACTTCAATTAAACAAAAGTAAGTTAACTAATTTAGGCTTTGTGTCCATTTTAAAAATAGCATCTTTGTGGAGGAGGCTTTTAGCCTAGCAGTTATGATGTCTGGGTCCCCACGTGGGACTGGAAGCTTCATTCTGGCTCCTGATCCTAGCTTCTTGCTAATGCAGACCCTGCAATCACACTATGATGTCTGCAGTAAATGGTTTCCTCCCGCTCATGTGAGGGGCCTTGATTGCATTCCTTACTCCTGGCTTTGGCTCCTGCCCAACCGTGGGGACTTACAGGCATTTGTAGAGTGACCCAGGAACGGTAACTCTATTTCCTTCTTTCTCTTTCCTTTTCTTTCTCTGTCTTTGTGTGTGTCCTTCTTTCTGTCTCTTTGCCTCTCAAATAAATAAACTTAAAAAAAAATCTTTTGTAATGTTAATTGATGTTTAAAAAAAACTAGTCACTATGGTAAGTAAGTAGTAAATTGGTAAGAACTATATATATATACTATTTTGAGAAAATGTTCCTTTTTTAAAGATTTATTTATTTATTTATTTATTTGAAAGGTAGAGTCACAGAGAGGCAGAGGCAGAGAGAGAGAATGAGGTCTTCTGTCCGCTGGTTCACTCTCCAGACAGTTGCAATGGCCAGAGCTGCACTGATCTGAAGCCAAGAGCCAGGCGCTTCCTGCAGGTCTCTCACTGGGGTGCAGGGGCCCAAGGATTTGGGCCATCTTTCACTGTTCTCCTGGGCCATACCAGAGAGCTGGATTGAAAGTGGAGCAGCTGAGACTTGAATGGCACCCATTTGGGATGCCAGTGCTGCAGGCAGAGAATTAACCTACTGCCCCACGGTGCCGGTCCTGAGAAAATGTTCCTTATAAACTACCATGATTTTAGAAAATAGAATATGAAAGTTTATGATGAAGGTGGTTATGATTTGGCAAATAATAACTAAATTCATTAATGATTTCCCTCAGACATTGAAGTATTCATGTACTATTTCATAGTCATTAAAAGTGCAGTGATAAGCACAGAAGAAAAAATTTATAACAAACTTTAAATTGAGCATTGTAAGCTATATGAATGGAGAAAGATTGATTCAAATTTTTCATTAATTTTATCTTAAAAACAGTTTAACTGAAATTTTATTTACCATTTTCAAATTGTCAACTCATTGCAACTTTAGAAACAATATATTGTTATTGTACCATCTGCTAATTCTAGTAGCAATCATTTGTTTATATATCTGAGAAGATAAAAGGACAGTTACATTAAGAGATCTAAATTGTTATTGTAGAAACATGATTTTGAAAAGAAGAATGATAAAGACGTGGCCTAAATTAATGAAATCAATGTACCTAAGCTTGACACACTGCAATATTTTTTTTATTATCTATTCTCTTACTTTCAGTTTTAATGTTAAAGAAAACAGCGAAATAGGGGTCAAGGTGTGGCATAGCTGCTGCCTGTGACACCGACATCCCATTTGGGTGCTAGTTTGATTCCTGGATGTTCAATTTCAGACCCGGATCCCTGTTAAAGTGCCTTTTAAAGCAGCGGAAGATGTTCCAAGGGCTTGGGCCCCTGCCACCCATGTGGTAGACCCAGAAGAAGCTCCTGGCTTCTGCCTGGCCCACCTTTGGCCATTGTAGTCATTCAGAGAGTGATCCAGAAGATGGAAAACCTCTCTCTGTATTTCTCCCTCTCTCTATGTTTCAAATAAATAATTTTTAAAAAATCAGTGAAATAAAAATTAAAAGAAAAAAAAGCCTATTTATTTCAGTGGTAACTTTTTTTTGGGGGGGGGCAGGGACAGGCAGAGTGGACAGTGAGAGAGGGAGACAGAGAGAAAGGTCTTCCTTTTCCATTGGTTCACCCCACAATGGCCGCTACAGCTGGTGCACCATGCTGATCCGAAGCCAGGAGCCAGATGCTTTTCCTGGTCTCCCATGCAGGTGCAGGGCCCAAGCACTTGGGCCATCCTCCACTGCACTCCCAGGCCACAGCAGAGAGCTGGCCTGGAAGAGGAGCAACCGGGACAGAATCCGGCGCTCCCACCAGGAACTAGAACCCAGAATGCAGGCGCCACAGGCAGAGGATTAGCCTATTGAGCCACGGCATTGGCAGTGATAACTACTTTTAAAATACCTTCCCTGCCCTTTTGTGTACCACCCACAAATTTTTCATATACATTATATGACATTATAAATCTCATTAAAACTATGAAAGTTTATCTCCAAACT
Organism: Lepus europaeus; assembly: GCF_033115175.1. Classification (NCBI taxonomy): domain Eukaryota; kingdom Metazoa; phylum Chordata; class Mammalia; order Lagomorpha; family Leporidae; genus Lepus; species Lepus europaeus. Next base: position 128,506,464 of record NC_084827.1, read on the forward strand.
TATTACTCACATTTGATGTTTCTAGACAGTATTTGTAGTTTGCAGTTACTTCACATTCACTTTTTAGTCTTTGAATTAATTCCTATTCACTTTTATTTGATATGATATCCCTTAGAAATTATTTATATGCATTATTGTGCACCTGTACATTAAGGAACTAAATACTATTTCTAGTATTTGGAAATGCTGGATGAAAAATCTTGCAGAGCCTTCGGGATCGAACTCCAACTGTGAAGAGGGAGCAAGTCATCCCTCCTAGTTTTAGGCCAACAAAAATGTTGAACAAATTGAAAGCCCAAGTATTTCTTAAATACTGCCAAGAAATGAGAAAAGCATCAACCTGAATTCATGAGAGAGAAGTAAACTTAGGAATTTGCAGCTCAAATATATTTACCTGTGGTAGAAGCCACTAAAACCAAAAGCTGGTAGAAACAATCACTGTTAGGAATTGCAAGAGGCTGAGTGTGAGTTGGCATGAGGGGATTTACTCCTGTAGCTCAATCTTGTGCAGGCGAGACGATGTGGCAGATGTTCCTGGGCTTATGCACAGGAACTAAATCAAGTCTCACGTGAAAGCCAAGAAGATGTTATGTCCCCGCCAGAAGAAGGGAAAACGTACGGAAATTGACCTGAACGATACTCCACAAAAAGACCTTCCCCACGCCTTGTTTCACTGCATGAAAGAGTGTTTCTTTACCTGAAGCCCCTTCCACCTTGATGGTCTCATCTAAAGGGAGAGAAAAAAGCTAAGAAACACGTTTGAAAGTCTCTATCCAGAGCCACAGTTACATTTTACAAGCACATTTTAATTAGAAGATCATGAAAGATGTGTCTCCTTCACACTCTACCTCGGACAAAAATAAGATCCAGTGTAAGAGTTGCACGCTCTCTCTCTCTCTTTCTCTTACTATGTGTCTCCCTTTCACGTATTTTTTTAAAAAAAAAATAGAATCAAATTTAATAATGAGCAGAAAATTATCTTCTTAAAACTGTCAGCAGCAGTGGCAAGGCTGGAGAAGAACCCCAGTAATTGTGTTCCCAGAGACAGCAGTTTGCACAGCTATTCACACACTAAACCAACCTTCACCAGAGCTGAGGAAACCAGCAGAGTCAGAACATAGAAACACCATAAAGCAGCAGAGAGAGAAGACAGATAGTCACTGTGCCCACTTGCATCAGTCTCTGCAACTTTTACTTTGCCTCTTCCCAGGGATTCCGTCTTGCCAGAAAACAAATGCTAAGAAGGCACCACAACTCCAGACTGTAATACGGACAAGCATCCCTGGCTTCAAGAGAACTATGCAGTCCTCCAAGGCTTTAAGTTCAGTCTCGAAAAATATTTCTACATTCTAGCAGGGCACATTGAGTCCAAAAGCTCAAGGTGGGCACAACAGGGCAGCAGCAACTGCACAGCCCAGGCCCACACAACACTATGCATGTGCAGCAGACAGTGAGGGGGGCGCTGACGGGACAGAAAGCTACACAGGACACTGGGAGGAAGGAGGCCCACTCCGTGGGGATCTGCCACATGCTCTTTCCTGTTTCTGCTCCCCTGAGCACTCCAGCTCTGTTCTGACATGGAGAATAGCTGGCAGTTCAGCTACTGCTGGAGGCCAACAGAGCCAGTGATGCAGTTTGCATGGAGGACAATGGACCCCATACACTCTCTGACTTGGGGTTCTGGGTATAGGACATGGAGCTGAGAGGGTCATGTGTTGTGACTGGGTCTCCCTTGTACCTGCCTGCTCTGACTACAGAGATCCAGAGCTCCCTGTGTGTTGGGCATGAATCTTGCGGAGAGATGGGACACCATGCTGCAGAGTGGGTTCATAAATAGTGCATGTGCACAGCGGGCAAGGTGTGCTGATACTGCGAGTTGACTCTAGTCTGTGAATCAGTTGATTCACCCTGGCATAGGGAAGGACTGGAACTGTGAACATACTAGTGTGTTCAGATGTCCTCCCCCCACCCACTGTAGCCAGAGGCACTGCACCATGCCAATATTGGGTGTCACTCTGAACTCTTGCCCCAAGCAAACAAGGTAACTATAGCTACTTGTCTACAACAGCACAAACCGTTTTATCTCAACTGTCAGCTGTAGGTGCTCCACCAGGACATCGGGGCTCTCTTTTAGGAATAAAGCATTCAATAAAAAAGAAAATCACAAAGAAAACCCATCCTCTGGAAGAGAGGGTAATAAGAGATCAGAAGATATGTAAAAATCAATTTTGAAACACAGGAACCGTGAACAAGGAAAGTAGTAAGACTACCCAAAAGGAACAATAACAACAACAAAATTAATATCGGATTGTGAAGAAAGGGAGATTGATGAAATGCCTGCAAAGAAATATCAAAGAAATTGCAATTTCTCAAAAAAAAAAAAACAAAAAAAATAGAAAAGAAATTCATTGAAATAAAGAAATCAGGACATGCCATGGATGAGAAATTCTGCAAAGCAATAGGTATTGGCAGCATCGCCACCATTTTGTTTCAGGCACCATGTTGCCAAGATAAGTCTCAATTTCTGAAAATCTAAACTTAACTAGCTTCCCTGAAGTCAGATGGTGCCCAGATAGCCCAACCACAACTGTCCCCAACCACACATGTCCTCTGCACCCATGACAAAACCCCTGCTCTATCCTCTCCCCTGTTTCCTCATTGACCAACTAAAACTAGACCTTCGGTTTCAACTTGATGCTCTCTCCTGCAGGCTGAGAGGCAGCCTGTCAGATATTTTCTGACAATAAAGCTTTGCTTATAACCCGGTGTGTGCTGTGTTCCATGTCAGCTTTTCAATAAAGATATTAAAGAAAACCAAACTAAAATACTACAAAGGAGGTATTCAATAAATCAAATAAAAATACAGTGGAAAATCTCAACAGATTTGATGATGCAGAAGAAAGAACACCCTATCTAGAAGACAGGGCTTTTGAAATATCTCAGTCACACACATGAAAAAGACACATTAAAAATATCAAAACAGTGTTTAGAATCTATGGGAAACATTCAAATGACCAGATGGACATGTCCTAGGATTTCATGATGATATGGAATGCGAGAATTGCTTAGAAAACCTATTGAGTGAAATAAGATCAGAATGTTTCCCTAATTTGGAGAAAGGTCTGGACATCCTAATACTGAAGCCCATAGTGCTCCAAACAGGTATAATCAGAAATATCCTCACCAATACACATAGTAAATCCTTCAAATGTGAAACAAAGGGAGACTATCTTAAAAATTTGCAACACGGAAATGTCAGATCACCTTTAAAGAATCTCCCATCAGATTGACCACAGATTTCTCAACAGAATCCCTACAGGGCAGAAAAGAATGGAGAGATATAGATAAAGTCTAGGTCCTAAAACAGAACATAACAAAACAAAAATCAACAAAAACACTGCCAACCCAGAATATTTTACCCAGCAGAGCTCAAATTCATAAATGAAGATGAAATAAAGATTTTCCAATTTGTTACCATCTAGCCAGCTTTACAAATGATACTTAAGGATACACTACACACAGAGTCAGAGAAACATAATCAACATCCTGAAAGAATGTGATGGTAGACAACTTCTTAGAGATTCAAAACAAATAAGAATATTTATGGAAAATGGCAGAACAGTCATTACTTATCAATAACAACTTTGAATGTAAAAGAATAAATTCTTGGATTAAAAGATAAAGACTTGCTGAATAGATTAAAAAAAAGACCTATGTATTTGCTCCTACAAGAAACAAACTACACCCATAAAGATACACACAAACTGAAAATGAAAGGATGGAAAACGAATATTCCACACAAACGTAACTCTAGAACGAGCAGGGATAGCTATACTCATATCAGGAAAAAAAAAAAAAAACAGACAAAAATGCTTGGAAGAGAAAAAATGGACATTTTGTAATGATTAAGGGAGCAATTCAACAAGACTTGAATCAGAGTAAATTTATATGCAGCCTCAATGCTAGGAAACCCAGATTTATAAAACAAATGTTAATGAATCTAAATGGAGACATCAGCTACAATACAATTATAATGAAGGACTTCAACACTACATTTTCATCAATGGACAGATCAACCAGACCAAAAAAAATTAACAAAGAAACAATAGAGCTTATCTAAACAATAGATCAAATGGATGTAATAGGTAACTACAGAACATTTCACCCCACAACTGCAGAATACACATTCTTTTCATTGGTGCATGGAACATTCTCTAGGACAGAACATATACTATGCCACAAAGTAAATCTCAGGAAAGTTTATAGCAGTAAGTGTCTACATCAAAAAATTGGAATTGTTCAAACCTGGTAAATACCACTCTTAGGATCATTGGTTACTATCCTCACTCTGTCTTTTATGACCTTGTCTAAATATGATCAGAGTCGGCAAACTTGGAAGGCTTCCATAGCCTTGGCAACTCATGACGACAGCCTAGGGTGGTTACTGGCGCCATAAACTAGTGTCAATTTGGTGGGTCAACAACAGGAGCCACTGTGCACTTGCTCCTCATGTGGGATCTCTGTCCTTAATGTGCTGTACATTGTGATTTAATGCTATAACTAGTACTCAAACAGTATGTTTCACTTTGTGTTTCTATGTGGGTGCAAACTGTTGAAATCTTTATACTAAATTGATCTTCTGTATATAAAGAGAATTGAAAATGAATGTTGATGCAAATGGAAGGGGAGAGGGAGCGGGAGAGGGGAGGGTTGCGGGTGAGAGGGAAGTTATGGGAGGGGGAAGCCATTGTAATCCATAAGGTGTACACTGGAAATTTATATTCATTAAATAAAAGTTTAAAAAAAATAAAATATTTTTTAAAAAATGCACTCAGATAAAAGGAATAATTAGCTCATCAGATGTAGTGGATGGCATTATTTCACACTGATCTTTCTTTTTTTTTTTTTCCATTATCTCATGGATTTGATATATTGCTTTTTTTGGCTAATATTTATTTATTTATTTAAAAGGTAGAGTTACAGAGAGGCAGAGGCAGAGAGAGAGAGGTCTTCCATCCACTGGTTCACTCCCTAGATGGCTGCAATGGCTGGAGCTGCGCTGATCCAAAAGCCAGGAGTCAGGAGCTTTTTTTGAGTCTCCCACATGGGTGCGGGGCCCAGGGACTTGGGCCATCTTCTACTGCTTTTCCAGGCCATAGCGGAGAGCTGGATCAGAAGTGGAGCAGCTGGGACTCAAACTGGTGCCCAAATGGGATGCTGGCACTGCAGGCAGCAGCTTTACCTGCGATGCCACAGTGCTGGCCCCTGTTCGTATTTCTAAACATGATTCCTCAAAAACAAACAAACAAATAAAAAAAAAACCTCTCATCGAAACACGTTAGTGTTGCTTTCAGAATGAAAGGGGACAAATCCTAATCATGAGCATAAGTGGGCAAGCTTTCAAAAGATCACAGTTTCCCAGGAAAATCTTACCAATAAACCAAGTACATGAAATAATTTAAAGTAGTTTTTCTTGTTTGCTTAAAGTAACATTTACTTTTATATAAAATAAATCAGGAAGAATAAAGGATCTGGAATCAGCTTTGTGGTGTAGCAGGTAAAGCCAATGCCTGAGATGCCAACATCCCATATGGGCACTGGTTCATGCACTTGGGCCTCAGCCACCCATGTGAGAGAACTGGATTAACCTCCTTGCTTTGGCCAGGCCCAGCTCTGGCCATTGTGGCCATCTGGAGAGTGAACCAATGAATGGAAGATCTCTCTCCCTCCCCTCTCTCTCTCTCTACATACATACATACATACATACATACATATATTTCCTTCTCTGTAACTCTTTCAAATAAATAAATAATTTTTTTAAAAAAGAAGCAAAAAGGCTCAAAATTCATAGCCCAGGATAAATGCAGAAGATGCTCTTGATTAGGAAATTAAAACAGCATTGAGGCCGGCGTCGCGGCTCACTAGGCTAATCCTCCACCTGCGGCGCCGGCACACCGGGTTCTAGTCCCAGTTGGGGCACCGGATTCTGTCCCGGTTGCCCCTCTTCCAGTCCAGCTCTCTGCTGTCGCCCGGGAAGGCAGTGGAGGATGGCCCAGGTGCTTGGGCCCTGCACCCTCATGGTAGACCAGGAGAAGCACCTGGCTCCTGGCTTTGGATCAGCACAGTGCTGGCCATAGCGGCCATTTGGGAGGTGAACCAATGGAAGGAAGACCTTTTTCTCTGTCTCTCTTTCTCACTGTATAACTCTCTCTCTGTCTCTCTCTGTCTAACTCTGCCTGTCAAAATAAAAAAAAAAAAAAAGAAAAAAAGAAACCAGCATTGAAAGATATAAAGCAAAAAGCAAAGGGTTCTTCCCCTGCCTTCTGAGCCCTTTCCTCGGAAAGCTATCAATAGTATTTTTCTCTCCATCTAAATCCAAATACATGTATCTCAAAGCAGTATTTTATTAAATAAATTTATAAATTAAGTTGGTATTATTTATTCACAATAAAGTAAATCAATAAGTATGAAAAAAAATTGGAATGGTATAAGAAATATATAGCATTGCATCTCAAGGACATAGAGAACAAAATACCAACAAATCAAAATCAAGAACATGTCAAAAAGACTATCCAGCTAAACCAAGTGTGGATTCATCACATCAATTCAGGGGTGGTTCAACATGTAGAAATAAATAAGTATGATACAGCACATCAACAAAATGAAGGATTAAAAAAAAAACACAATTTCAACAAGTGCATAGAAAGCATTTATAAAAATACAACATCCTTTCATGATAAAATGAAACCTTACAAAATTGACTATAGATGAAAAATACCTCAACACAATTGAGGCAATATATGACAAATTCACTTCCAGCATTATTTTGATTGGAAAAAAATCCATCAATGGGTGGTTGAATTAAAATGTGGGGTGTGGGGCTGGTGCTATGGTGTAGCTGGAAAGCCGCCACCTGCAGTGCCAGCAACCCATATGGGCGCTGGTTTGAGACCCAGCCTTTCCACTTCCAATACAGCTCTCTGCTGTGGCCTGGGAAAGCAGTGGAAGATAGCCCAAGTCCTTGGGCTCCTGCACCCACGTGGGAAACCTGGAGGAAGCTCCTGGCTCCTGGCTTTGGATAGCCACAACTCCGGATGTTGTGGCCAATCTGGGAGTGAACCAGCGGATGGAATACCCCTCTCTCTCTCTCTCTCTCTCTCTCTCTCTCTCTTTGCCTCTCCTTCTCCTTCTGTGTAACTCTGACTTTCAAATAAACAAATAAATCTTTAAAAAATGTGGGGTGTGTGTGTATATACACAATGGAATGTTATTCGTCCATAAAAAAGAATGAAATCCTGACACTTGAAACAAAAGGGATGCAAAACTGGAGATCATTATGTGAAATAAGCCATTCCCTGAAAGTCAAATCTCTTATGTTTTTTATTGTTTATAGTAGTATATAGAGAGTAAAAAATTGTGTGGATGCCACATCATTTGGCATATTGTATAATTATGGCTTCACTGTAAATGGTTTCACATGTAAATGATAATATACTCTTCTTTCTCATATTTAAAAAAATGAAATGGAGAGAGTGAGGAACTAACTCATAGGTCATGAGTTACTAGTAATGTTTATTTCTTAATTTGGGTTTTGGTTATAACTCTGATCAGAGAACAAAAGCTCTTTTATTTGTAGACTTATGTGCATTTCTTGGTATGTATATTGAATTTCTTTAGAGTGTTAAAAATGGTTTTCTTTAGTAAGCACTGTTTCTAACTTCTCAATGCCCTAAAAAAAGAATATTTCTGACATGGACTTATAAAATGAGAAAGATATTTATAGAAGTTACCATGTTCTTTAATTATTCTCAGCTTCATTTAGAACTGTGCTTCCTACTGGAGCCCTCTGTTGTTTCTATGCACGTGTGTTTTTCTGATATTTCAGTTAGTTTATGAGTGAAATGTTCCAATTCATGGCATCCATTCTCTGATGTTAAAATTAGTGTAGTCATCAATCCTTATTTTAAAATTTCCTTTCACTGCACTCAATAATTTCTCGTCACTTTACTGTTTGACTGACAGAAGCAATGTGGAGCCAATTATTTATGAGTCATAAAAACTTAATCTCAGAAATCAGTAAAATTCTGAAGAATACAAGGCTATCTTGTTGGCTTCTTAAGGTTTTTAACCTTTATTTGAGAGCCAGAAGACAGGGAAGGAAACAGAAAGATCTCTTTCCCACCACTCATTGGTTCCGTCTCCAAATGCCTGAATGGGGTAGGATTGGACCAAACTGAAGCCTGTATATGGGAACTCTATCTTGGTTCCCAAATGAGGGGCAAGAACCCAGTTACTTAAATCATGACTGCTGGGGCTGATGTTGTGGTGTAACGGAACAAGCTTCTGCTTGTGATGCCGGCATCCACTATGGCGCTTGTTCAAGTCCTTGTTGCTCTACTTCTAATCCAACTCCCTGATAATATGCTGGGAAAGTAGCAGAAGATGGTCCAATTCTTGGGACCCTGTTCCCACATGGGAGACCGAAAAGAAGCACCTGGCTCCTGGCTTTGGATCAGAGCAGCTGCGGCCATTGCGGCCATTTGGGGAGTGAACCAACAGATGGAAGACCGTTCTCTCTGTATCTCCCTCTCACTGTAACTCTACCTCTCAATTAAATAAATAAAATCTTTGTTTTTTAAAAGAAGTGAGGGGGGCATAGAGAAAAGGAAATCTTCCATTTACTTGTTCACTCTCCAAAGGGCCACAACATCTGGTGCTGGGCCAGGCCAAATGCAGGAGCCAGGAACTCCGTCTGGGTCTCCCGTGTTGATGGCAGTGGCCTAAGCAGTTGAGTCATCTTCTGCTTTCCCAGATGCAATTGCAGGGAGCTGGACTGCTGGACTGGATGCCGAGCAGCCAGCACTTGAACAGCTTAAACTTTAGCACACGAGGCCAGCTCTTTTTTTTTTTTTTTTTTTTTTTTTTTTTTTTTTTTTTTAATTTTAGAGGCAGAGAGACAGTAAAAGAAATTCTCTCTTTTCCTTTCCAGGCATCTCACTCCTTACTTCCTTAATTTTATATTCTTTAGTCATTGACCACAAATTTACACCAAATACTTCCCAGAGATACTAGTAATCTTGATATGTGTTATAGCTATTGCAGTTAAAATGGAACCTCACTTTCCAAGAACTTCAACCCAGCTGAAGAGACAAATGAGTGGTTGGAAAAATATAACACATTGTATAGTGTATTTATGGATGTGTGTAAACATATAGGAAAAGCAAATAATTCAGCTACAGAAAGTAGAACAGGAAAAACAAAATATTTGTTGGCGCTAAATCTTGAGACTTACTCTGGAAATAAGCAGAAAAATAAAAAAAAAGCTTTTCTAAAAAATACATAATGTGTAAAGCTATCAAGTAAATGACTGAATACAGTTCCTACATTTGATTTTTACAATGTATTGATGGATGAATATTTCAGTTGTCAATAGGCCATAAAGCTAATGGCTAATATTTTGGAAAGAACAGATAATGTTCTAATAATCATATAAAGTCCTGTTAGAGAGTTTTACTTATCAACTTTCTCAGTGCATCCCTGCTCTAGAATCCAATTTCATTGGCACCTAAATACATTAATTCCCTTGCCTTTATACAGACTTTTATTTTCCTCGTGCTGTCTCTCTCTTTTCTATTTTAATGTAAACATTATGGTCAATTATACTTACAACTTGAGTATGCCTTTAATTTCCTTGTATTCTTGTTCTGGTTTTTGCTATCTTTCTTTGCTTGACACACATCACATCTGTGATTATTTAACTCTTCCTGTGGATAAACTTAACCTATATAGCTGGTCAAAATGCAGAAAACTGTACAAAAATGTTCACATATTAAATAATATGATTATTAATTTCACATGGATCTATCATGATGGGTCATAGTCATACTCTGCTTCTTCAATCCAGTCAAATTCTCATTTTCTTTGGTATCTTGTCATTTGTTCTGAAAATTTCCTCAGACATCCAATACCTCTGCACATGTCTTGACTTACTTCACTGCAAATAAACAAACAAAAAGGAAATCAGACAATAACTCGTAAAAACGTCCTCTCCTATCTAACAACCCTCTTGTCTATATATTCTGCTTTCTTCTCTTACTCTGGATGAACTCTTTGTGCCTGTCGCTCATCTCAAACTTCCCATTTAGTTTCTAGATCTCATTCTTTATCATTTACTGAAGGACTTAAAACTATTCCCACCTCTGTCTTTTGAATCAACAGCATTTTCCTTTCTGCCAAAGCTTTTACCTCACTGTATAATAAACTTCTGTGCTTAAAGAACTAAAAACCCTTTTAACCACGTCTTTCTCTGTAGCTACCACTCTATTTCCCAATTGTGTTAAGAGAAACTCCTTAAAAGAAATTTCTTCATTCACATTTTCAATTTCTTTTCTATATTTTCCTAAATCAACTTTAAATAACTATTGACACCAAACTGCTGAAATTGTTCCTGTTAATATCATAAAATTTTCCATGTTGTTAAATCCTATAGTCAATTATCAGTACTTTAGTTTATAAATCTCATTAACAGTCCATGACAGTTTTTTTCTCTCTTTCTCTCTCTCTCTCTCTCTCTCTCTCTCTCTCTCTCTCTCTCGCTTTTAAATTACTTTTTCCTCAAGAACTTTTTATCATTTTAGTTATTCCTCAGTTCTGTTTGGTAGTCTTCATTCATCAATACTTTAAGCTCTAAACTCTCCTGAGTATGAGTTTTAGACCCTTTCTCTTTTCTCTTCCCTTCTAATTTCCCTAGTGATTTCATTCAGTCTGTTGAAATTCGAAAGCATTTGTACACTGACGATTTACAATTTACATTTCTAGCTAACCATGAGCAATTCACCTGCCGAGTTGATTGACATCTTTACCTGGATGTCTAACACGCATCTTGAACTTACTATCAAAAGCTGACTGCCTGTTTTTATTTCAGAAATCTGCTTTATTCCTTCTTAGATACATAGCCTAAGATTTTTCTCCTTCACTTAGTGTGTTCTATCAAACTGACCTCTATTCCATAAACATGCCCATCATGCCTTTGATACACTGTCTTCTTACTCTTACCTGCTTCTGGACTCTCAGTCAAATGATACACTCCTCAATGAAACCCCATCCTAATACTCCTATTTTTTTCTGATTTTTTTCTCCAGATATTTGTCAGTATACTGTATATTTTTAGATTTAAGTTGTCCATGGACACAATAATGTAAATATTGTAAAAACAACATATTTTTCTCTATTTTGTCATATGTATGTAAGGAAAGGCATATGTGTAGATATTTGGCATGTGAGGATTGACCAAGAAGGGTCTTGTTGACCCATGCACCAAAACATGTTTTCCTTCACTCTTGGAATGTTAAGATAGCCTATGTTTTCTCCCTCCCTTACATCAGCATTTTACTTTGCATTTTATCAACATGGTATGCTAACAATGATGTTAACTATGCAAATAGCAATGTCCTATAAACCTAGGTTGAAAAATGTTAAGATTGAAAAGGGGGAATGTATGGAAAACATGACAAATTCCAAGTGAATAATTCATTAAGAATATAAATAGCAATAGTGCTTAAATGTGAAGGGAGGTGACTAGTTTCTTCGACAAGTAAATTATGAAGGAAACAAAATAAATGCAAGAAGAGAGAACTAATAGGTTTATAAAAAATTAAGACATAGATTAACTAATTAAAAAGTGTGTCTCATCTGGATTTAAAAAATAAAACTTTCACATTTATAGTCAGTGACTGTTATCATTATGCTTATAAATTGAGTCTTTTTTGTCTTAGAGATATGCATGGATATTTACAGATAAAAGATGTCTTCAATTTGCTTTAATATAACTCAGTGGGAGAAAATAGTGTGTAACTATATAAACAAAACAAGATTGACTATGAATTGGTAATTGTTGAAGCTGGATAATAGAAGTATGAAAATTTATTACACTATTAAATTTTCATGTATGAGGGAAATTTTCCATAATAAAAGTTGAAAAATATGGAAGGGATAGTATCGAAAGTCAGTCTGAAATATATTCAGGGACATTGAAATATATTCACTGTATTTCATGTCATTTTATTATAGTTATATAATACAGAAATGGTTGTATTAGCATTTATAAAACATGAGAGGTAAAATGAGAAAAACAAAAGAAAGAGTAGAAAAATGAGGCAACTGGCCGGCGCCGCGGCTCACTAGGCTAATCCTCTGCCTTGCGGCGCTGGCACACCAGGTTCTAGTCCCGGTCGGGGCACCGATCCTGTCCCAGTTGCCCCTCTTCCAGGCCAGCTCTCTGCTGTGGCCAGGGAGTACAGTGGAGGATGGCCCAAGTCCTTGGGCCCTGCACCCCATGGGAGACCAGGAGAAGCACCTGGCTCCTGCCATCGGATCAGCACGTTGTGCCGGCCGCAGCGCACCTACCGTGGCGGCCATTGGAGGGTGAACCAACGGCAAAGGAAGACCTTTCTCTCTGTCTCTCTCCCTCACTGTTCACTCTGCCTGTCAAAAAAAAAAAAAAAAAAAAAAAATGAGGCAACATGGCACTTCAAAAATGTTTCTTGTGCCAGGGTTGTGATGTAACGGGTTAAACTGTTGCCCACAATGCCAGCATTTCTTATGTGAGCATAGTTTTGAGTTCCAGTTGCTCTGCTTCTGCTCCAGATCCCTGCTAATGTGCCTGGAAAAGCAGAAGAAGATTGTCCAAGACTTGGTGCCCTGTCATTCATGTGAGAGACGTGGATGGAGTTCTTGGCTCCTAGCTTTGGTCTTGCTCAGCCCTGGTTGTTGAAGACATTTGAGGAGTGAATCAGCAGACGGAAGATGTCGTTTTCTCTCTGTATCTCTCTGCCTCTGTCTGTATGTCATGCTTCCTTTCAAATACATAAAATAAATATTTTTAAAAATGTACCTTAAAGTGTTAATTACTGCAACCAATATCCATGCAAAGCATAAAACATATATTCACCTAGGTACAAGAGATGGTGTACACAGCTGACGAAATCAGAAAACAAAAATGTTAATACGTTGATTTTTGAGGTGTAAGATCAGTTGTTAACGGATTAGATGACAGACTGGGAAGACTGAATAGTTTAACTGCATCAGTAAAAGAAATTTCATTTTCATCCTTAAACCCTCATTTCTGACTTAGGGGAGCAGAACAGAATTTAGAGAAAGATAAACAAAGGAACAGTCTGATTGTTTTCATATATCTAGTTTCTAGTGCTTAGGGTATCTGGAAAAAAAGAAACTCTCCCTGCATTCTCGCTGCTATATTAAGGTAGCAGTTAGGGAATGGTAACTATTATACCCATACAACATAAATAGATACATGGACAATAAGAGAGGCTGTCTTAGACTTAAGAGGTTCCTGGAACCAAGAGAGCAACTGAAAATATCTTTAGGCTTTATGGGCCCCAAAAGATCTTACAGATCAAAATATCACATAATAGAATAGTTACCTGGCAGGAACAAGGAAATGTATCTAAGAGATGAATCCCACCAGATTCTGTATGGGGCTCGTATCTGACACTCTGCAGTTCACCTCGGAGCCTTTTATATTTTTGCTCAGGATGACATTCATACTAGACCACAGCATATAAAATGGGCTGAACACCTTCCAGACCCTGCGCTGCTGTCAGTTGTGCGTACATGACTTCCCTTCCCACTCATTTCCCTCATCCTCAATATAGCGCTTAAAACCTGAGGAAGTTAAAAAAGGGAAAGCTTTAACTAGTCTGTGACTAATTGAAGCATCTCAAAATGATTCACTCATCACTGGATTGAACTAAATTTAAAGAAAAAAGAGTTATCTGTCATTAGGCAGTCTAGAGACTCAGAGCTAAATTGGAAGTCAGTTATAAAGATAAAGAGTAACCCATCTTCATCTGGACTAGCGATTGAACAAGTTATTCCTCTAGGAGACAGGTGTGAGAACAGTTCTTGAAAACAAGGAATAAAATGGTATCTATATGGACAGTTGGCTAGAGGTTGGATCAAGGTAAATATTTTACTTAATTCAGGAGATAGCTAATGATGTTTAAGAGCTACTGGAAAAAATTCAATTGAGAAGGAGATCTTGACTATTCTATAGGAATAGAACGTATTTGTTAATGTAAAGTTTATGAAAAGTTGTGTGAAAAAATTACAGGAAACATAAATAAAGTTATTGTCCTTATAGGAGATAATGGGATAGTTTTAAGTATATGGGGATATGTAAGCTAGGTAGCCAAATTTGGAATATTCAACAACTACAAAAAATATTCAAGCCTATGGTGTTCATAAAGTGCAAAAAAAAAAAGGCGTATGTGTAGATACTTGCTGTGTGAGGGTTGACCAAGAAGGGTCTTGTTGATCCATGCACCAAAATATGTTTTCCTTTACTCCTGGAATGTTAAGATAGCCTATGTTTTCTCCATTTAGATTATTGAAATTATTGTACTAACCCATCTGATGAACCAATTCGCTATTAATTTTCATTAGAATATTTTCCAGTTTTAAAACAAAAGCTGAAGGAATGGACAGTGGAAATATTACATAATTCAGTAGGGATATTTTCAAAGTATATTTATTTTTCATATTTTGTGTTTCATAGATAAGTAAGATGTGTAGAATATATGCATTTTGGAAAGATCTGCCAATATAATGAAACAGACGTTAATCTATTCTTTTTTTAATTTGTTGCTCACTAAATAGATGTACTCAATTTGTAAATTTATTAAGCTATACACTTGTGGCACATTTTAAAATGTATATTATATGTCAATAAACTTTAATAATTCATAACTTCGCAGCTCAAGGAGTTGCATCAATACTTTTTTTTTCTCTGTGTGCTTTTTTTCAAAAAATATTTTATTTCCTTATTTGAGAGGTAAAGTTACAGGCAGAGAGAGAGAGAAAGGTCTTCCATCTGCTGATTCACTCCCCAAATGGCAGGAGCTGGGCTGAACCAAAGCCAGAAGCCCAGAATTTCTTCCATGTCTCCCATGCAGATATAGGGGCCCAAACACTTCTGGCATCTTCCACTGAGTTACCAGGCCATTAGCAGAGAGCTGGATTAGAAGAGGAGCAGCCAGAAAACAAATTGGTACCCTATGGGAAGTAGTGCCTGTGCGGGCCTGCCACACCAGTCAAACAGAACCTGAAGGAGGGAGTGGGAATGAAAAGAGGGACAAGGGCACAGAGAATGGAGCCAAGACAACAAGGCTGAGCAAAGCTCGTTTATTCTAAAGTCCCAGTGGTATTTATACATGACCAGCTGCAGAACAAAGAAGCACAAAAGATAACAACATATTTAACCAACTTATCGGGGCCTCCGGTGGCACAGATAATTTTAACAGAGCGTTTTTTATTATCATCCTCCTTCAGGATGTCATCCTCCTTCAGGATGGGAGTATGTGACTTTCTTATCCCAGGAATTCCACAAGCCAAGATTGGCCTTAACTTGTCCAAAGGCTGCCTACATGTGCCACAGGTGGAAGCTTAGCCTACTAGCCACAGAGCTGTTCCCTTCCTGCCTCCCCCATGCTTTTTAAAATGTTTGTTGCTTATTTGAAAAGTAATGAGCAGGAGGCATACACACACACAAACACACACACACAGAAGGAGAGAGAGAGAGAGAGATCTTCCATCTGTTGGTTCACTTCCCAAATGGGTGCACAGCCAGAACAGGGCCAGTCTGAATTCATGAGACAGGAACTTCATGTAGGTCTCCCAGTTGAATGGCAAGGACTCATGTACTTGAGTCAACATCTGCTGCCTTCCGAGGTGCATTAGCAAGAAGCTGGAGTTGAAGCAGAGGAACCAGTATTCAGCAGCACTCCTATTTGGCATTTGGGCATCCCAGACAATGGCTTAATCCACTGTGCCGCAGTGCTCATTTCTGTGTATTTTCTTTATAGTACAAACAATTTTCAACAGGTGCTGCAGAACGATGTGGACTGGGGCTAAATCCACCCACTGCTTGTTTCCATTAATAAAAGTTTGAATATTTATTTGTTTTTACTTTTTTATTTCTTTGAAATGGAGAGAGAGAGAGAGAGATATCTTTCCATCTGGTGGCTCATACTCCAAATGCCCAAAATAAGAGATAGGCCAGGGAAAAGCCAGGGGAATGCTGGGAGCCCAGAATTTAACTTGCATCTCTCATATGTGTGGCAGGGATCCAAGTATTTGAACCATCACCTGCTCTCTCCCATAGTGCACATTACAGGAGGCTGAATCAGAAGTAAGGAGTCCAGACTTATACCAGGCACACAGGTGTGTGCTACTAGAATACCAAGCTGCAGTTTAACTTCCACACCAACCCCTGGCCCTATCTGTCAATGAAATGTTACTGAAACACGGCCACATTTGCTTTTGTGCTTGTTTTGCCTGATTTTATCATACAATGGAAGAGTTGAGTACTTGCAAAACTTACCGCATAAAGGTATTAGAGATGCTGGCTAAGATGCTCTATTGAAGTGCTTAGATTTAAGTCACTGTTCCACTTCCTGCCAATTCCAGCTTCCATTTAATGTACTCGCTGGGAGGCAGCAGGAGAGGACTCAAATGATTGGGTCCTTGCAACCTACAAGGGAGACCTGGACTGTGTTCCAAGCTCTGGTATTCCGCTGATGGAGACATTGCAAGCCTTTGGGAGCTAGCCAACCCACAAAAGGGAGCTCTGTCTGTCAGTCTGTGTTTTGCTCACTATCTCTTTACTCCTGGTGAGAGATTGAGGGCAAGAGCAAGAAAGGGAGGAAGGTTGGATTGAGGAAGGGAGGAAAACTTGGAACTGGTGAGAGGAAGGAGGAGAGACAGAAAGGGAGGGAGGAGGCAGGGAAGGAAAGAAGGAAAGGGAGGAAGAGAGAGAGAAGAAAATAAAGAAATCTGTAAAGCATAATACAATTATTATCTATCCCTTTACAGGAAAAACATGACAATCATTCCTCTACCTATTGATTTACTATTTATCCATTTATATTAGGGTTTCAATTATTTTTAGGTTCAGTTTTATATTCAGTTTATTTAAAATAAATTTTAAAAACTGTTTATCAGAATGTGACATCCAGGAATATATTTCACTTTTTGAAAGACTTCTGTCTTGAATTCCATTCTATTGATGCCAGAATGGCTGTTTTATTTGATGATGAAATATGGGAATGAATATAATTGAATAAAATTGTCTCTGATATTAGAATTACTACAATAAGACTAGAAATAGAACTGATTTATTATTGTTTTATTTTATTGCTTTATCTTTATTGCATTACTCTTCTGTTGGCTTCAGAATTTCTCTTGAAAGCATCATATTGATTTTATAATTTTATATAAACTAAAAGCGTCTACCTTTGATAAACAAATCTCACGCACATTCATTATGGTTACTGATATATTTTAATTTAATATTGATTTCACATCTATGTTTTTATGTAGCTTGATTCTCTTTTAAAAATATTTTAACTGGGCTCATATTACATTGTATATATATTATTGTTTTCCTCAAGTGTTCAGTAGTAATGCATGTTATGCCAGCTCTTTTGTTTGTTGTTTTTAGCAAAAGTTATGTGTTTCTTTAGCAATTTTTAGAACTAGTATTTGCATGTGTGTATCTTCACATAAAATATTAGTCAAGAACAACATTCTTGGGTCCATCACTGTGGCAAAGTGGGTTAACACCCTGGCCTGAAGCACCTGCAACTCATATTGGGGCCGGTTCAAGACCCAGCTGCTCCACTTCTGAGCCAGCTCGGATCTGGCTGAAGAGCCCATTAGAGTATTTTAGGCATGGAAAGTCAAGACACTCTGGAGAAAAAAAAAACTAAATGAAAGATCTCTGTGAGTGAGATCCCAGTGGAAAGAATGGGCCATCAAAGAAGGAGGTACCTTTCTCTAAAGGGAGGAGAGGAATTCCACTTTGACTATGACCTTGTCTAAATAAGATCAAAGTTGGTGAACTCAAAAGGCTTCCATAGTCTTGGCAACTCATGACAAGAGCCTAGGGAGATAACTGACGCCATAAACAAGAGTGTCAATTTGTTAAGTCAACAATAGGAGTCATTGTGCACTTACTCCTCATGTAGGATCTCTGTCCTTAATGTGTTGTACAATGTGAATTAATGGTATAACTAGTACTCAAACAGTATTTTACACTTTGTATTTCGGTGTGGGTGCAAACTGATGAAATCTTTACTTAATCTATTCTAAATTAATCTTCTGTATATAAAGAGAATTGAAAATAAATCTTGATGCGAATGGAATGGGAGAGGGAGCGGGAGATGGGAGGGTTGCAGGTGGGAGGGAAGTTATGGGGGGGGGGGAAGCCATTGTAATCCATAAACTGTACTTTGGAAATTTATATTTATTAAATAAAAGTTAAAAAATAAAAATAAAATAAAAATTTAAAAATGCAAAAAAACCCCATCATTTTTATGTGATTTTTCAAAACTCTCATAAACTCTTCTAGATAAATTCGAAGAGGTTTCTTTCATTTACCAAATTTGGGTATTGTATCATATACAGGGTAGATTTATTTTACAAAGTTAAATTTTATTCCAAATTATTAAAGATTTTTCAACCTGTCTGGAATCATGATAATATAACCCATATTGATAGAGTTCACTTGAATATATATCTGCGTTTATTTTTATTGTTCACATGAAGTCATTTTAGATCAAACATAGTACTCTGAAATTATTTTTAAAAATGATAAAATATTTATCTCTATAAAATATTTGAAATGTATTTTTCTAATTTTCGTTTTTCATAATAAAGATAATACCCTAAACAAGCAGTTTATAGGCCGGTGCTGTGGCTCACTTGGTTAATCATCCGCCTGCAGCACCAGCATCCCATATGGGCGCTGGGTTCTAGACCCAGTTGCTCCTCTTCCAGTTCAGCTCTCTGCTGTGGCCTGGAAAGGCAGTGGAGGATGGCCCAAGTGCTTGAGCCCTGCACCTGCATGGGAGACCAGGAGGCAGCATCTGGCTCCTGGCTTTGGATCAGTGCAGCTCTGGCCATAGCAGCCATTTGGGGGGTGAACCAACGGAAGGAAGACCTTTCTCTCTGTCTCTCTCACTGTCTATAACTCTACCTGTCAAATAAATAAATAAATAAATAAAGCAAGCAGTTTAAATACAGTTTACTTTACATTATCTATAATTTTACTGAAACAATACACCAAATTTTCAAGCTCAAGTCAGAAGCTCTTTTTCTTTATGTAATTGGGCATTTTCATAGTTCAGAAAAGATGTAATTCTTTCAAACATTTTTACCTTTTTGAGAAAGAACATGTGTAAGGGAATTTCAGTTTAAGGGAATGGTCTGAATAAAAGATTTTTGACATAGACAATAGAATTTTCATCACATTATTTGGCATTAGAAGTTCATTAGAAGTTGCTATTATTATTGTGTTATTATATGTAGTCTGTAAATATCATCATTATTAGTATAAATCATCGCTGTAAATGCTAGTAGTAGAACATTAAGCATACTCTACATATGAAAGTGTTGAGAACAGAGTATGTATGATGAGACCAGGTATGAGGTATATATAACTTGTGATGTTTTAGAAAGGATAAAATTTCAATCATCATCCATTCATTGCTGCTGAAAAATGTAGGTGAGGTCTATCTTCTTTTCATGTTGAAATCCATGCAAGAATGGAAATGGAGGTACAAGTGTGGGGCATGAGCCTGGCCAGGCCAGGCCAGGCCAGGCCCGGGTGCCCCCGCCCGAGCTGTGCGGACGAAGCCGCATGGAGCCAAGTAAGATGGCGCCCAGAGGAAGTAAGATGGGCGGAATCCAAAGCTGTTTACCACTAAAACTAATTGGCTGCGCAACATCAGGGGAGGTAACAAAACTAGTAGCAAGTGTATAGACATAGGGCTAGTCCTATAGAAATCCTCCCATAAGGTGATTTTTTAAGTGATTGGTTGGTCCTTAGCCCTGCCCCAATGACTCTGCAGTTTTGTGTTATAAAAGGTACTATTATGCAAAAGGTGATTGAGTCCTTGCTAGACTTGGCTCCCCGCTGCGTCTGATTGTCTCCGGATGTCTGATTGTCTCCGGATCGGAGGCTGGGGAAAGGGCGAGCAGCACACTTACCTTTCCTCGGACCCAGTCCATCCTTGTACGGGTGGACTAAGACCCAACATACAAGCACTGAAAATGGCTAAAAATTCCAAGCAATGCATAATGTGATGTACTAAAGTAAATGATGGGCACCCAAGAACATACATAAAAAGCCCGGGAAGTCTTTTCACTCACATACAAGTAATATCTATATATTTTTGAGAGGATATGTTCAAAGCTACAGGAACTTTAAATGACCTCTGGCCCATCTAATTAGATTTTTGACAGGATTTTTCAAGTAGTTTGAGCAATAATGCAAGTAGGCAGAATTGCTTTTAATGATAGTGGCACTTGGTTGGTTTGCAAGTGATAAAAGTGCTTAAGACATCATATTTGGTACCTGAATCACAGATATATGGAGCTTTTGATATTTGACAGCCATTGAGAGTTTAATTATCCCTCCAATATGGAATTTGCCTTGAGATTCAGATAAACTATAAATCATGTTCTAAGAATTCCCACTCAAACAGGAAAATGCTGACTAACCACTGGTCGTAATCAATCTCTTTTGGATTTTTGACACAATTTTGAACACAGGAATTTGAGTACCATAATTGAAGGAATTAAAAAGACTCAAATGCAACAGAAAAGAAGTCAGCATTAGTTATGGTAAAATTAAACACTAAAATTTAAAAATACCTTTTCCTGTCCAGCAAACCATCTAAATAAACATACTATTATATCCTAGGTTGCTTGTCAACATTTTTATCTCACTGCTTCAATTAAATTGCCTAACATCCTAAATAGAAAACTGGATTTCACATTAACAAAGTTTTGTTTTGTTTTTTTTTTTTTTCCCTCATTAAGCAGAAGTTCAAATTTTTGTGAACAAAAGGAGAAAGGAGGTAAAGCCAGTTGCGGTTGTTCTCCCTCACATTTGCTTGTGTGTTCGTTTTGCTGTTAATAGCAATGTCAGTGCAAGCACCAGTGCCTACCTGAATGGACTGGTTTGAAGTGAAATTATACATCTGCCCAGAAACATGCTCCAGCTTTGGTTTTTGATTCTTTCATTGTGTTGTAATACTTTTGAGTTGTAATAAAACTACTGGAGACTGAAAATCAAAGGTTAGATCCAGAAAGCAAGCAGGCAGACAAACAAAAATCCTCTGAGAAAAGGATGAAGGACTTGATGGTTGTAATGAAAGTGGTATTGAAATAATTCTCTGGCCGGCACCATGGTTCACTTGGCTAATCCTCCGCCTGCGGTGCCGGCACCCCGGGTTCTAGTCCTGGTTGGGGCTCCAGTTCTGACCTGGTTGCTCCTCTTCCAGTCCAGCTTTCTACTGTGCCCCGGGGGTACAGTGGAGGATGGCCCATGTGCTTGGGCTCCTGCACCTGCATGGGAGCCCAGGAGGAGGCACCTGGCTCCTGGCTTTGGATCAGCGCAGTGTGCCAGCCATTGTGGCCATTTGGGGGATGAACCAATGGAAGGAAGACCTTTCTCTCTATCTCTCTCTTTCTCACTGTCTAACTCTGGCTGTCAAAAAAAAAAAAAGAAAGAAAGAAAAGAAAAGAAAAGAAATAATTCTATAGCCTGAGGTGGTAAAAATAAAATAAAATAAAAACAACTCATGGTGTTATTATCTGGGCATGGGGGAAGGAAGAAGGTAGTAACATGTGGGGAGGGATTGCATAGGTTTCCCAGTGTAAGCTATGCATCACAAGAATGAACCATACTGGGGCTGACACTGTGGCCCAGTAGGTTAATCTTCCACCTGTGGTGCTGGCATCCCACGTGGGTACCAGTTCATGTCCTTGCTGCTCTTCTTCCAATCTAGCTCTCTGCTATGCACTGGGAAAGTAATAGAAGATGGCCTGGGTGCTGGGGCCCCTGCACCCACTTGGGAGACCCAGAGGGAGTTCCTGCCTCTTGGCTTCAGATCCGTCAGCTCCAGATGTTGTGGTTATTTGGAGAGTGAACCAGCGGATGGAAGATCTTTCTCTCTGTCTCTCCCTCTCACTGTTTGTAACTCTTCCTCTCAAATAAATAAATGAAATCTTAAAAGAAAAAAAAAAACAGAGTATGAATCATACAAAAAAAGGCCCTTAGGATAAGCCTGGGATATTTCAAATTTCAGAGTTCTTTAAGACTTAGACTACAGCTAACTTTGACATTATTTTTATAATGGAATATACTGAGGTATTTTACATTTGCAAATATGGAGCAACAAATATCTGAAAATTAAAAACCCAAAGCTTCCTCATCAAGAGATTAATAATGCTAACATTTTGTGCCTTATTTTTAAATATTTCCTCAGATTTGCTATAGTGATATATTATTATGGCTTAAGATTATAATGAGAGGGTTGGTGCTGTGGCATAGTGGGAGCAAGCTGCCGCCTGAAATGCCAGCATCTCATAGGGCAAGGGATTTGAGTCCTGGCTGCCCCACTTCTGATCCAGCTTCCTACTGATGCAGCTGGCAAGGGCAGCGCTAAAGGGTCCAAGTGATTGGCCCCTGCACTCATGTGGGAGACAGGAGCTGCTGGCTCCTGGCTAGCCTGGTAGTTGAAGACATTTGAGGAGTGAACAAGTGGGTGGAAGACATTGTGCTCGCTCTCTCTCTCTCTCTCTCTCTCCCTCTCTGTCCCTATCTTTCACCTTTTCAAATAAATTCCAGAAATAAGCATTTTTTAAAAGTTAATATGAAACCATCATACAATGAAAAATATTCTCTGACCTTACCCTCCTCCATCAGTCCTACTATATTTTCTTCCATGTCCTTTGTGAAGGATTCAGCTATATATACAAAGCATTTCATATTTGACTATAAGTAGTGGCATGATACAGACACTGTTCTTAACTTGTCATCAATTGAAGTGTAGCTTGTGTCAATTAAAAGTATTATAAAATATGTATATCCATATTTGCATGAGTTTCTGTTTTGTTCTGCTTATTTTATTTGTTGTGTGGTTTTTTTTTTTTTAATCAGTTGCATGGTGTTCTTTTGTTCATAGTTAACAACATTTATTTAGCCAATTATACGTCTAAGTCTATTTTGGAAAGCATAATAAGATAGACAAGATTATATTACATTATTTCACAAATTTTAAATTAATGTTCTTTTTATTATAACATAATGTATCTTTGAAAGGCCTTAGTTTATATAACAATGCACATTGAAAGTAATGATATTTGTGGAAAAATTAAAAGTAAATCTCTCAAAAAGTTATTTGACTTCTTGGAGTGCTAATGCAAAAATAATGATTCACAAAAATATTAGTGCGATTTCAAAGTTTTTAAATATTCTAATTAGTAAACCGTGTACTAAAAACTTGCTAAAATTCAGGTAAAGTTAGAGAAATGCAAGTATGAAAATAAAGGAATAAATGTTGACATTGTTTAGTTACTGTGACAAGAATGAATGGACAAAATTAGCAAGAATCACAAACATTTTTTAAAGATTTATTTATTTATTTGAAAAGCAGAGTTACATATAGGCAGAGGCAGAGAGAGAGAGAGAGGTCTTCCATTGGGTGGTTCATTCCCCAGATGGCCACAGGCTGGAGTCCCGCTATCTGAAGCCAGGAGTCAAGAGCTTCTTCTGGCTCTCCCACGTGGGTGCAGGAGCCCAAGGACCTGGGCCATTTTCTACTGCTTTCTCAGGCCACAGCTTAGAGTTGGATGGGAAGTGGAGCAGACAGGACTTGAAACCCTGCCCATATGGGATACAGGCACTACAGGGGGCGACTTCACCTGCTGGGGCACAGTGCCTGCAACAAGAATCACAAATATTGACAAGACAAAATGAATCACAGTGAGAAATTCAATGTCAAAGGATGCTGTATTTATGTTTAATAATTTCGGTGGGGTTTGATGTATTCACCAATGCTAGAATACTTCAGATTCAATTGTTGGTTCTCATTGAACAAAATTTTAATGTTAGCATGTGAATCACCATGGTTTCTACATTATTCTTAGGTTTTGCTAATTTAAGAAGACCATGAGCAATTTAGTATAAGCCTACATCATATCATTCTAGACCATATGATTTATTTTAAGGAGTCATCAAGGTCAAGATGCATGAGTTTGCGATTCTGATAAATAATGTCAAATTCATTTCTACTGTGTTTGTACCAAATTCCGGGGCAATTTGCACCCAGCTGTACATATTTCACCACGGACATTACCAGGGCATCACATAAAATGCTAAAAGCAAAGTAAGAGATTAGAGAAGGCTTCGTGTATGATACGGATACATGAAAGTTATCAGATCTGCCTTGATCCCACTTTTTACTGTTATAATGTCCCTGTGGAAGAAAACCCCAAAATCCTGAGGAAATGGCATAAAAATCCCTCTCCCTTAGGTAACAGCTGAAGCCTCAGTGCAGCTGATGAGAAAACACAAGTAAACAAGCAAAAATACCGTCTACTTCTGCTGAAGGCACAAGAAAATGATCCGACCCAGACCCTGAGAGTTTGTTTACCACTGTAAAAGAGGCAGGATTACTGAGAAGGGCTCAACCCTGACACCTTAAGACATCTCAGCTTCTGAAGAGAGACTAAAGCAACATAGTGAAAAAACTAACAGACACGGGTGATAAAGTACAGCAATGCAATAGCGGCGAAGGAGAAAGAGTAGAGAAAGAAACAATTTCATTGCACAAAAAGCTAAGCATGGGACAGTGAGAAAAATCTCCCAGTACACTTCAACATTATACCTTTCTGTTATTGAATTGGCTTCTCAACTGTAGATTTTGGTAATATACTCTCTGTTGGATTTCCCCTTTCCTATCTAAGTTCATCAATTCCCTCTCATTTTCTTGAATATTTTGTTTAATAAAGCATTTAGATTATTGTCTCAAGTTTTGTTTTAGGGAAAACCATAAATAATACAGATGGTGGCATATGTTAGTTTAAGAAGTAAAACCTCAGAATTAAGTCCTGCAATTTGTCAATTTTCAACTAAATTTTTCTTCCTAAAAAGGATCATGCTATTAGAAGTAAAGAGATGATAATAAATTATTGCATGGTGATTTCAGACAGCGTTGGTAATTGTGTTAACAGTGTTGATAATTATGTTTTTTTTTTCTTTCTTTAAATATTTATTACTTTGGAAGGCAGAGTGATGACGAAATGAGGAAGAGACAGAGAAGAAAGAGATCTTCTATCCTGTGGTCCACTCCCCCCCGACCCCGCGATGTCTGCAACAGCCAGGCCTTGACCAAGCTATAGGCAAAAGCCAAAATCTCCACATCAGGGACAGAAACCCACGGACTAAGGCCATCATCTGCTGTAGTAGGAATCTGGATCAAAAATACGGAGTATGGCCGGCACTGCGGCTCACTGGGCTAATCCTCCACCTGCGGTGCCAGCATCCCAGGTTCTAGTCCCAGTTGGGGCACTGGTTCTGTCCCGGTTGCTCCTCTTCCAGTCCAGCTCTCTGCTGTGGCCCGGGAGTGCAGTGGAGGATGGCCCAAGTGCTTGGGCCTTGCACCTGCATGGCAGACCAGTAAGAAGCACCTGGCTCCTGGCTTTGGATCAGCGCAGCGCGCCTGCTGTGGTGGCCATTTGGGGGGGATGAATCAATGGAAGGAAGACCTTTCTCTCTGTCTCTCTCTCTCTCACTGTCTAACTCTGCCTGTCAAAAAAAAAAAAAAATACGGAGCAGCCAAGATTCAGACAGCATTTCTATATGGGATGCAGGCATTCCATGCAGCTCACCATTTAACCTGCCCCACTATGTATTATCTTATTCAGAATCACTAATACTGAAGGGTTATAGAAAGAAGGATGAAGCTAACAGTGGATAATATTTTTTGTTATAATCGACATTGATCCTTTGAAAGAAACAAAAAAGATAGGAGTTACTGAGCCAAATGAACCTGTAAACTACCTGTGAACTCACATTGACAAAGATTTTTATTTCACGTTTTGCTTTGTTTTCTGTTGTTTTATAATGCATTTATTGATAATATGGTAATGTATCAATTTTTATGATGATTTTTGGAGTTAACTGAGTCTAGTAGCTGCAGAAATAGACAGTTGTATATTTCATTGACTATTTTGAATTCATGGCAAAACATTTGACCATATTTTTCCACTTGATTGGTGATTTCTTTTGGTAAATGTTCATCTATTAATAGTATTTAAAGCTCTTGCTTTCACTTTTTTATATTGAATCTTTTCATGATATAATATTAGTTCCTTTTTATCATTATTCTTAATGGGATTAGTTGGATTTTTATTGATATTTGCTAGTATATTCAAGTTTGGAATGGGTTACCAGGGCATTGTCCTAAGATGATTTGATTTCATAAAGTGGTAGGTCACTTATCTAAAGTCACAGATCTTACTGATTTCTGCAAACATAGCTTGTCTGTTCACACATACCCTTGTTCTTTACAACAATTCAAATTCTATGAATTCTGTGAAGTACTGACATTAGCCCTGTTTATCTCATTAACAAAATCAACTGTGGCAAAAAATATTTATATCTTCCCACCTTAATGCATATTTACTTAGCAAGTACAACTCTTGTTCATTCATAGTTTTCTGAGATCTGCTTCTACATGACATTTATATCTGGAAAAGGAAATGAGGCTCTTTTAGGCTACTTGTTTTTATTGATTCACTATTGCGTGGTTTCTTCCTAATCTTGGATATTTTTTGTAGGATTTACATGGTGTCTGTCTTTTTGTTGAAATCATGTTGAGAATGTTTGTGTTTATTGATGTAATATCCCTCTCTTCTTGGTATACTTTCTATAAGAGATGCACCTACACTTTGTGCAACATGGACATCTCAGATCAAAGCATACTCCCTTTTGATTTCTTTTGGTATCTGTTTGCTTTAAATTTTTTCATACCATAGAAACAATTTAACACTTCCAACCTTACTTTTTAACATGAGAGACTTGAGTCATTTCTTGTTTTCCCAAATTTTTGTTACAAAACCTGTGATGATAACATTTAATGTCTTTTTTTACAATATAATTTACTTTCAAAAAGTAAAATTCATATGAAATGAAGAGAGAGAGACAGAGATAGACAGAGAGACATAAAGAGACCTCAAATTTTCTGGTTGACTCACCAAACACCTACAATAGCCAGGGTTGACTCTTTTTTTATACCTTGGAACATTGACAAAATTTGATAATTAATAAAATTTGTTAATGTTGCTTCCATTCATCAGTCATGTCTGTTTTCTAAATTATATCCAATGCCTTAAAGCAGTGAACATATTTCAAATCCAGCAGCAAGCAGCCAGCCATTGCTTCTGCAAACTTCTTACAGGGACGAGTCACACAGTCTCAGGACTCCTACTTCGCACTGGCACTTGACAAATCTTTGTGCACCACAGCCTTGCTGTTCCTGTTCTGACACCCAGTACATGTATTCCAATACAAAATGAAAACTATTCTAAATAATACTCTTTAGGCAGAGAAACAACTATATTCTAACCCAACATCAACTTGAGAGTTTAGAAAGGCTCTCGCAAAAAGACAATGTCTTCTTGTTATTTGTAAACTGTCATTCCACTGACACACATCACTGTTATCAGTTTTTTTACCTTCAGCAAATGTTTACTTCATATTTTTTCCTATTTTGAACATTGTGTTTATAGTATGAGTAAGATCTCAATTTTTAGTTTACTTTTTCTATTTTATTTATGTTTTATTTGCCTTCAGAATTTGGGAGCATTAACAGTTTTTCCCAATTTTTACTCAGTGAATAGTAGCTTCACAAGACACTTCAAGAATAAAGGGTATAGGGGCCGTAGCTGTGGCATAGTAGGTTAAGCCGCTGCCTGCAGTGCTGGCTTCCCATATGGGCACTGATTTGAGTACCGGCTGCTCCTCTTCCAATCCAGCTCTCTGCTATGGCCTGGGAAAGCAGTAGAAGATGGCCCAAGTCCTTGGGCCCTGCACCCCTGTGGGAGACCCAGAAGACGCTCTTGGCTCCTTGCTTCTGATCTGTGTAGCTCCTTCCATTGCAGCCAATTGGAGAATGAGCCAATGGATGGAAGACCTCTCTCTCTCTCTCTCTCTCTCTCTCTGACTCGCCTTCTCTCTGTGTGTAACTCTGACTTCCAAGTAAATAATTAAAACTTTTTTAAAAAGGGTATAATGATCAAATGGTATTTTATAGGGAAAATGTTGTAGGTTTTGATTTCACTGTAGATGATTTGCAATGCTCTATGAATGACACCTGTTGAAACTGGTTAAAATTATCATTTCTTATTTCCTAAAAATAAAAAGAATATTTGTTCACTCTTGTTATTATTTAAAAATAATAAATTCAAAATCTTTGAAATTAGTGGCATTAAGTGTCAAATGGCATGATAGTAAATTGTATTCTGCAACATCTGAATATCCTGATTCAAAATTATCACAAAAATTGATATGTGTTAACAGCAAATTGAGACAACTGATTCATGTAAATTAGGTAATTATTCTCTGATGTATGATTGAGACTTTTTATAATTCACAAGAAAGAGAATGGTGATATGATATTGTAAAGAATGCAGAAGAAAGGTCAAAGATACTTCCAGAATTTAGTGGTTTGCAAACTAGAATTTTATCAATTTCACTGATATCAAATTACTGTTTGGAAACTGTCAATTTTTAAAATTAAGTTTTAAAACCTGTCTTGTGACCAGTTTTTTTTTTCCTCTTATTTTTGACAGGCAGAGTGGACAGTGAGAGAGAGAGACAGAGAGAAAGGTCTTCCTTTGCCGTTGGTTCACCCTCCAATGGCCGCCGCGGCTGGCATGCTGCGGCCAGCGCACCGCGCTGATCTGATGGCAGGAGCCAGGTGCCTATTCTGGTCTCCCATGGGCTGCAGGGCCCAAGCACTTGAGCCATCCTCCACTGCACTCCCTGGCCACAGCAGAGAGCTGGCCTGGAAGAGGGGCAGCCGGGACAGAATCGGCGCCCCGACCGGGACTAGAACCTGGTGTGCCGGCGCCGCAAGGTGGAGGATTAGCCTAGTGAGCCATGGCGCCGGCCGTGACCAGTTTTTTAATGTCCTTTTTTCTTACTCCTGAGTACCTTCCTTGGTTACGTCTCTTATCAAAGTCTTCTTGTTACACCTCTTTGATTTAGGCCCCACGAATTTTATATTAAATATCTAAAGGGTCAGATTATACTTAGTCATTTTCCTTTCTCATAAGTTTTGCTAAAGAGCTCCATGCTTGTTCACACTGGCATTTGGACTTCTTGGAGCAGATTGTACACTGTGATTTCTTAAATGAAGTCTCTATTTATAACTGTTGCCTGATGATACAATAGTTCTAAAGCTGGAAGTTTATAAATCTGATAGCCTTGTTATGTGGATTCAAAAATTTGCTATTTTTCAATCCTTATTATTTTGTTTACCATATAGTAAAATTGGAAATGGTTATTTTATTTTACTGTTTGTTTTAACAAGTTTTAATATATTCAGTATGGTTCATAAATTCAATTTTAAGAATATAATTATATCCCCTTCCTGCATCCTTCTTTCTCCCTTTCTTTTTTTGTTTTTGAGATAACATCTTTTAAGTTTAGATTACATTAAAAAGCTTACTGCTTCACCAAATAAGATTAACAAGAAAAAAGGCAAACAGGCCCTAGTTGAGCAGTAATATAGACAATGGTTATAAAGGATAATTGAATGAAAAAAATGACCACTTCACCATATACAGTAAATTGTAAAGTAATCACAGATCATTAAACTATAGTTGTATAACATTCTTAACCATTGCTTTGACCAAGGTACAAAACAGTTTCACAAAGCTATGTTTGCAACAACAATGAGAAATGCAGGCATTACTTTCTTTTTTGTTTGTTTTCTTTTTGATTTCTTTATTTATTTTAGTTCCCACCAAGAAAGGGAGAACATGTGGTATTTGTTGTTCTGTGTTCAGTTTATTTCACTCAACATGATGTCCTCCAGTTGTATCCATTTTGCTGAGAATGATAGAATTTCTTTCTTTTTTTTAACAGCTGAATAATATTCTATTATTGTGTATATATACTACATTCATCAGATGGTGGATACCTTGGTTGCTTCCAAATTTTAGCTATTATGAACAGTGCTGCTATAAACATGGTGATGCAGGTATCTCTTGGATAAAACATGTTCATGTCTCTTGGTTATACATCCAGACCTGGGATTGCTGGATCACATGGCAAGTCTATTTCTAGTTTTTTTAAGAAATCACCACACTGTTTTCCAGAGTGGCTGCACTAATTTACATTCCCACCATGTGACTGCTTGTGTAGTTTCAGATAACTGTGAAAGTGAATTTGCATTACAAATGGGGGGTATTTAGGTGAAGTTTCTTAACCTCTACATCAAAGAGAGTTATTTCTCACAAGCTCCTACAGTATCTCATGTCATAGTTTAAATTTTTTTACGTTTTTACTTGAAAATTTAACATATGAAAATTTTACAGGTTGATAGGTTACTGTGTGATGTTTCAATCCATGCATATGTTGTGTAATATTCACTCAGTGTAAATCTATTTATCTCTTCAAATATTTAACATTTCCTTATGGTCAAAACATCCAACAGCCTGTCTTATAAATTCATGTTTCTAATGAATCATTTTTAGTATGCTAACTTTATCTACAGTTTCCGCACTGTGCATTAGAACCTAGAGCTTCTCACCCCTACCTAGCTATAACCTAACATTCTTTTAATCAACTTTTCTCCTTCCCTCCATCCCCATTTCTTTCCCAGCTTCTGATAATCACTATTATAGCTTTAATTTCCACGAGAACATCTTTTCCTTAAACTCAAGTATCACATGCTGACATACATTTTTTAAAGAATACCTATGAAAATAGTTTTTTATCCAATGCCATTACCTGCACCAATTACTAAAACAGAGATATTTCTTGTAAAATGATCATTTTAATATCAGAAAATGCTATCAAAGGCCAGTATCCATGTGTATCTGTAACATATTTAGATACCTAACGCAATTTAACTTACTACAAATTTGATAATATTAGCAATGTATGACAGATTTGCTTTAGCTTCAACTGAGAATTGATATTATATTATATATGATATTATATATGGCTATTAATTCTGCTGGGGCCGGTGCTGTGGCATAACGGGTAAAGCCACTGCCTGCAGTGCTGGCATCCTACGTGGGCACTGGTTCGAGTCTCGGCTGCTCCACTCCCTATCCAGCTCTCTGTTGTGGCCTGGGAAAGCAGTGGAAGATGGTCCAAGTCCTTGGGTCCCTGAACCTGTGCGGGAGACCTGGAAGAAGCTCCTGGCTCCTGGCTCCTGGCTTCAGATTGGCGTAGCTCCGGCCTTTGCAACCAGTTGGGGAGTGAACCAGAGGAATGGAAGCCTTCTCTCTGCCTCTCCTTCTCTCTCTGTGTAACTCTGACTTTCGAGTAAATAAATAAATCTTTAAAAATAAATTCTCCTATTATTCACTTTTTGTAGTTAGTGAAGTCTATGTTGCACATAACTAAGGGAATGAAACTGATTCAAGATTTTTAATATTTAATATTACTGTATATCAAAAGTAATATTATTGGGGCCAGCACTGTGACATAGCGGTTAAAACCCCAGCCTGCTGTGCCAGCATCCCATATGGGCACTCGTTCAAGTCCCGGCTGCTCCTCTTCGGATCGAACTCTCTGTTACGGCCTGGGAAAGCAGTAAAAGATAGCCCGAGTCCTTGGGCCTCTGCACCAGCATGGGAAACCTGGAAGAAGCTCCTGGCTCCTGGCTTCGGATCAGCTCAGCTCTGGTCATTTGGGGAGTGAACCAGAGGAATGAATGACCTGTCTCTCTGCCTCTCCTTCTCTCTCTGTGTAACTCTGACTTTCAAATAAATAAAATAATTCTTAAAAAAAAAGTAATATTATTAAAAAGCAATCTAATCCAATGCTTTATTTGCAGGAAGTATAATTAATATCAGAAATTATAATTATTGAAGCAATGATGAATTTTCTGTCTTAAGGCAAAAAACTTAATCATTTTGGTGGCATGCTCAGTTTTGGGCCCGAAATGCACAAAATCATGGAACATAATTACACTTCACATTTGAGTTTATTGCTTTTTGAAGATAAAATAGTGCCTTTTGTTGGGAACAGGAAGTCCAACTCTTAATATCCTATTAAAATATAATCGCTCTTGTGAGAATGAAAAAAATGTGGTGGAACATATTCCAATAAATAGTGGATTAGGGATGACACATCTTAAGAAAAAACTGACAGACTTTTGATTTTTTATGTCTAAAAATCCTGTCAACATTGGCATTTTTGGCCTATACATGGTCTCTGGGCTACATTCAGAGCCATCTGTCTGAGTGGCAAACTGCCTATTCATGAATTAGTTGGACCATTTCATCAGGGCAGAAATGCCAAAGAATAATAAGTACAAAAGATCAGATTATATATTTCACCAACTGCTGCTGAATCCATAACAACCTCATATTCACTGCTATATTGTTGTCATAGATGATGACGCCATGTAATCCATCTGAAGTGAAGCCCTTAAGGAATGCTTGATGAAGATATTTTAGATTATCTATGATATTAAAATAATTTATCATTTTTGAACTGAAAGAAATAGCTGCGGATGATTTGTGAAACATGCATGTAGTCGAATGAGTGCAGGATATATTTAAGATAAGTCTATAGTTATAAAACTCCTTAAGATATTGTTGGTTGGTGCACATTATATATTGCTAATCTCTTCCCATGTGGGATAATGCTAACAACTATGAAACATATTTTAAATTGAAAAAAGATAAAGGGAAAAGTGTGTGTGTTTGAATGTGTATTTCTTTAAAAAAACAGTGTGTATGGATTTTCATATCATAACTTATTGGAAATAAACCACTACACTTAACTTCAGTTACATAATGCTCATATAATTTACATGTAATTTGAATGAATTCACTGAAAGATTGTTTATATTTCATCTGTTTGCCTAGTACACATAAATTAGCTCAGGTTTTTTCTCAAATATTTATGCAAATCCTCTGAAAATTCATTTGTTTTTCAAAAATGTATTTTAAGATTCATCTATTTAATTGACACATAATTATATGTATTAATGAGTTATATTATGATTATTTGATACATGAATACATTATGTATTGGCCAAATAAAGATGGTTAACATATCAATCACTTAGTAAATTTATCATTTTGTTGTGAAGACAGCATTTAAAAACCACTCTTGTAGCTACTTTAGAATATGTGATACATTTTTGTTAATTATAGTTACTCTAGAGTGCAACTGGAATTCTATTTACTTTCCTAGGAAGTAAATAGAAGATTATTTTGGATTGTTCTAGAAATGACTATTTTTAAATACTTTGATTTTTGTATTATTTTTAAAAGATTTCATATTGTAACCATGGTATTATTTTCTGTAAATTTCCATACACAGTGAGACCCTATTTAGCGTTTTGCAGTCATAGCATCTTAAGGCATAGAGAATATATTTAATAGAGTAATGCGAACTTTGTAGAGATGGTTGTGAAAGAAATATTGGCAGCTTTGCATTCTGAAAAAAAAAATTCCTTCAGTGACAATTGGGAATCAAGTTTCCTACAGCATGAACAATGGAACAGCACAGGAAAGCTAATGGAATGGAATAAAGAGAATAGACATAATTTGTAATATTTTGTGCAACCCTGGCACTAATCCATAATGAAAATGCTCCCTCTTTACTATTATGGGAGTTCTAATGCCCTTCCAGTTTCAAGTCAGTATCTACACTGCATCATCTTTCTTTTTCATTGTAAAGGGTACCCTGTGAAGAAAATATATTAGCATTGCAGAGTCAGCAATACTTTGTAAGCCTACACCTTTTAAGAAATTAAATCTTTACCCCACCTTGAGTGACACAGAAGCTTTAATTTAATGAAATAATTAGCCTGAAACATGTAGCCAATAAGTTATGAAGGAAATTTATGATCCAATCTCCAGACTCCTTCCATCTAATTTTTTTATTCTTATTATACACAGACATGCTCAGTTGAGAATGCCAACTTTAAGCTATAAAGTGTTATTGCAGAGCACATTCCACAAATATGTCTTACATATTGAGTTACATTAAAAGGTGGTTTATTTCTTTGAATAGTTACTGTTAACTCACTGTATTCACCTACTGTGGGAATTTAAAATTGTGTAGGAAAATACTGTGAGGCATTTAAGGCCCAGTATTTCATAGGAGAGACAAAACTTGTGCATACTTATCACAAATTAAATGTGGAAATTATGAATAAGGGAGGACATCAAGTTCTTTGAGATATAGAAGAGGGAAAGTAGATATCCTGCGGAAAGGAAGAGAAAATAATCTTCAAGGGAGAATTTTGTATTTGATTTTAATCTTGAGCAAGCATGTGGATAGGGAATCTGAGCCAAAAAAGAGGATTAAATGGATAACTGAAAACTCTTACCATGTACTACTAGTAGTTTATCAAAAACACAATTGCAAGTGATAATATCCAACTCTGGGGGAAGTCACAGGTGCAAATGTTAGAGTGAACATTGACATTAGAGCCAGGACATCGACTATTTTATTTTTTTATTAATATAAAGAGAACAAGTTTCATGTGTTTCATAGATACAATTCTAATAAAATAGCCATACTTCCCTTTCTCCCTCTTTCCTTCCCTCCATCCCTCTCCTTCCTTCCTTTTTTTTTCTTTTAGTTTTTTTTCAATAATATACTTTCAATTTACTTTATAATTTCAGACTTCATGCAGCACTAACCATAATGTTCAACAGATAAAAAGTAGAAACAATGAATAATAACTTATAAAAAATAACTTTGGGGGCCAGCACTGTGGCATAGCTGATAAAGCCGCCACCTGCAGTGCCAGCATCCCATATGGGCGCTGGTTCTAGTCTCAGCTGCTCCACTTCTGATCCAGTGCTCTGCTGGCCTGGGAAAGCAGCAGAAGATGGCCCAAGTCCTTGGGCCCCTGCACCCACATGGGAGACCTGGAAGAACCTCCTGGCTCCTGGCTTCAGATAGGTACAGCTCTGGCCGTTGCAGCCAGTTGGAGAGGGAGTCAGCGGATGGAAGACCCACCCTTATCTTTGCCTCTCTGTAACTCTGACTTTCAAATAAATAAATAATCTTTAAAAACATAACTTTGTAATCTCTATCCATGTAAGGTAACTGCATAAGAATTATGCCAGTGATGTGTTGAGAGTAACCACAGCAATAAAATCCCCAAGTCCAGCTTAACTCCAGATAGACTGACTAAATCCATGTAATGTCTATAAAGCAGAAAAAAAATAATACATTTTCAGGCATAAATGCTACTTACATGATGTTCTATGTCTAGAATTCAATGCCCAGCAACAATAAGTTACAAGAGACACAAAAACATAGAAGGAAATGTCAACTTACTTTCAAGATATAAAATAAAAATATAGATATATAAAGCAAACTTGCAGATGAATCTAATATGTTGGAATTGTAAATAATTATGATAAATGTTTTAAACATGCCAGATATTCATAATTTGGTGTTGAATTTCAGATGAAAATAATGAAAGTGAAAGGAAATGATAGAGCTCAGAACAATGGTAACAAAGATAAAGAATTATTTTGAAAAAAGATCATAATTATTTTTGAAAAGGATCATTGTAGCTGATAAGAGAATCAGAGAGCTTAAAGATAGATGATTAGAACTTATCCATGCTGATTCATAGAGAAGAAGGATTAAAGACAAACAATAGAAGTTTCTTAACACAGTGGGGCAATTTGAAAAATAGCACGTATGTGATTGGGACAACAGAAAAGAGAGGATATGAAGAAAAAATTATTTTTATAGACATAATAATAGGATTTTTCAAAGATAATGAAAAATCTGAGTTTGGGTTGAAGGAATAAATTTCTTACAGAAAGGAGACTGTAGGTCACAATGATGTCATGCATCTTTATGAACAAATGGAATTGAGAAGCTCCAAGTTTTCCTTTTTTTTTTTCAATCCTAAAGTACCCTGTTTGATCAGGATGCATCATACACATGTATTAAAATGTCACATTGTAGCTCATAAATATGTACAAAACTGACATGCACTGTTTGCCATCTCAGATCCCCAAAAGCAGGAACATGTACTTGCAGGAGGGCTCCAGGCCAAGGGACAGTGACCTTCTGCTGGTCTGAGGCCATTGGCATCACCTGAGGCTGCCCATTCCTTACCTTATATTGGACAACGAAGGAATCAAATTTACCCTCAGGTGCCATCCACGAGAGGCCCACGGAGTCAAAGGTCACATTTATCACTGGCAGCTCTCCAAGCAGGGCTCCAGGAAGGGTTTGGAGTTCTCCATGGCTGAGATGGGCAGGAGGGGAAAATGGGACCCAGGAAAGTGAGAATATGGTTGAGCTCTCAGAGGGGAGTACTCCTGGGCCCCACCAGCCTCAAGGGAGCCAGGAATGCAACGGGAACTGTCACATCGCTAGTTTCCCTGACCACTAACCCAAGCGGAGAATGTTTTTTTGTGCCAATGATCATTTGGATATTTATAACACCATTTGCAGGCCACACAAAATTATAAAGTTAAAATTTTGCCCACTGTATTTGGTCAAACATTTAATTAACTCACCCATAATGTGGTGACTGGAACTGCTTCTCTTTGGCGAGGCACGTGATATTAGTTGGTATTGATGCTGCTATTCGCTACTGCTTTTCCAGGTTTGCATTGGTCAGTCTGCAGCACAGGTGAATGCTTGCAGTGGTTACGTTTGGGACAGAATTGCTCACAGCAGTAAGTTATTCTGAACACAGATGCTTTCCATGCATGTCTTCTCAAAGTGGGAGACTCATTTCTGGTGTAATATTTATAGCCCTCAGGTTGTAGGAGGTTGTTGTACCTAGCTTTCAGCTCATCGTCACTTTGCAAATGAATGCTTTTGTGTTGCAGGTGACAAGGCAAATCAGCTGTTTCACACTGAACAGTGTAACAAAGATGTTCAATTCCATTTGTTTACTTTTCCCATTCTTTGATCTTTCATTAAATGTCTCAGTTAGTTTCCTTCATTCACCAGCATATTCAAGCGTGAAAGAAGACTACTGTCCTTCCAGACTAGAGAAATGCTCCAGGTTACTCCTTTTCAAGTGCACTTTGCACAGGCATAAGGAGCTGAGAAATTGTTTGGTACCCTAAAGCTTGGCATTGGGTATGTCCGCCATGAATGTTAGAGCACACAGACACTTGCTGTCATTGAGTCCCCTGACAGGTTCTCCCTTCGTCTCCATGATCTGCTTGACTTCATCCTGCAGTTGGTAAAGTCTCACAAGTATATTCCTGTGCCTCAGTCACCACACTTGAAAGTGATAAATGAGATCACCATACCCAGAGTCAAGATGGTTCAGTAACACCTTAAACTGGCAGCTTTCTCCAC
Organism: Lepus europaeus; assembly: GCF_033115175.1. Taxonomy (NCBI): domain Eukaryota; kingdom Metazoa; phylum Chordata; class Mammalia; order Lagomorpha; family Leporidae; genus Lepus; species Lepus europaeus. The sequence continues at coordinate 128,543,890 of NC_084827.1, forward strand.
TCTTAACAAAACTTATGCAAGGCATTATATTGCTATCATAATGATTATACAGAAACATTCCTGGTGTATGATGCAGAGGCATGTGATTAAATCTCTTGGATCGATGGGGCCAGAGCTATGGTGTAAAAGGTTAACCCTCTGCCTGCAGTGCTGGCATCCCCTACGGGTGCTGGTTCAAGCCCCGGCTGCTTCACTTCTGATCCAGCTCTCTGCTATGACTGGGGAAAGCAGTAGAAGATGGCCCAAGTCCTTGAGCCCCTGCACCTCTGTGGGAGACCCGGAAGAAGCCCCTGGTTTCTGGCTTTGGATCGACCTATCTCCAGCTGTTGTGGTCATTTGGGGAGTGGGCCAGTGGACGTGAGATCTCTCTCTCTCTCTCTCTCTCTCTCTCTCTCTCTATATATATATATATATATATCTTTCTCTCTTTCTGCTACTCTCTAATTCTGCCTTTCAAATCAATAAATCTTTAAAAATCTTCTGGATGAAGACTGAGAAGACAGATTTTTCTTGGAAACTGCTATTAATCTTTTCTTGTGAGTCAACCATGGCTAGAGCTCCACGTGAGTAAGGCCACTTAAGATTTCATCTGTTAGCTCAAGCTTTTTCATGGATAAAACGAAGTCTCTCGAAAAGCTCTCACCTCTTGTATTGACAGTAGTTCTTCTTGCATGTTGGGCAGTATTTTTCTTGTCACAAGCCAGAGAGAAAAATTGGATATCTTCAGCAAAATTCTTCAGTTTCTTTTTTGCCAACCTCTTTTATACAATAATCCAACCTGAGACGGTTCTCACAGTCAAACTAACAATCTGAAACCATTATACTTTGGTGCTAACCTCTCTGCAGCAGCCGTCAGACACTCTTTTTCAAACTTTCCCTCTTATGCCAGGCCCTCCAACTCTTTGCAATTAACTTGCTTACTACATAACTCATCTGACAGCTGAATAATGTTAGCTCTGTCACAAGCAGTCCTAGCGAAAGAGGTTTGCTGTATTTCCAAGCTCTGCTGACGAATATTGATTTTATCCAGATGCACTTGGTCTCGCAATTCAGTGAGTTCAGCATGTTATGAGATGTAATGACACTTTGGATTCACTTTTCCTATTATCGCCAATGCCTTGCCACAAACTAGGCGCACAAGTTTGCCTTTGATTTCAGCAACAAAAAAATCACTTGGCCATTTGCCTTAAAATGATCGACATTTTGTGTCAACTTTTTTTTCCCTTTGTAGTCACCATTTCTAGGATGTCACACCAGCTAAGTTTTGATAATTATCCGGACTGTGTGTGGTGCTAATGACATGGTTATTTTGTTTTAATCACTGTTCTAATCCTGTGTCTTGGATCTAAAACATAAACAAAATCCATATCATCGAATTTTGAGGTCTTTTCTGTGTACTGTAATTTACTTAATTTTCATATGAGTTTAGGTTTTGTTGAGAACTGTTGATCATGATGTGTGGATTAAGGTTGTGTTGGACTGATCGTCTGTGTCAAAAAAGTTGACAACAATGTCATCAATCATTGAAGGCAAGGTCAACCTTGTCACAAGGAATATTCTCATCGCATCTCATCTTAGTCATCATCAAATTGCCACAGTTTGACCTCTGTGTGTTAACACTGTTGCAGTGGGTACACTCCTACCCTGCCTCTCACTGACTGTCCCAGGAATCACTGCAATACAGTCAATGAGAAACATAAGTGTGTGTCCCATCATATATTCACATGCGTTCTATCTATCTCGAATGGATGTTCTTACCTTGCCCCTCAAAATGTATGCTGTTATTGTGATTCATTTAATATAAATGTATGCTACCATTAAAGTAATCTTAGATTTAATGAACTGTAAGTCCCATCTGTGGTTGCCTTGGCAGGGCCAGACCAAATGATTTCACTGGCATTTAAATGGCATGTAGGCTGGACATTTTCCACCCTGTTCTAACTCGAAATACATAATTTCCTTCAATGGTCAATATAGCAAACCGACCTTGGTAGTGTTAACAATACATGGAACTTTGTCAGCTATAGAAATCCGAGATGTTTTCACATCACCTAAGAATCACAGTGAACTACAAATAAGATGAACAGCACGTACATACAATGCCACCAAGATATTTAAACTTCTAAAAGTCAAAGATGTAGAGAATATTGAATGCAACCAGACAATGATGGCACATTCCATACAGAAAAGCATAGACAAGAAACCTAGCAGGCTTACATTCAGATACTGTGTAAGCCAAAAGATAATGGAATGATCTCTTTGAAATACTTCAAGAAAAAAACAAAAAAAACCCTGTACCCAAAACTACATTGTGCAAAAATGTCTTACAAAATAAAGGAGAAAAAGATTTTTTTGGGTAAAAGGCGGCTAATGACTTATTGCCATTATATCTATGTTATAAGGACAATTAATAAAAATATATACTAAGTAGAAATATATTTTACCAAAAAAAAGTTTTTCTTGCTAAAATTAAGGACTTTGCAAATCTAGTTGTTGATACAAACCTAATGAAAATAAACACATTATTTCAAAATGTTGCAAAAATAAGCAAAGGGAAGACTGGTGTGATATTGTGCCTATGTAGAGCAAAATAGGCCCCTGTTGTCATGATACTTTAACTATCATTCACAGTTAAATTAAGCATGTAGGTGGCTATGTTAGTTAAAAGATGGATCTCCATCCGGCCGGTGCCACGCGCACTAGGTTAATTTTCCACCTGCAGTGCCGGCATCCCATTTGGGTGTCGGTTCTAGTCTTGGTTGCTCCTCTTCCAGTCCAGCTCTCTGCTGTGGCCTGGGAGGGCAGTGGAGGATGGCCCAAGTCCTTGGGCCCCTGCACCCAAATGGGAGACTGAAAAGAGGCTCCTGGCTCCTGGCTTCAGATCAGCGCATCTCGGGCCATTGCAGCCATTTGGGGAGTGAACCAAGCAGAGGAAGACCTTTCTCTCTCTGTCTCTCACTGTCTGCAACTCTACCTGTCAAATAAATAAATAAAAATCTTAAAAAAAAAAGATGGATCTTCAAATTACTACTAAAATCAAATGTGAATGACAACTGGTAATTACTCATAGGGCCTAGGAAATATGGACATAAAGAAAACATTGCAAGGTAACAAAATAGAGTAGGCATGAAGAAAATAAAGTAAGACAGACACCAGAAAACACCGAGTGGGTTACCTCAATTAGAATGAGTAACCCTGGGGCAGGTGCTGTGGTGCAGTAGGTTAATCCTCTGCCTGCTCCTCTTCCAATCTGGCTTTCTGTTATGTCCTGGGAAAGTAGTAGAAGATGGCCCAAGTCCTTGGGCCCCTGCACCCACATGGAGACCCAGAAGAAGCTCCTGGCTCCTGGCTTCAGATCGGCACAGCTCTAGCCATTGAAGCCATTTAGAGAGTGAACCAGAGGAAGGAAGACCTCTCTCTGACTGCATTTCACCTCTCAAATAAATAAGTAAAATATTAAAAAAAATAGTAGCACAAAATAAAAAATGGGATTTACTCATTTGTGAGAAGTCTGCCCACCAGATAAATTTACCTTTTACTTAGGAAGCACTTCAAAATCAGCAAGTTTTTTGAGTTTTGTATAGTGTAACAGTAACCGGGTACAGGTGATATAAAACTTACAGAGTTGACTCTCAGTGCAATCACATGCAAGGTGGCAGATTCCCACAGGACATAGCTTTACTATGCATTATTGTGACCAAATGATGCTTTTCAGGCTGCTGTTACAAAGCACTTATGTTCTGTTTTTAATTTGTGTTATGTTATTTTAAATGTTGTAATAATATGTTATGTTATTGTGAGGAGTGAGACTGACAAATAGGCAGTCAGGTGAGTTAGCCAGACTTAGTTTTATCAATGATTGACAGGATAGTGAGTAATCCCTGCCTTCTGTTAACCGTTATTCCACTCCTTCCCTGACTGGTTAAATTTAGGTTGGACTTTCAGAAAAGAGCCACTCAGAGAGAGCCACTTTGTGTATGAAAGACCCAGCATTGGCCAACTTCTTTGACAGTTCATCCCTTGGAGCTCTCCCTCCTAACAAATGCGGCAAGAGGTTACTTGCTTTTGGTAAATTTTGCTTTGCTCATTGTCACTTTCTGCATGGAAATTCTTCCACGTTAAACAAGAAATGAGATCATCTTCATACTCCCACAACATTATGTTATGTTATGTTACATGTTGTTATGTTTCAAGGCTAAGTCATTGGCTTTCCCTCTTACTCATACCATGGAAACACTTTAATTTTTACCTGGACTTCTCTTACATGCAGCCAGAACATGCAGTCAAAGAAAGAATAAAACTCTATCTAGAGGCCTCTCAAGGAATGAAGGGCAATTTTAAGGCAAACTTATTTCCTGGCTGACCAGTTTTGGCTTTACCACAGCCACTCTCAAGATTTGCTACTCCTCCACATTTTCTAACCCCCTTTTTTTCTACAGCTTCAATAAAAAGTCCAGACTCTCCTCACTAAAAAAGGTAGTAGTTCTTAAGATGTCAGTTTGATCAACCCTCATCTATGGATAGATTAGACTATCTCTTTCTTTTCCTTCAAGCATGTCTTCATTGTTTTGATTTCCTGCCAGGGACAGGGACTGAGATTTTGGTAAAACTTCATATGTACTCTATTCATTTGATGTTAAATCTATACTATTAGAAACTGCAGACAACAAAAATAACACTATCACCTTTAATACTGCACACTTAATACGAAATACTATACACTAAAATATATTGCTTTAATGAATACTTAACAGTTCACCCTATTATGTGGCTATAGAGATATTGAGAAAACCCTGCATGCTGGTTTCATATACGTTAAAGTAACACATCAATTTCAGTGAGGAAGAGGAAGACTGTCAGGTCACTTGCTAGGGGAAAATAAATTAAATAAATGAGTTTGATAAAGAATTGTTTCATTTTGAAATAACATACTTAAAATAGATTTGCATAACCAATGAAGCCTGGATAGGCATTATAAATTCTGGAGGTAGAGGCATTTAGAAGAATGTGCAAACCATAGAATCATCCAGAAACTATTTAGAGATGGAGAAGGGTAGTGGAACTGAAGTCTGGGAGTTGAGTCCAGATCTGGAGAATTTTGACAAGGAATAATTAAAATGATTTGTGTGAGGAGTAACACAAATGTGCTGTAGAAAGATGACAATAAGAGGGACAAAGCAATAGATTTGAGAAATATTTTAATAATCAAATATACTTAACTTGATAACAAATCAATGCTTTAAATGTGTAATGTAATGAATTAGCTTTGTAGAGTGTTTTCCGATTGCATATTCTGAATATTAAGTTAATCAACTCAATGTATCACATATTAAACACAACTTCAAAGAAAATGTTATATAATAAAATTTTAAGTATGTAATCAATAATTACATTTTGAAATTTCATGCTGCTAAATGTTTCCCTTTAGTGAATTATACATTTATAGCACTCCTCATAAAATAAATGGCTACAAAATTTAGGTTTTTTAAATTAACAACAAATTTAAAAGCTTTAAATGAAACACATTTTCTGTTAGATTAAGCTTGGATAATTCTCAAACTGCAGGATATGTATGAATCAGATATTATTTTGTTAAAAGACAGATTCTGACTTTTTATACCTGGAATGAAACTGAGATTCTGCATTTCTAACATGCACCAAAGAAGCATCTGTGTGATTATCTACAAACTATAGTTTGAATAGCAAAACAATATCAGTATAAATTCACATTTTTAAAGCAGTGACTAATGAAAAATTACTAAATATTAAGTTAGCAGAAGCCTTATAACTGCTCGTACAGTAACTCTTGGCTTTTCTTCAAACTCTTGAAAGCTGGAATCAGCAGGTAAACATCCAGAGATAGCCTGATGAAAGAACACAGTCCAAATGGAAGATCAAGGCACTTCATGTGATAGGCATGAGTCCAACCACCGAATACATGAGGGAAGTCATCGCAGGACATCCTGGCACCAGCCAGCACATAAGCAGATGCATGGGAGAGCCTCGCAGAAGACTCTTAATTTGGCTAAGACAGAAAAACTGCACAAACAACAGACAAAATTGTCAATTAAATAAGTTGTTCTGGTTTCAGCATTTAAGTACTTGTGTGGTTTGTTTCATGGTTATAGCAAAATAGAAAAAAACATTTGTACCTAAATTTTTCAGGCAGTTCATGTGTAAATACTGTCATATTCGTAGTATCAACCTAGATTTTTTCTCCTGTTTTCATTAGCTTAAAAATTTGTATGAGCTTAAAATTCTGTTAAAGCCCTCTTGTTTAGGAATAAGATTGCTTCATGCACATATTTTTATATCCTAGGAGATTACTCATTTTATCTGCCTCACCTCAGTAATGGTAATTACCTTAGTTTTGTTTTGCTTACCTATGAGATCATCTGAGGGACTCAGAAATTTTCATGTATTTGATACTCATTGTGTCAATATCAACATCCTTTCTAGGTATCTTCTGATTTCCCATATAAGTTAGTATCTTAACAAAGTGATTCTGCTGTTCTGGGAATCCTGAGTTTACCAGTATTGCATTAAGGACTTCTTTTTTTATTTTGATTTTTTGATCTGCTATATTGCTTACCTTTTCCCCAAAATTTATTATTATACTATTTTATTAAATCTTTTTTTTTTTTTGACAGGCAGAGTTAGACAGTGAGAGAGAGAGAGACACAGAGAGAAACGTCTTCCATCCCTTGCTTCACCCCCCAATAGCCAGTACAGCCGGCGCGCTGCGCCAATCTGAAGCCAGGAGCCATCTTGTATTATTTTATAAGAATCCTCTAGTTTTTCTTCTTATATTCAATGTTCTAAAATTTGAGAAGGCTAGGTATTAACTCTTTATACATCTGGTAGAATTCTCCAATTAAGAGAATGAATATCACTAAAATTAATTATTCAATCCCCACTTGTTATAGAACAAGTTCACGTTTGCTAATTTCATGTTAAGTTCACATTAGCAGTTTCTGTGATCTAGTAATCTGTCCATTTCATTTCATTGCACATCATTATTCCTAACATCTTTTAAAAATACTTTTCAGTTCTACATGGTCTACAGCAATGTCTTCTTTCAAGTTGAGGCAATATTTTCTTTTTCTTTTAATATCTGTTACTCATCAGTCTAGCTATGATTTTTTTAGCTGTACTCCTATTGTTCCAGTTCATTCATATGATTAATTTGGAATCTTTATTCTTTTTTTAATATAGGAGTTTATCAATATGATTTTTTTCTTTAAATACTGACATGGGAGCACCTGTAAGTGTTGTATGTTGTGTTTTCATTTTTATTTATCTTAAAGTATTTCTTTATCCTTTTATGATTTCTTCTTGACATATCTGCTACGGAAGAGTGTGCTGTTCATTTCACATTTATTTCTGACATTCTCAATTTTCTGTTTGCAATTGATATCTTCTTTTAGTCCTTTGTGATCACAGAATGAATACAATTCCTTTAAAGATTTAGGCTTATTTTATGTTCTTTCATATGGCTTATCCTAGATGGTATTGCAGGTGAGCTCAAAGTAATTAAAATGCAATTTCTGCCCTTTTGTTTATATGTTAGTTGCGTCATGTTGGTTTACAGTTTTTTTCAAGTACTCCACATTTCATTGGACCTTGTGCCTCATTACAGTACCCACTGTGAACTTAAACTCTGCAAACAATGTTGTTGACTAGTCTATTTCTTTCACATATCTATTTATTTGAAAAGAAAATGTGGCCGGTGCCAATGCTCAATAGGCTAATCCTCCGCCTGTGGCACTGGCACACGGGGTTCCAGTCCCGGTCGGGGTACCGGATTCTGTTCCAGTTGCTCCTCTTACAGTCCAACTCTCTGCTGTGGCCCGGGAGTGCAGTGGAGGATGGCCCAAGTTCTTGGGCCCTGCACCCACATGGGAGACCAGGAGAAGCACCTGGCTTCTGGCTTCGGATCAGCGCAGTGCGCTGGCCACAGTGCGCCGGCCACAGTAGCCATTGGAGGTGAACCAATGGAAAAGGAAGACCTTTCTCTCTGTCTCTCTCTCACTGTCTACTCTGTCTGTCAAAAAAAAAAAAAAAAATAAGACAGAGAGAGAGAGAGAGAGAGAGAGAATCAATCTTTTTTTTTTAACTTTTATTTAATGAATATAAATTTCCAGTGTACAGCTTATGGATTACAATGGCTTCCCCCTCCCATAACTTCCCTCCCACCTGCAACCCTCCCCTCTCCCGCTCCCTCCCCCGCTCCCTTCACATCAACATTCATTTTCAATTCTCTTTATATACAGAAGATCAATTTAGTATAAAGATTTCAACAGTTTGCACCCACATAGAAACACAAAGTGAAACATACTGCTTGAGTACTAGTTATAGCATTAAATCAAAATGTACAGCACATTAAGGACAGAGATCCCACATGAGGAGCAAGTGCACAGTGGCTCCTGTTGTTGTCCCAACAAATTGACTCTCTAGTTTATGGTGCCAGTAACCACCCTAGGCTGTCATCATGAGTTGCCAAGGCTATGGAAGCCTTCCAAGTTTGCCAACTCTGCTCATATTTAGACAAGGTCATAAAAGACAGAGTGAGGATAGTAACCAATGATCCTAAGAGTAGCATTTACCAGGTTTGAACAATTATACAGCATTAAGTGGGGAAGCGGACCATCAGTACACACAGGTTGGGAGTAGAGCCTTTGGAGGTAGAGTAGAGGTTATGATTATGAAGGAATGAGGCCCAAGTGTGCTAGACAGGGTCTAGAACAAAGGACAGAGTCATTATTAGAGGAGCTAAGAAAGGTGCTAAGCTACAATTAAGTTTTCTGATTGAGAGGCAAATAGAACCTGATAGAAGGGGCTTGATAATAATCTGGTGGGCTTTAGGCCTTGTAAGTTAAGAGGCCCAGACCTATCTATCTCTTCACATGGGGTATATCCTAAGGGAGGTGTGAACCTCCTAGGGGAAGGCACTCTGTTGACTTTCATTACTTGGCTGGCCTGGGAGGAGAGCTGGCCAGGGAAAGGCAGGGGGCATCTCTAACAAGAAATTTACAGTTCTGCCTGCAATGTTGCTGACCCTACTTGACCATCCCCTCAGCTGCAGTGGTCACTTTGGAAGTTGGGCTGAGTGAAGGGCTTTTCAGCCTAGAGCCAATAAGATCTGTGGCTCTGACCTGGGCATCCTTCGACTCCAGGGCAGGTCCATTTCCAGTGATCCAACTCTTGGCAGAGCTGCCAGGGCTCTTCACAAGCTGACTTCTGCTGAAGCCCAGGCTTACCACATTGAAAGCCACTGCAGTGGACTGGCCTGTTGGGTCTCCTTGAGGGCAGATCACTGTACAGATCAGCCATTAATAGGCCTGCCACCCATTGCTTCTGATGCCGAGCTTTCTTTTCCTCCTGGTTTGTGTTAAAGCAGACCAGAGGATGCAAGTCAAGGGAGCGCCCAAGTCCCATCTCTAATCTTCGGTGGCCTGAACTACAAGTCTATAGTCACAGGCATGTTCTGTAGTAGTTTTTCTAAGGTAGACAATGCCCATGAGGAAAATTATATTCTCACTTAAAAACTTTCTTTCCCTTTGGTCTGAAAGGGAGGTTTTATCTACTTACTGTATACTTCGCTGATGGCGTAGTGAATCTAGCTATGAGATTATTATTTAAGCTCTTATTTTGGCTATGCGATTACAGAAAAATGTTAGCCATCTCTTTTATAAGGTCTAAAGATTAAATTGTGCATCCTAAATATTCCTTCATAATAGAATTAGTTTCCTACCTTGAAGAGAATAGAGAAATGAAAGAACAAGTTGGGCTTAGAATAGAGAAATGAGGGAGCAAGTCCTAGATCGCTTGCTGACAATAGCAGCATCACATGAATACTTAGCAAACCGTTTCAACCATTAGATAACAACTTAAGAAAACATTTACCAGAAGGTCCAATGCCTTCTATAAATTTTAAGAATCATGTATTTGAAAACACCTCTTAAATATCTAACATGGTATAGTTTGTTTAACCAGTAAACTGAAGCACAACCATCTAAAATGTTTTTAGTTTCTTTCTACCAACAAGTTTAAAACATATGATACACAGATTCAGGTCACACAAATTGAAATGTATCTTTGATTGATTTTAGCAGCTTAAATTTATGGACAATCTTATCTATAAGCCATTTAAAATAAAACTCTTTTTTTTTTTTTAATTTTTTGGCAGGCAGAGTGGACAGTGAGAGAGAGAGAGACAGAGAGAAAGGTCTTCCTTTTTGCCGTTGGTTCACCCTCCAATGGCCGCCGCGGTAGCGCGCTGCGGCCGGCGCACCGCACTGTTCCGATGGCAGGAGCCAGGTGCTTATCCTGGTCTCCCATGGGGTGCAGAGCCCAAACACTTGGGCTATCCTCCACTGCACTCCCTGGCCACAGCAGAGAGCTGGCCTGGAAGAGGGGCAACCGGGACAGGATCGGTGCCCAGACCGGGACTAGAACCCGGTGTGCCGGCGCCGCAAGGTGGAGGATTAGCCTGTTGAGCCACGGCGCCGGCCAAAAATAAAACTCTTAATAGAATCAATCTTTCATCTTCTTGTTTATTCCCCAAATTCCCACATTAGCTAGGACTGGGACAGGCCAAAGCCTAGAACCAGAGAACAAGCTGGTTTCCCACATTGGTGGCAGGGCCACAAGGACTACAGCCATATCCACTGTCTTCCATGTCTCATTAGCGGGAAACTTTCAGAAGTGCAGAGTAGCTGGGTCTCTAAGGGTACTCCCATATGAGATGCTCATATCACAAGCCATAGTTTAACTTGCTACACCATTTTTTTTTTTTTTTTTGACAGGCAGAGTGGACAGTGAGAGAGAGAGACAGAGAGAAAGGTCTTCCTTTGCCGTTGGTTCACCCCTCAATGGCCACTGCAGCCAGCGCGCTATGGCTGGCTCACTGCGCTGATCCGAAGCCAGGAGCCAAGTGTTTATCCTGGTCTCCCATGGGGTGCAGGGCCCAAGCACTTGGGCCATGCTCCACTGCACTCCCGGGCCATAGCAGAGAGCTGGCCTGGAAGAGGGGCAACCGGGACAGAATCTGGCGCCCCGACCGGGACTAGAACCCCGTGTGCTGGCGCCGCTAGGCGGAGGATTAGCCTGTTGAGCCCCGGCGCCGGCCGCTACACCAATTTTTGTTTTCTTTCCTTTTTATGGACTTCTGTTGTTAGGTGCATGTATTTTTATAATTGTTAAGTCATTTGAGTGGTTAAACTTTTTTGTTTATTGAATAGCTGCTTTATATCTGCTTAAAATTGATGATTTAAGTTCTATTTTGTCTGATATTAATGTAAAAATGCACTTGCTTTTTTATAGATGCTGTTTGCATGATATACAATTTGCAATGCCTTTATTTTCAACTAACTTGTGTCTTTGAATATGAGGTTTGTCGGTTTGTTTATTTATTTATATGCAGGATATGGCTATAACGTGTTCCTTAAATTGTCTCAAAAAATTTTTTGCTTTTGATTCACAAATAATACATTAACCTATCAGGCTTTTCTATTTTTTTCATTTTTATTAATACAAAGAGAACAGATTTCATGTGTTTCATAGGTATAGTTCTAAGAAGGTAACCACATTGCCTTCCTTCCCCCTCCCTCCCGTAATATTCCTTCTTCCCTCCCTTATTTTATTTTCATTAATTTTTGCTAAGACATAATTGTAATCCACTCTACAATCACAGGCTTAGTTCATCACTAACCATAATATTCAACAAGGAAAAAGTAGGAAGACCACAGTTCCACAGGATTACAATAGAGCTGAAAATAGCAATTGTACACATCATGCTCTTAATTGAGGGGTTGAGCTATATCTGCTATTTTGCCATTATTTCTCCCACTTGTCTGTTAGTATATTGTCACTTTGCGGCTCAGTGGCTCCTTTATTGCCTTATTTGGCATAAATGCGTATTTTCTAGTGTAACACTAATGTCCTTTGATAATGTATTTTGAATATTTTTCTTAGTGGTTGCTTTAGGAATTGTAACACATATCTCAACTTTTCAAAATATACTTCAGAATTTTATTAATACAATTCCAGTAAGATATGGAAACTCTCTATTTTGTGCTAATATTATTGTAAATATTATGTTTGGATATATCACAAACTGAATAATATGTTGGTGTTACTCTACATAATTTTATGCTATTAAATAAGAACAGAAAATATATTTAGAAAGCTTGTTAATTAACTTTCTTGCTTATCATTTCTTATTTTCTTTATTTTTTTCCTCTTAATTTGAATTCCCACCTTGTGCAATTTTTTTTGTTGATATAGGTTAGCTATTATCTCCATATCCTGTCTGATGTTATTCTCTGATATATTACATTTTTTATAATAAGTTACAATACTACAAATATATACATCCTGTTTTTAAAATTACTTTTAAATCAATTAAGATGAAAAATAAAAATATATAACTGACCAGCACTGGGTTCAGTTCCAATGTATGGTTAGGCTGATGGAAGAAAAAGCACAAATTTGGTGAATAAAACAACAGAAATTTATTTTTTCTCAGCTCTGAGGTTGGAAGTCTGCAATCAATTGTGAGCAAGCTTGACCCCCTCTGTGGTTCCTATGGGAAGTTTCTGTTCTGCATCTTGCTTCTGGCTTAGAGATGAGTGTCTTCTATCTGTGTTGTCCAAGTTCTTCTAAAAGTGCATCTAAGTTTTCTCTATTTGTAAGGACAAAAATCTTATGGAATTGAAGACAATCCTCATAACTCATTTTAATTTAACTACTCCTTTAAGGACTCTATCTCCAAATATGAGGTACTGGCAATTAGGAGGTTAGCATGTGAACTTTCAGGGGGTCACAGTTCTTCCCATAACAACCAGTGTTTATTTTCATGTGGAATTAATTGAATTACAATCTGGTGTTACTTGCTTCCAGCTACAAAATCATCCTTTACTGTTTCTTATAAGTTTGATCTGTTCACAATTAAGTTTCTTAGAAATTGTTGATAAAGGAATATGTTTTGTTTTGTTTTGTTTTCTTTCTGGTCTTTGTAAAAGATAACTTTTTATGATACGCTGTTGGTGGACAGCTCCCTTGCCAACCCATTGAACATATCATTCCACTGCCTTCCGGTTTTCTTTTTCTTTTTAATATTTATTCATTTATTTGACACTCAGAGTTACAGAGACAAAAGGAGAGACACACACAGAGAGATCTTCCATCTGCTAGTTCACTCCCCAGATGTCTCAGGTGGCTGCATTGAGCAGGATTGAGCCAGGCAGAGGTCAGGCCCAGTAGATTCATCCTGCTCTGCCACATGGGTAGCAGGGACCCAAGCACTTGGACCATCTTCTGCTGCTTTCCCAGGCCATCAGCAAGGAGCTGGATCGGAAAGTGGAGCAGCCGGAACTCTACTGGATTGAGATTCCAGCGTCATAGACAGCAGCTTACCCATTAGCCTCCTAATTTTCTTGTTGAGTAATTACTTGTTAATCTTACACATGACAGACTTTTATAAGCCCTTATACTTGGGCAACTCATTTTTCTCTTGCTGCTTTTAATATTTTGTCTTTATTTTCAATATTTTGGTAATATATCTAGGGGTGAGCTTCTTGAAATTTAACAAGATGGTGTTGTTGCATTTCCTACATATATAGGATGATGATTTTGTCAATTTTAGGGAGGATTGCAAGTCTTATTTATATGAATATGTTTCTGCCCCTTCTCTCTCCTCTTCTGATAACATTGTCATCATTGATTTGTTGATTTACCTGACTACATTGCACCTTTTCCTGGTTTCTTATTTTTTTTCCCTTTTGTTTTAAAGGCTGAATAACTGTTGAATTGCCTTCATGTGCAATGATTCTTTTCTCTGACAGATAAAATCTACTGCTAAGTCAGTCCCATTTTTTTTCATTTTTGTTACTATTCTTCAACTTCAAAATTTCAATTTGGTTCTTTTTAGAAAGCCAAGTGTTTTTATTTATTTATTTATTTATTTTTGACAGGCAGAGTGGACAGTGAGAGAGAGAGAGAGAGAGAGAGAGAGAGAAAGGCCTTCCTTTTTCTGTTGGTTCACCCCTCAATGGCTGCTCCGGCTGGCACACCGCGCTGATCTGAAGCCAGGAGCCAGGTGCTTCTCCTGGTCTCTCATGCGGGTGCAGGGCCCAAGCACTTGGGCCATCCTCCACTGCCTTCCCGGGCCACAGCAGAGAGCTGGCCTGGAAGAGGAGCAACCGGGACAGAATGCGGCGCCCCGCCAGGACTAGAACTCAGGGTGCTGGCGTCTCAGGCGGAGGATTAGCCTATTGAGCCGTGGCGCTGGCCAGAAAGCCAAGTTTTTATAGATACTCTCTATGTGGTGATTCAATGCCAACAAGCTTTCCTTTAATTTTCTAAGCATAGTGAACTTTCTTGTTTTGAATATCATTCCAAAGGTGGTTTAAAATTTTTGTCTGCTAAGTAACAACACCAGAGACTCTGCAAAGGTGGTCCTTTTTTTTTTAATATTTATTTATTCATTTGAAAGAGTTACATAGGGAGAAAAGGAGAGAGAGAGAGAGAAAGAGAGAGAGAGAGAGAGAGAGAGAGAGGTCTTCTATCCGCTGGTTAACTTCCCAATTGGCCACAATGGCCGGAGCTGCACCAATCCGAAGTTAGGAGCCAGGAGCTTCTTCCGGGTCTCCCATATGGGTGCAGGGGCCCAAGGACTTGGGCCATCTTCCACTGCTTTCCCAGGCCACAGCAGAGAACTGGATCAGAAGTGGAGCAGCCAGGACTCATCCCAGTGCCCATATGGGATGCTGGCACTGCAGGCAGCAGCTTTACCCGCTATGCCACAGCATTGGCCCCAAGGCAGCTCCTTTGAATGTCTTTTTTTTTTTCCTGAATATGGGTTACTCCTGTTTTTTCTTTTCATATCTGATAATTTTTTTTTTGTTGTTGTAATCTGGAAATTTTAGATAACCTATTGTCACAACACTGGATTTAGATCCTACCCCCCATTCTGGGGTTTGTTTTTTGCTTACTTATTTACTAACCTGACTGGATTATATCTGGGAAACTTGCTTCTTCTCACAGTGTGCACCCCTTGATATGTCTTAGAGAGAACACTCCTAGGCTCATACATGATTTACCTGACCACTAGTGGATGACTATGATTTTAGTCTGGCTTTTTTCAACTGCTTTTCCCCCATAATCTCTTGGTTAAACTTCTTGGTTATCCACTTCGATTGTTTCACAGTCAGCTGTTAATTTACATTAATAGCTAGCAGATGTCCCATTGTTTTTGATAACACTACTGGGGAGAAATTGCTCCACAGTCTGGTCCAGCGACATTTGGGGACCTTTTTTTTTTTAAAAAAAAGATTTATTTTATATATTTGAAAGACAGAGTTACACAGAGAGGTAGAGACAGAGAGAGAGGTCTTCCATCCGATGATTCACTCCCCAGATGGCTGCAATGCCTGGAGCTGCGCTGACCCGAAGTCAGGAGATAGGGGCTTCTTCTGTGTCTCCCATGAGGGTACAGGGGCCCAAGGACTTGGGCCATCTTCTACTGCTTTCCCAGGCCATAGCAGAGAGCTGGATCAGAAGAGGAGCAGTCAGGACTAGAACTGGCGCTGATATGGGATGCCGGTGCTTCAGGCTGGGACTTTTACCCACTGCACCACAGCGCCGGCGCCAGCATCTGGGCACCTTTAAGGCTGAACCATCAATATTTCATTTTAGCTTTCTCATTCCTTCATTTTATTCTGTTTAAATGTGTACATGACCTATTTGGTATTTGAACCACAGAGTCTTCAGCCTCTTCTTATTTGCCCTTTCTCTATTCAAAAAAAAAAAAAAAAAAAAAAAAAGCAGTCTCTTTAGTCAGCTTTGATTGGAACAGTGACGTCTCCATACCACCATATAGGAGTGAAATTGAAGAGAAATTGAAGAGAGCACACTGCTCTTCTCTGTGATCTTGGTCAGTAAGCAAACCATTGGCCATCAGTATTTGATTGCCTCTTAAATGTGGATTTCGTTTTCATGAACAACCAGTGCTAGAGACAATTCTTAGCTTGCTGAATTCATGGTAGATTTTTCTACCCTATGTATTGCGGGAGGGGAGCAAGGCAACCATAGTCCTCTTGGCCACATCTATTTGGAATAGAAGTTCTGCAACTCAGAGTTGAGAATACCACAGAATAGAAAGTTACTTCTTCCTATATTAAATTGTAGCCCTACACTGAAAATATATCCCTAAACTAAAAAGTGGTGATATAGGGATCTTGATATTTTGGTCATATCTTACCAGTAAAGATCAATCATTGCAGTAGGTTGTGAGAGGGAACAGTAGTTAAAGGTGGATTTTTATCCAAATGGCACAGACTCCCACTCTTTTTACTAAGCCCAACTACACAATTTTTTTCCTTCTCTATTTGGAGAAAAAAAGAATGAGATACTTTTTATAAATGCATGTAACTTTTTTAAAAGATTTATTATATTTATTAGCAATTCAGAGTTACACAGAGAGAGAAGAGGTAGAGAGAGAGAGAGAGAGAGAGAGAGGTCCTCCATCTGATGGTTCACACCCCAATTGGCCACAACAGCCGGAACTGTGCTGATACGAAGCCAGGAGCCAGGAGCTTCTTCCCGGTCTCCCATGTAGGTGCAGGGCCCAAGCACTTGGGCCATCCTCCACTGCCTTCCCCAGGCCACAGCAGAGAGCTGGACTGGAAGTGGAGCAGCCAGGATTCGAACAGGCGCCCATATGGGATGCCGGGCTTCAGGCCAGTGCATTAACCCGCTGCACCACAGCGCCAGCCCCTAAATGTATGTAACTTAAAAAATAAGGTTTTCCAGTTGATGTGGAGGGCTCTGTAATTTAGTCCATCTGTAACACTTTCTCGGATAAATATTTCTCTATTTGCTGTTTACCCTTAGGAAAATATACACACACCACAGACTGTTTCACTATGGGCCGTATTCACTGATCTTCTCTCTACCCTTCCTGAGGTCCCTTGCATCAACTTTTGAGGTTTCCAATACATGGTATCCTTTCTCAGTTGGAATATTATTAATGGTTATGCAGATTTTGTAGTCAGAAAGGGGTAATGTCCATTCACACAGTAGCCGTGTAAAATTTCGAAGTTAGTTCCAAAGGAGTTGTTTCATATGCAATAGAGAGATGTTAGGATAAAAGAGCTGCTGTGTGAGAAATTCAGGAAGACATACCTATCTGTCATTCATATATATATATATATATATATATGAATGAAAACATGTCTGAGTGAAAGCAAGACATAATGATTGGTAAGAGCAATGAAATTCAGAGAAGAGTATGTAGGAGTGACAAGTGGGAGATGCTGAAGGACCACAATGATATACTTGCATATATGTGAGTGTGTATATATATATATATATATATATATATATAAAACTATCTATCCACCTACTTATTTATTAGTTTGCATATTTGTGTGTATGCATGAATATATCTCTGAGTACATTTGTAATGGAATTGCTTCATCAAATATATGAGCATTTAAATTTTTGAGTTATTGCCAATTTGCCTTAAAAGGAAGTTAGCTGTTATTCTTAGGAATATGAAAAGAAAAAATGATATTGGATTTAAGGAAATTAGACATTTTGACTTGAGCATATAAAAATGTGTTAGCATCTTCACAACTCAGAATGATTGTATTGCATGCATTTTGACTATCTGTTCTAAAAAAATCACAAAATAACTGTGATATTTTCCTTCAATACACATTTAGGAATAAAGAATAATGTGTTTCTACATTAAAATTATGTCATTATAATTAAAGGATTTTATTTGTTTTAAACTCACTAAACATATGCATGACTTCATCATTTTAAAACCAGCAATGTTTTGGAAAGATAGTCATTCAAAGTGAGTCAGTATCAGTTGTGAAATAACTGTGGAGAATAAATAAATTTATGGATAATTAGCCAAATTAGCATCAAATGCACAGTACTTTTTCTGCTATAGTTTTCTGCATACATTTTAAGATTCATATTTTGAGGAAAAATTCTAATCCATTAATTTTATTGAGCATTGCCAGCCACTGCTAGGAGAACAGATGAATCATTTCTATGCCAGATAGAAATTCTTTAAATAAATGATAGATGAACATGTAAAAAGTCAATGGGTAGGAGGAAGCTGATTACTGTACAGTGTTGATAGCGTTTTACTCTCCTACAAACTCGCAGAATAAGCTAAAGTGAAATTATGATTGAAGGACATTTAAATACTTGGGATTCTTTCATGGTGGGGAAATTTTATAACTTTGGTGATATTTTTTAGAAGCCAAGGGATCCATTAAAAGAAAATATGGAACTTATCTACCCAGTAGCATGATCTAATAAAATTTAGTGTAAAATAGATAAGAAATTATATTTGAAAAATAACTTTTTTGAAAAGATCTATCTGTGGGAATATGCACACAAATGAATACAATATACCATTCTGAAGTTTTATAAAGAACCTTTTTCATGCTGTTCTATACTGACAATAATTTGTGTTACAAATTCTATTCTAGTAAGACAATCTGACTTGCTGCTTTAAAAATGACTTGCGTTCTTGCAGTGCTGGCCCTATATGGAGGCAAATTACTTGGATATCTACATACACAGTAGCGTCCATGATGGAAAACTTGCCCTCTCTGCCAACTCTCCCCTCCTCACCATCTGCCTAAGAACATTGATAGCCTAATGTTGAAAAGACTCACAAAAGGATTACAAGAATTACTTGGTTGTAGATTACCCACACATGAAAATGTATGATTTTTGTCATTATGACTGACTTTTCTTCCTTTTGTCTTTTATTAAAATATATCTAAATCTTGCAAATGTTTGTTATCTTGTTGTAATGTCCCATTAAGGAGAATTTTTTATGCTACTGACTACCATGTGATTTTTTTCCTCTATCTTTAATCTAGTAAACACTTCTGAAACCAGATGATGTTTTCCAATCCTCTACTAAGTATTTTACTTAGATACTTCATTACTTTAAGCAGTCCAAGTCCTAGTTATTGATATGTAGGTGGCTTTCCAGGGAGAAAGGAGTAAATGTTCTGCTTATCCTGCCTACTAGAATTAGTCAGGAGCAAGAGGAACAAAAGTGTCCCTAATTTATATCATTGATCTAATTTTATTTCCATTATTTTTATGTGTTTTTTATAGTTTTTGCTTACTTTTTCAGAATGCAACACTATGAAAATAAACTTGAATACCACTGATAGGTTTCACAAGCTAAGGCGTTCTACAACTATTCTCTTGTCAACCCATTATTCTTTATTTGGTAAGTTTTAGAAGAGTTTGTGTTTGTTTGCATTGCAGAGGATCAAAGATGAAAATACAAAATACATAAGTTTATGAGTACTGATGTACACATGACTAGTTATTGTACCAAATGTTTTTCATATTTTATACTGCCTAGAGGATTTCTTATCATCTCTGCTTGTTGCTTTTAGAATGAAAACTTGTGTGGTTCAAAGATGTTGGGACTGCATTGTGTCACTAAATTAAAATAAAATATTTTACATGAGGTACTCCCCTCCTCCTTGTTTCTCACTTCTTCCAGTAACTGGGTCCATTCTTTCTTCTGTGATTTGTTCGACATAACTGGTATGGGTACAGGAATTCAGATCTTTTCCCCTCAACAGAATATGTTCATCAATTTGAACTGCCATAACAAGCAACCATAGACTGGTGGGCTTTCTGAAATATAAGACGTTTGCTTTCTCACAGTTAGAGAAAATGAAAGGCCAAACCTGAGGTGCTACAGAGTTGGGTTTTGGTGAGGTCTCCTTCTCTTTCTGGTTTGAAGTTGGCCACCCTCCTGCTCTCACTTTACACGGCTTTGCCATTGCATGCAAAAACCCAGAAAGTCCTGGCGCCACATCTTCTGAGGACCCCCGTCTTATAAGATTAAGGCCCTAATCCCATGAGCTGATTTACACTTATTATTATTATTATTATTTTTTACCATTCTAAGGGCTCTACCTCCAAGATCTCCAAGTATAGTCATAATAGTGATTTAGGCTCAGATCCGATGCTGTGGTGTGGTGGGTTCAGCCACTGATTGCAGTGTCGGCATCCCATATGGGCACCGGTTTGAGACCCGGCTCCATTTCCAATCCAGATCTCTACTATGGCCTGGGAAACAGTGGAAGATGGCCCAAGTCCTTGGACCCCTGCACCCATGTGGAAGACCTGGAAGAAGCTCCTGGCGCCTGGCTTTGGATCGGCGCAGCTCCGGGCATTGCAGCTAATTGGGGAGTGAATCAGCGATGGAAGACCCCTCTCTCTCTCTCTCTGCCTCTCCTCTCTCTGTGAAAATCTGAATTTCAAATAATAGTGCTTTAGGCTCAATACATGATCTGTAATGTTAACAATTTTGTGCATAACAGAAAATGGGCATGAATTACCCAGCTTCTCCCCTTCTTATCAGTGTTTTGTGACATCGTATTTTTCTTCATTTTAGACATTCTTATAGATCAATGGAGTGACATTTCATTTAAATCTGCATTTGGTTTTGACTTGTATTTCTCAAATGACTAATGAAAGTTAACATTGTTTCATGTTCTTACCTCCTTCTGTATATAATCTTCAGTAACATGTCTATTTCTGTCTTTCCCATGGCCTAGCTGAATTTTTAAATGATGAGTTTGAAATCCTTATATATTGTTAACAGGGATGCAAATTAGTATGACTATTATACAGAATAGTATGGAAACTTCAAAAAACTAAAAAATAGGTCTGCCATATGATCTGGTTATGTCACTTTTGGGTACATATCCAAAGGATAGTGTTCATTGTAACACTATTCATAATAGTCAAGATATAGACTCAGACTTGGCATCCATTAATAGATACATGGAAAAAGAATAGGAAATATTGTTTAATCACAAAGCAAAACAGAACCCTGATATTTGCAGCAAAATTGATGAAATTGTAGATCATTATGTTAACTGAAATAAATCACATATAGAATGACAAATTCTGTGTGATTTCTCTATTATGTAGAAACTAAGAGAAGTCAGTCTGAGTGTGGAGCAGTGATTACTGGAGTCTGGGAATGGTGAGGAGGAGGAGGATTTGAGGGAGGCTGAATAAAAAGTAGAAATACAGAATTAGTAAGGAATAAATTCTAGTGCTCCACAGAACAATAAGGTAACTATGCCTCAAAATAACGTAATTTTATGAAAAACTAAAAGAGAGGAACTTGTAGATAGTAAACATGAAAATAAGGAAATGAAAATACTATTTGACTGCTAAGTATACATCAAAACATAGACTGAAATATCACACTGTACCTGATATAAACATATAACTCAGAATAATAAAAAATAAAAATAAATTACTTCTTCCGTATTTTATAGGGAAGCTGTCATTTACATGATTTGCAAAGATTTTCTCCAAGTCTATATTTTTTTCATAGTGTTATCAGGGTTTTAAAATAGCAAATGATTTTAATTATATTAAAGTTCAATTCAACACTTTTTTCTTAAATTTCATCGTTATTGTAGTGTCATCTTTGCCCAGTTCTAGGTGCCCACACTATTCTGCAATTTTTTAGCAGATTTTTATGAGTATAGAAACTAGTCTGGAAAATAGTTTGGCAATTGCTTTTTAAACTAAAAACAGAGTTACCATATGAGTCAGCATTGCATAAATTCCAGAGAAATGAAGTTCTATTTTCACACAGAAAATTTGTACATCAGCGTTTATAACATTTTATTTTTGATAGCTGAATTCTCAAAAATCTCCCAATTGCAAATTGATTAAGTGAATTGGGATGAATCCATACAACAAAATACTAGCAAACAATAAAAAGGTACATGCTATTTATACATATGACTTTAATGAATTGTGAGGAACTTACACAAAGTAAATGCAACCAGCATCAAAAGGGTACTTATTTCATTATTTCACTTAGCTTACATTTGCAAAATAGTGTAATTACACAGATAGAGTATTGATTAGTGGTTCCATGGATTAGGGATGGGGTAGATGGTGGGTTATGACAATGTGGACATAGCACAAGGAACTCTTTTTAATAATGTTGGTTGTATGAAACTACAAGTGGTAAAATGGTAAAGTTGCATGAAACTGCACATACACAGGGACACATGTCCAAAAATGAGTGCATATACAAGTAGTAAAATAAAACTAAGTTTTATACCATCACCAACTTCTTAGTTTTGATTTAATACTTCAAGTAGGCAAAATGATAATATTTGGAGGGAGTGTGAAAGGGTAGGTGAGACATCTCTTTAGATATCTTTGAAACATCTTAAAAGAATCTAAAATTATTTCAAAATTAAAAAATTAAAAGAAAAATCACTTATTTCATAATTACTGGAGGTTATTTTTTTTTTTACCTACAACTAATAGACCCATTTTCAACTTTCCTTTTGCAGTCTTCATATGATTAATCAGCTGTGAATATCAAAAGCAGGTTATTTTGTGGTCATCATTGCTGTTGTTTTAGCACAAAAGCTAAGAAATATTGTCAGAATGCAGCAGTTTTCAGGTTGTAACAAAGAATAATCTTAAATATATATGTGTTTATATATATATATATATATACATATATATATTTCTTTTTTTACTTTTCTTTTTTCTCACCCTCAAGACTCTTAAAGCCTATCAGGGCAATGAAGTTTTCCTTGATAGTTCCTTTCCAGATCTATTTTATAAGCACTAATTACATGATGTGTACATAGAATTATCTTATTTATGCCAAAATTGAACACTTATCACTGAGTAACTGTTTCAGTTCAATGAATTAAGCAAACTGAAGATACTATCATTTACTATTATTTCACAATATGTGTTTGTGTCTATAAACCTTGTATTCTGGTTGAAATATATATAAATAAATTAACCATATATTCGATTCAAAATCATCCTCAAAGTATGGACATTAGCTTGTAAATTATGACTTTTGATTTCCTTCTCTTAAAGTAAATTAAGCACTGCTATATATAAGATACTATATATAAGATACATATCAAAACAAAACTTTATATTCCACGATGAGATAATCATTACCTCAAATTTAGAAAAATTTCCATGGATAATGTTGAAAAAGGAAAGAGGTTTAGAAATCAAAAAACAGAATTTGAATAACAGGAATTGTTATTAATTGGAAAGTGAATAATGCGAACAGCCAATTGATTACAATGTCAGGTAAAGTAGAGTAGCTATCATGACTTAAGGTGAAATTTGGGCAAAGATAAGAAGAAGATGAATACAATGAAATGATCATAAGAGAAAAAGACACAGAACCTTATTAATCAAAAAAAAAAAAGAGAGAGAGAGAGAGAGAAAGGTTTAGCTCAAAATCCTAGTGTGGGAGTGTGCCTGAATTATTCTCAGAAGAGATAGGCCCACATGGCTAGAATACAGTGGGCTAGCAGAGAGGACAGAGGTGAGTTCAGAAACTAAGTTTTGGGAAAAAAAAAAAAAAAACAGTAGAGGAAGGATTAGTATGAGCTTAGTATCTGTGAAAGAGCTAGAAAGTTTACACTATCAAACCAGCTCTCTGCTGTGGCCAGGGAGTGCAGTGGAGGATGGCCCAAGTGCTTGGGCCCTGCACCCCATGGGAGACCAGGAGAAGCACCTGGCTCCTGCCATCAGATCAGCGCGGTGCATCGGCCACAGCGCGCCTACCGCGGCGGCCATTGGAGGGTGAACCAACGGCAAAAGGAAGACCTTTCTCTCTGTCTCTCTCTCACTGTCCACTCTGCCTGTCAAAAAAAAAAAAAAAAAAAAAAACCACAATTGAAAGCCATGTCACTGGATCCTATTTCCAAAGCAGTGAGGGTGGGGAAAAAAGTAGAGATCAAGGACTAATTCAGAAAACTTCAAAATTTAACTTCTCACAAAAGAGAATGAACTGGAGATTAACAAAGAGATAGAGACATAGATAATGTAAGAACAACACCAAAAGAGTGTATAGCACTAAAAGCTCAGCTTGTACTTCGACTATTATTTTTTTTTTGAAATAGCAGTTTGATCTTCTTTTTTTTATTTAGTAAATATGAATTTCCAAAGTACAGTTTATGGATTACAATGGCTTCCCCCCCCTCCATAATTTCCCTCCCACTCGCACCCCCCATCTCCCGCTCCCTCTCCCATTCAATTCACATCAAGATTAATTTTCAATTGTCTTTATATACAGAAGATTGATTTAGTATATATTAAGTAAAGATTTCATCAGTTTGCACCCACACAGAAACACAAAGTGTAAAATACAGTTTCAGTACTAGTTATAGCATTACTTCACATTGGACAACACATTAAGGACAGATCCCACATGAGAAGTAAGTCACAGTGACTTCTGTTGTTGACTTAACAAATTGACACTCTTGTTTATGGCATCAGTAATCTCCCTAGGCTCTACTCATGAGTTGCCAAGGCTATGGAAGCCTTTTGAGTTCACCGACTTCGATCTTATTCGGACAGTGTCATAGTCAAAGCGGAAGTTATCTCCTCCCTTCAGAGAAAGGTACCTCCTTTTTGATGGCCCTGTTCTTTCCACTGGGATCTCACTCACAGAGATCTTTCATTTAGGTCTTCTTCTTTTTTTTTTTTTTTCTCCAGAGTGTCTTGGTTTTCCATGCCTAAAATACTCTCATGGGCTCTTAAGACAGATCCGAATGCCTTAAGGGCTGACCCTGAGGCCAGAGTGCTATTTAGGACATCTGCCATTCTATGAGTCTGCTGTGTATCCCACTTCCCATGTTGTATCGTTCTCTTCCTTTTTGATTCTATCAGTTAGTATTAGCAGACACTAGTCTTGTTTGTGTGATCCCTTTGACTCTCAGAGCTATCAGTGTGATCAATTGTGAACTGAAATTGATCACTTGGACTAGTGAGATGGCATTGGTACATGCCACCTTGATGGGATTGTATTGGAATCCCCTGGCACGTTTCTAACCCATCTTTTGGGGCAAGTCCAATTGAGCATGCCCCAAATTGTACACCTCCTCCCTCTCTTATTCAATCCAAACATTTACAGCCAACTTATATTTGATCAAGGATCCAAAACCAATCCCTGGAGTAAGGACAGTCTATTCAATAAATAGTGCTGGGAAAATTGGATTTCCACGTGCAGAAGCTTGAAGCAAGACCCATACCTTTCACCTTACACAAAAATTCACTCAAAATGGATTAAAGACTTAAATCTATGACCCGACACCATCAAATTATTAGAGAACATTAGAGAAACCCTGCAAGATATAGGTACTGGCAATGACTTCTTGGAAAAGACCCCAGAAACACAGGCAGTCAAAGTCAAAATTAATATTTGGGATTGCATCACATTGAGCAGTTTCTGCACTTCAAAAGAAACAGTCAGGAAAGTGAAGAGGCAACTGACAGAATGGGAAAAAATATTTGCAAACTATGCAATAGATAAAGAGATGATAACCAGAATCTACAAAGAAATCAAGAAACTCCACAACAACAAAACAAACAACCTTCTTAAGAGATGGGCCAAGGACATCAATAGACATTTTTCAAAAGAGGAAATCCAAATGGCCAACAGACACATGAAAAAATGTTCAAGATCACTAGCAATCAGAGAAATGCAAATCAAAACCACAATGAGGTTTCACCTCACCCTGGTGAGAATGGCTCACATTCAGAAATCCACTAACAATAGATGCTAGAGAGGATATGGGGAAAAAGGGACACTAACCCACTGTTGGTGGGAATGCAAACTGGTTAAGCCACTATGGAAGTCAGTCTGGAGATTCCTCAGAAACCTGAATATAACCCTACCATACAACCCAGCCATCCCACTCCTTGGAATTTACCCAAAGGAAATTAATTTGGCAAACAAAAAAGCTGTCTGCACATTAATGTTTATTGCAGCTCAATTCTCAATAGCTAATACCTGGAACCAACACAACTGCCCATCAACAGTAGACTGGATAAAGAAATTATGGGACATGTACTCTATAGAATACTATACAGCAGTCAAAAACAATGAAACCAAGTCATTTGCAACAAGATGGAGGAATCTGGAAAACATCATGCTGAGTGAAATAAGCCAGTCCCAGAGGGACAAATATCATATGTTCCCCCTGATTGGTGACAAATAACTGAGCACCAAAGGGAAAACCTGTTGAAGTGAAATGGACACTATGAGAAACAGTGACTTGATCAGCTTTTGTGCTGACTGTTGATGTACAATGTAATACTTTATCCATTTTAGTATTTTTTTTGTTCTAGTACTATTGGTTGAACTCTGTAATTAACACACAATTATTCTTAGGTGTTTACATTTTAATTGAAAAGTGATCCCTGTTACTTCGACTATTTTTTAAAGAATAAAGTTCAGCAATTCTATTAAAAAAATATTGAATTATGGCCAATTGCATACGATAGAATTGTGCACTTTGGCTAGTATAGCTGAGGGCCGATTTGTCATTATCTAGGTCCAGGTGATGTCTTCCTTAAGTCAGTTTAAAACTTATTGATACAGGGGCCAGCACTGCGGCGCAGCAGGCTAAAGACCTGGCCTGAAGCACCAGCATCCCATATGGGCTCCGGTTCTAGTCCCAGCTGCTCCTATTCCAATACAGCTCTCTGTTATAGCCTGGGAAAGCAGTAGAAGATGGCCCAAGTCCTTGGGCCTCTGAACCCACGTGGAAGACCCGGAAGAAGCTCCTGGCTCCTGGCTTTTTTGGCACAGCTCTAGCTGTGTAGCCATCTGGGGAATGAACCAGCAGATGAAAGACCTCTCCCTCTCTGTCTCTACCTCTCTCTGTAACTTGATCTTTCAATTAAATAAAATAAATCTTAAAAACCTTATTGATACTAGGCTTGGTCAATATCTCACAAAAATCTATTAACAGAATTCTTCATTTGATTCCTAAGCAAAGTTTGCACTACATCTCTGTAACTCTGATTAAGATATAAACTGATAAGCAATTTAAACCCAACTTAATTACCAGGAGTGGCTCAATGAGAAGAATTACCCAGAGATCACTGATAGTCAGAAAGGTCCAAAGTCGTTAATGTTAGATTTTGTTTTTATTGACTTTTTCCCCAAAAATAATGACATATATTTATTTGAAAGGGTTACAGGGAAAGAGGGAGAAAGAGAAATCGTCCATCAGCTGGTTCACTTTCCAAATGACCACAATGCCCAGAACTAAGTCAGGCCAAAGCCAGGAGCAAGGAACTTCATCAAGGTCTCTCACGTGGGTAGCAGGGACTCAAATGTGGGCCATCTTCTGTTGCATTCCCAGGCCAATAGCAGGGAGCTGGATGGAAGTGAAGCAGCCAAGACTTTAACTGGCATGCATATGGATTGCCATTGTTGTAGGTAATGGCTTTACACACTATGCCACAGCACTGGCCCCTAAGGTTGTCTTTAAAGAAGTCTGACAAGAATTCATATTAGACTTTCAATAAAACAAAATAAAGATATAAGTTGATCACTTCTTGGTCTTTTGGCTAAGATCAAGTGAAGATATAAGCTCATTCAATAAAAACAAAAATAGTCTAGGTACACTTTCATATAAAAAGAAACCCCACAAAGCTTTTTTTTTTTTTTTTTTGACAGGCAGAGTGGCAGAGTGGTCAATGAGAGAGAGAGACATAGAAAAAGCACTTCCTTTGCTGTTGGTTCACCCTCCAATGGCCGCCGCGGACGGCATGCTGCAGCCAGCGCACTGTGCTGATCCGAAGCCAGGAGCCAGGTGCTTCTCCTGGTCTCCCATGGGGTGCAGGGACCAAGTACTTGGGCCATCCTCCACTGCACTCCCTGGCCACAGCAGAGAGCTGGCCTGGAAGAGGGGCAACCGGGACAGAATCCGGCGCCCTGACCGGAACTAGAACCCCGTGTGCCAGCGCCGCAGGCGGAGGATTAGCTTATTGAGCCGCAGCACCGGCCCCCACAAAGCTTTTTAAAAATAGTTCTTGAAAAAGTGAAAACAGTAAAATAATTTTTTTCTTTGAAACCAAATCCCTAAGGAATATTTGAGAAGCAGTCTTGAATCTGATAACTGAATTAAGCCCAATCATTCTGCGCATCTTCGTGTGGTCACAGATGAAAGACTTCTAATTTAAGGCATTTCACCCCTAACTGGTGGATAATTCAGTGAGGTACAAATTTTTACTAAATTACTATAATTTGCCATTCAAAATTTCAGTTATCAGTTTTACTTTGTATCATTTTATCATAAAATAATTAGAAATTAAGTGGAAAGTGGACAGTTCATATTTACCTATAAAAGGAACACATAAATTACTAAGCATATCTTTCTTTGCTCAAATTAGAGATGCACTATTAAATAAAAAAGCACCTATACAGTTAAATGTGCATGTTAAATAATGACAGTTTAAATAATGACAGTTTAAATAATTAATGCTTATTAAAAGAGATGAATACAAACAAAAGTCTCTTAAAGAGATATTTTAAATACTAATAAGCAGCATAAATGACCATCATAACCTAAAGAAATGTAAGTATTGATCCCCTACCATAATGCTTCTAAAGGACAAAGAAGGAAAAGGAAGCAGGGGATAATCAATTGAACATTTCACCCTTATGAAAGTGTCACAGATGGGAAAATATAGAAGAGCCCCTAGGTTTGGAGAATCCATATAGTGATACCCATCCCAACATTAGACAATGAGACCCTCAATTCATAAGAATACAATTAGACAAGTGAAGGGAAATTGGATTGCCTGGAATCCTTGCTTTTGATCTGTGCCAAGGAACAGATTTTTATGCCATGTTTCATATTTGTGATCATAAAATCTGGGGAGTGTATGTGACATCTTGAGCACTGACATATCATTGCAAAATTTATGCATCTCTGGATAGCTAGAGAAAGGAGTAAAAGTTTTAGGGGAATTTAAAGTGCAGTTAGTAGGCTTAAAGGACATTATAGTTGTTTTTTTTTTTTTTTTTTTTTTTTTTTTAAAGTACAGTGTAGTACATCAAATCTGGAAGTATAGGATTTAGGAACAATGTGAAGAAGAAGAAGTAAGAATGGTCCTTGAATAATCCAAAGCCCTTACACCACTGCATCCCAGAGCCCAGCACCCATTTCTTGGGGTCACCACCACTGCTACAGCCAAGAGGACATTCAGGGAGAAAAAGTCAAGGTGAAGGTTGAACTATAGAGTAGATGAGTAAGGTTGTCTGCTCAACCTGCTTCTCCAAATCTGGAGCCCACGTCTTAAAGGGCACTGCATAAGAGGAAGCAAAGATACACGAAGGGAAAAGGGGGAAATCTGATGATGGCACGTATGGGCATAGCCATGCAGAAATGGAGATGCCAAACAGGCCAGGCACAGGAAATTGCAGGTGCTGGAGGTTCCTAGTGAAGTGTGTGCATTTCTGATAACTGTGTACTCTTGGTGACTATACAGTGTGAAATAATACCTTAAATAAAATTTCATTAAAATATAGAATTGTGTTTTACTTTTCCTAGGGCTATGTTGTTAGCACATAAACACTTCATTCTTGTTTTGGGGGAAGGGGCATAGGTCATTCACAGAAAGTTTCTTAAGCTAGACTGTGTTTGTTTGTGAAAATTGTTAAAACAACATACAAAATGTGAAATGTCAACCCTCACTCTAAACTTTCACTGTTCAGAGCATCAGACTTAATTTGGGTTTAATAGTGAGTTTTTGATTCTGGTGATTCACTGAAGAAGAGATTTCAAAAGTTGTTGTATATGGTTAATGAATATCTACCCATTTGCTGCTGCCTGAAATAACATGATTGTTTATGAAACACATCTTTAAAACAGCTAAATTACAGTATTTATGAAATTGGTTGAATACTTACATTTTGATATGTTGTTTGGATTTTTTTGTTGTTGTTGGAAAGCAAGGATTAAAAAGGGCACGGAGGTGTAAACAGAGTGATGCAGTTACGTAATGAAGAATAAAGTTGCTGTCTACAGTTCACTTGAATCAGCAAAGTAAGCCCTTTTTCAAATGGAAGTTTTGTCTACATGTAAGAGCATGCCAGAATTTGGGAATAAGATACTCCATGTTAAATAAGGTTTGTAAAAACATGTATTTCTTTTACTGTCTTTCTAGTTATACTGTGAGCACATGGAAGTGATTTTTTTGCCCTATTAGAAGATTTTGATTACTAGTAAAATTTCTCTAGGTAATTATTTTCTTGTAAGTGCATCTAATGAGGAAGTAAAAGAAAAGAATATATCAAAAATATGCTAGTAACTTTTCCTGTGTTGTATATATTTGGATTTATCTATAATTTATTTGGTTTACAAAGCTATTTTTACCACAGCATGTTGAGAAATAAAAATCACTTTCAAACATTTATAAATGGATAATAGATGATACATGTGTTATTTAATGTAGATATCATTTAAATTTGGATTCAAAATGAGGCAGGATATTCAATGTCATGTATGTTCCTACTTTGAGTACTTTACATTTCTAGTTATTCATAACCCAGGGACACAAAGAACCAAAGATCAGGAACAGAACAGACGGATAACTAAAATGTAACTGTACCTCACTATTGAGAATCAAAATTGAAAGGAAAGGTGCCTTGTATTCTGAAAGCCTAAAATGATTGTAAAACTTTTGAATTGTGTATTTATTCTTTGATTGTTTCCTGTCATGCCTGGGAAAATGATTTATGCAGGATCTGGATTCCCTAAAGGCAAGAAGGTATCACTGAGTGAAGAAACAATATGCAAAATGTCTCAGAATTGTTTGGCCCATCTCTTCAGCCTTTTGCATTTTGTCCTCATACAGTTTCTTTTTAAACATCCGATCTACTCCTTTATGGAGTAGGGAATCTTCTGATTAATATGCACTGGGGCACCACATGGTTGCCCATCTGTGTGGGTCAGTTTCGAATCACTGATCAGGGCTGAAATTGAGTTGAAGTTTAGCCAAATAGCCAGCAACAATGACCTTCAAACCTGTCGTGCCTGGCTGATGGGCAGCTCTAGAGAATTTAATTTGCTTTAATGCTTGTATCTCACATTCATATCTGATTTTTAAAATGAATTTTTTTCTCTCATTGCTCTTTGCTTTTTTGATCTTTAAGGCTTGGAAAGATTTCTTTCAGACTTCCAGCAGCAAAATAACTTGAATAGCATTCTCCAAAAATAACAATTTTGAGAAATCATTAAGCCAATTGAACTTTATACATGTATCCAGTTTTGTTAAGGGAAATGCTCTACTGTTTTTTCTTTCTCAACTAAAAACGTTAATCTACATATTTCTCTCTCTAATAGTAGCTGATACATACCAACTAATAACTGGGGAATTCTGTATTGTAAATAGACAATAATAAATAAATATAGTCACTCTATTTATGAACTGGAATAGGTGATCTAAAATAAATTAAATTTGCTAAAATATCTACATTTTGAAAATAATCTGTTACCATTTTCACTTCAATTTATTTACTTCCTAATCTTCAAAATATAGCTCTATAAAATAGCCTAAACCATATCAAAGCTAATTGTCATTTCATATTCTTGTTAAACATATATTTATTTTATAAATGAGAAAAAAATTTCCATGTCCCTAGATTTTCTGTCTACAACCAGAATAAGTTTTAAATTGTCAGGTTAAGTATGTCTCACCTGTATAGAAGGTGAGACAATTGTAACTCTTATGATATAGAAGGTAATCAGAATAACCAAAAATCTCTGCATTTTTTACCTTAGGTTCCTTTGCTCAATTCAATTATATTTGGGATGTTGCTAATTCTTTGCCTGGTGATTCTAGAACAAGAGCAAAAATTTGAAAGATTCGCTTGCAGTCCATGACTTTACTCCAGATAGTGGATAATGCTTAGAGTTTCCTCACAATGTTATTCTCACTGCATACCACAGATTAAAGAAGCTCCCCTTCCTCTAAAACATGCCATCTCATACTATGAATGTGAAAGAAAAATTATTAAATAACACTTGTTAAGGCACAGTAAGGAAGACTTTATTAAGGATATCTACCACAGTTGGAGGCATCTCTTCTCCACTGGGAAGAGAGATGGCTCTCAACTCTGAATACTGCTTAGGCCAGTGGGAAATTATAGCCAAGGAAGAGTATGGGAGTCAGCAGATGAAAGAGTATAAACAAGAAACATAAGAGAGAGGGGAATTCCACTTGAATCTACTTAATCAGACTCTTCAGACAAGTCAATGTGATCATCAACACCTGGAGGTAGTGGAGGAGAAAGAACCTAATGAGATAATAAGGATGATCAAATTATGATAATGTATTCTGGTCAAGCTGACTTAGTGGGGTTCTTTGCTACTACTGGAATTTACAAAGAAGTATACAAATAGGCTTAGAAGAAAGTTCAGAGGCATAAATAAAGCCTGGGCAACCAAAGGATCTTTGCTATATGCAATATGGAGAACAAAGGAAGGAGCAAAAAATGCAATCACTTTTAAAACATATTTTTGAATGTAGCATATACAATGTTTAGTAACATTCCGTTAACCAAATGGTTAAGAAAAAAATCAATAGAGTAGGAAAATATATTCCTCTTCCAATGGGCATAACAATGAATGAGATAGTAAATAGGTGGGGGGGGGGGTAAAATACAGTACAGACATTTATCTTTTAAAAAATTATTTATTTGAAAGGTATGGAAATTGAGAGAAAGGGAGAGGAAAAAAGAGAGGAATCTTCCACCCAGTGTTTCACCCCCCCCCCAGATGGCCACAACAGTCAGGTAAATGTCAAGCTAAAGCCAGGAGTTAGGAGCCCCATTTAAGTCTCCTACACTGGTGGTCGTGGCCCAAGCTCCTGTGCCATCATCTACTGCTTTCCCAGATACTTTAGCAAAGAGCTGGATCAGAAGCAAAACACAGGACTTAAAGCAATGCTCTGATATGAGATGCCAGTGTTGCAGGCAGTAATTTAACCCATTGCACCATAATAACTGCCTACACATAGTTATCTTAATTACACATATTTACTGTAATGAAAGTGAACATAAAATCCAAAATAAACTTAAATTCTCAGTTAAATGATACTTTTCTGGTGTGATATCTGTTGATACTCTTGCAAGTCTGCTTATGAACTTTTATCTAGGAATTCACAATTTATTGTGGAACATATGACTATCTGTATTTGATTTGTATTAATTTCTTTTTGTTTCTAAAATTAAATCATTTTACCAAAGTATAGTCATACTAGAATCTGGTCCAAGACCCCTCCTCCGCCTTTGAACACTGTTATGTCTAACTCTCCTGTCTCTTAGATATTACCTTTTGTGTTAGCAACTATTCTCAACACATTAATCACAAAGATACTGTCAAATTAATCAGATCATGCCATTCTGATGAAGAATCTCAGATTGCTGCTATACTTTTTTTTGGAAGTTACTCTTTTTAATATTTACATCTTCATCTAATCTAAATATAATTTATAGGTATATGAGATTCTTCTTTACATTTTTAAATAAGCTACTTTATAATCAAACCAAATTTTCGCTATATAAATATTACAAGTATGTTATTTTCATCATCTTTATGTTATCTTTCGCTTCAAAAATTGCCTGTCTTCAGACTAAAGTAATGGTGATCCAGACAACCTTATTCCCATTTCCATACTTCCTTCTTTTAGCTCTGTTTCCTTTTTCTCACTCTACCCCAGCCAGAACCTTTCCCATCCTCCACATAGCTAGAAGTTTACATGCTTCAGGGTTTTTATTCTGCCTGTTCCCTCCAGTAACAAACCACTTTTCTATTGAATATCTAAATGGTTCATTTTATTCTCTTCAAGTATTTGCTCACTGAAGTTTATATTAGTCACCCATTTAAGCTACAGCCAACGCCATCCCATACACTCACCTCCATATACATCACAGGATTTCATTTTTTTCTGCACCTTGCTTATTATCTTCTTATATATGATATATAATTTACTGGGTTATTACTTATTTTTCATCACTAAAATGTATGCTACACAAAAGGCAAAGACTGGTTGGCATGATATTTGATATTTGGCAACTTGTAAGCACACAATAAATTCTTGCTGAATGTTTATGTTTTTAATGTAGCAAAGATGCATAGAATTTTTAACATCTTGGCATAAAATTAAGCTATATTTTCATATGTAAATTACATTAACACCTCTTAAATGACATCATTTATTACTATATTGACAAAAATTGGTGGCTTGTATATTTTAAACTTAGAAACTGGGCTACAATTAAATTCGTTGTCCATGCATTTCTATGAGTATTTGCATTTCTATAATATATATTTAAAAGTAGAATTTTTGAGTTGGTGTTTATGAACATTATGTTCATAGTCATATGTCACTAGTCACTTTCCAAAATTGCCTGCTTATGTATACTTAAACATTGCAAAGAAGCTAACATTTATTTTTATTCATATTGACTTTGTGTATTTAAAATCTTTTAAATGATGCAATTTTAATTGACATACTTAATATTTCCTTCTTGTCCACTGAGCATTTCTCTGATTGCAAATTCTGTGTAATCCTTATTTATACATAACTTGAACCTTTTTCTAGTTATTCTGTGAGTTGCCTATTTGCATACTTTTGATTTATCAGGACCATTTTAAATCACTGAGCACATGTATGTAAGAGAGAAACAAAGTCTTCCTCCAGGTAGAAATATGTCACTGTCAGGAAGTTTATATAAGCAAAATGTATAAGTGATTTCAGTTCTCTTTTGCCACTCCCTGGAAAGGCGCAACCTAAGAATACTTATGTGATTGCATATATGCTGTCAACATTTTGTTTTAATTGTGAATATCCATTCATGTCATACATATGCACTTTATATATATATATGTATATATATGCACTTATATGGTGATTTCCCGACTTTATCACTTTTTATGTAGCCTAATGTATGAACATTTTAAAATTTATTTCAAATATTTCCTCTGATTTCTTCATTAGATGTGGACTTAAATGTATATTTTATAAACAAATATTGATTCTTCATACTACCATTAAAATTTATTCTCTATCCAATAATTTGAAATAACTTCATCATATATTAACTTAATATATATTGGTAATCTTGTGAAATTATAGTCTTAGTCGTCCTATTCTGTCATAGTCTACCATTATTCTGCTGACTCATGTAACTCCATTATCAGATTTAGGGACAGCTGGAGTCCTTAAGATGCTGAGTCTTTCTGTTCATTGACATGACTTCTGTGCTTGTGGTTTTTAGAGCTTATTTTTATTCTATTGTCATCACTTTGTTCACAGATATTTTGCCCTTGGTAAGTTTATTCCTAAATTTGGCATAGTTATGAGTATATGTTGTGGTGGAGGGTATGTATGTTTTGCTATCTATGAAGCCAAGTATTCTTCAATGCAATATTCTGTCTTGTCATGTGGAATACCACCTTTTCAGGTTTCAATATTAATTCCAATATTGTTTAGTTGATTTTCCCTGTCTTAGGTGCTCTCTGTCTGAACATCGTATTTTTTAAGATGGCATGTCAGATACTGACTTCACACCCTTCCCTTTTAAAGAATTCAGTAAAAAGTGTTGCAATGTAATCATCAGTTTAAGATCTAATATTACTAACCATCAGTAGGTCCATCCACCATCATGTTAATACACAGATCATGAAATAGCCAGCTCTGATACAAAACATGAGAATTAAGAGAAAATGAAAATTCGATGTTGTTATTTATACCTTTGTCTATTGCAAAAATGAAGTGGGTCTTTTAAAAACAGGTGTCCGTATTTTGTGTTTAGAATGTTCAATTTGATCAGCTAACATAGGCTAAATAAGGAATAAATTTTGTAAACACATTTTCACCTTTCCTGATTCTAGCACCATCTGGAACTCATGTGCTTGTAAATATACACATGAATAAAGGCACTCTAATATGAAGCAATATAAATCTATTTAATTGGGCAAACATACTAGGAAGCAAATATACCCAGGTGAAAACACAAAGATTGCATATGAAGCTGACAAATTAATAATATATCTCTAAGTTTCTGATTCATTTCATTTATTGTTTTTCTCTCCCTTTTACTGACTCTATTTACTCACAGTCTATGTCAAATTTTCTCTTCATTATCTGAGATGTCCCAGATTTTCACAAGGTAAGCCATTTATCACTGAAATACATAAATGTAATGTAGTCTATTTGGCATGCTTTTCTGTTCACATTCTGAGATCTGCCTTTTATCAAACTAATGGTCTAAGTTATTAAAGTAAATAAGGAAAATGTTATATTTGCCTAAGTGGAAATACCTCTTTTCTGTGGAGTAGTCTACTCCTGCTCCTTCCTTGTTTTCTCTAACCAACACTACCTTGTGAAAATATTGATGTTTTTCCTCAGAGTTTCAGTTTGCTATTTTCTGTTTCAATACTACATCTTCACCAGGCATATTGTGGGATCCTAACAATCACCATGCAATAAACATGTTCATGAGATGGGTGTATATGGCAAAATAGTCACCCTAGCAGACTGGTAATATTACACTTGTATTGAACTCACTCAGAGAATAGAAGGTTTATGTTCAATGAAAAAGAATCTACTTACTCTGTTAATTACCTATTACTATGCAATAACCAAATGCACTACCACGTACTCTAGACTAAAGTGGGCATGATATTATCAGAGTAACAACAAATTTCATGCCCATGATAAAAAAAAAAAGTAACTATAAATGTTGCCAAAGGCTTTTTTTTTTTTTTTTTTTTTGACAGTCAGAGTTACACAATGAGAGAGAGAGAGACAGAGAGAAAGGTCTTCCTTTTTCCGTTGGTTCACCCCCCAGTGGCCACTAAGGCCGGTGCGTTGTTCTGATCGGAAGCCAGGAACAGATGCTTCCTCCTGGTCTCCCATGCAGTGTGCCATCCTCCTCCACTGCCCTCCGGAGCCACAGCACAGAGCTGGACTGGAAGAGGAGCAACCGGGACAGAATCCGGCACCCCAACCAGAACTAGAACCCGGGGTGTGGGTGCCGCAGGCGGAGGATTAGCCTAGTGAGCCGTGGCGCCGGCCAAGGCTTTTTCAGAGAATAAAGAGCCTTGTATATTTCTTCCCTCAGTAGAATGTACCCCCTGGCTATTCATGTACAATATTTCAATCCACGAGTTTGATCTGGAAGGATGCTTTTTCAGACCATCATATTTGTAGGTGTTGATTCTTACACTTTGTTACTATTTTCTATGATACACTAATAAAGTCATTACAATATTTATTCATTTTACTTGTTACTTCCTAACTCCGCCTCCCTTGAAAATGGTCTTAAGGGCAGAGAAGCTAACATTTTCACAACTCTCAAAACAAGGATAGGTGCATATTAGCAACTAAAATTTGGTGGATTGCTGAGAGAAGGTATTAATTTTGTTTCTAACATATATTTATTCTGAAAAGTTTTTATTATTGTTTTTATTTTATTATAGTTTTTATTAAAGATTTTATTAAAATATAGTTATATTAAAAGCTTTTATGATTATTATTCTGATAAATGCTACAGATTAAACGCTAGTTATTTTTAGTGCACTTGGATAGTACTAAGACATAAAATCCATGATCAATATTACTTTTATCTTTTTTTAACCTTGAACAAATACAAAGAGTTTTAAAACTCCAAATAAATGAATATGCCATGCTCTTATATTCTTGCATAAATAGAAACATTCTTTCCAATGACAGGTCAAATTGCAAAATCACCAGTTCTTTAAGTGAACAAATTTGCGAGCACCTAAATGAGGTATAAAAAAAAATATTCCCAATCAAACTCCTTATAAAAATTATCTTCTGTTACCAAAAACTTTTAGCCTTTCTTTTCAACTTATATTCTTTGGAGTGCAACAAAGACAAGAAGAGAAAAGACAACCAAAAATATTAGAAAGCTGCTCAAGCATTGCCCTGGCTGTGTTCATGACTTTGCTCTAACACAGACGGACATTGGAGACAACGGAATCATGAGACTGAAAGCCAGAGATCTAGGGAAAATGTGCCAGTGTTATTTTTATCAGACACGTGTGCATTTATTAGATTAAAAAATAAGACTGAAAAAATCTAGATGGGTTGGCACAATAAATAAGACTTGCTTTAAAAAAAATCAGAATACAAAACCAACTGCATGAAATTGTGCTAGTATTTTCAAACTATTGACAGCAGATCATAATTTTTCAAATATACATCAATGTCCATTTGTTTTTTAAAGTCATACTCACTTAAATCTTCCAGAATGGATGACTTCATATGTGTGTATGTGTGAATCTATATATGAATATATATGTGAATATTTATGTACATTTATGAATATGTATATATGAATATAGATATATGTCTTCCAGTTATAAAATTGAAGAATATTTTGCCTATCCTAATATCATCCTCTACATATGCATGCATTTCTACTTTAGTGTTAGTATATATAGACATAGTAATCAATAAATATTCATATCATTATATAGTATATAGAATTCAAAATCTGAATCTTTTAGCAATCTCAACATATCCCTCAATCATTGAGATAAAGAATAAATATGATGTGTACTCACAGCTAATTATAGCAAAGAAAAAAATACTATACACATATAAAATCAGGAGCATACTCATATGTTGTATACATGTGTATGTTTACTAATTGCCCTAGTACACACACACACATAATTTCATTATATATTATATTATAAATATATGTATGTTTACATGTTTAAAAACTTTTTGTTGCAACATACTATGGAATATTTTTCAAGAAACATTATATAAATCCCTGGATAAGGTTTGTACGAACAATCATGCATATACTACTAGGTTTCATTACAGCATAATAAATGGTAGCAACCTCAGAGGCCCACTATATCTTATGAATATTGAAAATATGGAGAAGTCATTTATTTTATTTGTCATTACTGTATTGCTAAAGAATTAATGCAGAGGGAGGGTAGTGTAGTGGTGTAATGGATAAAACTGCCCCCTGTGATGCCTTTATCCTATGTGGGTGTTAGTGTCTTGGATGTTCCAGTCTCAATCCAGCTTTCTGCAAATGGGTCTTTGTATTTTTTTTAAACTTTTATTTAATGAATATAAATTTCCAAAGTACAGCTTATGGATTACAATGGCTTTCCTCCCCCCCCCCCCAACTTCCCTCCCACCCGCAACCCTCCCCTTTCCCGCTCCCTCTCCCCTTCCATTTACATCAAGATTCATTTTCAATTCTCTTTATATACAGAAGATCAGTTGGGTCTTTGTATTTTAAAGGATATGATATTTTGTTTTATGTATACCATAACCCTTCTTGACAAAACACAACTGTGCTGTATTAAATATGTATTTAAAATTTTAATAATGATTGACAGAGAAGTTTAGAAGTATAGATAAATAAGAGTAAATAAATGCCTGCCAATAAATAAGAAACAGCTCAAAAGAATAGGCAAAAGAAAAGTCATTACCCACAGAGAAAACAAATGGCTACTATTAATCACAGGAAAATATGCTACCTTTATTGAACAGGAAATACAAATTGAAAGAATAAGAAACATATTTCATCCTCCTGGCTGAACCTATTGAAAAATATCATGTTTGACTTAGCAATTAAGATGCCAATAGGGACACCCTCACCCCATATCAGGGTGCCTGGGTTGAGTTTGGATTCTGCTTTTAATTCTAGCTTCCTGCTAGTGCACATGCTTAGAGGTAGCAGGTGATGGCTCACGTACCTCTTGGCTTTGCCCTGGGCCAAACCTGGCTGTTGAGGGCATTTAGGGAGTGAACCAAATGGTTTAAGATCTTTGTCTTGTTGTTTCTTCCTCCCTCTATCTCTCATTCTATGTCTCTCTCCCTTTCAAATAAGTTAAAACTTTTTAAAAATCAAAGAACATGTTGTATAAAGTAGATAGACATAATTTTATCTGTCAATTAAAAAAAAGTTTTAAAAGGCTTATAGCATGCTGATATTGAGATTCCAATTGTCAAGAATGACAAAGAAGGTACTTTCTGTTAACTAGAAAATCTTAATATGGATACTCCTGTGATCTAACAATTCTACTCATAGATACAATGATAACTTTACATTTTTTGGAAAAAAATAATGTATTGTTCAGGATTGTTCAAAACTGTATAGAAAATCAACAGAATGTTCAACACAACATCCTGTAGAGTTACCTATTCTGAATTTTTCCTAAATTTTGTTTGCCTTTGTCAATTCATTTCCTTTATGATTGAATGGTTCAAACATACAAAAACTAGGGAAATGTGGTAGAGATTTTAAGCATCCACTTGTAGTGTCAGCCCTTCATGTGGGTGCTAGTTCGAGTCCCAGTTGCTCAACTTCCAATCCAGATCCCTTTTAAAGCGTCTGGGAAAACACCTGAAGATGCCCTAAGACCTTGGGCCCCTGCAATCATGTGGGAGACCCTAGTAAAGCTCCTGGCTCTTGGCTTCTGTGTGTCCCAGCTCCAGCTGTTGTGGCCATTTGAGCAGTGGGCCAGCCGATGAAAGGCTTCT
The DNA here is from genome assembly GCF_033115175.1 of Lepus europaeus. NCBI lineage: Eukaryota > Metazoa > Chordata > Mammalia > Lagomorpha > Leporidae > Lepus > Lepus europaeus. The sequence continues at coordinate 128,584,327 of NC_084827.1, forward strand.
CTCTGTCTCTCCCTCTCTTTCTATAACTCTACCATTCAACTAAAATAAATCTTTAAAAAAACAGAAAAAAACAAAACGCTAGGGAGAATTGCCATATATTAAATCGACAAGGACTTATCACACAACTCCCACAGCTTTGAATATTTTCTGCATATTTGGGAAAATTAACCATTTCTTCCAATATAAAGACTGTTACAAACTTTTCAGGTTTTTAGGAAATTTAGATAAAATTAATTCGTGTAAGATTCTTATAATAGAGCCCATCATGTAGCATGTCTTCTTGTTAGGAAATTAATATTAGTATTTCCTTTAAATACTCATCATACTTAATATGTATAAGATCAATCACAGGTGTAGTATTTAAGAGGCTTTTATAAATAAAGAATGGTAAATATATAATATAAAATTTTCACTTCCATGCCAGTTATTTATAAGATAAGCTTCATGCAACATCAAGAATCATATAAACTTGAATGGCAAAATAGGAGCAGAATTGGTTGAAAAAAGTAATTATGTTGGAATCCCCTGGCACATTTCTAACTCCACCATTTGCGGCCAGTCCGATTGAGCATGTTCCAAATTGTTCATCTCCTCCCTCTCTTTTTCCACTCTTAGATTTAACAGGGATCACTTTTCAGTTAAAATTTAAACACCTAAGAATAATTGTGTGTTAATTACTGAGTTCCATCAAGATGGCATGTACCAATGCCATCTCACTAGTCCAAGTGATCAATTTCAGCTCACAATTGATAGCTCTGATAGGTCTAAGAGTCAAAGAGATCACACAAACAAGACAAGTATCTGCTAATACTAACTGATAGAATCAAAAAGGGAGAGAAAGATCCAACATGGGAAGTGGGATACACAGCAGACTCATAGGATGGCAGATGTCCTAAACAACACTCTGGCCTCAGAATCAGCCCTCAAGGCATTCAGATCTGGCTGAAGAGCCCATGAGAGTATAGCAGGCATGGAAAGCCAAGATATCATGGAAAAAAAAAAAAAGACCTAAATGAATGATCTCTGTGAGTGAGATCCCAGTGGAAAGAACGGGGCCATCAAAGAAGGAGGTACCTTTCTCCGAAGGGAGAACTTCCACTTTGACTATGACCCTATCGGAATAAGATCAAAGTCAGCGAACTCTAAAGGCTTCCATAGCCCTGGCAACTCATGACTAGAGCCTAGGGAGATTACTGACGCCATGAATAGGAGTGTCAAATTGTTAAGTCAGCAACAGGAGTCACTGTGTACTTACACCCCATGTGGGATCTGTCCCTAATGTGTCGTCTAAAGCCAAGTGATGCTATGACTGGTACTGAAACAGTATTTTTATACTTTGTGTTTCTGTGTGGGTGCAGACTGATGAGGTCTTTGCTAATTATATACTGAAGTGATCTTCTGTATATAAAGAGAATTGGAAATGGAAAAAAAAAAAAAAACAACCTGGTGTTAAAATGGAAATGGCATAGAAAATTAATTAATTTAAAAAAAAAATTATGTAGGATCTCTGTCTTTAATGTGCTGTACATTGCTATTTAATGCTATAATTAGTAATCCAATGGTAGTTTTTTCACTTTATGTTACTATATGGGCAAAATGTTGAAATCTTTACCTAATATATACTAAACTGGTCTTCTGTATACAAAGAGAATTGAAAATGAATCTTTACATGAATGGAAGGGGAAAGGGAGCAGGAAAGGGGAGGGTTGCGGGCGGGAGGGAAGTTATGGGAGGGGGGAAGCCATTGTAACCCATAAGCTATACTTTGGAAATTTATATTCATTAAATAAAAGTTTAATTAAAAAAAAGAAAGAAAAAAGTAATTAAAGCATTATATTACAAACATAAAATATTACTGTAACTTTTGTTTCAAATATAGAATAGATGTATGTAATTTATTTGTGTTCATGCTAAATGTGGGTGAGCTATATGATTTCAAGGATAACTAGCAGCAGTTGTTAGTTTAAGTGATGATAACTGAAACTATTGTCTGCTTCTTCTAGAATCCCTCTTTTGTTGTTACCCAAGGAAAATTGTGTAATGAATACTAAGCCTTAAAAATGGATGCTTTTCCTCATTATCTCAATTATTATTTTATTTATGTTTTATTGTTTCATTTTATTATTATTATTTTTAAAATTATTTAAATTATAGATACAGGTTTCAATTTTCATATATACAGATTTAGGAACATGGTGACATCCTCCCCTGGCAGAAAAACGGATTTATAGACCAATGGAACAGAATAGAAACTCCAGAAAGCAATCCATGCATCTACAACCAACTTGTCTTTGACAAAGCAGCTAAAATCAATCCCTGGAGCATTATAGTCGCTTTAACAAATGCTGCTGGAGAAGCTGGATCTCCACATGCAGATGTTTGAAACTGGACCCCTTATAGCTTACACAAAGTTATGATTTTATTGTGTTAATCACAATTTTGTTCTGGTGATGATTAAATATTGAAGTGAATAAATTGTTAGAAAAAGTGCTACTCTTACCTTTTTAAGATTCTTTCCTCTTCTAGGATGGTGAAGTCAGCATGAAGTAACTAGAATCATCAATTTAAAATGTCATTTATAGGCCAGATATTTGGCCTACTCATTAATCATATTATTTAAGAAGTCCAAATATCTTATCATATTGGGGTATATGGATTGATACCTGTTTTCTTTACCATCTGGAGTTTCCTGATAATGCAAATGTTAGGAGGCAGTGGTTATGCCTCAAGTGAATGGATTTCTTGTCACTTAAATGGGAGACTAGGATTGAGTTCCTGTATCACAAGTTGGACCCAGATAGGGGCTATAATGGGCATTTGGGGAGTGAACCAGTGAATGAGTGCTCTTCCTCTGTTCGTCTGTCTCTCTGTCCCTCAAATAAAGTAATAAAAAATGAAAACAATCATTACCCATAATTCTTAGATTTCATAAAATGCAATTAATAGTCTTAGTGTTATTAACTAAAGATGAGGAGATTTTAGTCATCTGTCACCAAAGAAACAATAAGTTATTTTCTGTGCATTGTTGCTCATAATTTCAAGTCTTTTTGTTTTTATTTGTAAAACATAGTAAGATCCCCTTTCTACCTCTTTTTCCTTGACAAGGTCGCTACGTAGAGCATGTTATAGTCCCATTGCCAGCAGTGCTTTGACCCTGCCTGCTCATCTTTCCAGTTTTTAGTAGAACAGTTCGTCATTTCATTTCATACAGATTTTTTGAAAGTATTGATGGTATATTATTGTATATTATTGCTATTTCTCTTGTTTCTCTTCAATAATAGAAATGTGCCTGGGAGCAGCTGTTCATTTATAATTCATTTTCTATTTCCTTTATATCTAGGTGGCATTTTACTATCCTGGGTTGTAAGCAAAAGTTGTAACTAGACTTCTAATTCCATCAATTTTGGTGCAATTTTTGGGATATTATGGGTAATTAATATTTTATTGTGTATATAAACCACATTTTCTTTACCCAATAATCCACTGATGCAGACCTAGGCTAGTTGAAATCCAAATACCTCATGTTTGTTCTTATATGTGGAAAAAAAAAGTCAATTTGAACTTGGAACAGTGATTTCCATAGCCTAGAAAGGGTAGAAAGAGGAGGTGATAGAGTGAGATTGGATAACCAGTATCAAAACATTTAGACAGAAGTAGTAAGTTCTAAAGTTTCACAGATTAGCAGCTTTATTATGGTTCCCAACAATATATATGACATGAAGAACTAAAAGAGGGAAGCTAGTAGGCTTCAAACACAAAGAAAAGATAAGGAAAATCAATGTGGGCATCCCAACTAGCAAGTAAATTGATAGACCAAACGCATACCCCATCACTGAATATAAGTGAAAAATATTGATTATGTTAAGCCATTGACATTTGCATGGTATGTAGAATTATAAAGGGTATTATCAATATCTAACAGAAAGCTTTAAATTTTTCTCCACCTAGATATTTAATGTTGTTAATATTTATAAGAATATTATTTTTTAAAAAAATTAATATATTTAAAGGATAGATTGAAGAGGAGGAGATACCTGGAGAGAGCTCTCATTTTCTGGTTTATTCCCCAAATATCCACAACAGTCTAGGCTTAAGTAAAGCCAAAGCCAGGAACTGGAAATTCATTTCCTGTCTCCCATATGTATGTCAAGGCTCAACCATTCAAGCCATCAAATATTGGCTCCCAGAGTGTGCATTAACAGGAAGCTGGAATGGAGAACACAGCAGTACTCAAGTCCAGGCATTCTGACAAGGAATGCAGCAATTACAAAAGATGGGCTAAAGTCTGCCCTGGCTATTGTTTATATGTCTGGAACCTGTATTAGGTCAATTAAGCACCTTTAAGTTAGAAGAGTTTATTGATTGGTGATTAATTCCATTGACTTTCTGTGTAGGTAGATGTATTATCTAAAAATAACAGCTTTAACTTATTTCCTCCTGATATTTGCATTTTTTATTTTTTTTTCGTTGTTACATTAGCTAGAACATCCAGTAAAATCCTGAATAGATTCCCTTAGTATGTACCTGTAATTTTTAAATTTTGTGTATGTTTACATATTGTTTACTTGAAATTTTCTTTCTCAACTTAGGACACAAATGCATGAAAATTATTAATTTAAAATCATATTTTCAAAAGATTAGTAAGTATTTCCATATTTTAAATCCTGAAATACATTGAATGACTAAATAAATTCAGGAAAGAATGTACTAAGGAATACTAAAGATAGATTTATTTAAGAGCCATATTCCCTGTGAAGTTCTCTACACAGGATTAATTCCCTTACTTAAAAACATTGATAACTTCATTAACTTTCTCATGATGTAATTGGTTTCTTGATCTTTGAGAAATAACATTACTACCAAAGCTAAGAATTATAGGGAGGCTTCAAGTGTATCCTGCAGTTTTACTGTATTTTCTTCTTTTATCATTGACAAAAAAGTTATTCAAGAGCATAAAGTGTTGTATCATTATAAAAATGCTAACAAATTTGAGATTGATTCCTCAAATATTTTTAGTTCTAATTAAATTGTTAATACAATAAAACATGGGATGATAATATAATGAAGTAGCTATTATTTTGCATTTTGAATATCTCTTCTAAAACTTGAAGGTCTTTCTTCATCGAATTTCATCAATCATCTTTACAATGATCATATCAAAAATCCTCAACTGGAATGTAGGTCAAGTTGCTGCATGTATAGTAGGCACCATCTGTACATAGTCTTGGTGCCCCCAGTAAATGGATTGGGGGGGATGGGCTATGAAGGCCAAGAGAAGCACACGGATAGAGTGACATGATGACAGAGTGACATAGCACAGTTTTGATCCTGCATATAAAGAAATTAGGAATTTTCTCTTACTAGGTATAAAGAACTGTAGGGCATCCAATGCCTCCATTCTAACAGCTTGCTTTCTCCTCTAAGGCAAATGGTAATTGGGCTCATGGAGTTGTACATCTGCCCATTTTTCCTTTTTTTGCAAAAGAGGTTCACAAGCATTGGGATTCTGTTCATAGAACTGATTTATAAAAATTGGATTGATGTAGAGGGATATATGTCAATTATATAGAGAAAAATAAGCTATAATTTGCATTTCTGTCAACCAGAATCAGCTGGATTTTGTTCACAAATATTAGCAAAATCCATTTCCTATGCCAGACACTATTCTAAGCACCACAAATAAGAAAGATTTTATTCCTTATTTCTGAGACAGTCTCAGAAATAGATAATTTTAACAAAATTATTTGAAACCTATGGTAAAATATTACAGGTATGCACAAGGGTTTCTGAGAGAAGAAGAAGTAAGTAACTCTCAAATGTGGTTGTTTTGAGAATGTGTACTTAGTAACTGTTGAAGGATGATAGGGTGACAAGTTAAATAGGTAAATGTAGCTGATTACTCTACTATAAACATTGCAACTTGTAGAGACTTGAAAAGAGGATAGTGTGTAGCAAAGAACTACATGGACTTCAATATTATTGAAAGATGAACTATAAGGTAGAGTGAAAAAACAGGCAGTGAGGCAGGATGGGTCTAGTTGTTACAGAAGACTGAAATACTAAAAGGTGCTAGGGTTCCTACCAACTGTTTATGCAAGTATGTGTCGTGGTCAGATTTATATTTTGACAGATTCTATGATGACAGCAGAAGGGAATATTTCCTTAATCAAGCAAGGAGCTCATTTACTATAATTTATTTTTTTTTAAATAAGGTAGACAGAAACAACTGTCTTATTTAAAAAATACTGCAGTAACACAAGGACAATTTATGATGAATTAGGTATTATAAAAAGCAGAAAATGGAATATTCTTCAGTTAAGCACTGCCAGGAAAAGTCTTTCTAATTTCATGGGGAGAGAATATGCTATACACCTCAGGAGAAGAAAATGGACAACAAAGCATAGGATGAGGAGGAGAGACCTTCTAGAATGGCTGAGAAGCTTTGTTAATCTTAATCCTATCCCAAAATTGGTGATAAAACTGAAAGAAATTGTTAATTGTTAAAAACAACCCATTGAAGACTTAAGCAATTGAAAAGCATTGCTAATTCAAGAAAACCTACTAAGGTTTGGTAGGAGTAAGAGTTCATGGAATTTTAGCCAAGGATTGCTCCCATCCCCCTAACAAATACAGAAGGCCCTCAGGATCAACAGCCATGCTGCATATACAGATGGGTTAATTTGGTATCCATTATGGCTAGATTTGGCATATATTGCAGAAAATTCCATGCCCAGCATTGACAAAAACAGTAGAAATCATAATAGCAAATAATTGGGGAAGTCTAGCATGGGGTAGTTTGAGGTCACAGCATCCAGTTGAAGCAAGCAGCACAATGGCAGGGCAATCATCTAAATGGGAAGATAGATACAGTGTAGGAAGCAGCCTGAGTTCCTTGCCAAAAATCCCACTTATCCCTGATGATCTAGAAAGTTGTGCATAAGGCTGAGTCTGCTGGGAAAGATTAGGGAGCCTCCAGTAAGTTGCTCAAAAGTGACTGAGTATGAGCCTACTGAATTAAGAAAGTGAAAAATAGGAAGAATTGTAAATTCTCTGAACTTAAAGAAAAATAACCATAGTGCAAGAGGAATTTCAGCTTTTTTCTACTAAAGTAAGGTTTAGACAGGTTGCTTCCTGCCTTTAGGCACCTGAACTTTTCACCTGTTCTTTTCATAGTCCAGGTGGCCTAACTCTTTTAGAACATTGACTTTCAAAACTTGCCATTGTAAAAGACTTTTATGTCCTTTGAGATGTAAATATTTAAAAAGCCACTTGCCAGTTTTATAACCCAAGGCTGTCTTTGTCAAGACCTGGAAGCCATTCTTGAAAAGTAATCATTAAGGAAGATAATGCCCCATGCCCACTCTGTGGGAGGTTAGGTGCCTAATTTGCTCCATGTTGTCAAACAACCTTCTGTTATGAAGATAGAACAAAGTTTACCTTTCCTTTGGGTAAAGCTAATTAGCCAGAACACTTGACCTATGATCTTATACCCACTGTAGCTCTTAGGAATGTCTCCTGTCCACTCGTTCAGACTACATTCATGTATGGACACAGCTTTCTACACTCTCTGACTTAACACAAAAGCTTTGAAGAGTCTTCCTTACCTGCTTAACCTTATACAGGGCACAATCTTTACTTTGACACTAGCATTTGCAGAAACATGAATGCATATCCACAAATTTCCAGTGAACGGGCAGGTAATAAAAAAAATCTTCCAATTATTTCTATAAGATTGGTACAATGCTCTTTCACACATCTTCTATTTCCATCACTGGCTGGTCTTTCCTCATTGGCTGGTCTATGTGGACTATGTATTCTGACTCCCTGTCTAATGGCTTATGCTTGATTTTAGCCAATGTGGAATTGCAGAATAAAATTGATGAGAGGGATCAGAGCATGAGCAAGATATTTAATGCCTGAGATTCCTCCTCGAAAGGCTCCCTGTTTGGCTATGTCACGTGTGAAAATCCTTGGTAACACATACATCCCTCAATTCTTTCACTTTTCCATATGGTAGCAATTTGCGGTTCCCACACACTCTCCACACTTTGAAAAAGTTTCTTTATTAAAACTTTTTTGAGGCATTGAAATTTGGGCATTCCATCTTTTAGTTGTGACAATAGCAGATTAAAAAATGGAAAGTAAACTCCAGAAAAATATAGTTTGGAATGAGGTGAGGGGCTTCTATCAGTGATTTGGAAGAATAAAGTGATAAATATTCAAAAAATAGATTTTCATCATTATTTAATAAACATATCATTCAAGAAATATTTTAGTTGTATCTTGAGATAATGCTTATATTATTTCTTTAGCTCTATAGGATAAATTCTGCTGATATAATTCTATGCATTATAATAAATGAAGAAAAATATAGTTATTCAAATAAATATCAAAGTCATTTACCTGAGCCAGCACTGCAGAACTGCAGGTTAAGCCACCACTTGCAATGCCACACCCCATGTCAGAGTGCCTATTTAAGTCTCATTAACTCTATTTTAGGTCAAACTTCCAACTTATAACAATTATAAACTCAAAGAGGGGCTCTAGTTTTGGCACAGTGGGTTAAGCTGCCACTAAAGATGTCTGCATGTCACAAAGGAGTGCTATTTGAGTCCCAGCTGCTCCACACTGTTGATCCAGCTCCCAGATAATGTGCCTGGGAAGGCAGCCGATGCCAGTCCACGTACTTGGATCCCTGCCACTCATACTAGAGAGCTGGATGTAGTTTTTGGCTCCTGACTTTTCAGCAAGGCCCAGCCCTGATTGGTAGCCATTTGGGGAATGAACCAGCAGATGGAAACCCTTTCTCTCTATCTCTCTTCCCACCTCTGTAACTCTGCCTTTCAAATGAGTCATGAAAACATGTTTTACTTGTAAAATTCTTTATTTAGAAGAGCATTAATCATGAAATAATAAGGTAAACTGAAAGTATGTTATACCAAAAAATTAAAAGCAAAAAAAAAAAAAAAAGGAAAATGAAGCAAGTAGGAGTGAGGATGTATCTTTATGTTCTTAGAAACATATCATTGAAATTTGTTTCCTATATATTTATAAATAAAAAATATAAAAAAGACAATCTGAGGCACTAATAAAACAGTATCTAGGGATGCTTTTTGATGAAATCTATTGTGTTTCTAATAAAACTTTTTAAAATACTTTCAACTTCCAAGTAATTTCATTAAGTCTTTCGGTGTACCGTGTTTCTATTATTTTGGATACTATGTTTGCTGGTATATTATATCTTATACAATACCTGTTTTCACAAAAGAGATGTTACAACTTATTACCCTAATGAATTGGGAGAATTTTCATTCAGACCCCAGTCTATGAAGTTCCTTCTTTCTAAACACGTTCTATTGTTCAAAGCAATCAAAATGTCTTTTTTTATTATTTTTAAAAAATTTTATGTATTTATTAGAAAGAAAAGGCAGAGAAAGAGAGATGTCTCCCATCTGCTTTTTCACTCCCCAAATGGTTGCCAACAGCCAGAGCTGGACAGATCTGAAAGCAAAATCTAAAAGCTTTTTCCACGTCTTCCAAGCACTTGGGTCATCTTCTGCTGCTTCCCCACGCACAATAGCAGGGAGCTGGATTGGAAGTGGAGCTTGAACCAGCGTCCATACGGGATACTGGCACTGCAGGTTGTGGCTTTACCCACTGCACCACAGCACCGGCCCCTTAAAATATCTTAATGTGATATACATGGGGCTGTAATACTCATAGATCAGAATGTATGTAGGAAATGGCAGGGAGACAGGTCAGTTTGAAGTCCTCCCTTGATTTATCAAAACAAGCAAACAAAAAACCCCTACATTAACCACTTCTAAAAATAATCCTGATTCTCTCTGATGTAATGAAGGAATTGACCTTTGGAAAAAATTCAGAAGGATAATAATCTTTGCTGAATTTCTCCCAAAAGTAAGTTTCAAATCCAACATTCCAGAACACACATTAGTATAGACTGCTGTTCTATAGAGCTTGTCATAGATCATCTATACTAGCTTATACTATGCAAGTATACTATGCATCTTATACTATGCAAGTGGTGGCTTGCAATTTATCTTATACTAGCTGATTCTAGCTACCGTTAGGGGAAAGTGCATACCGAGAAGAAAAGTTTGAACACATAAACAATCAAGAGATTCATTTTAGAAGGTCCTTGTTTTTTCTTTCTTTTTTTTAATTTTTTTTTTTTTTTGACAGTCAGAGTGGACAGTGAGAGAGAGAGAGACAGAGAGAAAGGTCTTCCTTTTGCCGTTGGTTCACCCTCCAATGGCCACCGCGGTAGTGCGCTGCGGCCGGCGCACCGCGCTGTTCCGATGGCAGGAGCCAGGTGCTTATCCTGGTCTCCCATGGGGTGCAGAGCCCAAACACTTGGGCCATCCTCCACTGCACTCCCTGGCCACAGCAGAGAGCTGGCCTGGAAGAGGGGCAACCAGGACAGGATCGGTGCCCCGACCGGGACTAGAACCCGGTGTGCCGGCGCCGCAAGGCGGAGGATTAGCCTGTTGAGCCACGGCGCCGGCCAGTCCTTGTTTTTTCTCGTTTCACCCTGCTCAATTTCGAAAGAAGAGTGGGTTAATAAATTCAGGAATTGGTCACTGCATTCTCTAAGACATAAATTAATTGGTTGAAACATCTAGAGGGTTATTACTTAACTGAAATATTTGTTTTAGTTTCTTTATTTTATGTGATTACATATACTTAAAACATTCAGCAGGATGTTTTTATACATTCCATGACATATACCTAGTGAAATATTGACTATAGCAACATATATTAAAATATCTGTCACCTTCAATAATTATTTCTTTATTGTGCTAAAAGCATCTAAAATCTCCCTTAGAAAATTTCCAGTATTCAATACGATATTATTGACAAAGTCCTCATGTTGAAAACTAATCTTTCAACTTACTCATTCTACATGATTGAATATTTGTACTGTTTGAATTACATCTCCCCACTTCCACTCTCTACTCATTCCTGGCACCCATGTTTTACTTGTGTTTCCATTTATTTGACTTGTGCTGTATTCTTTTTTAGATTCCACATATAAGTGACATAAAAAAGTTTGCTTTCTGTGTCTAGCTTATTTCACATAGTTGGAAGTCCTCCAGATTCAGTCTATTATAACAAATGGCAGTATCTACTTCTACAAGACTGAATATCCCACTGTTTATATATATATATATATATATATATAAATGATTTATACATATAATTAAATAATATATATAAAATTTTCATTGTTCAATGTGCCTACCTTGTGTAAAACACTCAGCTTAAATATAAAGAATGTCTTCTAAAGATACTGCTTCCTTTATTATTTTTTCTGTGAGGTGAGCAAGTAACCATGGACTTAAAAACATCTTTGGGCTGGCACCATGGCTCACTTGGCTAGTCCTCCACCTGCAGCACTGGTACCCCGGGTTCTAGTCCCGGTTGGGGCGCTGGTTCTGTCCCAGTTGCTCCTCTTCCAGTCCAGCTCTCTTCTGTGATGTGGGAAGGCAGTGGAGGATGGCCCAAGTGCTTGGGCCCTATACCCGCATGGGAGACCAGGAGGAATCACCTGGCTCCTGGCTTCTGATCAGCGTAGCGCGCCGGCTGTAGCAACCATTTGGGGGGTGAACCAACGGAAGGAAGACCTTTCTTTCTCTCTCTCTCTCTCTCTCCCTCTCTCACTGTCTAACTCTGTCTGTCAAAAGAAAAATCTTTAATATGCATTTCCCATCAATTCTTCATTAATATTTTTATGTGTAATGACATTACTTCTAATGTATTTACTATATTAAAGATTGCAAAACATTATACATTATAACAAATGGCTTTGATGTACTGGGCCACATATAGTCAGTACACTCTTGATGCAGACAGATGTCAAACATGTCACACAACAATGCTACTTTCTAATATTCACACCTTTAAATAATTCTTCCATCTGATTGAGGAATGGACCAGAGGAAAACAAAAAACAACAAAATAGATAGAAAAATCACTTCTGTAATTAATTTACCAAAGATATCGACTTTAACTGGTTTGTAGACACTCTGTGTTTCTTTCTGGGCTTCTGGATGTTTTGAGGAAACAAATTGTAGTACTGAAGAGTTTGTCATGGCAGAAAGCAAGGAAAGTCAGTGGTGATAAATCAGGTATGAATTGAGGATTTTGGCTTAATTAGATCATTAGTTGAATTAATTCAGAAGAAACTAAATTCACCAAGAACCATGTGAGTCAATGTAGAAGCATAGCCTCCTTTTAAGCCTTAAAATGTGTGAAGCCCGATGTGATATCTTCATCACAGGCATTTTAGTGAATCTGAAGCAGAGGGCTGAGATTAGCTATGTCCAAATTCCTAACCCAAGAAACTATGAATTAATAAGTATATGTTTTTTATGCCAGTAAAAACTTTTTGGGGTGATTTATTTTACAGCAACTGCTAATGAGAGCTTCATACACAGTGGATATCTGCAAATTACAGAGAACATCTATGCTACATACAGGTACATACCAGTATTCCCTCAACCCAGTGGGGATAGGAATTGATGCCTCTCTTATCCCTCAGTGGAACAGTTTTGCAGAATTCTCTACACATTTTCTCAGAAGTAGCACAGTGTGACTGAGTGCTCTTTTTTCCATATATAACAGAGAAGAGAGCAGGGCCTCAAGGAAATATGGAGTATTAGATTAAGTTACATGGAGTAAATCACAGCAAACAGCAGTTGTATAATTAACATTCTTGGATGAGATCTAAGTATTCTCTTGTAACCTGTTGCCAAAATAAATAAATAAAACATTCAGTACACCAGCTGTGGCCATTTCAAGACCAGATTACCGAGGGCTATGATCTGTGATAGGTAAATTCTACCATTGAATATGATAGGAGGTTGGGGAGGGTTTGAATGATGATGATGGATATAAATCAAGAATAATAATCATAAATATGTATATTACTATCTTAAGAGATCCTGTAATTTTGAACTTCTATGGTACTCTTAAATGATCTCTTGCATCACATAGACATAGTCTTAAAATTCATGAAAAATAAATTTAGGGCTTGATTCTCAAGATTACTATGTTGCAATGCCAGTTTAAGTCACAACTTCCTAGGTATTTTATGTGAGAATGAGGACACTAATAAAGAAAGATTATATGGCAGCCTTATTGAAAAGCTTCCTTATAATTTTCTTCAGACTCCACTCTTTAAGTCTCCAAGTCTAAAATGTCATCAAATAATAAATGAAAATACAACTAGAACTTGGTGGTTGGTAGGAATTTGAGTGTGGTATTTCCCACATCTTGCCTTTCTTTTTTTTTTTTTTTATTAAACTTTTATTTAATGAATATAAATTTCCAAAGTACAGCTTATGGGTTACAATGGCTTCCCCCCTCCCATAACTTCCCTCCCGCCCGCAACCCTCCCCTTTCCCGCTCCCTTTCCCCCTCCATTCACATAAAGATTCATTTTCAATTCTCTTTAAATACAGAAGATCAGTTTAGAATATATTAGGTAAAGATTTCAACAGTTTGCCCATCTAGCAACAAAAAGTGAAAAAACTACCATTGGAGTACTAATTATAGCATTAAATAACAATGTACAGCACATTAAAGACAGAGATCCTACATAATATTTTTAAAAATTAATTAATTTTCTATGCCATTTCCAATTTAACACCAGGTTGTTGTTTTTTTTTCATTTCCAATTCTCTTTATATACAGAAGATCAATTCAGTATATAATTAGTAAAGACCTCATCAGTTTGTGCCCACACAGAAACGCAAAGTATAAAAATACTGTTTCAGTACTAGTTATAGCATCACTTCACATTAGACAACACATTAAGGACAGATCCCACATGGGGTGTAAGTACACAGTGACTCCTGTTGCTGACTTAACAATTTGACACTCCTGTTCATGGCGTCAGTAATCTCCCTAGGCTCTAGTCATGAGTTGCCAGGGCTATGGAAGCCTTTAGAGTTCGCTGACTTTGATCTTATTCCGATAGGGTCATAGTCAAAGTGGAAGTTCTCTCCTCCCTTCGGAGAAAGGTACCTCCTTCTTTGATGGCCCCGTTCTTTCCACTGGGATCTCACTCACAAAGATCATTCATTTAGGTCTTTTTTTTTTTCCATGATATCTTGGCTTTCCATGCCTACTATACTCTCATGGGCTCTTCAGCCAGATCCGAATGCCTTGAGGGCTGATTCTGAGGCCAGAGTGTTGTTTAGGACATCTGCCATTCTATGAGTCTGCTGTGTATCCCGCTTCCCATGTTGGATCTTTCTCTCCCTTTTTGATTCTATCAGTTAGTATTAGCAGACACTTGTCTTGTTTGTGTGATCCCTTTGACTCTTAGACCTATCAGAGCCATCAATTGTGAGCTGAAATTGATCACTTGGACTAGTGAGATGACATTGGTACATGCCACCTTGATGGGATTGTGTTGGAATCCCCTGGCACGTTTCTAACTCCACCATTTGGGGCAAGTCCCATTGAGCATGTCCCAAATTGTACATCTCCTCCCTCTCTTATTCCCACTCTTATATTTAACAGGGATCACTTTTCAGTTAAAATTTAAACACCTAAGAATAATTGTGTGTTAATTACAGAGTTCAACCACTAGTACTAGAACAACAACAACAACAAATACTAAAAAGGATAAAGTATTACATTGTACATCTAAAGTCAGGACAAGAGCTGATCAGTTCATTGTTTCTTATAGTGTCCATTTCACTTCACAGGTTTCCCCTTTGGTGCTCAGTTGTCACTGATCAGGGAAAACAAATGTTATTTGTCTCTTTGGGACTGGCTTATGTCACTCAGCATGATGTTTTCTAGATTGCTCCATCTTGTTGCGAATGACCGGGTTTCGTTGTTCCTTACTGCTGTGTAGTATTCTATGGAGTACATGTCCCATAATGTCTTTATCCAGTCTACTGTTGATGGGCATTTGGGTTGGTTCCAGGTCTTAGCTATTGTGAATTGAGCTGCAATAAACATTAATGTGCAGATGGCTTTTTTATTTGCCAAATTAATTTCCTTTGGGTAAATTCGAAGGAGTGGGATGGTTGGGTTGTATGGTAGGGTTATGTTCAGGTTTCTGAGGAATCTCCAGACAGACTTCCATAGTGGCTTAACCAGTTTGCATTCCCACCAACAGTGGGTTAGTGTCCCTTTTTCCCCACATCCTCTCCAGCATCTGTTGTTGGTAGATTTCTGAATGTGAGCCATTCTCACCAGGGTGAGATGGAACCTCATTGTGGTTTTGATTTGCATTTCTCTGATTGCTAGTGATCTTGAACATTTTTTCATGTGTCTGTTGGCCATTTGGATTTCCTCTTTTGAAAAATGTCTATTGAGGTCCTTGGCCCATCTCTTAAGTGGGTTGTTTGTTTTGTTGTTGTGGATTTTCTTGATTTCTTTGTAGATTCTGGTTATCAATCCTTTATCTGTAGTATAGTTTGCAAATATTTTTTCCCATTCTGTTGGTTGCCTCTTCACTTTCCTGACAGTTTCATTTGAGTGCAGAAACTTCTCAATTAGATGCAATCCCAAATGTTAATTTTGGTTTTGACTGCCTGTGCTGCTGGAGTATTTTCCAAGAAGTCTTTGCCTGTGCCTATATCTTGCAGGGTTTCTCTAATGCTCTCTAATAATTTGATGGTTTTGAGTCATAGATTTAAGTCTTTAATCCATGTTGAGTGAATTTTTGTGTAAGGTGATAGGTATGGGTCTTGCTTCAAGCTTCTGCACGTGGAAATCCAATTTTCCCAGCACCACTTATTGAATATGCTGTCCTTATTCCAGGGATTAGGTTTGGATCTTTGGTCAAATATAAGTTGGCTGTAGATGTTTGGATTGATTTCTGGTGTTTCTATTCTGTTCCATTGGTCTATCCATCTGTTTCTGTACCAGTACCATGCTGTTTTGATAACAACTGCCCTGTAGTATGTCCTGAAATCTGGTATTGTGATGCCTCCGGCTTTGTTTTTGTTGTACAGGATTGCTTTGGCTATTCGAGGTCTTCTGTGTTTCCATATGAATTTCAGCATCATTTTTTCCAGATCTGAGAAGAAGGTCTTTGGTATCTTCATTGGTATTGCATTGAATGTATAAATTGCTTTTGGGAGAATAGACATTTTGATGATATTGATTCTTCCAATCCATAAGCATGGAAGATTTCTCCATTTTTTGGTATCCTCTTCTATTTCTTTCTGTAAGGTTTTGTAGTTTTCATCGTAGAGATCTTTAACATCTTTGGTTAAGTTTATTCCAAGGTATTTGATTGTTTTTGTAGCTATTGTGAATGGGATTGATTTTAGAAGTTCTTCCTCAGCTGTGGCATTGCCTGTGTATACAAAGGCTGTTGATTTTTGTGCATTGATTTTATATCCTGCTACTTTGCCAAACTCTTCGATGAGTTCCAGCAGCCTCTTAGTAGAGTTCTTTGGGTCCCCTAAATAATCATATCATCTGCAAAGAGGGATAGTTTGAGTTCTTCCTTCCCAATTTGTATCCCTTTAATTTCTTTTTCTTGCCTAATAGCTCTGGCCAAAACTTCCAGAACTATATTGAAGAGCAGTGGTGAGAGTGGGCATCCCTGTCTGGTACCAGATCTCAGTGGAAATGCTTCCAACTTTTCCCCATTCAATAGGATGTTGGCCGTGGGTTTTTCATATATTGCTTTGATTGTATTGAGGAATGTTCCTTCCATACCCAGTTTGCTTAGAGTTTTCATCATGAAAGGGTGTTGTTTTTTATCAAATGCTTTCTCTGCGTCTATTGAGAGAATCATATGGTTTTTCTTCTGCAGCCTGTTAATGTAGTGTATTACGTTGATTGTTTTGCAGACGTTGAACCATCCTTGCATACCAGGGATAAATCCCACTTGGTCTGGGTGGATGATCTTTCTGATGTGTTGTTGCATTCTATTGGCCAGAATTTTATTGAGGATTTTTGCATCTATGTTCATCAGGGATATTGGTCTGTAATTCTCTTTCAATGTTGCATCTTTTTCTGGCTTAGGAATTAAGGTGATGGTGGCTTCATAGAAAGTATTTGGGAGGATTCCCTCTTTTTCGATTGCTCTGAATAGTTTGAGGAGAATTGGAGTTAGTTCTTCTCTAAATGTCTGGTAGAACTCAGCAGTGAATCCATCTGGCCCTGGGCTTTTCTTTGTTGGGAGGGCCTTTATTACTGTTTCAATTTCTGTGTCAGTTATTGGTCTGTTTAGGTTTTCTATGTCTTCCTGGCTCAATTTAGGTAGGTTGTATGTGTCCAAGAATCTGTCCATTTCTGCTAGATTTCCCTGTTTGCTGGCATACAAGTCCTTGTAGTAATTTCTGATGATTCTTTTTATTTTTGTGGCATCTGTTGTTACGTTTCCCTTTTCATCTCTGATCCTATTGATTTGGGTCTTTTCTCTTCTTTTTTTAGTTAGTTGGGCCAATGGGGTGTCAATTTTGTTTATTTTTTCAAAAAACCAGCTCCTCGTTTGGCTGATTTTTTGTAATGTTTTTTTGGATTCAATCCTGTTGATTTCTTCTTTGATTTTAATTATTTCTCTTCTCCTACTAGGTTTGGGTTTGGTTTGCTGCAGATTTTCTAGATCCTTGAGATGACTTGAAAGCTCATCTATTTGGTGCCTTTCCAGTTTCTTGATGTAGGCACCTATTGATATAAACTTTCCTCTTAACACTGCTTTTGTTGTATCCCAGAGGTTTTGGTATGTTGTGCTGTTATCCTCATTTACTTCCAGAAAATTTTTGATTTCTCTTTTAATTTCTTCTATGACCCATTGTCCCGACCCGCGGGACAGCAACTGGGGTCGAGTACCTAGAAGGAGAAATGAGAGGGGCAGGAGACACAAGGATGGCAGCAAGACAAGTGCTGATCAAGCTGCAACTTTATTTTTTGAACTGCTCACTATATATCATTGAGGCATGGGAAAGAGGAAGGGCTTGTCTTCGCTACTGCAGTGCTGACGCAATCAAGAAAAACCCGCGGGGCCCTATTACGGGAAGGGGCCCTGTTACGGGAAGCTACAAGATTAGGGAAGGGGGGTAGGGCGGTTACAGGCGCATGGCTTCTACAAGATTAGGGAGGGGGGCAGGGCGGTTACAGGCGCATGGCTTATAGTACATTTTATCTGACACGCCAGGTTTTTCTATTACCAAGAGGTAAGGCCACCTACTGCATGGTCCCTGACATATCCCCCTTCTTTATCAATTTAAGAAGGATAGCTGTGGTTTAGGCCAAGTTTGACGAACGAGCAGTGCCTGTCTTAGGAATCGACCCGAAACCCTAACACCTCTTACCCGTCGCTGGATATCCTTGCCAGTCCCCAAGGACTCCTGTCTTAGGCGGGTGTGGGTACGGGAAGGTGCCCGTCATTGGCTTACTGCTCATTTTATTGATAGGCCTGGGGCCCTTCCTGGGCTCCCGACTGGACAGCAATGAACGGGGGAAGGTTAGCTGTTGAAAGGACCGTGACCTTATTGGCTATACTTTATTGGCCGGAGAGGGGATGATAAGTTTCCATGGGATCTTGCATGGCTAGACTCTGGTAATGTATTTGAATTGGCCTGGCTGCCAAATTGTCTACTTGTTGTTTGATGAAGGCCACGAGTCTATTGAAGAGACAAGGACCTACAGATAGTATAATAAGTATTCCAGCAAAGGGGCCTAGAAGTGGCAACAAATAGGGAAGCAGTCCATTCCATCCAGTCCAGAAGGGGTTTTCAGCCAGGGCACGTCGACGACGTTCCAGGTCTTCTTGAAGTGTTTTGATTTTATCACGAACAATGCCGGACTTGTTGGCGTAGAAGCAGCATGTTTCCTGTAAAGCCAAACAAATACCTCCCTGTTCGGCAGTAAGCAAGTCTAAGCCTCTACGGTTTTGGAGAACGACTTCCGCTAGGGAGTCAATTTGATCCTGAAGGTCCTGAATGGTGGTGGATAGGGTTTGTACATCATTAATAAGCTGTTGGGACAATTGTCTATATTTGTGGACCGCAATTCCTAGTCCTGTTGAACCTGTAACCATCGCTGAGGAGATTCCCAATGTAGCTATTAAAGGAATAAATTGAACAGCTCGTTTCGGTCGCCCCGCAATATAATCAAAGGAGGGGATGGGAACAGGGGTATCTCCCGAAATGATTTCAATATTGGGGAAAAGCGTAGCATGTGCGCAACTACCGCTCCAATTTGCTGGTAGGACAGTATAGGCTAAATTATCCTTGCATACAAATACGGTGGAATTGGGGGCGTAAAGAGGGAAATCTATTGTTTCATTATCTGTACAAAAGGGAGCGAGGCCTACATCAATATTAAAGGAATTATTAAGGGGAGGTTTATAAAGGCAAGTGATGTTTTCAGCTGGGTAAGGAAGAACAGGAAAGGGATGTGTAGGCTGAGCGTTAGAGGAATCATTAAACATAGAGGTACTATTAAGCGGTAAAAATACGGCAAGAGGAAGGGGGGGTCCCTGGCGCAGACAGAGCCAACAGCTGTTTGCAAGGGAGGGGTTAGAGATATTAAGTAATTTATGGGACTCGGTGAGGATATCGGCGGTGTTGGCATCTAAGCCTTCCATTCCTCGAGATCGGATGTTAGCCAGAGGGTGGTATTGGAGAGAAGGATAAAGGCTTTCGAATGCGGTTTCGAGCATCTTTTGTGTTTTTAACCTGGTAAGTGTGTCCTGAGGGCCACCACCATCAGACACTCCCACAGGGGCTGCAGGGTACCAGCAGGCCACTTGTCCCTTAGGGGGGCAGGGAGGAGAGCTGAGGCGTGAAGACGATAAGTCTCCTCCAAATATTCCCCCATGATCTCCTGTTATAGTGGCAAACAATAAATGTTTACTCCCCTCATTACAGGTTTGATACTGAGTATAACAGGAGGAGTGCACAGAGTAGTGGATAGTACTATTGCATTCTGATGGGCATTGATCCTCAGGGCGGGAAGAGTCTAGTTTAGGTTTGAGAGTACACTGCCATTTGGAATCTGTGGCAGCCCGATATGCAGTTTTATCTCCACAGTCATGTGTAAAATGAGGCTTACGATTGAGGACTCGGGATCCATAGGAGGTTGATGTTTGTGGGAGTAATACTGTTATGCCCCCCGAGCAGGTACAAGGGTTATGCTGTTGAAGGAGTTTTTGAATGGCCTGAGGGTTGTCAAACCCTGCAAAGACTGGTGGAGCCCAATGGATGGTGTAGATTGCCATTATCAGGAGAGCAAGGAAGAGGGACATTTTGTTAGGGCCCTTCAGAGGGGTTAATCAGTGAGCCCTCAGGAAATGTGGTAGGGGAAGAGCGAATAGAGAGAAGATAAGATACACAAATAGCAACAATGGCAACAATACCGACAATAACAAGGAGTCCTGTAATGAGTCCCAGTAGAGTCCAGCCGGGTCTTTTTATTCCTGTAAACACAAGGGGAAAATATCCTCAGGGCCAGATGTAGGCTCTGGTGTAGGGTTAATATTAGAAGAGTTTGACGAATTAACTTGTTTAACTAATCTTTCAGGCAGCCATCTGGGTGCTGATTGCTTTTGATCCAGGATGCAGGCTGAGCCGCGGCCCCAGATAAGTACTGGATCTGGGCCATGCCAGCTGTTGGTGAGGGGGTCTCGCCACATCACCATAGGTGGAGCCGTATTAGGGGAAGGGTGCCAGTGACGGTCAGCAGCGGAATGACCATTATTATCCAAAGTTAAAAAATTTGTCACAAAAAGCGCATGATTTAAGCGATCGCGGGGAGAGGTAAAAGAGAAGGAAGTGGCTTTAAGCCGAGTGAGCCAAGTTTTTAATGTTTGGTGGGCTCTCTCAACTATTCCTTGTCCCTGTGGGTTATAGGGAATGCCTGTAGCATGGCTAACATGGAGCGCTTCACAGAATTGTTTAAACTTAGTGCTGACATAAGCAGGACCATTGTCTGTTTTAATTTTAGCAGGTTTTCCCAGGACAGAAAGGGCAGTGACAAAGTGTGAGATGACATCCCTAGCAGCTTCTCCTGAATGGGGGGAAGCAAAGATAAAACCACTATACGTGTCTATAGACACATGGAGATACTTTAATTTGCCAAATTCTGGGAAATGCGTGACATCCATTTGCCACAACTGATTAGGGAGAAGACCACGCGGATTGACTCCTAAATGCGGTACAGGGAGGCTTGTGATGCATGTGGGACATTGTTTTACTATTTCACGAGCCTGATCTCGTGAAATCTTACAAAGTAAACGGAGGGATTGAGCATTTAGGTGATGTAACTTATGTAATTTTTGAGCTTCTTGTACTGATCCCATAATTATGGGGAAGGCAAGCCTCGTAGCTGCATCTGCCTGGGCGTTACCTTCTGATAGTGGCCCTGGTAGGTTTGTGTGTGCCCTGATATGTCCCAAGTAGAAAGGCTGTTGTCTCTTGTGAATTAACTTTTGAATTTGTGCAAATAAGGGCGTAGCGTTAGAAGTTGTCTTAAGAAAAGGGGAAGTTTCGAGTAACGGGATAGATTGAGCCACATATGCACTATCAGTAAAGATATTTACAGGCTGATCGAAAAATTGTGTAAAGACTTGAAGTACGGCATACAGTTCAACCAACTGAGTTGACTGATAAGATGTTTTAAATACATGAGAACGGTTATTTGCCACGAAGGCGGCCATCCCATTGGAAGATCCATCTGTAAACACCGTGACAGCCTTTGGAATGGGGTTACTTTTTGTAATTTTTGGGAAAATGAAGGAATAGGACTGGGCAAACTGTAGTACCGGGTCATCAGGGAGGTGATTGTCAAGAATCCCCATAAAGCCTGACATGGCTATTCCCCAGTCGTCAGATGTTTGAAGAAGGAACTGGGTCTGTTCTTGAGTATATGGCACTATTATTATATCGGGATCCTTTCCAAAATACTGGCGGGAAAGGGAGCGAGCCTTAATGATTAATGAAGTGGTTTGGGAAGAGTATACAGAAATTACCTTAGACGAGGAGGTGGGGAGATGGACCCAGAAAAGAGGTTGACCCTTTTTACCAGGTGTGAGGGCCTTTTGCCAAAACACTCCAGTGGGCGTGTGTGGCGTGGCTAAGACAATAAAAGTTAAAGGGAGGGTATACGAAATTTGAGAGACAAATTGTTGGCTGATGGCTTGTGTTACTTGGTTTAACGCCTCTCTCGCAGCCGGGGTGAGTTCACGGGGGGAAGAGGGATCTGAGTTTCCTCGAAGGATGTCGTAAAGGGGCAAGAGAGTGTTGTTAGGGACCTTTATATAGGGCCTGAGCCACTGAATATCTCCTAAAAGTTTTTGAAAGTCGTTAAGGGTATGGAGGCAGTCTAAGCGAAACTGGATGCGAGGCACGAAAACCTCGTTTTGTTGTAATTTTAAGCCTAAATAGGTAAAGGGGTCTTGTAACTGAACCTTATCAGGGGCAATTTGTAAACCAAGGGCGAGAAGGGTTTTAGTAAGGTCCGTGAAGCAACGAAGTAGGTTTGATTTATTTTGGGCTGCCAATAGAATATCATCCATATAATGTAAAATATAAAGATGTGGCCAGCGTAAACGAATTGGGTCTACTGCTTGTGCCACAAATTTTTGACAAAGGGTGGGGCTATTGGCCATTCCTTGGGGTAAGACCTTCCATTGAAATCTTTGCATTGGTCCCTGGAAGTTAACACGGGGAAGGCTAAAGGCGAAGAAAGGACGGTCATCAGGGTGTAAAGGAATAGTAAAAAAGCAATCCTTAAGATCTATAATTATTTTAAAATAACCATTTGGAATGGCTACAGGGGTGGGGATGCCAGGTTGGAGGGCACCCATGGGTGCCATGACCTTATTAACGGCACGCAAGTCCTGTAAAAGGCGCCATTTGCCAGATTTTTTCTTTATGACAAAAATGGGTGTATTCCAGGGAGAATTAGAAGGCTCTAAGTGTTCAGCCTCGAGCTGCTCCTGTACAAGCGCTGTAGCGGCATTTAGTTTTTCTTGAGTAAGCGGCCACTGGTCCACCCAAACAGGAGTTTGAGTATTCCATGTGATTTTATCTGCATGGGGTACAGGAAGGCCAGTGGCCGTTGCTAAAAATCCGAATATCCGAGCCCGTGTTTATCTGTTTTAGAGGGAGTTGTAATGGGTTGAGTTATGCCCTGTCTTGTTTTTCCAAGTCCCGTGCCAGGCACATAATCCATGCGCAGCATTTGTTGTGTGACCACGTTACTAGGGCTGCACAGGATAACTTCCATTTGGGAGAGAATGTCACGTCCCCACAGATTAACAGGAAGGCCTGGTAATACAAAAGGAGTTACAGTGCCCTGATTGCCTTCACTATCCTTCCAGTGTAATACCTTTGAGCTGACTTGGGGGTTATTAGATTGGCCTATACCTTGTAAGTCAGTAAAAGATGCGGTCAGCGGCCAGTGGGTGGGCCAATGATCTTGAGATATGACCGTGGCATCCGCCCCCGTATCTAGAATGCCCTTAAAATCCTTTCCTTCAATAGTAAGGGTTAGTGTAGGTCTATTTTTTGTGATTGGCTGGACCCAATAGGCATCCGAGGAGCCCAAAGGGGTAATGCCTCGGGGCCTGGAGGAAATTGAGGATGTATTTTTAGTAATTAAAGGCATAAGAATTAGTTGTGCTAGGCGGGTGCCCTGTGGAACGGCAGCCACTCCGTTAATAGCGGCTGCTAGAATCTTTATTTGTCCGGTAAAATCACCGTCAATAATGCCAGGAAAAACTTGAATGCCCTTAAGGGTGGCTGATGCTCTACCAAGAATAAGAGCACAGGTACCCGAAGGCAGAGGGCCCCACACCCCTGTAGGGATAATTTGTGGGCCCTGGGTGGAATCTAATATTGTATCGGAGGCGGCACAGAGGTCCAGTCCTGCGCTACCTGGGGTTGCTCGTTGGAGGGAAGTAATTGTTGAGGCATTTGAGGAACTTGTTGTTGGGCTTGGGCCTGAGGAGGGACAAACCGTATCGCCCCAGGGTTTGTCCTTGGATAATTTGGGGCCAGGGGCTGGCCCCTCTGGGAGTTTCCCGGCAGCCTAGGAGGGAGGGGCTGGCCTGAAGAATTAGTCTTTGACCTACATTCATTTGCCCAGTGATAACCCCTATGGCATCGAGGGCACAGGGTGGAAGGAAGTGGCCTACCTGGAGGGGATGGGGTTATATTTTGTGCCATAGGCCTGGTTGATGAGGCAGTGGGACAATCACGGGCAAAATGTCCAGGCTGTTTACAAGCATAGCAAGTGGAGGTTTTTGCGGAGGGGTTGTGAGCCGATTTAAATGCAGCTCCGATAGCCAGACCCATAGCGTGGGCTGATCCCACGCCAGCGCAGAGCCTCACGAATTCTGAAAGGTCATTTTTATGTTTATGAGGCCGAAGAACGTCCTTACAAACTGGATTGGCGTTTTCAAAGGCAAGGTGTGTAACGAACGCGCTTCCACTCTCTCCCGGGCCGACGAGTCTCTCAGCTGCCATATTAAGGCGCGAAACGAAATCACTATAAGGCTCGTCGGGCCCTTGTTGAACTTTAGCTAAAGAGGCGGTGACCGCTCCTCTCTGAGGGAGTTTTCTCCATGCCCCCATGCCGGCAGTGCTAATTTGTGTTAGTAACCCAGTAGGGAATTGGGCTTGTAAATTATTGGAGTTATACGGGGGATCTCCCAAAAGTTTTTTGAGGGTCCAATGTTTTGATGAGACTTTAGTAAGGTTTTGTTGAGCTAACTCTTTACAAATTTGAACATAATCAGCCCTCCACAGGACGTAATCACCCCCGCTGAGAGTGGCTCGGGCAAGAAAATCCCAATCATTAGGCGTGAACCAGCGGGTTTTTTGGTTTTCTAATAAGGCCTGAGTGTACGGGGCGGTGGGGCCGTATTGGGTGCAAGCTGTTTTAAGTTTTTCAATAAATTTGAGACTAAGCCTTTTGTAAGATGACGGTTGTCCATCTCCCGGTCCCTGATGGGGGGCCTGATCCTCTCCCTCTGACCCCGGATCCTCACTGTCTTCCTCATGTTGGTGGGGTGAATTATCCTCATCCTCATCTTCCCCATCAGTGGTAGGGTCGGACTGGCCTTGGGCTTGTCTCCTGGTTACAGGGAAAGCCAGAAGGGGTTGGGTTTTGGGCTTGGTGTTATTTTGCTTAGATCGTGGAAGGGGTCGTTCCAAGGCGAGATGGCGGAGCTCATCATCGAGGGTTCTTAGTTCTTTAAGGAGCTGGATGTGCTCCCGCCTGGCTTGAAGTGACTGCCGCAGAGCCGACAAGTCAGGTATAGGTGGGTTAAGATCGTGGAAGGAGGGGGCGCAAACGGTAAGGGGTGTGAGGATTATATGGCGGGGGTTTAGGGGGATCTGGGGCACTATGGGCAGTCTCCTCTCTCTCTTCAAAGGCTGACCGGTCTCGAATAACAGGATATAATTGGCCCGTCTTGTTGGAGAGGGAAGGGGTGGGCTCCTCGATCACATCTGGGGGGTCATCTGGGGTGCCATTATCAGAAACAGGGGGCATATCTAGAATGACAGAAGGGCATCTAGAGGGGGGTTGGGAGCATCGCCGTAGCGTCTCCTCGCCTTCCCTCACCAGGGCGTCGACAGCTTTATCTGTATGCCGGGTTTTTATAATATCATTAATTAGATTCCAATATGAAAAGATGGTAATAGGCACCTTGGCAGGGCCAAAAGTCTCATGGAAATCTTTTAGACAACTTCCAACTCTATTCCACTTAACCTCGTCGATTGTGCCTTCCTTGGGAAACCAGGGACACAGTCTTTCTATATGATCAAAAAACACTTTTAAATCTTTCTTTTTAACCCGAACTCCTCGTGTCTTGAGAGTATCTTTGAGGCTTTTAATGAACATTTCCCGTGACGATAATGCCTGCCCCATGGCTGTCACTTACCTTGCGCCGTCTTCGCTCCTCAGCGTCGACCGATGCTGATGATCTCGGGTGGGCAGTTCCGAGCTGGTCGCACAATCACTTGGATCCAAGTTTTCCTCCTGGAAGGCGGCGTTTCTCCAGTCTTACAGGCACTTCGAGCCCCAAGGGCCACACTCGAGCCCCACGTTGGGCGCCAGATGTCCCGACCCGCGGGACAGCAACTGGGGTCGAGTACCTAGAAGGAGAAATGAGAGGGGCAGGAGACACAAGGATGGCAGCAAGACAAGTGCTGATCAAGCTGCAACTTTATTTTTTGAACTGCTCACTATATATCATTGAGGCATGGGAAAGAGGAAGGGCTTGTCTTCGCTACTGCAGTGCTGACGCAATCAAGAAAAACCCGCGGGGCCCTATTACGGGAAGGGGCCCTGTTACGGGAAGCTACAAGATTAGGGAAGGGGGGTAGGGCGGT
Organism: Lepus europaeus; assembly: GCF_033115175.1. Lineage (NCBI taxonomy): Eukaryota > Metazoa > Chordata > Mammalia > Lagomorpha > Leporidae > Lepus > Lepus europaeus. Next base: position 128,610,672 of record NC_084827.1, read on the forward strand.
TACAGGCGCATGGCTTCTACAAGATTAGGGAGGGGGGCAGGGTGGTTACAGGCGCATGGCTTATAGTACATTTTATCTGACACGCCAGGTTTTTCTATTACCAAGAGGTAAGGCCACCTACTGCATGGTCCCTGACAACCCATTGTTCATTCAGGAGCATGTTGTTCAATCTCCATGTGTTTGCACGTGCTCTAGGGATTCCTGAGTTGCTAATTTCCAATTTCATTTCCTTTGTGGTCTGAGAAGTTGCATGGTATGATTCTAATTCTTTTGAATTTGCTGAGACTTGCTTTATGGCCTAGTATGTGGTCAGTCCTAGAGAAGGTTCCATGTACTGCTGAGAAGAATGTAAAGTCCTTAGATGTAGGATGAAATGTTCTGTAGATATATGTTAGATCCATTTGGGCTATAGTGTCATTTAAATCTACTGTCTCCTTGTTGATCTTCTGTCCTATTGATCTGTCTATCTCTGAGAGTGGAGTATTGAAGTCCCCCAGTACTATTGTATTGGGGTCTAAGTCTCCCTTTAAGTCCCTTAACAAGTCTTTTATATAAGCTGGTGCCCTGTAATTAGGTGCATATACATTGATAATTGTTATATCTTCCTATTGAATGGATCCCTTAATCATTATATAGTGCCCCTCTTTGTCTCTCCTAACAGTTTTTGTGGTAAAGTTTATGTTGTCCGATATTAAGATGGCTACGCCCGCTCTTTTTTCATTTCTGTTGGCATGGTATATCTTTTTCCAGCCTTTCACTTTCAGCCTGTATGGATCATTGTTGGAAAGATGAGTTTCTTGTAAGCAGCAAAAAGATGGGTTTTTTTCCTTAACCCAATCAGCCAATCGGTGTCTTTTAACTGGACAGTTCAAGCCATTAACATTCAATGTGACTATTGAGAAGGAATAACTTTGCCCTGCCATTTGCCAAAGATATTTTCTAATATATGGTTTGAGATTCCTGTGATCTTTTGCTGTGAGGTTTCCTTCCTTTACCTTCTTTCATATTGGTGACCGTGTTTCTGTGTTTCTGTGTGTAACACATCTTTAAGCATCTTTTGCAGGGCTGGACGAGTGGCGACATATTCTTTCAATTTCTTTTTGCTGTGAAAGGTCTTTATTTCACCTTCATTCATAACTGAGAGCTTTGCAGGATATAATATTCTGGGCCTGCAGTTTTTCTCTCTTAGTACCTGGGCTATGTCTTGCCATTCTCTCATAGCTTGTAGGGTTTCTGAAGAGAAGTCAGCTGTGAGTCTAATTGGAGATCCTCTGAGAGTATTCTGGCATTTCTCTCCTGCACATTTTAGGATCTTTTCTTTATGTTTCACTGTGGTGAGTTTGATTATGACATGTCGTATTGAGGATCTCTTTTGATCATGTTTATTATGGGTTCTATGAGCTTCCTGTACTAGGATGTCTCTGTCCTTCTCTAAACCTGGGAAATTTTCTGCTAGTATCTCACTAAAAAGGCCTTCTAATCCTTTCTCCCTCTGCATGCCTTCAGGTACTCCTAGAACCCGAATGTTGGGTTTTTTAATAGTATCCTGTAGATTCCTGACAGTATTTTTTAGATTTCTGATTTCTTCTTCTTTTCTTTGATTTGACTGTTTCCTTTCCTGTTCTCTGTCTTCTAATTCCGATATTCTCTCTTCTGCTTCACCCATTCTGTTTTTAAGGCTCTCTAATGTGTTTCCCATTTGATCTATTGAGTTCTTCATTTCATTGTGGTTTTTGGTCACTATCTCAGTTTCCTGTTCTACTAGTTGTTTCATTTCATTTTGATTCCTCCTTAATATTTCATTTTCACGGGAGAGATTTTCTATCTTGTCCATTAAGGATTTCTGTAGTTCAAGAATTTGTTTTTGAGAACTTCTTAATGTTCTTATCAGTTTTTTGAGATCCGCTTCTTGCATTTCCTCTATCTCTTCATCTTCATAATCTTGGATTGGGGGGTCTTGTTCATTTGGGGGCATCATAGTGTCTTCCTTGCTCTTGTTACCTCGGCTTCTACGTTTGTTGTTTGGCATGTTGGAGATAATTTATGTTTGTTTGTTTGTTTGTTTGTTTTGCTGTGGTGTTTTTTTCTCGTTATACTATGCCTCTAAGTGGGCTGTCTGCTTTGATGGATCCTTAGAGGCTGTGGTGGGTGTGGCCAGAGAGTTCTGCTTGATTCTTCAGGTTTAAGGCTGTGCAAAAAGTGACTCTCCTTGCTCCTTGCTGGATCTCTCTCTCTATTTTTTTTTTTTGACTCAGTTGGGAAGTAATTCCGAATGGCTGAGTGGAATTGAGGGTGGTTGAAATCTGCCCTCTGTGAGTATTCGTTTGAACTACCCCTGGGACCACACACAGAGTTTATGCAGCCCTCAATGTGTTCTCCAGTTTCACCTTAGACCCAAAGTTACTTAGTTTGTGTACTCATTGCCGCTTTACATATGTAAAATGGTGCCTACTCTCTGTTTTGCTCAAGTGGAGGCAGGGGCCTCTGCCTTTACCCACTAATGTCTCGCGTTTCTGGGGCTTTTGTCTTACCTCCCGTTGGTTCCCGCGCTGGGGAGATTCTGTGGCTCGTCTCCCGCGGTTGGTTTTCCACGCGGTGGGCTCCTTGTCAGTCCTCTGTGTCACATCCACTAGATCTGGAAGCGTTTCCTCTGCAGTTTTTTTCTTGAGTCTTTTCCTGAGGCCTTGCCTCAGCTGACGATCCACGGCTCCACCTGGCGCTTCTCCCGTGATCTTCCTCTCTAGGCGCTGTCGCCTAGGGCGAGCCGGGCCACACGATCGCCGCAGCCGCCGCCGCCGTAGTGCCTGAGCACACTCCCCGGGACTGGAACCCCGAAGAGAGGCGCTCAGGACGCCACCGCCACCACCGCGGCAGAGCTGCAGGCGGAAGCGGGAGGAGGAGAGTTTCTGAGGCTTTTGTCTTACCTCTGGTTCCCGCGCTGGCGAGATTCTGCAGCTCGGGTCCCGCGGTGGGTTTCCACGCGGTGGGCTCTCTGTAGGTCCTCTGTGTCACATCCACTAGATCCGGAAGCTTTTCCTCTGCAGTTTTTTTCTTGAGTTTTTTCCTGAGGCTGCAGTAATTCCACTTTTATGAAACTTTATTTTTGCAGACTATCGGCACATGTCTTCACTATCCGCCATCTTGGCTCCACCCCTGTACCCCCTCTGTAACTCTGACTTTTAAATAAAATAATCATGTATGCCTCGATCTTCTCAGTAATATGTAGGATGTGATGACTTCAAGTACCGTGAAGTGAACGTTAACATCGGCAAATGATGTCAAAATGCAGTGATGTTACTACGTGGATGCGAATGTATTCTATTCCGTCTGGACTGAAGCCCTTCCCCCGCCTCAAGATGCTTAGTGACGGGGAAGCATTAAGAAGTCAGGCAGAGAATGCTTGAGGAAAACTACATAAATTTTAAAATACATCCGTTTCAGAGGAAGGGGAACTCCTCCATAGCCCTGAAATCCAGTCACGAGGAAATCAAATGGCGCGTTCTCTTCTGGGCACTTGGGCTGGCTACCTCTGTCCTGGACCATGAGACGGGCGCATAGGTGAGCGTTCCCCTTCTTCTTGACCACAGCCAAGTTTGGGACACGCGGGCTGCCTGCGGGGAACCACCTGCCCACTGTCCTGACGGCAGGGACGCCGCTCCACAGCCCACAGCCTCTCCAGCCCTGAGGTAACCCTCCACATCTTGCCTTTCTAAGTACTGTCATTCATGTATTTATTGACTTTCTGAAATAACTATGATTTCACACCCAAGATAACATTGGAGAATGAAGTCCATTCACAGTGAAGGATGTGAGGCAATAGATTAATGATTGGTATCTAATGATTTTATCATACAGCTCATCTCTCAGAAAGAGAAGGCTTTCAAAAATGGGACAATCTAGTGTTTTAACATCAGTGTTGGATGGAAGACAATTCCTTATGACTGCATAATGATATTCTGAAGAATGAAACTATAAAACACTGAACAATATACAGGGTAGGGACTCCTAAATATTTCAAATATGAGTACAGCTTTAAAAAAAAAAATTATGTGTCTGCTGATTCCTATATTCATCCAGTGATGTCCTTAAACAAAACTATCAGCAGCTTACATGTGCAAAACTTGCAAAACTTTGTGATAATTAAGTTGTTATAGCTTTATAGATTTAGTATTACATCAAATAAATATGAAACATTTATAAAAATGAGTGGTTTTACTAATTTATAAAATCAAACATAAAATTCCAAATTCTTTTGCAATACAGTCAATATGTACCAAAATTATATCAGACATCCTAGGGGTTACTGTTTATTAAGCCATACAATTACTGTTACTTCAAAGGAGTTATTTTGTAGTTTCTGTGGAGAGAGTACAATAGTCATGTTATAAAAGTTAGATTTTACTACAGAGGAACTAAGTGGAGTCAGTTATAAATCACAAAGAATGCAACAGCAAGCAAAACCTTACAAAAATTATTTCTTACAGGGCAATGGTTGTTAAAGTGAGCTTAGTCAGCTAAATTCCCACTCACTATATCTCTTTTTTGCTTTGCTGTAAAATGGAAATTAAAATAAATGAAAAATTATGTCAATCATTTGATACATTTTCTTGTTTTCTATCTTTTTCTCAGATGGCTCGAATTAATCTACATTTTTAGGCAATGCATGTAGGAAAGAAAGGAAAAATTACAATCTACTTTCCAGTTGTTTGCAATTTCATTCATATCCTCCATTGCTATAGGAGTGTTACTTCAAATTTTGCTCAAGAATCTTATCTATATTTTTTTCATATCTAGGCCTATGTTTTCCTACTTTTATAGTTTAAACTTCAAATTTATTCTGTATCTTAAAACTGAAAGAAAAACAAAAGGAACAAACTGATAATCTTTCTTATCTGTTATTAGAGGATTTACTTACATTGCCATATTTAACTAACTGTGTTTCTTGGAAATTGCTGTGGTCAGTATTATTGGCCAATTTAACTTAGCTACAGTGCCAGTTATTTAATTAAACACTAGTCTAGATGTTGAGGTGAAAATGGTGTTACTTTTGATCAACAACTATATTCAACTGAATTTAAGTAAAGTGTGACCACAAAAATTTGAGTGTGCCTTTTCCAGCAAGTTAGAGGAATAAGGAGCAAAGACTGAGGTTTCCCTGAGAAGATAATAATGCTTGAAACTGCAACATAAAATCTTACCAGGCAATCATAAAGATTTCAGATATTCCAGCCTTCACAATTTCATTAGCCAAAGAACTAACTCCAAAGAAATTTCTCTTGATGTGTGTTTGTATGTAGGTATATATGTATGTAAGTATAATTTATCTATCTTCTCTTGGTATAGCATCTCCAGAGAGCTTAAATCAGTAGCCTAACAATGTGAAGAGTTCTGTAAAAATATTTCTGTATCAGGTGGTTGTTGCCATTAAAATCCCACACTGATTTTTTAAAAATTTTTCTATGATAGCCATTTTAAGGGGGATGAGGTAAAACCTCATTCTGGCCTTTATTTGCATTTCCCTGATTGCTAGCAATCCTGATCCTGAGCATTTCGTCATGTCTGTTGGCTGTTTGAATTTCATCTTTTGAAAAATGACTGTTCAAGACTTTTTCCCATTTGTTAACTGGGTTATTTATTTTGTTGCTGTTGAGTTCCTTGAGCTCTTTATAGATTCTTGATATTAATCCTTTATCAGTTGCATAGTTTGCGAACATTTTCTCCCATTTTATTGGTTGCCTCTTGAATTTTTTAAGTGTTTACTTTGCAGTGCAGACGTTTCTTAGTTTGATGTAATCTGATTTGTCTATTTTGGCTGTTATTACCTGTGCTGCTGGGGACCTCTCCAAAAAGTCTTTGCTTATGCTGATGAATTGTAGAGTTTTACCATTGTTCTCCTTTAGCCATTTGATGGTATCAGGTAGTAGATTTTTTTATTTTTTTAAAGATTTATTTATTTATTAAAGTCAGAGTTACACAGAGAGAAGCTGAGGCAGAGCGAGAGAGAGAGAGATGTCTTCCATCTGCTGATTCACTCCCTAATTGGCCGCAATGGTTGGAGCTGTGCTGATCCAAAGCCAGGAGCCAGGAGCTTCTTTAGGGTCTCCCACACAGGTGCAGGTGTCCAAGGACTTGAGCCATTGCATGCCATAGCAGAGATCTGGATGGGGAATAGAGCGGCCAGCACTCGAACAAGTGCCCCTATGGGATGCTGGAGCTGCAGGGGGCAGCTTTACCAGCTACCCCACAGCACAGGCTCCAGGCAGTAGATTTAGATCCTTGATACATTGTGGTTTATTTTTGTATAAGTCTTGTTTCATACTTCTGCACATGGAGATCTGATTTTCCTAGCACAGTTTTTTGATGAGACTGTCCTTTCTCCAGGGATTGATCTTAGCTCCTTTGTCAAAGATGAGTTGGTTGTAGTTGCATGGGTTGAGGTATGGGAATTCTATCCTGTTCCATTGATTGACATGTCTATTTCTGTGCTGGTAAAAGCTGTGTTGATTATAATTGCCCTATAGTATGTCTTGAAATCTGTTATTGTGCTGCCTATGTCTTTGTTTTTGCTGTTTAAGATTTCTTTAGCTATTCAGGGTGATTGGTGTTTCTGTCTGAATTTTAGCTTCATTTTTTTCTAGATCTGAGAAGAATGTCATTGGTACAGATCTCATTGAATATGTAAATGGTTTCTGTAGTATGGATATTTTGATAATCATTCTCCACAAACATGGAAGATTTTTCCTTTTTTGTTTAATTAGTTTTCTTCTATTTCTTTAATGTGTTTGTGATTTTTTATCATAGAGATCTTTCACCTTTGTGGTTAAATTTATATCAAGGTATTTAAATTTTTGTAGCTATTGTGATGGGACTGATCTTACAAGTTCTTTCTCTGCCATGGTATTATTTGTATATACAAAAGCTATTGTTTTTTAAAGTAAAAAAGCTCACATTATGCCATCCCCAGTGTCAATAAAAGAGTAGAGCATTTTTTTTTTTTGTCCTGGTATTATGTTTGTGACTCAGCTGTGGTTGCATTGTTTTTCTTGGCTGAGATCAGCTAGGGTTGGCTCAAGTTTTACATTGAGTCCATGTATCAGGCAAATGTGTCCTCCTGGAGCAAAGAGCTACTTTGACTTCCTTCTCCTCCTTCTTTTCCACATATTTTCTCTCATCCTCTACCTCCTCCTCTTTTTCCTGCTACTTCCTTTTCCTCCTCTTTTTCCTCCCCTTCCTTGCTTTTCTTTTTAGTAACAGAAACATAGAGATAGCTAGGCAGAAATCAGCATGGTTCTTCTTTTCTGGTCTTTTTTTAAAGCTTTATTTATTTATTTGAAAGGCAGAGTTACACAAAGAGATAGAGGTCTTCTATGAGCTGGTTAACTCCCAAGTTGTCCCCAACTGCTGGAGCTGTGCCGATCTGAAGCCAGGAGCCAGGAGCTTCTTCTGGGTCTCCCATGTGGGTGCAGAGGCCCAAAGACTTGGGCCATCTTCCACTGCTTTCCCAGGCCACAGCAGAGAGCTGGTTTGGAAGTGGAGCAGCCAGGACTGTACCTGGTGCCCATATGGGATGCAAGGATTAGGCGGAGGCCTTACCGGCTACATCATAGCATTGACAACTTTTTCTGTTCTTAAAAATGGCACATCATCTTTTCAACCACATTCTCTTGACCAAATTAAGTCCCACAATCAAGTAAAACATATTGAAGAGTGGGAAGTCCCATGAGTAAAGGTTATGGATGCACAAAGATGTGAAAAACTTGGGAAAATATTGTAGTCTACTCTATGGACTGTATTATAATCTAATTCTGCAAAGATTTGTATTCCTGAAAACATTCTGATATCAATAGTCTCTAAATATATTCTCTGTGAAGTAGGATAAATATAAAGATAGAAGGAGGGGATAAATTTAGATATGCATTTTGGGTTTATTTTTCCAAAACTCATGCAATGAGTAAGTAATTCTTTTTTTGTGGGAAGTAGTGAAAGGTATGTAGTGTAAGATCAGACGTGATTCTCTAAATTATGGTCCTCCTTATGGAACCATAAATCAACCAGTAAGGAAATTCAAATCCCAGCCTCACTCCGATATGCACCGTGTGTCTGGTGTGAGTTTGTTCATAACCTTAGAATTATATTATTGTCCTCAAGATATTTAAAATCTGAATGAAATAAATCATGTAAATTATAAAAATATCATATTGTAAGTGCTACAATGGAGATGCATAAGAAAATGTGGTAATGAAGTGGAAGGGTGGAAAATTATTTCTTCCTCAATTGGGGGGGGGGTAGGAATCACAGACTAAGAACTTTTTAAGCACTTGAATTCTATAGTAAGGCAAAATAAAATATATAATTTTATAAACAACTTCATAAATACCTCTTGGAACCACTTTCTATTATTCTTCTGATTTGCAAAAGCTGCTTAAACTCCAAAGACACTATAAGCTCACTCTCCAATGTTTTGATGAAGTTTGGTGGATTAACTGTGACAAAACACTTTTGTTTCCTTGATATTTGATAATTCTTAAGAATGAAAATTATCTGCATAATGAAAAAAAGAGTTTGCAAACATGGCTTGCCATAGACTAATTAGCATTGCACCCAACACTACAACATTCTGAGTCTCAGCATAATCATCTATAAAATAAATATTTCTTATAACTAGCATTTTAATAGAAATAGGGAGGAAGTAAAAAGAGTCCTATGAAATCCCATCACACAAATCGATAAATAGGATTTTACTAAATGTCAACTGTGCTTATATTTTCTTCTTATTTAAAACATAAACAAACTATAAATTCTAATTTAATAATTTTTGATTATTTAATATGGATGAGATGATATCACCATTCCCATCAGGAATGTATTAGTCTCAGACATCAAGTTATTTTAGACTCACATGAGAATGATATGATTTAAATATGTTAATGCAGAACATTTCAATAAATTTTCAGGAAAAATTCAATCTTATAATACTATAGATTTTCAAGATATAGAAATATAAGTATATCTTTCTAATCCAATACATTCATTTGGAATTTTTTATTTCTTCTGAATTACCAGATTGAAGAATAATTTGTTCATTTCAGTTACATAGCCTTAGGATCCAGAAACTTACAATTTTTTTTTGGTGATGTGTATCTAAGTATCTGAAACAAAAACAGATTTTGAAAAGGCTAGAAATCAGGAAGATAACATGGAAAGGAGCTATTAAGTGAGAAGAAGCAGGAATATTTGTGTACCTATTCATTATAATCATCTAAAGGTAGCAAAAATAAGTTAAATGGTACAGGATTTGATATTTATTAAATGAATAAGTAATTTACAGCTGGATAAAGAGGCATTAAAGAAGGCAAGGAGAAAAAACTCTGGGAGCTAGAGGAATGGGTGTTTGTGAATGTTCCGAGAGGACTCTAAGCATTTGAGCTAGCAGCTGCTGCTCTCGTGGTATCTGTTAGTAGAAAGCTGGAATTGGAACTGGAGTTAAAACTCAAACTCGGTACTCTGATATGGAATGCGGCTGTTACAGTTTCCTAACTACTGTGCCAAAAATGTTGTCCCAGTAGATATATATTTTACTTGGCTTATGCTTGATTTACTCAAATCTAACTCTTCAAAACTATAACTTCTTGAAAATGAATGCCTTTAAATTAACATTACCTCAGTTTTTCATGCTTTCTCAAGTTAAATTCAATTTACAATGATGTATACAATGTATTCAATCAAAACATCACAAATTCCAAGGCAATGAGAAAATCTTCAAATTTGTTAGTAGTTTATAGGTACAAATATTACTGCTATTGTATAGTATAACAGAAGTAATGTTGTTGGGATATAACGATGCTGTGAGGTCTAGATTGATGTCCTAGTTTTATTATTTCCTTCTCATGATCTTCGATTAATGTTAAGTACTCTCATTGTCTTTCATTCTCTCAGGGTTAAAAATTAGAGTCAGGCTACATTATCGCTAAAGCTTCCTTCATTTACAAATTCCTGTTTTTCATAACTTTTTATTTGGAGTTCTTATAAATATAGTATTACAATAATGTCATGAACTTGGAGCATATTCATTTTTGAAAACATGATTACTGGGGCCAGCGCCATGGCACAGTAGTTTAATCCTCTGCCTGAGGCGCCAGCATCCCATATGGGTGCTGGTTCTAATCCCAGCTGCTCCTCTTCCCATCCAGCTCTCTGCTATGGCCTGGGAAGGAAGTAGAGGATGGCTCAAGTCCTTGGGCCCCTGCACCCACATGGGAGAGCCAGAGGAAAAGCCTGGTTCCTGCCTTCAAGTCAGCGCAGTTCTGGCCACTGTGGCCATTTGAGGAGTGAACCAGGGGATGGAAAACCTTTCTCTTTCTCTATCTCACTGTCTGTATCTCTACCTCTCAAATAAATAAAATCTTTAAAAAAAAAAAAGAAATCATATTTACTTATAAAACATCCAAGAACACCATTGGAAAAGAAATTATTACTTTTGAAAAGTAAATAAAAATATTACTTCATTATAGCAATTTAATAAGAGAAGTTAAATTTGCATAATCAGACTAAGATTTGAGGAGATATATCAATGAGGAGAATTAGCAAATACGTTCTAATATTTCCATTAATAACATACAAGGCATTGCAGTTTCTGTGCAATGCACATATATTTGGCTTCATATGTACACTTTTGTTCAATTTCTTCATTTCTGATTTATTGTTTGGAAAACAACTTGGACATATTTCAGTATATACTTATGCTGACTACAAAATCAGTATTACTATTTTATATGGCATTGTAACATGACCAGTGGTAACTTTATGAGGATATAATCTGAATGGTAAATAAAAGGACTATTTAAAGATAGCACACATACAGGTATATTTAAACAAAATCTGCAAGAGATCATGTAACTCTATATTGTCTCAACATAACTACAAGCAGAGAAGAATCAGATTCTTTACTCCTGCAAAGCTATGTTCATAGCAGCTTTAAATTTGAGATAAAACAGCTTTGCAAGACAGAGTAGAACATAAATTGTCCTTGATACTGAATATGGATCATGGAAAATATTAAAATCTCCAGTTTGAATGATATAATTAGAACAATAAATTTTAATTCTGTATGCTAGTTATTTAGCTGAGGATGAAACAATTCCCTGGTTCATACTTTACATTTCTACCTCTGACATTCTACATGTTAGACTCCATGGAAAATGTTGTCGTGTCTGTGAAGGGTATCGTCAGTTCTTCATGTTATTTCATTATTAGTGAAGAAAAATTACATTTGTCAAACTTCTGTTAAATAAGTTAAAACTAGTTTTTGACAAAGCAAGTGAGCTCAAAGTCCCTCTAAAAATAACTTTTGGAAAAATAGCCAATAGCAATGCTATAGCAATGGGATAGCCATGTGATAACACCATACAAGTCAAGTAGTGGTATCTCTGAATCTAATTAACTCTGAAGAATTGAGTGATGTAAGTAACTGATTTAACTATCTTTATGATAAAAATAATTAGATGAAGATATTATTCAGAAACCAATTTTAACGTATTATAATTAAGAGAGATTTAAAGTAGTAATGATAATAGGAACAAAGTTTGATACTACTCAATATAAATCTTATTTGCAACTAAATCTAGATTGCTAACTTTATTAGAAACTGTGGTTCTCTAATTTCTAAAACCCTTGTTTTTCATAAAGTTGTGCTTATATTGCACTTAGTAATTGTATTACATGTTAAAATTCAATCTTGAAATTATTCTGTAGTATGAATGTTTTAATTAGAATATATAAAGTATCAACTAGAACTTTTATAAACTAAATTGCAAGAAAATTGTTAATATTTGAATATGCCTGAAATGTAATGAAAACTTAGAAAAAATATTGAAATGATTAAACCTCAAGAAAGATTTAACCCATATTAAGGAATAATTCTTTTTACTCATTTAATATTATTAGATATTATGGCATTTTCCTTTTTTTTGTATTTCTTCTTGATTTTCATTAATTTAAAAATATCCATAAAATAAATATTCACTATTTGAACATACTTTTTATAATGAGTTAATTGAAAAGTGTTAGTTTATTAAAATTGAAGTTCACTTGTTTAATGAGTTCAGTACTTATTAGTATGGTGTTATATCTGGCAAAAAAAAAAAAAACACATAAGTAATACCAAATACTTTACTTGTATTTCATAATTTGATCTCTGATATCTATAGAATTGAAATATATTATTTTAAAAAGAGAAAAAGATATAATTATCACAACTTTTGACAAATTTAGTATTATGAAAATAACAGAATGAAACTATTATGCTATTGAAAATCCTATCAAAATGTACAATTATTATCTGTCAATAATGTAAAGCAATCAAATTCTATAGCAAAGAAATGTTAATAGAAAAATCATAGTATTGCTTCATCCGTTGAAATAGTTAATTCACTTTGCTCCACTTTATGTGTCCTTTAGAAATGCTTGGGGCCGGCGCCGTGGCTCACAAGGCTAATCCTCAGCCTTGTGGCGCCGACACACTGAGTTCTAGTCCCAGTCGGGGTGCCGGATTCTGTCCTGGTTGCCCCTCTTCCAGGCCAGCTCTCTGCTATGGCCCGAGAGTACAGTGGAGGATGGCCCAAGTGCTTGGTCCCTGCACCCCATGGGAGACCAGGAGAAGCACCTGGCTCCTGCCTTCGGATTAGTGTGGTGCGCTGGCTGTGGCAGCCATTGGAGGGTGAACCAACGGCAAAGGAAGACCTTTCTCTCTGTCTCTCTCTCTCTATCTCTGTCCACTCTGCCTGTCAAAAAGAAAGAAAGAAAGAAAGAAAGAAAGAAAGAAAGAAAGAAAGAAAGAAAGAAAGAAAGAAATGTTTGGACAGCACAGAACTTTTTGCACAGAACTGAAAACTTTTGTTTGGATGGTATGGAAATGGTTATTTATAATTTATTTCAACCAGTGTATGTTCATAATATGAGCTTAAGAACCAGACTGAAAAAATGTGTCATCCTCTTGTCTTTTGTTATCTTATTTGATATGTTTTTCTTTTTGTTTTGAGGTTTGTATACTTCAGGTTTATTGAGGAATTGTTGATAAATAAGATTTCATGTATTTCAAAAAACTCCCAAGAAAATTTGATATACATATACAACATAAAATTACTGGCATAAATTACCTTATCCACTACCAATTAGAAAATCAAATCTATACTTTCTCACTCAACTATTCTGTAATGACAGCATTTCACCACACATCTTGATAATGTGCAACCATAAATTAAGATAAATATACTAGGGGCCAGCGCTATGGCGTAATGGGTAAAGCTGCCACCTGCAGTGCCGACATCCCATTTGGGCACCAGTTTGAGTCCTGGCTGCTCCACTTCCAATCCAGATCGCTGTTATGGCCTTGGAAAGCAGTGGAAGATGGCCCACGTCCTTGCGCCCCTGCACCCACGTGGAAGACTCAGAGGAAGCTCCTGGCTCTTGCCTTCAGATCCGCCATTGTGGCCAATAGGGAGTGAACCAAAGGGTGGAAAACCTCTTTCTCTCTCTTTCTGCCTCTCCTTCTCTCTGTGTGTAACTCTGACTTTCAAATAAATAAATAAATCTTTGAAAAAAAATTAATGTACTTACTATTAAAACAGAATGAAAAACTTAAAAATTCAAAGCAGCATAAATTTAGCAGGCCTGAGGTTGTTACTCTGCTGGAATTACAATTCTTTGTATAATACAAGTGATACTGATGTCTACAACTTATTTTTTCATTTGTATTTGCCTATTATGTGATGATGCTGTCATAATCCATTTTGTTTGGCTGCAACAAAATAACTGAGAATGGTTGCTTCATAGAAGGTACTTCCAGATAGTGGTTTTGAATGCCCAAGAGCATAACACCAGCAATGACTTGTGGTGAGAGCCTCATGGCCTATAGCACCACATGGGAAGAATGAATGTGAGAAAGATAACATATATGTATGCATGCAGGCATGGTATACACATATAACTATATGAAAGTATATTTTTGAAGATATTTATTTACTTGTTTATAAGGCAGAATGACAGAAGAAGAGAGAGAGAGAGAAAGAGATCGTCCATTCATTTTTTCACTTTCCAAATCTCTGGCTTAATTTCAAATTGAATTTGTAAAATTTAGAAATTTTCCCTATTCTTTTTGTATCTCACTGGAGGATTAGAAAATGAATATTCCAGCACTTCTTCCATGGTCCTACCCTGTTCACATGAAAATCTAAAATAGTTTTTCTATGAAATAATCTTATTAATTGAATCTATAATTAGGTACTTCAAACAGTAGTTATTTCAAAGAACAATACAAAAATCTTCCATGTTATACTTTGTCTATGACATAAAACCAAACAGGCATAGCTTGTATGTTGATAATACCTGTGATACAGTTCACATTAGAAGGAACCACCAGAGTTACTCCTTTTGTTTGAGGGATTTGAGTTATCACATTGAAAATGTCAAAGATCATTCATTTTAGCTGTAGCTCAATATTGTCAATTAAATGTGCATCACAAGTGAAAAAGCTTGATTGGTTTCTGTTTCAGTTGTACTGGGACAACATTAATTTTATGCCATCCGGAGCTATCTATAGTGACAGAATTAGGGGCAATTACATTTTCTTAATGAGATTCCTCCTAAGAGAGTTGTAGAGAATACTTGCAATGAGACACAAACTAGGAAGATTAGCATGGACATAATTAAAAAAAAAAAAAAACTCTAGAAACATGTCACTCTTTAACATTATAAAAATAAAACAAATAATGTTAATAACCAAATTTTTAGAAGTATATATACTCCTTTTACAAATTGAGTACTATGTATACATGAAGACTATACAGTTACACATAACTATTTCATGGTAAACAAAAATAGTAGGATTGACTAAAACTATGCGGAGCTGGTATTGCAGCACAGCAGGACAAGCCACTGAGTAGGATGCCAGAGTCCCATACACCTTCCTATATTAGAGTGCTTGAGTAACAGCTACACTGCTTTCAGTTCAGCTCCTTGGTAATGCACCTGGGAAGGCAGCAGAAGATGGCTGAAGTACTTGAGCCCCTGCCACCCATGTGGGAGTCCTAGAAGGAGTTCTTAGTTTCCTCCTGCTGTCAGTCTGACTCAGTCTAGTCTATTGTCATTTAGAGAATGAACCAGCTGATGCAAAGCTTTTCTTTTCCCTCTCTGTTTCTCCTTCTCTCTGTGTTGCTCTTTCAAATAAATAAATTGCAGTAAATGAAATGCAGTGATAGCAACAAAACAGAATACTCAAAAACATAACTGAAGGCTTAAATTTGTAAGTATCAAAACATTTATTTATGATCAACTAGACTGTTAACATTTTAAAATCAATATAAAACTACATACAATTTGCATTACAGATGAATTAGAGAGCGAGGTGAGAGATAGATAGCTACAAAATGAATGAAGTTACAGAGTAAGGTGATTGCATATATCACAATCTATAAAAGTAAAAAAAAGAAAGATGGATGTTAAGAGTAATAGCTAATATAATATAATATCATTATATTAATATAATATATTAGCAACTGGCTACTTATATTAGCCAGTTGCTACTTATATTGCAGATATGGTAGAAAAGGGGGAAAATGTGTCCATCAGAATTTCAAGCCCAAGTTAATGCAAAGCCATTGGAAAATGCTTGAGATTTTTCAGATGAGAACTATTCTGTGAGTCAATACAGTGTATTCAAGTCATTGAAATCTTTCTTTTTATTCATCTTATCTCTTCATTCAAAATTATTATCAGGAGGTCAATAGTAGCCTCTTTTTTTGCTAAGCCATTAAAATATTCTTTCTTTTTTTTTCAGCAGCGTCTAAGTACTAGCTATTTTCATCTTGCAAACAAGAGTAGTGCTGATGTAGCAAGTCAAACTGGAGAGACATGTTTCCTAGTCATCCTGAATCTTTTCACAATTTCTATGCAATATATAAATCTAATTTTCATTTCAAACATGTTGTCTATTTAAAGTGTGTATATAAAAACATAATCCACTGAGAGAACCAAATTGTGGGCTACAGTTAATGTAATTGTTCAACATATCAAGCTAAGAAATTCATTGGGGCATTGCTGGAAGCTTGTAGACTGGTGGTGCCCTAACTCATGAATTGCTGAATGTGCAAATAAACTTTTTTAAATTAAGAGAGAAAAGAAAAGAAAAAGAAGAAATACAAATAGTTGTCCAAGATTGATTAGGAATTCCTAATTTTAAATGTTTTAATTAACATATATAACAAAGTATTCCATTGTTACAAATACATTCTTTTCCAACTGTTTAGCCTCATCCTTAATTACTATCTATCTATCTATCTATCTATTTATCTATCTGTCATCTATTTATATATCATCATCTATCATCTCTCAGTTAATATTATGCAAAACAATGGCAGAATTCAAATGCCTATTGCAAGGATTCCCAAAAAAATCTATATTCATTCTTGTTTTTTGTTTTGTTTTGTTTTGTTTTGTTTTGTTTTGTTTTTTACAGGCAGAGTAAGCCCCCGAAGTGGCTGCCATGGTCAGCATGTTGCGGCCAGCGTGCTGCGCTGATCTGAAGCCAGGAGGCAGGTGATTCCTCCTGGTCTCCCATGTGGGTGCAGGGCCCAAGGACCTGGGCCATCCTCCACTGCCTTCCCGGGCTACAGCAGAGAGCTGGACTGGAAGAGGAGCAACCGGGACAGAATCCGGTGCCCCAACCGGGTCTAGAACCCGGGGTGCCGGTGCCACAGGCAGAGGATTAGCCTAGTGAGCTGCACCAGCATATATTAATTCTTATTACAGTAACACACATCTTTAAAATATCAGCAGCATAATATTGATGAATGTTATGTGTCAGTGAAGTACTATCTTGGATCAATTATGATTCTTCTCTGTGATATATTTTATCTGCAGTTTAGGAACCATTGCTTTTCATGTTATAGTCTCATGGCTGAAGAAAAATAGCAAAAGAATTAATTGGTAGAAGCAAATACAAACTCTTATGTTAATTTCTCTGATGATGTACATTACATCTATTCTAATACATTATTAAGACCAGTCATTGGGATAGAAATCCGAGATATATTATCCTCTTACTAGGAGAAAGAGTGAACACATTGGGAAAAATAATTTCTGATAGTATTCCTAGACCTATAATTATTAACTTTTTACTTCTAATTTTCTTCTCATAAATATCAATTTAATCTAACTTAATTCTCTATTCATAATTAGCTGTGGAGAGAAAATGCTACAGATTGTGTAGCAGCTAACTTCATGTTATTTCATGTTACTGAACTTCCCTTACAACATGAATTATCATGACTTATTCTGTGAAGGTGGTGGGTCTTTGTCTTAGCATTTAAGACAGTGGTTAGGATGACTGCCTTTCACCTCAGAGTACCTAGGTTCAATGGCTAAGTTGGCTAACTCCAGCTTCCTGCTAAAGATGACCATGGAAGGTGGCAAGCGATAGCCCAAGTAGTTGGGTCCCTGTCACCCACTTAGATACCTAGATTGAGTTCCTGGCTCCCACTTCAGTTCTAGGTCTAGCCCTAGCTATTGTGAACATCTGGAGAGTCTACTGGTGAATATCAGCTCTCCTTTCTATCTTATCTCATCATTTCTGTCTCTCAGTAAATAAATAAAAATTTTAAAAAGTTATTTTTCAAGCAAATTTTACTCATGTCCCACATTCTTAAATAATTGTTACTTCTTTTTTTAAAGATTTAATTTAATGAATACTAATTTTAATGAAGCTAATTTTTCATAGGTACATTTTTAGTAATATAGTGGTTCTTTCCCCCATACCCACCCTCCCACCCTGACTCCCATCCCACCTCCTACTCCCTCTCCCATCCCCTTCTTCATTCATTATGGTTCACTTTCAGTTTAACTTTATATAAGGAGGACCAACTCTATATTAAGTACAGATTTCAACAGTTTGTACCCACACACACACACTCAACATAAAGAGTACAGTTTAAGAACAACTTTTGCAATTAATTCTCATAGTACAACTCATTAAGGACAGAGGTCCTACATGGGGAGTAAGTGCACAGTGACTTCTGTTGTTCATTTAACAATTAGCACTCTTATTTATGACATCAGTGATCACCCAAGGCTCTTGCCATGGGCTGCCAAGGCTATACAAGCCTTTTGTGACCACAGACTCCATCAATATTTGGACACAGACATACACAAAGTTGAAGTTCTGGCCTCCCTTTAGAGAAAAGTACATCCTTCCTTGATGGCCCCTTTTTTCCACTGAGATCTCACAGAGATCCTCTGTGTAGGATATTATTTGCCACAGAGTCTTGGCTTTCCATGCCTGAAATGCTCTCACAGGCCTTTCAGCCAGATCAGGAAGACTTAAGGGTTGATTCTGAGGTCAGAGTGTTATTTACAGTGAGTGTCATTCTAGGAGTCTGCTGTGTGGACTGCGTCCCATATTGGATATTCCCTCCTTTTTTATTCTGTCTTATTATTACCAGACACTTGATGCTATTTATATGATCACTTTTACACTTAAACCTATCCATATGTTGAGTTTAACATTTCATATGATTACTTTCACAATTAAGATGCATTTTTACCACTGATTTTAATGGAATTGGAGTCCCATGACAAGTTTTTAGGCTGTATCCTTAGAAGTCTGCAGGACTGTATGCAGAACTATACAACTTTACAGTTACTAACTTCCTCCTTCCTCTCTTATTCCCCCTATCATTTTTACTGGGTTGTTTTTTCAATTGACTTTATATTCATATGATTATCTCTATGTTATGTAAAGAGTTCAACATATAGTATGAAGAAGAGAAAAGAAAAAGAAAGAAAGAAAACAAAGAAAAAAAGGAAATACAAAATAAAAAATAACAATAAAAAATTGTCCCTCTACAGTCAAGACAAGGGATATTCAAGTCATTGTTTCTAAAAGTGTCAATTATACTTCTGATCCTGAACATTTTTTCATGTGTCTTTTGGCCATTTGGATTTCCTCTTTTGAAAAATGTTTAAGTCATTTGCCCATCTCTTAATCGGGTTGTTTGTTTTGTTATTGTGGAGTTTCCTGATCTCTTTGTAGATTCTGGTTATTAATCCTTTTTCAGTTTCATAGTTTGCAAATACTTTCCCCCATTCTGTTGGTTGCCTCTTCACTTTCCTGTTTCTTTTGCTGTACAGAAGCTTCTCAATTTGAGGTAATCCCATTTGTTCATTTTTGCTTTGACTGCCTATGCCTCTGGGGTACTTCTTCAAATTTCATTTTTGTTTGTTCGTCAATGAGAATTATTTTGTTTGTAACCAAGTTTTCCTCTATCATTTCATCCTGGATATTATATGCGAGATGAAGTATACAGAATCAAGGGAAAGCCCAAAGTTATCCAATCAGTAAGTCATTAGTGAATGTCATTTAAGAAAGGGGACTTACATTTTTCATTAACTAAGCAGGATTTTTGTCAGAAATTCACAAAATACATTTTAAAAATGCCTAATCTTAATACCAATGAAAGAACTGACTGCAAAGGATAAAAAGGGTGCCGGCACTGTGGCTTAATGGGTAAAGCTGCCATCTGCAGTGTCAGCATCCCATATGGGTGCTGGCTCAAGTCCTGGCTGCTCCACTTCTGATCCAGCTCTCTGCTGTGGCCTGAGAAAGCAGTATAAGATGGTCCAAGTCCTTAGACTCAAGCACCCATGTGGGAGACCCAGAAGAAGCTCCTGGCTCCTGGCTTTGGATTGGTGCAGCTCCAGCTGTTGCGGCCAAATTGGAGAGTGAACTGGTGGGTGGAAGTCTCTCTCTTTCTCTCCTTCTGTCTCTGTGTAACTATAACTTTCATATATATAAATAAATCTAAATAAAATAAATAAAAATTAGAAAGGACAGCAGAGAATTCAGTTGGGTGACATGAGCTAAGACTTTGGAAATGGAGATGAAAGGACAATGAGTTTGAGTTATGTTTTGATAGAACCAAAAGATGATGTGGTTGTACCAGATGCAGCAATGCAGTGAAAGTCAAGAGTTTTCAAGACCTCTGGAGTTTTTGCTTCAATGTCTTTGTTGATGGTGGAGCCATTTATTAAGATAGCTAGAAGATGAGAAAAAGCAGGTCTGAGGGAAGGGTGATCAAATATATGCTATGATGCACACTAATATAAAAAAAAGTTGGCAATATTAAGGAAGTAGGTTGAAAAACTATTTTGAAAATTATTTTGAAACACATGCCTCTATAAGATATACATTCAGAAAATATATGCATAGAAATGATTTTAAAAACTGGAGATAACTTGACCTAATAATGTGTTCTGGGACATAAGTGCATTTAGCTTTATTCAGGAGATGGAGAGTCCTGACCAGAGGAATTACAGTGGCTGGTATTTGGCCTAGTGATTAGAATGCTTGCATCCAGGGTCGGAGTTCTGAGTTTCATAGGAGAATAGAATACAGCTTCCTGCTAGTGCAGACTCTGGGAGGTAGCAGTGATGCTCCCAGTGACTGTATTCTTGCCACCCATATGGGAGACTGGGGTTGAATTCTTGGCTCCTGACTTTGGTCATTGCTAGGGTTCCTTGTATTTATGGCAGAAACGGTGGATGAGTGATCTCTCTCTCTCTCTCTCTCTCTCTCTCTATATATATATATATATATATTTCCTCTTCCTCTGATCCTCTCCCTCCCTCCCCCATCATCTCCCTCTTTCCTTCCCTTCCTAATAAATTAATGAAAGTTTATAAAAGAATCATATGTGCTCAGTAAATGAAAGGAAAATTAGAAATAAGAGAAAGTGCTGTCATGTCAACCCACATGCCAGATCAAGAAAGAAATGTGTTTCAAGGGAGATGAAATGTTAAAGGAGGCAGTGATGCTGAGATTAAGTAATATACCAAAAGAAAAACACTTAGAGAATGTGACACAATAGAAGCTGCTGGCTCTGATACGATTAGTTTCATTGGAGTAGCTGACAGGCAAGTAAATTGAGGCTAAATTAATACCACAAAAGAGTCTAGAGAATGGCAACAGAATTTTCATCAGTCATTCAAGCTACATAATTTGAAAGGAAATACTGTCATTTTGACAACATAGATGGATCTTGAGGATGTTATGTTAAGTGAAAAAGTCAGGCTCAGGAAAACATATCCTACATGATCTCCCTTACATGTGGAATCTAAAAAGCTTGAAAGTAGAAAGTATAATAGTAGTTACTAGGGGCTATAAATGAGATGGTATTTGGAGGATGGTGGTTAAAGGATACAAAATTTCAGCTAGACAGGTGAAATAACTTCAAGAGATTCATTGTATATCATGGTGACTAGAGTTAATAACATGGCATTGCTTTTCTTGAAAATGCTGAGTAGATTTCAAGTTTTCTCACTATAAAACATATATATATTAGATAATATGCATGTTAATTAGCTCAATTTAGCCACTTTACAATGTTTGTATAATATTTCTTACCATATATATGTATATACATATATACACATGTGTTCTATATGTAAATATGTATGCACATTTCGTCAACTAAAAAGAAATATAACAAAATATAAAATTGGAGAAAAACTATTTTTTTAAATGTAGATATTATGGCTATAACTAAGTCCTAAAGAATTTATTAAAGTGTCAATAATAAAAAATAAAATAATTGCAGGCATAAATATATTGAGAAAGTGAAAGTAGATTTGAATCAAAACATAAGCATGTGTTTGTGGTGGAAGAATGGACTTATTTTAGAAGCAAGAGAGTCTATCCACTGTCATATTAAAAAAAGAAGATTACACAGGTTAAAAGAGGAGAAGCTTTGCAGATTTGGCATCATGTAATACAGCAAGTTTCTGCCTGATTGCTTCCATTTCATTAAAAGACTTAATGTAGACAAAGCTTTTAGTATGGTGTCTGGTCCTGAGTAAGAATAATGTAAGTGTTAGCTATTAATATTCTCAATAAAGTATGAAGAAAAGTCATCAGTAGAAAATAACAATGGGAGCAAACAATTTGGGGAAGAAGAAATATGAAATAATAGTTGTTTGGAAGTGACACTTTTTACTTATGGAGATTTTTACCTGTAATTTTTCTATTTTTTTTTTTTCATGTAAAAGATCTTATTTTAGGAGACTTCATTAGTCTTTCTCTGATGTGGCCATCATTATCACTGCATATAGGTAAAATGCAAATATTCCTGGCAAATCTCACATAAATTACAGGACATGCGCATTCTGTCTGCACTTACACTTAACTGTCCTTATTGCAATAAACTATTTGATGTGAGCATGACAGCTTCCTTTGCTACTGCATTCCATGATGTTGACATTACTGCTCAAGGCTGACATTACTCTTTCAAAGCTGAGCTCTGTGTGGGTCTATCACTGCCATTCCTGTGTGTGTATATCTTTCACACACTGGAGTTTATTATGGGTAGCTTTACTTAGATGTAAATGCAAGTCACATTATGCAATGTAGATTTTATCGCTAACAAGGGTAATGTGTTATCTTTTATCTACCATCCCTTTGTCTTATCAGAATGAAAGAGCAAATGAGAAATTTGATCATTTTTGCTTAAGACTAATAATACTGTACATAGAGATTAGTGGTTGTGTGGTCTTGGGCAAAGTAAATATATATTTAAATCAATTCCTACATCAATTAAAAAAAACAGTAAAAGAAGTGATCTCACGGGCATTTATAATAATGATTAAAAGTATACTTTCAAGTTTGTAAATACTATACAAATGTTAGCTTCTTTTAAAGATGTAAAACACAGATAAAAGTAACAGGTTCTAGCATTCCACAATACATTGAGATGACCACAGTGCACAATAATTTTAAACTCTGCAAAGAATTGTAAAAACAGAGCAAGTAGTTTCTAACAACAAAGAAAAATTAAGGAAATGAAGTATTGGTTGCCTTGCTTCATTGGTTTGCTCTGTGTATGTATGTTAAAATACTGTACTGCATGCCATAGAAATGTACTAGTATTGCATGTTAAAAAGTTTAGATAATAAAAAGATATTTTAAAATTTATGGAAAAAAAGAAGTTAACAGAGTAAAGCCAAGGACAAAGAACAGAAAAATAATAGCATAGGAAGTTTGTGGAGAAAGAGGAAGAGAGTATGTTACACCCACTTGGAGAATCTTAATTAATCCAAGAACATTTTGAGGCTGTATTCGGAGGTAATTTCTCAAGTGGCAAATCAAAAATCAGAAGCTATTCTACTTTACTTCCCAAGTTGTTTATAGGGAAGATGACAAGTTAAATGTGGGAGGGCCAAAAATAGTTTTTCAATCCAAGTTGGCAATTTAATGCCAAGAAAATTACCAGATTGTCTGTTAGGATCCAAGCTGGATTCTGTTGTATAATTTGCAAAGCTTAATGCTGAGTGTTCATTGATGTAAACACTCATTCAACACCATTTATTTTAGAGGTCATCTACTTGCTTGCTAAGCATGAAATATTTAATTGTGTCAGTGACTATTTCAAGGTTCCAGTGGCAAGAGGGAACCATGAAAAGCTTATTAAATGATTTTGCCCTTGTTTTGACATTTGTTTTTCTCCTACTCTCAGCTTCCCTAGGAAAGAAACAGAAGGAATAGACATGAGAGAAGATGAAACTTATTTTTTTTCTTTTTTTTTTTGCAGATTTTATTTTTATTTATTTGAAAGAGTCACACAGAGAAGGAAGAGGAAGAGAGAGAGAGAGAGAGAGAGAGAGAGAGAGAGAGAGAGAGAGAGAGAGAGAGAGATCTTCCATTTACTGGTTCACTCTCCACTTGGCTGCAATGGCCGGAGCTACGCCAATCTGAAATCAGGATCCAGAGGCTTCCTCTGGGTCTTCCCATGCAGGTGCAGGGGCTGAAGGACTTGGGCCATCTTCTGCTGCTTTCCCAGGCCATAGCTGAGAGCTGGATCAGAAGTGGAACAGTCAGGACTTGAACCAGCACCCATATGCAATGCCAACACTGCAGGTGGGATCTTTACTGGCTATACCACAGTGCCAGCCCCAAGATGAAGCTTCTTAAGAGAATGAAATGTACATGAGATAAAAGAAATGCAAATTATTTATGAAATAGTATCCGTCACAAATGTTGTCAATAACTCTAAGTAAGCTAGAGATTTGTTGTCAAGAATGAAGTTTAAATGTGTTCAGGTGATGGGAAAAAGTGAGATGCTATGATAAGCTTTGCAATTTGTGAAGATCTTTCCCCTCTCCCTTTCTCTTCTTGCTCCTCTCTTTTTTTTTTTTCTCATCCCCTCTCCCCTCATAGAATGAAAGCCTGTAAGATTGAAAGGAGGCCTTTAACGAGGTTATTACTATAAGTCAATGAGGCTGGAATGGAGCCTGATTGTGGTAGTCTGTCCTTTGGGGCTCTAGAAAAAAATAAGATATTTCTGTTCATTGCCATATGATTTGCAGTGATTCCCTGTTAGCAAAGTATTTCCCAGAAGACTGACTGGCTTGACCATATTTGCTTGGACCAGTGAAACGTGAGTGGAGTAACAGTATGTTTCTTTTGTGAAACACTTTAAAAGTCATTGAGGGGGGCCAACGCTGTGGTTCAGTGGGTTAACGCCTTGGCATGGTGTGCCGGCATCCCATATGGGTGCTGGTTCAAGACCTGGCTGCTCCACTTCCAATCCAGCTCTCTGATGTGGCCTGGGAAAGCAGTAGAGGATGGCCCAGGTCCTTGGGCCCTGCACCTGTGTGGGAGACCCGGAAGAAGCTCCTGGCTCCTGGCTTTGGATCAGCAAAACTCTGCAACTTTGTTGCAGCCAACTGGGAAGTGAACTATCGGATGGAGAACATCTCTCTCTCTGCCTCTCCTGTCTCTGTGTAACTCTGACTTTCAAATAAATAAATAAATCTTTAAAAAAAACATTGAGGATATTTTCTGTTCACTCACCATTTCCTTCTTTAACAGCAACAGCATGACCTGAAGAAGGGCTGCATCTTCAGGCTGTATAGTTCGAGGTGGAATCAGATGCTGTGGAGGAAGTACCAATATATAATAGCAGCTGTTGCTGACTAGCATGAAGGAACGTTTGTTGTTGGAAGCCACCAAGATTTCAGGTTTCTTGTTACCTCCACAATATATTGGCAAAATTCACTTTCCTAACGCTGCATCAGCAGTAGTGAAGAAAAGGTGAATTAGATCCATAAGATGGGGCCTGCACTGTGGCGCAGCGGGTTAAAGCCCTGGCCTGGAGTGCCAGCATCCCATATGGGCGCTGGTTCAAGACCCGGCTGCTCCACTTCCAATCCAGCTCTCTGCTATGGCCTGGGAAAGCAGTAGAAGATGGCCCAAGTCCTTGGGCCCCTGCACCCACATGGGAAACCCGGAAGAAGCTCCTGGTTCCTGACTTCAGATTGGCTCAGCTCTGGCTATTGCAGCCATTCGGGGAGTGAACCAGCGGATGCAATACCTCTCTCTCTATCTCTGTCTACCTCTCTCTGTAACTCATTAAAATAAATAAATAGATTTTGGAAAAAAAAAAAAGAAGAGCCATAAGCAGAATGATCAGAAAGAATGAATGACCAAGAAAATTAAAGATAATTCTCAGTCACCTGGGTGAATAACTGATCAGTATTGAAGAACAGACACTGTACTCATTTTAATCTCCAAATGTTGCTGTAGTATAAATATTTTATTCCTTATTTTTATAGGCAAAGCGCTTCACACTCAGAGTCTATATTAGATCTAACAAGTAGTTAGTAAGAAAAAAATGGAAATATTACTAACACATTGATCCACATATGTGGTACATCCTACAAATAAGTCTACAGCCATTGCTAGAATAAGTATCACAATATTTTCAAGTTGTCATTAATTCTTCTACTTGCTTGGATTTAATCTCTTCTCAATGGCTTAATTCTCAGTCTCCACTAATGAGTGAAAATATGATTGCTGGCAGTTTTAGAATAATAATCACAGAGGAAGATGCAAAAACTAAAGTGAATTTATTGAAGAAAATCTTAGTAGATATATTTAGGCCAGGTGCCCATCTCCTGAACTAATTTCCGTGGACTAAGTGATAACTGACTAGGCCTGAAGCTATGAGGTGTGCAAGATAATGAGAGAGAGCGTCCCTTGAGAACTAGTTGAAGTTCTGAAAGATTACTATAAAAAGCAAGCAGGGGCTAGGTAAAATAAAACACAAAAGGAACAACGACACACAATAATTGCTCCCAAACTTATTTTAAGCTTTAAGTGTCATCCAATGATAGATATATTGATGGGCTCAGAAGAAGCCCCTGAGTGATTTTAATTATTAGTAGATAGATGGTGATTAAAGTCAT
Organism: Lepus europaeus; assembly: GCF_033115175.1. NCBI lineage: Eukaryota > Metazoa > Chordata > Mammalia > Lagomorpha > Leporidae > Lepus > Lepus europaeus. The sequence continues at coordinate 128,636,958 of NC_084827.1, forward strand.
AATCTTTCTGTACTATTTACATTTTTAACTTAATTCTATATACTGAAATGCCTTTTAACTTATATTTAAATAGACTTCATCAGTTAAAAACAATTTTCAGAAATAACCATAATTAATAAATGACACTGATTTCAGTTCATTTAGAAATGCATGCTCAGAAGTGAGATTGCTGAATTAAATGGTATTCTCTTTTTAGATTTAAAAAAATATTTATTTTATTCAAGACTCAGGGACAGAGAGACAGACTGAGAGATCACCCTTCCACTGATTCACTCTCAGAAACCTGCAAAAGCTAGGCTAGGGACAGGCTAAGCCAGGAGCTGGGAAACTATTTTTGGTCTGTGTTGGTGGCTGAGACCAAGTTACTTGAACTATCACCTGATTCTTCTAGGGATGCACTTCGGCTGGATGCTGGACTCAGGAGTGGACTACAGTATAGAATGCAGACATCGGACCAGCACCAACCACTGCATCAGATGGCCGCCATCTCCTTTTGTTTTTCTGAATGAATTCTCTTCTGCTCTTCCAAAATAGCTGTACTAATTCACATTCCTATGAACAGTTTCCAAGAGTTCTGAATAGATGGATAGATAAACAGATATGCACTTTGATAATACCCCTTTTAATTATTTTCATTGCATCCTGATTTTAAAATATTTAATATTATCTTAACAATTAAAGAGCACAAGAAGCGTTGTGTATGATCTCAGAAAGAAAGAAGGAATTTCAAGCCATTATTTACAAATTGGGTGTATCTAGATTTTTATTCAAATGCTCTTTTAAGCTATTGTGGAGAAAAATTCAAGAACAATCACCCATCTATGGAATAGAAAGGCTTAATATAAATATTTTAAAATATTGGAAAACTTTGAATTTTAAACCCAAACAACTTGACGAGTGTTCGGCCATGAGTGCCTTGTTACAACAGACATATGCTGTTTTAAAGGAAAGGGGTTTTGTCCTGAAATATTTAAAGACAATTGAAATCTGCACAAATGAATTTTATTACACTAGGATAGAAAACAGTAAAAAGTAAAATAAAAGGATTTAGTACCATAAATATATGTAATACGCTATAACATGTGTTCTAGAAAAGCCATATTTTAAGAGGCAAATCATAGTACTTGTCGAGTTAGCAATTATTCCAAATCATTTGGATTAATGCTAATGAAAAATTCATTTTCATGTGTCCTGTGAAAAATAATTAATATAAATATCAATTCAATGTTGATAGAAGAATCTATTCCAAAGCTCATTCAACATGAGGTTTCCTATGCAGTGTGGCAGGGAAGCAGCGTGCAGTACCAGGGCTTCTCTGCTGACTATAAATGTTCCCCTACTTGGATGAAGTCTCAGTAAGGCATTTATAAATCCCTTTCTTTCTTCTCATCACATTTTTATTTCTGCTTATATCTGTTTTTAGTTGCTGCTTTTGACCATTCTACATTGTGTCATTAATTTAAAACAACTAAAATGAGAGAAATGATAAAAGCATCCAAAGAATCAATACTTACATTAATTTATCATATTAATATAAGAAACATGAGCACTATATATTATCTTTTAGGTAACAAGTACCACAGACCTTTACAAAACTAATTATTTTCACATGGTACTTTTTATTTTTTATTTTAATTTTAATTAAATTTTAACATATTCAATATGATTTGTAGATACAAATCTAAGAACATACTGATATCCCCTGAGAGTTTTTCTGAGAGTTTACGTGAATTATGCTGTTTTAAAAATGATTTATTTATTTATTTGAAAGGCAGAGTTACAGAGAGGCAGAAGCATAGACTGAGGATGGGGGGAAAGAGAGTCTTCTACCCGCTGGTTCACTTGCAAGATGGCCTCAATGGCCAGAGTTGCACCAATCTGAAGCCAGGAGCCAGGAGCTTCTTCCAGTTCTCCCACATGGGTGCAGGGACCCAAAGACTTGGACCATCTTCAACTGCTTTACCAGACCATAGCAGAGAGCTGGATCAGAAGTGGAGCAGTTGGGACTCGAACCGGTGCCCATATGGGATGCCAGCACTGCAGGTGGCAGGTTTACCTCCTACACCCCAGCACAGGCCCATATTTAAAGGTTTTGAAGATAAAGTATGGAAGGTAGAATTTGAAATCACTTTTATACCCAAAAGTGGGACAATGGGAAGATTTCCAGACTAAAGAAAGTCCTGTTGTGATTTTTTCTTTTTTTTTTTTTAAGGTAAACTTCCTTTAAATTTTTTTTCTTTATTTATTTGAAAGGCAGAGTTATAGCAAGAGGAGAGAGAGAGAGAGAGAGAGAGAGAGAGAGAAACAAAAAAACACAGAGTTTTTACTTCCCAAATGACTTCAACAGCCAGGACTGGGCCAGGCTGAAACCAGGATCCAGGGAGTTCTTCCAGGTCTTCCACATGGGTAGCAGGGGGCCAAGCGCTTGGGCCATGATCTCCGCATTTCCCAGGTCATTGGCAAGGAGCTGGATCAGAAGTGTAGTGGCCAGGACAGGAACCAGCATCTGTACGCATTGCCAGCTTCTCAGAAGGAGGCTTAACCCACCACATCACGATGCTGGCCTTAGGAAAGCCCTGTTTCTAAAGAAATTTCAATACACCGTTAACAGTCCATGACTATTGCACATTGGTTGAGTAGCTGGCTATGAGAATTTTCTGAAATCTAGAGACAGAGTAAATGAAAACAAGAACTTGAAAACAAAAAGGTAACAGTGGAATTTATGTTACTCATGGGAAAATGTCACGCCAAGGGAGCACAATGATAAGGAAAGGTGATGGAGAGGAAAGAGCAGGAGAGGAAAGAATTTCAGTGATGTTTCACAAGGGGCTGTTATTTCTGTTGAGAGACAGTGTATCTGTGTCCAGAGTCAATAACGGACATTAGGGAAGCAAAAACCCTTACGTGTAGATTGGAGTTAGAGAGTTGCAGAAATCCCAATGGAAAATGCATTGTTTTTCCTTTCAGAACCATAAGAAAGGGAGAACTGTGTTGTTATAAGGCCACAAGGAGGCCTGTATTACAATAGGAAATGGAGTTCTGAGAAGCATGAATTATATTAATTCCTAAAGAACTATAATACATTATCAATCAATGGAAATAGAACTGTGGTCCAGTGAGACAGGAGAATCGCTAGGGTTGTTTCAGTCTGATGGATTGCAGTAATTCTCTGTCTATAGACAGCTGTCAAAAAGACCAAAGTAGCACTTTCTCTAAAATCATATTGAACAAGATACAATAGTTTATTGAATATCCAATTTCTATGTTTATGTATGACCCAGAAAGTGCAACTTACAAAAAAAAGTCATATTTTTAGCCTAAAAACCATATAAGAAATTTGCACAAAATACTTTGAAATGCCTCCAAGTCATTTCTGGCAAAAATAAAAACCACCAAATTATAAATTCTTTTCTCATGCACTTTGAGTTAAAATTATGTAAAATACACATAAAAAATAGCGTTCAGTGAGTAAAATATCTAGCTTTCACAAATAAGGGAAGCTCTAAATGGATCTATAAAATTCTAAGAAATGTGAAAGTAATGTCTTTTTTTCATTTTAGTATTTCTCACAGTGCCTAGCATAGCAAATTAACTGATTTAGAGACTTTCTTAATGTGAGCTGTTTTTTTATTGTCTATCTGTTTGTCTGTCTATCTATCTATCTAATCATCTACCTATATATCATCAGTCTCTTAAAAGCTCTTGCATATTTTTGAAGCTATAATAATTTTATGAGTTTGTGCTTCATGGGGGAATTTCAGCATGACTTTCAGTATCTTAGTGCATTTTACAGCATTCTGTGCAAGGCATATGCCATAAGAAAATCATTGAATATTATTGAAAATAATTCAGAAATAACATTGAAAGAAGGAAAAGCAAAAAAAAAAAATTTAAAAAGAAGGAAAACACAAATAAGAGAGAGGCCAGAAAAATGTAGCTTATGACTTAAAACTGAAATTTTTTAGAAAGCCAAATAAAAAGAAAATTCTTAATGGTTTATGTATTCTAACTTCTTTTCATAAAATTTTCTTCTTTGTTTTGCTTGATAAAGCAAATGTTGCAATATTAGGAAAAGAAATGATAAAGGAATCTATGATGGTGGCTTTTTTAACAAGTAATTCCCAAGTAGTTCTCCATTGAAAACAAAAGCATGGTAGACATATCTTTATATACAGGGTAAAGAAAGGAAACACAGGGAGAAAAATGTGGGACCCAAGAGAATAGGGATCACTTATTTCCAATGTCATACTATGTGGGCCAAGTCACTCTCCACAGTGTATTTAATTGGGATCATGTTAAAACAATATGGAGAGATTTAACACCTTAAAGATATGTGTTCTTCTTCGTGAACATAAATTTGTGTTAGTTTTAGTTAAGGCACTTTATCCCAAGTAAGATTTTATGTTTTTAATATGCATATAGGGTCTTCAAAACATTCATAAGCACTGTGCATTATCAAAAATTATTCATGGATTTAAAAATTTTTAACAAAAATACTCCTTATCTTTTAATTTCATTTTCCACATTTTGAAATGCTGTTGTATTTTTGGAATTAATTAGTGTATTTTATGTAATTTTAAATATGTTACTAATTTCAATAGTATACTTATCATATTTAGCACTCCTTTCATTATTAAAGAAAATATATTTCAATAATTTGCTAAAATTAAAACATTTTCATATGTGAAAAAATTCCAAGTAAGGATGGAATGTATATTAAATCTGTATTCTACAAAATTTTCATGAAATGAAAAAATTATCTGTGAATTCATATAATAATGCTTCAGAAAATCTAATGAAGACACTATGAATCTTTGCTATCCATTTAATGAAAAATGCACAATTCTTCCCACAGGTATTTATTGCCTGAAACCTCTTTTAATATAAATTGACTATTTGTCAATGTTTTTTTTAATCAATTTTACCACCCTGTCCCACCACCTACAACCATGGTGCTGATACTAAAATACAGAAAGTGAACCTATCATAAGTTTATTTTCTTAAGCAGCAGGATCTGAGTTGATATTTTCAAACCCAACAGTGTTTTTAAATCTTGAAAAATCTCCAGAACAGGAAATATACCTGTTCTGAATAGTATTCAGCTTAATTCATAGTTTTATCATTGAATGCACATAATGAGGTAATTGATAAATCCTGGGAAATACAATAGTATGATTGGACCCTTACTGGAAAAGGGCATGAAAATGTTCGAATAGGTATTTCAGATACAAACCACAGTAAATAATATTTGAATAAAAATGTTTCAAACTATATATTTTAATACAACTACGGATGATTTAATAAGAACTGGAAGAAGATACCACAACATTAGGGTATCAACTGAGATGACTAAAGTACAAATATATGCTGAGTATATGCTATATTAATTTTTTCTTTTCTATGTTTTTTGAAAATTTGAATAAATAAATGCCAATGCCTATCCTACACTATTTGAAAGGAAATATTTCCATGAATGAATGCAATCTTCCCTTAGATTTACTCCAGAGAGGTAAACATGTAAAATATCTTTTTAGATGTGTCAGAATAATCTAATTGAATTGATGAGTTTTCTATCAAAGGAAAGTATGTGCTTCCAGGTGTAGCTCCTAATCCATTAGCACTCACCACAAAAGGAAACTCACAATCTATAAAATATGATGCTATTTTATTAACATAATGAGGCAAATAACATTATAGAATATTATAAACACATGATAAAAACAAGTGTTTTATTAAAATATATTTGAAAAAATGTTCATTCAGCATTTTCATTCTGTTGTGATTTCCCAAAATATTTAACTAATGCAAAATTATACTACAGGTATGTTGTAAGGTTCAACATGCAGTATACTGTTGCTATTATGATAAGCATAAAGTTTTCATCTTTTTCAGTGTCAGTTCTTATCTGTTAGAATTATTCCTCATCAATTATTTACTGTATTGAGGTATCTTCATTATGACCATTATAACTGTATACTCAAAGCTCAATTTGTCTCTAATATTTCAGAGTTATCTATTTTCCTTGACTTCAATATAGAAATACTTTTGTTTCACTCCTTTATATTAAAATGTTAGTGATACTTGAATTTTCTTGGGAAAATGTTCCTTTGTAAATAACCTATATATTTAAGAGGTGAAGCTAGGGTAAGACTGGTTTCTGTGGAAGACTGTAACCTGAAGTAACTAAATTGTCCAAGACATAGATGCTAGAAAAAGATGATTTCATCTCTGAATCATTCTTAGAATGGCAAGTCTTGGCAACATCAATTGCAGAAGTTATAAGAAGAGCATAACATATTTGATAACATATAATGTAGCATGAAAAAGGCTTGAGCATGGGTTGAGCATGGGTTTCTACCTTTAAGGCACAGTTTACCCAAATCTTTATTAACATGTGCTGCTAATGAAATGTCTTAGCTCCAAAAATTCCTTTTTCTGTTCGATAATTTTACCATTTTATTCTCTATACAAGACCTTTCATCAGCATATTTATGCCCATGAAGTTCGCTATCTCTTCTCTACCATTGCCTACCCCCTTGTCAAATCATAGTTGCATATATCACATCAATCCTTGAGTACTAGATTGTATTCTGATTAATAATTCAATCCACAACACAGTGTCCTCTTCAGAACAGTTTGCCTTCAGAAGTACCCTTAGCAACAACGGCAAAACAACAATTTATTGAATATCTATGTGACTCAAGCACTCTTCTAGGTAACTGGAACAAATCGCTTAGATAAAAAGAACAATAAAACCAATAAAAACGGAAAAAACATCAAACATTTTTCCTTCATTGAATTTATCTTCTTGTTGAGGGAGATATGGAAAATGGCCACATGAGTAAAGATTTGAATGATGTGATCTAAGTATCCTTTGAGATAGTTGATGATGGGTATTCCAGGCAACTGTTCAAAGATGCAGGATGACCACAGCAGAAGGGCCAACCGCTATGGCTGAAACACAGTGAAGAAAATACAGAATAGCTGGACATTTGGTCAGAGACATAATGAGTAACTACTAATGAATTGCCATTCTCTGTTGATTCACCTTTACATTATATTCACCTTTACACTTATTTTCCCTCTCCCACATCTACACTGGAACTGTGTACATCTCCCATATCTTTGGGTTGGGTCATTACAATTGTACTCTTTCCCTTATTCATCCCCGAATGCAATACATCTTGCATTGGAAGCTTTCTGGTCCTCTTTAATTTTAAAAAATCTTTTTTGGGGGAGGTTGTGTGGGGGAGAGAAACTACCATCCTCTGAATCCAGGCATTCTTATGCCCTCAATGAAGCAGCTCATGGGCAGGAACCCAGTTACTGGAGCAATCATGACTATATCCAAGGTCTTTATTAGCAGGAAGCTGGAGTTAGGAGACAGAGCTAAGTATCAAACCCAGGTGTCCTGATGTAGGGTGTGAGCCTGTTTACCACATACCACTAGGACAAACACATTCCCTCCTAGAGTTGTTTAAACAACAGAATATTAATTCAAGCTTCTTACCGATTTCAGCTACTCAGATCTTTGACTCCAGCACCTTCAAACAGGTATGTTTAACTCATGTAAATGTCAGCACTGTGAAAGCCTTTCAGATTACCTGCCATGGCCTCACCCTCCCTCTGCAGTCTTTTTCTGTTGTTAATCAAGCCGATCCTCCTTTTTCTCACACTATTTCAGTCACTCTTTTCTGTCTTTCAGGGTCTTAGACTCCCTTATCTATTCTCCATCCACAGACATGGGATGTCTTCAGCACCATTCCCTTTTTTTGAATGGTGTCCGTGTGCTGAATGTATTTATTCTTCCGGGCACTGTTGAAAAGTCCACCTACTGAGGATATTTCCTCTGATTCTTTCTTCCTCTGCAATCTATATTAAGGCAAGTTCTTGTTATTTATTCTCAGAACTCATTGTGTTTCCTTCACATGCACACTGGATTTCATAATTTTGCATTTATTTTCTATCCATGGTAACTTCCTGCTAAAATATTCTTGTCGTGAGGATATATATCTTATATAAATTTGCTTACACTTTTATTTCAGAGCCTAGCATGCTATGTATGTAGAAAGTGCTCAATTAAAATTTGTACATATTGAATAATATACCACTAATAACATTCATTTCCTTATTTCCTAACAATGATTCAGATATGTAATCCTCATAGATGTAGACCACAATTCCATAATTTGTGTATTAACATGTTACTTTATAAATTTGTAGATTGCAAAATTCTAATTCACAAAACTAATAAGGTATTGGTTGAAATTAAAAATTCCAGGGCCAGTGCCATGGCTCGCTTGGTTAATCCTCCGCCTTGCGGCACCAGCATCCCATATGGGCACCGGGTTCTAGTCCCAGTTGCTCCTCTTCTAGTCCAGCTCTCTGCTGTGGCCCAGGAGGGCAGTGGAGGATGGCAAAGTGCTTGGGCCCTGCACCCGCATGGAAGACCAGGAGGAAGCACCTGGCTCCTAGCTTCGGATCTGCACAGCGCCAGCTGTAGCGGCCATTTGGAGAGTGAACCAACGGAAGAAGACCTTTCTCTCTGTCTTTCTCTCGCTCACTGTCTATAACTCTACCTATCAAATAAATAAAGAAATTAAAAATTCCAAATTTCTCTGCCATCCTCTAAAGTCAAAACCTTTTTCTTCTCATAAGAATATGTAAATTTTCATTCATATCAAAATCAGTAGAAATTTTTTTAAAACATACTAAAAATAGTTTTGATATTGTTGATCCCAAATTAGTGTATTGGCTGCTTAGATTTTTTTCCTCAAAAATTCAACATGCATCATTTCTCTGGTTGTCTCCGTGAGATGCATGTCACAGAAAATATCAGTAATATCTTGTAAATGCAAGTTATTTTTGAGCTTTCTTGGTTTCCTTAATAACATACTTGTTGCAGACACTGACAGGAGACAGGCTGCTTCTCCTATAATTGATGATATATTTCACTGCTTTCAAGACCTGTCTGACTCTTGATGACAACACTCTCCAAGACCTACTGGATATTTAAGGTTCATACTACTGCATCTTATCCATCTTGTTCCCTCCAAGAAATATATGTGTTTAATTTATTTTTCTTTTATAAATAAGGATATCTACATTTGTTAAAATGGAAATTTCTTTTTATATATCATTTTTCTTTAAACCATCTATTTCTATTCTCTGAGAATAATAGAGCATTTGCTTCCTATAGAATGATTATGTCCTTATCATTGCTGGTATGATATCTTTTTTCTATTAGAAAAGATATATTAAATCTACCACATCACAGCCTTCCTTCATCAGATTTACAGGTATTTTACTCTAATACTTTTATGTTTTCTTTCACTTTAATTTGTGCAGCTATTTGATCATTTTAATCTTTATCTCATTATCATTTTAACTATTAAACAACTAGCATTAGATATGACATGATGAATAGTGTGTTGATTTTTGCTTTTAACTTTGACCTTAGTTAAGTCCCATGGTTTTAGGTGTTTTAATAAATAAACATGTAGAAATCCAATCATTTTCAACAAAATGGAGGAATCTGGAAAACATTATGCTGAGTGAAATGAGCCAGTCCCAAAGGGACAAATATCGTGTTCTCCCTGATCGGTGACAACTAACCGAGCACCAAAAAGGAAACTTGTTGAAGTGAAATGGACACTATGAGAAATGGTGACTTGATCAGCCCTTGCCCTGACTGTTGATGAATAACTTAATAGGTTATCCCTCTTAGTATTTTTTTTTTGTTTGTTCTACTTAATACTATTGGTTTAATTCTGTAATTAATACACAGTTATTCTTAAGTGTTGAAACTTAACTGAAAAGTGATCCCTGTTAAATATAAGAGTGGGAATAAGAGAGGGAAGAGATATACAATTTGGGACATGCTCAAGCTGACTTTCCCCAAATGGTAGAGTTAGAAACATACCAGGGGATTCCAATTCAATCCCATCAAGGTAGCATGTACCAATGCCATCTCACTAGTCCAAGTGATCAATTTCAGTTCACAATTGATCACACTGATAGGTCTAAGAGTCAAAGGGATCACATAAAAAAAACTAGTGTCTGAATAATACTAACCGATAGAATAAAAAAGGGAGAGAATGATCCAACATGGGAAGTGGGATACACAGCAGACTCATAGAATGGCAGATGTCCTAAACAGCACTCTGGCCTCAGAATCAGCCCTTAAGGCATTGGGATCCAGCTGAAAAGCCCATGAGAGTATTTCAGGCATGGAAAGCCAAGGCACTCACTCTGGCAAAAAAAAAAAAAATGACCTAAATGAAAGATCTCTGTGAGTGAGATCCCAGTGGAAGGAATGGGTCATCAAAGAAGGAGGTACCTTTCTCTGAAGAGAGGAGAGAACTTCCACTTTGACTACGACCTTGTCTAAATATGATCAGAGTCGGTGAACTCAAAAGGCTTCCATAGCCTTGGCATCTCATTACAAGAGCCTAGGGTGATTATTGATGCCATAAACAAGAGTGTCAAATTGTTAAGTCAACAACAGGAGTCACTGTGCACTTACTCCCCATGTAGGATCTCTGTCCTTAATGTGCTATACATTGTGATTTAATGCTATAACTAGTACTCCAACAGTATTTTTTCACTTTGTGTTGCTATGTGGGTGCAAACAGTTGAAATCTTTACTTAATATATGCTAAACTGATTTTCTGTATATAAAGAGAATTGAAAATGAATCTTGATGTGACTAGAAGGGGAGAGGGAGTGGGAAAGGGGAGGGTTGTAGGTGGGAGGGAACTTATGTGTGGGGGAAAGCCATTGTAATCCATATGCTGTACTTTAGAAATGTATGTTCATTAAATAAGTGTTAAAAAATAAATAAATAAATAAATAAACATGTAAATAATATATACAGTTCTGGTGTAGCATCACAATTAAGTTGAGAAAACAAATCATTTGTCCTCATGATGTGTTTTAGAGAATGCTGTTTGATAGATAGCTTTCCTGTGGGGGAAAAGCATGTTATAAAGAATATCTTTTGGAACCTGATGATAGAAGAATCATAAAATATCATGAAATTCCATATTATATGTTAATTTTGCCATGAAATCATTTGGAAATTTGGGGATGTGTATGAATACTGACCTAGCTTCCAACCTTCTTTAGTTATTCAGATCCCTCTAATGTGTAGCTACCTTGCCAAGGTCACAGAGTACCTATCAGAAGCTTCGATGTATGTTTAGCTCTGACCTGAAAAACAATAAGACAACAGCTAGGAATTAGAACACATTGAAGAATTGTGAATTACTTAGAAAGAACATAGGTTTTCATCATTGGCAGTCATAGTCATTTTTTCTTATCCTGGGATGTGCCTTAGGTTGACTGCAAGGAAAGGAATAAGACAGGAACCTCGTCAAAATTATTTTTGGTGATGACAGCTTCATCTTATCTCATTGCCCATCTTGACCACTATTATCAAATTCGGCTAGTCTACATTGCTATTTGTAACAGAGCCAAGGATCTAAAGCCAGATTCAGTAATTCTCAAGAGATGCTTAATTACTCTCAGGTGATGTTGCTAAGCAACCACTTCACCTTCTGATTCCAGAGCTTCACCTAAGTGTGGTACTCACTTTGCTCTATTGTTGCTGAATGTTAAGAGCGTTGAGAAAATGTGGCATAAAGAATTTATTTTAAACCAGATGAAAATACAAATTTAGAAAAGGAGAATTTAAAATTCAATTCTGAATTGGAAGATATACAAGTACACTTTTAAATGTTTTCCTCCTGAGTCGAGAGATTATTTTAGTGAACAGATATTTAGGGTGGAATTTCAAGAAGAATTAAGGAATTGTTTGAATAAAAAGTGATATATTTGGATTCAAAAATGGTTTAGAACAGATGTGCCTGACAGCAGGATTAACAGACTGTGCCATTGGACAGACACAGGAGTTCCCACAATTACAGGCCCCTGCTATTTCAATAGATTTGCAAAGGGCAATATCTCTCAAAAATATTACCTCAAACTTTCTGATTCTGAATTATTACTCCCATACTGTCTTCAATTTTCAGTCATCAGTTCTTGACGTTAGATTCAAATCTTTATGTTTTCCTTCTAAGAACTTGCTATCACTCGCATTACCTCTGAATAGTTTATCCATGATCATGATTTTTTTCTTACAGGATACGTAATGTTCTAGTACTGGTTATAGGTTGTTTAAGCAAACCCTTTTACAAGCTCGCTTTCCTTTCTTCCATGTCTTAAAGAGAATTTAATTCATAATGATACTGTTCTTTGAAGTGACCTTCATAAAATAGATTTGCCCACATATTTGATACCAAAGAGTAGGTCCTTTCTCACACTTACTAGTTTAGCAACTGCAGTTAAATCAAACACTAAACATCTTCTCTTAGAATAGCTAGGTCAGTGAACATAAAAGTGAACATTACATGCAATAAGCACCTATCCTTTCTGTTAATAATCATAAATCAGCTAAACTAGTTCAATTATTCATTCATTCAGACACAAGTAATAATTGTCTGCTATGTGCCAAACATCCTCAGCATACCATGCAGAGTTTATTGGTAAATGAGTCTCAGTCAGCCTTTAGCTCTTATACCTGAGGGAGAATGTACTTTTCTTATTGATTTTCATATTGTTTCTCAACCAAGATGTGATATTATTTTCACACATTAACTAAATTACAATGGTGAACTAGTGTTTGGGTAACTTTCTTTAAACATACAATTACCTGACTCGATCAAGACTCTAATATCTTTTTTATTGTAAGTTATACTCAAGGATTTAGGCTATAAGCAAGCCTACATATATGTGTACCTACCAACTGAGATGTTCATTTACCCAAAAACACAATTTGTTTTTATTTATAACTATTGCATTTGGTATTGGAACTATATAGTAGAATCAAATTTACTCAAAAAAAAAAAAAAAAAAAGCTAGAAAGGATATCATTTCCTGTTGGAAAATGTCAAACTCCATGGTGCCCTGATTTGTGATAGGTCCAAGAAAGAATTGTGTCCAAGAAAGAATTGTGTAATACTTAGAAAACACGAAAGCAAATTTCAAACATGTAAAAGGATCCCTCAGGAGTTGGCATTGTTGTGTAGCAGGTAATGTTACCACCTATGATGCTGGTATCCCATAGTATCCCATATGGGCACTGGATCATGTCCTTGTTGCTCTACTTCTGATCTAGCTCCCTGCTAATGCCCTAGGAAATTCAGCAGTAGATGACCTAAGTGCTTGGGTACCTACCACCCAAGTGGGAGCACCAGATATATCTACTGGATTTGGCCTGACCTAGTCCTGGCCTATAAGGCCATCTGAAGAGTAAAACAATGAATGGGAAATTGCTCTGTTTCTTCCTACTCTGAATTTTAAATAAATAAATAAATAATCTTTAAAAAATAAGTAAAATGACCATCCAGTAGGATTGTTTATCAAGTACCTCCAAAACACAAAATATAAAGAAATAGGAACTGTAAACATAAGACAATGAAATCTGTGTGATTTATGTTTTCCCTGAAAACATGCACTTCTAGTATATGACATGCTATAAGTTACATTAATAGTAACTATACTAGGGGCCAGTGCTGTGGTGCAGCCGGTAAAGCCATCACCTGCAGTGCCGGCATCCCATATGGGCGCCGGTTCAAGTCCTGACTGCTTCACTTCTGATCCAGCTCTCAGCTATGGCTTGGGAAAGCAGTGGAAGATGGCCCAAGTCCTTGGGTCCCTGCACCCATGTGAGAGACCTGGAAGAAGTTCCTGGCTTCAGATAGGCGCAGCTCCGGCCATTGTGGCCAATTGGGGAATGAACCATTGCATGGAAGACCTCTCTCTCTCTCTCTATCCCTCTCTCTCTCTCTGCCACTCCTCTCTGTGTAACTCTGATGTTCAAATAAATAAATAAATGTTTAAAAATTAGTAAGTGTACTATTGAGTCATAAATTGTTTTATTAGGATTTGAAGTTTAATATGAGAAAAAAAATATTCATTTCTAAACAACTTTCAATTAACCTGGACAACAGAAATGACCTTCCTGAAAGGGAAATTTGTAAAAAATATATTTAAGGCTTGAATTTAAGTAGCTTGTTTAGTGCAAAAAATAAATAAATAAATAAATAAAAGAGAGAGAGAGAGAAGAGAAAAGAAAAATAAAAAGGAAAAAGTGATGATTAAAAAATTTCTGAGAAGCTCCAACTAGGACATTCTTCCCTTAGGTTTGTACTGTGTACTTTCCTTGTTAGGAAGAATTCTAAAGTAAAGGGGATTTTTAATTTTGCTAATAGCCAAACATTTCCTATTATCTTTGACTAGGATACTCAGTTTTACACAAAAATTAATAACATCCCAATTGCTAGTGACTGTGAAATTTAGGTTTATATATGCTGAGCCACAAAATATATGAATTACATTTGTCTATGTGAAACGTGACACACATCTCCGTGGATTACACACACCAGCTGTGAAAATGTGTTACTAAATAATAAAAGTGAACAAATGCTCTCAAGAATGCTCTTTACAACATGAAAACTTCAAACATTCCAAATTTCCATTAAAAAGCCCACATGCTGAGCAGGTACAGCGGGGAGTACATATATTATTAAAGTATAATTTGATATTCTTTTACTCTTCAATTTTTGCTTTAAAAGATACGATAACTGGTAAAAATAGAGAATATACACATACTTCGTTATTATTCTTATGAGGTATAAAACTTGGAAATTTTTAACATAATAATTCTATTTTTTTCCAATATCCCAAAGTATTTTAGATAGAATTTAGGCTAATGGGAATAAATGTAAGTAAGTTTGTAGTATATAAAGCAATAGGAGATGTATGTGGAATAGTATATTCATACAGGGATCAAGCATGTACATAAATCTCTGCACCTTTCTCTTCATGCACATATAATTAATAAATGTAATGTGTACCAGAATAAAGGCATATCTTGCACACTATAAATAGTATATTATCAGTATTCAACAAAGAGAATATAAATATGCTCACTCTTATGTCAGGCACATCCAAGTTGATGTAAAGTGCTTGCCAGCCTATACATCCACTTGAACATAACTACAGCTACTGTCACATAACTCATATTCTTAATGCAGGACTTGGCACAGGTAGAATTTTCTTTGCTGGAAGAGGGTCATAACATACACACTTGTCAGTAGATTTTTGATCAATAGTACAGTACGAACTACCCTTTACATTATGGTGCATAATTTAAAAGTCAAAGAATGGACAGGTGCTATCATCAGCATATACCACGTTGTAGAAATGTTTTACTTACTTGATAACAATCACAATAACATAATTAATCATACTAATTCATGTGTTTCAAAGTAAAGCTAATTTTATATGAAACATTAAGGATAAAATAGTTCCCCATCATATATTTTATTATTTTACATATTTCTTTCAAAAGTGCCCTATTTATTTATCTTCACATTTATGTCTATTTTTATTCCTAAATCTTCTCAGATGTGGAAAAAATGATGCTGAAATTGATATGGAGACACAGGAGACCTGGAATAGCTAAAGCAATCTTGTACAACAAAAACAAAGCCAGAGGCATCACAATACCAGATTTCAGGACATACTACAGGGCAGTTGTTATCAAAATAGCTTGGTACTGTGGTAAGGTGATTTTTTAAGCGATTGGTTGGTCCTTAGCCCTGCACCAATGACTCTGCAGTTTTGTGCTATAAAAGGTTCTGTTACACACAAAGTAAATGAGTCCTTGCTACTAGACTTGGCTCCCCGCTGCGTCTGTCTCCGGGATGGGGAGGCAGGGGAACGGGCAAGCGGCGCACTTACCTTTCCTCAGACCCAGTCCATCTTCGTTCGGCTGGACTAAGACCCTGCATCTGGCACCCAACGTGGGGCACGAACGGTTACTTTTCGGCCAAGGCTAAGCGGTCTCTCATGGTAAATGAAACCTTAGTATGGGTTATGCAGTTTCGTCCCAAAAGGACCTGGCCTTAAAGGCCTTACGCTATATATATATATATATTTTTTTTTTTTTTTGGACAGGCAGAGTGGACAGTGAGAGAGAGAGACAGAGAGAAAGGTCTTCCTTTGCCGTTGGTTCACCCTCTAATGGCCGCCATGGTAGTGCGCTGCGGCCGGCGCACCGCGCTGTTCCGATGGCAGGAGCCAGGTGCTTCTCCTGGTCTCCCATGGGGTGCAGAGCCCAAACACTTGGGCCATCCTCCACTGCACTCCCTGGCCACAGCAGAGAGCTGGCCTGGAAGAGGGGCAACCGGGACAGGATCGGTGCCCCGACCGGGACGCTATATTTTTAAAAGTGTCTGGGAAGCCGTCATAACCTTGGCCCTTTGGATTCAGACGGCCAATCTCTTTTCTTGGAACACTTGGTCATGGGCAGAAGAACTCACCCTTAAGAGGGAGAGACACTTTGATACCGCCCTTAAAGAATCCTTCCACCCAGATGCTATATCCCCAACTTCTGAAGGCGAGAGGGAGAAAGAGGCAGCACAGGACTTGGGAGAGCCTAAAGACTCAGAGGAAGATGGTGGGGAGAGAGAATGGGCTAAGTTTAATCAGGAATGCAGAGAGCCCGTGGAGGCACAAACTGTTAAGGTAAAAACAAAAGTGAAATCATCCTGCCTAGTTCATCCTCCCCAGAAGGGCTGGAACCTCCCCCCCCCCATACCTCCCGGGGGCAGAGGCGGCCTCCACCTATGTAGAGCCATGGAGGGAGCTATGTGATCTGGGCACTGACGATTGCCCTGGAGAGGAGAGCAAAAATGAGGCAACCTTTGCTAAACCTTATCTGGTGAACATAAAGCAGCATAGGGAAGTGAACTCTGGGCCAGGGAACCTGCTGCCTCAGGCCTACCCTGTTAATTTAGCTCCAGGTGGCAAGAGAGCTCTGGAGTGGTATCCCTGGGAAGTGGGCCAAACTCCCCCTGGGCCCAAACCCTGCTGCAAGACATAGCTTATCACCTGTGTGTCCCCGAGGGCTGGTTGGACATGGCCAAGGCAGTCCTCAGGAGTTCCCAGTTCATAAAGTGGTGCGTCTTCTTTAAGGAGTGCTGAGTGAGGGCCGAAGCTAACCGAGCAGCTCAGCCGGCTATCCCTATTACATATGCTATGCTGGCTGGGAAGGGGAAAGGATTCTCTATGGGGATCGGGGATCCAGCAAGCTGTGCTACCTGCTCCGTACAGTAAACAAGTGAGGCAGGCAGGACTTAATGCTTGGTACAAGCTGGATGAGGGGCCCACCAAATCTCCCATTGCAGGGATGCAACAAAAGCCGGGAGAGTCATTGCCAGATTTTGTAGCTAGGGTCGAACACAGTCTCCATTGTAAGTTGCCAGCTGAGGACCTTTGGGATCAGTTTGTTAAAATGCTTGTTTGGAAAAAATGAATGCTAATCATTGGGTGGCCAGCGCTGGCCTGAGGGAGGCTCATAAATCCCCAGAGGCAGTTAAAACTAAGGTGGAGCCTTCAGGTGTGGCGGCAACCCCTAAAAGCCCAACACTGCCTCAACCCATGTGCCTCCAATTCCGCCCATGTGGCCACCCCTTTATGGTTATTCCCCTCCCTTGAATCGCCCGCCCCCATCCTGTAAACAGCGTGCCTACTCAACCCCACAGCCAGTCCTGCTAGGCCCCAGCGTGCACAGTCTTCCCTGTAGATGGGGGACCATGGCCTTTCTCTGCACTCTCTTCCAGTCAGTGTAGCCTGTTGCACCCATGCAGGCCACAGCCAGATACTCTAGGGAGACTAGCCCTAGGGCTGCTTTTTGTTCCTCTCCATTTACAATTCAATGCTGTCCTCACTAGGAAGGGAAAGAAAACTTGCCTTTGGCTACCACTGGCCTTACCTAAAAAAACAAGAACCTCAATCCATTAACCCTTTCCAACCTAATGAGTCTTTATTTGCAGTTAATAAAACTTTTCCTCCAGCACTACAGAAGTCTCTCATTCTCTGCCACTTTGTTTCAGATGTGTTTCCCTGTCCTAAGCAATGGGCTCCCATGCTGACGACCAGCTCTTTTCTGTGCTGCTGTAGTTAACTTATCTGAGAGTTTGCACATGTCTTGAAGGTTTCGTGTTTTATTGGATTTGTCTGTTTTTAATGTTTGAGTGATTACCTAACTCTGATCAGATCTACCCCAAAGCCTTGGTTAAAATACTCAGGTTATACGTACTAGTTTTTGGCTGAGTGGTTTGACTCTCTAACAGTTTAAATTCTCAAATGGAGTCTAACAACTTTGAGACTTCCAGTAAGATCCCTGGAACTCTCAAAGGATGGGACTCTAAATTTGTTAAAGTAACAACTGTTTGAGTCAATTCAAATTATATAAAATGTATTAAAATGTTGTAAATGATGTCAGACCTATGTTGTATTCATGTTTTTGCTTTCCAGCTAAAGTGGTCTTATATTCTGTGTATACAAGTCTTTACATGTCCTTGATATGCTTTAAACTTGTTTCTTTTACAAATTTGTTTTTGCAAAAACTATAGTGCCTCTTTTTAACAATATCTACTTAATTGGTTACTCTGCTGTTTCTAAAGTTAGGTCATGTAAGCTCTTTTTAGCTCTGTTAAATAGTTCTGAGTTATGTGAGGATTTTGTGTGCTAACTCTTATGTTCAAGATTTTTATTTCTGGTTTCCAAGGTAATCTAGTGTGTACTCTACTGTCTCTGTTAAGTTCAAATTAATAAAAAACATTGTTAAATATCATTATAATTAGATCTGGTCTAAAAGTGTTAAGATCACCCTGTCTGATGAAGGACTATCATTTCAGGATGTTAAAAAATTCTATTCTAACCAGATACTCTAAGTTCTCTTGGCACCTTTAACAAACTTTCTAAAAATCAAAGTTCTAAATGCTCTAAACTTTTGGTATCTCAGAAAGGGCCCCTGGAGATGTCAAAAGATATATCTCTCATCTTATAGAGATAATAACAAATTGGGATGTTTAAAAGTGCTGCCAAGATGTAAAATGATTCAACACTCTACTAAAATTCCTTACAACCCACAAAAACAGGCTATGCCTCAAAAAACAGTTATTAAAACAAAAAGGGGGAGTGGCTACCCCCCATCTACAGTTACATAAGGCCTTGTTTACCAACAATATTTTAAATTTTTCAAAAGGGTCAAGGGAATCAAGGTTCCAAAAACATTGGGGACATTTAACCCCTAAACCTCAGGTGCTCGTTAGATGGAGAGACCCTCTCACCAGACTCTGGAGAGGGCCTGACCCGCTGATTCAGTTGGGAAGAGGATTTGGCTGTGTGTTCCCCATAGGGGAGTTGACTTTGATTTGAATACTGGCCAAAAATATCAGGCCTATGCCCGAAAAGCATTGTTAAGTTCAGATTGATAAACAACCCACCCAGGGAGCAGTTTGCCCCTGAGGGAGATCCCCTTGTCTTTCCTCTTCCAGAAATGGACTAAGATCCAGAGGCAGGTGATGATGCAGATGCTGTGATCCTGACAAGAAGTGCCCAGCCCAGTGACAGGGGATTTGATGACCCAAACGTGATCATCAAAACACTTCAGGAGGACCTGAAAAAAGACAAAGAGAACAAAAAAGCCCCCTTTGGACGGCCCTTAATGGACTCTTGCCCTACCTCCTCCCTCTTTTTGGACTGCTTCTTACCCTGCTTTTAATCCTTACTATTGGCCCATGCATAATGAATAGGCTTATACATTTTATACAATAGCGCATAGAGGCAACAAGGGTAAGACAGGTTGAGGTTCATTACTAGAGGCTGGTAGCCACAGAGGGCTACGATCCCCTGAACTGGGGAAGCGCCCCCGGTGCTCTCCACATTGCCAATGACAGGTAAGATTCTGGATGGACTGGAACAACCTAAGACAGGCAGTGGAGAAAGCTCACCATGCTCCCATAATTACAAGTCATGTTACACCCCAAGACGGGGAAAGCACCCAGCGTCCTATGCCAACATAAGACAGGGCTCATGGCCAAGCTGCCTGGGTTACCAATGACGGGTAAGGGCAAGGATGGCTGGGGGCAACCTAAGACAGGGACCGCGTGCTAAAACAGAAAGGGGGAATCTGCGGGGCATGAGCGCGGCCATGGCGCAGCCAGGCCAGGCCTGGGGGCTCCGCATGCGCAGCTGCCCCCGGGTGCCTCCGCCCGAGCTGCGTGGAACGGAGCCGTGCGGAGCCGAGTAAGATGGCACCCAGAAGTAAGATGACCGGAATCCAAAGTTGTTTACCACTAAAACTAATTGGCTGTGCAACATCAGGGGAGGTGACAAAACTAGTAACAAGTGTATAGACATATGGCTAGTCCTATAGAAATCCCCTCGTAAAATGACTGTTTAAGTGATTGGTTGGTCCTTAGCCCTGTCCCAATGACTCTGCAGTTTTGTGCTATAAAAGGTTCTGTTACACATGAAGTAAATGAGTCCTTACTACTAGACTTGGCTCCCTGCTGCATCTGACTGTCTCCGGGATCGGTAGGCTGCGGAACGGGCGAGCGGTGCGCTTACCTTTCCTTGGACCCAGTCCATCCTTGTTTGGGTTGACTAAGACCCTGCAATGGCTCACATTCAGAAATCCACCAAAAACAGATGCTGGCGAGGATGTGGGGAAAAAGGGACACTAACCCACTGTTGGTGGGAATGCAAACTGGTTAAGCCACTATGGAAGTCAGTCTGGAGATTCCTCAGAAACCTGAACATAACCCTACCATACAACCCAGCCATCCCACTCCTTGGAATTTACCCAAAGGAAATTAAATCGGCAAACAAAAAAGTGGTCTGCACCTTAATGTTTATTGCAGCTCAATTCACAATAGCTAAGACCTGGAACCAACCCAAATGCCCATCAACAGTAGACTGGATAAAGACATTATGGGACATGTACTTTATAGAATACTATACAGCAGTCAAAAACAATGAAATCTGGTCATTTGCAACAAGATGCAGGAATCTGGAAAACATTATGCTGAGTGAAATATAAGCCAGTCCCAAAGGGACAAATATCATATGTTCTCCCTGATCAGTGACAACTAACTGAGCACCAAAAAGGAAACCTGTTAAAGTGAAATGAACACTAAGAAAAACGGTGACTTGATCAGCCCTTGCCCTGACTGTTGATGAACAACTTAATAGGTTATCACTCCTAGTATTTTTTTTGTTTGTTCTACTTAATACTATTGATTTAATTCTGTAATCAATACACAGTTATTCTTAAGTGTTGAAACTTAACTTTAAAGTGATTGCTGTTAAATATAAGAGTGGGAATAAGAGGGAAGAGATGTACAGTTTGGGACATGCTTAAGCTGACTTGCCCCAAACGGTAGAGTTAGAAACATACCAGGGGATTCCAATTCAATCCCATCAAGGAGGCATGCACCAATGCCACCTCACTAGTCCAAGTGATCAATTTCAGTTCACAATTGATCACACTGATAGGTCTAAGAGTCAAAGGGATCACACAAACAAGACAAGTGTCTGCTAATACTAACTGATAGAATCAAAAAGGAAGAGAACGATCCAGCATGGGAAATGGGATACACAGCAGACTCATAGAATGGCAGATGTCCTAAACAGCACTCTGGCCTCAGAATCACCCCTTTAGGTATTCGGATCCAGCTGAAAAGCCCATGAGAGTATTTCAGGCATGGAAAGCCAATGCACTCACTCTGGCAAAAAAAAAAAAAAAAAAAATGACCTAAATGAAGGATCTCCGGGCATGAGGATCCCAGTGGAAGGAGTGGGTCATCAAAGAAGGAGGTACCTTTCTCTGAAGGGAGGAGAGAACTTCCACTTTGACTACGACCTTGTCTAAATATGATCAGAGTCGGTGAACTCAAAAGGCTTCCATAGCCTTGGCATCTCATTACAAGAGCCTAGGGTGATTATTGATGCCATAAACAAGATTGTCAATTTGTTAAGTCAACAACAGGAGTCACTGTGCACTTACTCCCCATGTAGGATCTCTGTCCTTAATGTGCTGTACATTGTGATTTAATGCTATAACTAGTACTCCAACAGTATTTTTCACTTTGTGTTGCTATGTGGGTGCAAACAGTTGAAATCTTTACTTAATATATACTAAACTGATCTTCTGTATATAAAGAGAATTGAAAATGAATCTTGATGTGACTGGAAGGGGAGAGGGAGTGGGAAAGGAGAGGGTTGCAGGTGGGAGGGAAGTTATAGGGGGGCGGAGCCATTGTAATCCTTAAGCTATACTTTGGAAATTTATATTCATTAAATAAAAGTTAAAAAAAAAACCTAAATGAACTTCATAAAAAAAAAACTTAAAATGCATTAACATTCTAATAACACTCTCTTCCCTTTGTTCACTGCTTTTCTTTTCTTTTTAAATTTAAATATTTACATAAAATGAATTTTTGTTCATATCTATGTTAATGTATGCACATTTCTCCTTAAAAATGATTTTTGGATATTTGCACCACACAGTAAATTCACAGAGCCAATATAGTGTTAGCATGCCCTCTTCCCAATTTCTCTTAAGATTAACTTCTTCCATAGCCAGGCTATTTTGTCAAATTTAATAAATTATAATTAGTATAATACTATCACCTACAAACTAAAGATTTTTATTAAGCAGTTCTCTGTGTTTTTTATCAATAATGTTGTTTTCTAATTATTGGATCCAACAAAAATGCATTTAGCTTATGGAGATTTGTTTTTTAAATATTATTTATTTATTTTCAAATTTGTTATCCACAATACTTATACATTTATGGGCTACAATATGACATTTCTTTTTCTTTCTTTTTAATAAAGTTTTATTTTATTTATTTGAAAGGCAGAGTTACAGAGAGAAAGGGAGGGAGAGGCAGGGAGAAAGATATCTTCCAACTGCTAGTTCACTCCCCAACTAGCCTCAATGGCCAGGGCTGTGCCAGGCTTAAACCAGGAGGCAGGAGCCTCTTCTAGGTCTCCCATATGGGTGTAGGGACACAAGTTTCCATTGCTTTCCCAGCAACATTAGCAGGGAGCTGGATTGTAAGTGGGGGCAGCCAGAAGATGGATGCCAGCATCACAGGCAGCAGCTTTACTCTCTAAGCTACAATTCTGGCCCAAGTATAACATATCAATTCGTGTATGTACAGTATCTACTGATCAGATCAGGGTAATCAATATTTTCCCTTCAATGACATTATTTTCTGATAGAAAATTTGAGCTCATTCTATTTGCTCATAAATATGTCATTATGAAATGTAGCATCCCAGCATACTATGTAACAGTACAACTTATTATTTTGATATAACTCTGACTTGGTACTCATTAATTTGCAATGGTTTTTAAAAAAATTTTTAAGGTAAACAAATTTAATGTGCTTGAAACATATAGATTTAGGAACACAGTTATATTTCTCACTCTACCCTCTCTCCTGCCTAAGGTCCTACTCTTCACCTCCTTCCTTTCTTATTTCCTCTCAATTTTCACAATGATCTATTTTTAGTTTACTTAATACTCATAAGGTTAATCCCACATTAAACAAAGTGTTCAAAAATTTTATGAAGAAAAAACCAAAAAAAAAAAAAACCACTGTTTCTCAAGGTTCATTCTGTTTCTCAACAGAAAAGACAAGAGTTATAAATAATGCAATCATTAAATCTCAAAATTTCAATTTAATTCTCATGTATTACATTTTTTGGTACTCTATTAGTTGCTGCAAATCAGGATAAACATATGGTATCTGTCTATTTGGGAGTGGCTTATATCGCTAAGTATAATGGTTTCCAGTTGCATCCATTTTGTTGCCAAATACAGTATTTCATTATTTTTTTATTTCTGAGTAGTATTTCATAGTGTACAAATACCCTTATTTCTTTCTTTATCTAGTGATAAGTTCATGGATATTTGATTGTTGATTCTATATTTTTGCTATTGTGATTTGAGTTGCATAAACATGGGGGTACAGATAACTATTTGATATGCTGATTTCATTTTGTTTCAGGAATGGGATTGCTGGATCATATGGTATACCCATTATCACCTTTCTCTGATATCTTCATACAGTCTGCCACAATTGTTGTAACAGTTTACATTCCCATGAAAAGTTGTTTAAGGTACATCTTTTCCCAAATCCTCAACAGTATTTATTGTTTATTGATTTCTGTATGAAAGCCATTCTAACTGGGTAAGGTGAAACCTCATTATTTTAAGAATTTCTTTATTTAATTTAAAAGGCAGATCTACAGAGAGGCACAGGCAGAAAGAGAAAGACAGAAGTCTTCCATCTGCTGGTTCACTTCCCAGATGACCACAATGGCCAGAACTGAGCCAATCTGAAGCCAGGATCAAAGAGCTTCTTCCAGGTCTCCCAAATGGGTGCAAGCACCCATGGACTCTGGCCATCTTCTACTGCTTTCCCAGGCCTTAGCAGAGACCTGGATCAGAAGTGAAGCAGCCGGAACTCAAACCAGTGACCATAGGGATGCCAGTACAGCAGGCAGTGGCTTTCCCCACTAGGCTTCAGTGCTGGCCCCCTCATTTTGGTTTTGATTTGCATTTCCCTGATGGTTAGTGATCCCAGCATTTTTTCATGTTTCTGTTGGCCATTTGAATTTACTCTTTTGAAAAATGCCTATTTAAGTCCTTTGCCCATTTCTTAACTGGATTGTTTTGTTATTGTTGAGTTTCTTGAGCTCTTTTTTTTCCAACTATAGCCTTTTATTTTTTCAATTTTTATTTAATAAAGATAAATTTCCAAAGTACAACTTTGATTTTTCCCCTTGTAACCTCCCTCCCAACCACAACTATCCCATCTCCCAGACCCTCTCCCATCGCATTCTTCATCAAGATTCATTTTCAATTATCTTTATATACAGAAAATCAACTTAGTATATACTAAGTAAAGATTTCAACAGTTTGCACCCACACAGAAACACAAAGTATAGAGTACTGTTTGAGTAGTAGTTTTACCCTTAATTCTCATAGTACAACACATTAAAGACAGAGATACTACATGGGCAGTAGGTGCACAGTGATCCCCGTTGTTGATTTAACAACTGACGTTCTTATTTATGACATCAGCAATCAGCCAAGGCTCTTGGCATGAGCTGCCAAGGCTATTAAAGCCTCTTGAATTCAGAAACCCTGATCATATTTAGGTAAGGCCATAGTCAAAGTGGAAGTTCTCTCCTCCCTTTAGAGAAAGGTACCTCCTTCTTTGATGGCTCATATTTACCGCTGGGATCTCACTCACAGAGATCTTTCATTTAGGTCATGTTTTTTCCTACAGTGTCTTGGCTTTCCATGCCTGAAATGCTCTCATGGGCTTTTTAGCCAGATCCACATGCCTTAAGGGCTGATTCTGAGCCAGAGTGCTGTTTAGGACATCTGACATTCTATGTCCCATTTCCCATGTAGGATCATTCTCTCCTTTTTAATTCTATCAGTTAGTATTAGCAGACACAAGTCTTGTTTATGTGATCCCTTTGACTCTTAGACCTATCATTATGATCAATTATGGGCCGGAGCCATGGCTCAATAGGCTAATCCTCTGCCTGTGGCGCCGGCACACTGGATTCTAGTCCCAGTCAGGGTGCCAGATTCTGTCCCGGTTGCCTCTCTTCCAGGCCAGCTCTCTGCTGTGGCCCGGGAGTATAGTGGAGGATGACCCAAGTGCAGGCACCCCATGGGAGACTAGGAGAAGCACCTGGCTCCTGGCTTCGTTTCAGCGCAGTGCACCGGCCGCAGTGGGCATTGGAGGGTGAACCAATGGCAAAGGAAGACCTTTATCTCTGTATCTATCTCTCACTGTCCACTCTGCCTGTCAAAAAAAAAAAATAATCAATTATGAACTGAAACCGATCACTTTGACTAGTGAGATGGCATTGGTACATGCCACCTTGATGGGATTGAATTGGAATCCCCTGGAATGTTTCTAACTCTACCATTATGAGTAAGTCCGAGTGTGCATGTGCAGAAGTGTACATCTCCTCCCTCTCTTGTTTCCACTCTTATATTTAACAGGGATCACTTTTCAGTTAAATTTAAACACAAGAATAATTTTGTGTTAATTAAAGAGTTCAACCAAAGGTATTAAGTAGAACAAAAAAAATACTAAAAGGAATAAAATAGTAAGTTATTCCTCGACAATCAGTACAAGGGCTGATCAAGTCATTGTTTCTCATAGTTGTCCATTATACTTATACAGGTTTCCTTTTAGGTGCTCAGTTAGTTGTCACAGATCAGGGAGAACATATGATATTTGTCCCTTTGGGACTGGGTTATTTTACTCAGCATGATGTTTTCCAAATTCCTTCATTTTGTTGTAAATGACAGGATTTCATTGTTTTTGACTGCTGTATAGTATTCTATAGAGTACATGTCCTATAATTTCTTAATCTAGTCTTCTGTTGATGGGCATTTATATTGATTCCAGGTCTTAGCTATTGTGAATTGAGCTGCAGAAAAACAGACAGCTCTTTTCTTTGCCAAATTAATTTCCTTTGGGTAAATTGCAAGGAATTTGATGGCTGGGTCATGTGGTAGGGCTATATTCAGGTTCTGAGGAATCTCCAAACTGTCTTCTATAGTAGTTTTACCAGTTTGCTTTCCCACCAACAGTGGATTAATGAGCCTTTTTCACCACATCCCTGCCAGCATCTGTTTTCAGTAGATTTCTGTATGTAAGCCATTCCAACTGGGGTGAGATGAAACCTCATTATGGTTTTGATTTTCATTTCCCTAATGGCTAGTGATCCTGAAAATTTTTTCATGTGTCTGTTTGTTGTTTGGATTTCCACTTTTAAAAAAATGTCTATTGAGGTTCTTGGCCCATGTTGTAAGTGGGTTGTTTGTTTTGTTGTTGTGGAGTTTCTTGATCTTGCATAGTTTGCAAATATTTTTTTTCCCATTCTGTCAGTTGCCTCTTCACTTTCCTGACTGTTTCTTTTGCCATACAGAAACTTCACAGTCTGATGTAATCCCAATTCTTTTTTTTTTTTTTTTTTGACAGGCAGAGTGGATAGTGAGAGAGAGAGACAGAGAGAAAGGTCTTCCTTTTGCCATTGGTTCACCCTCCAACGGCCGCCGTGGTAGGTGTGCTGCGACCTGCGCATCGCGCTGATCCAATGGCAGGAGCCAGGTGCTTCTCCTGGTCTCCCATGGGGTGCAGGGCCCAAGGACTTGGGCCATCCTCCACTGCACTCCCTGGCCACACAGAGAGCTGGCCTGGAAGAGGGGCAACCGGGACAGGATTGGTGCCCCGACCGGGACTTGTGCCGGCGCCGCAAGGCGGAGGATTAGCCTAGTGAGCCGTGGCGCCGGCGTAATCCCAATTCTTAATTTTGACTGACTGCCTGTGCCCCTGGGGTCTTTTCCAAGAAATCTTTGCTGGTGCCAATATCTTGCAGAGTTTTCTCTAAAAATTTGATGGTGTCAAGTCATAGATTTAGATCTTTTTTTTTTTTTTTTTTTTGACAGGCAGAGTGAATAGTGAGAGAGAGAGAGACAGAGAGAAAGATCTTCCTTTGCCATCGGTTCACCCTCCAATGGCCGCCATGGATGGCGCACTGCAGCCGGCGCACCGCACTGATCCGATGGCTGACTTCCACTTTCATTCTGCTGTGGTCTGAGAAGCTGCATGGTATGATTCTAATTCTTTTGAATTTGCTGAGACTTGCTTAATGGCCTAGTATGTGGTCAATCCTAGAGAAGGTTCCATGCACTCTTGAGAAGAATGTAAATTCTTTAAATGTAGGATTGAATTTTCTGTAGATATCTGTTAGATGCATATGGGCTATAGTGGCGATTAAATCTGCTGTTTCCTTGTTGATCTTCTGTCCAGTTGGTCTGTCTATTTCTGAGAGTGGAGTATAGAGGTCCCCCAGTACCATTGTATTGGAATCTAAGTCTCCCTTTAAGTCTCTTAACATATATTGTAAATAAACTGATGCCCTGTAATTAGGTGCATATACATTTATAATAGTTACATCTTCCTGTTGAATTGATCCCTTAATCATTTTATAGTTCCCCTGTTTTTCTCTTCACAGTTTTTGTGTTAAAGTTTATTTTGCCTGATATTAAGGTGGCTATGCCAGCTCTTTTTTGGTTTCTGTTGTCATGGTATATCTTTTTTCAGCCTTTCACTTTCAGTCTGTATGCATCTTTGTTGGAAAGATGTGTTTCTTGTAAGCTGCAAATAGATGGTTTTTGTATTTTAATCCATTCAGCCAGTCGGTGTCTTTTAATTAGAGTATTGAAGCCATTTAGATTCAATGTGACTATTGATAACCACTCTACCTGTCAAAAAAAAAAAAAAAGATAAGTAGTGACATTTCCCTGCCATTTTTCAAAAGAACTTCCTGTGATATTTTACTGAGAGATTTTCTTCCTTTACCTTCTTTGTATTGATGACCGTGCTTCTGTATTTCTGTGAGTAACACATCTTTAAGCATCTTTTGCAAGGGTGGATGAGTTGTGACAAATTCTTTCAATTTGTTTGCTATGAAAGGTTTTTATTTCACCTCCATTCACAAATGAGAGCTTTGCAGGATATAATATTCTGGGATGGCAGTTTTTGTCCCTTATTATGGGTTTCTGATGAGAAGTCTGCTGTGAGTTAATTGGAGATCCTTTTAGAGTAATCTGTCATTTCTGTCTTGCATAGTTTAGAATCTTTTCTTTATGTTTCACTGTGGTGAGTTTGGTTACAATGTGTCATGGCAAGGATCTCTAATGGTCATGTTTATTGGGAGTTTTGTGTGCTTCCTGTACTTGGATGTCTCTTTCCTTCTCCAGTACTTGGATGTCTCTTTCCTTCTCCAAACCCGGGAAGTTTTCTGCTAGTATGTCACTGAAAACGGTTTCTAATCCTTTCTCTCCATGTCTTCAGATCCTGAATGCTGGGTTTTTAATAGTATCCTATAGATTCCCAACAATAATTTCCTCTTCTTTTCTTTGGTTTTACTATCTACTTTCCTGTGCTGTCTTTTAAGTCCAATATTCTCTCTTCTGCCTCACTAATTCTGTTTTTAAGGCTCTTAAATGTGTGGTTTTTTTTATTTGTTCTAATTGAATTCTTCATTTCATTTTGATTTCTCTTCAATATCTCAATTTCATCTTCTATTAAATTCCTGAGTTCATTTTGATTCCTTTTTAAGATTTTATTTTCATGAGAGAGTTTTTCTGACATGTCCTGCATGGCTTTCAGTAGTTTATGCATTTGTTTTTGATTTCTTCTAAATGTTTTATCATAAATTTTTGGGTTCCATTTCTTGCATTTCTTCTATCTCATCATCTTCATAATCTTGTATTTGAGTGTCATGTTCTTTTGGGAGCATAATGTTGTCTTCCTTCCTCTTGTTCCTTGATTTTTGAGTTTGTTGCTCATTTGGCATTGTGGATATTTTCTTTGTTTTCTTCTTTTTTTTTTTCTGCCATGGCGGCTTTTCTTGTTAAACTACGACTCTAGATTAAGTATACTGTCTTCTTTTGGTGAATCTCTAGAGGCTTGTGGTGGGTGTGGCCAGAGAGCTTGAGCTCTGTTCAGTTCTTCAGGGTTAAGGGTGTACCAAAAGTGACACACCCAGGTTTGGGATGGTAAATCTCTCTCTCTCTCTCTCTCTCTCTCTCTCTCTCTCTCTCTTTTTATTCAGAAGGGAAGTTATTCCACTCAGCTGAGCTCTTTACCTTGATTGTGATCAGTGCCTGAGCACTAGCCTCAGTGGGTATGATATTCATCTGCTCTGTCTCAAGGACCACATAAAGGATCTATGCAGTCTTCAGTGTAAGCTCAGATTCCCTTGCAATGTCTCTCACTGGGTAGCCAAGGGTACCCAAGCTTGTGGTGTCTCCCACCAAGACTAGTCACATCTCAGCCACACCATGAGTTCTCCCACACACCCTCAGTTTTGTTTTGTTTTTTTTTTTCATAGTCCTGGTTCAAAAGCTCCACACATTCACTAGCTCTCAGTCTCCTGTTATTCCTTTCCACCAGAGTCAGGTTCTCCTGCTTGGCTGAGGGCTGGTGCAGCCCCAAGCTGGCACAACTGTTACATATGTCCAAAATGGTGTCTGCTTTATTGTCTTGCATGCCTGTGTAAGGTGAGTGGAGAGAGAGAATCGTGCCTATACCATCCCTTTTATTTTTTCTCTCCTTTAGTTAGGCAGTACACTTTCCTCCAAGGGGCTTCAAGCCTTGTTCCCTATAGGCTTTTCCTGCTGCTTTTCTGCCAGTCTCTTGGGCTACTTCAGTTTCATCTCACCCCTCTTTCTGGCTCTAGCACAGAGGAGACTCTCTGCAGCTGGGGTCCTGAGCCTTGGGCACCCGTGCCCTCCACGTAAATCCACAGTGTCCCTCTAATACTGGAAGAGTTTCCTTTGTCTTTTTTTTCCACTTTTACTAAACTATCTTTTCCTGGACTATCATTGAGCTCCTTCCCTATTCCTCCATCTTGGAACCTCCATCTATTTGTTTATTTCGAATTTCTTGAGCTCTTTATAGATTCTTGATATTAATATTTATCAGTTTTATAGTTTGTAAATATTTTCTCCCATTCTGTATGTTTTCTCTTCTCTTTGCTAAGTGTTTCTTATGTAGTGCAGAAGTTTCTCAATTGGATGTATTCCCATTTGTCAATTTGTGCTTTGTGTTTCTAGAGTCTTTTCCAAGTCGTCTTCGCGTATGCCAATGTCTTGTAGAGTTCCCAACATTATGCCCTAGTAATTTGATATCATAGATTTGGATCATTGAACCATTTTGAGTTGATTTTTGTGTAATGCATTAGGTAAGGGTAATGTTTCTTACTTCTGAATGCAGAGATCCAATTTTCATGAGCACCATTTCTTGAAGAGATTTCTCCAGAGATTGGATTTAGCTTTTTTGTCAAAGAATTTTTGGTTGTATATGTGTGGATTTATTTATGGAGTTTCTATTGTGTTGCATTGATCTATGTGGTTATTTTTGTGCTAGCATCAGGCTGTTGATTATAAGTTCCCTGTTGTATGTCTTGGAATCTGGTAATGGGATGTCTTCAGCTTTGTTTATGTTGTTTAAGATTGCTTTAGCTATTTGGGGTCTCTTCTATTTCCATATAAATTTAATCATCATTTTTTCTAGATCTGTTTATAATTTGATTGGGATTGCATTATATCTATAAATTCTTTTCAGTAGTTTGGACGTTTTGATGATACTTATTTTTCCAATACACAAACATGAAAGATTTTTCATTTATTGTATTTTCATCTATTTCTTTTTTAAAAAAATGTTTTATAATTTTAATTTTAGAGATATTTCAACTCCTTGGTTAAATTTATTCCTAGGTATTTAACTTTTTTGTAGCTATTATGAATAGGATTGATCTTAGAAGTTCTTTCTCAGCTGTGGCATTATTGTGTATACAAAGGCTATTGATTTGTGTTTGTTAATTTTATATCCTGCCACTTTACCAAACCCTTTTATGTGTTCCAACTGTATCTTAGTGGATTCATTTGGTTCCCCTATATACAGAATCATGCCAGCTGCAAAAAGAGATAATTTGACTTCCTCCTTTCCAGTTTGCATCCCTTTGATTTCTACTTTCTAAATCGCTCTAGTTAAAACTTCCAGGACTATATTAGATAGCAAATTGTTAGAGTGATCATCCTTGTCTGGTTCCAGATGTTAGTGGAAATTCTTATAGTTTTTCTCATTCAATATGATGCTGGCTCTGGGTTTGTCATAAATTACCTTTATTATGTCAAAGATTGTTCCTTCTATACCCAATTTGCTTAAGGTGTTTATCATGAAAGATTGTTGTATTTTATAAAATGATTTCTCTGCATCTGTTAAGATAATCATGCAGTTTTTATTCTCAAATTGTTAATGTGATATAACATATTTATTGATTTTCATTTGTTGAACCATCCCTGAATACCAGGAATAAATCCCACTTGGGCTGTATGAATAATCTTTCTGATGAGTTGTTGGACTTGATTGGCTAGTATTTTCTTGAGGATTTTTTCACTATGTTTATCAGTTCTATTGGTCAATAGCTCTCTTTCTTTGTTGTATATTTTTCTGGTGTTGGAATTAAGGTGATGCTGGCTTCATAAAAGGAGTTTGGGAGGATTACCACCCTTTCAATTTTTTTGAATAGCTTGAAAAGAAATAGGTTTGTCAAAGTTCTTTTCTGCTTATTTTTATTTGTGCCTCTTATCAATCTGTATTCATGGATTATGGTGTTCAAAATGAACTCTTCTGAGAATTATATTTATAAGTGCTTCATAATTTCATTTTATGAGAATTCACATTTATTAAGAAACTGAGTCACAGGGGACCAATGTTGTGCTGCATGGGTAATGCTGCCACCGGTGATGCCAGCATCAGATATGAGCATTGATTAGAGTCCATACTGCTGGGTATATGACCCAGCTCTACACTAATGCACTTGGGAAAGTAGCAGAAGATGGCCTGAGTACTTGTGCCCTGCCACCCACTTTGGAGACACTGATGTGGAGTTGTAGGCTTCTGGCTTTGGCCTGGCCCAGTCCTGTCCACTGCAGACATTTGGGGAGAGAACCAGTGGATTGAAGGTATTCTCTCTCTCTCTCCATCTGTAACTTTGCCTTTCAAATAAATAAATAAATAAATACATTTTTAATAAAAAGAGGCTGAGTCACAAAGACATGAGGAACTTTCTAAGGTATTGAGAGATGAAACTAAGATATGAACCCATGCAGTGAGATGCAGGAATCTTTCAGATATGGGCCCTTGTGAATATATGAAGACACTTTGTTGTTTTTGTACTTGTTGTCATGCCATATTATGGGCCTACTATTGGGAAAGCAAATACTTAGCTGTTCAATAATAATAATGATAATGTTAATGGCAAATTATACTCAGTTTATCAGAATATGAGAAAATAAATCAAATGAATACTATTTTACCACTGTATGTCTTATTAATTATTGTCAATTGATTTTCCTGAAAAGCAGTACAAACTTACTAGGCCAGAAAGTAAGTGTTTATGGAATTTTTCCATGAGGTCAGAAAACTAATCAGAAGGGGTCTCATTCCTTTGCAGAGGAAAAAAGATCTCTAATGGTAGGAAATGCAATGGCTTCATATGTATATAAGAAGTAAAGATCTCTATGACGAAAGTTGTTACAAGACAACAATTGAATAAACCAAGACACCCACATATTATTCTTCTCCTTCTCTTCATTTTATCAAAAACAACCATAGCCACAACCAAAAACAGAACCCATGTGGGACACTAGTTGCTGTTATGTTATGTTTCCGAAAACATTTACATTTTGCAATAGTACCTGCAAATACATGTATTTGTCCCTATTCATTCTAATCTATATTCCATAACAGTGGGAACCTGAAATATGTTGCCTTTTTCAATAGTTATATAACTAATTACTGTATTCATTTTCATTATTTTCCCAAAATCTTTCTCAAATAATTAAATGGAAGTGACATATTTTTCTGATCTAAATTTTTAAAAGGCATTTATTGAATGTGTCTATGTTTCTCTATTTCTATTATGTTTATTGGTAAAGGTACATTGATATAGTTTTTAAAGTTAGATCCACAATCAAGACATTAACATGACATTTAAACTTGATCAGATCAGTTTTGGCACTGCTGGTTAAGCTGTCGCTCACTATGCCAGCATTGTGTATTAGCTCCAGTTAGATTCTGGCTGCTCCACTTTCAATTCAGCCCCCTCCTAATGAATCTGAAAAAGCAGAGGAAGATGGTCCTAGTGCTTGGCCCCCTGACACTCATGTGGGACAACTGGATGGGGTTCCAGGAATCAGGCTCCCACCTGGCCCAGCTTCAGCTATTGCAGCCATTTGCAAAGTGAACCTGAGGATGGAGGATTTCTTTCTCTTTCTATATCTCTCTCTGTGTCACTTTGCCTTTCAAATAAATAAAATATATTAAAAGCATTATAGTATAATAAATAACAATATATACCCTATCGGTATTATGATCATAGTCTGTTGGAATACATACTTATCATTGCATGAAAGAATATTTATTTACTGCTGTTGCTTCTACCTAGATTTTCTTTTTTTCAAGCTAATGCATTGAAATGATATCTTTGAAGTTATGCAAGTGGCACAAAAATCAAGCGTCTCTTTTCAGTTACAAGATTTTTCTTCCTGCTGCTATGCCATGCCATTATTATGACTATTTTCTAATGAACATGATTATTAAATCCTGTGTTTTCCTTCATTTATCTAGGCACATGGCTTTCTATACTAGTAGACTTGAGGCTGAATGATATCTTGAAGGTATTTTGTGCTTTTGTGCATATTGACATCTAACACTATATATACATAGGGTCCTCTGAAATTATCAATGAAGTGCACTGATTATCATCAAACATTGGGATGGTACATATATCACACCTCTTTAATTACATAGATATGATTTCTTAGGGAACTAGGTCAGAATGGGAGTGTTTATGAAGATTTACCAGATACCCAGTAATCAAAATCTTGACTTATACAATAGCTAGAAGTAGATGACTAAACAGCATGACCTTAAGGCAGAAAAGCAAATATAGACACATGGGGATTTGGGCTTCAACTGAATTGCAAAGGGACAAATCCGTCTCATCACACAAGGTATCCATAAATCTATGAGATGCTCAAAAATGTAAGAGATTTACAAATAGACAGTCTCCTTAGCTTCCAGACAGTTCATTGTCTGCTCTTGGAAAGTACTGTACTGTGCCTCTGGCTCTACACTTTAAAACGAAATAGTGCCCTGTTTTCAGCAGTAAATTTCTTTCTAAAATTAATAGCACATTTCTACCTTAACTTGAATTCACATGGATAAACCCCAGGTATTTCTGGTAAAATATCATTCTAGAAAATAAAATGAATTTTGGCAAGTTTTGTCCTTAGGGTACAGCAGGTGAGGAGTAGATTATTTCTATTCTATGTGAGGCTAGGCTTGAAAATAATATATACAATTTACTAGGACTTTTATTTTGATCCTGCTTTGTGTTATATAAAACACCATGTAGGTACTACAAAGATAATTAAAATACTAATACATAATTATTCATCATATAAGAGAAAAATGAATAAAATCTGAAAGAACATAGCCCTAAGAAAATTTTGAACATATCATTTTAGATAAAGTTGTTATTTTATTATACTTAAGTATTAAATATATAGAAATATATT
This sequence comes from Lepus europaeus, assembly GCF_033115175.1. Lineage (NCBI taxonomy): Eukaryota > Metazoa > Chordata > Mammalia > Lagomorpha > Leporidae > Lepus > Lepus europaeus. The sequence continues at coordinate 128,672,082 of NC_084827.1, forward strand.
TAAAATTTAATTTATGGATTTTTACACAACCTCAGATTATATAATCACTAATGAAAAATATAGATTTAATTATAAAATATAAAAGAATATTCATAAAATATTTCCAAGATTATGTTAATTAATCATGTATTTTTATGTGCCATCTATTTTACATATGTTGCATTTCTGTAAATAAATAGTTTTCTCTTCCTCCATGTTCATAATGATTTAGGGAGTAACAAATTATGAATACTATCATGATCTGGCCACATTTCATTACATTTGCATTTTGATTCATACCGACTTGCTCAAGCTCAGCATTGAGCAGGCAACTCACAATGGCATACAAATAATATTATTTATCACTCAAAATTCATAAAATACAGCTAATTTTTCTGGTCAAGAATAGCGTTTTATATATTCCTGTCTAATTTATACTCAGATTGGCTAAACATTTATTATCCTTCATGTCCATTAGTTTCAAGCGTTGTCGAGCTGTTGAGTCAAAGAGACACAATTTCCTGGATCTCTAGTAGATTCAGTAAATTTATGTTCACATACTGTACTCATTATTTACCAAAGTCATTGAATGATTTCAAAGCATCTAAACATTATAACTTTTGGTATTTTGATTCAGTATTTCCTATTGAAAGAATTTGTAGCAAAATGAATCCTGGTAACTGACTACAATAAATGTATTTTTTTATCTTTTATTTAATGAATATAAATTTCCAAAGTACAGCTTATGGATTACAATGGCTTCCCCCCCACCATAACTTCCCTCCCACTCGCAACCCTCCCCTTTCCTGCTCGCTCTCCCCTTCCATTCACATCAAGATTCATTTTCAATTCTCTTTATATACAGAAAATCAGTTTAGTATATGTAAAGTAAAGATTTCAACAGTTTGCCCTCACATAGAAACACAAAGTGAAAAATACTGTTGGAGTACTAGTTATAGCATTAAATAAGAGTGTACAGCACATTAATGACAGATATCCTACATGATATTTTTTTAAAAAAATTGATTAATTTTCTATGTGATTTCCAATTTAACACCAAGTTTTTTTTTTCATTAATCAATGTATTTTTAAAGGATTAAAATTTAATGGTGAAAATCTTAGTGTATAAACTGGTAGGTAAAACACTAAATAATTAAGCACTTAATAGTTAAAAACACTTGATATATGGATTTTTTCTTTTCCTTTCTAAAAAATTGCTTGTACCATAGCAGAACTAATTCATTATCATGAACCATGTTATCAAAGCACAACTTGGGCCATCTGGTTTTGTAGCAAATGGTAAATATTTAATAAGGGAATGCCCCATACAGTCTTTAGTTATTAAATATAAGCCATTGCACTTCTTTCAATATTCTCCCTGCTTATTGTCAAAGTTAGTGTCTATGTAGTGTGCTGTGACACAGACAAAAAATTTTAATATTGTTATTTTCATTTAAAAGTCAGGAAGATGTATTCCAGAGTAAGATAATTTTATTAGTTAAACAAGATGTTAAATGCAGAATGACTTGACTTGAGAATTGGATTATTTTTCTTTGCATGTCAAAAACTTGTTCAAATATGATCTTGTACTTGAAATGAATATGGCTAAATTCCAATTTTTTAAAAAAATTTTCTGCTGTTGGCTTATTGGGAAGACAAGGAAAATGGAGTGACCAAATATAAGGAAGTTCTATGCTCCTGCATAATGATAAATCATTGTAAGATTTTTCTTATGGAAAATATGCATATTTCACATGTAATTATCCAGTGTGATTTAAAGGACACTGTGATTATCTTATTTTTTAAGTTATATTCTAATTATAAATTGATAAACGATGGTGAAAAAGAGATCTGACCATGTTCCAGCTATGCTAGAGAACTGGAAATAGGACTTTTCCATGAATTAGGTTCTATACATGAAGCCAGTTTCTGTCTACAAGTTCCACATATACCCAATTTAGATGTTTTTATAATGCATTCAAATCTGTTAAGTATTTTTAACTACCAGTATCATAAGAAGGTGGTGAAATTGTTTATAAAAATGATAAGATGAAAAACCAATTGCTCTATTGTATATTGGAGTGTTAGAGGAGACATTCAGGATATCATGTTACCTTGACCTTACCAATGACCTGCCTAGCCCTCTTGGTTTAACATGTATGTGAATGTTTCCTTACGTGGAAATGAAGAAGACAGGCTGATGTTTGACTGTCTTTTATTTAATCAACAAGGATTTTTTTAAACTGTTTCTATCTGCATTTCCAGTACATATTTCTCTCTGCAAATGCTGCCTCACCATGGCCCAAATTGTCTGTTTTGTTTGAGAAATAATATGGTGTGTTAATGTCTGTTATGTCTTCATAAAATTATTTAGAAACTTTTTAAAGAAATAATTCAAATTTACATTACTATGTTAATTGTGGTGATATGGAAACTGTTGAGTTTTGAAGCACAACACCTGAGGATTGCAAAATTCATGAATGGGATCCAAAGGAAACCATTTGCCATTCTCATCTTTGAAACTGGCATTCTGGGAACATACATGTCATACTAATATCACTTTGTTTTTAAAGATTCATTCATTTATTTATTTGAAAGGCAGAGAGGCTGACAGAGAGAAAAACAAATGGAAAAAGAGACCGTCTGTATGCTAGTCCGTGCCTCAAATACTTGCAACAGCCAGGAGCAGGTCAGGCTGAAACCAGAAAATCCACCCAGGCTTCCCATAAGGGTAACAGGGCCCCAAACATTTCATCTGTTACACCCTCACTGCCCTACCTGTCCCAGGATGCTTTATCAGGAATCTATCTTGGAAGTGGAGTAGGCTGGACTTAAATCAGGTAGTCCAATATGGGATGTGATCATCCCAAACAGCTTCAACCATTGTGCCACAAGACCAACCCCTAATTTCCCTGTTTTATCCACCAAACATTCACTGAAAAGTTTTTACTTTTCTTATTATTACTCATTATTCTAGGTAATTTTATTTATTAATAACATGTAAATGATATTTATGACTTTCACTAATGTTTCAGAATTGCCAGTGCAAATGAATTAGACTCCCTTTTGAGAGTAATGATTCATTTCAAACTCTGATAATGAGTGGTTGTTTGATATATTGCAAACAACCAACATTTTAGTCCTTAAGTATTGGCAATCACAATACTGATTTATTATATGTTCATAGTTTTATTTACTAGGAGAAACAAATGGTGTTCATCACAGTTACTTAAAGTGGTAGAAATTCTACGAGAATAATTATTTAGAGTAAATTATTCTGAGAAGATTTTAAAATAAGTTTTGCATATTTGTTGAAAAAGAAACTTTACTAGACTTGATAAATTTCTCACATACCACAACTGGTTAATTTAAAATTTTTTTCATTTACTTGATTTTTTTCTTAAAAAATTATATGTTAAACATAAATCCAAGCAACATGTCATAATAAATAAACTATGTCCTGTGGTTAACAAGCCTTAAACAATTCAGGGGGTTTCAAATACAAGTTATTTTTGTAAAAGTTATTTTTAATCATAATAATTATACATATAATGGGCTAACATGTGAGTTTCAGTACATCTATACAATATTTACCAAATAGCAATTTCTCAGAACATCAATAAATTGTACTTTAAACTCCTTTATTTTTGTTTAATTTTATTTAGAATATTAAATCAATTTGGGAATTTTAATATAATATGAAATAAAAGACATATCTTGTAAGGAAAAGTGGTATGACATTGGCCTAGCAATTATATTTTCCCAGTGTTACTGAGATTGAATAAAACTTGTGGACAGCTTATGGCAAAAGCAACAGTATTTAAATCCTTTCTCTTGTTTGTAGATGTAAATTAAAATGAACAAACTAGTAAAATCCAGTCACTCATGAGTAATTACTTAAATATGTAGTATTCATAGCTCATTTTTCAATATTGACTTTTATTATATCCTAAAGGAAAAAGAAAATCTTGTAAAGTTTTAATGTAATTTGGGAAGCCCTGTTTTGTATCTCCCTTTCATTTTTTTTTTTTTGTATTTGTTAAATTTTAAAAGTCTGACTTTAATTTTTTGTTCAAATGACAGGTAAATAAAGAAAAGATACTTAATTTGCTGAATTTCTAAATAAAAATCATATTTAAATTTATGCTCAAAGTGGTGACAGTGATGTCAGAGTGTTGTTAATTTGAATTTAATAGATTTAACCTCTCCTAAAGGACATCATAAAAGTTTAAGTATCTTGTATGCTCCAGTAGACACACAGTTGTTATTTTTTGAATTTCTAACAAAAGGAAGCAACAGCCTGCCAGAATATCATATAAAGTAGCAGCCTGTCCCAGTTGAAGTTTCCGCTATGTCTTTGTTGAGAAAGCAGTAGATCTCATTTAAGCATCTGAAAGGTGGGTGCTGGAAATGACCAAAAACAAATAAATAATCAAAATACAACAACAAAACCATCGCAGTATTGTAAGAAAGAGAATCAATACGTGGATATTTTTAACCTTTCAATTTTGACATATCTAAAAAGCAGTATATTTACATATTCATATATATGAATATATATATATATATGTAATTGAATTGAGAAAAATATTAAGGAAATGACCCTGTGCTAAAAACAAACAAGAAATTGGAGTTACTGTTTCTTGATCTCTATTTGCTTTAATTTTGGAATGTAAAATGGTGAGAATTAGAAAAATGACAAATCAGTGTAACACGTTTCTGATAAATATATACTGGAAGTAGACCAGATAATTCATTTGTTTCCTCATAAATGGGTCTTCATTTACATGTACAAATTTCATCATAGAATTATAAAGTTAGGAAGAATAATTAGGAACTATAATAAAGTGAATAAATTGAAGTTCACTAATGAGATTATCTTGAATTATAACAGAAGGGAGAAGGAAGAAACTAAATACAATTGAAAACTTGTGATTATATAGTAAGTGAAAAGTATGTCACTTTAAAAATAAAAATAAGAAAGGGAGAAGGAAGGAGGGTGAGATCTAGGGAGGCGGGGGGGTAGGGATGGGAAGTATCACTATGCTCTTAAAATATGTGTGAAAGACATCAAATTTGTTAACTTCATATAAGTATTTTTAAAAAAGGAACCAATCAAAAGAGACCTAATTGCAGTGGTCACAGATGCTGATTGTCAAAGCGATTGTCCTTCTCTATATGTTGTGCCTTTCTATAATCCATTCATCACAGTATATGAATGAGTTATACGGGTAAAGAAGAAACATTTTTTTTTCCAAAACTTTACTTTTTAAAACTGGCTTAGGTTTATAGCAAAAAGCAGAGGAAGGTATATTGATTTCCCATTCAGTTCCTCCTACACACATGTGCAGTTCCTCCACTACCACCCCTATTATCAACATCTTCACCAGAGTAAGCCATTTGATACATCTGATAACCGTACATTGACACACTATTATCATCCAAAGCCCATAGCTCACAGTAGGGCTCACTCTTAGTGCTGTCCCACATGTGTGGGACACGTGCGCCTGCCAACACTGTTCTGCATAAAGTGCTCTCATAATGTAAAAAAATTCTTTGTATTCTACATATTAATCCTTCTCCTCTTAAACCCCTGTCAGCCACAGATCTTTTCACTGTCTTCAGAATGTCTTCCCAGAACTGTATTTGGAATCCTACTCTGTGTAGCCTTTTTGGATTGCCATCTATAAACTGGTAATAGGCATTTAAAGTACTTCCATATTTCTTTATTGCTTGAGGGTTCATTCTTTTTAGCACTGAATAATCTTCACTATGTGCATATACCATGATTTATTCATCTATTCACCTACTAAAGGACATCTTGGAGGCTTCCAAGTTTGGCAATTGTGAATAAAGCTGATGCAAATATCCATATGCTACATTGTTGTATAGCTGCGAGCTGTTAAGTCTTCTGAGTAAATGCCAAGAATTATGATCACTGGGTTGTATGATAAGAGCATGTTTAATTTTGTTAACAACTATCAAACTTTCTTCCAAGGTGGCTATACCATTCTCAGCCTGGTTGCTCTGCATCCTGACTCACATTTGGTGTTGTCAGTGTTCAGGATTTTAGCCATCCTATTAGGGATGCAGTGGTACCTCATTTTTGTTGTAATTTTCATTGTCACGAGGACAAAGCGATATCCAAATCCAGAAGCCTGAAACTCCATCCAGAGCTCCAATGTGTTTGAGCCATCAACCGCTCCCCCAAGGGCGGGCATTAGCAGAAGCTGGATCAGAAGTAAAGGCAAGACTAGATCCTAGGCCTGAGACATGGGATGTGGACATCCCAAGTGGTGGATTAACACACTGTGGTACAACACCTGACCCATGCTTTCTTATATGAGGTTTAAGACTTTTTGTTTATTTTGGATAACAGTTCTTTATCAGAAGTTTCTTTTACAAATATTTTATCCTAGTCTGTAATTTGTATTTAATTTTCATAACATTGTCATTTAGAAAGTAGTTTTAAAATTTTAATGAATTGTAGGTGCTCAATTATTTCTTTCATAGATTTTACCTTTGTGTTACATTTAATTCATATACACACACAAAATAATCTAGTTTTATTCATATGTTACAGGAGTTTTATAGTTCTACGTTTTACATTTAGGTCCTGTGATCCATTTTGATTGATATTTGTGGAGGGTACATTGTCTGTGTCTATGTTCCTTTTTTTTTTTTTTTTTTTACTTATATAAAAGTTTCAACACCCTTTGTTGAAAAGAAAATCTTTGTTGCATTGCATTGCCTTAACTTTCTTGTCAAAGATAAATTAACTATATTTATTTGATTATTTCTGGATTTGCTGTTCTGTTCCATTTTATTATTTGTTCTTTCACTAATACCACATTGTCTTCATACGAGTTTTTTAGTAAGCTTTGGTGTTGAATGGTGTCAGTCTTACAAATTTATTACTGTTTCAATATATTGTTGGATATTTTGTGTGTTTGATCTTCACATGAACTTTATAATCATTTTGTAGAAATAGTTCAAGTAATTTCCTGGAATATTGTTTAGGATTGTTTAGAATAAGTTGGGAAAAAACAGCATTTTTACAATATTAGATCACTCTATTAATGACTATGTTTTCTCGTTCTAGTTTATTTAATGTCATTCATCAGATATTTATAATTTACACATATATCTAATATATATTTTAGACACGTACATAGGAATTTAATTTTGTGGGGTTTTAATTGTTATGTTTTCTGTTTCCAGATGCAATTATTCCTCACTGGTATGTAGGAAGGTGGTTGATTCTAGTTAATCAACCCTGTATCCTGCACCTTTGCTGTAATCATTTACTTGTTCCAGGTATTTTTTTTCTTTTTTCTTTTTAAACTTTTATTTAATGAATATAAATTTCCAATGTATAGCTTATGGATTACAATGGCTTCCCCCTCCCACCCGCAACCCTCCCCTCTCCTGCTCCCTCTCCCCTTCCGTTCACATCAAGATTCATTTTCAATTATCTTTATATACAGAAGATCAATTTAGTATATATTAAGTAAAGATTTCAACAGTTTGCACCCACATAGAAACACAAAGTGAAACATACTGTTTGAGTACTAGTTATAGCATTAAATCAAAATGTACAGCACATTAAGGACAGAGATCCCACATGAGGAGCAAGTGCACAGTGATTCCTGTTGTTGACCCAACAAATTGACACTCTAGTTTATGGCGCCAGTAACCACCCTAGGATCTCGTCATGAGTTGCAAAGGCTATGGAAGCCTTCCAAGTTCGCCGAATCTGATCATATTTAGACAGGTCATAAAAGACAGGGTGAGGATAGTAACCAGTGATCCTAAGAGTGGCATTTACCAGGTTTGAACAATTATACAGCATTAAGTGGGGAAGAGGATCATCAGTACACACAGGTTGGGAGTAGAGCCATTGGAGGTAGAGTAGAGGTTATGATTATGAAGGAATGAGGCCCAAGTGCGTTAGACAGGGTCTAGAACAAAGGACAGAGTCATTATTAGAGGAGCTAAAATAGGTGATATCTAAGCTACAATTAAGTTTTCTGATTGAGAGGCAAATAGAACCTGACAGAAGGGGCTTGATAATAATCTGGTGGGCTTTAGGCCTTGTAAATTAAGAGGCCCAGACCTATCTATCTCTTCACATGGGGTACATCCTAAGGGAGGTGTGAACCTCCTAGGGGAAGGCACCCTGTTGACTTTCATTGCTTAGCTGGCCTGGGAGGAGAGCTGGCCAGGTAAAGGCAGGGGGCATCTCTAACAAGAAATTTACAGTTCTGCCTGCAATGTTGCTGACCCTACTTGGCCGTCCCCTCAGCTGCAGTGGTCACTTTGGAAGCTGGGCTGAGTGAAGGGCTTTTCATCTTAGAGCCAATAAGATCTGTGGCTCTGACCTGGGCATCCTTCGACTCCAGGGCAGGTCCATTTCCAGTGATCCAACTCTTGGCAGAGCTGCCAGGGCTCTTCACAAGCTGACTTCTGCTGAAGCCCAGGCTTACCACATTGAAAGCCACTGCAGTGGACTGGCCTGTTGGGTCTCCTTGAGGGCAGATCACTGTCCAGATCAGCCATTAAATGGCCTGCCACCCATTGCTTCTGATGCCTAGCTTTCTTTTCCTCCTGGTTTGTGTTCAAGCAGACCAGAGGATGCAAGTCAAGGGAGTGCCCGTGTCCCATCTCTAATCTTCGCTGGCCTGAACTACAAGTCTATAGTCACAGGCATGTTCTGTAGTAGTTTTTCTAAGGTAGACAATGCCCATGAGGAAAATTATATTCTCACTTAAAAACTTTCTTTCCCTTTGGTCTGAAAGGGAGGTTTTTTCTACTTACTGAATACTTCGCTGATGGTGAAGTAAATCTAGCTATGAGATTATTATTTAAGCTCTTATTTTGGCTATGCTATTACAGAAAAATGCTAGCCATCTCTTTTATAAGGTCTAAAGATTAAATTGTGCTTCCTACAGATTCCTTCATAATAGAATTAGTTTCCTACCTTGAGGAGAATAGAGCAATGAAAGAACAAGTTGGCCTTACAATAGAGAAATGAGGGAGCAAGTCCTAGATCGCTTGCTGACAATAGCAATATTACATGAATACTTAGCAAACAGTTTCAACCATTAGATAACAACTTAAGAAAACATTTACCAGAAGGTCCAATGCCTTCTATAAATTTTAAGAATCATGTATTTGAAAACACCTCTTAAATATCGAACATGGTGTAGTTTGTTTAACCAGTAAACTTAAGCACAACCATCTAAAATGTTTTTAGTTTCTTTCTACCAACAAGTATAAAACATATGATGCAGAGATTCAGGTCACACAAATTAAAATGTATCTTTGATTAATTTTAGCAGCTTAAATTTATGGACAATCTTATCTACAAGCCAATTAAAATAAAATTCTTAATAAAATTTTCCCATGTGGACATACAATATGTACACACATATAACATAACATAATAGACTAATATAGCAATTTTAATAATAGCTTTTAAAATGTTTATCCCTTTTTGTAGATTGCCAATTGATTTGAATTGCTTTTTGTTTTTAGTAACCTCAGTTAACCATACTTTCTCTCAGTTGGTACTGTTAATACATTATTGACTTCATCTGTTTACAGAGCCATCCCAAAGTACTGAATACAATAGAAGTGGCTGGAAAAAGTCCATAGGAACCTATAGGAGGTCAGCTAATCACAGAACCAACAACACTTTAGTTGTATGAGCAGCAAATCATATATAACTGTGGATGACAAAAGACTTTAAGTCGCCATGTTTAAAATTATAAACTCATCAACCAACAAGAGGCTTACTTCACAGTATTTTTGAAAGCACCTGTAGGATTTTACAAGTATTTAACCCTTTAGGCCTCTGGGGCTTTCTCATTAAGATAACTATCATGTCTAGTAACACAAGATCATTTGACTTTTTAATTCTCAAACATTTGCATTAATAGAATTTTCCATTATAGAAACTTAAAATTTAGTACCATGTAAAATCTTGACAGTACTTCTAATATAATCCAAATAGCCTGATTAGTTGGTGTCTCTATAAGATGAGAGACATAGGTCCTTCGATTTTCTCAGTTGGGCCCAAACTAGAAAAAACAAAGTCCAAGATTTACTGGACATTTTAGAGTCCAGATTGTTTGAAACTTTGATTTTTTGAATGCCTGTCAAGAATGCCAAGAAGGCTCAAAATCCAAAATATCTGGTTGAAATAAGATTCCTTAAAATCATGACATAACATAGACCAAATTTGATCATTGTTACAAGGTGATTATTCAAATCTTTGAAAATAAGCACATATTTAAATAACCCATAGCTCTTAATAAAAATTCAGCTGTTTTTGAACAATTAGAATTTAACAGACATGAAGAGAACATAATAGATTACTTTAACACATTGCTTTAACAGAGAAACAGATTTTAATCCTATGTCAAAGAGAAATTGAGCTTCCTGTGATCTTTTGCTGTGAGGTTTCCTTCCTTTACCTTCTTTCATATTGGTGACTATGTTTCTGTGTTTCTGTGTGTAACACATCTTTAAGCATCTTTTGCAGGGCAGGATGAGTGGCAACAAATTCTTTCAATTTCTGTTTGCTATGAAAAGTCTTTATTTCACCTTCATTCACAAATGAGAGCTTTGCAGGATATAGTATTCTGGGCTGGCAGTTTTTCTCTCTTAGTACCTGGGCTATGTCTCGCCATTCCCTTCTAGCTTGTAGGGTTTCTGATGAGAAGTCTGCTGTGAGTCTAATTGGAGATCCTCTGAGAGTAATCTGACGTTTCTCTCTTACACATTTTAGAATCTTTTCTTTATGTTTCACTGTGGTGAGTTTGATTACAACATGTCGTGGTGAGAATCTCTTTTGGTCATGTTTATTATGGGTTCTGTAAGCTTCCTGTACTAAGATGTCTCTGTCCTTCTCCAAACCTGGGAAATTTTCTGTTAGTATCTCACCAAAAAGGCCTTCTAATCCTTTCTCCCTCTCCATGCCTTCAGGTACTCCTAGAACCCGAATGTTAGGTTTTATAATAGTATCCTGTAGATTCCCGACAATATTTTTTTTTGCTTTGTAAATTCATATTTATTAAATAAAAGTTAAAAAAGAAAAAAAATAATAAAATGGGGTTATTCCATTGAGTGAAAAAAATAATGATATTCAAGTTTATAAAGGCTAATACTTGCCTGGAAGTATATAAATCCAATTAAGTAGAGAAAGAAGTTTTCTTTCTGGAGGATTTCAGTTCGTGTTTTGGTCTTCTGCTTTGGTGTTCATTAGACCATATTTTTTAGATTTCTAATTTCCTCTTCTTTTCTTTGGTTTGACTGTATACTTTACTGTGCCTTTTCTTCTAAGTCCGATATTCTCTCTTCTGCTTCGCCCATTCTGTTTTTAAGGCTCTCTAATGTGTTTGTCATTTGATCTATTGAATTCTTCATTTCATTATGGTTTCTCGTCACTATCACAGTTTCTTGTTCTACTAGTTGTATCATTTCATTTTGATTCCTCCTTAATATTTCATTTTCACGAGAGAGATTTGCTATCTTGTCCATTAAGGATTTCTGTAGTTCAAGAATTTGTTTTTGAGAACTTCTTAATGTTCTTATCAATTTTTTGAGATCTGCTTCTTGCATTTCTTCTATCTCATCATCTTCATAATCTTGACTTGGGGTATCTTTTTTTTATGGGTGAGTCATAGTGTCTTCCTTGTTCTTGTTACCTCGGTTTTTGCGTTTGTTGTTTGGCATGTTGGAGATACTTGGTTTCTTCACTGTGGTGTTTTTTCTTGTTATACTATGACTCTATATTAAGGCTTTCGATGGAACCTTAGAGGCTTGAGATGAGTGTGGCCTGAGAGCTCTGTTTGGTTCCTCAGGGTTGAGGGTGTGCCAAAGGTGACACTCCCAGTTTAGGCGTGGTAAATCTCTCTTTCTTTTTGATTCAAAAGGGAAGTAATTCCGCACAACTGAATGGAATTGGAGGTAGTTAGCAGGCGAATGATATACCCACAGGAGCCAGATATCAGAAGCTCTTTCCCAAGGACCACATAGGGAATCTGTGCTGCACTCAGTGTGGGCTCAAATTCTCCTGCAGTCTCCCACTGGGTTGCCAAGTTAGATCCTAATCTCCTGTTATTTGACCCCCCCCCCCCCCAGAGTCAGGTTTTTCTGCTAGGCTCAGGGCCAGTGCAGACCTGAAGTTGCCCTGCTTATGACGTATGTCCAAAATGACGCCTGCTCTTTGTCTTGCTCACCTTTGAGAGGTGAGCAGAGAGAGAGAAACTTGTGTCCGTATCGGTCACTTTTTTTTTCTCTCTCTCCCTTCTAGTTAGCCTGGTGAACTTTTCCCCACGCATTTTCAAACCTCGTTCCCTCTAGTCTCCTCTTTCCGCTTCCCTGCTGGTTTCTTGGGCTATTGAGTTTCGGCTCACCTCACGTCCCAGCGCTGGTGTGTTGAGTCTGCCGCTGGTGTCCCGAACTTGGGCTCCCATTCTCTCCACGCAGGTCCACTGTGAATCACTAGTTCCGGAAGAGTTCCCTCTGCTGTTTCTTCCCCTACTCTTCCTTAAACCTGCAGTATCTCCACTTTTATTAAACTGTCTCTTCCTGGAGTATCAGTGTGCTCCCTTCCTATTCTGCCATCTTGCCGCTCTCTAGTTCCAGGTATTGTTGATTACTGTTGTGAATTGTCTGTTTAGATAATCCTGTCATCTGTGAACAAAAAGTTTTAATTTTTCCCAAGCTAAATAACTTTTCACTTTCTTATTGCATTTTGTAGTACTCTCATTATGATATGGAAATTAATAGTGTGAGTTAAAATCTTTGTCTTTTTTCTTATCTTAGTAGGGAAGTCTCTTATTTCTCAACATCAAGTATGATGTTCACTGTATGTTTGACTTTTTTCATTTCTATGTTTCTCTTGCTAGGTTTCACTGACTTTGGAAATGTGGGTGTACATTTTTAGAATTCATAGAAAGTTCTTAGCTATTTTTTTCAAGATATTTCTTCAGCTCATTTCTCTATCACTTCTGGAACTTGAATTGCACACAGATTTGCAATTTGGTGTTTATGCACAGACTTCAGATGTCCTTTTATTACTGTTTAAACATTTTGCCACATTAAGTTTGGGATTTATTTTTATTGTCCTAACTTCAAATTCATTGTGTTTTCCCTGATTTTCAGCCTACTTATTCAATTATTTGCATCTGTTTCTTTATTGTTAAGCCCATTTATTGAATTATTTACTTCTGATTTTTCTATTTATGGTCTTTCCATATTTATAGTTTTATATATATATATATATATATATATATATATATATAAATGTTTAATTTATAAAAACATGTTGTCTACCTTCTGTACTTTATAATAGTCATGTTAATAACTTCTTGATTATTTCAGTATCTCAACCATCTGTTGACCTTCCTCCAGTGACTTTTTCCTTTCATGATAATATTTTTCATTTTTTTGCGTTTCCATGTATATTGTAAAAAAACATTCCATGTGAATTTTTTATGTAAAGGCACAAGGAATACTGAAACAAATACTATTAATCTACAGAAGAGATAGTATGTTACTATTTGTATTAAACTCTGCCAATCTGATCTTTTGTTGATCTGAGTCAGATTTTTGTTATAGCTTTATTTTGATTCAGTTTATTATCAACTGTAATGTTTTCAAGAAAAAAAATGAGACATGATCCTGGGGATACTGGGTTCTAAGGATAGGTCAGGCTTTTTTCCCTGTGTAGTATTTCATCTGCTTTGGTGATAACCTGAATTTCTGGCTAATTCTCTTTGATTTGAATTCCTGATGTTCGGGTCAACTTGAAAGAGTTTCTCTTAGATTTCTTGCTGACCAAGATGTTTTGTAGGTTTTGATAACAGGTTTCCACAGGATGGTTCCTTGAGCTAATTATAGAGTGCCTCCCATAGTTCCATTTTGTCTTTTCACAAACATACACACAACTCCTAGCACACTCTAAGTAGTCATTAAAAGATGAGTGTGGAATCACCCTCTAAATGTGGGTAATTTGGTTTCTGAATGAGTAATAAAAGATGAATTATATTTTCATTTTTCTATGACAAATTTGTGTGCCTCCTACCTTGCTATAAGACATGGAATCAGGTTTGATACTTTCTAGAGTTAATTCATTTAAATACCTTTGTGTCTTAATTAGAAAAATAATTATGATTTGAAGCCTAAATAGTCTTGTAGGTTTAAAAAGATTCTTTGCTTGAACAAACCTTAGTCACCTTTCTGAATCTTCTACAACCTTCTGTAGACTTGTAAAGTTCATTTTTAACAAAGCAACCTGTAAGTCAGTTTAGAATTTCTTATTCTTAGCATCTGATCTTTCTGTGTCCCAGGTGATATCTGATCATCCCAGACTATTCAACAAGTGTTCTATTTGGTTGTTCTTACTTCTTTTTTTTTTACAATTTATTTATTTATTTGAAAATCATAGTTACACAGAGAGAGAAGGAGAGGCAGAGAGAGAGGTTGGTCCTCCATTCACTGATTCACTCCCCAACTGGCTGCAATGGCCAGAGTTGGGCCAATCCAAAGACAGGAGCCATGACTTCTTCCGGGTTTCCCATGCGAGTGCAGAGGCCCAAACACTTGAGCTATCTTCTACTGCCTTCCCAGGCCATAAAAGAGAGTTGGTTCAGAAGTAGAGCAGCTAAGATCCACCCTCTTCACATAAATTTTAAGTTCAAAATACAGCATTCTTAACTACAAGCACTGTATTACACAGCAGATTTCTGAAACTATTCATCTTGCAACATAAAAATCTTGTACCTTTTATCAACATGGCCCTGTTTCTACCTCTCTCAGCCCGGGAAACCATCATTCTACTCTTTGATTCTATTAGTTTGACTATATGAGATACCTCATGTAAGTGGTACTGTTTCATGTTGGTCCTTTTGTAACTAGCTAACTTTAATTGGCATAATAGTCTCCAGAAGTGCTGTGTTGCAAATTGATGGGTTTCCCTACCTCTTTATGTTGAATACTCTCATACTTTTTGAACATAGCTCATTCTTTTAGCCATTCATTTTTTGATGAGCATTTTCATTGTTTCTATACCTTGGCTGTTTTGAATAATGCTTCAAAGAGAGGACATAGATATCTCTTCAAATATTAATTTTATGTTCTTTAAATATATCACTGGAAGTGGGATTGCTGTACTATATATACATAGTGTATATATATGCATATATATAATATATATAGTTATATTTACATATTTTTACATTAATGTCTACACTTTTTTTTTCTTTTTCAGAATCATATATATTCTGAGGGACTGAGCTTTTTTTTTCTTTTTCAGAATCATATATATTCTGAGGGACTGAGCTATTGGCATTCAAGTTTTGACCAGTTTCATGATGCTACTACCAGTTAATGGGAAAACCATATACAGCAATCTATGTTACATAAGGAAGACTCTGTTCGTTGGTATATAAGAGTCAAGGGGTTCAGGTTGCATACAGTAATTCAGAGGCTGTGTGAATACACTAGGAGCCGTGCTCCTCTTGGGTCTTCAGTTGCCCTGGCTGGAAGGCAGACCTCTGACAACCTGCATTCCCTTTTAAGAGCCCCACTCCTCTCCCAGGAGCTAATCCCAAGAATTCATGGCCCCTTTCGTAACTCCCTCCAGGGAATGGGAATAAGAAACTGTTCTACCACCTGCTACACACAATGCACAGTATCACTTATTAACTCAGCCTCAAGGCACCCCCAGGTAACCAGAATAGGCATTACCCTAGCAAAAGAACAGAAAAGGAAGCACAGCCTCCACGTGACTGTACGAGGTCAATCAGCTGCTGAAGCAGCCAGGCCAGGCTCTTTCCAGCAGGCCCGTGGCAGCTGCAACAAGGGCAGCCTGGCCACCTGGCTGATGCTCATAGAGCCCACACCCACCTGGGGCATGGGCAGTCCTGGAGGGGGCCTACCACCCAGCTGTGATCCAGCTCTCTCTGCTTCCGCACCGGGCTACTTCTGAGCAATGATGCCGATGACAACAGACGTCACAGCTGGAAAACGGGCCTCTCTGGCAGGGAAATCTGGAAGCACGCTCTAGCTGCTCCGCACAGGAGGGGCCCTGCTGGCGCTCTTTTAGATAAAGTGGGAAGAGCAGGCTGATGCTGCACTGTGGAGATGAGTGAGCGCAGCTTCCAGGTCATGATTTGGTTTCGATGTTTACACAGAAAGCATCTTACCAAGCCCAGCAAGAACTGACCCAGAACCATCCTTCAAAAGCCACCCTGATTTGTCTACACTTTTTTTAATTCCCACCAACAGCTTAAAGGGGTTATAATTTCTCCACACCCTGGTGAATACTTATTTCCATATATATTAAAGCCATAATGGCATTATGAAATTATACTTTCTCATATTTCTGATCTGCATTTCTCTATTGGTTAATGATGCTGAAAAAAATTTCATGTATCTATTGTCTATTTTTTTTATCTTTATTGGAGAAGTGTCTACTCAGGACTTTTCTGAACAAATTACTTTCAAATTCTAATTTCATTATTTTACTATGTAGTTATATATATATCCATCATATAGTTTTTATGTTGATAACATCAGATATATGGTTTGAAAATATTTTTAAGTAATTCCATGAATTGTCTTTCCATTCTATCATTCTCTTTGCTTTACAGAAGCATTTTAGTGAATTTCATTCTTTGGATTGGTTAATGAGACTCAAACTAAAACCCAAAACAAAGAACAGAGTATGCAATGAAACAAAATTTTCTTAGAGGCAACATTTTAAACTTTTATTTAATAAACATAAATTTCCAAAGTACAACTTTTGGATAATAGAGGCTTTTTCCCTACCATAACCTCCTTCCCACCCTCAACCATCCCATCTCCCACTCCATCTCCCACCCCATTCACATCAAGATTAATTTTCCATTAACTTTATATACAGAAGATCAACTTAGTATATACTAAGTAAAGATTTCAACAGTTTGCACCCACATGGAAACACAAAGTATAAAGTACTGTTTGAGTACTAGTTATACTGTTACTTCACATAGTACAACACATGAAGGACAGAGATCCTACATGGGGAGTAACTGCACAGTGACTCTTGTTGTTGATTTAACAATTTACACTCTTATTTATGATGTCAGTAATCACCCGAGGCTCTTGTCGTGAGCTGCCAAGCCTCTGGAAGCCTCTTGAGTTAACCAACTCCGAATCTTATTTAGACAGGGCCATAGTTAAAGTGGAAGTTCTCTCATCCCTTCAGAGAAAGGTACCTCCTTCTTTGATGGCCTGTTCTTTTCACCAAGATCTCACTCACAAAGATCTTTCATTTAGGTCATTTTTTTTTCACACAGTGTCTTGGCTTTCCATGCCTGAAATGCTCTCATGGGCTTTTTAGCCAGATCCACATGCCTTAAGGGCTGATTCTGAGGCCAGAGTGCTGTTTAGGACATCTGCCATTCTAGGAGTTTGCTGTGTGTCCCACTTCCCATATTAGATTGTTCTCTCCTTTTTCATTCTATCAGTTAATATTAACAGACACTAGTCTTGTTTATGTGATCCCTTTGGCACTTAATCCTATCATTATGATAAATTATGAACTGAAACTGATCACTTTGACTAGTGAGATGGCATTGGTACGTGCCACCTTGATGGTATTGAATTGGAATCCCCTGACACATTTCTAACTCTACCATTAGGGGTAAGTCCGATTGAGCATGTGCTGAACTGTACATCTCCTCTCTCTCTTAATTCCACTCTTATTTTTTAACAGGGATCATGTTGTTGTTGCAGGCACTAGTTCTGGAATTCATTAGGAAAAAAAAATCAGTCAAAACAAATTTTGATTCTCAGAAACATTAGCCCAGCTGTTCCTGTTTGAAAACAAAAGTCTCAAAGAAGTGTTGATACCCATGGTCTAAAATTCTTCTGGGAAGTGTGATGGGATAACTCTTTCTCTTATTCCCCAAAAGATGGAACAGACTTCTCTCCAAAGCCAGTGAATATCGTCGTAAGTCTTAAGTCTTAGAGAAAGTGAATAGGTAATATGTAAAGTTGAGAAAATAGTGTTATTCTGTTATTTAAAACTTGGGAGAAACTAATTGTAGAAAGAATTATAAAATTTAAAAATGATGGTGTCACATTATTTATGTAGAATTCAGGAGTAGTGTTGGTGGCAGACTGACTGGTGTTATTGTTTTTTATTTGAATTTTATTTGCTTATATATCTGTATTATTTTGATAAATATATTTTACATATACAACACACTCACCCTTCTGTATTGGTGGGTTCTTCTGTCAATGATTCAAGTAACTGCAGACTGAAAATATGTAAAAAAAATTGTCTTTACTTAGCATGTATAGACTTTTTACTTGTCATTATTCCCTATGTAATAACAAATATTTTCATTGTGTCATGTATTATGCTATACATAAATGATTTAAAATATAAAGTATGATTGTGTAGGTTATGGGCAATTACTTGTATTATACAATTTTATGTCAGAGACATAAACATTCACAAATTTTTGTATTCATGGAAGTGCAGTGACCAATCTCCACCCCAGTTACTAAAGATATATATATATATATATATATATATATATCCCAGTCACATACACGTAACAGAGAATGACTGTCAAAGGATGGCTGACATGCAAATATATGCATAATATATAATATTTTATGTAATTTATTTTTATATATTTGAAGGAGTTTTTTGTGAACATATAAGAAATAATGAACTAGACTAATTAATGATAGGGGTTTAGTGATGAATTCACCTTTATTAACAATTTTCCCAATTATGATGACAAAATATATACAAAATATAACTCCTATTTCTCAGCTTTATGTTTGCAGAAAGTACACTACAGTACATCTGGATATAATATGACTAGAGATGGCCAATTTTCACTACATTTATAAAATGCAATAATAAATAAAGCTGGAAAACATAACAATGTAATCCATAAATCTATTTGTCCACAAAAGTTTAAATACATATCAAGTTTCACTGAGTACTTAACTTGTTATAATTTTATATTGACAAAATTTAAAAACATAACTAATAGTCATAACTGAGGAAAAGACCACAGGAATTCTCTGTAGGATATTTCAAAAGTCAATTGACAATGACAATCAAGAAACAAAAGATAAATAAAACATTTCTAAGTTTCTGTCTCACCTGATACTAATCCAATTCATGGATGACTCTTTTCTACTATACTCAAATTAGTTTCTAATTAAGATTTTGTCATTTTTTTCATCATTTGAAATAATGGCAATTGAAATTAAGTGATGGTGGCAACATAAGCGCTTGAAGTGTCTAAATGATGAACCACTAGCCCTAGCCAAAAATGAGCAAGCAGCACTTACTTAACATCAGTTGTGAGAATTATTGCACTTCCTAGATCACAATCTTTTCTTAGATGGATAATAATACCAGTATAGCACAAGTTCATTTGAAGGTTGAACTCTCTTCATAACGGTTCTTAAAAATATTATATGCCTGTTAAATATAAAACGTGCAAATTACATTTTCATTTAAAAACTAATAATCTTTTTCTATTATTTAAGAAGTGGCAATCTCAGCATCTGCCCAAAACTTTAAATTGTATTCATGGAAAAAATAATGAGACAGATGTGTTATGTGTTGGATTGGTGTTTGAAGCAGTAATTGGACAACACTGCTTGAAACTCCCACAAGCCATGTACCTGGGCTCAAGTCCAGTTCTGCTCTTGATTCCAGGTTCCTGGTAATGCATGCCCTGGGAGACAACAGTAATGGCTCCAGTATGTGGTTCCCTGCCACTCTAATGGGAGACCTGGATTGAATTCCAGGCTCCTCACATTGGCCTGTCCCATTCCTGGCTTTTGTGGGCATTTGAGGGGTAAACCAGAGGGCAGAAAATCTATCTTCATATGTCTCTCTGTTTCCCCTTCTCTGTCCTTCAAACAGATACATTAAAAAAGAAAAATGAACTCCAAGTGCTTTAAAATTGAATATTTGATAAACCTTCAGACAGAAAACTATCCGCTGACAAAGAGCATATATATCAAGATGTAGCTCTCTGGTATAGTGTGTGACACAGACAAATAGTATTTCATATATTTGTATCTACAATGAACAGGATTTGCCATTAGTTGTTACAATTTGAAGGTTATAGTTCTAACATGAAATATATCAATCTAACAAGAAATTACTAAAGCTTTCTCTTTTGTTTCACTATAAATAAAAATTAATATTTGAAAAAGAAGTAGAAAAAGCAAATTACTACTTACCACAAGTAGTACTGGTTGAATTAACTTTGCCTGAGAAAACAACAAATTCATCATTTACATAAATATATATGGCTTCATCTTTTGAATATTTATCACTCACTATACCTAGTAGTTTATATTAGCTATCTTTGTATGTATAAATCTTTAAGGTATTTATTTTAAATACTGGTCTAATGTATATTTTAGTATGATTTATATCAAGAGAATGCAGGTGAAAATAAATAAAATGTATTTTAGTATAGACACAGTTAACATAATAGGGGAAATAAAGGTAGAGATACAGAAACAGAACATGCGAACAGTGAAGGAAAAATATAAATAGGTTCTCAGGTTCCAGTGCAAAAACAATAAAAGCCAAAACATTTGGGTTCCATAAGGAGAGAATAACATTGAGATACTGAAAAATATTGGAAGACATAACAGATTGAAATCCCAGGTTTGGTGAAAACTTGGGCTATTAGATTCATAAACTTTAATGAACCACAAGCAGAATAAAAATAAGGAAATCTGTATCTATTTATTTCCTGATCAAATTGCTGTACACTTACCAAAACTCTTGAAAGTAGTCCAAGAAAAATTGTTCATTATCTATTAGGGAGTAATGATTTGAATGATCACAAACTTCCCACTACAAATATTAGAGGCCAGAAGAAAAGGGTGCAGCAGTTTCTGAGTCGTGAAAGAAAGGAGTTGTCAACTCAACATGTTATATTGAATAAAAGAATTTCTTAGGTTTGGGCTGAAATACAGATAATCTGAGATGAAGGAATTTATTAAAAAATAGCCTAAAAAGTGCTCCAAAAATTTTTAAAGTAGTTCTGTAAATGAAAGAAAAATTTATACTAGAGAAAGCTTGGAAAATAAGAATTTGTAAGAAATCATGTATTATAGATATAAATATAATAGTACTTCTTGGGATGTTTAAAATGATTTTTGAAAGTTTAAAACAAAAATTACAACAGTGCTATGAGGGTTTCAACACAAAAATTATACTTAATGTGACAAAATAATGATTCTAATAAAGTTTCCATCTCCAAATGAAAATAATTTCAGTAGTGGGATGGATAAACAATTTGGGGTATATTCATAAAGTTGAACATCAGACATCAAAACATGCAACAGTCAGGGTACAAGGTGATACATGCAACTTGGATGTCTAAGAGGTCTTCTGCTGGGTAAAAAAGTGATTTTGAGAGGTTACATAAAATATCAATAATATCCTTGAGAGAACATTAGAAAAGCACATTAGTGGGTGCCAGAAGTCACAGGAAATTGTGATTATAAACAAAGCATGGGAGAGTTTTGTAGAATGAAGAAAACATTCGCTATCACTGTTGTGTGGATGGTTACATAAAATCACATGTTAAAATTTATGGGGCTGCTGCTGTGATGTAGGGAGTTAAGCCGCCATCTGCAGCGCCAGCATCCTGTATGGGCGCAGGTTTGAGTCCCAGCTGCTCCATTTCTGATCCAAGTCCCTGCTAATGGACCTGGGAAAGCAGTGGAGGTTGGCCCATGTTCTTGGACCCCTGCACTCGTATGAGAGACCCGAATGAAGCTTCTGGCTCCTGCCTTGGGATTGGCCCAGCCGTTGGTCTTTGTGGCCATTTGGGGAATAAACCAATGGATGGAAGACCTCTCTCCTCTCTCATTCTGTTTCTCCCTCTCTCTTGCTGTAACTCTGACTTTCAAATAAATAAATAAATCTTTTAAAATAAAGTTTTAATTTTATTATAGTATAACTTCAAAATAAAGTGAAATAGAATCTTTTAAAGAATGCAATTGAGATAATGGGTAATTCTTGATATTTCAGGTTGCTCTCTCTTTACTTTCAGTTAATAAGAATACACTAATATTTTCATTTGTTCATGTGTTATTGATATAATTACAACATAAAATCAATTACAGGCTGGATGTTGTGGTACAATAGATTAAGCCTGCATTTGGGATGCCCACATCCCACATGAAATTGTGGTTCAACCTCCTATTAATGTGCCTAAGAGGCATCAAATGGTGACTCCAAATATTTTGGTTCCTTCCACCCATGAAGGAAACCTAAATGGAGGTCCCAGTTTCAGACATCCGCCCAGCCCAGCGCATATAGCTGTAGTCATTGAGGTAGTGAAACAGTATGTCAAAGATCTCTCTATCTCCCCATCTCGCTATGACTTTCAAATAAACAAACTTAAAATAGTCAGTTGCAACTGTATGAAAAATAGTTTCTTGTCCTTTTAAGACTAAAATGCTTAAATTTATGAATTCAATCTGTTTCATTGTTGATGATATCCTTTTCATCATCTCACATTATACCAAAAATCTCTGAAAGAGTGAAGAAACTGAAAAGGCCATTTCTAGTAGCTCTAGCTCTACACAGATTCTATGTCCATTGACCAAATTCATTCATTTTCTTGTGAAATATTGCAATTCAATGCAGTTTGTCTCTAAACAAATGGATCATATTAATGTATAATCTGATGTTATTACAGGAAACCTGAATTTTAATGAGCCTTGCTTGATTTGGATGAGTAAAGACAGGCATAACACAATTGAGTCAATTAGAAGGAATTTTGTAATCAATGTTGATTAAGACAATGAGATGATGGTATGAGCATATTTTGGAGGGCTTCCCTGGCTTTCACATTAATATAATGGAATAAACACTGGCATTTAAAGGAAGCATATTGCTCTGAATTGAATTGATATTTTGATACATGTAAATATTCATGTTAATCTGTAGGTACATTATTCTACATGACTGCATACCACTTCAGGCATATAAGCTTTCATGTTCCAGTAAAACCTAACCATTAAATCTGCTATTGTTAAAAATGTAAAGATATAAATCTAGGATAAGTAACATATTATTTCGTTAGATTTTTGTCCTACCCGTTACAAACTAGTATTTAGCCTTTCTTTGGAGTTTTGTTTTATTTACTTTGTACATTATATATTTACATTCTATAGAGTTACCTACCATAGAGACATTAGTTTCTTTGTGGAGAAATAAATGCAATAAGTTGTCTTACATTTATAGATAAAACGCTTACACATGTTTTCTATATATATTGATTCTTTGTGGCATCAACTGTTTTGTTTCTCTTAATATTAATTTATAGCTTAGTTAGCCCATTCTATGCCATTCACAATTTCTTTATTAATGATTTTGTACATTTGATTTCATGACATAGAACTGAATATTGAAAACTAATTTTCTTTGACAGTAAAGCCTTTGAGGTAATAAAATCATTGTGATTATCATTAGAGCTTGTGTCAGTTCTGAATGTAACAATTTGTATTAATTCTTATGAAATATAGATTTATTAAGTTGAAATGTGCCAGGATTATAATATTCAGAGTTAGCAGCTAAGTTTGGAAAACAAAACAAAAAAAAAGGAAATCAGATAAATTAACTATTTTAAGCAGAGAATAAACTTCTATTATATACATTTTGTACCTTTCAAACCTCAAACCTGTTCTCAAATAGTTGCTCCTGATCTGATTCCATTTGACATGTAATTTGGAGTTCAATAATAAAGGAACTAAAATTCTATTACATTTTTAAAAATTTCATGAAAAAAGTTCATCTTTAAACTAGGGCCTTAAATAACAGGCATGCCTATCCAAGGCATACCTATCCCTATCTTTTAATTCCATGTTTCTTTGAAATTTTTGTTGTACCCTTCGATCTAAGGAAGAATTGCTATCCAGAGGGAGAGAGATAGAGAGATCTTTCGTCTGCTGATTCACTCCCCAGAAGGCTGAACTGGCCAGGGCTAGGGCATGGCTGGGCCAGTTGAAGCCAGGAGCTTTGGCCAGGTCTCACACTTGGGTAACAGGGATCCAAACATTTGGGTCATCTTCTGTGTTTCCCAAGTCATCAGCAGAGAGATGAACTGGAAGTGGAATAACATGGACAGGAACCCACACATATATGGGATGCTGGCATTGCAGGTAGGGGCTTTACTCACTGTGACAAAATACCAGCCCCTTATCTATATCTTTTTTTTTTTTTTGGACAGGCAGAGTTAGACAGTGAGAGGGAGAGACAAAGAGAAAGGTCTTTCTTCCGTTGGTTCACCCTACAATGGCTGCTGCAGCTGGCGCGCTGCGCCGATCCGAAACCAGGAGCCAGGTGCTTCCTCTTGGTCTCCCGGGCAGGTGCAGGGCCCAAGCACCTGCACCATCCTCCACTGCCTTCCCGGGCCACAGCAGAGAGCTGGACTGGAAGAGTAGCAACTGGGACAGAATTCGGCGACCCGGGGTGCCGGTGCCACAGGTGCAGGATTAGCCTAGTGAACCGTGGTGCCAGACATATATCTTTTAATATATATTATAAATTTTTGTTTCACATCCTGTATGTTTAAAATATATACAGGTTAATACATTTAAGCATTAAGATTAGCACAGCTCTTCTTCTGCTACATCTTTAGTCAGGACATTGCATTCTCTTAGTGAGGAGATGGACTTGCTATAAAGCATTTTTTTTTTTGTAATAGTTATTCTTGGTACATCAGAGGATTAGAATTCCTCTTTTGGGGGTAATTTACAATTTATGATAATGATAGGCTCAGTTATCCTCACTTTGTTTGGTCTTATGTTGGTCCCCAGGAAGGGTCTGCCTCTTGAAGCCCCCACAGTTGTCTCTTGATGTTCTGTTTATTCACTGCATGTTTGGGTGACCATACATGTACTTGCACTTGTGTGTGTGTGTGTGTGTTCTCCTGTAGTTGGAGAGAGGTGTTTGTTAATGTTTGATGAAGCTTTAATCTTAGTTAGGCACCATTAAACTGAACTGCGTGTCAATGTTGTGGCTCACAAAAGTGTCTGTCTATTATCCAGTTGTAATGTTGGACTAAGCCTGTGTTAATATTCTTAACCCAAAAGAAGAGGTTTTCATTGTGTTTGATTGGTTTTCTTCCCCTCCTCAACCCAATGCTACACTGCTGTTCTGCTTTTCCATCAACCTACAGTTTGTTATACTTCCCCTCTAGAGTAATTTTTATTCATTGGTGAAGAAATGTCAGTTGGGTCTGGGTAGATTTAGCAGTGGGTGCTGCTCCTTTCATTCAGTCATTACAGTGGTGAAATTTTTTTTTTTTTTTTTTTTGATTCTCCTAGGAATGACTAAGTGAATGCTTGGTAAGATATCTGGAGGAAAGCCTGAAAGTTATTACAAATCCCCTGTCTCTGACCCCAGGGCATCTTAACACTTTTCCTCCAGGGTTGTACATAACCATTAGCAATTTGATAAAAATGTCTGACTGGACCTTCCTACTGACTTATATTGGTCTAAAGTGACATATCTTTTAGAAAAGTACCTCTTTGAGTGTTTCTCCCTGAAAGCATCTGCCTGTGTCTGTAGTTTTTAGCAAGTTGTTTGAATTATGATCTCAGATTTCTGGTAAGTTCAAGAAATGTAATTAATTTGTGGTTTGTTTAATTTCCTTCTGGATGTAAGGATAAAGACAATATTCTTTCTGTATCTTTATACCTCATTGATGAAACAAAATATGTGTATTCTGAGGTTCTGTTCACTAATGTAATCAATTCTAACTGGACATAAATTAACATATTTTTAAAATATTTTAGGTTATATAAAGATTGTAAACGTTTGTTTAGGATACTACATTTAAATTGGAGGTATAATAGACCCATGTGCAGCATTTTAAATAATTTTTCAATGTATTTCTTTCATTAAGTATTTTACATAATACACAGTAATTCTCCATTCATCAGAAAAAATGCAATATGCTAGTAATTTTAATGAATGATGCAACATTTCAGCAACCCACATTTACACTTTTTTTTTGCATAGTCTATCCTGGAGAAATATGTTGCATATGGGGAGATTACATCTGTCATAGATTAAATTATATTAATATATCTTGATATATTTAATCAATTTACATTTCATTTGGTAAAGGTCAATAAATTAACCATAATCTACTTCTAACTTGTTTTTTTAAAATGCCTATAATCTATTATTGTAGCAAATATCATGCTGGCATTTTTAGAATTATAATTAAAGGAAGGTAAATTACTCAGAACTCTTATTAAATTAAATATAACACCATATGTGAATATGCTATACTAAATTTTTAAAGCTTTATTTAATACATTTTAAAATTTACTATAAAAACTAGGGTTTGAAAAATAGTTTCAAAATGTTAAATATGACTAAAGTATTAATTTTTTATGTAAAATCCTAGAGGAGGTTTGTTTTATATTGAGGTACTCATTTGTTTACACTGAGGAGCTTATAATTGTTGTACTTAATTTAATATTGAGAAGCAAATAAATTTGGCATCCATGCAGTTGTGAGCTGTGTGTGTAATAAAACATTTAATATTTATTCCCAGTGAAACTGTCATAGTGCTAGTGTTTCTTCCTCTGAAAACATACCATTAACAACAGATTTTATAAAACAGCATAATATTGCACATGTCCTGAACTCTAAATGACTGAGTTAAATATTTCATCAACATATCTATATTTCTATAAAAATAGCATTTATACCTACAAAGATTCCATTTTTATACCTGGGTATCAGGTGTTTCATCTAGTGGTTGAGTGCCATGTAAGATGCCCATATCCCCTGAACCAGCATTGTGGCTTAGTAGTTTAAACAACACCCGCATCCCATATGGGTGCCAGTTTGAGTCGTGGCTTCTTCACATCTGATCCAGCTCCCTTCTGATCCAGCTCCATGCCTGGGAAAGTAGTGGAATGTTTGTCCAAGACATTAGGCCCCTGCATAAACTCAGAGACCTGGATGAAGCTACTGGCTCCTGACTTTGGCCTGACCTAGCTCTGACATTGCATCCATTTGGGGAGTTGAAGTGGCAATCGGAAGCTCTCTGTCTCTCTGTCTCTCCCTCTGTCTCTGTCTCTCTCTGTAAGTCTGCCTTTCAAATAAATAAAATAAATCTTCAAAAAAATAAAATAAGAGGCCCACAACCCATATTGGTGACCTGGATGTTATACCCAACTCGGGCTCCCAATCCCAGCTTCCTGCCAATGCAGATTCAGGTTGGAAGTAGCTGATAGCTCAAGTAGTTTGGTCCCTGGGACCCATGTGTGAGACCAGGATGGAAATCCTGGTTCCTAGCTTCAGGCTAATGCAGTATGTGAAGAGTTTACCTGAATATGACATGTGTCTTAATGTGTGTGTGTCTCTCTCTCTGTCGCTCTCTCTTTTCTCTGTTGCTTTCTCTCACTGTTTCTCTGGCTCTCAAATCAATTTTTATGAAAATATTTTGTAGTTGAGCTTTTTGTATAAACATTATCTTTTACTATTATACATGCAACCTTTAGTTATGAAAATGAAGTGAACATCAAAAGGAAATATCTGTTTCACTGGTTTTTTTTGCCCTGAGTAATCTTTTATTGTCATAATATTTAATATATTCTTAATAATATTAACATGTTTTATTTATAATATATAACTCCATTACTACATAATTTTCACAGATGTCATTTTTTTATATTTATTTATTTATTTGAAAGTCAGAGTCACACAGAGAGAGAAGGAGAGGCAGAGAGAGAGAGAGAGAGAGAGAGAGAGAGGTCTTCCATCCGCTGGTCCACTCCCCAGTTCTCCACAACAGCTGGAGCTGTACTGATCCAAAGCAAGGAGCCAAGAGCCTCCTCTGAGTCTCCCATGTGGGTGCCAGGGCCCAAGGACTTAGACCTTCTTCCACTGCCTTCCCAGACAGAGAGAAGGAGAGATAGAGAGAAAGGTCTTCCATCCACTGGTTCAAGTGGCTGCAATGGCCAGAGCTCAGCTGATCAGAAGCTAGGAGCCAGAAGCTTCTTCTGGGTCTCCTGTGCATGTGCAGGGGGCCAAACAGTTGTGCCATCTTTCACTGCTTTCCCAGGCCACAGCAGAGAGCTGGATCAGAAGTGGAGCAGCCAGGACTCAAACTGGCACCCATATGGGATGCCAGCACTGCAGGCAGTGGCTTCACCCACTACGGCACAGCACCGGCCCCCACAGATGCCATTTTATGTTTTCACATTCATTTTATTTTTTAAGAAAATCCACAGTAACGAAATTGCTGTCTGGAAATTTATCTATTTTTTATTGGCTGGAGAGCTTAAATGACTGAAATACTTTCCTGCAAATTATTAGCAACTAATATTTTTTACTGATATCACATAGGAGGACAAATTTTACAGCAGATCTCTTATCTGTAATTTTATTTCTAATTTCATTTGAACAAGATTGAACCTATTCCTTCTCTTCAACCATCCTTCCTTTCTTAGAAACACAGAGTGCTTCTAATTCATTTGCTCATAGACGAAAGTTATTTACTCTTGGATATTTTACAGTCTTCAAATACAAACTGATCTGTGGGCTTGGTAATCTGTGTAATAAATTACATGATCATAATTTATGTCAGTCAAAATGTTAATTAAACATCAAATACTCATATTTTAAAAACTAGTTATCATATGTGTCGAACGGAGTTTGTTTCAGTAACTATTAACCATAGGTTCTCCTCTATTGCACTGTGGAGATACCAAAACATTATGTAGTTTATATATAAGTGCATGCACAACTGAAATGAAAGCTAACTATATTACTGTTTTTATTGTAGCTTTTTAGCTATTATTTCTGTACCATGACATGATTAGTTTGTTTAATTGGCTCATATTATCATTAATGCTTTAAACTAATAACCAGACAACTATAATTTGGATAAAGAAAATTAAAGGCAAAAATAGAATAAAAATATAGGCCTGTATATCAGTACAAATTGTGTTACTTTGCCATTCTGAAAACTTCATGGCAATCTATTTTACCTCAGAAATTTTGCTACTAGGTGTTTACTAATTATTAGCATAAAAAGTGGCTGTAATTTTTCAGGTTGTAATTAGTTATGGTGACTGATTCAGATCAAGGACCGGGCCGTCAGCTGTCACAGATTATAAATGCAAGACATTACTTGCTCTCTTCCAGTCAAGGCAATTCATTAGTTATGCTGTTTGAGAGCAGCTGTACCCTTTGAGATGTGATTTATTCAGATTCCCTCAATATTACAGCAGAAGCATGGGGAGATAAGTGATTTGATGAGGCTATGTATTTACTGTCAAATGCCATTATGTTTTGAGTGTGCAGTCACAGTGATAGGAAGTTCGTGTTTCAAAAGCAAAGGATTAAATAAAATGAAGACAGAAAACTCAAATGTCCAAAATCATATATTCATCTTATAGGCATACCTTTTTCAAAAACTTTCATAGAAATCATTAACTTTACACTTTGTTATTTCTGTTCCTTAATGTATTATGAACACCACATTATTTAAAATGTAAACATGCAAAATATAATCATTACAAATAATATTCTTCAAGTCTTTTTGCATCACAAGTAATTATAATTATCTTGCTATGATTTAACTTATGTGTACATATTTCTTAAAAATAATAAAGGGATTTTGTTTTAAAATTGACTATGCATGCAGACAGCTTGATTTTAAAATATTCTTTCTAGGTTATGTTGTGTAAACAAATCAAATACTTCTGTGCAGTGTTTCTCCAACACTATTCTAAGAGGTCGTTGAAGAAAGATGTATATTTTAGTTATGTATCTATAATCTATAAATTATAATGTATACTTAATTAGTTGAATACATCTTAACTAGAATATATATTCTAATCGTAACAGTGCTTGAGAAAAAACAGTACAGTGATTTTCCAAAACTTTGTCATTATAACCTTTCATTAAAATAGTCTAGACTTTAGGAGTGGTTTATATGGAATATGCATTATGTTTTTAAGAATATAAATATATATTTTACATTATATATTCCAGATATAAGTTATCTAGTTTGAAGGGGCTTCGGATATCCCGGCCTGCTTTTCTTGTTTTAGCCTGTCCCATTCTTAAGGACTGCTGGGTTTCTAAGTGTACATTATAGATGATTATGGATATCATGGTAGACCACAGATCTCTTTCCCAACTGTTGAGCACAAAACAGAAGTGGAAAGTTAGAACAGGTGATATTGTATCCTGGTCTTCTGACTCTGTGCCCAGTGATCATGACCTTACATTTCAGCTAAATTCAATATATTTTATTTCTATTTGTGGTTATTTGTGCCCACTTTAAAAACAATTTGTATTTCGAAGATCTCAAGATTGTTTTCCTAGGTTATGTTATAGGCAAATATGGCTTTGCATTCCTATTTACACTTATGACCCATATGGATAAACTTTTATGTATGGAGTTATTTACTGGGAATAGTAATACTGTTTCCTGAAAAGATATCCAGCACATTTTAAAAATGAAACTTCTGTTTCATGGTACTACCATGGCATCTTCATTATAAAATTCTGTAGGGCAATCTGATTTGTTCTTTAAATATATGTTTTGCTTTTAGGATAGTCCTAACTTTAAGAAATTTGTGTAATTTTAAAGTAAGTTTTCATTGTTATTAATTAGTTTTTATTAAACTTTTTGTGTTGAGGTTTGTAAATTTATTTCCAGGTTTTTTTGTACTTTTAATTTTATGGTAAGGGAATTAATATTATCCATGTCTATTGCTGGCATATATAAAAACATGTAAATTGTTCTGATAATGATTTTGCATCAAATAGATCTGCTGAATTAATTCAAATCATTTATCTTATAATTTTCGGCATTTCCTCATACATAATCTCATTGTCTGCAAATAATGATAATCATATATCCTACTTTACTTTGATTTTTCAAGCATTATTGCACAGGGAAAGAGTTACAGTAAAATATTCTAATTAATTGGTGATAATGGGATTTTTGCCTTGTTTTGGAACTCAAGAGAAACTTCTTTCATTATTACCCAATTCCTTGTGATATTTTCATAGCTTCTTTCAGATTCCTTTATTAGACGAAGTTTCCTTCTATTCCTTGATTGCTCAGATGTTGTTTTATTTCATTTAATCATTCTTGTGAGTTGACTGTACCAAATATTGTTTATGTATTTATTGCCATGAACATACATTTTAAAATATTGTTAACATATATAATTTGATTGATATTTTCATTGCTAAGTGAATTTAAACCTGCTGGGGGAACAAAACCTTCTTTGGTAGTGATACAGGATTCCTTAAAAATATTGCTCTATTACTTTTTCTTATATTTTATTTGGGATTATGTTTTCCATTGATGAGAGAAATTCACTTGGAATTTCCCAGTTTTGTAATGTCCTTGTCAGGTTTACTATCAAATATGGTCAAGTATGATAAATTCAAAAATGGTCTATTCTTTTTTTATTCTCGGATAATTTGCCTAAGATTTTTATTCTATTTTCAGTAAAATAAGTTAATGAGGCCTTCTAAGTCTAGAATTTACTCCATGGTTAAGTTTTAAACTCAAATTCCCTTACTCAGATAGGAGCAGTATTTCTCATTACTAATATTTTCACTGTATCTCGTAGAATTGTACTCAATTTGTTTCATTTCTCTTTTTCTTTCTCTGTTTTAGATTTGTCTTTGTATAGTCTACCAAATTATCTTCAAGTTCAGTAATCACAAATCAGTGCATATATTTCTATGTATATATAGAATGTATATATAACTATAGAAATATATTATATACATTTAATAAATATATAAATAATGTACATGTGTTAAATAAATATATAATATACGTAAATATATATATTTCTATAGTTCTAGAGTTTCAACTGGATTCTCCCAGATACTTCCTAGTTCTCTTATGAAATGATATTTTTTTCCCTTCCTGTTAAAAATTTAGAGTGATTTATATGTTTATATTTGAGAGGTCGAGAAACAGAGAGAAAGAGGATGAGAGAGAGAGAGAGAGAGAATCTCCCATCCACTGTTCACTACTCAAGTGCCTGCAACAGCTATGGCTGGACAAGGCTGACGGAAGTAACCCAGACTCATTCCAAGTCTTCCACATGGGTAGCAGGAACCTAATACATAAGCTATCACCTGGTGCTTTTCCGGGTCTGCACTCTCAGGGAGCTAGCATCAGAAGGAGAGCTGGTACTTGCAACCAAGCACACAGACAGTGATGTGGATATCTCAGGCTGGAGCCATTACTACTGTTCCAAATGCTCTGCCATTGCTTCTTTCCTTAAACAGTGTTTCAACTCATTGTAATTCACCTTAATAAGTGGAACATTATGTGTTTGAATCTCTCTCACCACCCCCCATAGACCTATCTGAACACACACACACACACACACATAAACACACACATTGATTAATCTATGGTTTAATCTCCTATTAGGTAAAATAGAAATGTTAGTGGTTGATCATCTTGAGCCCTAATTTGATACATAAAATATCTCAAGTGTATATTCAACATTCAGTGAACAATAGCATATTAACATAAACATTTTAGATGAGACATTTAATTCATTGTGAGTGACATTATTGGTTAGTTTTCACTTTCTCCCTTGGTTTTGGATCATATATTATTATTTATTGGTCATTATGGGTGCTAAGATAGAGGCTGTGAATGAAGTTATAATTCCCTTCTGTCTACCTGTTGAGAACCGAGACTGATCACTTGTTTTAATCAGAGAGTGAGTCAGATCTGGGGGTTTTTCAGGCTTTGTGAAACTCATTTTATATTTCTTTTCCTGTGTTTCTAGATTTGAGTTGCATATCATAAGAAACAACCAAACCCCAGGGTGCAAAGTAGAAACAAGAAAGTTGAGTGCACCTCAATTTTCTTCTCTCCTATCTGTGATCTTGACTTCTGAGATTGGTCTGCCTTCTTTGATTTAGCCTTACTGTTTGCTTATTTTCTGTTGTTTCAAACAGCTTCTATAGATTTTTCTGGTAATATTTTTATTAATGGCAATATTACATACTTTTCTTTATGAATCCAAAAGTAAGTAAACACTAATACTTCTTCATCTATATTTCAAGCTGAAATCTTACACCTCAATTTGAAAATATGATGACATGGAAACATTTAAAATTTTAAAAAAGTTTTCACCTTCAAAATGATAACTTATTGGTTAAAAGCACTGACATTGTAATCAACAACAGAGTAGATCACAAGCTCTGTGTAACTTTAGGCAAGTCACAAAAATTCTACAAACCTTCATTTTCTCAACTACAAAATAGGCATGAAAATAGCAGCCATTTCAGGAAATTAAATATAATGCATTTTCTAAATAACATAATTCACTTGACATACTTCGTGACAAATACCAATTATTGAATAAACCACAATTATTACAATTAGTATCTATGAAGAAATGAAGTTTAAAAATGAAATCAGCTATGAAATGTCCTTTATATTATTCCATAAAATATATTCGTGGTTTCTTTGAACAAATACATAGCAACTATATAAATGAATTATTTGTATATTAAAATATGAATCACATTTTAAGAAATCACATATATTGTGTCTTAACAAAATAAAATACTCTGACTTAATCTTTCTTAGATATAAATAATTAAAATTATATACATTTATTTTTGGATGATTTATTTACTTATTTGAAAAAGAATGACAGAGAGAGAAGGAGAGATATATAGTCATGCAGAGAGATCTTTTCT
Organism: Lepus europaeus; assembly: GCF_033115175.1. Classification (NCBI taxonomy): domain Eukaryota; kingdom Metazoa; phylum Chordata; class Mammalia; order Lagomorpha; family Leporidae; genus Lepus; species Lepus europaeus. The sequence goes on from NC_084827.1 coordinate 128,705,866, forward strand.
TCTTTTATTCATTCTCCAAATGCCTCCCTCCCACACATGGGGCTAAGCATGGTGGAATGCAGGAGTCATGTGTTCCATCTGTGAGATGCAGGAACTCAACTACTTGGGCTACAATTAGCTGTTTCCCAGGTGCGTTAGTGCAATATAGATGGGAAGTGCAAAGTAGCTAGGACTCAAACCAAGCACGCCAATATTGAATAAGTTGCAATTTGAATCCATATACACCATAATGCCAATCCTCCAAAATTATATACATTCAAATATGCATTTTCTACACAATTAGACTAGTTTTCAACTAAAACAACAGTTCAGTATTTCTTTTAAAGATTTTATTTATGGGGCCGGCACTGTGGGGCAGCGGGTTAATGCCCTGGCCTGAGGTGCCGGCATCCCATATGGGAGCTGGTTCAAGTCCCAGCTGCTCCATTTCTGATCCAGCTCTCTGCTATGGCCTGTGAAAGCAGTAGAAGATGGCCCAAGTCCTTGGAACCCTGAACCCGGGTGGGTGACCTGGAAGAAGCTCCTGGCTCCTGGCTTTGGACTGGTGTAACTCCGTCTGTTGCTGCCAACTGGGGAGTGAACCATCGGATGGAAGACCTCTCTCTCTTTCTGCCTCTCCTCTCTCTGTGTAATTCTGACTTTCAAATAAATAAATAAATAAAATCTTTTTAAAGAAAAAGATTTTATTTATTTACTTGAGAGGTAGTGTTACAGACAGTGAGAGGGAAGGACAGAGAGAAAAGTCTTCCATCTGTTGGTTCACTCCCCAAATGGCCGCAATGGGTGGAGCTGCACCCTTCCGAAGCCAGGAGCTCCCGGGCCATAGCAGAGAGCTGGATGGGAAGAGGAGCAGCTGGGAATAGAACCGGCACCTATATAGTATGCTGGTGCCGCAGGCAAAGGATTGACCTACTGTGCCACAGCCCCCAACAGTTCAGTATTAAACAAACTCATTTGTTTAAGGGACTATGGAGAAAAAGGTATACCAGACATCACTATATATCCCAGTACTTTAATGTTTGTCTCAGTTTGAAAACAATTATGAACAAAACAAAACCTCCAAAATGGCAACTTTATATTTTTTTGAATCATGTAGCAGAGATTCGCAGAGAATGAACTACAGTTGAGGAAGCTGTTGTTATAGGAAATCATTGATAAATGGATCTTATACTATAGGAAGTTTCTTTGTCTTTTTTCTTAAGATGATTCATAAGCTGGCTGTTCATATCAGGTATTTTAAAGCGGAATGTTTTCTCATCAAGGATCATTTTGTGGAAGTAGAAATGATGGATATTTGGCAAGCAGTTTAAGTTTGCCTCTGTTCTTGCCATTGAGTTGTCTTTCGTACCAAGATTTAAAAATGAATGCAATTGTTCTGGAGTGATATTTATCATTTCATTGAACTACATATTCAATGTATGGTGAAGTCTCAAAGTAGAGTGACTGATTGACATTCAGGGTACCAGTTGATAGAGAAATCATTTTATTTAAGATTTGTTTTTATTATTTGAAAGGCAGAGTTACAAAGAGAGAGACAGAAAGAGAGAGAGAAGGAGAGAGAGAGGGAGAGAGAGAGAGAGAGAGAGTTTCCTTCTCCTGCTTCATTCCCCAAATGCCTGCAAACTGAAGTCAGGAGCCAGGAGCTTCTTCAGGGTCTCCCACATGAGTACAGGGGCCCAAGAACTTGGGCCAACCTCTACTGCTTTCCCAGACACAATAACAGGGAGTTGGTTCAGAAATGGAGCAGCCAGGACTCGAACTGTTGCCCATATGGGATGCAGGCACTGCATTTGGCAGCTTAACCTACTATGCCACAAATTTACCCCTGGGAACTCATTTTTAATTTGTAATGTCTATCCCCCAAAAGCTGTGAAATATGAGTTTGCTTCAATCAGGTTGTCTTTTTCAAAAATAGGAGATCACTTGGTAAACATTAAACTATATAAAACATAAATGCAATAAGACAGTTAACACCAATTTTAATGATTAGGATTTGATAGAAATATATTTCAAGAATGTTTTTTAAAGGATTTTTTTTTACTTGAAAGGCAGAGTTACATGGAAATAGAGGCAGAGAGAGCAAGAGAGGTCTTCCGTCTGCTGGCTCAATACCTAGATGGCCACAACAGCAGCAACTGCGCCAATCCAAAGCCAGCAGCTAGGAGCTTCTTCTGGGTCTCCCACATGGGTGCAGCAACCCAAGGACTTGGGTCAACTTCCACTGGTTTCCCAGGCGATAGCAGAGAGCTCGATGAGAAATAGAGTGGCCAGGACTTGAACTGGAACCTAGATGCTGACACTTCAGGCAGCTGCTTTAACCACTATGCCACAGCACTGGCCCCAAAGGTTGATTTTTTTAAAGAATGCTTAGTGATATCAGATGTCTGCTGGCAATAATTAGGATTAATATATGTCTAAAAAAGAGGCCATTAATTCCTTTATAAAACAGATCACTTTAATTTACTGTATGTTAATGATATATTTAATTAACTAATATTGTTGAAAAGATTTTATTGTAAGCCAGCAAATTGTGTATTTATTATGTAACCAGGAAGATATTACTAAATAATAACTTTTAATCTAGTTAATAGTCTCTGTCAATTGTGTGACTTTGCTTATATGTGGAATCAAAGCTTTACCTAAAAGAAGTCACATACCAAAAAAAGAATATAATATAATATTCAGAGAAATATTTTAACAATTGTTAGATGTTCAAACTTAAATATATATCGGATTCTGAATATATTATGAGGAATTTGTTGTCATTAGAAAAGTTTTAATCATACTGACATTAGATAGTAGATATACTGAGGATTCAGAATATACTAATTCAATAATTAATATATCATTTACTAATTGAATGGTGTAACTTATTAATGCACTAACTAAAGAACCAAGTTTGTTTTCTCCAGACATGAATAACTGTTATTGTGCTCTGTTTTTTCTAGAGTGTAACATACTTGATTTAGAACCATAAATTCTTGAAAAGAATGTTAGTCTGAAATTATATAAAGTTAATGAAAGATAACAAATAAATATGTTAATAATTATATTAAGAAGATAATTTCTAGCATTGGATAACATACAATTTCTTAATTAGTAATCTATAAAGCTAATATTAAAAAGAATCTAATGACCTATCATTATATTGAAAATAAAGCATGTGTTTATCAGAGACTGGGAAGCATCAAGTAAAGAGGATTCAGTAGGAGGAAAGAACTAATTAAAATTAGAGAAGACAAACAAAAATGAAACAAAAACTACAAAAGATCAGTGAAATTAAGAGCTGGTCTTTTGAAAAAATAAACAAATATGATACATCATTGGCAGAATTAACCAAAAAACAAGAGGGAGAAGAACCATATTGAGGGCCGGCACCGTGGCTCAATAGGCTAATCCTCTGCCTTGCGGCACCAGCACACCAGGTTCTAGTCCTGGTCGGGGTGCCGGATTCTGTCCCGGTTGCCCCTCTTCCAGGCCAGCTCTCTGCTGTGGCCCGGGAGTGCAGTGGAGGATGGCCCAAGTCCTTGGGCCCTGCACCCCATGGGAGACCAGGAGAAGCACCTGGCTCCTGCCTTCGGATCGGCGTGGTGCACCGGCCACAGCGCGCCAGCCACCAGCGGCCATTGGAGGGTGAACTGATGGCAAAGGAAGATCTTTCTCTCTGTCTCTCTCTCTCACTGTCCACTCTGCCTGGAAAAAAAAAAAGAACTATATTGATAAAATCATAGATGAAAAAGGAAATGTAACAGCAGATACCACAGAAATAAAAAGAATCATCAGGAATTATTACAAAGAGCTGTATACCAATAAATTTGGAAACCTAGAAGAAATGGACAGATTCCTGGACACATACTATCTACCAAAATTGAGTCATGAAGACAAAGAACACCTAAAAAGGCAAATAGCCAAGACAAAAATGTAATCAGTAATAAAGAACCTCCAAACAAAGAAAACCCTAGGGCTGGACAACTTCACTGCTGAATTCTATAAGACATTTAAAGGAGAACTAATTGCAATTTTTCTCAAGCTATTCAAAATAACTGAAAGGGAGGAAATCCTTCCAAACTCCTTCTGTGAAGTTTGTGTCAACTTAATTCCTAAGCCAGAAAAAGATATGACAGAGAAAGAGAACTAACTATAGACCAATATCCCTGATGAACACAGATGCAAAAATCTTTGACAAAATATTAGCTAATTGAATCCAACAACACATCAGAAAGATCATTCAACCAGACCAAGTGGAATTTATGGTTCAATATTCACAAATCAATACATGTTATACATCACACTAAGAAACTGAAGAACAAAACCATATGGTTATCACCATAGAGGAAGAGAATGCATTTGATAAAATACAACATCTTTTCGTTATGAAAACCTGAAGAAATTGGGTATAGAAGGAACATTCTTCAACACAATCAGGGCAATTGATGGCAAACTGAAATGGCAAGCACCCCATTGAATATGGAAACACTGGAAGTGTACACCCCTAAGATGGAGCCAGACAAGGATGCTCACTCTAACACCCTTGCAATTTATTATAGACCTGGAAGTTTTAGCTGGAGTCATTAGGCAAGAAAATGAAATCAAATGATATAAATTAGAAAGGAGGAAATCAAACTATCCCTATTTGCAGCAGACATAATCCTATATGTAGGGTAACCAAAAGACTCCTGAGAGACTATTGGAACACATAAAAGAGCTAGGCAATGTAGCAGAATATAAAATCAACACAGAAAGATCAATTGCCTTTGCACACACAAAGTAATAGCTGAGACAAAGAACTTTTAAGATCAATCCCATTCACAAGAGTGACAAAAAGAATTAAATACCCAAATTTTACCAAGGATGTCAAAGATCTCTAAGATGAAAATTACAAAGCACTAAAGAAATCCAAGAGAACATTTAAAAAACTGAAAACTCTTCCATGTTCATGGACTGGAAGAATCAACAGTATCAAAATGCCCATACTACCAAAAGTAATTTACAGATTCAATCTGATCCCAATCAAAATAGCAATGAAGGCCAGTGCCGCGGCTCACTAGGCTAATCCACCTGTGGTGCTGGCACTCTGGGTTCTAGTCCCGGTCTGGGTGCCAGATTCTGTCCTGGTTGCTCCTCTTCCAGTCCAGCTCTCTGCTGTGGCCCGGGAGTGCAGTAGAGGATGGCCCAAGTCCTTGGGCCCTGCACCTGCATGGGAGACCAGGAGAAGCACCTGGCTCCTGGCTTTGGATCAGCACAGTGCACCAGCTGCAGTGCGCCGGCCGCAGAGGCCTTTGGGGGGGTGAACCAACAGAAAAGGAAGACCTTTCTCTCTGTCTCTCTCTCTTACTGTCCACTCTGCCTGTTACAAAAAAGAAATCTGAATATAGACCTACCAAATGATTCAGCCTTCCCACTCCTGGGAATTTACCCAAAGCTAAAGTAATCAGCATATGAAAGAGTTATCTGTACTTCCATGTTCACTGCAGCACAATTTACAAAGCAAACATATGGAATCAACCTAGATATCCATCAACTATTGACTGGATCTAGAAATTATGGTATATATAATTTCTCAACAATATGGAGTACTACTAAGTTGTAAAAAAAAAATGAAATCCTGTCCTTTGCCAAAAGAATGGACACAACTAGAAACCATTCCAAAATGACCTGATCTGAGGTAACTAATAGAGCACCTGAAATACAATGTATTGGAGTGAAATAGACATTGTGAGATTCAATGATTTTTTATGGCCCTTTTTTCTCCTGTTGAGGAACAGTGTGATTTTTGGTTTTGTTTCATTTTTGTTTTTTCTTTTCTTTTATCTTCATATTATTTGTTGAATTCTTTTACTTGGTGGAGGGCTAACTATATGATCACTAAGTAAACTAAACTAGATCTTAGTAAAAATTAAGAGTGGGAATGGAGGGAAGAGGAGGACAGGTTCTGTAACATAAAATTTTTAAAAATCGTAAGAAGTATAATAGAAAATCAATCTGCTATTTAGATTTTTATTATGCACATTTATGTAATATAACATAATGTTTTATTGACATGCAGAGACTTCAATGTTCATAGTAGCAGGAATTTGGTATGCCTGCATCCTGTATCAGAGGATTTGGGTTCAGGTATTTGCTCTATTTCCAATTCTAACTTCCTACCAATGTGCACCTTGAGATCCATCAGGTGATGGATCAAGTACTTGGGTTCCTGCCACCCAGTGATAGATTTGGATTGAGTTCCTGAATTCTGGTGTCAGGCTGACTCAGTGCCAGCTGTGGAGGGCATTTGGAGAGTGGACCAGCAGTGGAGGATCTTTGTCTGTATCTCTTTGCCTTTCATAGATATGAAAATAAATAAATGTAAAAGTACATGGAAAATCACCATTATCTTTAAATTCCATTTTCCAAAAACTTCTTGAAGCTCATATATATATATATATATGTGTGTGTGTGTGTGTGTGTGTGTATTTCCAACTAACTTAACATATCCATCTCTTCATATAGTTTTTTTGCATATACCCAGGAACATATCCACACCCACATGGTGAAAGAACCTGAAATCAAATCACTTAGAAAATTAAATTATAATTATATAGAATAATGTTTACTATATTCTTTGTGTTATACATTACATCTATAGAATTATGCATCCTACTTGACATTTGTGCCATTCAAGCAGTATCTCCCATTTCCTGGTAACCACTATCGCTACTCTTTGCTTCTTTCTATTTGATTTTTTTGATTCCAAATTTGACTGAGAACATAAAGTTTGTTACTATGTCTGGCTTACATCACTTTGCAAATTGATACAACTATTATGGATAGACTTATGGAGGTTCTTGAAAAAGTTAATAAATAGAACTACCATATGTTCCACTATTAAACTTATATGCAAAGTAAATGAAATAAGCATATCCAAAAAAATTTGTTTTTCTTGAAGTGTTATTCAAAATAGCCAAACAAGGCAAGTGTTCATCAGTTAACAAATGGATAAAGAAATATAGACATATATATGTATATATATGAGTATGTGCGTGCATATCATAGATACATATATATGTGTGTGTAAACTGATAGATGTATGTGATCAAGGGAATATTATTGGCCTTTAAGATGAAAAAAATTGTCTTTTCCAAAGTGGATGAAAGTGGATATTATGTTTTCTGGAATTAATGAAAAACATTGAATAAGCGAAAAACGATTCTTGCTCCTGAGTGATGAATCTTAATAGTGCAATTATGTTCATGTAAATTGTAAAACACAACTTGAGAACAGTGAACATTTTTAGGTGGTTGCTAGGCATTATACAGTATAAATTTAAAAATCATCTAGAATTAAATAGCATTAAGTAAATGCGAAATAGAATAGTAAAGATGCAGCATCCATCTTTAAAATATAAAACTGGTGGGAAAAAGATAACTTTACTAAAATACTTATGTCATCTCATGTTGTAGGGATTCTCAAAATGTTAGAAATTATGAACAAAGAAGTCTTTTCATTGTTAAGATGTTAAAAATTCAATATCACATAATATTTTAAAGATGAAGCAGGACAAAAATAGCACTTGAAATTTTATTGACTTTTTTGTATCTATATTTTTGTTTATAAATGTATTTATATACATAATATCTGTAATTTTATACATAGATGTGTTATGCAAATCAATGAGAAAATATGATGACTTCACTAAAATTGTGCAATACATAAATATACCAATATGTGTATCATATATTTTTCACGGGAGATCATAATTTTCTCTTGTGAAGTATCTTACTGTCAGTTATTGAACAATATAAAGTGTTTGAATTCTCTCTGTTCTTTAAGCCAAGAGAGTTTATAATATCTGAGAATGGTATTTTAATAGAAAACATCAAATCATATTGATAGTGAAATGCAATAATTCTCTAATTTGCAGTTTCAGAGATTTAGAAGCTAAGAAGTTTTGCTGTTCAATATTTTTTAAAAGTATTCAAAAGATTCTTTCTATGTGTCAAGTCATTTTTCAAATTCTTTAATGTTGGCTGCAATTCTAGCAGAGTTATTTTGAGTTGCTCAAGCTCAGCATTTTCATATTCTCTCTATTTTAGAAAAACACACGTAATTTGTGTTTTAAATACCACAGGGGAAAAATTATGGAAACTAGAACGAACTAATATATACAGAAATGCATTGTTAATTTTATCTACAAACAGGCCACTCCATCTGTTCAAACATAATGCTCCAAACCAAGGAATATGTTCCAAACCAAAGAGCATGATATTTGACAGATGGAGAGGTCTGTAAGCCTGTCTGGAGCACAGAATACTATAGAGTTTGTAGCAGGGTCCAATTTTCTACACTTAATGAAATCCAGTAGAAATTTCCTCAATAAACATCAAAATCAGCACAAATTTTACCAATTGATATGCACTATAGACCAACTCATTTTATCCGTGTTCTTTCTCAGGCAAAATAACCCTATATTTACTTTCTGAGCTAATTTTCTTTCTTCATGTTTGTTCTCCTACATAAATAAGTAGAAATGTCAACTATATTTCCTACACTTGCACAAACAAATTCACCTATAAGTCAAACTATCCTTCTCTGTAGCATAAGCATATGTATCTTTAGCATAAACTTGTTATCTTTAGAATGACTAATCATTTAAAGGTTGTCTCATATAAGACTAAAAAAAAAAAAAAACCTTACGATAGGTTCTAACAAATCTCATTAATTTATTTAATTAAACAACAAAATAAGATCTTTTCTTCCCTGAAAGCATATAGACAGTGAGAGGCTGAGTAATATTGCACCACTCCCTTCTAGAGTTTTTTTTTTTTTTTTTTTTTTTTGACAGGCAGAGTGGACAGAGAGAGAGACAGAGAGAAAGGTCTTCCTTTTCCGTTGGTTCACCCCAATGGCCGCTGTGGCCGGCGTACTGCAGCTGGTGCACTGCGCTGATCCGAAGCCAGGAGCCAGGTGCTTCTCCTGGTCTCCCATGCAGGTGCAGGGCCCAAGGACTTGGGCCATCCTCTACTGCACTCCCGGGCCACAGCAGAGAGCTGGACTGGAAGAGGAGCAACCGGGACAGAATCTGGTGCCCCGACCGGGACAAGAACCCAATGTGCCAGTGCCGCAGGTGGAGGATTAGCCTATTGAGCCGCGGCGCCAGCCTGGAAGTCTCTTGAGTTCCCAAACTCCGATCTTATTTAGACAAGGCCATAGTCAAAGTTGAAGTTCTCTCCCTCCTTCTTTGATGGCTCGTTCTTTCCACTGGGATCTCACTCACAGAGATGTCTCATTTAGGTCACTTTTTTTTTGTTAAATTTAAAAACCTTCATATAATGCAAAATTCAGGTAAAATGAATATTTCATAATCTTTTTTTATTTTCCAGATATGAAACATATAAATCTAATTTTTTGAATCAAATATTCTACTTTGGTTACACCCATATTATCACCTTTGATCACTTTTTTTGGTCAAGTCATTCACATAGAAACTCTAACAATTATACCTCTCAAAGATGCATGATTCTATTAAAGACACTTTCATGCTCATATGAATTATTTACTGGTATTCTCTCATATATTGGCGATCTTGAACTTGTTTCCAATTTTAGGAGCTTTATAAAACTCTGTCTCCATCAATCAAAAATTAGGAGTAAGTTTGCAGTGCCCAACTGATTCTTCAGATTCTTCTTTGAATATAATTGTAAATTAGTGTTCTCATTCTAACACTTTCGTATTGGTATGTACACTATTTATTTATGTTCTCTTTTATTTTGCTTATGACTTGTAACCTAGCATGTATCTTGCAACACTGGTAACTGTTTTTGCCAGAAAGTGTGTGTTTGTGTCTCTGTGTGTGTTGTTTCAGTTTTAATAATGAATATAGGAAAATAAAGCTTCAAAACCTGGCAATCTTTACTGTCTAGGAAATAGGTCTTATTTCTATTCTGCATCACCAGACTGCTCATATGCAGAGCACTTCTTCACAGCCAAGAAACATTTACAGATCCCTGCTTGACATATTCACTTGTCAATCTAATAGGTGTTGCTCTCTTAATAAAACCAAAATGCAATTCTTGATTCTTTCCTCCTCAGTATAAATCTGAGTGTTTCACCCAATATCTCCAAGTCAATATCATTCAAAACCAATTTAACTTTCTTGAAAAACATGAACCATTCAGTCCCAATTCTCCTTACTATTCTTCACATCAAATTCACTGTTAAATTATCTTGATTTAATTTTTAAATAAATTTCTAATTTATCCAAAACTCTACATCAATAATGCTGCACATTCAGGAAATATTAATTTTCTGCTAGGAAACAATAGAACTTTTCCATTATAAATCCTACAATTTATTTTCCATTCGGCTTTCAGAATGCTAGCCTACTTTCTACCTTCTTTTTAAATTTTTTTTAAAAAATATCTTATTTACAGTATACAAAGTTAATGCATTTATATATACAGATTTAGGAACAAAGTGATTCATCCCACCCTACCCTCCCTCCCATCCATGCTCCCACCCTTCATCCTCCTCTCTCATATTCCCACTCTTAATTTTTAAAAAGATTTCTTTTCAGTTTAATTTATATTCATAAGATTAGCCCTACTATAACTAAAAAGTTCTACAAATAGTCTGAGGGGAAAAAGAACAGGAGAGACAACCATCAAATCACAAAATGTCAATTTCACTCCTATACATTACATTTTAGATATTATATTAGTTACCATAGACCAGGGAGAACATATTGTATTTGTCTTATTTTACTAAGTATAATGGTTTCCAGTTGCATCCATTTTGTTGACAAGACAGGATTTCATTTTTTTAAACCACTGAGTAGTACTCCATAGTGTATATGCACCATGATTTCTTTATCCAATCATCAGTTGATGGACATCTGTATTGATACCATATCTTGGCTACTGTGAATTGAACTGCAAAAAAACATGAGGATACAGAAAACTCTTTCATCTGCTGGTTTCATTTTTGGGGGGTAAATTCGAAGGAGTGGAATTATGGGGTCATATTGGAGATCAATTTTCAGCTTTCTGAGGTATCTCTATACTGTCTTCTCTAGTGGCTTTACCACAAATAGTGGATTAGGGTACCTTTTTCCAGAAATCCTCACCAGCACTTATCTGGTTGATTTCTGTATGAAAACCAGTCTAACTGGAGTGAGGTGAAACCTCATTTTGTTTTTATTTGTTTTTCCCTGATAACTAGAGATTCTGAGGACTTTTTCAAGTGTCTACTGGCCATTTGAGTTTCCTCTCTTGAAAAATGCCTGTTCAAGTCCTTTGCCCATTTATTACTTGGATTATTTGTTTTGTTGCTGTTGAGATTCTTGAGCTCTTTATAGATTCTGGATAATGATCCTTTATCACTTGTGTAGCTTGAGCTGCAATAAACCTGAAGGTGCAGATAACTCTTCTATTTGCTGATTTCATTTTCCTTGGGTAAGTTCCCAGGAGTGGGATGGTTGGATCATATGGTAGGTCTATATTCACATTTCTGATGTATCTCCATAATTCCTCCATAGTGGCTTTACCAATTTACATTCCCACCAATAGTGGATTAGGGTACATTTTCCCCCAGATTCTTGCCAGCATTTGTCATATGTTGAATTCCATATGAAAGCCATTCTAACCGTGGTGAGGTAAAATCTCATTGTGGTTTTGATTTCCCTGACAGCTAGTGATACTAAACATGTGTTCATGTGTCTGTTGACCATTGGGATTTTATCTTTTGAAAAATATCTGTTTAAGTCCTTTGCCCATTTTTTAAATGCATGCTTGTTTTGTTGTTGTTGAGTGTCTTGATCTCTTTATATATTCTGGCTATTAATCCTTCATCAGTTGAATAGTTCGCAAATAATCTCTCCCATTCTGCTGTTAGCCTCTTCACTTCACTGAGTGTTTCTTTTGCAGTGCAGAAGCTTCTCAGCTTGATGTAATCCCACTTGTCAATTTTGGCTTTTATTGCCTATGCTTCTAGGATTTTGTTCAAGAAGTTGTTGCCTATACCAATGTCTTGCGGAGTTACCCCAATGTTCTTGATTAATTTGACTGTATAATGTCATAGATTTAGGTCTTTACCATTTTGAGTGGATTTTTGTGTAACGTATTAGGTATGGGTCCAGTTTCAAACTTCTACATGTGGAAATCTAGTTATCTCAGCATTATTTTTTGAAGAAACTTTCCTTGCTCCAGGGATTGGTTTTAGCTCCTTTGTCAAAGATATGTTGGTTGTAGATATATTCTATCTTCTTTATAGCTTCCTTTCATCCTCCTTTACTTTCATTGTTCCTTTAGTTTTGTTCCCTCTTTCTTTCACTCACTTTGTTACTATCCTTATCCTTTTTCCCTTCCTTTCTTTTTCCTTCTCCTCTTCTTATTTATTCTCCCCTTTTCAGGCTATGAGTATCCTCTACTTTAGTACTTTCTATTTCATTTGGCTTATACATTGAGTAGAATCCAAGCTCTACTATGGCCACATATGCCCTAAACAAGTTGGCTTACATCATTTGCCAAGCTTAATCACATACCACTGTTTTACTCAGTGTATTCTAGTAATACCTCAGTATGTTTCCAAGATTTTTGCATATAAATTTTTTCTGCCTTAAAACACTCTTCCTTGTATATCATTCAGATCTAAAATGTTACCACTGCCAGAGAAAGTACTTGCTTGGTCACTGTATTTACAATCCTGCATTGCTACCCAAATTTTGGACCATGGAGCACCTAGATAACAGGATAAACATTATTCCTAGTTATGTCTGTAAATGTAACTTCAATCTTTTCCGTTAACTCCTCCAAGTGATTGGAGCAAGGCTAACCACATGTTGTGGTAGACTGCCTTACTCTCTTGACTTATTATAAATACTAATTGCATCCATAAATACCTTACAGCAACATCTAGACCAGTGTCAGAACAAATAAGTGGACACCATAGTGTAGTAAATAAAAGACATGAAATTGACCATAGCACTAAACATTTTTACAGGTGTAGTATTTATTTAAATTTTACAAAGTAATATTTGTGTAGATTTTTTTCTTTATAATTATAAAAGAGAAAATATCAAAGACAAATGAATTGGATTATTATCTTATATACCTAAAGCTTGTGTTAACCAGCCATTGCTGTGGAGATAAGAATTAATATAAAGACACATAATTGAGAAATTATTGTATATTTATAACAAATTTTAATAAATTCCATCATTTGTATATTCCCATAATAAATATTATCAAATAATATATACCTTCCAGCGATAATCTTCAATCATAAATAATAATAAGGAATTATATTTAAAGATTTGCATTTAAAATTTGGACATATTTTACAAATATTATATTAAGGCCGGTGCTGCAGCTCACTAGGCTAATCCTCTGACTGAGGCACTGACACCCCAGGTTCTAGTCCCAGTCGGGGCGCCAGATTCTGTCCCGGTTACTCCTCTTCCAATCCAGCTCTTTGCTGTGGCTTGGGAAGGCAGTGGAGGATGGCCCAAGTGCTTGGGCCCTGCAACCGTATGGGAGACCAGGAGGAAGCACATGGCTCCTGGCTTTGAATTGGCGCAGTGCGCCGGCCGTAGCGGCCATTTGGGGGTGAACCAACAGAAGGAAGACCTTTCTCTCTCTCTCTTTCACTGTCTAACTCTACCTGTCAAGAAAAAAATATTATATTAAATCAAATTTTAAATGAAAATATTTATATATTTTATAAAATTAATTTTTAAAAGATTTAGTTATTTGAAAGGGAATCAGAGAGACAGAGAAGACAGCCTCCATCAGTAATTCACTTCCTAAATGGACACAATGGCCGAGATTGGGCCTGGTCAAAGCCAGGAGACTGGAGTTTCTTCCCGGTCTCCCATGTGGGTGCATTGTCCAAGAACTTGGGCCATTTTCTGCTGAATTCCCAGGCACATTAGCAGAGGGCACATGAACTCTCACCCATATGGGATGCTGGAATGCAAGCAGCTGCTGAACCTGCTACACCATAATGCTAACCCCTAAAAAGGTATTTTAATTTAAAATGTTAAATACATCTTATTCAATATAACTTACTTTAAAGCAAATATAAAATTCATATAAATTTTTCCTAAATAATTTTATAAATTTAATTGAAACTTATAAAATATTTCATAAAATAAATTTATTTGCATGTCTACCATTAAATTTCTATCTTTCTGGGTAAATGGTTGATATCAGGCTTTACATACACTACATATAAACACATGAATACAATTTTAAATTATATGAATAATTGTTTTTCATTAGCCATGGAAAATTTTTCCAAGTACTATCATAAATGATTGTTTTGAAAATTAGCAGTGCCTTTTATATTATTCAGGTTCAGTCATCTTTTCTTTCAAGGAAATTCATCAACAGTTGTGGGAAAGCATTTCCCTGGGAAATGAGAGTAGACATTTCAGGTGTGAAAAGAGGTCCCAAGACCCTCAAACTCTCGAGATAAGGAACCAGACAGACTCCATATTGAAACGTAACTTTGCCCTGATCATAATTGTTCATTCATACCCTCTCACCTTCATGTTAAGGCTATTGAAACAGGATACATATTCAACATAAGAGCCGAAATGGGCCCCCAGTTCCAACTAGCCTAACTTCCACCAAAAATTCCCAATTCTACAATCCTGATAGTCGATCCCCTGCTTAGCAACAACAGCAGTCACAACAGAGGGCAATGAAATATTGCCCCATTGGCCCTTAAAGTTTGACTCGATTAAGCTGTATAAGTACCCCTAGATTGCAAGGTTCCCTCGGCTTGGTCCTTTTTCTACCAGCCTTTTCCACTGTCAGAAACCTTTCACTGTCTGCCTATTAAAGCTTTGCTCATCTTCTCAGCACTCCATCAGTCTTCTACTTACAGACAAGAAGTCAGTCAGCTCCCCCAACAATATGGTTACACAATTCTGTTGCACAGGTTGCTGCAAGTTCAAGATGGCAGAAATGTCCATCTGTGTGGTTTTCTTCAAAATTATATAATTTTTGTGGTTTTGATATGAGTCTCCTTAAAGGGTAGGGCCCAGAGGAGAAGAAGTTCTTGCCTGGTCTATGGAGAGTATGTTCTAAGTTTAATGCCTCTTGTTCTTATGTCCTACAGCATGCCACTTTAATCCTTGGGAACACATTTTGCCTATCAGTAAAGCTACTATTAAAATAGGGGTCCTCCTTAACTATCCAGTTGGTGAAAAAAAAGTTTTTGTTAAAAAAGTTAAGTTTCTATGACACAAAAGTTTAAGACATAAATGTTTCAGATATTTCTTTCCTTATCCTAGTTTTTTTTTAAGCTGCAATCAGTAATGATAATGCTGTACAGATCACATTTCAATAAGGAGTTTTTATATTGGATAATCGAGATATTATCAATATATACCTTTCAGCTGTCAACACTGTCAAGGAGTATATCATCTTAACTGAGTGACCTACCTCTTCTTTATGTAATGCAATCGATTACCTGATTCCTTTTGCAGCTCCTCATAAGAGCAGAAGATGCTGTCATAGGGTAGAGACTGCAACTCCACTTGATTTCTACATATATTCTTCCTCTGAAAAGGTTTATTCCCATGAAAAACAAAATGCTAAAATTTATGCTGGTAAAGGTCATGTACACAGTTACTACATTTTTGTTTGCCATCCAAATCATGTACCACCAGGTGGCTATGTGGATTCTCAAGGCTCTTTAGCAGAAAGTGATACATCAATTGAATATTAACAGGGATTGTACATCTGTGGTGGGACAGGAAAAGTTACCTTATGTTACATATTTGAAATACATGAGTGTAATAGTAACTTCAAATATCTGTGGTGGGACAGGATAAGAGTTACCTTATGTTAGGTATTTGAAATACATGAGAGTAATAGTAACTTCAAATACAGTGAAATAGAGCACCCACTGTGGAGGTCAATAGATAATCTAACAAGTATAAAGAATTACATCAGTTAACAGGCAAGTGCCAATGAAGTATGCAAGCCAGAGGTCTTACTGGTAGCAAATAAAAAGTCCTTCTTTCCCAATTTGAGAGAGAGAGAGAGAGAGAGAGAGAGAGAGATCTTAACATTTATTGTCCACTCCCCAAATTGCCTCAATCATCAGGACTGGGTCAGGCAGAAGCTGGGAACCCATAACTCCATCTGGGTCTCCCACATAAGAGGCAGGGGCCCAAGCACCTGGGTCAAATTATGCTGTCTTCCCAGGTGCATTAGCAGGGAGCTGGGTTGGAAGTGGAAGAGCCAGAAGTCAAACCCGTGCTCATATAGGATGCTGGTGTTGCAGGCAGCAGCTTAACCAGCTGTGCCACAATGCCATCCCCATATGTATTAATCTCAGCACTGACTTCAATTTGCTGATGTCTATAACCCAGTGTTCACTAATCATATCTCTCTCTAACAGAAAAACAATACAGTTCTAAGGACTGTTTGCATAATATCAGATTTAGTTCATCCCACTAAGTGTGCTATGTCTGTTTGGAAGTATTCAGCATCTCTGTTTTAAATATTTAACTTTTCTTTCTAGGAATTCTGACTGTTTAATTTAGCTTTCCAGCTTAATATAATGATGGTGTCTATTTGTCATTACAAAGCATAACAGAGACAGATAGTAAAGGGATAGTATTTTTTACAGGAAAACAGACTCTGAAAAACATTTGGGAACCTCTATAATCTAGTTCTTATGCAATACATGGAATTCTCCCAACAGGGTTGCTGCAAAATCCTATGTTTTGCCCCATTCACTTTCTCTCTGTTCCTCATTTTAGATGTAATAAATTGCCTTTTCCCCACCATTGCTGTCCCCCATTGACCAAGAAGTGATTCTGCTAAGACATAGCCTGAGCTATACTGTTTGGACTTTCAGCCTTTCAAAGTGTAAGCTAAATAAACTTTTTGTCCTTGTGAACACATTCACTTTGTGAGCACTTATTATAGTGTTAATCACTATAGTGTTAATCATGGGCTTTTATAAGATGTCCTATGTCAAGTTTAGAAAGTGATATTAGTTTATGCAAATATTATATTACATATGGAACTTGAGCTTGTTCTAATGCACAGCTACAGCTATAAGATTATCCTGCTTTTTATTTTTATTATTAAACTGCAGCACATTTATTCATTTTGAAAGTTGATAAATTTCCTAAGGTAAATTATTTGTGATTTGATGTATTTGACAGAGAGAGAGAGAGAGAGAGAGAGAGAGAGAGAGAGAGAGAGAGAGAATGCTGGTGAGGGCATATCTTTTTCTATATTCGTGAGGAATACTGCTCTGCAGATTTTCTTTATCATAAAAAAGCTGCTTCTGGTTTTGGTATCACCATAATGTAGGCTTTATTAAAAGAGTTGGCAAGTTTTTCCTCATCTTTTAATGTCTGAAAATATTTTGTGGGATTTTAAAAGATTTTATTTATCTATTTGAGAAATAGAGTTAGAAACAGAGGGAGAGACAGAAAGAAAGGTCTTCCATCCACTAGTTCACTCCCAAAACGGCCACAAGGGACAGAGCCAGGCTGATCTGAATCCAGGAGCCAGGAGCTTTGGCTGGATCTCCCACACAGGTGCAGCTGCCCAAGTACTTAGGCCATCCTCTACTGCATTCCTAGGCCATAGCAAAGAGCTGGATCAGAAGAGAAGCAGCTGGGACACGAACGGGTGCCCATGCAGGATGCTAGCACAGCAAGCAGAGGCTTAGCCTACTAATCTACTAGTCACAGCACTAGCCCCAGTGCATTTTTTTTAGTTGGTAGATTTCTCCATAGAAGTCATTTTGACCTGGGCCTAAGATTGCTGGAAGGGTTTTGGAATTGAATACATTATTTTCAGTAGTTACAACAGTACTTTGTTCCTCCATTTCTTCTTAAATATGCTTTGGCAGTTTTTATATTTCAAGGAATGCTTTGTTTCACAAAACATATTCAATGGATTGGCATAGCATCATTAATAATGACCCCTTGTGACCTTATTTCTCTCTGTAAAATTTCTTATGATTCACCCTTTTCATTTCTTTTTTTTTTGGAAAATCATGTCTTCTCTGTTTTTTTTCCTGATCAACCTTATTAAATGTTTTTAAATTTTAATGATATTTTACAAAGAAAACTATTGATTTAATTGATTTTCTCTATCACTTTTATGTTTATAAATTAATTTATTTCTGCTTTTGTCTCTATCTCCTTTCATTTTCCTGTATTTAATTTGGACCTGTTTCTCTAGTTTTGAAGTTTGTAATGTTTTTAAAAAATAAAAATTAGACAAATTTAGATACTAAAGTTTAGATATAGATTCAGTGATGAATACTATTACTGCTAATTACATGGGACAGTTCATTTTCTTTTTCTCTAAAATTTCTCCAGTTATTCTAAACTCTACATAAAGATCTTCAGCATGCTTGGGGAGGCTCAATGTCTCTTTCTATGTATCTGAGGAGTCCAGCAATGAATTATAGACAGTCCCTGATTCATGATGATTCAACTTACAATTTTTCAACTTTACACAAGTGTGAAAGCCATATGCAATTGGTAGAAAATCTACTTTGATTTTCAAATGTTAACCTTTTCCTGAGCTAGCAATACATGAAAAGATATTCTCCGGTGATACTGGGCAGTGGCAGTGACTCAAAGCTCCGTTCAGCCATGTGATCCCAAGGGTAAACAACCAAGTGCTCTCTAGGGCACTACACTGCTAATTATGATGTTCAGTTGGTTATGTATATTAAACATGATGTTTTCAGGATATGCTGGATTTATTGGCAAATAACCCTGACATAAGTCAAGGATTATGTGTATATATGAATACACATGCCAAAATTATTAACTTAATAGTTCTCAAAATAATTGGTTTGAATACCATATGTGTTATCTTCCATATGTGAAATTAAAGTATTTCCTTTCATGGAGTAAAAGTTTTTATATAGTATATGCATAAATTTATATTTATATATATATATGTCGTATATTATGTGTGTGTGCATGAGTGCTCTGGGAATAAAAAAACAGCTTTAGGGCTTAAAGAAAGCCTTGGTGAATAAAAATCCTAAAATACTGAAATGGCTTGAGAACCCAAGCCTTCATACATGTGGTCCTGTGTTTTTCCTTTTTTTCCCCTAAACATTTATTTACTTATTTGGAAGTCAGAATGACAGAGAGAAAGGAAGATACAGAGGCAGTAAGAGAGAGAGAGAGAACTTCCATACACTGGTTCACTCCTCCAAATGCCCCTAACAGCAGAGGATGTGTCAGACTGAAGCCAGGAGTCTGGAAATTCATCTGAGTCTCACATGGGGATGGCAGGAACCCAAGTACTTGAACCAGCATCCACTGCCTTCCCAGATGCATTAGCAAGAAGTCTATTTTAATGCAGAGGAGCTGGGACTGGAGCCAGCACTCCTATATGGAATGTGGGTGTCCCAAGCAGCAGCGTAACCCCCTGCACCACAATGTCTGCCTCTTTTGCTCATCTCAATTTATAAATGTGTACCTTTCACTGCATGATCAATCATTGGACTGAACAGAGTGCGCTCTCAGATGCTCAGAGATGGTATTTGAGCCATTTAAACTTCAAACCTCATGACAGTAACTTGACAGAAGTATAGCTTTATTCTGAACCAAAAACAAAATAAATGTTACTCCATGTGAACTAAATTTGTACTCATAGACAGTACTGATGATTTTACCATATTTATCTTGAGCAGTAAGCAGAAAATTCAGAAACTACTCTGCCTGCATCCTATTTCTAATGAGGAAAGGACAGTGTTTCAGGGCCAGGGCTGTGGTGTAGTAGGGTAAGCCTCTGCCTGCAGCACTGACATTCCTTATGAGTGCCAGTTCAAGTTCCAGCTGCTCCACTTCCAATCAGGCTCCCTCCTAAAGGCCTAGGAAAACAGTGAAAGATGACCCAAGTACTTGTTCCCCTGCACCCGCATAGGAAATCCAGAAGAAGCTCTGATTCTATCTTTGGATCATCCCAGCCCCTGCCATTGGGGCATTTGGGGAGCTAACCAGCAGATGGAAAAATCTTATCTGTCTCTCCCTCTCTTTGTAACTCTGCTTCTCAAATAAATAAATCTTAAAAAAAAGATAGTGTTTTACTTTGCAACTGCCAATTGATAAAAACATGCAAAAATCCTAAAAATTTATTCTTAAAAATATAATTTTACATATAGCAAATTTTGAACTTGCAGTAGGTATCCATTAAGAGAAAAGTTTCAGATGGATAATATAAAATTTAAGATAAAACTTGAAAATTTGTGAGAGAAATATTGGTAAACGTGAAAGAGGTACTTTTAAATAATAGCGGAAGCAAAACACTTTTTTCATTTTTCTTAAGTTTGAAGCGGGGCTTTAAGTATGTGGGATAAATTCTAAAATAATGTCAGTGATCTTGAAAACCACCGAGACCAATTTATTAAGATGTTGCCTTTTTAACTTAAAATAAAATTATTTCATGGTGTTGAAGATGCTAAATAATGTAAAATTGGAGAATAGAATAGATAATAACCCTTCTGATAATGTATATTATTTTAGTTATAAGCTTTACATTTATTTCACTAGTAAATATGTGTACTATAATAATTTATAAAAATGTATAGCTTGTAAAAAACATTAAGTTTTAATGATAATATTAGCATGAGTTTATGTTGTGGTGGCATTTCTGAAGTAATATTTAAATAACTACCTTTGATTTTTAACATATAAAAAGAAATGCAAGGCCAGCACTGTGGCGCAGTGGGTTAACGGCCTGGCCTGAAGCACCAGCATCCCATACGGGCACTGGTTAAAGACCCGGCTGCTCCATTTCCCATCCAGCTCTCTGCTATGGCGTGGGAAAGCAGCAGAAGATGGCCCAAGTCCTTGGGCTCCTGCACCCATGTGGGAGACCTGGAAGAAGCTCCTGGCTCCTGGTTTTGAATCAGCACAGCTCTGGCTGTTGGGGCCAATTGGGCAGTGAACCATCGGATGGAAGACCTCTCTCTCTCTCTCTCTCTCCTCTCTCTGGGAAACTCTGACTTTCAAATAAAAATAAAGAAATCTTAAAAAATGCAATGGATTTGATCAGTCTACAATTTTAAGCTTGATATTTGCTACTAGTATTTTGTTCACATGTAGATAGTTCGGGACATAACATTACCTATTGTATTGTCTGATCTTCTACTAATATTAAATTACAATCTATCTGTGTTAGTCATTGTGATTATTTCTACTTTTTGTCTAAAAAAAGTATTTCTACACAAATAAATATTTTAAAGTTAAAGTTAAATATATTGAGTGTCTTTGTGTTTTTGTGTTTTTGCATACATGCAAGAAAGTTATCTCTAAAGAGTCTCTTAAATAATAAGAACCTACTAGAATGATTAGCATAAATGAAGCAGATAAGATTTCTGCAAAGCTCAAATCATAAATTCTTCCAGTTTTTGCTCAGTACTACTCTGTTGCTGCCATGCAGGTCTTTAAAATCCCTTTAAATATATATATATATATATATATATATATATATATATATATATATATATATCTGAGGTTGCATTTCCCAACTAAAATGGCTGAATTTCTCTTCATTTAATTTAATGCTTAATTTACTTTATTGGAACAGAATAGTTTGCAAATATAATAAACAAAAATGAATTAACAACTCCATCACACAACAGCAACCAATGTTATTTTTGTTTTTATTGGCATGTGTAACTGTTGTATAAAATGACTCCATCTAAAAGTAGATAAAATAAAATTTATTATTGAACGACAGAGGTGCTAGAAGCAAACCAGGGACTACAACACCACCAGGTGTCAGGAATTATCAACAGTATGATTAGAAAAATAAGAATCCATTTTCTCATTTACATTTCTTCTATCAGTTGTTGGTGTTGCTGTTTTTTCTTGCTCCAAACATTATCTTAATTTCTCATTTTACATACAGGATATGAACACTCAGCTATTTTAGAGATTATTATACAGGGAATAAGGCAACTAGTGCATATGAACTGGCTCTGTTACAAACATCAGAATACCAAAGAAAGAAAATCAGACTGTCTCAGCCTAAAAAATGTCCCTACAGGGATCACTTTTCAGTTAAAATTTAAACACCTAAGAATAATTGTGTGTTAATTACAGAGTTCAACCACTAGTACTAGAACAACAACAACAACAAAAAAACTAAAATGGATAAAGTATTACATTGTACATCAACAGTCAGGACAAGGACTGATCAAGTCACTGTTTCTTATAGTGTCCATTTCACTTCAACAGGTTTCCCCTTTGGTGCTTAGTTAGTTGTCACCAATCAGGGAGAACATATGATATTTGTCCCTTTGGGACTGGCTTAATTCACTCAGCATAATGTTTTCCAGATTCCTGCATCGTGTTGCAAATGACCGGGTTTCATTTTTTTGACAGCTGTATAGTATTCTATGGAGTACATGTCCCATAATGTCTTTATCCAGTCTACTGTTGATGGGCATTTGGGTTGGTTCCAGGTCTTAGCTTTTGTGAATTGAGCTGCAATAAACATTAATGTTCAGACAGCTTTTTTGTTTGCCAATTTAATTTCCTTTGGGTAAATTCCAAGGAGTGGGATGGCTGGGTTGTGAGTAGGGTTATATTCAGGTTGCTGAGGAATCTCCAGACTGACTTCCATAGTGGCCTGACCAGTTTGCATTCCCACCAACAGTGGGTTAGTGTCCCTTTTTCCCCACATCCTCTCCAGCATCTATTGTTGGTAGATTTCTGAATGTGAGCCATTCTCACCGGGGTGAGGTGAAACCTCATTGTTGTTCTGATTTGCATTTCCCTGATTGCTAGTAATCTTGAACATTTTTTCATGTGTCTGTTGGCCATTTGGATTTCCTCTTTTGAAAAATGTCTATTGAGGTCCTTGGCCCATCTTTTAAGTGGGTTGTTTGTTTTGTTGTTTTGGAGTTTCTTGATTTATTTGTAGATTCTGGTTATCAACCCTTTATCTGTTGCATAGTTTGCAAATATTTTTTCCCATTCTGTCGGTTGCCTCTTCACTTTCTTGACTGTATCTTTTGTAGTACAGAAACTTCTCAATTTGATGCAATCCCAAATGTTAAGTTTGGCTTTGACTGCCTGTGCTTCTGGGGTCTTTTCCAAGAAGTCTTTGCCAGTACTTATATCTTGCAGGGTTTCTCCAATGCTCTCTAATAATTTGGTGGTGTCAGGTAATAGATTTAAGTCTTTAATCCATGTTGAGTGAATTTTTGTGTAAGGTGAAAGGTAGGGGTCTTGCTTCATGATTCTGCACGTGGAAATCCAATTTTCCCAGCACCATTTATTGAACAGACTGTCCTTACTCCAGGGATTGGTTTTGGATCCTTGATCAAATATAAGTTGGCTGTAGATGTTTGGATTGATTTCTGGTGTTTCTATTCTGTTCCATTGGTCTATCCATCTGTTTCTGTACCAGTAACATGCTGTTTTGATAACAAAATAAGCGAGTGAGGAGATGTACAATTTTGGACATGCTCAATTGGACTTGCCCCAAATGGTGGAGTTAGAAACGTACCAGGGGATTCGAATACAATCGCATCAAGACTGCATGTACCAATTCCATCTCACTATTCCAAGGGATCAATTTCAGTTCACAATTGATCACACTGATAGGTCTAAGAGTCAAAGGGATCACACAAACAAGACTAGTGTCTGCTAATACTAACTGATAGAATCAAAAAGGGAGAGAACAATCCAACATGGGAAGCGGGATACACAACAGACTCATAGAATGGCAGATGTCCTAAATAGCACTCTGGCCTCATATTCAGCCCTTAAGGCATTTGGATCTGGCTGAAGATCCCATGAGAGTATTTTAGGCATGGAAAGCCCAGACACTCTGGAAAAAAAAAAAAGAAGAAGAAGAAGACCTAAATGAAAGATCTCTGCAAGTGAGATCTCAGTGGGAAGAACGGGCCATCAAAGGAGGTACCTTTCTCTGAAGGGAGGAGAGAACTTCCATTTTGACTATGACCCTGTCGGAATAAGATTGAAATCGGTGAACCCAAAAGGCTTCCATAGCCTTGGCAACTCATGAGTAGAGCCTAGGGAGATTACTGACGCCATAAACAAGAGTGTCAAATTGTTAAGTCAACAACAGGAGTCACTGTGTACTTACTTCTCATGTGGGATCTGTCCTTAATATGTTGTCCAATGTGAAGTAATGCCATAACTAGTACTCAAACAGTATTTTTACACTTTGTGTTTCTGTGTGGGTGCAAACTGATGAAATCTTTACTTAGTATATGCTGAATTGATCATCTGTATATAAAGATAATTGAAAATGAATCTTGATGTGAATGGAATGGGAGAGGTTTGGGAGATGGGAGGGGAGCGAGTGGGAGGGAAATTATGGGGGAGGGGGAGCCAATGTAATCCATAAACTGTACTTTGGAAATTTATATTTACTAAATAAAAAAGTCCCTACAATAATATTTTTATAATTGTTATGAGTGTTAGGAAACTGGCGCAGTTTTATCTATGGCACGATCTACACCCTGATTTATATCCTAGGCCCTGGTTCTCGCCGCCATTGCTGGAAGCCAGGTAGCCACATGGCCCAAACACTGGTGTCAAGCTCCACCCCCATCCTAATGGGATTCGCTGCTCCTGCTTCCCTGCATGCCCGCCGGCAAAAATTTTTAAAAGGACTTGTTCCTGAACATGTGACTCTCTCTCTAGCCGCCTCCTCTGGTCTCCTCTCTCTCGCTCTCTCTTCTCTTGTCTCTCTCTTCTTTCCTCCTAGGTCTTCTCCTCTCTGTCTCTCCTCTCTGTTACACTCTCCTTCTCTCTCTTTGTTCCCTTTTTGCCCCTTCCCTTTGGTCTGCTGGGTTTTCCCCAATAAACCCTTTCCCTTACTCCGGTGTTTGGTGTGCTTTGTGACGGGCTAACAATGTGTACACATCATATAATGTCCTATCAGGTTAAATATATTTATATGTTGAAATACTTAATTTTTGATAAAAATTCTATTATCTAATTCATTTTGATTTTTTAAAGATAAAGTTACAGTACATTGATGTTGCTATCTTCACACTAATGTGCAATACAACCCCAGAGTATCTTATACCTATGTAGCTATAACCTACACCCATTAATAAATCTTCCTTCATCCCTCCTTGCTTCCCTCCTCAGCCTCTGGGATGTTAGGTGAAATATGCCAAGCACAGAAGGACAAGTATGCATAATCTTACTCCAATGTGTAGTCCAAGAAAAAAAGATCAAGGTTTTTTATAGAAATTAAAAGTACAGTGATGGATTCCACAATAATTTGAATCAATTCTATCATATCTTCAGAGGCTTCGGTGTAAAATTGAGCAAATTATTTATGTTCGTCTGTCTTCTTTCTGATTGATAAAATGGAAATCATGGAGCAGGCATTGGACCTAGCAGTTAGATGCTGAAAAATATGCCCATATTCTATATAAGAGTCCATGGATTTATTTATTTTGAGTGTATGGTTTTAAATCTGAGCTCTGGCCCCCAACTCTAGCTTCCAGATAAAGTACCTCTTGAGAGGCAACAGTGATGGTTCAAGTATTGAGTCCTTTCAACTCCTGTGGACGATCTGGATTGAGTTCCCCATTCCTGGCTTCAGCCTGGCCTAGCCTCGGCTGTTGAGGACCCAGGGCAATAAACCAATGCAAACTCTTTCTCTCTCTCTCTCTCTCTCTCTCTCTCTCTCTTTCCCCCACCCCTGTTGGGTTTCTCTCTCACTCTTTCTCAACCCTCCTTCTCTCTCTTAATACCAAAGAGGATAATAATCAGACCTCCCACAACTGTTGTAAGAACTTAGTAAGATTACACATTTAAGGAATCTAGCAAAGTGTCTGGTATAGAGTAATTACTAATTAACTATTAATTCCTATTTATCTACATTTAATTGTGTACATTATTATTGTTTTTGAAACTCTACCCTCTGAAATTGGATACATGAATTCATATCCCAGCATTATAATTTATACTTGCTAAAGATCGCAGCACAATCTTGAGAAATCTATGTATTCTATATAATCATTAAAACTCATGTCTGTATGTTGAAGGAGAAAATAATCTCTTTCAATGAGATGACATTTATTAGTATTTCTTTGATTATAGTTCCTTTTCTTTCTTCTGATGGAGTTGATCTCTCTTAAACACATAGAATGTCGTGCCTAGATAATTTGCCATTGTCTATCCCTGGCTAACTCAGATTCATTAAGGGTGGCAAAGGAGATACATGGTGAGGAAAGACCTGTCTCAGGGTGGGACAATTGCTTCCTGTCTGTTTATCACAAGCCGGAAGACACTACTAGGAAAGGTACAAAGAAACTGTCAAACTTTTTTCAGAGATTCATTTCGAGATGCTAAGCCAGGATTTGCTAATGCTGATTAAGCTTTTCTAACTCTAGTTATTACTGTTTAAAATTACTATCAATTCTGACGTAATGCTTTCTGTCAGTCTTGATTTTGGGTGTTGTGAATCTTTTTAGTCTGTTGATCTGTGTTTTCATTTTAGTTAAAATTTGAAAGGTGAAAAAATATACACAGCTACCCAAATTCTATTCCAAGACAGCCCCTTTGAAAGATTTTTGAAGTCACTATTTCTTCATGAGTGCATTTAAAAGAGTCCATTATTAGTGATTACCAAATTTTAAAAGTCTTCCTGTTGATGATTCTTTCAGCATATTTTGAATAATTTTAGATTTAACAGGGCTTTTATTTTTGCCATCAAACATATAATGCCTAGGGCAACAGATTATCAAATAATAATCATCAATATTTAATGGGAAAATGATATGTAGTGCTTATATGATATGAGCTTATTGTTTTTATTCAGAAGATATTCCAAAAATGACTGGAAACTTTGTGTTGAGAGACTGTCTGGCTGAGGTCTGTGAAAGTTGCTATGGAGGGATAAGGGAACCTCCTGGGAAAGACAATGCCCCCTTATTAGTACACGTGTCACATTCAGCAACATTCTGCATGCTGGCTGCTGAGCTCCCATCTGCTAGATCTCAACAGAATGAACAAAAACTAAAGACCTGAGTAAATCCTTTTTTTTGCAATTAGCTTGCAAGATAAATAAAAATAAAAGATATTTTCTTCCTATTACATTACTTATATGTGTCCTACTCGGACATACCACATCTTATATAAAATGCTTTCAACTACTATACTTTATTACTTGAATTGCCTTAATTATTTGACATCTTTAAGATAACTAATATACATACTTCAAATATACACCATGGCCCTTAATCATTCAACAAGAAGCCTTTTTATTGGCTTTGCATCTCTAAGTTTTCAATAGAACTGTATTCGGTCTACGTGAGAGAATTATTATTTGGTAGTTATCCTTGGAAATGCAGTATTCCTCTTACATAATGCTTCAAACAATGGATTTTCTGTTTACAAAATATTAACATTTGCATATACATCACATGAAAAATGAAATATTTGCTTCAGAAAGTACTATTAGAAAGAATTCCAAAAAAAATGATATCTGGGAAATTAAGATAGAAAGAAATTTATTAAATTCCAGGAAGATTAAAGGAAATGTGCCTCAGGTACTCAAATTCTTAATGAGTAGTATAGTAATCTTCTGCTTTTAATATATTTTTACCTGACAGCTAAAGTAACACTGATTTACTCCTATATCTTATGTGAGCTCTTGAAATGTTTATACAATGCATACTTTATTTAAGATTGAATATATAGTAGAGATGCTTTGACATGAATGGAACTAAAACCATAAAAAATTTCACACAGAGAATTAATATATCTTTGAGTTATGGCCCATTGTGCTATAAAAAGAGATTTCTTTGATTGAATTACTCCCCTAAATATGAGACACTAGGAATTTAATGTTTTATTCAGTACATATGAACACTGTGCTGTCAGACACTTAGTCATGTACTGGGACTGCAAAAATAAATTAATACGTATGATAGATACTGTCTTTTTTTTTTCTTAAGGAGCCTAAAGCTAAGTAGAAGTAAAATAAAACAAGCACAGATAAATTGCTATACTAGATATATGGAGGAAAAACTCACTACATGACTGTGGTACTGATATTGGAGGATAGAAAGAGGACCCATCTTTGTCTGGAGGTTTCCAGTTTAGCACAATGGAAGAGGGCAATTTTAACTGTATCAAGAACAATAATGATTACTCAAGTGAAAAGTGCAGATGGGGGATATTTATTCTGAGAGAAGCTGTTTATTGGGACCCCAGATTTACCTGACTCTCTGCTTCTTTAACTTTCACTTCTGAAAACACATGTATTACATCTTCTAGATGGATAGAATCATCCAATAATTCATTTGGTCTGCAGAGTTGAAATGGTAAAGACTGAACCAAATGTATAATTCAACAGGGAATATGTGTGTATGACTAGAAAAATGTATAGTACATAAGTGCAACAAAGTAAAATCAAGTGTGTTTTGAAAATTTAAGGAGAGGTTTTGTGTGTGGGTGGGTGGGTTTTTAGAAGAATGAGAAAGAGAGCTTTATCTTTCAATTGCCAAGAATATGGTAGGTGGAAAAAAATCTAGCAGTCATTAATTCCTAGATGTTGTTTGAATCATTTAATGTTTTAAATTACTATTAAATGAGAAAATAAAGGAAAAATATTGGAGGAAACTTGTGGGGATTTTTTTTTTTTTGACAGGCAAAGTGGACAGTGAGAGAGAGAGACAGAGAAAAATCTTCCTTTTCCGTTCGTTCACCCCCCAATGGCCACTGGCTGCGGTGCTTCAGTGCTGAGGCCGGCACACCACGCTGATCCGAAGCCAGGAGCCAGATGATTGCTCCTGGTCTCCCATGCGGATGCAGGGCCCAACAACCTGGGCCATCCTCCATTGCACTCCCAGGCCACAGCAGAGAGCTGGACTGGAAGAGGAGCAACCAGGACAGAATCCAGCGCCCCGACCAGGACTAGAACCCGGGGTGCCGGCGTCACAGGCAGAGGATTAGTCTATTGAGCCGCGGCGCCAGCTGGAAACTTATACTAAGTAAAAACACAATCTCGGAGTAGCAGGCGTATACAAATAGAAATCAGCGGGGTTTGTCTTGAGCTATTCCCTAAAATCACAGGAAAACTAGGCATGATATGATACATGGGCTTTAAAACTCCAAATATACATGGGGCTGGTGCTATGGTGTAGGGGGTAAAGCTGCCACCTGCAGTGCTGGCATCCCATATGGGTGCCAGTTCGAGTCCTGGCTGCTCCAGTTTGGATCCAGTTTTCTGCTATGCCCTGGGAAAGCTGTGAAAGATAGCCCAAGTCCTTGGGCCCCTTCACCTGAGTGGGAGATGGGAAGAAGCTCTTGGCTCCTGGATTTGGATCCGTGCAGCCATTACAGCCAATTGGGGAGTGAACCAGTGGATAAAGGTCCTCCCTCTCTCTCTCTCTCTCTGCCTCTCTTTCTCTCTGTGTAACTCTTTCAAATAAATAATGAATAAATCTTGAAAAAAAACATACTCTCAGAAAGAAGCACAATTGATGACAATATAAAAGTTCAGAAAAGTTAGTATCAAGATCTGGTGCATCTAGAATTTTTATTGTAGGCTTTGTCAGAAAGTGCTGAGGTCATCACATGGATGGTTTACAAGTTTACAGAAGCCCTATCTGCAAGTACGGTAATCTACCACTGGACTAGACTGGAACTTCCTTATTCTGATTATGTAGTCAGTAAATAAATACTGAAGCATTTATTGGATTAGCCCCAATACAATAGTTGATTAAAGAGTCATTTAAAATATTCTATTAGATATCATCATTTGATATTTTCTTTCCCTTTATTTATTCAACATACAAACCTGTGTATATTGGATACCCACTATATAAACCATTTCCTCATTTTTAGTATTTGTATACTCTAGAATCATAAAGGTACACGGAATGAGAGAAAGTTAGAGAACATTTTATCACGTCTTTAAATTATCAGACGAAGGAATAAAAATTCAAAAACACAAGTTTTTATGAAGTCAACACAGCTCCTGGACTCTGGTCTCCTAAATGCTAATTAATATCATCTGCAAACTTATCTTCTTTCTATATCTATCAAGTCAAGTTCTTCACTCCCTACTTTGTACTAACTGGTACTAAGAATCAACATTTACTAATCTGACTGAAAACGTTCTCTGGTACATGATTGTTGTGTTCAAAACCAAACCACACTTAGTAGATGCCGGACTTAAGCTTAGTCAGTCTTTGGAAGAAGAGGGAATTGTTGTAGAAATAGAACTCAGTAAGACATCTTGTAGGTTTACACAAATTTTTAAGAAAGTATAGGTGGAATAATACTAAATCCGTGGAATTTGAGACAGATTAGCACTACCAATGGCAATTTAACTGATACATGAAGGAAGGTTTAGGATAGTAGTTAGCAAACTACTATTTTTTTATGATTCACAAACTAAGAATGATGTTTACATGTTTAAACATAACAAACAGATTTATACTAAATTGATCTTCTGTATATAAATAGAATTGAAAATGAATCTTGATGTGAATGGAAAGGGAGAGGGAGCGGGAGAGGGGAGGGTTGCGGGTGGGAGGGAAATTATGGGAAGGGGAAGCCATTGTAATCCATAAGCTGTATACTGGAAATTTATATTCATTAAATAAAAGTTAAAAAAAACATAACAAACAAAAGAATAGTGTTTTATGACATGTAAATGTATGATATTCAAATGCCAGAGTCTATCAATATAGTATTTTTTAAGCACACAGCCAGACACACTCACTTAAGTGTTTTTCAAGGGTGCTTTTGTACTGCACTGCAGGGTTGAGTGCTGGCAGCAGGAACTGCCCATGGAGTCTAAAATATTTACTGTCTTACCCTGCACAGCAGGAATGGGAACAAACTAAACCATGCCTTTTATCACAAGGTAGATGTGTATCCTGATTCAGGCTTTTGATCTTCTCATAGACAGGGAGCTAACAGAAGAGGACCTCTGCACCAATCACAGATGACATTTTGAGTATCTGTTCCAAAATGTGACAGATATAAGAGCAATGGATATGCATTTTGTCATCAGTAGGGATGTGCACTTTGTCATCTGTTGAGGAGTGATTATAATTTCACTACCAGTATTTATATGTAAATGTGGGAATTTGTGTGATATTTAGGAATATAGTTCAGAATATTTAAAATACATAAATGTTGAAAATTTCCAAGAAATGAGAAGAAAGTTTAGTAATTTAATAAGCAATATCATTAAATTTTCTGGATCCAGTGTTCTACAGCATGTCAGTAAAAAAATAGTTAATTTACAAGACAAATTGAAGAGCAAAAAAGCAAACCGACTACAGATTTCAATGCTAGCATGTAGAGCTATATATAATCAATTATCTTCAGAGACTTAGGAGTTATGATTAGTAGCTTTAGTGTGTTCTAAGATGTCTTTTTAAATCGTCTTTATGAGTTTTTGAAAATCAAAGGTTGGACCAGTTTTAAATAAAACATTCAACCTTTAATATTTGAATCTGTGTCCTCCAAATTTATTTTAGGAAGAAAGTAATTCCTTTTTCTTTTAATAATATTTCTATTATCTTTCCCTTTACTGACAGGAGAAATAGATACACAGTAAAAAAGTGTTAAATTTTAAGTGGATATTGGTAAGAACAATTTTATGTAATTGAAAACTTTGTTAAAAAATAAGCAACCTAATCTACAAGTTTTTTCAATGCTGAACACCCAAATCAGTTACAATAAACAGCATTTTTATTTTTAATTAATGAAAAAAAGTACATATTTATGGGGCAGTATGTGATGTCTCAAACACAGATATTTTGTGTAATATTCAAGTCAGGGTCAACACACTTGTTTCCTCAAACATTTATTAACACTTTATGGTGAATTCATTTAAAATCCTCTCTTCTGTACTTTTCAGAAAAATACAATATTGTTATCCATAGTCACCCCATTGTGCAATAGAAAAGCACAGCATCTAAATCCTGCCATTTACTATCCATTAACTCCTGCTCTCTCCAGCCAGGGATAGCCACAATCCGAGTTAATGTTTCTATGAGATGAATTTTTGTAGATTCTTTATATGATTGAAATCATGCAGTACTTGTGTTTCTGTGCCTAGATTATTTCACTTAGTACAATGATCTCTCTCCTGATTCATCCAAGCTGTCACACATGACAAAATTTCATCTTTTTACATGGTTGAATATTTTTCCACTGTGTATATGTAATGCATTTTCTTTATTCATTCATCATATGCTTGACACTTACGTTGCTACCATTTTTTGTCTATTGTACATAGTGCTGCAACAGACATGGGAGAACAGATTTTTGTATACTATTTTAAGATTCTCAAATATTACTGTTTTTAAAATGTCCTCCTTAGTTTCAAAAAGCTTGCAAATTAAATTATTTTGTTTTTTAAATTTTTTTATTAAACTTTTATTTAATGAATATAAATTTCCAAAGTATAGCTTATGGGTTACAATGGCTTCCCCCCTCCCATAACTTCCCTCCCGCCCGCAACCCTCCCCTTTCCCGCTCCCTTTCCCTTCCATTCATGTTAAGATTCGTTTTCAATTCTCTTTATATACAGAAGATCAATTTAGTATAAAGATTTCAACAGTTTGCACCCACATAGAAACACAAAGTGAAACATACTGTTTGAGTACTAGTTATAGCATTAAATCACAATGTACAGCACATTAAGGACAGAGATCCCACATGAGGAGCAAGTGCACAGTGGCTCCTGTTGTTGACCCAACAAATTGACACTCTAGTTTATGGCGCCAGTAACCATCCTAGGCTGTCGTCATGATTGCCAAGGCTATGGAAGCCTTCCAAGTTTGCCAACTCTGATCATATTTAGACAAGGTCATAAAAGACAGAGTGAGGATAGTAACCAATGATCCTAAGAGTGGCATTTACCAGGTTTGAACAATTATACAGCATTAAGTGGGGAAGAGGACCATCAGTACACACAGGTTGGGAGTAGAGCCATTGGTGGTAGAGTAGAGGTTATAATTACAAAGGAATGAGGCCCAAGTGCACTAGACAGGGCCTAGAACAAAGGACAGAGTCATTATTAGAAGAGCTAAGAAAGGTGCTGTCTAAGCTACAATTAAGTTTTCTGATTGAGAGGCAAATAGAACCTGATAGAAGGGGCTTGATCATAATCTGGTGGGCTTTAGGCCTTGTAAGTTAAGAGGCCCAGACCTATCTATCTCTTCACATGGGGTATATCCTAAGGGAGGTGTGAACCTCCTAGGGGAAGGCACCCTGTTGACTTTCATTACTTGGCTGGCCTGGGAGGAGAGCTGGCCAGGTAAAGGCAGGGGGCATCTCTAACAAGCAATTTACAGTTCTGCCTGCAATGTTGCTGACCCTACTTGACCATCCCCTCAGCTGCAGTGGTCACTTTGGAAGCTGGGCTGAGTGAAGGGCTTTTCAGCTTAGAGCCAATAAGATCTGTGGCTCTGACCTGGGCATCCTTCGACTCCAGGGCAGGTCCATTTCCAGGGATCCAACTCTTGGCAGAGCTGCCAGGGCTCTTCACAAGCTGACTTCTTCTGAAGCCCAGGCTTACCACATTGAAAGCCACTGCAGTGGACTGGCCTGTTGGGTCTCTTTGAGGCAGATCACTGTACAGATCAGCCATTAATAGGCCTGCCACCCATTGCTTCTGATGCCTAGCTTTCTTTTCCTCCTGGTTTGTGTTAAAGAAGACCAGAGGATGCAAGTCAAGGGAGTGCCCAAGTCCCATCTCTAATCTTCGCTGGCCTGAACTACAAGTCTATAGTCACAGGCATGTTCTGTAGTAGTTTTTCTAAGGTAGACAATGCCCATGAGGAAAATTATATTCTCACTTTAAAACTTTCTTTCCCTTTGGTCTGAAAGGGAGGTTTTTTCTACTTACTGTATACTTCACTGATGGCGAAGTGAATCTAGCTATGAGATTATTATTTAAGTTCTTATTTTGGCTATGCTTTTACAGAAAAATGTTAGCCATCTCTTTTATAAGGTCTAAAGATTAAATTGTGCATCCTACAGATTCCTTCATAATAGAATTAGTTTCCTACCTTGAAGAGAATAGAGAAATGAAAGAACAAGTTGGCCTTAGAATAGAGAAATGAGGGAGCAAGTCCTAGATCACTTGCTGACAATAGCAGCATCACATGAATACTTAGCAAACAGTTTCAACCATTAGATAACAACTTAAGAAAACATTTACCAGAAGGTCCAATGCCTTCTATAAATTTTAAGAATCATGTATTTGAAAACACCTCTTAAATATCTAACATGGTGTAGTTTGTTTAGCCAGTAAACTTAAGCACAACCATATAAAATGTTTTTAGTTTCTTTCTACCAACACGTTTAAAACAGATGATACACAGATTCAGGTCACACAAATTAAAATGTATCTTTGATTGATTTTAGCAGCTTAAATTTATGGACAATCTTATCTATAAGCCATTTAAAATAAAACTCTTAATAAAATTTCCCCATGTGGACATACAATATGTACACACATATAATATAGCATAATAGACCAATATAGCAATTTTAATAATAGCTTTTAAAATCTTTAGCTCTTTTTGTAGATTGCCAATTGATTTGAATTGCTTTTTCTTTTTAGTAACCTCAGTTAACCATACTTTCTCTCAGTTGGTACTGTTAATACATTATTGGCTTCATCTGTTTGCAGAGCCATCCCAAAGTACTGAATACAATAGAAGTGGCTGGAAAAAGTCCATAGGAACCTATAGGAGGACAGCTAAACACAGAACCAACAACACTTTAGTTTTATGAGCAGCACATCATATATAACTGTGGATGACAAAAGACTTTAAGTCGCCATGTTTAAAATTATAAACCCATGGGAGACCAGGATAAGCACCTGGCTCCTGCCATCGGATCAGCGCGGTGCGCCGGCCGCAGCGCGCTACCGCGGCGGCCATTGGAGGGTGAACCAACGGTAAAAGGAAGACCTTTCTCTCTGTCTCTCTCTCTCTCACTGTCCACTCTGCCTGTCAAAAAAAAAAAAAAAATTATAAACTCATCAACCAACAAGAGGCACTTGCTTACTTCACAGTATTTTTGAAAGCACCTGTAGGATTTTACAAGTATTTAACCCTTTAGGCCTCTGGGGCTTTCTCATTAAGATAACTATCATGTCTAGTAACACAAGATCATTAGACTTTTTAATTCTCAAACATTGTTAAATATAATATTTTTTTAAATTTTTTTTTATTTTATTTTTTTTTATTTTTGACAGGCAGAGTGGACAGTGAGAGAGAGACAGAGAGAAAGGTCTTCCTTTTGCCGTTGATTCACCCTCCAATGGCCGCCGCGGTAGCGCGCTGCGGCCGGCACACCACGCTGTTCCGATGGCAGGAGCCAGGTGCTTTTCCTGGTCTCCCATGGGGTGCAGAGCCCAAACACTTGGGCCATCCTCCACTGCACTCCCTGGCCACAGCAGAGAGCTGGCCTGGAAGAGGGGCAACCGGGACAGGATTGGTGCCCCAACCGGGACTAGAACCCGGTGTGCCGGCGCCGCAAGGCGGAGGATTAGCCTGTTGAGCCACGGCGCCGGCCTGTTAAATATAATATTGAATGACAAGTTACGGACACAGAACATGTAATACGTGATTCCATTTATCTGTGGTTCCAGAACAGAAGAAACTAATATAAATTCTATAAAAATGTTTTTCTCCTTTTCAAAGGTTGCCTCTGGAATACTTAACTAGGGAAGCTGAGAAGGTCGCTATATTAATGGAGTTGTTGTGAAGTGGATGTATACATTGTTAAAACTCATCAAATTGTACTTTTAAGATCTGTGTACTGGAACTGGCACTGTGACTTGGCAGGTTAAACTGCCACTTGCAACAGCAGCATTCCTTAGCAGAGTACCAGTTGGAGTCTCAGGACTTTCACTTTTGATCCAGCTTCTAGTTAATGAACTTGGGAAGGCAGCAGAAGATGGCCTGGGTGCTTGGGCCCCTGGCGCTCATGTGGGAGCAGCCAAGTGTAGTTCTTGCCTAGTGGCTTGGACCTGGCCCAGTCCCTAATTTCATGGCTATCTGGGGCAGAGAACCAGAGGATGGAATACCTGTTTCTCTAATTGTTTCTCCTTCTCTGACAGCTTGCCTGTCAAATAAATTAATAAATTGTTTTCAAAAATATCTATGCATTTCATTGTATGCAACTTTTACCTAAAAAATCATACTATAAATGAATATTGAACTAGAGCAATAAGCTTTGCCTTTTGACAGTAAAATCATCACACAATTCTTTTTAAAATGCCCATTTATGTGAAAGCACAGAGAGAGATTTAAAAAGAAAGTAATAAATTTCAGACAGGGAGAGAGAGAGAAACTTCCATCCATTTGTTTACTCCCCAAATGCCCACAACAGCCAGGAAAGACCAAGCCAAGCCAGGAGTTGGGAATTCCATCCAAATCTCCCAGATGGACAGCAAGAACTCAGGTCCTTGCACTATCATCCACGGCCTCTCAGGATGTGCATTAATAGGCATCTGGAACTGGAAGTTGAGCTGGGACTTGAACACAGGGTCTTGGAAATGTGATGCAGGTGTCCTAAACCATGTCTTAAGTGCTAAGACATTTTCACAATTCTTAAAGTCATATCTGCATTATATAGATTTGAATATTGAATGCATATATTTCAGATAGTGAAAGATATGCTTCTTAGTGATGTAGAGGTAGTGATAAATATGGAAAATTAAATGTAGATTTCATTAAATAGTAGTGGATCAGAACTGGAACAGAAACAATGGCATGCTGGTATCAATGCACACAAATAATGCCAACGTATTGGTTTCTTAGCATCATTCTCCACTGATGGAATTAGAGATAGTTTTGGAAAGGGAAAACCAATTGCAGATACTGAAGGGAGGATTATTAAATTGTGTGACAAAGAAGATCTCAAGTAGAAGGTGGCATTCAATCTGAGAAATTAAAGATGAACAGAAATTAATTATACAAGTATATAAAAATAATAATTATATAGACCAATGTCACAGGCAGTGGCATTGAAGAAACTTTGTTCCTTCGTATTTTCATCCTGTAATATGAAGATTGGAATCATCACTACTGAGTTAGAGAGTCATGGGGTAGAATGGGCATCTATCCCTATTCCAGAATAAAACTAGGACCTAAATTTGATCATTGTATTGTGAATGGGCCATTTGATATGTCTGCTTACAGTTAGGCTGTTTGTTGGTGAATACTTTAATGGAGTAAATTTAATACTCATAATAATGAAAAGAAAACAAAGTTCTTTATTATACAGTAAAAACCATATGCCAGTACTCATCCTTAGCCTATTTTGTCTATAGAGGAATATTTGACTTTAACAACAATCCGGTCCATTTTTATCAATGGGAATCTGGTGCACAGACTAGTTAATTAACTTATTCATAGTCACGCAGTAAATAGTTTATTTAGGATTGAAGCCAGATAATCTGGTATAGAGCCTCCATTCCTCACCAATTTATTGCACTATGCCTCTATGCCATGTGAATTTATTCTACGCAGTTATCTTTGTTGCCATTTATTGAAAATGACAAAAAGAGATTGATGGACCATTGGTTTCATTTCTCTTCTAATTTGCTTTTCTCTATAGATTTTGTATTTCTCAGGTTATTGGATCCCCAGCCAGCACTGGCATGCGCCAGTACTGCTGTTACAATGACTTCCATGTGGAAAATAAATTCTTTAAAATGTGTGAGATTACACAATGAAGTTTCTTTTTTCATCGCATAACTTGGTCTCTGTTGTTCCAGGAACATCTGCACTACTATGTATACCGTACGTATGTAGTACATCTGGACTACAGGAAATCAATACTTAAGAAACTTCAAAATAAAAACATATATTTTTCTGTAAAAATAAGGTAATTTCTTAGATTGTCTGCCCTCAGCATCCTCCAAAATGTGAAGAAAGATATTACATATTTTAAATTAATCTTCCTAACACTGATTTTAGAATTTGCTTAAAAAATGTAACCTACAAAATACATGCTTGTTCTAAAAATGCATGTTTCCTTTTAAATGTTTAATATAGACTTGAGTGCTCCCATTTGTTTTTTAGAGTGTTCTTCAGCTCTATGAATGTAATGCTGTAGCAACATGTCAATGTTAAGAAACTAATTTTTCAGTCTATTTCCCATATGCAGTTTTTTGAGGGTGGTTAACTGATCACTTCTCAGCTGTAATTTTGAGCTCCACTGAACTGTTATGGATGTTCCATTTTAAAAGAGAACATATGTGAACAGAACTGTTCCTGTTATGCTTGACTGATGTCACTGATGGCGTTCTAAATTCACATCTATGCCTCTAGTTATGAACTAATAGCTTTGATTATTTAGGTAAAGTCAGATCTTCAAATCCAATCTTGTTTGTCTAATTGAAAAGTGACTAAAAATGCATCTGCCACCATGCAATGCATATTTCTCTTTAGTTTAGAGAAATTTCATAGATAAGAGTGTTTGAAATTCTCAACATTAACCTAAACTGCATTATACACAGTCAACATTTAAATTAATGAATGATTATTTACTGATGCAAGGAAACAAGACAGTTTTCTCATAAAATACGGATATATTTAAAATAAATCTAATTTAAAATAATCTAATTATGCCTACGAATAGTATTACAGAATATCTTAAAAATATAATTCAAAGCCAGTTACTGTTCATGCAACTCCCATTGTGTCTGTAACCAACAGAAAAAATTCCAATGGAAAAACATGATGTCATAAAGGCAACATAAAAAATGATTTTTCAGAACCTGGTTCACACCTTAGCTCAATGAGTTGATCTTTAAATATTGGTTCCCACAATTGTAAAAACCTCCTACTTAACCATAGGATGTGTGAGGTTTAAATATAAAGCCATTTATGTGAAAATAGTCTATATTATAAAATGTCATTTGCATGTTACTTGATTGACAGAATACATTTTTCCTTGAGTGGTAATCAGTGAACAATGTAACAACAACAACAACAAAACTCTCACATGGCTAGGGGAAACAGAAGTTGCTTGTGAGTGAGCTTAAATCATAAGATAAACCTTACAAACAAAATACCAGTATTTCTAGCAAAGTTTCTGGACATAAATTCTAGGAAATTGTTAAGGCTTGGTACCGGATAGTGCCCTGAATTAGTCTTAGTGGCTGTATTCTGTCAGTTAAGTAACACACAAATGACATTTTACAATATAGACTATTTTCACATAAATGACTTTATTTAAACCTTGTACAACCCTTGGTTAATAATGAGGTTTTTACAAATGTGGGAATCAATATTTAAATATCAAGTCATAGGGGCTGGTGCCGTGGTGTAGTGGGTAAAGCCACCACCTGCAGTGCTGGCATCTCTTGTGGGTGCTGGTTCATGTCCCAGCTGCTCCACTTTCGATCCAGCTCTCTGTTAAGGCCTGGGAAAGCAGACGATGTCCCAATTTCTTGGGCCCCTGTACCAGGGTAGGAGACATGGAAGAAGCTCCTGGCTCCTGGCTTCAGCTAGGCAGAGCTCCGGCCATTGAGGCTATCTGGGGAGTGAACCAGCGAATAGAGGACCTCTCTCTCTCTGTCTCTGCCTCTCAGTAACTCTGTCTTTCAAATAAATAAATAAATCTTTAAATAAATGAAGTCACTGAGCTAAGGCATGTACTAGGTCCTGAAAAATCATCTTTTATGTTGCCTTTAATGACATCATGCTTAAGTTAACACCATATTTTTCTTAAATTTTATCAGCCTGATAAATCATATATATCTTCCTAGAAACATGAAATTGAAATAGTGAGCAGATGCTTTTCTAACCTGTTCCTATCTGTTTTATGGATATGCATTGAAGTATGCATTCATCTAATTCTAACAGGTCACAGATGTCCTCTTTCTTTTATAACTTTACAAATGAAATCAATTCACTGGATTACAGAAAAAAACAAAACATATCCTTTTCTAATTTTACACAATAGTTTATTTTTTCTTTCCTTATCATT
Organism: Lepus europaeus; assembly: GCF_033115175.1. Taxonomy (NCBI): domain Eukaryota; kingdom Metazoa; phylum Chordata; class Mammalia; order Lagomorpha; family Leporidae; genus Lepus; species Lepus europaeus. The sequence continues at coordinate 128,745,839 of NC_084827.1, forward strand.
ATTGCATGTCATAACACACTCTGTCTTTTCTTTCTATTTGAACTAAAATATAACCTTCATCAAGGTCGCTTTGAGAATATTGACCCCTACGTTTACTACCATTATTTCTCTTTACTAGTTATCTCTCTTGTTGTGCTCTTTATTATTTCTGTAGCATATTCAAAAAGCAATACATTCTTTTTGGAAATTGTAAACTTCAGAGAACTGTTTATACGTTACAACACATAAAATATCTTATTTAATTGCTGCCTCTAATTTCATAAATATATTTAAGAAGAATTTATCACTGCAGTAACGTAATATTGTATTTTCAATTAGACCACTATTTCAGTCCAGGTCTCATCTGGAAATATATAAAATATTTAAATTAGGAAAGGCAGACGAGCTTCTTTACAATGGAATTTTGTGCAAAGGTGTATGTAGGGTGAAGGCACACATATGATACAATAGGCTAATGCAGGGTTAACAGAGACAGAGCTCCTCAGTCAAACCTGAACGTGGAAGCAGCAAGAGTAATTACCAGAAACAGGACAGAGTGAGTTTTGTAGAACAGACCTCCTTGACAAGGAATTTGTGTCAAAGGACAAAGTTAGGTACATGGTGATCTTATGAGGAAGGGGTCAATGAAATAAATGCCTTGATCTCACTATCTTCCCTTTCTCTTACTTCCCACCTAAGTTCCCCATTGTCCCAAATTAATTGGAAGCCAGAGACACAGGTGTCATTTCTGTAATCAAAATCTGTAAACAAAACAGCCTTCTAAAGGAGAGAATAAGAAAAGGAAGAAATTATGGAAAGTATCTGGCACAGTCCATTCATCTCATTGTTACTCGTTTGTCTCAACAGACACAAATTCCTGCCATAATGCTTGTGAGAGAATGTAGATTCAAACACATACCGATTGAAATCTAAAATAGCATTTACAGTTGGTGTCCTTCATATAATACACTGGGAAAAGAAGAGAAACATTAATACAAGGCAAAGCCATTACCATTAGCCACGTTTATACTGGTCTTGGACTATTATGGCTGTCCCATTGCATTGCACGTTGTAAGTTCACATTGCCTTCTGCCAGCCCTTCAGCTGCGTGGTGCTTTTCATCCAGACCTTAAATTCTTCACAAGCTGAGTCCTTCAATCCAATTCAATTTATTGTAATTTATAATTTATCAGTAAATTTGAGAAAGATGTCATAAATAAAAGAACAGTAATTAATCCTCTTGGTTCCAAATTAGGCCTCTTTTCTCTCATTGTGGGATAGCAACATAATTTGCCACTTGTATCTTTTAGGATTTATCACTGGAAATGTCCACACTCCCCACACCCCAAGTCTGTTGGTTCAATGGCATGAGGAAAACAAAACAGCCCAGTAACAGATTGTGTTGCCTAGTAGCATCATCTGTGTCCCTTGGACAGAGACAATGTTGTGTATAGCACCACAGTGCTATGTGAGGCATTCTACAAATCCATGAATAATGGGGCTGGCAGAACACACTGTTCAAGGGATGAAAATGCATTCCATTTGGAATATTGAACTATATCCCTGGGACAACTAAGTGCTAAAAAGACAAAAGTTTCCCCATTCCATCATGGAAGGCAGATGATAAAATGTATCTGCTACCAGGTAATTATATGACCCCACAGGGCCATATTGACACTTACTGTTAAAATTAGCCAAATTAGTCACAGTCTGGTGAAGAGAAAGTAGTTGAACCTTTGCTTAGCCAACATCATTTTCACAATGGCCACTTTGTGTATGCTCTCATTGAGTAACAGTGGGGGATATGCTGATCAGAGTTCCTAGGACAGGCCACATTGCCTATTCCTATATTAAGAACATTGTTTCTTCTTAGAGGCTGTCTGGATATGCACCGATAATACCAACATACTCCATACATATTCTGTAAGGTTAACCCATCCCATTCCAATTTTGCTCTTCTTCCATTTCTAAGTAGTAAACCAGCCCCTGGCTATTATCCATAAACCACTTCAGAGCCACATCTTAGTCTCTGTGAAGTAGATGACTAGGTGCAAATAGGCTTGAGAGTCTCCAAAAAATAATAATAACAATCAGCAACATCCATGGGGAGCTGCAGCATTTGCTCTAATTTCTGATAAGCTTGGTTCCAATGGCAATGATGCAGATTCAGCTTTTATTTATTTATTTATTTATTTATTTTGCAAAACTAACAGTACATTGTGTTTCCTTTAAGGCGAGAAAAATCAGAAAGATAAAAGACTCAGGGAAGGCTATATTTTTTTTAACTGTTTAAGAAAACATTTATTAATCTTGTGCCCATGGGATCTGTGAGAGGGGTGAGCAATTCAGCAGTCAGATGAAAGAAAAAAAGAAGTTATTGAAGATTAGGAGCACAACTAGAGTAGAGATGAACAAAAAATAAAGTTAGTGGGAAAAGTAAAGAAATACTGTCAGGAAAATAATCTTTTCTCTGGATGGTGGGGGTGTCATCTGCTTATTTAAGTCTCCATAATTGTAGATTTTCTAATTTTTATCACTAGGTCTCTGATACTGTTTTCTCTTTAGCATGAAATAAGCACTCCAAAAGCAACACAAAAGTTTTATGGCTGTGGTATCAGATCAGTTTGAATATGAATCTTTCTCTGCTGATTTTCAAGTGAAGTCTTTTCTCTAAGTATAATACTACTGCCCAGTGCACTGCTTCAAAATCATGTAGCACTTCCTTGGCAAGAGAAGTCAGTTAGTAGAGGATAAAACTGGATCGTTTTGATTAGCCAGAGTAGAATGGGATAGGATCTTCTGCATTTTAATATATAAGAAATATATTTCTTCACTAATTCTGAGAATTTCTAGACCTTTTTATTTGAGTCATGAATGAATATCACAAATTTAAGAAGTGTTTAGAACTGGAGCTGAATTTTTTTTCAATTAATTTGTTGCCCATGTGTCATTCTGCATAGCATATGGATTTATTGCATGTAGAACTATGCTGTCATTGAAGAATTTCCATCTTAACACATCTTATTAAAAGTGTTGTAGTTATTATAAGGATTGACGAGGGAGGAGAGTCACTAAGGATAAGGAAATATTGATTACTAGGAAATAAGTTAAAGCTAGGTAGGAGTAAGACATCTAGGGATTGTACAATAGGATAATAATAGATCATGTTAATGCATTGTATATTCCTGTACTAAAATGGCAGAAGACATGATTTGGAATGTTTTCACCATTAAAAATTGTTAAGTATTTATGGAGATAGATCCATTTATCTTTATTGGATAATACACAATGTGTCCATGCGTCAAATATCACATGGTCCCCAATGATTTTAGACATACATTACATTAAAAATTATTTTTAATAAAAGTTACTGTAAAGTTAATCCTAAAAGGATAAATTTCCTCTGATTTATTGGGTTTTTTGGAGGGACTCTCAAGGTCATTTTTTTTAATTAGTGGAAGTGTGGGAGCTCAAAGGCAATAACTATTCCTGTTCATCCTTTTCATAGAAAGGTCTCTCAGCACAGACTAATTTGTTTATCTCAAGATACAGAAGATTCAAAGTGCAATTTTATTCATCTGTATGTCATAGAAGTACTAATTTAAACTTTTTTTTTTTTCTTTTTACCCTTAAGAACACCAAAATATTTAACTAATTGTGTCTGGTTTTAAGATATATCATTGCTCCTGTTAAACTCATTATTTGTGTATATTATATAGAAATTGATATAATTTATGTATTATATGTTTTCACTTCACATTTTTTAACTTTTATTTAATAAATATAAATTTCCAAAATACAGCTTTTGGATTACAGTGGCTTTTCACCCCATAACCTCCCTCCCACCCGAAACCATCCCATCCCCCACTCCCTCTCCCATCCCATTCTTCATCAGGATTCATTTTCAATTCTCTTTATATACAGAAGATCAATTCAGTATACACTAAGCAAAGATTTCAACAGTTTTCACCCACACAGAAACACACAGTGTAAACTACTATGAGTACTAGTCTACATGCACCTCTGTTGGAAAGATGTGAGTATTTTAAGCAGCAAATAGATGCGTTTTGTTTTTTTAATCCATTCAGCCAGTCTGTGTCTTTTAACTGGAGAGTTGAGGCCATTAACATTCAATGTGACTGTTGATAAATAGTAACTTTGCCCTGCCATTTTCCCAACAATATTTCTAATATGTGCTTTGAACTGCCTGTGATCTTTTACTGGGAGGTTTTCTTCCTTTACCTTCTTTCACATTAATGGCCGTATTTCTGTATGTAACACATCTTTACGCATCTTTTGCAGTCCTGGATGAGTGGTGACAAATTCTTTCAGTTTCTGTTTGCTGTGAAAGGTCTTTATTTCACCTTCATTCACAAATGAGAGCTTTGCAGGATATAATATTCTGGGCTGGCAGTTTTTTTTTCTCTTAGTACCTGCGCTATATCTCGCCATTCTCTCCTCGCTTGTAGGGTTTCTGATGAGAAGTCAGCTGTGAGTCTAATTGGAGATCCTCTGAGAGTAATCTGAAGTTTCTCTCCTGCACAATTTAGAATCTTTTCTTTATGTTTCACTGTGGTGAGTTTGATTATAACATGACTTGTTGAGGATCTCTTTTGTTCATGTTTATTGGGGGTTCTATGTGCTTCCTGTACTTGGATGTCTCTGTGCTTCTCCAAACCTGGGAAGTTTTCTGCTAGTATCTCACTTAAAAGGCCTTCTGATCCTTTATCTCTCTCCATGCCTTCAGAAACTCCTAGAACCCGAATGTTGGGTTTTATAATAGTATCCTGTAGATTCCCGACAATATTTTTTAGATTTCTAATTTCCTCTTTTCTTTGGTTTGACTGTATACTTTCCTGTGCTCTGTCTTCTAAGTCCAATATTCTCTTTTCTATCTCACTGATTATGTTTTTGAAGCTCTCAAATGCATTTGTCATTTGTTCTTTTGAATTCTTAATTTCATTTTGATTTCTCTTCAATATCACAATTTCTTGTTCTACTAAATTCCTCATTTCACTTTAATTCCTCCTTAATATTTCATTTTCATGAGAGCTATTTTCTGACCTGTCCAGTATGGATTTCCCTAGTTCATGCATTTGTTTTTGATAACATATAAATGTTCTTATCATAAATTTTTTGAATTCCATATCTTGCATTTCTTCTGTCTCATCATCTTCATAATCTTGTATTGCAGTGTCATGTTCCTTTGGGGGCGTCATAATGTCTTCCTTGTTCTTGTTTCCTTGGTTTCTGCATTTGTAGTTTGGCATGTGGAGACATTCTTTGGTTTCTTCTTCTTTTTTTTCCTCACTGTGGTGGCTTTTCTCGTTGTACTAGACTCTAGATTAAGTGGACTGATTGCTTTTGGTGAATCTCTAGAGGCTTGTGGTGAATGTGGCCAGAGAGCTCTGTTCAGTTCTCAGTGTTAAGGGTGTGCCAAAGGTGACACACCCAGGTTCCCCGTGGTAAATCCTCTCTCTCTCTCTCTCTCTCTCTCTCTAATCAGAAGGGAAGTAATTCCACTCAGCTGAGCTCTTCTCCTTGATGGCAATCAGTGCCTGATCGCTAGCCCCACTGGGTATAATATTCATTTCTGTCCCAAGGACCACACAAAGGATCTGTGCAGTCCTCAGTGTAAGCTCAGATTCCCCTGCAAGGTCTCTCAACACATAGCCAAAGCCACCTGAATTTGTGGGGTTTCCCATGGAGACTACTCATGTTACAGCAACAGTGTGAGTCTGCCACTCACCCTCAGTTTTTTTTTTTTTTTTTTTTTTTTTTTTTTTTTTTTTTTTTTTTTTTACAGTCTCAGTTCATAAGCTCCACACATTCACTAGGTCTTAACCTCCTGTTATTTCTCCCCACCAGAGTCAGGTTTTTCTGCTTGGCTTAGGGCAGGCTCAGCCCTGAGCTGGTACAGCTGTTATGTATGTCCAAAATGGCACCTGCTGTATTGTTTTACCGCCTTTTTTTTCTCTCCTCTAATTAGGCTGGTGAACTTTCCCCCACGGGGCTTCAAGCCTCATTCCCTCTAGACTCTTCCTGCCACTTTTCCGCCAGTGTCTCAGGCTACTGCAGTTTCACCTCACCTACCTTTCCAGAGCTGGTGTGTAGACTCAGCAGCTGGGGTCCCGAGCTGTGGGTGCCCATGCTCTTCACATATGTCCACCATGTCCCACTAGTTCCGGAAGTGTTTCCTCTGCAGTTTTTTTTCCCTAACTCTTCCCTGAAACTACAGTATCTCCACTTTTATTAAACTATCTTTTCCTGGACTATCAGTGCACTCTCTCCCTATTCTGCCATCTTGGAGCTCCTCTCAGTTCACATTTATCTTTTCTGATATATATCTTAGTACTAACTAAAGTTTTTATCTCTAAAGAAAACTGTGTCATTGATAGAAGCATATGAATAATCTTGCATACACACTCCTATACAGTTAAACTTTTTAAAAAGGGAATTTTGAGTTAATGTAAGTCAAAAGCATTAATACATACCCTTTCAACCTTTTAGCCAATGGCTACTCTGTAATGTATTAAAATTAGCACAGATATATTGAAATTATGCTGTCCAGTTCAGCAAATATTTTCTACTAATTAAATTTAATATTCATTTTAAAATCTTAAAGCTAAGCAAATATCTATAAATTTAAATATAAGTTGACATGCTAAGTCTTTATAATTCGTAAGGGTGAATGAATTTTATGTGGTTGAACTCACCATTAAATTTTTTGAATCAACATAATTTTATGTTTTCTTAGTTTTAAACAACTTTTAGTATCAATTACAATTACTTAACCCTTGAATCCATTGTAAGAAACCTAGAAGACTAATTTATGATAAAATTAATATCAGTTTTGAGTAAACTAAAATATTATACTGGTATTATTTTTAATCTTTGTTAAAATAAAGAAGGAGACACATTTTTTTTTCCTTAAAAGCAAATTAAAACAGTTTATAATGCGCACATATTTATTCTAAGAGAAATATTATGTGAATGTTTTCTTTTTTTTTTTTTTTTTGACAGTCAGAGTTAGACAGTGAGCGAGAGAGAGACAGAGATAAAGGTCTTCCTTTTTCCTTTGGTTCACCTCCAAGTGGCTGCTACAGCCAGCGTGTTTTGGCTGGTGCGCTGCTCTGATCCGATGCCCGACCGGGACTAGAACCCAGGGTGCCAGTGCCACAGGCAGAGGACTAGCCTAGTGAGCCACGGCACCAGCATGAATGTTTCCTTAAAACAATTCATAAACCCCTGTATTTGAAATCAATTTTAAAGAATACTTAGAATATATTTGAAAAGTTTAGAGTCATGTTTTCTTTATTCCCATGTCATATAGTAAAGACAAATAACAGAGAAGCTTAATTATTTTTCTTGTAAAGTTGCTTCTTAGAACAACTAACAAAATTAAAATTAAAGAGGTGTGTACATGTAATCATTTAATATATAACATTACTTGTAAACACCATTTGGAAGAGTAACTTACATCATTAGATTATTGAAAATGCTATTCAATAATTCATCCCTCATTTGTATTAGAGATATTTGTTTGCACATATGTTCTCTGATGTGGACATTCTAAGTATGAATTAATTTCCCATGTGAAAGGAAAAACAAGGGACAAAGAGGAAAGAAAAAACTGGACTTAGAGCAAACCAGCTACAGGCAGATATTAATAGAGCTAAATATCAGTTAATTGGGCTACTTTTGTAAGATGGGGACAAAGGAAAATATGAAGCAAAATTAATCTTGATGAGAGTAAGAATCATTATGGTTGGTTTAAATAATGATTCTAGCCCTTCACAATTCCATAAATATTTTATGGCTAACACATAGTATTTTGTGATTTTCCAAGTACAGGGAAAAAAAGTAATTTTTATATTAAATAAAAATATCATTTATTTTATATAAATAAGACATTATTTTTTCACATTTTGTTCCAAGATAAACCTCAAATAAGCAATTTTGACTATATCAAACATTCTCCAAAGTGCTTACTGAAATTTTAAAACTGCTTGACTTAGTCATGCCCTTTGGAAAACCAAATTCAAGAAGAACAATAGAACAAAAATTGCAAAAAAATAAATTTACCAGCAGGCACTCCATTTGAGGCAGGTAGAAGATGAGTGAAAAGAAAAATTGTCTCTTGAGCATGTCTTTGATCGTCAACCTAAGACCAAGGCTTCTGAATGCTGACCTGAGATATTAATAATCCCTTTGGCAAGCAAAATGTGTAGAAAGAAGGTATATGTAAAAGCCAATTTTGTTAATACAAACAAGATCGCAGAAAGTATTGAAAGCATGTTGATGAGTGACATAGCAAAGTATACCCTAAAAATGATCATATCTAAGGGATTTTTTTTTTTATTCTTCAGGTTCAGTTGCAAATATATTTATTAGAAACATAGGTGTTAAACTTCATCTAATATTAAAAACAGTACCAAAAATGAAACAAAAGGCCGGCGCTGCGGCTCTTTAGGCTAATCCTTTGCCTGTGGTGCCGCACCCCGGGTTCTAGTCCCGGTAGGGGTGCCGGATTCTGTCCCGGTTGCTCCTCTTCCAGTCCAGCTCTCCGCTGTGGCCCGGGAGTGCAGTGGAGGATGGCCCAGGTCCTTGGGCCCTGCACCTGCATGGGAGACCAGGAGAAGCACCTAGCTCCTGGCTTCGGATCAGCGTGGTGCACCGGCCGCAGTGGCCACTGGGGGGTGAACCAACGGAAAAAGGAAGACCTTTCTCTCTGTCTCTCTCTCTCTCTCTCTCTCTCTCACTGTCCACTCTGCCTCTCAAAAAAAAAAAAAAAAAAAAAAAAAAAAAAAAAAAAAAGAGAGAGGGAGAGAGATAACTGAAACAAAAATAAAATACAAAAAGGATGATTAATGGTTAGCAAATGATTTAACAGTCCCTCAACAACAATAATAAAAAAAAAAAAGTATAAACCTGTCAGTTAATTAGCATCCCTGTTCCTATACTCTTAAATAAGAAAATGACACACCAAAAGGATTTGGAATGGTTCAAACACAATTATTTTGAGCATAGATTCAGTATTGACCTCCCTTCCCATCACTGGCAAATTTGCCTCTAGTAGATATAGAGATACAAGATGAACTTCTTAATTTAAAGCATTGGTCTGTGGCAACATGGTTGTGAGCAAAACCTCAGGAAAAGCTCCAGAATTGTCAAAGACCACCAAAAAAGACCATCCAGAAAACTCTTTTTATCTAAAAAAAATGTGTAAAAAATATTTATATGATTTGCTGGACTGAGAGAGAAAATACACAAGAAGAACTTCAAGAACAATTAAGTCAGGAGTTTATGAGGAATATTCTTAAAATATTTGGATTTCTACTGGATGGTTCTGGACCAGGATTGGGTAAGTGGGGGCCATTTCTGTATTGATTACTGTCAAGAAATGAGTTAATTTGGTTGTCAGATATGTAATGTAATAATTTCCCATAGCCCATGTTTATCCCATGTTTCACTCAACATATCCACACATCCCAATATTTAACAAAAGAAATCTGAAATAAACAAATTACATACTGAAGTTTTCCTGTAAACAAAATGAATAGACAAAGAAGCATACTGCACCTATGTAAGCTAAATGCTTCAAAATCATTACTTTGATAAGCATGGATGGTAATTGTCGAACAGCCAGGCAGTCTTAGATTGTGTGACTATGAATCAAGATGACACATTGCTAAGACAGTGTGTGTGTGTGTGTGTGTGAGACTGGCAGTGGATTTCTACCACATACTTCAAACACCATTTGTTTTCTCTGTATACTGAATATAGATTGGACGCAATGCTTTCAGGAAAGTCACATTAGACTCTGAAGAGTTGAAGAGGAGTGGGCACAGGAATAATTTGCTTACATCATGCCACCTATGACTGTCCCATACCTCAGGGAAAACACTTGTGAGTAGACTTACGGCACACCCAGACTGAGCTGAATTTAGGATAGGATAGGATCCACTGGTAGTGTCAGGGAGCAAACAATATTTATTGCATATTTTATATGTAACCTGTACCTATGCTACAAAATACACGAAATCACAATATATGAGGTTGTTTCAAGCGCGAACCTTACCAGGCGAGCTATAATTTGGGAATATTATGAACCAATCTAGAATTACTCAGTTAAAAGATTCACTACCATGGAGAAAAATACTTGCTAGCTCTTACTTAAAATATCATGTAGGATCTCTAGTATCCCGAAAAGAAAAGTATCCTGAAAGATTACACTTTAAAAATTATGCTCTCTGCTTTGAACTAGCAACTACAAACTAAGTGGCCTTATTTACTCACAGTCAGGATACATGGGTTTAGGAATCAAGGAATGAAAGTGGCCCTTCTCACTGATACACATAATGATCGACCCGCCAGTTCACCTCCCAAATGTCCACAAGAGCTGGAGCTGGGCCAGAGAGATTATCCTTGGGCAAGTGTTATTGTGGGTACAGTAAAATGCAGAATCTATCAAGGATTACTTATTTTAAATTTTGTTTTTATAGGCATTTAAAAAGTGATAAGTCACTGTATACAGGTCTGTGTGTCTGTGTATGTATGTACATTTGTGTTTATATTCTTTCTGAGAATGAGATGAAAAGCTGCTTAAGTACATATTTTTAAAGAATATAAGTATATAATCTTAAAATGTAAATCAGAAAAGGGGATTGGATTTCTTTCTTGAAATAGCTTGAATCACTGACATTTGCATCGATTTGTACTGAGCACCTACATCCTACATAATCCAATGGTAATCCCAAGCTGATTAGAGTGGTTTATCATTATATTTAGAAACCAATGTAAGAATTTTGGAAAGGAATATAATTAGAACTGAATAAGAGAAATAATCCATGTCTTTAAATCAAAAAACAATCCAGACACAGAAAAATAATGACACAACCAAATAATCCATTAAAATAATATTAGAATAAAAAACTTAATATAAGAACAAGATGGCATTTATAGGTACAGGATTCATTTTTTATGAATAAAATAACTCCAAATGTAGTGCAAACTTCAAAGAGCTTTAATCAATCTTATAAAATAAAAATTTTAAATATTAAGACCCCTTAAAACTCAAGATATTTCTGATTACTTTCTAATTCCTCAAGGACTGTTTAATTCAAAAAGACAGTCAAGTTTTTGGCACACAAATATTTGCCTGTGTCATTCCTTTAAAGGAAAATTGACTGCCTCAGCTTCTTTCCCTGGCTATACCTTCATAATAGGCTGTAAGACCTGGCTCTTAATTAAGTCTCCATAATGGAACTGTTATTAAAATGGGAGGAAAGTCACAGTATGATTTATTAAAGACCATTGATGCTGTCTTGTTTCCTTATGAATTCTTTGGCCCTTCTATTTGAGTTTGAAAGTCAAAATATAATAGAATTCCTAATCTTTGATTTCTGGAATTGGACTTCCTGAAATAGACTCTTCTTCTCACTATGAGATAAGCTATTGATCCTCTAACGGGCATTTCTACATGTCCTCTTTACTGAATTTCAGAAGCCCAGTGCTGTTGTTCCCCTTTTGAAGTCAGGCACATCTTTGTTTAAGGAAATGACAAAGAACCTCATACTTCTTTTGTCTTAAATAAAAGTCCTTCTGCATTTATACTGATGGCACTTCATTGCATAACAACACCATTTTACTTTTGAAAGTTTCTTTTCTCATCTTCTGGATGCAGATTTTTTAATTGCTTCTATTGTACACAGATAAAGCTGAACTTTAGTTTTTGATAGAAGAAATTCCATGTGATAAAGTTCATAGATTATTTCTGAAAGGCTTACCTTTTAAAATGTTAGTTTCAGACCAATCTTTCAGGTCAACTCTAAATGAAAAGGACTGCATATTGCATGTAGAAGGAAGTAGAAAGCAAACCCTGAGTACTAAAAGCAATGAAAAAATCTATTAGTTCAAAACAGCACTTAAAAATCAAATATTATTGCCAAGTGACCCATTAACATGAATCAATGCCTATCACTTCACATATTTGATATTTCATTGAATATTTCTGGAGTACACTGCTCTTAGATGAGATAGAAATTGGTCTTAATCACCAAAGCGACACACAGCAAGAAAGAGTAGAAAAAATTTCAAATGTGTTAAAACAGTAAGTGTTGGTAAGTTTAATAAATGTTATATTAAAAATAGAGTAGTATTTAATAATGCTGAGACTCTTAAATTGTGACTATCAACATAATGTCATTAAAATAGGTCTCAGGCATCCAATCATAGTGTAAGGAAATGCAGATACAATATCAAGATGACCAGAGAAAACATACAACCAGGTAACAGATGAACATGTAAAACTCTGCAAATACTCATTATCATTCAGCATAGGTAAAGCAATAGTCTAAATATACCATGCCTAATTTTTTTAATTTGTGGAATTTGTGATACTTACTTGGTATTATGCATCAGACCATTTTCTCAAATTGCTTTAAGATTATTTGACTTATTTTTCATTCCTTTCTTCCCTTTTACATTTGAAAAACAAGTTGCTTTTTAAGAATGTATATTCTGCTATTATGTATTTAACTCAACACCTGTTTTGATCTCTGAGTGCTCTTTTTGCAGCAATATATCTTTTTCATCTCTCTGAGGAAATTACCTAAGGTCATTCAAGTTTGTTTTTCTTGCATATTTTTCTCAATATCTGCTTTGTCTTTAGTGGATTCCTTAATCTATTTTTGTGCTCCAGAGCTGTGCACTCATGTTTACAAGGAAAAGCTTGCTGTCTGTAGGCAAGGCTCATGAAGTGAAGTTTTCACATGAATAATCCAGTAGTATACCTAGGGATTTATTTCCAACTGATAATATGACTGATAAAACTCCTCCTCTTTCCTATCAGAGGATATGAGCCTGATAGTTGATGCTAAGAGATGAAATTGGGAAGGGTTGGGCATTTTGCAAGGCACAATGGAAACTTCTAAGGCACGCCCTGTTTCAGTTTTGTACTACTGCAGGTAGATGTTCCTGATGTTCTCCTCACAAGCGTCTCTGGATCACCCTTACTGAAAGCCAAATATTTGGATTTCAAATAAGGTAAGTAGGACTCTCAATATCTATTCAATCAATAGCATTTTATATGCTCAAAAATTGCTGAAAAAAATTATAAGAGTACTCTCATTCACAAAATCTACAAAAAAAATCAAATAAAATATCTTGGAATAAATTTGACTACAGATGTGAAAGATCTGTTCAAGGAGAATTACAAAATTAATGAAAGAAACCAAGCAAGATGTAAATAAAAAAAGGAAAAGAGTCCATGTTCTTTGATTGTGAGAATTAATATTATTGAAAAGTCCATTCTATCCAACATGATTTATAGATTCAGTGTAATCACCATCAAAAAGATAGTGATATTCTTCACAGAACTAAAAATAAAGTTCTAAAATTCATATGAAAGCACTGAAGAGCTCAAATATCCAAAGCAACTCTAAACAAAATAAAAAAGTGGAGGTACTGCAGTACTAGATTTCGAGACATACTACAGAATGATTGCAACCAAAATGACATGGTTTTATCATAAAAACAGATGAAAGGTCAATGGAACAGAATAGATATTCCAGAAAGGAACCCACACTTCTATAGCCAACTGATTTTTAACAAAGGTGCCACAAATAATAATAATAATAATAACAACAACAACAACAACACTGGAGAAAGGACAACCACTTCAATAAAATGGTGTTAGGAACCAGATGTCCATATGCTGTCTACTGAAACAAGAACTTTCCCTTCCATTGTTCATGCTACACCAAATAAATTTAAAATGGATTAAATGTATAAATGAAAGTCCTGAAGCTATGAAAGTACCAGAAAAATATAGTAAAAACACTTTAAAAATCAGTATAGGAAGTGACTTCTTGGAGGAATATCCAAAAGCAATCATTCAAAGCAAAAATAGACAAATGGAATTACATCACAGTAAGAAACTTCTATAGAGCAAAGGAAAAATCATCAGAATGAAGAAACAACCAAAGAATAGAAGAAAACATTTGCAAATAATCATCTGTCAAAAAATCAACATTCAGAACTCACAAGGAATGTGTAAGGAACTCAAGAACTCAACAACAATAAAACAAACAAGCCAGTTAAGAAATAAGCAAAGCGAAAGGTTAGTATTGTGGTACAGCACTTTGGGCCACCACTTGCAATGCTAGTATGCTGTGATGGAGTGCAGGTTCAAGTTCCTGCTGCTCCACTTCAAAACTAGTTTCCTACTAATGTGCCTGGGAAGGCAGAGGAAAGATGTGCAAGTAAATGAACCCCTCCCATTTATACTGGAGACAAAGAGTTTCTGATTCCTGGCTTCAGCCTGGTCCATATCTACCTGCGGCAGCCATATGAGAAGTGAACCAGCTGTTGAAGATCATTTTCTCTATCTCTCTCTCTCCTCTCTCTCTCTCTCTCTCTCCCTCTCTCTCTCTGTGTGTGTGTGTGTGTTTGTGTCTCGGCCTTTCAATAAACACACTCTAAAAAGAAATGGGAAAAGAATCTAAGTAGACATCTCAATAGAAGAAATAAAAATGACCAAAAAATTCATTCAAAAATACACAGTAGCACCAGCACCAGGGAAATGCAAATCAAAACCAAGACGAGATATCATTTGATACCAGTTAGAATTGCTATTATCAAAAATAAAAAAGACAAAAATAATAAATAATGTTGAGTAAGTGGAGAAAAAGGAACTCTCACATACTGTTGGTGGGAATGCAAATTAAAACAGCTAATGGGAAGAAAAGTATGGTAGTTTATCTAAAATCTTAAAATAGATCTATCATATGACACACTTACAACACAAGCAAAGACAATGAAATTGACATGTGAAAGAGACGCCTGCATTTCCATGTGCGTTGCAACAGTATTCACAATATACTAGATACAGGATCAGCCTGTGTATTCATAGAGATGAATGGATAAAGAAAAGGTGGTATATATAAACAACAGGATAATATTCAGCCATGAAAAGGAATAAAATTCTGACATTTGCAGCAAAATGGATGGAACTCAAAATCACTATGTTAAGTGAAATAAGTCAGACATAGAAGAACATTTACCAAATGATCTCATTCATATGTGGAAGCTTAAAAAACAATCTGAAGTGGGGCTAGTGCTATGGCACAGTGGGTTGATGCCCCGGCCTGAAGCACCGGCATCCCATATGGGCGCTGATTCTAGTCCTGGCTGCTCCAATTCCGATTCAGCTCTCTGCTATGGCCTTGGAAAGCAGTAAGAGGATGGCCCAAGTCCTTGGGCCCCTGCATCTATGTGGGAAACCCCGAAGAGGCTCCCGGCTCCTGGCTTCGGATTGACACAGCTCCGGCCGTTACATCCAACTGGGGAGTGAACCATTGGATTGAAGACTTCTCTCTCTCTCTGCTTCTCCTCTCTCTGTGTAACTCTTTCAAATAAATAAATAAATCTTAAAACAAAAAAGCAATCTGAAGTTGGAATAGTGATTACTATAGGCTGGGGACATTTGGAGGAAGCGGAATGTAAATTAGGTAATGGGTATTAGGGTAGAAGCAATAAATTCTTCCACAGTTCCACAGTACAGAGAAACAAGCATATTTTTGCAATAATGTATTATATGCTATATAAAGAACTGGAAAGGACCTGGAAGACTCCAAAGAGAAAGGACAAAGAAGGATGAAGTCTGATCAGTTTTTGCTGTGCACATGTATTCAAGTACTGCACCATATCTCATAAAAAAATACACTATTGCATGTTAATTATAATTTTTTAAAAAAGTTTATTCAAAAATTCAGTAAAAATTTCACACATCCTTTTTCCTTCAAGCCGTCTCTGCCCTCATCTTTAGAGTTACCAATTTCTGAGGATGTTCACGGTTTCCACAGTGGAAAGCATGTTATTTTTTACTTTCTCCTGTTGTAGCTCCAATATCCTGTTTCTCATGTTTGCAAAATAGTCTCTATGAATCTACATGCTTTCAAACTTTCTTTTTTTTAACTTTTATTTAATGAATATAAATTTCCAGAGTACAGCTTATGGATTACAATGGCTTCCTCCCCCATAACTTCCCTCCCACCGCAACCCTCTCCTTCCCTGCTCCCTCTCCCCTTCCATTCACATCAAGATTCATTTTCAATTCTCTTTATATACAGATCAGTTCAGTATATATTACATGCTTTCAAACTTTCAAAATTATGTTATTTTATGTTCTGCACTTATTATTTTTGTAATTAAGGGTGTATTTATTTACATTAATATTTTATTCTTTTAGAAAATGTTAGGAAGAAGTTGGGGGAAATATATGTGCATACTTTAACACTTTCTAGAGTTTCAATCCTCATTTATAAAATTGTACAAAATGTGTGGGGCATGAGCGCGGCCATGGCATGGCCAGGCCCGGGGGCTCCGCATGCGCAGCTGCCTCCAGGTGCCCCCGCCCGAGCTGCGCGGAACAGAGCCGTGTGGAGCCAAGTAAGATGGCGCCCAAAGGAAGTAAGATGGGCGAAATCCAAAGTTGTTTACCACTAAAACTAATTGGCTGCGCAACATCAAGGGAGGTAACAAAACTAGTAACAAGTGTATAGACATAGGGCTAGTCCTATAGAAATCCCCCCATAAGGTGATTTTTTAAGTGATTGGTTGGCCCTTAGCCCTGCCCCAATGACTCTGCAGTTTTGTACTATAAAAGGTACTATTATACAAAAGGTAGAGAAGTCCTTGCTAGACTTGGCTCCCCGCTGCGTCCGATTGTCTCCGGAACCCGGAGGCTGGGGAACGGGCTAGCGGCACACTTACCTTTCCTCGGACCCAGTCCATCCTTGTACGGGTGGACTAAGACCCAGCAAAAATGAACACCATCATGTCATCAAAACTGTATTGTGTTGTACATGGTGAAATTCAAGAGACCATCTTCTAGGAGACATCATGATAAATTATAGAAGTTGCATGTTTGAGTTAGACTGAATTTGATTCAAACATTTATTAATAGTACATTATAATTATATGACATTGGAAATGATTTCATATCTGCCAAATAATTTTTCACCTCTGTAAAACAAGCTAATTTTTAACAAATTTTAGTAAGTGGGTTTAAATAACATGTCTTTTATGGTAATCATCAGATGAGAAAAGTGATAATTTATGTACATAAATTACCTGTCTAAAGCCATAACCTGTAACAACATGAGGC
This sequence comes from Lepus europaeus, assembly GCF_033115175.1. NCBI lineage: Eukaryota > Metazoa > Chordata > Mammalia > Lagomorpha > Leporidae > Lepus > Lepus europaeus. The sequence goes on from NC_084827.1 coordinate 128,762,988, forward strand.
AGTCACACATCTCCCAATGAGCTTCATTTATCAATCAACAAAATATCTTGAAATCTACTAAAAATAGTTCACTGAACATAGTCAAAAATTAAAGATACCTTTGTCACACAGACTGTAAATAATTGAAATGACTTGACTGGTAGTAAAATGTACTCCTAGTATTTGATATATGATTTAAACACAAACATTTCTAAAATTAAATCCTATGTTCTTTCTCAGATTAGTATTGTTTTCATTTTTGTGTTTTTTAAAATGCCGATTCATCATTTTTTGGGAAATAAAGAATATTCATATTGCCATGGGTTTTCCTATCTATGTATCTGAGAGTGTATTTGAGTATATGTAGTTCAAAAAGTTTTTAGAAAAGTGGAATTAAAATTAGGTTTATTTTCTACCAAAATATGTTTAAGCCCATGCATATTTTCTTAATGATACGCAATTTCCTTGAAATTTTGAGACCATTTATATGTTAAAATAAACCCCATACACACTGCTATACTATCAAACCATTTTTTACTGAAAGGATACTAACTCGAATAACATTATGTGATTATGTTTTGAAGGTATATCATTCCAGGGCCAGCACTGTGGTGTAGCAGGTAAAGCCACCGCCTGCCTCTCTCTCTCTCTCTCTCTCTCTCTCTCTCTCTCTCTGTCTTTCCTTTTCTTTCTGTGTAACTCTGCCTTTCAAATAAATAAATAAATCTTTAAAAACAGAAAGTATATTATTCTGCGTATCTATCAACAATACATAAATCATTCAAATAGGATACACAGTCCTTTTTCAATTTTAAAGTAAATAAAAATGACTAAAAAGAAATCATTACTCTTACTTCTTTACACTGAGCTATTCTTTATTTGAGAAGATCTTTTACTTTTTTTTTAAGATTTTATTTATTTATTTGAGAATCAGAGTTACAGACAGTGAGAGGCAGAGACAGAGAAAAAGGTCTTCTGTCCATTGGTTCACTCCCCAGATGGCTGCAACGGCCAGAGCTGCGCCAATCCAAAGCCAGGATTCAGGTGCTTCTTCCCGGTCTCCCATGTGGGTGCAGGGGTCCAAGGACTTGGGCCATCTTCTACTGCTTTCCCAGGCCACAGCAGAGAGCTGGATCAGAAGTGGAGCAGCTGGGACTAGAACCAGTGCCCATATGGGATGCTGGTGCCACAGGCAGAGGATTAACCTACTGTGCCACAGTGCTGGCCCCAGATCTTTACATTATAAAAAATGTATGCATTTATTTCAAAGGGAGCAGGGAGGGGGTGGGAGAGAGAAAGAGACAGAGAGAGAAAGAGAGAGGCAGAAAAAGAGAGAGAGAGGAAATGTTCAGACACTCCTGAAATGCCTGTAACATCAGGGCTGGTCAGGCACAAACTCCACCCAGGTCTCTTATTTGGGTGGCTGTACATGACTACTTGGCTCATCCCCTGTGGCCTGCCAAGGTTCACGTAAGCAGGAAGCAGGAAGTCAGAGCAGAGCTGGGCTCAAACCCAGGCACTCTGAAATGGGACACAGGCATCTCAAGGGCTGTCTTAATTGCTATGCTGAACACCTTCCCTTCTTTTAAACTGTTTAGCAATAATAATTTAATTGTAAATGTGAAATCATATTAGTTTCCAAAATTTATATTTGATAATGCAAGTACCCAGAAAAAAAATAAAGTAAAATATGATACACAAAAATGTTGAGAATGATTATTTTTATAGTTAAAATTAAAACTGACTCTTGAAACAGCCACAGTGAAAGCGGCCTCTCCTAAACCTCCTCATAGTTTTTCTTTGCCTCTCATGAAAATATCTTCTACTATCTACCTCTTACTCATATGTAATTGCACAAAATAACTTAAAAATACAGCCAGTCACTCACCAGGTTCCAAAGGATAAAATGTGTACCACTTGCCAGAGCATGGTGTGGCTTCTGTAATCTTGCCTCTGCCTAGCATTCTAGGCATAATTTTTTTTTTACATATATTAACCTCCACCCAGTAAGGTAAGCCTTTTGTTGGATCCCGTACACAACATTTAATCTTCTACTACCAAGCAGCATTCAAATTGCTCCCCTTTTTTGCTGCTTCATATGAATAAATCAGATTTGATATACTTTAACAGGAAATACACTTTCTTCTCAGAGATAAAGCTTTCGTACCATCTTTAGCACCTCAATAGTACTGTGAATAAACTTAAGTCCTTACATGTCAAAGCTGTCTAAGTATTTTGTCTTTATCTCTTTGTAGATACCTTTTTTTAAAAAAAATTATTTATTTATTAAAATTTTATTTAATGAATATAAATTTCCAAAGTACAGCTTATGGATTACAATGGCTTCCCCCCCCCCAAACTTCCCTCCCACCCGCAACCTCCCCTTTCCTGCTCCTCTCCCCTTCCATTCACATCAAGATTCATTTTCAATTCTCTTTATATACAGAAGATCAGTATAGTATATATTAAGTAAAGATTTCAACAGTTTGCCCTCACATAGCAACACCAAGTGAAAAATACTGTTGGAGTACTAGTTATAGCATTAAATCACAATGTACAGCACATTAAGGACAGAGATTCTACATGATATTTTTTAAAGAATTGATTAATTTTCTATGCAATTTCCAATTTAACACCAGGTTTTTTTTTTATTTTCAATTATCTTTATATACAGAAGATCGATTCAGTATATACTAAGTAAAGATTTCATCAGTTTGCACCCACACAGAAACACAAAGTGTAAAAATACTGTGTGTTGTATCCATCAGTGTTGTCACTGACTGACAGAAGTTGCACAATACTCAATTCAAATGCCTGATTGAACTAAAAGTATTTAATTACATTATGGAATACTTAAAAGAACAAGAGATTTTAATCCTCCACCTTGCGGCGCCGGCACACTGGGTTCTAGTCCCGGTCGGGGTGCCGGATTCTGTCCCGGTTGCCCCTCTTCCAGGCCAGCTCTCTGCTGTGGCCCGGGAATGCAGTGGAGGATGGCCCAAGTGCTTGGGCCCTGCACCCGCATGGGAGACCAGGAGAAGCACCTGGCTCCTGCCATCGGAACAGCGTGGTGCGCCGGCTACAGCGCGCTACCGCGGCGGCCATTGGAGGGTGAACCAACGGCAAAAGAAGACCTTTCTCTCTGTCTCTCTCTCTCACTGTCCACTCTGCCTGTCTAAAAAAAAAAAAAAAAGAACAAGAGATTCAACATTGATTACAGGAAATTAAATCACCAACGATTTCAACTCATTATATTCTCTGACTCTCTCATCTTCAATGTGTTGCTACTAAATATGGTATTACCAAATAATGTAGAGCATGCTGTATGAACAATTATGTTATTTAAGTTTTGTACACATACTTTCTTGTATCACAAGGTTATAGGTTACTTAATTGATCATAATTATAGTTAAATTAATAATACTGAGTAATGCTATTTTAATTTAAGGTAGCAAACTACCTTATTATGCTATATTAAGGGTATGTACTATTTACTTGAAAACCCAAAATAGAATTGATGATCTAGTGCTTAGGTACAGTGACTAGTCATCAGATTACTGCCTTAATGGTAAAAGGGAAAAAAACATACAAACAGATAGTGTGATAATCAGAAGTTGTTATATAATAAAAATATTTTTCATGTTCACTGTTTTAAGGTAGACAGTGCATGTGTATTATGCTTAATGTATAATATCTTATTAGCTTCACTTTAGAAGATGACTAATGTATTTAATAATGAGTTAAATATGGATTAAGATACTATAGCTTGTAATCTTCCTGCACTACAACTCACCACAATTCTCTTACTGGCCTTGTGCTCTGGAAAGCTAATCTCTATAATCTGCATGTCAGACTTCCTCACCATGTGGCTTCATGTTAAACCTGGCCATTGTATGACATTTTCAGGAGTTTAGAAAATACAAGAGTTTAAGGATAATATTCAATTATATTTTCTTTCTTAAAAAAATCAGTAACTATCTTATACCTTCTTAAGTTCCCTTAGTTATTGCGTGTGGTATTTGTTGGCTGTTTTTCCAAATTGCAATAAAAATGGTGCATGAGCAGGACAGTACCCCTACTCCCAGACAAGGGTTTAATATATAACTAAGCACTTTGAAATATTTGTAGAATAAATAATTAAGAAATTGCATTCAGAATCCCAATTTGTTGTGCTAACAACTTTCATTGTTAATGTAACAAAGAGACCTGCAATTACTGTATCCCTTTTATACTTAGGCTACTGGAGCAGATACCTCCTTGTGCCCAAAGCAAGATTATCTACTTTTTTGTCAATAGAAGCAGTTCCAGCAAAGAAGGCTGGGTACTAGGGTTATGAAAGGATCAGTGGAACTTGTATTGAAAAGGACAATTGCGCTGTGGCTATCAGCTGGAGCAAATCCCCAGGTTATTGTCAATGATATTTTTAAAAGGAAAGTGATTTTCTTCTTTTCTAACCACAACACCTTCAGTTATAACCTAGACTTTTTATATTACAACTATACCTTTACTTTTTATCTCTATTAAAAGGTGATTTATATGATCTGAAGAGAAATCAGAGTAGAATTTCTATCTCTATACTAGATACTCCTGTCCAATTTAATAAACAGGAGAAACTGAATTAATTCAACAATAGAACTAGCATTGCACTTTAAAAAAGTGATTGACTTGGGAAATATGTTGATTAATTGCTTGAATTAGTAGTAAAGTCATGATATAATGTATTGAGGGAGAAAAGGGCACAGCTTCAAGCCTGAATCCACTGGGCAAAGCAAGACCTATGATTGGCCGAGTTAGAAGGAACCTAGTTTTTAAATGCCAACTGGTGTCAAGTGTTCAAAAGAGTAAAGAAGTAGCTGCACAAAATTCAAAAGCACATTACTTTATGGTAATAAACTGTGAAAGATCAGAGAGAAGGAACAAACATTTGAAGGAGAAATGGAGAGCAAAGCAAAAAAAAATGGCATAGGGGGACCAGCATTTGGTGCAGGTTTAGACACCACTTGGAATGCCCACTAACCATATGAGATTGCATAGGGTGTCCAGCTCTAGTTGTGGCTCCTCTGCTTCTGCTTCTGCATCTCACAAATGCGCCCTCTGAGACAACAGATGATGGCTCAGGTACTTAGATTTCTCCACGCATTCATGATACCCTGATGGAATTGCTGGCTGCTGGCTTTAGCATGGCCCAGCACTAACTGGTATAGTCTTTTGAGAATTGAATCTGCAGATGGTAAGAACTTGAATTCTCTCACTCTCGTTCTCTTTCTCTCTTTCAAATAAATTGAAAATAAATAAATAATTTTAAAAGATGCTAATGGCATTCTGCTAAATCTGTTTGCAATGATACTTTACCTTAATTAATATAAGGCTTTTAATTTATTCCATTTACTTTGAATGTTTATGAATTTCTATGCTGCCTTTTGGTTGTAATTAATAAAATATACAATATATACAATTTATTCTCTTTAACTCGCCTCATCTGAATTCCTAAATGTGTGTATCTCAATAGATTCAAATGACACTGTAGACGTATACTGCCACATTATAATCATTGTTTCCCAATATTAACTGTGACAGTAAATTTTGTGCTACAACTCAGGTATGATATGTTTCTCAGATGTTTAATCAAATGCCAGCCTAGAATTGATGGAGAAGGTATGCATTTTTAAGATCTGGTTAACAAACCAATACATTTTGAGTATGACGCCATAATCTGAGTGTGCTTCATTCTATCCATTGCATGTTTGAAGGAATAAAAAATAAGAAGACTGAGTTCTCAGAAGGAAGAGCAGATTGCTTTAGATTCCTCATTGCAACATTGAAGATTTCCAAGTATCCAGCCTACTGGCCAGCATTCTAAAGGCTTCCTATTACAAAGGTATTCAAATCAAATTCATTTTCAGACATATGAAATTGCTATAATTTCCAATTTTTTTATAGATTTATCTATTTATTTGAAAAGCAGAGTTACAGAGAGGCAAAGGCAGAGGTAGAGGCAGAGGCAGAGAGAGAGAAAGGTCTTTCGCTGGTTCATTCCCCAAATGGCTGCAATGGCCAGAGCTCCGACAATCCAAAGCCAGTATCCAGGAACTTCTTCTGGGTCTCCCACATGGGTGCAGGGGCCCAAGGACTTGGGCCATCTTCCGCTGCTTACCCAGGCCATAGCAGAGAACTGGATTGGAAGTAGAGCAGCAAGGTCTCGAACTTGCGTCCATATGAGATGCTGGCACTGCAGGCGGTGGCTTCACCTGATATTCCACAGCATCAGCCCCACCTATATATTTTTGAAGTTAATTTTTTAGTTTTTATTACTGAGAAATCTTTAAATGCATTAAACTTGTTTATAAACATGGAATTAACCAGTAAACATTTTTAAAAATTTGAATGATTATATCTTCTACTAAAGACTAGTATAAAATTAATATATATAATTTTAATAGAAGAGCAATAAAGAAGACATAAATAATATTCTGAAATTCAATCTGTTAGAAATTAAAATGTCCACCTGTGAGATTAGACAAATTGGAAGCTGAAAACACTATTTCCCTTTTATTTTTGCATCAGGCCTTCATTATATTTCTTCAAGAGAGGAGTTATTCTGTGCTTTGTTAATTTCTCTTAACACAATGTTTTCCAAGATCATCCATAACAATAGCCCAAAAAGATAAATGCTAAATTGCATCACTTGTATGAGGAATCTAAAAAAGCTCAATTCACAGAATTTGAGACTATTGTGGAGGTGACCAGAGGTTTGGGTATGGCTGTGATTGTAGAAAATGTTGTCAAAGAATGCAAAATTAGGTATGTAGGAGGAACAAATTCTAGAGATTTATTTTACAGTATGGTGAGCTGTATTTAATGTACAATATTCCTGAAACATACTTAAAGAATGTTTGTTGTGTTCTCATCACAAAAAATAATGGCTATTTGAGATAATGCATAAATTAACAAACTAGATTTAGCTATTCCATAATGCATATAAACTTCAAAAACATGTTATCATGATAAATAATCTGCCAGGTTAAAAATAGTAATTGAAAGAGAGCAGAGCTAATAGTTGAGAACTTAATTTCTCACATCACTCAAAGAGAAGAAAAGTAACAGTGTAGTAACAGTGTTAAAAAGAGAGATGATGGTAAAAATATAAACTTGACTACCAGGTTTAATAAGGATACATGGTTTGAAAATATTTTTACAAGAAAGCAAGTATAATTTTAACACTTTATACACAATATTTTTTAGGATATAAGGAACCTGATATGCCTGTTGAGCCTATTCATACATCTTGGGATTCTCTACCTAAGAACGTTTGCAACACTAGAAGAGAGAAAATATGAGCTGATTTCAACTTTTGTGTATGAAATGGTGATCTCTGAAGTGGCATCTGGTGTTAATTCTGAATAGAAGTAAGGAATTCAAGCAAACACTTGATGAGAGAAAGCCACCCTAACCACAAACTTTGGCAATACTGGATTGCTGGTGATTTGCATTAGGAAAAAGTTTAATATAAGAGTTATCACATGAATAATTGTGTTATTTTATTTTTAGAAAAGAGCTATTTCACAGACTTCTGAATACTAAGCTCTTTTGTGGTAAGAAATTATACAGAATTGAGATTTTTATGTGCACTAAGAAATGTGTATCATACTATGTAGGCAGAGTCCAGCAAGTTGGTGTAACTATAACTTAGAAAAACAAATACTTTGTTATCTAAGAAGTGTGCCTTTATAAATATCTAAATCTATAACACAAATAACTATTAGAATGGTGGTGTTTTGGTTTCTTATTGATATTTTATAATCACTACAACAATAACACAAATCTAATGGTTTGATTGTTTTTAAAGACTTTTTTATTTGAAAGGCAGAGTTACAGAGTGGCAGAGGGAGAGAGACAGAAAGGCCTTCCACCCGCTGGTTCAGTCCCCAGATGACCCCACAGCCAGAACTGCACCAATCTGTAGCTAGGAGCCAGGAGCTTCCTCTGGGTGTCCCATATGGGTGCAGGGGCCCAAGGACTTGGGCCATCTTCCACTGCATTCCCAGGCCACAGCAGAAAGTTGTATTGGAAGTGGAGCACCTGGGATTCAAACCAGTGCACATATGGGATACCAGAACTGCAGGCAGCAACCCTACCCACTATGCCACAGTGCCGACCCAAAATGGTTTAAAATAATACAGATCATTCTGGTCTGAAGTTCTTCACAGAGCTTCGATGTTTCAAAGCATCAAAGCTTCAGTGAGGAATCTATTGAATTGGGTTTTCCAACTTCTAGGAGAGTATATGATCACTTGGCTCAGGGTACCCTTCCATCATCAAAGCCAGCAGCTTCTGGACAAGTCTTTCTCTGATTCTCTCACTCTGATTCTGATTTTCTTGTTTTCTCTCTTTCACTTTAAGCATCTCTGTGACTAAATTGGACCCACCCAGATAATACATGATAATCGCATTATCTCAAAATCTCTAAATTAATCACAAGTACCAAGTCCTTTTGATCATATTAGGTAACAAGTCCACACATTCCAGGAATTAGCACTTGGACACAATTGGTCCATGTTTTTGACCATCCACAAGTAGAAATGATATTTCAATTATGTCTATATATAATAACTGGCATTGCAAATAAAATGATTAAAAATCAATGTTAAAATCCAAAGACATTTTAAGAGGAAATAAAAGCATTATTTTAAAAAGAATAGTATTCCTTTACTCTAAAATTGATAAATAAGCCATAAGATACTTTACCATGTTATATCACAGGGGAAAAAAATCAAAATAGAGAAATTGCTTGTAATGAAAGATTCTCATTTAAGAATTTTGTCATAGAAGTAAAGCCACTGCAGATGGATAGATGATGAGTCACAGAAGAGCAAAAATATTTATAAACGTATGTGCAAATGTTTATGAACATTGCCTGATTACATGTTTAAGATGATTAAAACAAATCTTTAAAAAACCTTAAAATACTAACTTAAGAATATTATGTAATTGATAGTCAATGTAAATTATATAAAAAGTTTGTATTATCTGTAAGGACAATCAACAATAGTCAAGCATTAACTTTACATTAGTTAATTTAGCACATGTGCCACTATGCCACATGCCAGACCCTAGAAAATAAAATTTTGAGACTACCACAACCTTCATCCAAATCTGAGAAAGAGGCATATAGGAGAAATGAATTATGAACTGATTAACTGATGAATGTACAGCACAAATTTTAAATAAAAATTCAGTAACCTGAGTTCAGAAACACATAAAATACTGAGAAAATTACTCTGCTGTTCCTTTTGGAAAAGCTCTCCAAATTTTTCTGGTTACCTCATTTTTGACACAATATACTAAATACTGCATGTTTAAAATATAATGCTATGGGGCAGGTGTTAGGCAGAGCAATTGAGACTGGTTGGAATGCTCCCATTTCATAGTGGAATGGGAGTTTGAGTCCAGGCTCTTCTGATTCTCCATCTTTCTACTAATGTGCACTCTGGGAAGATATAGGCAATGGCTCCAATAGCTGGATTCCTGCTCTGCACTGGAACTCAACACTGAGTTCTTGGCTCTCAGCTTCTGCCTGGGTCACCCCAACTGTTGCAGCATTTGGAGACAGGATTTCTCTCAGGATTTCTCTCTCTCTCTCTCTCTCTCTCTCTCTCTCTCTCTCTGTCTCTCTCTCCTGCTAAAATAAATACAATAAATAAATTTTAAAAATTTAACGCCGCTGACCAATGTTTTGAGTCCCAAATATTTATTTAAAAAGCAGCAGGGGACAGAGGTTGTGGGGCATGAGCGCGGCCAGGCCAGGCCAGGCCAGGCCCGGAGGCTCCGCATGTGCAGTTGCTCCAGGGTGCCCCCGCCAGAGCTGTGCGGAACGAAGCCATGCGGAGCCAAGTAAGATGGCGCCCAGAGGAAGTAAGATGGGCGGAATCCAAAGTTGTTTACCACTAAAGCTAATTGGCTGTGCAACATCAGTAACTAGTAACAAGTGTATAGACATAGGGCTAGTCCTATAGAAATCCCCCCATAAGGTGATTTTTTAAGTGATTGGTTGGCCCTTAGCCCTGCCCCAATGACTCTGCAGTTTTGTGTTATAAAAGGTACTATTATGTAAAAGGTGACTGAGTCCTTGCTAGACTTGGCTCCCCGCTGCGTCTGATTGTCTCCAGGACCGGACCAGGAGGCTGGGGAACGGGCGAGCGGCGCACTTACCTTTCCTCGGACCCAGTCCATCCTTGTACGGGTGGACTAAGACCCAACAAGAGGTGGGATTTCGGCCCATTGTGAGCATTCTACAGCTGTGGATGGACTGCCTATATTTGTTGTATTTATCTTTATCTAAGGAGACATTTACCTCTCTGCCTTCCTTTTTCTTTGTAATTCTGGTTTTGTGGGAGCTAAAATTCAGGAAGTAAAAGGATCAGCCAGCTGCAGAGCTCTGTCACAACTGAAATTTAAATTCCAGAAGGAAAGCGTTGGCAAAGGAGGTAGAGCTTAATGGCAAATTAGCCTTGCCATTAGTTTTGCATTAATTTTTCATTAGTTTTGCCTCAAGTCTAGCTACCCACTGCAGGGAAGTGTCCCCTTCTCCACAGCTGCACTTTAACAAGAATATGAAGTCATCCCCAGGTGGTGCAGGCAGGGCCTTCAGTTCTGAAGTGGTTCACATAGCATCCTTTCTTGATCTGAAATCCTCTCCAAATTTTGCTCTGAGGTAGCATTGAAGATCAAATGTGTTTGCAAATTCTTATTCTCTGAGAACTTCACACTTGTTATGAAACTCTGAGAGCATCAGGAAGCCATAAGTTTCTGGGTTACTCCTTAGAAAATGAGTCTACCTGCTCCACTCCCCTGCAGGAGGAATCCACCTTGGAATTCTCTACCTCCTTTCATCCCATTCAGTCTCTTACAGAAAAACCTGTGCATTCTTCACTTTTTCAAAAGTGTCCTAAAGAGGAGATACTGCACTAAACTGAACACTTACCGTTTTACAATTTTTCTTTTCCCTTTTATTCATAAACAAGATGTCTTCAAATTTTGTTAATGCTCTCTGGCAGAGATCACTAAAGTTTTTGTTCATCAGTATTTTTCCTTCAAATTCAGAGGTGAAACACATAAGAGAATCAATTCATCTTTATTATAACTGAAGCATTGCTCTTCATCTCTGTACTTGTATCAAACCATTTTGTCATCACTATCAAGATTATTTTTGATAAACTTGAACAGAATGTGGACACTTTCAATATTTATATGCTAATTTGCATATAAATTATTTATGAATATATCTATTCTCATTTACAAACTTGGTGAAGTTTATATACAATCATTAATAGTAATTATTATTAATAGAAAGTACTGATTAACAAAGGATAAAAATTAATTAGGAATTGACTTGTTCTTAGCATTATACTAAGTGAAATAAGCCAGTCCCTGAAAGGCAAATATCATATGCTCTCCCTGTTCTGTGGTAAGTGATAGAGTATGGAAGATTGTCATGTATCAGCAAATTTGACATTTTAAGATTTGATTATTTTTTGCAGCCTATGTCTCTACTGTTCAGGAACAGTGCTTTTTCCTTCTTGTTTAATTCTTTACTTAATAGAAGGTTAAACTTATAATTATAAAATAAACTGAAAGTAGGTCATTGTAAAAATTAAAAGATAAAGTGGCCGGCGCCGTGGCTCAACAGGCTAATCCTCCGCCTGTGGCACAGGCACAACTGGGTTCTAGTCCCGGTTGGGGCGCCGGACTCTGTCCTTGTTGCTCCTCTTCTAGTCCAGCTCTCTGCTGTGGCCCAGGAGTGCAGTGGAGGATGGCCCAAGTGCTTGGGCCCTGAACTCGCATGGGAGACCAGGAGAAGCTCCTGGCTCCTGGCTTCGGATCAGCGTGGTATGCCGGCTGCAACTTGCCGGGCAGCAGCGGCCATTGGAGGGTGAACCAACAGCAAAAGGAAGACCTTTCTCTCTGTCTCTCTCTCTCACTGTCCACTCTGCCTGTCAAAAAAAAAAATATATATATATATATATATATGTTGAAATGAACACTTAAGTATATGAACTTTCATTCAGGAAATTCACAATATTTCATAATTTAATTTTTTTATTTTGGCAAAATTTATCACAAAATAATAGAATGGCATTGGGTTCCCTATACTTAGGGCATAATATTAAAGAGTTGGTTTATTTATACACATTAAGCTGCAATAATTACTGTTTTAACTTTACACTTTAGGTCTCTAAAGCACTTTGAACTAAGTTTGTGTTAAGATTCAAGGCTAATATTTCCATATATTTAATTTGTCATTCTTTGAAGTCTGGATTTGCAGTGAAGGTTCTTTATGAAAAAATCAATTTACTACCTGTGAGTAGATCTCATCTTGAATTCTTTATTAAGTTCTATCGATCAATTATATATATCTACTTCTCAATTTATTATCTATCTTTATTTACTTTGTAAAATTTTTTTAATAGCACTATTTTCATGTATAACAAACTTTCCCCATTTCGTTCCCTTATCTTTTCTGTTTGGGGCAAATAAAAAATGCCTATGTGAATTCTAAATTTACATACATTATAAATTTACACAAATTATAAATTTATAATTCTAAATTTATATTTGTCATTTTCTACCCTTTCAAAATCATTCTTTTTTTAATCATAATTGTCATAATTTGGAAAATAAAAATTGTCTTAGACATACATCTTATGCTAAAGCATTCATAATGTAAGCTTTATTTTATAATCAATAGTAACTTTTTCTTATTTTGTATGAATAGAAAATTGAAGCATTTAAAGTCACATAATGACACAAATCATATGTCTACATCCAGAAATTAGCATTCCACAAGAAAAAAAAATAGGCTTAGTAAAGGATTTAGAAATCAACTCACTTTTAAGTATATTGAATCCATCATCTATAGTGCTAAGTGACTTTCATCTGGGGGTGAGTACACTATATTTAGGATTGATAACTCAGCAGAGCACAATCCACAGGGCTTTTGTAGCACTGGCTAATGAATCTGCCCAGATGAAAAGTAAGAGGGAAAATAAACATACAATCTGTGATGAATTAAATGCTGGTGATAATACTGACTTTCTTTTTTAGCTGCCTAATCTTTTTCATATTAAGTCATGCATACAGAATGTGGTGAATAGAATTATATCAACACTTAAGGAAAAGGAAGAACCAGCAAAATGGTAATGAGAAAAGATTGCTCAAAGACATTTTCAGAATACCTGGAATATCTACGAAAGAAAATGTTGAGGGAGAAAGAAGTTAGCGTACTTCATTGTAAGGAATCACGCAGAATAAGCCTTAGAAGTTTGTCAATTGTAGTTGCTGAAAGGAGCCATTGGTCAGAGATCTGATTGAACAAATTGAATAGAGAATAGGTGAGTAAAGCCAGATTAAATAAATGGGGGGGGGGAAATAAGGACATGAAGATAAGGGGTTCATAATCTTTCAAGAAAGGTGGCTGTGAGACAGTAGATGGAGAAAGACAATGAGTGTCTATAACTGTCAGTGAGATATTGTTTCTTTTTGTATTTAACATGGAACATTCTTAGTAATCTCTAAATTGTGTTGGAAATAAACCATAACAGAAGGAATACTGAATAGGTGAATGAGAGTAGGCCAAATAAGAGAATGTCCTCAGAAGTTACTTTGAACTTTTCCTTTGTTTCACTCTTATACTCCTATTTGCTCCTTGCAAATTATAGTCTTTAGTCCCAACCCCTAGAGAATTCATAACACTTAGCACTTAGCAATCACCTAAGACTAATCCTTAAACTCACATTGCCAGCTGTAATCTGCCTACTTTAAATTTCAATCCTGGGTATTTTTTTGCCTGCTGGGCACTCATTTCATATTCACGACATCTAAAAGAGATCTCTTTATTCTTCTGAAAAGTCAGCTTTGCCTCTTGACTCCTTTTTCTATAACTTGTAGTCTGACACATCTCTGTTCCCTCTTACTCATTTTTTTTCTTTTTTCTTTCTTTTTTTTTTTTTTTTGACAGGCAGAGTGGACAGTGAGAGAGAGAGACAGAGAGAAAGGTCTTCCTTTTGCCGTTGGTTCACCCTCCAATGGGCGCCACGGTCTGCGCGCTGCGGCCGGCACACCGCGCTGATCCGATGGCAGGAGCCAGGTGCTTCTCCTGGTCTCCCATGGGGTGCAGGGCCCAAGCACTTGGGCCATCCTCCACTGCATTCCTGGGCCACAGCAGAGAGCTGGCTTGGAAGAGGGGCAACCAGGATAGAATCCAGTGCCCCAACCGGGACTAGAACCTGGTGTGCCGGCACCACATGGCGGAGGATTAGCCTAGTGAGCCGCGGCGCTGGCCCCCTCTTACTCATTTTTTATAATCAAATAGTGTGTTTGTCCTTAACTGCACAGTATTTGATTGACCACTAAACCTCACAGGTTTTCTTATCTATTTAGAGAAATGTTCTTTAAGTGCTTTTCCAATGTACTTCTGCATGATTCTAGAAGCTAACAAATACAAAGCTCACATGAAACACTGAAATACAGTGTAGAATTTGAAAAATCTACTTCATGATTGTAAAAAAACATAGTTAAGCTGTAAAGTGCTTTTTCTATAAAGCAACTTAAAAAGAATTTTCATTTCCTCTTTGCTTTAGCTCTTCTGAATTAGTAGTCAATGGTGCTTAAGGATTACTTTGGATGTCACTGAAATACAAATTTAAGAATGCTTTTCACAAAAAAAATCAGAAAATTTAATTATGTTAGGTCAGAAAATATTCAATGAATCATGCACAATGAGTTCCCACAAGGATGACTTTCCTGCTGAATTAATACAGTTGATAAAATATTTTAAGCAATTAAATATCAATATATTAATATTAGGAAGTTATCTGATATTATAACTAAAAATTCCTCAAAGTTATTTTCATTCAACTGAGGAAAACAATATTATTATTGCATCAGTAATTGTAATGTCTTCAAATTATTCCACTGAATATTGAATACATCTATATCTAAATTGATATATTTTTTTCAATACAGAAAACAGAAAAGAAATATAAAGAGCTAGAAAATAGTGTGCTTTTCCTCCAAATGCCATTGACTATTTGAAGATATTGAAATATCTTACTAAAATAATAGAAATAAAAGAATATTTTACATTAATAAGAATCATGGTTAAGATGCTGCCTGATTCCTTTATATCTGACTCAGTGAAGTCAATATCAGGATTCTGAGTCTCAATAATGAAATTTTGAGATTGAAAATAAGAAGGAGAGCCAGCGCCGCGGCTCAATAGTCTAATCCTCCACCTTGCGGCGCCAGCACACCAGGTTCTAGTCCCGGTCGGGGCATCGGATTCTGTCCCGGTTGCCCCTCTTCCAGGCCAGCTCTCTGCTGTGGCCCAGGGGTGCAGTGGAGGATGGCCCAGGTGCTTGGGCCCTGCACCCCATGGGAGACCAGGAGAAGCACCTGGCTCCTGCCATCGGATCAGCGCGGTGTGCCGGCCGCAGCGCGCAGACCGTGGCGCCCATTGGAGGGTGAACCAACGGCAAAAGGAAGACCTTTCTCTCTGTCTCTCTCTCACTGTCCACTCTGCCTGTCAAAAAAAAAAAAAAAAAAGAAAGAAAAGAAAAGAAGAAGGAGATAAAGGAGAAGGAGTTTCGGATTGCTTATGATTTTAGACCTTGAAATGTTGTTTGAAAGTTATTTCTTCAAGAGCTGGCACCATGACACACTAGGTTAATCCTCCGCCTGCTGCACCAGCTTCCCATATGGGCACCAGGTTCTAGTTCCGGCTGCTCCTCTTCCGATCCAGCTCTCTGCTGTGGCCCAGGAAGGCAGTGGAGGATGGCCCAAGTGCGTGGGCCCCTGCACCCACATGGGAGACCAGAAGGAAGCACCTGGCTCCTGGCCAGGTGAAGATTGGTGCAGCGCTGGCCACGGTCACTATTTGGGGAGTGAACCAATGGAAAGAAGACCTTTCTCTCTCTCTCTCTCTCTCACTGTCTGTAACTCTACCTGTTAAATAAATAAATAAAAATTAAAAAAAGAAAGTTCTTTCTTCATAGGAAATCTAGGAGGGATAGTTGATGAGACAATAAAATGAAGGAATGAAAGCAAAGGTCTGTTCAAATCCCAAAGGTCAAGTCCCACAAAGAATTTTTGAGTCAGTGATAGATAGGGTAACTCCACTGCCTTGCTTAGATCACAAAAGCAGGAAGATTTATACTTCTACATCCATGTCATTAGTTCACGTCATCTTCCTGCAGGGAATATTTGCTCACTAAATTCTTGTCCTCCATACCTGAGCTCTGGCAGCTTAAGGGTAGCCCTCAGAAATACAAGATGCATGCACCAGTATTGGGATGGAAGGCATGCTGAAAGTGGTTACGGTTCAGGGGGATACTGGCAAAGTTCTGACTGCATCTTCTCTAGGTGCTAAATTACATGCTGTTCCAAGAGGGTCAAAATATGTAAACATGAATAGTTACATGTTGATAAGATAATAAATCCTAGAAAAATACAACATTAATATAATCAAACTTGTGTATTAATATACATATGGTGAAATATGTAAATACGTTGATATTATGTACAAGATGAACCTGGGTTTAGGTTCATCAATGCAATTTTGACTATATTTACTTATATATCTAAGAATTATCAATTTTGTTAAATGCATTCAATGGTATGCTGCTAAAATTCTGTACAATCTCTGAGAGATGATAAGCTACTCAGGACCCTGATGTAAGATTATCTAAGTAGGATAAAGAAGGCTTGTCTTGCTAAACCACTGTCACCTATCTTTGGACTTATCAATGTATATTGATTATTTTTAAATAGGTCCACATTTTAAAATGTTTGGTTATATTTATGTTTTACTGATTTTAGAAAATCCGCTTAAAAACAGGAAGTAAGAAAGTAGAAAACATTTTTATTTTTAAAAATACCTCAAATTTTATATTATTCTGCTCATTAGTTAAACTATTAAGAATATGAATCTGAAAATATAGTGAATCTGAAATTAAATCAATAGGGATATTATAAATAATAATTTGCTTCCCTTACAGAAATTTATTTAATTAATTATTTATTCTAATTTACTTTAAAGATAATCTCTAAATATATGCCTGGTAAATCAATGGATCACACTTAAGAGGAGAGAGTGGTTCTTATGCTGGCATGAATTAAGCTCTGGATGTAATCAGTTAATTTGCTCTCAATATTGACTTGTGAAGCCCTTTGAACAATTTTCAGTGCTTTCATCTTGTTAATCATGTTCACTTGAGACAAGAGAGGCATCTGAAATAATCTATTCAGGCTGAAAATTGTAGCTGTCTTCTGTACTGTGATGCACTATTACCCATTTAACACTGGCTACTATTTAACTCTGAGAGTGTGTTTGTCACTGAAGGCCTCAATTTGAAGGGGAAGACCTACTCTCAACTAGCATTATTGTCTTTAATATTGAAAATAATAATATCAAATAACAAAACAATTAAGTGGGATAATTTGATGTTTTATATTTTAAACTTTTGATAATTTATTTTCATTTTATTTGAAAGGCAGAGAGACAGAGAAATATATGTAAAGAGTTTTTCAATCAGTAATTTACTTCCCAAATGCCTGCAATAAAATGGGACAGGTCAAAGCCAGGAGCCCAGAATTCTATTCAGGTTTTCTGCCTGTGTGACAGGGGACCAAGTACTTGAGCCATTATCTGGTGTCTCCTAACTTTCACATTAGCACACAGGAAATTGGATGTGAAGCAGAAGCTGGGTCCTGAACCAGGCACTCCATTATGCAATGCATTTACACAAGTGGTAACATAACCACCAAACAACATGCTCATTTTTTCTGTTGTTTTCTTTTCTTTCTTTTTTTTTGACTGGAAGTATGGATTCAATTCTATTGTCATTTAGAGAATTTATATTTCCTTTTAAAATGGAGTATTAACAATCCCAACCATCTTATCAGGATGCTAATACTCAGTAAACACTTTGCTTTCATTTAAAAATAAATTACTCATTACTTCCTAAAAGACAATTAGCAATTTTATAAATCAGTATTATATTCATATGTCTGTTGAAGGAAAGACTATTTTTGGACATTTCACCAGAGATTAAATCTGTTTTCTCTTTTTTTTTTCATCATTCAACCACTGTGATGGTTTTTCCTTGACTTCCCATGAGTAACTTATCCACATGCAGTTTTTGTTCTGTCAGTTATTTCTGTGGTCCTTATAATTATGGCAATGCTCATTGCAGAGAATCACTTGAAAATGTCTCTCCTAACAAGAAGATTTTGAATATTTTATAAGAAAATATAAAATCAATTGAATTTTTATGATGATTATTTGGTCAGTCTTGTTTGGATGTATGCATTAGCAGTATTTCATCTCATTCCTTTACTCAATTGTTGGATGTATTCAAAGTTATGACAAAGTGATTGGTGACTATGACTTCCAAATTGTTTGTTTAAAATAATTTGTACTGGAAAATGCATCCATAACTTATAAAGACGAGATTATTTATATTGGCTGCCACAGATATAATCAAATAGCATTTAAAAAATTTTTGAGCAATATGTTTAGCGGTTTTCATTGAAGTAAATGTTTGAAAAAACTGTGTTCAGAAGTGAGGACACCTTGTGTGTCTCTGACACTTAGCAATAAAATTTACTTAACATTTACTTTGAATTTGAATTCCTACTGTTGGAAGTATTTTATATTTATTAGGTCACATAATCTTTACAGCAACCCTTACAAAGAATCAGAGGAATTGTTTTTCATTGTTGGATAAGACTTGGAAAGATATATTAAGTTCACAAGGTCATGTCTAAATATTAAACTCCTACTTAGAGGAACATACAGCACTAGGGCTCCTTAAAGACAAAAAATAAATATATCATATGAGATAGATAATAGCAATATTCAGTGGACCATTTTGAATATTTGGATTGAATTTAATTGTTTTAGTTGATCAATGAATTAAATAATTCTATGAGAATGTTTACACTGAGAAGAAAAAATAATGTGTTGTTCCTCTTAGGCTTTTAAGGTGTTTTAAGTAATTAGGGCATAAAGCAAGTCTTAGCAAATTAAAAAAAATCAAAATCATACCATGCATCTTCTTGGACCACAATGGAATGAAGCTGGATATCAGCAACTCAAGATTCTCTAGAACATATGCAAATACATGGAG
Organism: Lepus europaeus; assembly: GCF_033115175.1. NCBI lineage: Eukaryota > Metazoa > Chordata > Mammalia > Lagomorpha > Leporidae > Lepus > Lepus europaeus. The sequence continues at coordinate 128,782,151 of NC_084827.1, forward strand.
ACTGAAGAACCTGCTCCTGCATGAACAGTTGTTCACAGAAGAATTCAAAAGAGAAATCAAAAAAAAAAATACAGAATTGACTGAAGATGACAATACAACATATCAAAACTTATGGGATAGATAGAGCAAAAGCAGTGTTATGAGGGAAGTTTAAATCAATTGGTACCTACATCAAGAAATCAGAAAGGCACTGAGTACTTGATCTATCAATACATCTCAAGGACATACAAAAGCAACAGCAAACCAAACCCCAAATTAGTAGGAGGAAAGAAATAATTAAAATTTGATAAGACCTAACAAAATTAAAAAATACAAAAAATCAGTTTAATGAAGAACTGTTTAAAAAAAACAATATAATTGATACACCATTTTCCCAACTAACCAAAAAAATAAATAAATAACCAAGACATAGATTAAATCAGTAATAGAGAGCCTCCAAATAAAGAAAAGCCCAGGACCAGTCAGTTTCATTGCTGAATTCTACCATTTAAAGATGAACTAACTCCAATTGCTCTCAAGCTATTCAAAACAACTGAAAGAGAGGGAATCTTCCCAAACTCCTTCTATGAAGCCTGCATCACCTAAATTCCTAAGCCAGAAAAAGATACAACAAAGAAAGGGAACTATAGAACAATATCCCTGATGAACATAGTGCAAAAATCTTCAACAAAACACTACCAAATCTAATCAAATAACACATCAGACAGACCAATCACCTGGCTCAAGTGGGATTTATACCTGGTATTCAGGAATGGTTCATCATTCACAAATCAATTAATGTGATACGTCACATTAACAAACAGAAGAACAAAAAACTATATGATTATCTTGATAGAAGCAGAAAAAGCATTTGATAGTACTCCATCGTTTCATGATAAAAACCTGAATCAAATTGGATATTGAAGGAACATTTCTTAAGATAATCAAGGAAATCTACAACAAACACAAATCCAGCATCTTATTGAATGGGGAAAACTTGGAAGTTTACCCACTAAGATCTGGAAACAGATTAAGATGTCCACTCTAGGCTGGCGCCGCAGCTCACTAGGCTAATCCTCCACCTTGCAGCGCCGGCACACTGGGTTCTAGTCCCGGTTGGGGCACTGATCCTGTCCCGGTTGCCCCTCTTCCAGGCCAGCTCTCTGCTGTGGCCAGGGAGTGCAGTGGAGGATGGCCCAAGTGCTTGGGCCCTGCACCCCATGGGAGACCAGGAGAAGCACCTGGCTCCTGCCATCAGATCAGCGCGGTGCGCCGGCCGCAGCGCGCCTACCGCGGCGGCCATTGGAGGGTGAGCCAACGGCAAAAAGGGAGACCTTTCTCTCTGACTCTCTCTCTCACTGTCCACTCTGCCTGTCCAAAAAAAAAAAAAAAAAAAAAAAAAAAAAAAAGATGCCCACTCTCACCATTTTTATTGAATATAGTCCTGGAGGTTTAAGGCAGAGCCATTAGGCAATAAAAGGAATTCAAAGGACTATAAATTGGGAAAGAGGAAGTCAAACAATCCCTATTTACAGATAATGTGATTCTATATATAGGGGACCTAAAAGACTCCATTAAGAGACTAATAGAATTAACAAAAGATTTTGTAAAGTGACAGGATACAAAATTAACCCACAAAAATCAATAGCCTTGTATATAGAAACAATGCCATGTCTGAGAAAGAACTTCTAAGATCAATCCCATTCACAATAGCTATAGAAAATTAAATGACTTGGAATAAATTTAACCAAGATGTCAAATATTTCTATGATGAAAATTACAGAACATTAAATAAAGAAATAGAAGACACAAAAATTTGGAAAAATCTTCCATTTCCTTGGAATGCAAGGATCAATATCATCAAAATGTTCATACTACGAAAAGCATTACAGATTCAATGTGATTCCAATCAATTTTCCAAGGACATTATTCACAGATTTAGAAAAAATGATGCTGAAATTAATGGGGAAACACAAGAGACTTCAAATAGCTAAAAAATCTTAATAAAGCTGGAGACATCACAATACCAGATTTCAAGACAAATTACTTTGAAGTTATAATCAAAACAGCCTGGAGGGAAAAAAAAACACCCAAAACAGAAATGTAGACCAGTAGAACAGAAAAGAAACTCCAGAAATCAATCTGTGTGTCTACAATAAACTTATCTTTGATAAAGAAGCTAAAAATAAATCCCTTGAGCAAGAGCAATCTCTTCAAGAAATGATGCTGGGAAATATGTATCTCCACATGAAGGAAATAAAGCCAAGACCCCCACCTTACATCTTACAAAAAAAATCCACTCAATATGGATCAAAGATGAAAATCTACAATTTGATACCATCAAATTAGTAGAGAACATTGGAAAAATATTCACGATATTGGTTTAGGCAAAGACTTCTTGAAAAAGACCCCAGAAGCACAGGTAATCAAAGCCCAAATTAACAAATTGGATTTCATCAAATTGAGAAGCTTCTGCACTGCAAAGGAAACACTCAGCAAAGTGAAGAGACACATAACAGAAAGGGAGAAAATATTTGCAAATTATGGAACTGATAAAGGATTAATAACCAGAATATATAAAGAGCTCAAGAAATTTAACGACTACAACATAAACAATGTAGTTAAGAAATGGGCAAAGGACTTCAACAGGTATTTTCCGAAAAAGGAAATTCAAATGGTCATTATTTAGTGAAAAAATGCTCAGGATTACTAGTCATCAGGGAAATGCAAATCAAAACCACAGGGATATATCACCACACCCCAGTTAGAATGGATTTCATACAGAAATCAACAAGCACCAAATGCTGGTGAGGGTGTGGGGAAAAATACCCAAATCCACTGTTGATGGGAATGTACACTTCCACAGCATAGCCAGTATGGAAGACAGTATGAAGATATTTCAGAAATATTAATATGAACATACCATATGATCCAGCCAGTGCACTTCTGGGCATTACCCAAAAGAAATGAAATCAATATATGAAGGAGTTATCTGCACCTCCATGTTTATTATAGCTCAATTACCTCTTGTAGCTCAATTCACAATAGCTGAGTATGGAATCAACCCAGAGGTCCATAAACTGAAGACTCAACAAAGAAATTACTGGAAATTTGATCTTTGGGAAGTAACATAAGTGAATGGCAGCCCTTGAAATTCACTGGAACAGGCTTACTAAATCTTTACCACCTACACTGCACCAAGTTTCAGGGCCTTGAATATTGAACCTCAAATCTCATAATGCAAAGGCGCCCCTCCCAAAGTCACATAGTTACTGGAGACTGGCCACCAGGAAAATTTGTCCCCCAAAATACTTAAAATGTGGCTAGTTATTCCAAGATAAGGGAATCATGACTTCTCAGCCAACATTTTTTCTTTCATTTTTATTTTACTGTGCTAACCTTTATCCTTTCCCCAAAAGATAATCCAAAGGACACTAACTTGCAAAATAGCTTTTGCAATAAACCATGTTGTTGGGTCTGTGAAGTAACACAAAAATCAGGAAGCCATTCCATTAGAGCCAATACCTTTCTGTTACCCTATGATGAATAACTTGAAACTAGAAAGGAAGAGTGGAAAATTATCCTTAATATTTTAAATATCACTACATTTTATTTTCTTATACTTCCTAGAAGTAGTGCTCAGACCTTTTCAGCTGGTAACTTAATTGCTACAAAGTACAGAAAACCTTTCTAAGTGCTACTTTCATGAGGTAGACTATGTTTCCAGTAAATACATCTATGACCTGTGAACTACCTATGTGGTAAAAGCAATTGCTTATATAATTCATTGTATTAAATACAATAGAATCTTTTATAAAGGATTGTGTTTATGTTCCCTTACAACATGCAATGGCTAGTTCAGTTAAGAGCAAATTTACCTTAAGATCTTGTTCAAGAGCTATGCAGACTTATAGGAGAATAGATATGTCTTACCCGTGCTCAAACACAGGTTGACCTTCCTTTCCAACTGCTAAGGACCTATGTTATTCCTTTGGAGAATCTGACTATTCTGTTCTGCCTCTTCAATAATTTAGGTCCTATTATTGGCTTGACTCACACCTTCCTTTCAGATAGCTTTCCTTGAAAGTTCCTAGAATGCATCTCTTAATCAGGGTCAAAGAGGTCAGTTACTAAAATTGACAGTCACCTCGAACTAAATGAATATGAATTGATTTACACTAAAACGAGATTTAGATGGCAGTTCTTAGGGACTCACGCTTAGTGGAGGTGGAATGATGGTTGTATGGCATATAAAACTAATCCACAAGTTGAGAAAGATTCTGGGTAATATTTGTTATAAGTCTGATGCCAGGCATAATTAAACCTTGTAGAATCCTTATCCCAGACTTTCAAGTTAGAATAAAAAACAATACACAATACTGAGAATTCATAATCACAAATTTATTTTATGATATTATTCTATTTTGTCCTCCCTTTTAACATGCTACTTAAAGACTTATTTTTTTGTGCTAGAAGATGGATCCTGGGCCTATAACTGACTTGATGGAGGATAGGGAAAACATGCCTATTAAGATAATCTACAACCTATTTATTTTTTTAAAGATTTTTTATTTATTTGACAGGTAGAGTTACAGACAGTGAGAGAGAGAGAGACAGATAGAAAATTCTTACTTCTGCTGGTTCACCCCCCAAATGGCTGCTGTGGCTGGCGCTACACTGACCGGAAGCCAGGAGCCAGGTGCTTCCTCCTGGTCTCCCATGCGGGTGCAGGGCCCAGCACTTGGGCCACCCTCCGCTGCGTTCCTGGGCCACAGCAGAGAGCTGGACTGGAAGAGGAGCAACCGGGACTAGAACTCGGAGCCTACATGGGATGCTGGCACCGCAGGCAGAGGATTAGCTAAGTGAGCCACAGTGCCAGGCCCTCTACAACCTATTTATAATACTTAAGGCTTCCATTCGGTGTTCTTCATTTCACTCTAGAAAGAAGAGAGCCTTCAAGAGACACAGAGAAATAATCCATCTACTAGTTTACTCCCCAGACAACAACCATGGTTGGGTCAGGCCAAGGCAAGGAGCCAAGAATTGCACCCAGATTTCAACTATGGATGGCAAGGACCAAAATGGATCAGAATTTTTTTTCTTATCTAATACATACATATGTATATATATATATATATATATATATATGTGTGTGTGTGTGTGTTAAATATATATCTAATATATATAGCCAACACCATGGCTCACTTGGCTAACCTGTGGCACCGGCTCCCCAGGTTCTAGTCCTGGTTGGGGCTACAGGCTCTAGTCCCTGTTGCTCCTCTTCCAGGCCAGCTCTCTGCTGTGGCCCGGGAGTGCAGTGGAGGATGACCCAAGTGCTTGGGTCCCTGCACCTGCAAGGAGACCGGGAGGAAGCACCCAGCTACTAGCTTCAGATCGGCGCAGCACCGGCCATAGCGACCATTAGGGGAGTGAACCAATGGAAGGAAGACCTTTCTCTCTGTCTCTCTCTCAATGTCTATAATTCTACCTGTCAAATAAAAATAAATAATAAATTATATATATATAATATATTAGATAAGAATATATATATAAGGCTTTCATTATAGCTCACAGATTTTGACAAATTGTGTTTTTTCTTTCATTTAGTACAAAATGTATTTTAATATTTCTCAAGATTTTACTCATATGATAATGAAAAGAATATACCTCAGTTTGGGAATTTCTCATACATCTTTTTCTTACTGGTTTCTAGTTTGCTTCCATCTTGTCTGAAAACAGACATTGCATGGCATCTTTTCCATTGTGTTTATTAAGGTATGTTTTATGGCCTATCTGGTGAATATTCCATGTGAGCTTTAGTGGCATTGTGAAGCATATTCCGTTACTGTTGGATAAATAATCCTTAAACCCCGTTATACAGAATTTATTGATTGTGTTGTTGAGTTCAATAATTTTCTTAAATACTTTTTACATACTGGATCTATCTAGTTCAGATAGAAAGTTGTCAAAATTGCCATAGTGGCCAGCGTCGTGGCTCACTAGGCTAATCCTCCGCCTGTGGCGCTGGCACCCTGGGTTCTAGTCCCGGTTGTAGTGCCAGTTCTGTCCCGGTTGCTCCTCTTCCAGTCCAGCTCTCTGCTGTGGCCCGGGAATGCAGTGGAGGATGGCCCAAGTGCTTGGACCCTGCACCCACATGGGAGACCAGGAGGAAGCACCTGGCAGCTGGCTTCAGATCAATGCAGCGTGCCGGCCGTAGCAGACATTTGGTTGGTGAAGCAAAGGAAGTAAGACCTTTCTCTCTCTCTCCCTCTCTCTCACTGTCTAACTCTGACTGTCCAGAAATTAAAAAAAAAAAAAGAACAAAATTGCTATACTAATTACAATTATAATAGTAATGTCTTCCATTTCTCTTTTCTGTCTTATTAGTTTGTGTTATTTATGTTTATACTCTGTGAGGCATGTTCCTATAAGAAAGTGTTATACATTTGTGGAAAATTGATCTCTTCGTCATTCTATGATGTCACTCCTTTTTTTTTAAAAAAAAATAAGATGTCAGTGTAATTCTTATACTTTATGTATTCTATATTAACTGCCACATATCACATTAAACATACACCATTTGTCTTTTTGGAATGGTTTATTTAAACATAATGGTCTCCATTTGCAGCCATTTTGTTGCAGAAGACAGGATTTCATTCATTTTTATGGCTGAGTAGTGTTCCTTAGTGTATATATGCCACCTTCCTCATTATTTTCATAGTTTTCTTTTTACTAGTTTGGTATATTATACTCTATCCATTTATTGTGTGTGTGTGTTATATATATAGAACAAATATAAACAGATATCTTTATATTTTAGATGGGTTTTTGTAGACATTATATTTTAATCCTGGTTTTTATCTACCTTCAATGATTGCCTTGTTTATTGGTACATTTAGACAGTTGAAATTCAAAATGATTATTAATATGACTGGAATTAAAGTGTATGATATTTGTTATATATTTCTATTTGTTGTCCTTTTTGCTTTTCTGCCTTTTGTCATTTTAATTGGGCACTTTATAAGATTTTATTTTTTCAGTTATTTTAGCATATTAGCTATATATCTTCATTTTTATTTTTAGTGGTTATCCCAGAGTTTATAAAATATTTTACAAATAATCCATTCAATTTTCAGATAACATTATTCTGCTTAACCAGTAATGCATGTATCTTATAATAACAAAACAGTCCTAATTCTTCTCTCTCCTTCTGGTATCATTCTTGTCATTTATTTTACTTAGGTTTGTGTATTTGTGTATGTGTGTGTGTGTGTGTAATGTATAAATTGTTGCTACTGTTTGATTAAACTGTTACCTATTAAATAATAATAATGTTTTATCATACTTTCACTTATTCCTTCTTCAAGGCTCTTACATTCTTTATGTATTCTGAAGTGTCTGACCTTTATCATTTTTTTCTGCAAAAAAGTTTATTTTTAAATATTTTTGTGTCAACCAATGAAAAAAATCACTTGACTTGTTTTTCTTAGAAAGTCTTTATTTATCCTTTACTTTTGAACAACAACTTCTTCACAGGATACAGAAGTCTACGTTGGTGGGATTTTGTCATCTCTCAACACTTAAATATTTAACTCCAGTCTCCTGTTCTTTTCCCCCATGGTTTCTGGACAGTAGGTGTAATTCTTACTGTTTCTCTGTAGATAGGGTGCCCATTCATCTTTCTTCAGGATGGGTTCTCATTTTTAAAAATTTCTCTATAGCTTAAAAATTAGACTTTGGTCTGATTTTTTTTTAGCTTTTTTTGTTGTCATTTTGCTGTTTTTGAAATTTTGACATATTTCATTTGAGTTTCATAGATCTGTGATCTGGCAGTAATTTTGGGGAAGTTATCAATTACTTTTACTTTAAATACTTCCTCTTCTTCTGATATGTCTTTTTGTGCGCTTATATCATTTGTAGTTTTCCTACAGTTCTTGGACTTTTTTTTTTCCTACCATTTTTTCCCTTTTCTCTTTAGCATTGGGGGTTGCTGTTGAGACATTCTCAAGCACAGAGAGTCTTTCTCCAGCTGTGTCTTGGCTACCAATAAACCCATCAACGGATTCATCCTATATATTACAGTGCTTTGATTTCATGTATCTCTTTTAGGGTTTTTCTTGGGTTTTCATTTCCCTGCATGCATTTATCATATGTTCTTGCAAACTGTCTACTTTAAACTTAATGCTCTTAACATACTGATCACAGTTCCTTTAAATTTTCAGTCTTATAATATCCACATTTCTAATGCATCCTGGTGTGCTTCTGATCCTTACTCTGTTTCTTCCAATTGTGTTTTTCTGGTAAACAGTCATTGTAATTTTTCTTGCTAGACAGATGGGATGTACTTCATAACAGGAACCACTGCAAATAGTTTTGTTTTATTTTAAAAGATGTTTTTATTTATTTGAAAGGCAGAGTTACAGAGAAGCAGTGGCAGAGAGAGAGAGAGAGAGAGAGAGAGAGAATTTGCCATCCCTTGGTTCACTTCCCAAATGGCCACAATGGCTGGAGCTGTGCCTGTCCAGAGCTGCCCCTATCTGAAGCCAGGAGCCAGGAACCTCCTACGAGTCTCCAACATGGGTGCAGGTGCCCAAGCGTCTGGGCCATCGTCTACAGTTTTCCCAGACCATTGCAGAGAGCTGGATCAGAAGTGGAGCAGCTAGGACTCTAACCAGCGTCCATATGGGATGCCGGCACTGCAGGCAATGGCTTTAACTGATATGCCACAGCACCGGCCTTGCAAAGAGGCTTATTTTTTTTTTATTTATAGCATTTCATTTATTTTTATAGAAGATTTTATTTCATAAATATAAATTTTGAAAGTACAACTTTTGTATTATAGCAGTTCTTCCTTCCATAACCAACCTCCCACCTGCAAACCATCCCATCTCCTATTCTCTCTCCCATCCCATTTTTCATTAAGATTCATTTTTGATGCCATAAACAAGAGTGTCAAATTGTTAAGTCAACAACAGGAGTCACTGTGTACTTGCGTCTCATGTGGTATCTGTCCTTAATGTGTTGTCCAATGTGAAGTAAGGCTATAACTAGTACTGAAACAGTATTTTTACACTTTATGTTTCTGTGTGGGTGCAAACTGATGAAATCTTTACTTAGTATATACTGAATCGATCTTCTGTATATAAAGATAATTGAAAATAAAAAAAAAAACTTGGTGTTAAATTGGAAATTGCATAGAAAATTAATCAATTTTTAAAAAATATCCTGTAGGATCTCTGTCCTTAATGTGTTGTACATTGTGATTTAATGCTATAACTAGTACTCCAACAGTATTTTTCACTTTGTGTTGCTATGTGGGTGCTTAATATATACTAAACTGATCTTCTGTATATAAAGAGAATTGAAAATGAATCTTGATGTGAATGGAAGGGGAGAGGGAGCGGGATAGGGGAGGGTTGTGGGTGGGAGGGAAGTTATTGGGGGGGGAGCCATTGTAATCCATAAGCTGTACTTTGGAAATTTATATTCATTAAATAAAAGTTTTTAAAAAAGATTTATTTTTTTATTATCTTTATATGCGCAAACAGACTTTTAGTAATGTGTTGGTAAGGAATGGACTAGGGAAGCCTTTTATTCCGGTGATCAGTTCTGTCTTTTAGTGAGGCTCTGCACTGTGCACCTCACAAGTGCTTCTCAGTTTCTCCTCACTTCCCGTAGGTGAAACAGATGACAAGAGCGCATTGGAGGGGCCGGCGCTGTGGCATAGCAGGTAAAGCCACTGCCTGCAGTGCTGGCATCATGTATGGTTTCCGGTTCAAGACCCAGATGCTCCAATTTCTATGCAGCTCTCTGCTGTGGCCTGGGAAAGTAGAGGAAAATTGACCAAGTCCTTGGACCCCTGCACCCACGTGGGAGACCCAGAGGAAGCTCCTGGCTCCTGGCTCAAGATTGGCTCACCTCTGGCCATTGCAGCCAACTGGGGAGTGAACCAGAGGATGGAAGAACTTTCTCTCTGCCTTTCCTTCTCTCTCTGTGTAACTCTGACTTTCAAATAAATAAATAAATCTCTGAAAAAACACGAGTGCATTGGAGTTGTGTATTTCCCTTCACCTGTGTCAGTGAAGCTCTGACCAGACACCAGAAGTTTAGATTCTAGGTAAGTGTTTTTTCTGAAGTCAGACATCATTAAGAAGAGCAAAACTTTCTGCTTTGTGATTCCAAATGGTTCATGTGGCCTTCTTCTGACAGAAGCCCCAGGAGACTTTTTTCAAGTATTCCCATTAAAAACCAGATTGAGCTCCCGAAGATAAGAGTCACAAAAGTGCAGGGTCACCCCAAGATGTTGGAATCACAAAGTTCTCCATTCTGAGTTGATGTTCAGCCTTCTTACCCTTGTCACTAATTCCTTTAGAGATTTCTGCTTGTGCCGTTCTGGTCTGGTAAGCTTCAGCCTCTGTATTTGCTTGCCCATCTCTTTATATAGACAACAACGATTTCCCTGTGACATCATTTCTCTTACAAATCTAAGAAGGTTGTTGATTTTTTCAGTGTTTTTCAGACTTTCACTTACTAGAATGGAGTGGTGATTTTCAAGCTTCTTACAGACAAGATTGGAAAATGTAGCTTCTTTTTTACTCCTTCAGTACTTGCTCATGATTTTACCTGACAAAGAGAATTAAAGACATTCCAAACTTTCTAACAGTATAGACATTTATTGGTTTAATTTTAAAGTGTGTGATTATTTTTTTGCTTTAAGATAGCATGTTCACCCAAATTTAACACAATACAAAATGTTAGATTTTTTCAAGTTCATTGGACATTTAATACTGTAAATCTGATTTAAAAAATCTGAATCCAATTATCTTTATATACAGAAGATCAATTCAGTATATAATTAGTAAAGATCTCATCAGTTTGTACCCACACAGAAACACAAAGTCTAAAAATACTGTTTCAGTACTAGTTATAGCATCACTGCACATTAGACAACACATTAAGGACAGATCCCACATGGGGTGTAAGTACACAGTGACTCCTGTTGCTTACTTAACAATTTGACACTCCTGTTCATGGAGTCAGTAATCTCCCTAGGCTCTAGTCATGAGTTGCCAGGGCTATGGAAGTCTTTAGAGTTCGCTGACTTTGTTCTTATTCCGATAGGGTCATAGTCAAAGTGGAAGTTCTCTCCTCCCTTCAGAAAAAGGTACCTCCTTCTTTGATGGCCCCATTCTTTCCACTGGGATCTCACTCACAGAGATCTTTCATTTAGGTCTTTTTTTTTTCCCATGGTATCTTGGCTTTCCATGCCTACAATACTCTCATGGGCTCTTCAGCCAGATCCGAATGCCTTGAGGGCTGATTCTGAGGCCAGAGTGTTGTTTAGGACATCTGCCATTCTATGAGTCTGCTGTGTATCCCGCTTCCCATGTTGGATCCTTCTCTCCCTTTTTGATTCTATCAGTTAGTATTAGCAGACACTTGTCTTGTTTGTGTGATCCCTTTGACTCTTAGACCTATCAGTGTGATCAATTGTGAACTGAAATTGATCACTTGGACTAGTGAGATGGCATTGGTACATGCCACCTTGATGGGATTGTGTTGGAATCCCCTGGCACGTTTCTAACTCCACCATTTGGGGCAAGTCCGGTTGAGCATGTCCCAAATTGTACATCTCCTCCCTCTCTTTTTCCACTCTTGAATTTAACAGGGATCACTTTTCAGTTAAAATTTAAACACCTAAGAATAATTGTGTGTTAATTACTGAGTTCAACCACTAGTACTAGAACAACAACAACAACAACAACAAATACTAAAAAGGATAAAATATTACATTGTACATCTAGAGTCAGGACAAGAGCTGATCAGGTCATTGTTTCTTATAGTGTCCATTTCACTTCAACAGGTTTCCCCTTTGGTGCTCAGTTGTCACTGATCAGGGAAAACAAAATTGGAAATGAAAAAAAAAAAAAAAACCTGGTGTTAAATTGGAAATTGCATAGAAAATTAATTAATTTTTTAAAAAAATATTATGTAGGATCTCTGTCTTTAATGTGCTGTACACTGTTATTTAATGCTATAACTAGTACTCCAACAGTATTTTTTTCACTTTGTGTTGCTATATGGGGGCAAACTGTTGAAATCTTTACCTAATATATACTAAACTGATCTTCTGTATATAAAGAGAATTGAAAATGAATCTTGATGTGAATGGAAGGGGAGAGAGAACGGAATAGGGGAGGGTTGCGGGTGGGAGGGAAGTTATGGGAGGGGGGAAACCATTGTAACCCATAAGCTGTACTTTGGAAATTTACATTCATTAAATAATAGTTTAATAAATGAAAAAAAATCTGAATCCAACGTTGCATTACTATCTAAGGAAATAATATCACAAAAATTACATTAAATGTAATCATTAGGTCATTACCTTCAAATAAATTATATGACAGATCCTAGTTTTAGCAATTTCCCTGCAGTAAGAAAAATTACTTAGTTGTATTTTATCAAAAAACAAAATCATTTATTCAATTACAAATACTGTATTCGCATTTATGTTGGAACAGATATGTGCATATATGTATCTGTATATACATATGTATACACCTGCATTATACATTTCACATTTTTGCACTTTGCTGAATGCCAATAACTCAAGCAACATATAAATATATATAAATAATAAATATATATGAAATTATTAGAGAACTACCTGAAATCTAAAATAGTGGCTTACTATTTTTTAAAATGCTATGTGGTATAAATTTAGGAACACCAATGCCAGGTAGAGACATTTAAAAAAGAATTGTTAAAGCCAGTGGAGTTTGGAAGACTTAAATACAAATGGAATACAGGATTATGTCTGTGCATTGGTGAAAAGTATACAACTTATGCAAGACAACAAATGTTGACTTAAATTCATGTATTATCTAAACAGGGAAAGTAAACTCACAAGTTAACTTGAGTACTCATTATTAACAAATGAGGATAGAATAGAATAAATGAATTGAACCTTGTTCAACTCAGTGTATTTAACGCAATGATTAAAATCAAGTTGTGTATAGTGACTTGGTATTAAATTGCTGCTTCAAATTCCCTTAGCTCTTTGATTTTAGAGGAATTATTCAATCTCTGTAAGTCTCAAGTTTCTTATTTGCAAGGTGGGAAAGATAGCAACTTCTACTCTTGAGAATTGTGGTGAAGATTCTATGGCATAAAATATATAAACTACTTAGCACTGGGCTTGCTGTATAATCAGACCTCACCTTTTAAAATGGAAATTAGACACAGTGTTATATTGAGAAAAATGTTGGCTAGTGTATTCTGTGCAATATTGAGATGAAGCTGTATGCTTCAACATACCGTTTCTAAACACTGTGCTATGCTAGAAAATGATAAATTTAGCATTGGAGGACGAAGGTCATTTCTTCATTACATTTGCATCGCTGAAGAAATAATTCAAGCAGCAACTCTGATAACAACTCTGTGACATCTCCAAACTGTGCATGTGCTCAGTGACACCAAAGACTCTTCCTTGATGAATGATGTGTAGGCCTCATTCATCAAAGTCCATCTCTGCACTAGCCCAGTCTGAGAGTAATGAAAAAGAATTCGAAGCTATTATGAAGAATAAGAGTAATGGATACATTCTGGAAATTAGATGTACTAATTTTCGCTTAAAAGAACACGGAAATCATTTGCCATCAACAATGCTATGTAGGAACTGAAACAACCACACTCTATCAGCACAAAGATTCAGACAAAGGGCTACATGACTTAAACAGTATTTTGCTAAAATAAAAAATAAAGTGAAAGCACAAACTAGTAATTTTCAGAAAAAAGCCACAAAGTGCAAAGAAAACTCATGGTGGCCACTTAGTTTTCCCCAATGGAAAAAAAAAAAAAAGGTTTTGGATGTGTAGAAAGAAGAATTTAGAAGAATTTAAATAAGAAAGATAATCATTTCTTTAAATAAATGAATCTTCAAATGAAATTCATGGTAATATGGAACTTTTTCTTGTCATTAATTATTTATGGACAGGCCAACGCCACGGCTCACTAGGCTAATCCTCCGCCTGTGGCGCCAGCACCCCGGGTTCTAGTCCCAGTTGGGGCTCTGGATTCTGTCCCAGTTGCTCTTCTTCCAGTCCAGCTCTCTGCTGTGGCCTGGGAGTGCAGTGGAGGATGGCCCAAGTGCTTGGGCCCTGTAACCGCATGGGAGACCAGCAGGAAGCACCTGTCTCCTGGCTTCGGATCGGCGCAGCGCGCTAGCCGCAACGCACCGGCAGTAGCAGCCACTCAGGGGGTGAACCAACGAAAGGAAGACCTTTCTCTCTGTCTCTCTCTCACTGCCTAACTCTGCCTGTCAAAAAATTATTTATGGACAGTGTTTGTTCAAATAGAACTTGATTTTCCAACTATTGTCATGTTGCTTCTCAAAAACAAATTGTTGAATTGATTTACTGATTGACAGAGACTTAGCAGATCAACTTCACAAAATAACAAATAGCAATGTGCAAAAAAAAATGGAATAAACTGGGTTTGAATTTTTAATTATGCGAGTTATCAAACTTAGGAGATACATAACTATTTGCCAAACATATGTGTTTTCTTCATAACATTAACAAAGTCACACTCAAATGACATTATCTCACTGAAATGATCACTTAAGCTGTTTTAATTTTTTTCATCATTACATTTCAGTGCTACCTGAGACTACATAATTATGCTCACTGTCTCATGCATAGCACATTTTATATTCATGACAAATAGGTCATATGGCCTGTAAATGACCATGTACAATATGCCAGATTTACTATCTCTGCTTTATTAATAACTAGATACCAGTGACTTATGATGTATTAGCAGGTTCTCAGAAAAAGTTAAATTACTATGCAGGTGATCTTCACACACAGCAACTCATTCTAATCATCTAAAGCTTCTCTTCATAGGAACCTTCATGTAAATTCTGTTCAGAGGATTCAAAAGCAACTATTCTCAAACAGTGGTTATATTAGACATTTGACATGGTGAGAGCAAGACTTTCTTTACAGCTGCCAAATTGCTTTGTAAAATAGACTCCCCTAATATTTTGACAAGCTTTACACGTTACATATCTGAGACTCCGTGCTGTAAATATTGCTCCTTCTGCCTGAGCCAGAGATTCTCCACTAGGAGTCCTACTCAGTCACTCAGTAAGTATGTCATCATGAAGAGGGATAAGACCAGGCCATTAAATTTCAGATTATTTGGAAGGCACCACAGGTTCTACCTTATTCTTGGAGATATATTTCCTTTAAAGAATATGTATGGGAAATGTATAATTCATGAGAGCTAAATAAGTGCCATTTATATCCATTGAGATTTGCCATTTAAGGAGAGGTGTATAAACTTAAGGATTCTTCAGTGTCAGAGCTACAACTGCCAAAGATATCAGTAGTACATCACTATCCAGTGGTTTTTGAAAAGTCTTCATTCTTTAGTTTTCTTTCTTTGGTCTTTATTTCTCCCCGTTTCAGTGGATAAAGTTTGCATGTTCTATCTCTACATCTTCACATTTTTGTTCTTATATGGTCAGATATTAATGGCCTAAGCCACATGATACCCAAATTTACCACAACCAAGAGGTGACTTGTTTTCTTGGACTGGCAGTTCTGACCCAATCAGTTTCAATCACATTTTCTTATCTTCAAAGACCACCTTTCATATGTGGCTGAATTTTTTCCCATATTTTCAAGAAAGGTTGCAGATTTTAATTTTTGGAACATGTATGTGTGAAAGACAGTTCTTTATTCTAGTCAAAGATATGTGAAATCTAAAAAAGATAGGCTTCGTATAATTTTTTTCATAAATATCCATAGAGCATGCTCAAAAGAGATTAAGAATTTTAGAGTTAATCTGCTCTGAGAAAGGATGTCCTGGGAGTAACCCAGACTGAGCTCACCCTAGGTTTTTAACTCCAAAGAAAAGCAGTTGTTTATAAAGAATGCCAGTAATACCATTTATAGTAAGGTGCAAAATAGATATCACACTCTGTCAATTCCCCACCTCTGTCTTCTTGGCTGCACCTGAAGTAGTTTGCAAACATATTTTATATATGCTGACAGTTTCCTGCATCTTTCCTCTAGTGATTTCTCTGGCTACAGGAGCCTGAGAGGCATTCACACAAGACAGGCTCCAAGTGGAAGCAAGTCAATACCCTTGCAGCTTCCAAGAACAGTAAAGACATTATTCAGTTGCCTTTGACGTGGGAAAATTCTGTGACATGTTTTGCGCAATCTTTCAGTGGATTCTGATGATGTTAATTGCAATTACTCAGGGTGATAACTTGCTAATTAACATATTTTACTGGCTTAACTCTTTATACTGGTAGAATGCTTCCAGAGCTAAACGCAAAAAAATTTATTTGTTCCAAATTCTTGTCATGATTTCTCTTCACATCACTACCTAAGACAAAACATTAAGAATTATTTCCAAATTTGATTACATATGGTTCATGTAGACCAAATTTTTTTCCTATGCACCTTACTCTCTTGAGCTCTAACTCAAGAGGTTGGAAAGTCATCAAAATATTCTTACTTAAGTTATTAAATTACCATGGGTCTTATAACTGTTATTTGTATGCATTTTATTCAAAGACTTTAATATTTCCTCTTAAAACTGAAACACTAAATGAATGTGATAGTAAATTATTTTTCCCCTTTGGTTTAAAATTAGATACCACGAAGTCAGACACACAAAAACTGGCAATCATGTCTCTTGTTACAGGTTGAATAGTGTCAAATACAAAATCCCTAATATCTCAGAATGTGAACTGATTTGGAAATAATGTCACTGCCAATGGAGTTAATGGAGAAGGGGTTATACAGAAGTAAGTGCACGTCTAGCCTAATGTTACTGATGCCCTTATAAGAAGATAACCGTGTGGAAATAGACACAGGGAGAATAGCTGGTGAAAAGAAAGATGAAGATTGTAGTTATGCAGTTGGAAGCCAGGAGACACCAACATTTTTCCACAAATCACCAGGAGCTATAAAAGGCAAGAGGAGATTTCCCTATCACTTTGCAAATACCTTGATTTCTGATTTCTATCACCAAAAATTGAGACGATAATTTTCTGTAGTTTTAAGCCATTCAATTTGTTATACTTTGCTATAGAAGTTCTAGGAAACTAATATTCTTGGTATCAGCTGTATTAAATCATCTGAAGATACAAATATTCACCTGAGATGTGAATTCCAACTCTTTGCCTAGAACATTCACTCCACATGCACTACCCATTCACAAGTAACTTAATAGCAATGTCACTTATCAGATCTATTGGTGTAATATTGCATGGTTTGTATATGAGAATTGGTACTATCCATTGGTTTCAGGTATCTTGCAGTATATGTTTTATGCATAGAGGACAACCATGTAGATATGTCAATAAGTGTTTTATGAACATTTAAGATCTACTTAGAGTTATGTATTAGAAAATGGAGGGGCCAGCACTGTGGCGCACTAGGTTAGTCCTCCTCCTGCAGAGCCAGCATCCCATATGGGCGCCAGGGTCTAGTCCTGGTTGCTCCTCTTCCAGTCCAACTCTCTGCTGTGACCGGGAGGGCAGTGGAGGATGGCCCAAGTCCTTGGGCCCTGCACCTGAATGGGAGACCAAGAGAAGCACCTGGCTCCTGGCTACGGATCAACGAGATGCGCCGGCCGCAGTGTCCATTGGAGGGTGAACCAATGGCAAAAAGGAAAACCTTTGTCTCTGTCTCTCTCTCTCACTATCCACTCTGCCTGTCAAAAAAAAAAAAAGAACCAGAGCCTTAACAGGCAACTGGTTAACCTGGTACATAACAATGCCAGCCCGGGACATAATTTCCAACAAAAATAACTGTTGGGAAAATGTTTAAATTGGGGATAATATATCTATTTGACATGATCAATACATATTTTAAACTTAAATTAGACTGCATATCACAGTGTATGCCTAAATATAGTGTGTTCATATGATGACTGTTGCTAATTGAATTTCCACAAACAATACATTAGGACAACTAATACCTGCTTCAAAACCAGTACCAGACCCCAGAAGTTTCCCTGGTGCGATTAAACCCCAAGAAGCTTTTCCTTTACCATTACCAATATCAATCACACCTATCAAGTGTGTAGAGGTAATCATTCTTCTACTTTTTAACTGAGGAGGTTGATTTTAGTCCTTTTCATGCTTTAAAAATGAAGACTTCTTCGTGAGTTCTCTTTGAACCTAGACTTTTTCAATAGGATTATGTTTGTGAGTCCTCACTCATAAGTTTCATGTAGTGACTCTTCTGTTTGACATGCATTCTCATGATCTTTCCATCACTGAATTATTCTTTCCACACAGATTTTTCTTTGTGCTGAAATGCCATTTCCTCAAAAAAATAAATTTTTTTCTTGTCCTTCTTTTGAAATACACTACTGGACTAATGAATATTAGAAATTTACTTTCAGATTTACTTTTCAGAACATACTGAGGTACAATTTATATAAAATAAACTCTATGTGTTTGAAGTATGAACTTGGGTGGTCATTTTGCACAGCAGTTAAGATGCTATTTTGGATGCCCATATTCCATAAGAGTGCCCAAGTTAGAGCCTTGATTCTGCTTCTGATTCTTGCTTCCTGCTAATGCATACCTCAGGAGGCATCAGATGATAGCTCAAGTGTTTGGGTCTCTGCCACCCAAATGAGAGACATTGGATTGAGCTCCTGGATCCTAACTTGGGCCTGTTCCATCCCTGAATGCTACAGGCATTGGGAGAGCGAGTGAGTAGATGCTTGGGTCTCTCTCTTTCTCTCTCTCTCTCTTTCTCTCATTCTTTCTGGTGTGTGTCTCCCTGTATCTCTGTCTCTCTTTCAAATAAAATAAAGTATTTTGAAGTATAACCTTTAGCATTTGAGGGAAGCTAGTGACCTGGAGGGAACATTCTATGGTATGGGTAATATTCTATTTCTTCATTAGGTATTAATAACACAAATTTGTTTGTAGAATTTTGTATAGCAGCATAGTGACAATTTATCTAAATTTCTGATGTATGTTATATGTAATAAAATAACTAAGTTGTGATATGTAGCAATTTTCCTATAGTTTATTGACTTGAATTTTAATATCTGTTGTATACTTCTCTCTCCAAAACTATTTCTAACACATTTGCAAATAAAGGATCAAATCTCCCAGACATTTTATCAGTCTCATGGCACAGAATGTACATTAACTCAAAAACTAGACTTTAATATTTTCATTATTATATGTGAGACCATTTAAATAGTTAAAAGATTTCAGCTTGATATACTCTTAAGATTTAATGTAACTAGAACTCACATAAAATTATCTAAGTCTTAGACACTATTTCTTTAAAAGACATACTAATTAGATCTATAAAAAAGAACTGAAGTGCTGGCTATATTTTTCTTTCAAAATTCCTTATGTCTTGTGAAGAAATAGCTTATGTTTCAGCATCCACTGAGTTCATAAACACCCCCTGAATGTTTTCACACTGTGTGATTGTGTTATATGAGAAAAGCAGTTCCTTTTCACCCTTAATTGTCTTCTAATTTACGTTTAGCATATGGCAAGTGGCTGTATATAACCAAACAATGATGTCGTACTTTTATTTTATAGAAATTCCATAGTAAATAAGTAAGTAATAATTTTAAGCATTCTTTTAAGCAGTGGGGCTGTCTATTGCCACCTTTTCAGAAAAACAACCAGAATAGCCCACTGGTTATATTAAAACAAGTTTGTCCAAGTACTGCAGTAAGGGAATTTGACAATATTAGTGGTTTCTCGGAACAGGAAGATAGATCCAGGGGGCAGCATTGTGGTGTAGCGGGTGAAGCCACCACTTGAGAAGCTGGGTCACATGTGGGTTCCTGTTTGTGTCCTGTCTGCTGCACTACTGATCTATCTCCCTGCTAATGGCCTGGGAAAAGCAGCAAAAGATGGCCAAAGTGTCTGTTCCCTTGCCCCAACATGGAAGACTGGGAAGAAGCTGCTGACTCAAGGATTCAGCCTAGCCCAACTCTGGCTATTGCGGCCATCTGGGGAGTGAACAAGCAGGTGGAAGCTCTCTCTGTCTCTCCCTCTCACTCTGCAATTCTGTCTTTCAAATAAATAATTAAATATGTTTTTCTTTTAAAGGATGAAATATTTATAACATTGTAGGGTTCACTGTCCGCAGCTGAATCAAAGTTTTGGACTTATAATTTAACAGTAATAATTATTATGAAAAAATAATATTTTAGCCAATAACAGGGGAATAAATGATAATTGAGGGACCCAGTGGGAAGGGGTTTTTGAGATTTTGGCTTCCCTGTACTGGAAGTCCACGTTTGTGGGAGAGGTCAGTATCCCAAGAGTTGAGTATTCTATTATTGTGATAATTAGCTTTCTTGAAGTTCCTAGGATAAACCTTTTATAACAGTATCTCCCTTTGTCATAATTTCCAGGAAGTGGAGAATGCTCATGAAGAATGTTGAATGATAGAATTGTTAATGCAGACACTAAGATTTTTGTTCAATAATTTTAAAGAACTTTACCTTGAGACAGAGTCTGATCAATTATTAAAAACACTTCAACTTAACACTAGTAATATGTCACAATCTTTCCCAGAAATGTCATGTGTATGATACCAAGTACTGTATAAGATACTATTAGACAATAATGTGGAAAATTTAATAATTTAGTAGTTAAAAGTGTAAAAGCTGCAATATCTAAAACTGAGAAGTAAAAATTTCTTTAAGAAGATGCTCTTTATAATAATTTTTGTAATGTTCTCCTTGAACATTTCAGAACCTTTGTGATACTTATTATTTTAAAAACAGAGAGCTCAAGGTGAATGTTGTGTGGCAGCAGGTTAAGCTGCCACTTGGGGTGCACGCATTCCACGTTGGAGTGCCAGTTGGAATATTGGTTTCCCACATCTGATCTACTTTCTTGCTCCTGCACCTGGGAAAGCAGGAGATGATGACTCAAGTACTTGGTTCCCTGTCACCCACCTGGGATACCTGGATGGAGTATCAATCTCCTAGCTTCAGCTTTTCCAGCCTTAGCTGTTGCATTGCTGCATGTTTTAGGTAGTGAACCAGTGAATGGAAGCTCCTTCTCTCCCCCAACCCCACAACTCTCTCTATATAGACATGTGTCTATCCCTCTCTCTTAGTCACTTGGCCTCTTAAATAAATAAATAAATCTACTTAGAAGACTGAATAAAATTTGAAGTTACAGTCAGTACTTATGAGATAATATCAAATACAAATTACTATAGTTTGGATAATAAAAATCTAATTATTAAGTAAAAACATTTATGAACTGATAACAAAAACAGTTTTATTATAAAAAGTATATGGCTTGGGATTGCAAGTTTAAGTTTCTAAAGTTAACACATATTCTAGGAAAATTCAGTTTTCGGTCAGTAGTAGACTGATCTTAGCTTTAAATCCTATGATTAAAGAGGTTTTAACCAAAAAAACCAATACTATGCTTCCTCCTATTGGTAGTAACTAATGTATAGAGATTTTATTATCTTTTTTTGTTGTTGTTGTTGCTCACCTAATTCTTTGGTTTGATTTTTTGTTTTCTTTTTTTAAGTTTGGAGACTCGTGATGACTTCCATACTGTACTACATAGGGGGAAGTTCAGTGCTTTAAACAACTTGGATATTTATAGGAAGGATAATCCAGACCTTTAACAGCCTGTATCAGTGTTTTCTTTTTTTTAACTTTTATTTAATAAGTATAAATTTCCAAAGTACAACTTCTGGATTATAGTGCCTTTTTCCCCCCATGACCTCCCTCCCACTCACAACCATCCCATCTCCCACTCCCTCTTCCTTCCATTCTCCAGAGATTTGATTATTGTTTACAGTCCTTGTCTACTTCTGACGTACAGTGGTCTTTCTATTTTATACTTGTTGAATTCTTTTTTTTTAAGATTTATTAATTTATTTGAGAGGCAGAGTTATACAGAGAGGGAAGAGAAGGCAGAGAGAGAGAGAGGTCTTCTCTCTGCTGGTTCACTACCCAGTTGGCCTCAAGAGCCGGAGCTGCACCGATCTGAAACCAGGAACCAGGAGCTTCTTTCAAGTCTCTCACGTGGGTGCAGGGGCTCAACTACTTTTTAATGCTTTCCCAGTGCATAGCAGAGAGCTGGATCAGTGTGTAGCATCTGGGACTCGAACCAGCACCCATATGGGATGCTGGCACTGCAGGTGGGGGCTTTACTCTCTATGCCACAGGGTTTGCCCCATGAAGTCTTTACTTAGTGGAGCATTAATCATGTGATTATAAAGTAAATCAGAAGTATGTTGTTGCAAAAATTAAAAGAAAAATAAGAAAGTAGGGAAAGTAGAAAAATACTATTATGATCTTATAACTGTATTTATGAAATGTACAGTATCTGTCCTCTTTATATAATAAATAATACATTGATGAAAAAAAAAGTTCTAACATTTAAATGCTCAAGTAAATTAGCCCTCCAAAGGACAGCATACTATTTAATTTCTCTTATAAAAAATGTATTTGTTATACAAGTTTCATGTATTTCATAAATTCACATTTAGGAACATAGTGATATTTCCCACCCTGCTCTTCCTCCGGCCCATGTTCCCACCCTTCTTCCTCCTCCTTCTCCTATTCCCGCTATTAATTTTTCAAAACATCTATTTTAAGTTTATCCTAATGATTGTCAGGTTACCCTAGTACAAAGTAAAGAATTCAACAAATAGTATGAAGAAAAAAACACCGCTCCCCATCAAAGCAGATAAGAGCTGTATTTTCAAGTTTTCTTTTTTTTTTTTTTTTTTTTTTTTTTTTTTGACAGGCAGAGTGGATAGTGAGAGAGAGACAGAGAGAAAGGTCTTCCTTTTTGCTGTTGGTTCACCCTCCAATGGCCGCTGCGGCTGGCGCATCGTGCCGATCCGAAGCCAGGAGCCAGGTGCTTCTTCTGGTCTCCCATGCGGGTGCAGGGCCCAAGGACTTGGGCCATCCTCCACTGCCTTCCCGGGCCATAGCAGAGAGCTGGCCTGCAAGAGGGGCAACCAGGATAGAATCCGGTGCCCCAATCGGGACTAGAACCCGGTGTGCCGGCGCTGCAGGGTGGAGGATTAGCCTGTTAAGCCACGGCGCCGGCCTTATTTTCAAGTTTTCTATAAGGAAACTGCAATTCAGATATTTTGTTTTCCAAGTTAGTTGTACTTTATATTTACTGAATTTAAGCACTCCATTGGTTTACTCACTTTGTTTAATATTTTCACTCATCCTACAATTTAAGAAAAAGCCACTTTAACTGAAATTCTTAACTATTTCTTTTTTATTTTTCCTAAGCACAGATATCAATTTATTTTCAGGGGAGGAAAAAATTTACATTTTGTATTGCTACCTCACAATTTATTTTGTAAATTTAGTATTATTTGAAATAAAATGCTTAACTATCATTTTGAGACCAGGCATTGACTAGCTCAGCTCTCTTTGAGGTAATGAATTGTTTAAAACACCAGCAATAAATTTCAAGTCCTCTTTAGTTTAGTCTTCATAAAATGGCATTATTTCATAGAACACTCATACTCATGTGAACTACATTTTGTCTGTCTATCAATATTAGTAGTTACAGATTGCTCAGAATTTGTCTGTTTCACCAATATGTAAATAGGGATTATTCTCAGTATTTCCATTCATTTGCTTCTGTGTCCTCAAATATATTGAAAACTTCTTTATAGAGGACTTAAGCAATAAATTTGTACTTGAAATAAAATTGAATAGAAAATTTATAAATATTACATTAAATAATTTGTCCAGTTTCTCTTACCTTCTTTTACTCAATATAAGCATATTTAAAAGTTTGAATTATGTTTTCTGCTTTAATTTGTAGTAATTCTATTTATCTTCTGTTATAAAACATAATTTTTGGGAAACTTGTAAAGCTTTTATAAGTTTTGTAAACTCATCAATTAATAGAAATATACTATTTCCATCAGAGAACATCAGATTCAGCCAATAGCAAAACTATCAAAACTTGTCTGATGAGAACCATACTGGTGATACATAAATTGGAAGTTATCATCAAAATATTAGTGCTAGTAATATTTAAATTAAACAATATTTTATTCAAGCCTATATCCTCAAGATTACTGAGGGATTTTCACATCTGCTCTCCAAATGGCTTATTCCAATATAATGCATTTTATATACTATCTTCTGAAACTGTACTCAATATATAAATGTCATAAATGCTTAGTTATTTTCTAATTACTCTAAACCTACAGGAATCTGGTAACTTATTTTTTCACCTTGTATCTCTTATATTCCCTTGAACTTATCTCTGTAATTGGTGTTCAGAGGCACAGTTTACAATTGCATTCTCACATGACTTCTACTATGCATGCATGCATTCATCATGTTTACTTACTGAATGCCAACTATGTGTCTACACATTCTAAATGTCTGGGATATATCAGTGAGCCAAATAGTCAAGGATAACTGCACTTGATGGGCTTGCTTTCATGCCATGATAGTTATTCAATAAAAGGTAAGCATGAAATGTAAAAAAATCATAGATTAATAATAATAATAATAATAATAATAATAGTTAGGAACATTTTCTAAAAAGGAAAACTTATATAAGGGAGAAGAGCTCCAGATGGAGAAAATGCAGACTGGAGTATTAAATACAGTGTTCAGGGCAAGCTTCAGTAAAAATAAGACATGAATAAAATATTTAAGAAAATGATGGTGTTAGTCACTGGGGAGCTGAGAATCAGGTAGGGTGAGGGTTATGAGGAAAAAACGTTTGAAATGAGAAATAATTGGTATAGAGGCTAGCAAACCCGGAGTTGATTTAATTCACTAGAGTATTGAAAAGGACCATGGAGGTGAGAATGCAAATCCTACAGGTTTGTGATTGAAATGTAAACAATTGAACAGAATTGGACAAGGAAATGAAAATATCTAAGTTAAACATTTAAAAGATTAAGCTGGTTTCCATGTTATTCTTTAGGAAAAAGGGAGGCAGATAGGAGCAGGGAAAGTATTGGGAGATTAGAAAGTTATTTTGAGATATTACCACCCTCCCACTCCCAAAAAAGAACCTGTCTCTCTTGGTTAGGATGGGGAAGATGCATCGTAGTGGTGCTATATATGTTTTGGCAAAAACCAAGGAAGATTTCTTTAATGAAATATTCAAATTTTGTACAGATACAACTATTATACTTGTTTCCATACCCTAATGATTGTCAGGTTATGTATGATATGTATTATTTCCTTGTATGGTTTTGTCACAACAGGTGACTGTGTCTTATAAGGGTAAGACATCTGATGACTTACTTAATAATTAGCTATTGACATTTGAAGAAAGTATTATCATTGAATATCTTTTAGACAAGTGAAATTAGTGTCATGTGAACATTTGTAAAATAGAGTATTTTGAGATTTTTTTTATTTTGTGTGGATGTATAAGTGTCTTACGTTTATATATATATATATAAACTAACGTACATACACACATATACATAAAACATATATATATATATATATATATACACATATACATGTGATAGAAATTTATACTTAAAAACAAAATCTTAGTGTGGAATTTGCTCTATGTGTTAAGAATCCAGTAACCCATATGGGTTCACTTGAATTCAGCATCTGTCTCCAACTTCTATATCCAGCATTCTGCTAAGATAGACCCTGGGAGGCAGCAGGGATGGCTCAGGTAATCAGGTTCCTTGCACTCAAATAGGAAACTTGGACAGAGTAACTGGCCCTTTCCTCTGGCATTAGGAAAGCCCAAAAGTTGTGGGCATTTGAGGAGCAAAACAGCAGATTAAAGCTCTATGTTTGTCTCTCTGCTTCTTAAATAAAAATAAATATTTTAAAAGACAATAACATGGCGGGCTCCGTGGCTCACTAGGCTAATCCTCCACCTTGTGGCGCCGGCACACGGGGTTCTAGTCCCAGTCGGGGGCACTGGATTCTGTCCCGGTTGCCCTTCTTCCAGGCCAGCTCTCTGCTGTGGCCCAGGAGTGCAGTGGAGGATGGCCCAAGTGCCATTGGAGGCCATTGGAGGGTGAACCAACAGCAAAAGGAAGACCTTTCTCTCTGTCTCTCTCTCACACTGTCCACTCTGCCTGTCAAAAAATAAAAAAAAAAAGAAATAAAAAAGACAATAACATGATATGAATCAATGTATGAATACACTGTAAAAATACAAAGAAATCACATAATTTTATATAGCAAAGCAAATATATAACATATGTGTTCTCAAGAGAGATAACAAGTAGGCCAGCACAGTGGCTTAACAGGCTAATCCTCCGCCTTGCGGTGCCGGCACACCGGGTTCTAGTCCCAGTCAGGGCACCGGATTCTGTCCCGGTTGCCCCTCTTCCAGGTCAGCTCTCTGCTGTGGCCAGGGAGTGCAGTGGAGGATGGCCCAAGTGCTTGGGCCCTGCACCCCATGGGAGACCAGGAGAAGCACCTGGCTCCTGGCTTCGGATCAGCGAGATGTGCCAGCCGCAGCGGCCATTGGAGGGTGAACCAACGGCAAAAAGGAAGACCTTTCTCTCTGTCTCTCTCTCTCACTATCCACTCTGCCTGTCAAAAAAGAGAGAGAGAGAGAGAGAGAGAGATAACAAGTAGTCCTCAAATAAGAGGACTTGACAGCACCATTTGTCAAACCTAGTTCATCCTAGATTCACTTGATAATTGGACTGACCATCTGTGTTAGCTAATTGACTTTATTTATGAAAATAATTTTTCCTACCTATATATTAAGAGGTAACTTTGCAACTTGGAGAGATACATTCACCAATGTTTTCTTCCTACTCCTCACAGAAACTGTAAGATAGTGAAGTCTTTTTCCATGATGATTACTTTTCAAAGACATGGATCCCATGTTCTTGAAATTGGCAAATCTGGGTCTTAAAACCTAAAGAGGTTTAATGAGCTTTTAAATGATTTAAAAATAAGGATATTTCAAAAAATCACGGAAAATGGAATTGAAAGATAATTTTAGGGGCTGGTGTTGTGGTGCAGCAAGTTAAGCAACCTCCCACTACACTGGTATCCCATATAAGTGCTGGTTTGAGTCCTGGCAGCCCCACTACCAATAACTTCTGAGAGCTAAATAGCACAGATTGTGTAATTTATAAGAGGTTAATGTAATTCATGGTTCTGAGGATTGGGATGTCCAAGATCAGGAAGTCACATCTTTTGAGTTCCTTCTTGTTGGTGTATACAATCAACAGGGTTCCTATAGGAGGGGGTTATGGGATTATATGGTGAGAGTAGCAGTTCAGATCTCTCCCCCTTTTCTTGTAAAAGCACAGTCCTTTTGGGTTGGGGCCCCAATATTTTAGCCTGCTATCACTTCAATTACCATCCAAATATCCTACCTCCAAATTCCACCATTGGATTGAGTTTCTATCCTCTTACTAATTTACAACAGCAATCAAATTCAACATGAATTTTTTTCTGGAGGACATTCAAATCATAGCATGTATGCATAGGAAGATATTGGGAATAGAAAAGTGAAGATTTTGAAAGAGAAAAATCTGTTTTCTTTGTTATTTGACCTTCCTTAATAAAGTTATTTTCTTTAATTAATATCTACTTGGTATTCAAAAACAGGTCAGACATCTAAATTATTGCTTTGTTATGCCATAGTTAATCTGTACCAAACCATTCCTAGGTTTTCTTGATATTTTCACTTTAAGTTTGATATATTTGATAATATGGGCTGAGTTGGGATTTTCACAAGTGAAAAAATCTCCAATAATGATTTCCCTAAAGAATACCAAATCACTTTATTAGAATAATATCTTTTGTCAGTAGTGAATATGGTACCTGGTCATTTCCCTGTCTTTTTCATCGCTAGAACAGAAAGGTACAAGCTCAAACATAGAGGGCAATACATATGGACTTACTAAGTAAATATTAGTATAATCACTTTATTACATTTTGATAGGCTATTTTGAAACAGGATTGGACCATTGAGCTATTGGTGTTTCAAAAATAAATGGAGGCGCCAGCACTGTGGCATAGTGGGTAAAAGCTGCCATCTATAGTGCCGGCATCCTATATGGGCACTGGATCAACTCTTGGCTGCTCCACTTCGAATCTAGCTCTCTGCTATGACCTGGGAAAGCAATGGAAGATGGCCCAAGTCCCTGGGCCCCTGTACCAGCGTGGGAGACATGGAAGAAGCTCCTGGCACCTGGCGTTAGATCTGTGCAGCCCCAGACATTAAGGCCATCTTGGGAGTAACCAGATGGAAGATCTCTCTCTCTCTCTCTCTTTCTCTGCCTCTCTGTAATTATGCCTTTCAGATATAAATAAATCTTAAAAAATGGATAAAATTTTGAAGCAGGAGATTGTAATGGAGCATACAGAGAAGTTCAGGATGAGAATAAGCCAAACAGAGCTACTTTGTAGCAATTTACCCTGTTGAAAATTCACCCAACCAGCAGTGTGAGCTCCAATGTCAAAATATTTTAGATGTGTATTATATCTGGCAATGTCTGTACTTACATAAGAAATGAGTTTTCTAGTTAATCTTGAAAATAAATAATAACCTAAAGTACCTTAGTGTATAAATTCCTAAAAAAAGCTATAATATCCTCTATAATTTTATCAGATAGTCAGACTCAGTTACAAAATATTTTATATATAGGAGGACAATTATATTTTTGCACAGATTGACATACTTTGTAGGTAGCTGGTAAATCCTAATTTGTTACTAAATATTATACCAGTGCAATGACAGATGTGTTTTCACCTTCTGATCTTGTAAATGTATTCTAATCATTGTTAATTGTATCCTTAATATCAATCAATTAACCACAAACAGCAACTAATAGTGTTTTGAAAACTAGGTGGTCATTGGAAATCCGAATTTAATATTAATGTAAGCACAAGCTACAGATATGCCTATGCAATATAAAAAATGATGAAAATAGGTCACTCTTCTACAACATCCTGGAATAGGTAAGAAACTTCTCTCTATATATTACCATTAGCACTGGGTTAAAAAAAGGCATAGAGAGCTGAATCTTCTCTTGTACAGATCCAGCAATATCATTGGTAACTTGATGAGGATAAATTTTTTAAAACACCTATAATTTGGAGTGGCAGAGTCTGGCAAAGTTCAACACTATCACCAATTTCTTCCTAGTAATTTAATTAAATAATAAAGCAATAAATTACTAGTAGACCCCTGTGAGCAGTAAGCATAAAACCTGAAGGGCTGGGGACTGTTCCTGAAGACTAAGACACTGACTCAGGAGAGACACTCAGTACTTGTGCAGCTTTTGAGTATCCTGAATGTTGTAATTAGAAAATAAAATTAGTTCACTGAAAGCACTCTAGATAAAGTTGCTCTTCTGTAACTATAACACATGCAATTAGTATTGTACACTTACTATGTAGTGGTTGAATTTACAGTTTTAATAATGTCACCACATCCTACCTCCAAGTATTATCTGAAAAGATCTGACAATTAGGGTCACATCAAACCACAACTTTCCAATCTTAAATTACTTTGTAATGCAAGGCTTGCTTAATTCTGAAGAACAAGTGTGAACCAAGACCAGTACACACTGTAAACATCTACTGAAATATTGCACTGCAGTGCAAATCAATATACACAATGTTGGTAATAGTTTTTTTCCAAAATTCCTTTCAAAATGCTATGTAGCTTAGTCTAATCAAGCCCCTTTTGGTTCTAAAGGAACATGATGCATTCACATCTATCTTGCTCTTTGTGTCATCTCAGTTCCAAACTTTCTGTGAGCAGGTGCTAGGAAATTGGTAGTCTCAAAGTCACGCACTCTACTCTTTCATATAACATGGGAGTTAGGATCCTAGCATAACATGTCAGGAATGAGGAGCTGAGCATTATGCATTTGCATCACTAAAGGCAAAAATGTGAATTTTGAGACTTTGCAGGCACTCCTAGTCAAATTTCTGAAGTCACCCCAAACCCTGTAAAACAGAAAATTGTAAAAAAAAAAAAACAAACAAAAATATCAAAAAATAAAAACAGTAACAAAAAATAAAACACACACACACAACCTTTGAAATTGTTGTTTTCTGGACCTCAAATTTCAAAATATCTGATTTCTAAAACTGAACATTTAGAGCAGTAGTGCCCATTTGTGCGTGTATGTGTGTATGTGACTTATTTCATGAGTGAATATAACTTCCACTCCTTTCCCTAGGCACTTACCAAAATATTTGCTGGTTATTTCTTCATGATGCTATTACATACTAATTTTAATTTCTGCACAGCACTATTTTTCTGAAAAAATTTATTACCGATATGAATAATTAGCTAATATATGCATACAGAGCTATAGAAAAATCCTATTCCTAAGGACTAGGAGGAAGATAGAGAAAGAGACAGGACTTTGCTGATGGAGGCAAAAGAATTCATGAAATTCTTGTCTTTTGAGGATAGCATAATAGTATTAGCCTTGTAAATAGAAAAGACTTCTTTTTTTCTTTTTTTTTTTTATCATGGATTGTGCTTCTGTGATAACTTTATTTTTTAAATTAGCTGTCACACCATGAGTTGAGACTAGTATATTCCCCTATGAATATCACTTTTGTTGCCTTGCATCAAGGGTATTTTTAGGAAAAGGATCTGGACGTTTGCCACTATAATTATAGCATTCTTCATGGTGTAGGATGTATACAGCTGAATTAAAAAATACTGACTTCTCCCATCCAACTATAGAATTTCGGTCTTTTATAATTTCTTTCAATTCAAATTGCTAATTCAATTGTGTCTTCCTTTTAAGAGTTATCAGAATTTGCATAAAAGTAAATCATAAAAAGTCTAATTAACTTTTTTTGTTTTTGACAAAATATGCTTTACAACTCAGAAAGTTCTTATTAAATAAAGGAAAAGCTATTCCTTTAAACTAAAAGCCTCTATTATTCATCATAGAAGAAGGAAGAATCCAAGTCAGGGAAAACCAAAATAATGAGAATGGAACAAAAATACTTAAAAATGTAACTTGACCAAGATAGCTTTAAGGTTTTCCTCAGTTTGCTTTTCATAGGCTTTTTCCTGACTCCAGGCACTTGATCTAGAACATTTTTTACAACACCTATTTTAGAAATCTTATAATTGTACGTTCTCTATCTACTTGAGACATAAATCTTATTAAAAGCTTCCTCTCTTGCAATCCATAAATGTCATTGTTAAGGGCTTTGTAGTCATCCTTTGAAAGGCAATCGTAAAGGAAGAGAGCATCATTATTTCTGAGCTTTGGTGGAGGTTAGGAGTCCAATTTCTTCTTATACCTAGCTCCAATCTGTAACATTATCTTCTACCATGAAATTATAAGAAAGTTTATTTTACCTTTGTCTAAAGCCAATGAGCAAATATGTATTGCCTCCAATTGCCAACCTTTGCCTCTTAAAAATGCTCCAAACATTTTGTTTTAACTGAGTTGAGTTTAGACTGAGTTCTAAGCTCCTCCCTTGTAACTGCCTTAAACAAAGTAGCCTTCCTTACTATTTAACTCTGATGTCATTTTTGCTATGGGAAATTCAGGACATTTTCCTGAAATCAAATGACATAAATTACATATAGCAAATGTAACAGTACTCCAGGGAAGGTTGACTCAAATGGTCAACCAAATCACATATTTTAATATAATTTTGGATTTTAATACTTTTATTTTAAAATTTTAATAAGTTTCCAACAGATTCAATATAGTTCATAGATGCAATTCTAACAGTGTAATAATATTCCCTTTCTCCCACCCCCCTTTCTTTATTTTTTGAAATAACATATTTTAAATTTACATAAAAACAAATAATCCTTTTATCAATGAACAAAAGACAGAGTTACTTCCTTAGGAAAATCAAATCAAATTTTCATAGGATTTATTTACTCTATAGTAAATTACTGAGTCAGTCCTTTACCTATTATTGTTACCAATTCAATGCTTTGACTGGCCAATTACCCATATCCTCTGTAATATACTTTTACAGTTTCCAAAAGAGAAGCAGTACAATATGATCCGTGATATTTGAATTTGGCTAGATCATGTGTCTTGCATGTGTCAAGGAAATGTTGACAGTGTACTAGGACTAAAAGCTTCCAAAGGGTTTGTAAGATTGTACTTACATGCTCTTGGAATTACAGTCCTGACTCGAGAGGGCTTACCTAGACTAGCAGCCAAATCTCAGGAGAATGATGTGAAATGGGACTACCAGGCCAGGATAAATCTAGATATGCTATCTTTTTTTTTTGACAGGCAGAGTGGACAGTGACAGAGAGAGACAGAGAGAAAGGTCTTCCTTTTGCCGTTGGTTCACCCTCCAATGGCCGCCACGGCTGGCACACCACACTGATCCGAAGGCGAGAGCCAGGTGCTTATCCTGGTCTCCCATGGGGTGCAGGGCCCAAGCACTTGGGCCATCCTCCTCTGCACTCTCTGGCCACAGCAGAGAGCTGGCCTGGAAGAGGAGCAACTGGGACAGAATCCGGCGCCCCAACCGGGACTAGAACCCGGTGTGCCGGTGCCGCAAGGTGGAGGATTAGCCTATTGAGCCATGGTGCTGGCCTTAGATATGCTATCTTGAACCAAATATTCGTAATGAAACTTCTTGACTAAAATCACAGCTGCCCAGCTCAGTTCAGATAAGATCAGTGGATTCTCAGTTAATTGTTAGGGTTTTTTTTTTTTTGACAGGCAGAGTGGACAGTGAGAGAGAGAGACAGAGAGAAAGGTCTTCCTTTTGCCGTTGGTTCACCCTCCAATGGCCGCCGCCGTAGCGCGCTGCGGCCGGCGCACCGCGCTGTTCCGATGGCAGGAGCCAGGTGCTTCTCCTGGTCTCCCATGGGGTGCAGGACCCAAGGACTTGGGCCATCCTCCACTGCACTCCCTAGCCACAGCAGAGAGCTGGCCTGGAAGAGGGGCAACCGGGACTAGAACCCGGTGTGCTGGCGCCGCAAGGTGGAGGATTAGCCTGTTGAGCCACGGCGCTGGCCAATTGTTAGAGGTTTTAAAAAATGAATCTTTAATGTTTTACAGCATTGAGTACTGAGGTTTAGAGGTTATTTGTGATGGAAAAAAGGCCAATGGATGCAGCAACACTTAATGACAAAAATTAGAAGATTGACACAGATTTTGAAGAGAATAAGGAAGTTGGCATACAGACAATTTGTTTTCTTTTTCACAGAAACCTTTCATTTATGGAAAAAACTTTATATTTTTCATAAATAAACTTTAGGAATATAGTGATTCTTTTTACAGTAATTCCCAACTCACATTCCCACCGTTCTTCCTCCTTCTCCTATTACCATTTTATTCTTAACTAAGATCTATTTTCTATTAAATTTATACACATACGATTAACTCTATATTATGTAATAGCTCCAGAAATTGTAAGAAAAAAATAAACTGCTCATCAACATTCAAGACAGGGACTGCTCAAAGTCATTGCATCTTGAAGTGTTAATTTCACTTCTATAGATTACATTTAGGTGCTGTATTAAGGAGAACATAAGGTATTTCTCCTTTTGGGACTTTTAACTAAGTATGACGTTTTCTAGTTTCATCCATTTTGTTACAAACGGCAGGATATTTTTTCCACTGTGTAGTATTCTCTATATATTTCCCATTATTTCTTTATCTAGTATTCAGTTGATGGGTATTTGGATTAATTCTATTTCTTGGCAATTCTGAATTGAGCTGCAATAAACATGGATGTACAGATAATTCTTTCATATGCTGATTTCATTTCCCTTGGGTAATTCTGGGGAGTGGGAAGTTGGGTCAAATGGCACATCTATATTCAGATTTCTGAGGTATCTCCATAGTGTCTTCTATAGTGTTTTTACCAGTTTACAATCCCACCAACAGTGGATTAGGGAACATTTTTCCCCACATACTCTTGAACTACTTTTGTTAGCTGATTTCTGTATGAAAGCTATTCTAACTGGGGGGAGGTGAAACCTCACTGTGGTTTTGATTTACAGTTCCCTGATGGCTAATAATTCTGAACATTTTTTCATGTGTCTGTTACCATTGAATTCCCTATTTTGAAAAATGCTTGTTTAAGTTCTTTTTCCATTTCTTAACTGGGCTGTTTGTGTTATTGTTGTTGGATTCCTTGATCTCTTTATATATTCTGGTTAT
Source organism: Lepus europaeus (assembly GCF_033115175.1). Classification (NCBI taxonomy): domain Eukaryota; kingdom Metazoa; phylum Chordata; class Mammalia; order Lagomorpha; family Leporidae; genus Lepus; species Lepus europaeus. The sequence goes on from NC_084827.1 coordinate 128,816,260, forward strand.
TAATTTTTTGTCAGTTGCTTAGTTTGCAAATACTTTCTCCTATTTTGTCGGCTGCCTCCTCACTTTGCTGAGTATTTCTTTTTCAGTGCAGAAGCTTCTGAATTCGATGTATCCCATTTGTCAATTTTCGCATTGATTGCCTTTGCTTTGATCTCCTCCAAGAAGTTTTTGCCTGTGCCAATATCTTGCAATGTTTTCTAATAATTTGATGGTATCAGGTGATAGATTTAGGTCTTTAATCCATTTGGGAAAGATTTTTGTATAAGGTATAAGGTAGGGGTCCTGCTTCAGATTTTTGCATGTGGAAATACAGTTTTCCCAGCGCCATTAGTTGAAGAGACTGTTCTTGCTCCAAGGATTGGTTTTAGCTCCTTTGTCAAAGATAAGTTGGTTGTAGATGCATGGATTGATTTCTGGCATTTCTATTCTGTTCCATTTGTCTTTCCTTCTGTTTTTGTACCAGTACCAGGCTGTTTTAATTATAACTGCCCTGTAGTACGTCTTGAAATCTGGTATTGTGATACCTCCAGCTTTGTTTTCTTGTATAGTATTGTTTTAGCTATTCAGGGTCTCCTGTGCTTCCACATGAATTTCATCATTGCTTTTTCTATATCTGAGAAAAATGTCCTTGATATCTTGAACAATTAGTCTTTTTTTGACAGGCAGAGTGGACAGTAAGAGAGAGAGACAGAGAGAAAGGTCTTCCTTTTCCATTGGTTCACCTCCAGTGGCCACTGCTGGCCAGGAGCCAGGTGCTTCTCCTGGTCTCCCATGTGGGTGCAGGGGCCAAAGACTTGGGCCATCCTCCACTGCACTCCGGGCCACATCAGAGAGCTGGACAGGAAGAGGGGCAACTGGGACAGAATCCGTCTCCCCGACAGGGACTAGAACCCAGGGTGCCAGCGCTGCAGGTGGAGGATTAGCCTATTAAGCTGCAGAGCTGGCCGGACAATTTGTCTTTTAAAAAATGTGAAATCCAGGAATATGTGGGAATATTATTTACTTGAGTCCTAAGGAAATGAGAGAAATGCTTCCAAATGTTTAAGTAAAACTTTTGAAAATTTGGCAAAAGGAGTGTCAGTGATCACTTAATATATTTAACTGAAGTTCCTTGGTTCAATATCCTAGTAAATACATCCATATTTAATATATGTTTCTTAAACATATATTATTTTAAAATGTATGCAGGATAAGTAGTTTAAGTCATTATTTACAGAGTGTGAAAAATAATCAAATAAATTCAACACTTGTCTAAAGTAACTGCTAACAATTGCAGAAGACTTCCATAGACACAGCTAGCTGAATGTAAGGGTTTCTTTCAAGGCAGGGTGTGGTATTCTATAAGATTTTCATAGATGGTATTATATTCTGGACTATCTAATCATTGTATTAATCATCTTTGGATGCATAACAAAAATACTAAAGATTGGGCATCTCAAACAGTAGAAAATTATTTTCTTACAGATCTGGAGTTTGTAAGTATAAAATCAAGGTGTCAACAGGGTTGTTATCTTATGAGACATAATCTTTTTTGGTTTATTATGACTGTATTCTTTTTGTGTCCTACATGTTTCCTTTGTGCATGCATTGAGACAGAGATCTTTGGTGTCTCTTCTTCTTATAAAGACACTAGTGATATTGGATTAGGATTTTACCTATATGAATTTATTTAAACTTAATTATCATATTAAAGACCCCATCTCCAAATAAAGTTTTTTGGAATATGAGGACTTCAACATATGAATTTTACAGAACAGAATTCAATCCATACCAATATATAAGTTATATGAGCCTTATCTGTGAATTGAGGAAGATTTAATCCATTATAAAATACTGCAAAGATCAAATGAATGAAAAATTAATCAAGATATTGTTATTTATAAAAGATTTTTGGTTCAAGTTTATTGATGTCAGGTGGGTGGAAGAAAAAGAATGGTCATTGTTTTAAAGAAATTATTTCATTGCTGAGATGACTATCTTCAAATGCAGCAAGTGAATGGCTGATATTTGTATAGAAAATCATTATGAAAAATATGGATATCTGCATCAGTTCACCTAATAAACCTGAGGCAATAATGATGTTAGAATTGTAGAGGGTCTAATAAGTACCATGCCTCTGTGCCAGTGATTTTTGCAATATTCAGCATGATAGATTTCAAAATGTGTTTGCCACTAAGATATTTTTAAACATGACTTAACAATGTTAATCAAGATGGCCTCATAATGCAAGACTTTCAAACTGGAAAGACTGAAAAATCCAGTCACAGTGAAGTCTAGATTATTCAAAGTGTGTAAAGAATATCTTTGTTGAAAGTAGGTAGATAGCTCTCTGATCCCCTCTCCCATAAAGGGAGGGGAATGGGAAGTAAGGGGACTACCTAAAATGGGGTGAGTACTCCCTTATTCATCAATGAGTACTCCCCTATTCATCAACATGGAAATTCTCTCCTGAAAGATTCCTTTCATGTAGCACTCTTCATGCGGAAGTAAAAGCAGGTGTGGGGAATAAGTACCCTATTTGTTAAAAGATGGGAATTTTCTGGTATCTTCATGTGTGTAAGAATCAGTTCAGTATTTCAAAAGAAGAAAGCATACTGATACCTATGAGAAAGCAGAATGAAACAGGAAATGGATTTGAAGTAAAAGGATTGGTAGGACATAAATAGTCAAGATTAAAGCAAAACCCAAGCACAGTATATGTCAATTCTGTCACAGGTAGAAGAGGACAGAAAAAAAATTAAACTCAAAAAGAAGATGATTTGACAAACATAGGGTACGTGAACCCTCAGAGTGATGGTGAATTCCTAAATTAAGGCATCCAAAAATGTGCTATGGACTAGTGGTATTATTATAGTCATAGTTGGTGGGTGATTATGACATGCAAGAAGAACTGTAAAATTATAAGAAAGCAAATGTATAATTGATGAAATATATATAGGGTTAGTAATTTAAAAATACAAGACAGTGTGTAGTAATAAAATGGTCACTTTGGAATATGGCTATCATTTTTAGCTTGTTTTTATGATCCTGTGAAACAGTGGTCTTCCTATTTTTTCACTAGTTGAATATTTGGATTAGTGGTGATTTGAATCTGTGACTAAAGAATAGATCAAAACAATATCTATGCAAATATTGAGGTGAGGGAGGAGTGGGGTTAGAGAAGGAGGAGGTAAGGGAGGAATGGGGATAAACAGGAATCAGGGCCATGAAGGAAGTGTGGTTCTTCTTGTACCTGTACCTATGGTATGAATAGAATATGTTCTCTTTATTTATAAAGAATATTTTAAAAAAAGAAATTCAGACACAGGACTGGAAAATATAATAAATCTGACCTCTGAGAGTTTAAAATACAAGAGTAAGGCTAAATTGATTCAGTCAGAGAAGAATGAATAAAGGCTCCTTTCTTCATTTACATTCCAAGAGCTAGAAATTTAGCTAAGATTTTGTGGAGCTGGAATATTGTATAAGAGTTAAATTTGTTTATTTTTAAATATAGGTTGAGTACAACAAAACAAGCAGCTCTGGTACCAAATAACACTACATATATATTTTAAAATCAAACAACATTAGGTTTGGAAGAGTCTTTGAAGGGAACATTCAACTCTTGCATTATGCAACACTAACTCTAAATTAAAAGAAGATCATGGTAAATTGAAAAAATGAATGAAATCTAAAAATGAATTTTTGAAAATGAAAACCAAACCCACATAAAAATAGCATTTGAGTTATTTTTACATTTTGATTTTGCCAAAGAATTTCTTATAAATATATGTAAAGGACTCAGGCTACCTTGTAACATTTTTTAACAACTGAATATGCCTTGAAAAATTTGATATAAAGGTAGAGTATTTTCATAGACATATGCCATTTTTCATAGGAATATTACTAATCACCCAAACACTACAGCATTCCTATTAATCCATGCTCTCTAAAAAGGGAAAATTACTTAAATTTGCATTGTTATATTCTGGCAAAGTAAAATGAACAAGCAACAAATCTATGCATGCAATTACTATCCTTTAAGATAGAGAACTATGAGCTGTCTGCACCTCAATGCTTATTGCAGCTCAATTCACAATAGCTAAGACCTGGAATCAACCTAAATGCCCATCAACAGTAGACTGGATAAAGAAATTATGGGATATAACTCTACAGAATACTATACAGCAGTAAAAAAAAATGAAATCCAGCATTTGCAACAAAAAGGAGGAATCTGGAAAACATCATGCTGAGTGAAATAAGCCAGTCCCAAAGGGACACATATCATATGTTCTCCCTGATTGGTGACAACTAACTGAGCACCTAAAAGGAAACCTGTTGAAGTGAAATGGACACTATGAGAAATAATGACTTGGTCAGCCCTTGTCCTGACTGTCAAGGAACAACTTACTACTTTATTCCTTTTAGTATTTTTTGCTCTACTTAATACCATTGGTTGAACTCTTTAATTAACATGAAATTACTCTTAGATGTTTAAATTTAACTGAAAAGTGATCCGCGTTAAATATAAGAGTGGGAATAAGAGAGGGAGGAGATGTACATTTCAGTACATGTTCAATCAGACTTACCCCTAATGGTAGAATTAGAAATGTGCCAGGGTGAGTGGCAACAAAGTCTTTCAGTTTCTGTTTGCCCTGCAAAAGATGCTTAAAGATGTGTTACACACAGAAACACAGAAACATGGTCACCAATATGAAAGAAGGTAAAGGAAGGAAACCTCACAGCAAAAGATCACAGGAAGCTCAATTTCTCTTTGACATAGAATTAAACTCTGATGCTCTGTTAAAGCAATATGTTAAAGTAATCTATTATGGGTTATTTAAATATGTGCTTATTTTCAAAAATTTGAATAATCACCTTGTAACAATGATCAAATTTGGTCTATGTTATGTCATGATTTTAAGGAATCTTATTTCAACCAGATATTTTGGATTTTGAGCCTTCTTGGCATTCTTGACAGGCATTCAAAAAATCAAAGTTTCAAACAATCTGGTCTCTAAAATTTCGAGTAAATCTTGGACTTTGGTTTTTCCAGTTTGGGCCCAACTGAAAAAATCGAAGGACCTATGTCTCTCATCTTATAGAGACACCAACTAATCAGGCTATTTGGAGTATATTAGAAGGACTGTCAAGATGTGATGTGGTACCAAACTTTAAGTTTCTATAATGGAAAATGCTATTAATACAAATGTTTGAGAATTAAAAAGTCTAATGATCTTGTGTTACTAGACATGATAGTTATCTTAATGAGAAAGCCCCAGAGGCCTAAAGGGTTAAATACTTGTAAAATCCTGCAAGTGCTTTCAAAAATACTGTGAAGTAAGCAAGTGCCTCTTGTTGGTTGATGAGTTTATAATTTTAAACATGGCGACTTAAAGTCTTTTGTCATCCACAGTTATATATGATTTGCTGCTCATAAAACTAAAGCGTTGTTGGTTCTGTGTTTAGCTGTCATCCTATAGGTTCCTATGGACTTTTTCCAGCCACTTCTATTGTATTCAGTACTTTGGGATGGCTCTGTAAACAGGTGAAGCCAATAATGTATTAACAGTACCAACTGAGAGAAAGTATGGTTAACTGAGGTTACTAAAAAAAAAGCAATTCAAATCAATTGGCAATTTACAAAAAGAGTTAAAGATTTTAAAAGCTATTATTAAAATTGCTATATTGGTCTACTATGCTATGTTGTATGTGTGTACATATTGTATGTCCATATGGGGAAATTTTATTAAGAGTTTTATTTTAAATGGCTTATAGATAAGATTGTCCATAAATTTAAGCTGCTAAAATCAATCAAAGATACATTTTAATTTGTGTGACCTGAATCTGTGTATCCTATGTTTTAAAATTGTTGGTAGAAAGAAACTAAAAACATTTTAGATGGTTGTGCTTAAGTTTACTGGTTAAACAAAACTACACCATGTTAGATATTTAAGAGGTGTTTTCAAATACATGATTCTTAAAATTTATAGAAGGCATTGGACCTTCTGATAAATGTTTTCTTAAGTTGTTATCTAATGGTTGAAACTGTTTTCTAAGTATTCATGTGATATTGCTATTTGTCAGCAAGCGATCTAGGACTTGCTCCCTCATTTCTCTATTCTAAGCCCAACTTGTTCTTTCATTTCTCTATTCTCTTCAAGGTAGGAAACTAATTCTATTATGAAGGAATCTGTATGACGCACAATTTAATCTTTAGACCTTATAAAAGAGATGGCTAACATTTTTCTGTAATAGCATAGCCAAAATAAGAACTTAAATAATAATCTCATAGCTAGATTCACTTCACCATCAGTGAAGTAAACAGTAAGTAGAAAAACCTCCCTTTCAGACCAAAGGGAAAGAAAGTTTTTAAGTGAGAATATAATTTTCCTTATGGGCATTGTCTACCTTAGAAAAACTACTACAGAACATGCCTGTGACTATAGACTTGTAGTTCAGGCCACCGAAGATTAGAGATGGTACTTGGGCACTCCCTTGACTTGCATCCTCTGGTCTGCTTTAACACAAACCAGGAGGAAAAGAAAGCTAGGCATCAGAAGCAATGGGTGGCAGGCCTATTAATGGCTGATCTGTACAGTGATCTGCCCTCAAGGAGACCCAACAGGCCAGTCCACTGCAGTGGCTTTCAATGTGGTAAGCCTGGGCTTCAGCAGAAGTCAGCTTGTGAAGAGCCCTGGCAGCTCTGCCAAGAGTTGGATCACTGGAAATGGACCTGCCCTGGAGTCGAAGGATGCCCAGGTCAAAGCCACAGATCTTATTGGCTCTAAGCTGAAAAGCCCTTCACTCAGCCCAACTTCCAAAGTGACCACTGCAGCTGAGGGGATGGTCAAGTAGGGTCAGCAACATTGCAGGCAGAACTGTAAATTGCTTGTTGGAGATGCCACCTGCCTTTACCTGGCCAGCTCTCCTCCCAGGCCAGCCAAGTAATGAAAGTCAACAGAGTGCCTTCCCCTAGGAGGTTCACATCTCCCTTAGGATATACCCCATGTGAAGAGATAGATAGGTCTGGACCTCTTAACTTACAAGGCCTAAAGTCCACCAGATTATTATCAAGCCCCTTCTGTGAGGTTCTATTTGCCTCTCAATCAGAAAGCTTAATTGTAGCTTAGACAGCACCTTTCTTAGCTCCTCTAATAATGACTCTGTCCTTTGTTCTAGACCCTGTCTAGCGTACTTGGACCTCATTCCTTCGTAATCATAACCTCTACCACCAATGGCTCTACTCCCAACCTGTGTGTACTGATGGTCCTCTTCCCCACTTAATGCTGTATAATTGTTCAAACCTGGTTAATGCCACTCTTAGGATCATTGGTTACTATCCTCACTCTGTCTTTTATGACCTTGTCTAAATATGATCAGAGTCGGCAAACTTGGAAGGCTTCCATAGCCTTGGCAACTCATGACGACAGCCTAGGCTGGTTACTGGCACCATAAACTAGAGTGTCAATTTGTTGGGTCAACAACAGGAGGCACTGTGCACTTGCTCCTCGTGTGGAATCTCTGTCTTTAATGTGCTGTACATTTTGATTTAATGCTATAACTAGTACTCCAACAGTATGTTTCACTTTGTGTTTCTATGTGGGTGCAAACTGTTGAAATCTTTATACTAAATTGACCTTCTGTATATAAAGAGAATTGAAAATGAATCTTGATGCAAATGGAAGGGGAGAGGGAGCGGGAGAGGGGAGGTTTGTGGGTGGGAGGGAAGTTATGGGAGAGGGAAGCCATTGTAATCCATAAGCTGTACTTTGGAAATTTATATTCATTAAATAAAATAAAAAAAAATAAAAAAGAAATGTGCCAGGGGATACCAAGTCAATCCCATCAAGGTGGCACGTACCAATGCCATCTCACTAGTCCAAGTGATCAGTTTCAGTTCATAACTGATCATAATGGTAGGATTAAGAATCAAAGAGATCACAAAAACAGTCAAGACTAGTGTCTGCTAATACTAACTGATAGAATAAAAAAGGGAGAAAACCATCCAACATGGGAAGCGGGATACACGTCAGACTCATAGAATGGCTGATGTCCTAAACAGCACTCTGGCCTCAGAATCAGCCCTTAAGGCATTTGGATCTGGCTGAAGAGCCCATGAGAGTATTTTAGGCATGGAAAGCAAGACACACTGGCAAGGAAAAAAAAAAAAAAACACCTAAATGAAAGATCTCTGCGAGTGAGATCCCAGCAGAAGGAACGGGCCATCAAAGAAGGAGGTATCTTTCTCTGACAGGAGGAGAGAACTTCCACTCTGACTATGACCTTGTCTAAATAAGATCAAAGTCAACAAAGTGGAAGTAGAATTGAAAGAAAACAGATCTTCTGTATCTAAAGATAATTGAAAATGTGTCTGGATGAAGTATGGTATGGGAGAGGGAGCAGGAGATGGGATGGATGCTGGTGGGAGGGAGTTTATGGGGAGAAAAGCTGCTGTAATCCAAAAGTTGTACTTTGGAAATTTATATTTATTAAATAAAAGTTGAAAAAAATTACAAAATAAATAAAAGTTTAGAGTACATATGTTTAAAAATAGAAATAAACTTATGCCTAGTCATTCAATACTTTTATGTTATATATACAAACATAATTAACTACTATCAATTAATAATGAATAGTCAATTATAATTATTTCATAGATGTATTAACAATTGAACAATATAAAAGAACATTGGGACTTCCTGAGTCACTATGTTAGTCACTGTGATGTAATAAAAATACTTCTGAGCTTTTATCACTAGCTCTTGGCACAAAGTTTGAAAATTCCTTCAAATTTCATAAGTAATAGGAATTATTTTGCTATGCATAGTGAGCACCCCTAGACTATTCCTAGATTATGATAACAAAATGACGCACGGGGGTCATCCTTTCACAATTTCAATGGATTGATGAATTGTGCCAAGAAGTACAACTATTTGAATAGGAGGTTGAAACTCAGCCATATCCTTCAAAACTGGCCAAAGAAGGTGACTGGAGATTAAGTACAATCATGTGACCAGTGATTGTTTATTAATTATGTATGCATAAGGAAATACAGATAAACACTGTGCACATTTAACCTTAGTTGAATTCTACGTTTCTGAACACACTGATATGCCAGCATGACACATGCTCCAGTTCTACAAGTGAAGAACAATGGGGGTATCTGTGAAACCCTCTACCAGGGCCTGGACTTCCTCTTCTCCTTGATTTGGCTTAGCCTAATCATATCCTTTTAAACAAAACTACATGTTTACATGTGACACCTTCAATAAGGTCTATGAGTTCTTCTAGGAAACTATCACATCTGAAATGAGGTCATGGAATCCCCAAATTTGCAGCAAATTGAAGAGAAGTGGAAGTAGAATTGAAGAAAAACATTACCAGTAACTTATAGAATCTCATGGTAACTCTAGGTATTTAGTATCACTTTAGAGTGAATTGATTTGTGAGACACCCAACTGATATCAAAGAATTGGTGTCAGAAAGCATTTACAAATGTAAATTTTTATACTTATATTCAACAAGCAAAGAAATATTTGTAGGTATATCAGAACATTAATATTAAAATTGTTATTGAAATTTAATTATAAATAAATTATCACTTTGGCATATCATAAGATTACAATAAATTTTAATGTAGAATCAAGACCATGGAAGTATAAAAGTCTCAGTAATTTATTCAGGTGACTTGATTTTATGTTTTAAATTCAGAAATTTACATTGTCAATAATTTTATTTATGGTACTCATAACCATCATGAGAAAAAATGTTGCTTTTTACATATGTTATCATGTCTATCACTATCTTCCAATATTGTACCTATGCACTTCACATTTTGATATTCACTTCTTTATGTCCTTTCTTTCCATATTAAATAAAGAATAATCTGTATGACCAATAGAATGTTACAGAAATGATGTGGTATGACTTCTGAAGCACTATATTTTCTTTTTTTTTTAATTGTTCAAATTATATTTTCTTTTTTTAAAACTTTTATTTAATGAATATAAATTTCCAAAGTACAGCTTATGGATTACAATGGCTCCCCCCCCCCCATAACTTCCCTCTCACCCGCAACCCTCCCCTTTCCTGCTCCCTCTCCCCTTCCATTTGCATCAAGATTCATTTTCAATTCTCTTTATATACAGAAGATCAGTTTAGTATATATTAAGTAAAGATATTTTCTTTTTTAACTTTTATTTAATAAATATAAATTTCCAAAGTACAACTTTCGGATTACAGTGGGTTTTTCTACCCATAACCTCCCTCCCACCCACAACCATCCCATCTCCCACTCCCTCTCCCATCCCATTCACATCAAGATTCATTTTCAATTATCTTTATATACAGAAGATTAATTTAGTATGTACTAAGTAAATATTTTAACAGTTTGCACCCACACAGAAACACAAAGCATAAAGTAGTGTTTGAGTACTAGTTATACTGGTAATTCACAAAGTACAACACATTAAGGACAGAGATCCTACATGGGGAGTAAGTGCACGGTGACTCTTGTTGTTGATTTAACAATTGACACTCTTATTTAAGATGTCAATAATCACCCAAGGCTCTTGTCATGAGCTGCCAAGGCTATGGAAGCCTCTTGAGTACTATATTTTCTGCCTTGGACTTTGAATTGCTCAGCAAAAACTAGATTTCAGATAATGAGCATATATAAGCCTCCTTATGGATAGGTCTATGGAAGAAAACCAGAGTCCTCCTGTCAACAACATGTGTCAACTCACTGGTCTTGTCAAGGAGTCACTTGGACAGCTGACTTTCCAGGCCCAGTCAACCTTCAGACAATGGCTTAAATATAGTCATATGAGATCATTCAAAACCACCTTTCATTCAAACCATTTAGTATTTTGGGTAATGAACAATAGATAACCGAGATCTTTTTTTCAAAAATATGACAAATAAGAATACACACATGCACACATTACATATAATATTAAAGTTTAAGATCGAGGAAGTGATTTTGATTAGTAAAGAAGCTGCAAAGACTTTGAGGAGAACTTTAAATGTAATATCAGCAGAATTTTGATGAGATTCAAAGAGTTGACAGGGAAGCACTAAAAAAATTTGAGAAACATTTGTGCAAAAGGACCCTTGTTATATAAAGCATATGACATTGTTTCCCAGAAATAAAACATGGAGAAAGCATGTCTATTGTATTTAGTTATCAAGATGGGAAATTTTCAGACATAGTTTTGTAGTTGCATCCCTGCTTCTCTTTATTGCTTATATTAAAATACAAGATAATGATAAGAAAAATGAAATAAATAAAAACATAAAGGAAACAGAATGCTTGAATTTTAAGAATTTCATGTTTTGACAATAAGTAAAATTAATCTGAAAAAAGAGCTTTCAACAAAAAATCAAAATAACATGACAGTAGCTATTGTGAGTTTTAGCTTAGAAGAAGAAAAATAATAAATGAAGGCAAAGTGATACTTGTAAAAACAATATTATCATGGGTATGAAGAAAGTTCAAGTATTTCATATGAAAGAGCATACAATGGGTTCCATAGGATACATTAAAAAGGAAATGCAAGTAGAAAAAATTAATAGGCTAACATGATCTTAACTGTTTCCATGCATTGTTTTAAATGTGTGATTTTATTCACATTTATCTGAGGTATTTAATAAATACTGATTCACAGTATCAAAGGAAAATTAGGTATATTAGATTCTATGAGATCTGCCTAAAGCAAAATAATGTAAACTATTATATAAAATTTTATGAAACCTTCCTAGTAACCATAAAGAGAAAACATATAGTAGATAAATAAGAAAGAGAAAAAAAGAGAATCAAAACAGACCAGTGCAGAAAATTACCAAATATCTAAGGAATATAGCCAAACCCAGAAGCCAGGAAATCAACTGGGTCTCCCATGTGACACAAGGGCCCAAATACCTGGACCTCTTCCTACTGCTTTCCCAGGCACATCAGCCGGGGAACTGGATCAGAAGTGGAGCAGGTGGGGCTCAGACTGCAGCTCATATGGGATGCAAGCATCCCAGCCAGTGGTTCAACATCACAATACTGCATCACAATACTGGCCCCAGGTTAAGCTTGTCTTGAGCCATGAGACAGGTACTTAACTCTGATGCCTGGAAGCCAGTTAACCTTATTTTATAACACATTTCAGGTAAAGCTGGCATCATCTTTAATTATTTAATATTTGTGAAATAATCATCATTTCCATAACTGACACCTACAAAATCATGAGCGATGTCATATAAATGACAGATAATAAAATAAAACCACTAAAGTAGGTATATATAATAATATTTCTCACATTCTCTCATCATAAAATAGAAAAAAGCACACTGACCGGGTTAAACATAACTTTATAATTGCTATATTTGTTGATAAGCACCACTAAAAGTCCAGATGTTAACTATCTGCCATTATCTAAGACTCATCCAATGTTTCAGAGCTAGTAAAATTGGATTTTAAATACAACTGTTCTGAGATCATCATTCTTGTAGATTTGAGATCATCTTTAATGCCAACAGTAGTATTTGTAGTATGCCCAGTTTCTCTCCAATATACACATGAAATTTCAGACTCTTCAACTAGGCTCTACACTTAACAATATTCCTTTTTCATGGCAGGCATTGTGATGCAGTATGTTAAGCCACCCCTTGGGATGCCTGCATCCCTTATCAGCTTGCTGATTCAAGATCTCTCTCTCTCTCTCTCTCTCTCTCTCTCTCTCTCTGTGTGTGTGTGTGTGAGAGAGAGAGAGAGAGAGAGACTCTGCCTTTCAAATATATGTGTATATATATATATATATATATATATATATACTATATATATATAACTTTAAATATAATAATGATACTTTCTCTAAGTGCTGTAATTGCTTGAAATATGCATTCTAATTTTCTTAATTCCACAATTTCTCAGATACAACTTGTTTTCTCTGCTTCCCTTTATAAGAAAACTTTTTGAAATGATTGTTAAAGTTCACTATTCTTTTTTTAGACTTATTTATTTATTTGAAAGACAGAGTTACAGAGAGGCAGAGGGGGGGGGAGAGAAAGAGAGAGAGAGAGAGAGCGAGCGAGCGAGAGAGAGGTCTCCTGGTTCACTCCACAGATGGCCACAATGGTGGGAACTATGTCTATCCGAAGCCAGGAGATAGGAGCTTCTTCCTGGTCTCCCACATGGGTACAGGGCCACCTCCTGCTTTCCCAGGCCATAGCAGAGAGGTGGATCAGAAGTGGAACAGTCAAGACTCGAACCGGCACCCATATGGGATTTCAGCACTACAGGTGGCAGCTTTACCAGCTATGCCACAGTGCCAGCCCCAAATTCACTATTCTTAAAACACCATCTCTTTTCCCTTGAATTCATTCTAATTTAGAGAAAAATAAGTTCAAGCTTGGAAAAAATTATATAAGTCCATCAAAAATTATAGCATATCACTCAGATATTAAAATAATCCAATTTTTATCCACTTTCAGGATAAAAATTGAATTTTAAAATATTACTTCTCAGTGTTTCCAGGTTTGAGGCTCATAATATGTATGAAAAATAATTCCTGATCATGCTTTAAGCTAGTGGATGGTAACATCTGAACTGTGGACCGTGTAAGGCTTGCAACAGCATTTGTTTAGGCCCTGCCAAGACAACTGCAGGAGACACTCAGAATTTAATAACTCTAAGAGCTGTTTTTATAGCTTCACAAATTTATATTAAATGAATCACAATAATAGTGTAAATTTGAGGGATAAGCAAGAAAGATCCATTATAGAATAGACAGGACAGGTGCTTGCTCTTGTGGGCTGGTCACAGCCCATCTGACTGCATTATGGTGACTCAGAAGACAGTCTGTGCCAAAGAAGGCTGAGAATGTACATGTTGCCAAGATGTCATAACATTGTGGTGAAACTATGGTGATCCAGTGATGATGAGACAAGATGAGATGGATGATTTTTTACAATATTGATAATCATGCTGCTGATGGTTGAAAATGATGTCACCTCCTTTGTCAAACATTGAAAACTCCAATAAAGCCTTTATCCACAAGTTCATAATCAACGATTCCCACAAAAACCGAATCTCAGATGAAGATGAAAGAAATTATAATACATAAAACAGACTCCAAGGATTGATGGTATGAATGTGGGATATGCTCCCAATCCAAGATGTAGTATTAAAATAGCTGTCAAAGCAAAATAATTACATTGCTGGTGACACAGACACTAGATAGGTATCTAAAATTAAGTGGTGTGACATCCAATAAAAGGTGACTATAAAAAAAAAGAAAATTTGATGCAGTGTTGATCTTTCCAATTGAAATAGATAAATGATTATTCTTTTGTTAAGACCAAAAGTAAATTTCTGTGCCTAATTTGTGGTGATGCATTAGCAGTAATGTTGAAAAGACAAGCTGGAGTGTCATTACAGCTCATAACATGCTATACCCAACGAATTGTTAGGGCAAAACCTTCTGGATAAACTCATCACTTTTCAGTGGAGTTTGGAATCACAACAAGCCACTTTCACTAGTCCTTGGTGTGACAGAGACAATGTAGTTCAGACAAGTTATGTCACAAACTAGCTAATTACACAGAAGTTGAGGCCTGAGGTAGAGGCGGAGTTTGTGAAAAAGGGTATGGTGGTTACTGCAGACTTGTGCATACCATACAAAATAAAATTGTTTCATTGTGTCCATTTATCTCTGAGAACCATCACCGATTTAGTGCAAGACACTGAAAAAAACACTGAAAGATTCTGAAGTAAATTCCCAATTTTTTTTCTCTGGGTTGCACTGAGACAATGAACAGACAAATTCTACCCAATGACTCATTTTAATCCATGGGATAACTGCAGAGTTTGCCATGCCAAGAGGACCTGCTGTCAGTGGAAGCCATGCATGGCACTAAAGAGGTGAGGACTTGTTTGAGATATTCATTTTATCAATGAAAAAACTTGATGAGAAGTCAACTGTGAGTCTAATTAGGTGCACAGCTGACTTCTCATCAGAATCTCTGCAGGCTAGGAGAGTATGGCGAGATATATCCACTCTGCCTGTCAAAAAAAAAAAAAAAAGAGAGAGAGAGAGAAAAAAGAACTGTCAACCCAGAGTACTACAAACTACAAATGTTTATTTATGAATGAAGGTAAAATAAAGACCTCTGAAACAAACAAAAATTGAAAGAATTTGTCACCACCCAACCAGCATTACAAAAGATGCTTAAGGATGTGTTAGGCACAGAAACACAGAAAAATGGTCATCACTATGAAAGAAGATGAAGACAGAAAATCACCCAGAAACAGTACAAAGGAAATCCAAAGTAAATAATAGGAATATTTATGAAAAAAATGGCAGGACAAGTCTTTACTTATCAATAGTCACCTTGAATGTAAATGGCCTCAACTCTCCAGTTAAAAGATACAGGCTGGCTGAATGGACTAAAAAAACAAAATCCATCTATTTGCTGCCTACAAGAAGCATATCTCAGAAACAATGATACATGCAGATTGAAAGTAAAAAGATGGAAAAAGACATTCATGCTAACAGAAACTAAAAAAATAAAAGCTGATATAACCATCCTAATTCAGACAAAATGCACGTTAACACAAAAACTGCTAAAAGAGACAAAAAAGGGGGCTACATAATGATTGAGGGATCATTCAACAGGAAGATCTGACTATTATAAATTTATAGGCACCTAATTACAGGCTCCTGGCTATTTAAAAGAAATTTTAAGGACTCTAAAGGGAAATATAGACTCCAATACAATAGTAACAGGGATCTTCCGTACCCCACTTTCAACAGTGGTCAGATCAATCAGACAGAAAATCTATATGGAAACAACAAAGTTAATTAACACTGTAGACCAAATGGACCTAAAGACTATCCACAGAGGCTGGTGCCGTGGTACAGTAGGTTAAAGCACCAGCCTGAAGCAATGAGATCCCATTGGGCACAGGTACTAGTCCCAACCACTCCTCTTCTGATCCAGCTCTCTGCTATGGCCTGGGAAAGCAGTATAAGATGGCCCAGATCCTTGAGCCCCTGTACCTGTATAGGAGACCCAGAAGAAGCTCCTGGCTCCTGACTTTGATTGCCTCAGCTCCGGTCATTAAGGTCATTTGGGGAGTGAACCAGTGCATGGAAGACCTATCTGTGTATGTCTCTCTATCTCTCTCTGTAACTGTGTCTTTCAAATAAATAAAAATACATCTTTAAAAAAAAGAATATCTACAGAACTTTTCTCCTACAGCTAAGAATACACACACTTCTCACCAGTGTGTGGAGCTTTCTCTAGGGTAGAACACATGCTAGACCATAAAGCAAGTCTCAGCAAATTAAAAAAAAAAAAAGAAGAAGAAGAAATCATACCATGCAACTTCTCTACTGTATGCTAACAAATTGGAAATTCTAGGAAAAATGGGAAGATTTCTGGACACATATAACCTACCTAAATTGAGCCATGAAGACAGGAAACCTAAACAGACCCATTACCAAGATGGAAATTGAATTGAAGTAATAAAGATCCTCCCAACAGGAGAAACCCAGGACTGGGGTGCCAGTTCTAGTCCTGGCTGCTCCTCTTCCGATCCAGCTCTCTGCTATGGCCAGGGAAAGCGGTGGAAGATGGCCCAAGTCCTTGGGCACCTGCACCCATGTGGGAGACCAGGAAAAAGTGCCTGGCTCCTGGCTTCGGATCGGCACAGCTCCAGCTGTTGCAGCCATCTGAGGAGTGAACCAGTGGAATAAAGGCCTTTCTCTCTGTCTCTCCTTCTCACTGTCTGTAGCTCTAACTCTCAAATAAAATCTTTAGAAAAGCAAAACAAACAAACAAACAAAAAACAAAATAAAAAAAAAAGAAAAGCCCAGGACTGGATGGTTTCATTGCTGAATTCTACCAGACATTTAAAGAACAACTAATTCCAGTTCTTCTCAAGTTAATAAAAACATTGAAAGGGAGGGAATCCTCCCAAATTCTTTCTATGAAGTTAGCATTACTGTAATTCTTAAACCTGAAAAAGATGAAACAGAGAAAGAGAATTATAGACCAATTTCCCTGATGAACATAGATGCAAAAATCTTCAACAAAATTCTTGCCAATCGAATCCAACAACAAGTCATAAAGATCATTCACCCAGATAAAGTGGGATTTATTCCATGTTTGCAGAATGGTTCAAAATTCACAAACTAATCAATTGTACACATCATATTAACAAACTGAAGATCAAAAACATTTCATTATCTAATAGATATGGAGAAAACATTTGATAAAATACGACACCCTTTCATGATGAAAGCTATATGCAAATTGGGTATAGAAGGAACATTCCTGAACACAACCAAGGCAATTTATTAAAAACCCATGGACACCATCAAATTGAATGGGGAAAAGTTAGAGGCATTCCCTCTAAGATCCAGAAGCAAACAAGGATGTCCACTCTTACGATTGCTATTCAATATAGTCCTGGAAGTTCTAGCCAGAGCCATTAGGCAAGAAAACATAATCCTAGGGATATAAATTGTAAAGAAGGAAATCAAAATATCCCTATTTGGAGTGGCATGATTCTATATAGAGGGGCACCAAAGACTATACTAAGATACTGTTGGAATTCATGAACGAGTTTGGTAAAATGGCCGATATAACATCAACACACAAAAATCCATATACGCAGACAATGGCATGGCTGAGAAAGAACATCTAAGATCAATCACATTCACATAGCTACAAAAAATCAAATACCTTGGAATTAATTTAACTTATGAAATCAAAAAAACTACAATGAGAATTATAAAGCACTAAAGAAAGATATAGAAGAAGACACTAACAAATGAAAAAATCTTTCATGTTCATGGATTGGAAGAATCAATATCATCAAAATATCTATACTATGGAAAGCAATTTACATATTCAGTTCTATACTAATTAAACTATCAAGAACATTCTTCTCAGATATAGAAAAAAAGATACTGAAAATCATATCTAGACACAGGAGACCCTGAATAGCTAAAGCCATCTTATACAACAAAAAAGCAAAGCCTGGGATATCATAATACCAAATTTTAAGACATACTACAGGGCATTTATAATTAAAGCAAATGGATCCAAAAATAGATAGGTAGACCAATATAACAGAATAGAAATGCATGAAATCAACCCACACATCTACAACCAACTTGTCTTTGAAAAAGTAGCTAAAAATCAACCCCTGAAGCAAGGACTGTTTCTTCAAAAACTGGTGCTAGGAAACTGGTTCTCTGCATGCAGAAGTATGAAGCAAGACCTCTACCTTGGCTGGCGCCGCGGCTCACTGGGCTAATCCTCCGCCTTGCGGCGCCGGCACACCAGGTTCTAGTCCCGGTCGGGGCACCGATCCTGTCCCGGTTGCCCCTCTTCCAGGCCAGCTCTCTGCTGTGGCCAGGGAGTGCAGTGGAGGATGGCCCAAGTGCTTGGGCCCTGTACCCCATGGGAGACCAGGAGAAGCACCTGGCTCCTGCCATCGGATCAGCGCGGTGCACCGGCCGCAGCGCGCCTACCGCGGCGGCCATTGGAGGGTGAACCAACAGCAAAAGGAAGACCTTTCTCTCTGTCTCTCTCTCACTGTCCACTCTGCCTGTCAAAAAAAAAAAAAAAAAAAAAAAAAAGACCTCTACCTTGCACCTTACACAAAAATCCACTCAAAATGGATCAAAGACCTAAATTTATGACTTGATATGACACCATCAAATTATTAGAAAACATTGGGGAAATCCTGCAAAGCATTGGCATAGGCAATCAAAGTCATAATTGACAAATGGGATACATCAAATTGAGAAGCTTCTGTACTGCAAAAGAAACACTCAGCAAAATGAAGAGACAACAGACAGACTGGGAGAAATTATTTGTAAATTACACAACTGGTAAAGGATTAATAACCAAATTATATAAAGAGCTCAAGAAACTAAACGACAATAAAACAAACAACCCAGTTAAGAAAGGGGCAAAGAACTTATACAAGCATTTTTTAAAGGAGGAAATCCAAATGGCCAAT
This sequence comes from Lepus europaeus, assembly GCF_033115175.1. Lineage (NCBI taxonomy): Eukaryota > Metazoa > Chordata > Mammalia > Lagomorpha > Leporidae > Lepus > Lepus europaeus. The sequence continues at coordinate 128,835,266 of NC_084827.1, forward strand.
AGACACATGCAAATATACTCAGGGTCACAGGCTATCAGGGAAATGCTAATCAAACCACCTTGAGGTTTCAATATAACTGCAATTATATTGGCTTTTATACAGTAATCAACAAACAACAAATTCTGACAAGAATGTTTGGAAAAAGATACCCCAATCCATTGTTGGTAGGAATGTAAAATGGTACAGCCATTTACATGGCCATGGAATGCATTATGGAGATACCTCAGAAATCTGAATATAGGCCTTCCATATGATCCAGCCATCCCACTCCTGGGAATTTACCCAAGGGAAATGATATCAGCATATCAAAGAATTATCTGAACCTCCAAGTTTATTTCAGCCCAATTCACAATTGCCAAAATATGGAATCAACCCAAATGTCTGTCAACTGAATACTAGATAAAGAATTAAGAAATTATGGTATATGTATGTCATAGAATTCTACACAGCTGTAAAAAAAAATTCCATCATTTGCAACACTATGGATGAAGCTGGAAAACATCATACTTAGTGAACTAAGCCAGTCCCCAAAGCACTAATACCATATATTCTCCCTGATCTGTTTTAAATAATATAGCTCCTAAAAGGTAACCTATAGAAATGAAACTGATGCTTTGATGTGTGATGACTTTGAACAGCCCTTGTCTCAACTGTGGAGGAACAATTTTTTTTCATTCTATTTGTGGAACTCTTTACTTAGTATAGAATTAATCATATGTGTATAAAGTTCATTGAAAATAGATCTTAGTAAAAAATAGATTGGGAATAGGAGAGGTAGGAGGAAGAAAGGTGTGCAGGTGGGAGGGTGGGTAAGGTGGGAAGAACCACTATGTTCCTAAAGTTGTATTTATGAAATGCATGGTTAGTATAACTTAAATAAAAGGCTTCTGGGGGGAAAAAGAAAAAAAAAAAAAACTTGAGCTAACATGCAAAAAGTAGCCTTCATACAGATGAAGCTGCTGCCATGGTTTTCTCACCAAAAGGAATATTTGCATTTGTCAAGAAAGAACTGAATCATCTTAGTCTTAATTCAAGTGTTAATTATACAACACTACATCATACTCCAAGAAAGTATCTGTGCACGGTTTTTGTGGCTGAACAATGTGATGTCAACAGTAGTCCTATGCATAAATTTTGTCAAAAGCAGAGTGTTTAACAGCTGTCATTCTAAGGAGTTCTAAATGATGGTGACTCTGAACATAGTGACCTTGTTTACCACTGTGTAGTGTTGTGGCTGAGCTGTAAGAGCATGCTCGTGAAATTTTTCAAACTGTGGGATGAAGCCAAGCGGCTAATGGTGGTGAAAGGAAAACCTGTCAGGGATCTCAGTGGCCACGAGAGGCTGTGTGAACCAGCCTTCACGGTGGAAATTACCAACTACCTCTCAGAGCTGAACATCAAGCTTGAGGGCCTCAAAGAGCTTCTCAGCTTTCTGCTTTCAAGCATGAAATCATTTGAAGCGAAATTATAGCTGTGAAAACTGCAACTCAAAAGGAATAGCATGGTACATTTCAGCACTTTGACAGGAAACTTGACTATGCTGGTGTAACTAGTTGATGCATTTAATGAAAGAGCAATGGACATGAAAAGTAAATGAATGGAAATGACCATCTTTGCTAAACTGTTCAATCTGGGATACTGATTTTCCTGGTCACCCACAATGGGTAATCATTCAGCTATGAAGCAATCATGAGCTGAAATCTAGGTACAGCAACCTTCTACTACTTGAGTTTTATAACAGAAGCAATGATGAATCTCAGGGTTTGAGAGGAAATCAGATCATTTGCTGCCAGCAGTCCCTCTCAAAACATACCATCATAAGGAATCAATTGCTCCAGACTGACCAAAACAAACCTTTAAAAGCAGCGGCTATTAGCAATATGCTAGATACCAGCTAACACCTTATGGCTCACAAAAGAGAAGCAATTTCAGCAATAACACCAGGGATGAGTTATTTAAATGTTCCACCAAACACAACAGGCTAATTATGAAGTTGATAATTCTGTATGACCTATGAATAATAATAATAATAGTAATAATACTCCCTCCTAGCTTTAAATTGTTGAATGAATTTTCTACACACACCTGCCATACTATCACCTGCTGAACTTTATCTTTATAAAACTCTCTGCCTGACTCATTTCACACTTCCATTTTGTCATTAATTTCACAAAATGCAATTTTTTAATTATAATTTATATGTCTAGTTTGAGACATATATTTATAAATACCTATAGTGATCCTACCTGCAGCATTTACCACTTCATTACCATTTTGTCTCCATCTAAGACAATAATTAGAGTAGTAACTGTAACAATATATTAAACTTTCTTAAAGTCAGAGGACGATGTCAATCAATTTTTATTATATGCATTAAGAATCACAGTTGAGAGGAATTTACTTGAATGTTTAATTTTCCCTTTACCCAATTTTTCATACAAGCTTTGGGTTCCAGGATATACAACATATCTTAACAAATGTATAAGAAAGGTAATATTCTAAAAATGAAAGCTATCTAAGCATTCAAATGCAATTTTTGAACTTTCTATGTATGCAAGTATGTGTGTATGTATATCTGTGTGTGTCTGCCTATAAAAAATTGTACAGAAGGTTTTGATCCTCAAGGCAAGGAATGGTATTTTAATCCTGAATGGTGGATATATGGTTTTTTTCTTTATTTAATTGTATTTTGTATCTTGTCATGGGGAATCAGTATTATCAAAATGGATCAAGAATCCATTAGCATGGAAATTTAATATTCAATGAATGTTATCATTCACAAAGTTCTATTTTCTCAGTTAATTTCATCTCAATCCTATTGTTGCTATCCATGATTTTACTGGGACAAGCAAAAAATATCTAAAGAAATCCTATTTTTCTAGTTTTTGTTGCTTGGGATTTTGAATCTTCTCTAAGAAGTCATCACCTATACCAGTGAATTGAAGTATTTCTCCTACAATTTTTTCCAATAACGACATAGTCTCAGGTCTTAAATTTAGGTCCTTGATTCACCTTGAGTTGATTTTTTGTATATGGTGAAAAATGAGGATGTAATTTCATCTTCTATAAACATATAACCAATTCTGCCATAATTATTTTATTGAAAAGATTACTCTCTCCAATGTATGGTTTGGGCACTTTTCAAAAATCAGTTGACTGCATGAATGTGGGTTTATTTATGAGCTACCTATTTTATTCTATTCTCTTTCTCTTTATTCTGTGTTGGTTTTTATGGTAGTACTGTGCTTTTTAAAAAGTACTATAGCTTTGTAGTATGCTTTGAAGTCAGGTATTGTGGCAACTCCACTTGAAACATTTTGTTCAGGATCACCTTCGGTTATTCTATGTATTTTGTGATTTTATATGAATTTTAGGATAGATTTTTCTAAATATGAAAATAAGGTCACTGGTATTTGTATAGAGATGACATGGAATTTGTAGATTGTTTTAGATAGTGTAGACATTTTAATGATAATTATTTTCCCAATCCATGAACATGGAATATCTTTCCATTGTTTTGTGTGTCAGAAGTTTATGCAGAGCAAAGGGATCAATAGAGTGAAGAGACATCCAGAAGAATGAGAAAAAGTATTTGCCAGCCACCTATCTGATAAAAATTAATATCCAGAATATACAAGCAACTCAAAAACTTGAACAGGAGCCAGCATTGTGGCATAGCAGGTAAAACTGCTGCTTGCAATGCTGGCATCCCCTATGGCCACAGTTCAAGTCCTGGATGCTCCATTCCTGATTCAGTTTCCTGATAATGTGCCTGAGAAAGCATCAGAATATTGCCCAAGTGCTTGGAACCCTGCACCCATGCAAGAGACCCAGAAGAAGCTCTTGGGAGGGATGGAATAAGGGATTATTATTATATACTTAGAATTGTATCTACAAACCACATATACCTGTTATCTTTGTATTAATATCACATTAACATGAAAATTGATGAGAACTGTACTGTAGTAACTACAATGCATTTACTGTGCTCCTGAGAATTTAATATATTAATAAGTTACTTTAAAAATAAAAAAGTAAATAAAATTTTAGAAAGTCTAAACAAAAGTAAAATATAACAAAAAATAAAAGAATAAAACTGAATGTTCATCAATCATTTCCTAGCAGCCAGGCCCTATGCTAGCATGCATTATTAATGATATTTTGAAAATAATTGAGGTAGTCAACATGCTATCTATGGTGAGGTTTAAAGATGAAGAAATTGATGTTACAGAAAGGTTGAAAAACTTTTTACACATTATATTCTTTTAGGAGATAGTGGAAACAAGTTTTTACTTTTAGAGATTGGAAAACTCGTAACAGTATAATGCTGCATCCCACATGGAAATGCAGAGCATGGTTGGAGATCCTCAAAACAAAGCTGAGCATTCTTAATGAGCACTGAGCATTTAACAGCATGAAAGGGGAGGCATTTTCAATGGTGTTTCCAATTGAATGAGTGCCATACAACAATTTTCATGGCTCATTTGATAAGACATCCTAGCTGATTTAATTATCTCCTCTTTGATCATTGATTTTTTTTTCAGTGATGTTTTCACCAGCATAGATTATACTGGATCTTGGATGAATGAGTCTTTTTATTAATAGAATGTACTAAAAACACAGGTACTGTTGACCCAAAAATAGTGCATTTATTAGAATGTTACCTTTTATCCTAGCTTATCTTCATTACAAAATATATAGAAACAGGATCCTCAGACTCTTTTGCAGGCATTTTATTTATGAAAGCAATATATGTTTCTTTTAACTGTAATGTTTTATCTAATTTACCATATTATAAGTACAGAACATTCATTTCTATTCTATTTAAATAATAGATAAATATTAATATATGATTATAAAATGATGTTTTGAGAACATTAAAAGAAAAAACTGAGAAGCTGCACACACTTTGCCAGAAAATAAAATTTAAGTTTATAGTCTTTTTTGAGGCAAAATCTGCATGAATTGCAAATGGATTACTACACTCTTCCCAGGTTCCCCCTATCTCTTTCTGGATCAAAAATTCAGCTGACAAAAGTGAAGTATCCAGTAAATATAAAGAAAAAATTTCAAGAAAATTTGGACGGATCATAGAGATCTAAAAACATTTCATTTGATATTACTCCTGACTTATTTTTCCTAGTTTACTTATAAAGCTCTGTTAAAAAAGGGGTAAGTTGGGGACAGAGCTGTAGCTTAGCAGGTAAAGCTGCTGCCTGTAGTTCAGCATCCCATATGGGCACTGATTGTAGTTTCAGCAGCTCCACTTCTGATCCAGCTCTCTGCTATGGCCTGGGGAAAGCAGTAGAGGATGGCCTAAGTCCTTGGGCTCCTACACCCATGTGAGACACCTAGAAGAAGCTCCTGGATCCTAGCTTCAGATTGGCCCAGCTCCCGCCATTGCGACCATTTGAGGGGTGAACCAGCTCATGGAAGACCTATCTCTCTCTGCCTCTGCCTCCCTGCAACTCTACCTTTCAAATAAATAAATACATCTTTAATAAAAGGGTAAGTTATAATTAGTATTTTGCTTGCCTATTATGATATCCAGGTGGAAAAATAGACTGAAAAATGAAACATTCATGTTGGTATTTATATGATTAATTAGAAAATGTATCTATTTATTTGATTTATAACTAGAGAAAATATGTATATTTATAAATTCAGAGGCAGGACATTTTAGTGTTTGATAATTTTGATTTCTCTGAAGAATAGCATAGTCGAATGACTGTTCTTTTATTGAAGCAATATAATGGTTTGGCAGAAAATAAGGGTGATAGCATAAATTCTATTGAAATTAACAAAATTAAAGAATACAGTCTTTTTGTGGAAGTAATTTCTTCACTGATATCTGAAAATACTTGGCTGAAAATATGTAGTGCAATTTATCTATTTACTCTACATTAAACCTTTATCAAATATACAGGCTGATTCTTATTATTTTGCATTATACTTACAACTTTATATTTGTAGAGAATTTAGAAAGTTTTATAGTAATTTTATGAATAGACACTCCAATACTAATATGGCTCTGTTTAAATAATTTTAATTCAGATTTAACAGTATAATAACTGATAAAATTTATATGCACATAATTAAATATTATTGAATAATACTTGTTTATAGATTTAAGTGTGTTATAATACCATTACCACTAAAATATCTTTTAACATAGAAAGTCTAATAATTCAAAGAATAAAACTATACATCTTTTATTTTAAAGTGTTAATAAATACCAATGCTTTATTAATTGTTTGTATTGGTCATTTGTAACTTTTTTTAAATTTTTTAGATTTTTTTAATTTTATTTTTTTAAATTTTTTTTGACAGGCAGAGTGGACAGTGAGAGAGAGACAGAGAGAAAGGTCTTCCTTTTTGCCGTTGGTTCACCTTCCAATGGCCGCCACGGCCAGAGCATTGTGGCCGGCGCACCGCACTGATCTGATGGCAGGAGCCAGGTGCCTATCCTGGTCTCCCATGGGGTGCAGGGCCCAAGCACTTGGGCCATCCTCCACTGCACTCCCAGGCCACAGCAGAGAGCTGGCCTGGAAGAGGGGCAACCAGGACAGAATCTGGCGCCCCGACCGGGACTAGAACCCAGTGTGCCGGCGCCACAAGGCAGAGGATTAGTCTTTCAATACATATCTGCTAACATATTTTGTACATTAATTTATTTGGTTGTTGAAGTATATAACAATTATTTAATTTTCATTTCAGATATGTTTACATACTTTATTATTTTATCACTTCACTGTTTACCAGTTCAACAATCCATATAATATTTAACTTAGAGATATTTCTATTTCCCATAATTAAACCATAATCTTTTATTTGGGAATATTATTAACCCTTTAGAAGTAATTTCTCAAGTCATATGTAGTGAATTTTCACCATTATTTCATATTTTCAAAATTTATTTATAATTAATTTTCATGAAATATTTAATCTATAGGAATATTGCTACTGTATAACATAGTAAAAACATCAATATTTGTGCCTTAGGAATGTTCCTTCTATTTACTCTCTTTGCTTCAAAGCACTTCTCTATGTTAGCTCATGCTTTTATTATTTCTTATTGCACTTGTTACCTGTTATCTAAAAACAAAAATATTTACACAAGATTCCATCTTTCATATTTCCAGGAATTTTATCTTCTTTGAAAAACAGTTCTGATTGTTTGATCCTTCAGCGCCTAATAACACCATTTGTTCTCTTGTAGACGAGAAGATGAATCTACAAAGTGCAATAGAAAAGAATAAAACACTTAGGGATAAAGCTGACCAAAGAGGTGTAATTGTGTGCTGAAGACCACAAAACATTGATGAACAAAAAGAAAGTACAAATAAATATAAATACATTCAATGTTTTCTAGAGATCCCCCTTCAAGACTGGTGGGTATCTCCAATGGGTGGATGGCAGAAAGCCCTGCTCATTAGATTTGGTTTTGCATTTTCCCTCGTAGCATTAGCTTGTATGATTGTAGAATCTGGATGCAATGTTCCACACTCCTTGCACACTCCTCACACAAGGAACAAGGAACTCCCCAAAAGTTAACATATGAGTGCGTAGATTGTGAGGGAAAGAACCATGAATAAGTGTAGCGTATGGGAAATGGAGTCCATCTGGTTCCCTTGCTGCCACAGCAACTGACAGGCCTGGAATCGGATGCAGTTTCTGTTGGTCAGTAGGCCCAAATGCAGACACATTTCTGCAGGGTAAGTGGGTCCAGAAACTGATGTATTCTCTGCTGTGTAACACCTCGGCTGCCTGCCACTATTGTCTGGAAGCATATATAGAAATGGATGGCAAAGTTGGGCATGAATCTTTTCATAGCTTGCTGGCCTCCATGAGCAAAGTGGATGTGTTTCCTGTGTACTTTCATCAGTACTGCAAATATAAAGAGAATGTTCCAAAGTTGTTGTTTGGCCAGTCAAAATCTGAACCTGATATTCTTGGAGTTGAGCTCATCCGTTACGCTCCAACTACTTCTTTCTTCCTTAATATTTTAAGTCAATGATTGCAAACAGATACATTCTGAAACATTCAATCTTGAATCTCTGTAAACTCTGTTTAAGTCCTCATTTTCCTTCCCTTTCATCTAACACAACATTTACAGTTAATACCAAATCCTGATATTTTCACCTATTCAACACTACCAACTCATTTCTGTGTAAATGCAGATTTCCCTCTTTGGATTGCCACAGCATCCTCCTAAATAGGATTTTTTTTTAACTTCAATTTGGATTGCCACAGCATCCTCCTAAATAGGATTTTTTTTTTTTAACTTCAATCTTGCATGCTTATATACTTCTTCTGAGTCCCCAGGGTGAATTTTCTGAATAAATTGTCTCATCAACTCTCCTAAATCCTATTCAGGACTCAGTCTTTGTTATCTTCCTTTGCCTAACACTGGACCTATAATAAGGAAACAGTTTACAAAATGACATTGGAAGAGTAATTTTTATCAGAATAATTCCTGGGGCTGGCATCCTGGTGTGGTGGGTAAAGCCACCACCTGCACCACCAGCATCCCTTCTTGGTGATGGTTCAAGTCCTGGATGCCTCACTTCCTATCCAGCTCCCTGCTAGTGGCCGGGAAAAGCAGTGGAAGATGGCCTGAGTGTTTGGGCTCCTGTACCCATGTGGGAATCCTGGATGAACCTCCTAGCCTCACTCAACCTTGGCCGCTGTGAATTAGTAGATGCAAGATCTCTCTCTCTCTCTCTCTCTCTCTCTCTCTCTCTCTCTCTCTCCCTTTTTCTCTCTCCTCTCTCTCTCCCCTATCCTATATAATGTAATATATATTATATATAATATATTATACTATATTATTACCACATACTCCTTTATATGGTCAATTTAACAATTAATCTTATCTATATGATCACTGTATTACTTAATCCTATCCCTATGCTCACTTTAACACTTAAAATGCTATTTTTACCACCCAGCCTAAGTGGGTTTGGAATCCCATGGTAAGATTTTAAACTGTACCTTTAGAAGGAAGTCCATAGGAATGTATAAGAAACTCTACAATTTGTAGTTGCAAACTTCATACATTTTCCAATTATAATTTTAGGAACATGGTAATTCTTCCCACCATACCCACCCTCCCAACCACACTCCCACCCTTACTCTTCACTCCCCCCCCCCTACTCTCAATCTTGTTTTTAACTAAGATCTATTTTCAGTTAACTTTATACATATATGATTATCTCTAAGTTGAATAAAGAGTTCAACAGGTAGCATGAGAAAGAAAAAAATTTTTAAAAGAAAAAAAAGATGAAAAATGATGTGTCATGGTGAAGATCTTTTCTGGTCATGTCTATTAGGAGTTCTATGTGCTTGCTGTATTTGTATGTCTCTTTCTCCAAATTAGGGACATTTTTTTCTTATTATTATACTAAAAAGGCCTTCTAATCCAATCTCTGGCTCCATGCCTTCAGGAACTCCGAAGAACATTGGGTCATTTGATTGTATTCTATAGATGGCCACCAGTGTTTTTTAGTTTTCTGATTTCTTGTTGGTTTTTAGTTTGGCTGTAAAATTTCCAGAGTTTTTTCTTCTAGTTTAGATATTCTTTCTTCTGCCTCACCTGCTCTGTTGTTAAGACTTTCCACTGCAGTTTTTATTTGATCTATTGAATTCTCCATTTCTAGTATTTCATTGTGATTTCTATTTAACATCTCAATTTCATGTGAAAAAATTTTCATTCAAATCATATATAGTTTTCTTTAGCTCTTAAATGTGTTTCTGAGTAATCCAATGATTAGTTTTTGAATTCTGTTTCTGGAATTTCTTCAATCACTTCATCTTTACAAACTAATATTGAAATGTTGTAGTGTTCCTTTGGAGGGCATATGTTGTCTTTCTTATTTTTTATTTTTGAATTTTTGCCTTTGTTTTTCAGCATTTGCAGAATTCTTTTCTCTCTGGTTAGATCTGTGGTTCAAAGGCATGCAAAGTGCCTGCCTGCTGCAGCCCTGCTTGCATTTCAGTTTTCCTGGGTGGGTTGCAGGGTCCCTCTGTTGTTTTTTTTACTTTCCCCTCCCATTGCTTGGCAACTCCTGTGGTACAAGTGGCACATAGCTGGGGCAGCTGCCCCTTTCTGTGTCCAACAATGGTGTCAGCTCTCCCCCTGCTGGTTGCAGGTTTCTGTTATAGCAGCTTTCAGGGAAGGAAGAGAGATATTCCACCTTTTTGTTGTTGTTGTTGTTGTTGTTGTTTCCCCTCCACCTGTGGGGAATCTGCATAGAACTCCAATAGCAGTCCCTCCCATTGTATCAGCAGTGCTGTGGACCTGTGGAGTCCCCTATCACCTGGTTGCTGAGGTGGAGGGTCCCCCTCCTTTTATCCAAGTGGGCTGTTCTTCTGTTTTTTTGTTTTGTTTTGTTTTGTTTTGTTTTTTTCTCTCTTAACATGGGTCTGGATCACCTCCACTATTCTGAGAGAGTCTCCCGCAGTGGCTCTCCCACAGTTTTATCCTGAGAATGTATTCTGTCTCCTTTTTTAATATTAATTTCACCCTCTGTAAATCAGAAGGTACTATCACTATTCCACCACTTTGGAACCCCAGAATTCATATTATATATATATATATATATATATATATTCAGTTATATATATATATATATATATTCAGTTATATATATATATATATATATATATATATATATATAACTGAATTAATTGAAAACTCCTCTGGATTCATGTTACAGTCTATACTTTTCATTTCAGACTTGATGGAGTATTGGCCTGGAAACCACAAGCTGGGTTAAAAAAAAAAAAAAAAAAAACAAGCCAAAGTTCAAGGTTTATTATGAACTTCCCCATGACCCCACATTATTTCACCCTATTTTGTCATGAAGATATTAATGAGAAGCAAAGCTTCCCTGTCAATAAGAAAATCCTTAATGAGTTGACCTTTAGCTTCTGGAGGGCCAGAAATGAAATCCAACAGGTTTACATTTAATTAGCTGAGATGTCATTTAAAAAAAAATAGCAAAACAAAGTCATAATTCTGGTAGACATTTGTTCAATTGGGATTTGGAAGGAGCTGATAGGCAGCAATACTGTCAAGCTTTAATGACTTCTTGAGCCTGAGTGACAACACAACATTTCATTATAAGTAGGTCAAGGTTAATTTGTCACTCAGTGACAGCAAAAATATACACCACAATCCTCTGTACATATATCAGAATGAAATCACAAAAGCTAAGGATAAAAGATTAAGGCTATAGATTTATTTCTGTTTTCTGTCAACAATTTATAAGGCTATTGGAAGTACAGTAGTTATAAAATGAAAAGCATCACCAATAATTATAGTATATTCATAATTTGCATTTCTTCCATATATGTTATTTAAATAAATTATTACATTGACAAATCAAAGATTAATACTAGTTTCTAAACTGTTGGAGATATTTTCCATAAATTTACAGCTATTGAATATATTTTTATTTCATTAAATTTTTTTTAAACTTTTATTAAGTAAATATAATTTCCAAAGTACAGTTTATGGATTACAATGGCTTTCCCTCCCCCATAACTTCCATCCTACCCACATGCCTCCCATCTCACATTCCCTCTCCCATTCCATACACATCAAGATTCATTTTCAATTATCTTTACATACAGAAGATCGATTTAGTATATATTAAGTAAGATTTCATCAGTTTGCACCCATACAAAAACACAAGGTGTTAAATACTGTTAGAGTACTAGTTAGAGCATTAATTCACATTGGAAAACACATTAAGGACAGAGATCCCACATAAGGAGTAAGTACACAGTGACTCCTATTTGACTTAACAATTTGACACTCTTATTTATGGCGGCAGTAATCTCCCTAGGCTCTAGTCATGAGTTGCCAAAGCTATGGAAGCCTCTTGAGTTTGCTGACTTCACAATTATTTAGACAAGGTCATAGTCAAAGTGGAAGTTCTCTCCTCCCTTCAGAGAAAGGTACCTCCTTTGATGGCCATTCTTTCTACTGGGATCTCTCTCACAGAGATCTTTCACTTAGGTCCTCTTTTATTTTAATTTTTTTTCAAGAGTGCCTTGGCTTTCCATGCCTAAAATACTCTCATGGGCTCTTCAGCCAGATCCAAATGCCTTAAGGGCTGATTCTGAGGCCAGAGTGCTATTTAGGACACCTGCCATTCTATGAGTCTACTGTGTATCCCACTTCCCATGTTGGATTGTTCTCTCCCTTTTTGATACTATCAGTTAGTATTAATAGACACTAGTCTTGTTTGTGTGATCCCTTTGACTCTTAGACCTGTCACTGTGATCAATTGTGAACTGAAATTGATCACTGGGACTAGTGATGTGGCATTGGTACATGCCAGCTTGATGGGATTGTATTGGAATCCCCTGGCACATTTCTAACTCCACCATTTGGGGCAAGTCCAATTGAGCATGTCCCAAATTGTATATCTCTTCCCTCTCTTATTCCCACTCTTATATTTAACAGACATCACTTTTCAGTTAAATTTAAACACTTAAGAATAATTGTGTGTTAATTACAGAGTTAAATCAATAGTATTAACTAGAACAAAAAAATACTAAAAGGGATAAAGTATTAAATTGTACATCAACAGTCAGGACAAGGGCTGATCATGTCACTGCTTCTTATAGTGTCCCTTTCACTTCAACAGGTTTCCTTTTAGGTGCTCAGTTAGTTGTCACCAATCAGGGAGAACATATGATATGTGTCCCTTTGGGACTGGCTTATTTCACTCAGCATAATGTTTTCCAGATTCCTCCATTTTGTTGCAAATGACCGGAATTCATTGTTTTTGACTGCTGTATAGTATTCTAGAGTACATGTCCCATCATTTATTTATCCAGTCTACTGTTGATGGGCATTTGGGTTGGTTCCAGGTCTTAGCTATTGTTTATTGAGCTGCAATAAACATTAAGGGTCATAGAAGAAATCAAAGAGAAATAAAAAAGATTTCTGGAAACAAATGAAGACAACAATACATCATATCAAAACTTAGGGGATACAGCAAAAGCAATGTTAAGAGGAAAGTTAATAATAATTGTTGCCTATATCAGGAAATTGAAAGAACACCAAATAAATGAGCTATCAATGCATCTCAAGGATCTAGAAAAACAAAAGCAAACCAAACTTAAAGCCTGTAGTAGACAAGAACTAATTAAAATTGGAGAAGACATAAACAAAAATGAAACAAAATATAAGTGAAATGAAGAGCTTGTTTTGAAAAAATAAATTTTTATTTTATCAAGTGATTTTAGCTATATTTTTGATCATCCTGAACACATTCATACATTTCTTTTCTCTTCCATTTTTGTTGTTAAATAGCTTTTAAATGTCTAGCATATTGTAGCCAATGAACAAAGTATTGGAGATAAGTTGGAGGACAGCATAGATAATATGTTGTTAGTTACCAAATTCTTTATAACAAATTCATTTAAACTTGGTGCCTTTCAAAATGATAATTTTATTGTCTTTAACAAGAATTGGGACTCTGTAGACAGATATAATTTCTGCTTATGCAATGCTAGTTGTGGCTGTAGCAATTCCCTTCAGGACTGGAGAGTGAGCTGACTTGTTAATCAGCTCACATTACCATAAGGAACTATTATCAACAGGATGGTTTAAACAATAGAAATTTACTTTTTCACATTTGTGGAGTATGGAAATCCAACATTATGGTGGCCATATAATTTGATTCTGATGAGGACTCTTATCCTGACCTGCAACACTACATTTAACTGCACTAGTCACTAACTAGCTGTGCTTCGTAAGTTGAAAGAGTGATCATTCTCTCCTCCTCTTCTTATAACATTAAACTCCTGTTGGATCAAGAAACCACACTTAGGACCACATCTTAATTTAATTGCTTCCTAAAATCCCACATTGCTTTGAACACAGATGCAAAAATCCTCAAGAAAATGGTAATAATCCAAATTCAACAGCATGTTAAAAGGACCATTAACCATGACCAAATGGAATTTATCCTGAGAGGCAAGGATGGTTCAACATACAAAAATCAATAAATGTGAAATACCACCTAACCAGAATGCAGGACAGATATTATGTGGCCATCTCAATAGATGTATGGAAATGATTAAAAAAATTCCCTATCCCCTCATAATAAACTTTAACAAACTGAGTATAAAAGTATTGTAACTCAATATGTTAAAATAATATACTACAAGCTCACTACCAACCTCATACTCAATAAGAAGCTAGAAGCTTTTCTTCTAAGATCAGAAACAACAAAAGAATGACCACACTTGCTACTTTTATTTAATATTTTAGTGGAAGTTCTGGTCAGAGAATGCAGGCAAAAATTAAGGAAAAATAAACTAAGAAGGGGCATCAGATTTGGAAGAGCTTTAAGACAAAGACATTCTTTGAGAAACAATTCATTGAAAAATCCAAAGCTAAATATGAAACAGGGATACTGACTAGAGAAAACTTTGAAATATTGTATCTAGATGCAAAAAGCATTAAACACAACCAGAAATAGAATGTATATGAGCAAATCCTCATAATGCACACTTGTTTGCCTCATTTTCTATTAGTAATACATGTTCAACTTTCAACAAAAAATGACAAGCCACAATAACAATACTATATTGGGTTAATATAGAATGTAAATACATGAATAAAAAAACATTGTCAGCAGGGAGAAATGCAGAAAACTCTATCAGAAGATACTTCCACCATATTCAAATAGTACAGTGATATTTGAAAGAAAATCTAACTTATTAAAAATGATTGTTGCAAACTGTACAACAGCCAAAGAAAAAAATATAAAGGGCCAGTGGTTGGCCTTGTAATAAACACACTGGTTGGGAAGCCCACATCCTATATTGCAGTGCCTAGGTCCAACCCCTTGCTGCCCTCCTGATTCTAGTTTCTAGCTGACGTGAGCAGCAGGTGAGGCTCAAGTAGCTGTGTCTCTGGCATTCATGTGGGAGGTCTGCACTGAGATTCCAGCTCCCACCTTCAGCCTAAGCAGCCTCAATTGATGGGAATTTGGAGAGTGAACAAGCAGATGGAACTCTATGTGTTTGTCTCTGTGTGTCTGCCTCTCTCCCACCGTATCCTTCTTTCTCTGCCCTTAGTCTCTCAAACAAAATAAATAAATAAATAAATAATTTTAAAAACATAGCTAAAAATGAATTAGAGTATAGTTATATAAAATGCTTAGGAAAAACTAGAAAAAGCCAAGGAAGGGAAAAAAAAGAAACAAAGAACAGATGCCACAAACAAAAAAAAATAGCAATAGGCTTTATTCCAAGTATATCGATAATCACTTTATGTATTCAATTGTAACAGTGATTAAGGTGACTCTTCTTTCATCCTGCAGTGCAGAACTGGTTGCTTCAATTGCTGACCTTACTAACAAATATAAAAGATATTAATTACAGCTTACATTTGGCTATGTAGTATATGAACAGTTGCTTAAGATTTACAGAAACTGGCCTTGGAGAAGCAAGCTGAAGTTGCAAAATAATCTGGCTCTGATAGAGCTAAAGATACCCGCTATGACTCCAAATAGTTCTTATCACCTGGCAAGTGGTCAGCATGCAGCTGTCCTATTCCATGTCCCCATTTGATCCTAACTGAACCCCTTTACCTCCTTGTTCTGCTCCCTTCAAAAGTTCTCCTCCTAAGTTGAGAATCTGAGATAGTGTTTGTGACCAAAGTTCCTCCATCTCTTCAGTTTGCCAGCTTGTCTCTTGAGCACTGACTTTCGAATAGTAAGCAGTCTCAACACACTGAATACATCAATTAAAGTACAATTGCCAGAGTAGATATAAATGTGGTGTTGACTTTATGTGTCTGAACTTGATTGGGATGCTGGTTGCTAAGAGATGCTTAGATTGCTGATAAAACATTATTTCTAATTGTGTCTGTGACGGTGATTCCAGAACAGATTTGCACTTGAATCAGTCAACTGAAAATAGATCACTCACATCAGTGAGGTTAGGAGTTATTCCATTGAGAGCTCTAGTAGAACAAAAATGTAGAAAAGCATAGTCACTCTCTGTGTTTGAGCTGGCATATTAATATTCTCCTATTCTTGGACATTGGTGCTTCTTTTCCTCAGGCTTTCAGAGTAGGATTTAAATGTATCACTCCCCTTTACAGGTTCTCCAACTTGTAGATGGCATATAAGATTTATTTATTTGAAAAGCAGAGGGGAAGGAGGGAGCAGGGGAGAGAGAGAGAAAGACAGACAGACACAGACACAAAGAAAATCTGGGCCAGGCCAAAGTCAGGAGTTTCAGTCAGGTCTCTACATGGGTGCAAGGGCCTAAGCAGTTGGACCATCATCTGCTGCTTTCCCAGCACATTAAAAGGGAACTGGATCAGAATTAGAGCAGCCATAACCAAAACTGGTGCCCTTATGGGATGCAGGTATCACAGGCAGTGGCTTAACCTGCTACACTAAGATATTAGCCCTTCATGAGGCTTTTTGACATTCATAACATGTTAACCAATTCTCACAATAAATGCAAGGATGCATGGATGGATGGATGGATGGATGGATAGATAGATAGATCTGTTCACTTTATTTCTCTGAAGATCTATGTCACATACAGGGTTTCTGCATAAACACATATTACATATAAGGAGACAAGTAACAATAAGAGGAAGGAAAAGGGTACACTAGGATAATGTAATTCAAGTGAAACTAAAATAGTTGTGATAATTTCAGGATAAGATCAAGAGATATTATCAAATATAAAACAGACTATTAAATAATCATAAAGCAGTCAATTTTCCAATAGACGTAACAATGATAAATATGTATTACCCACCAGCAGGGTGCCAAAATATGTGAGGAAACACTTGTACGTTGGAAATGAGGAACAAGCAATTCTACTGTTTGGAAACTCAATACTCTACTTAATAATTCTCAAAACTGTCAAAGTCATCAAAAACAATGATGACATGAGAAACCATCACAATAAATATTACCTAAGCAAAAAATGATGATTAATGTAATGCAGTATATTAGATAGGATCCTGCAACAGAGAAAGGACATTAGACAAAAACTGATCATTAATTAATATTTCATCAACTCATCACTTCAGTTCTTTAGTTGTGTGTTATGTGTTTAGTTGTGTTATGTGCCATAACAATGTAAGATGCAACAACAGGAGAGACTGTACGTAGAAATTTCTGCAGAATTGCCATAACCTTTCTACAGATCTAAGCTCTTTTAAAATGCGAAGTTTGTTGGAGAAATAGAAGGAAATGAGAATTTAGGCATCTACAACTTTGAAACTAGAAAAACAGAGAAATCAAAGTTAAATAGTTCAAATACCCTTGTATCTTCAAGAAAGAAGCTGGAGGTTGAGACAGTACATAAATGTTGCTCCCAGGGGCTGGCACTGTGATTTAGTTGATAGAGCTGCCTCCTGCAGTGCTGGCATACCATATGGGCACCGGTTTGAATCCTGGTTGCACCACTTCTGTTCAAGCTCCCTACTGATGAGCCTGGGAATGCAGCAGAAAATGGCCCAAGTTCTTGGGCCCCAACAACCATGTGGGAGACCCGTATGAAGCTCGTGGCTCTTTGGCCTGGCCCTGACCTGGCTGTTGTGGCCATTTGGGGAGTGAACCGTGGGATGGAAGATGTCTCTCTCTCTCTCTCCCTCTGCCCCTGCTTCTGCCTCTTGGTAGCTCTCTTTCAAATAGATAAACAAATCATTTAAAAAAAAAATGTTGCTTCCAGTAGTAAAGACACCATGGTCAGAATTTGGGGATAGGGGCTGGCACTGTGGCTCAGCGGGTTAAAGCCCTATCTTGAAGTGCCGGCATACCATATGGGCACTGGTTCTAGTCCGGCTGCTCCTCTTCTGATTAAACCCCATGCTATGGCCTGGGATAGCAGTGGAAGATGGCCCGAGTGCTTGGGCTCCTGCACCCATGTCAGAGACTCGGAAGAGAGTCCTGGCTCCTGGCTTCGGATCAGCTCAGCTTCAGCCATTGCAGCCATCTGGGGAGTGAACCAACGGATGGAAGACCTCTCTCTCTGTCTCTACCTCTCTCTCTGTCCCTACCTCTCTCTGTGACTCTGTCTTTCAAATAAAAATAAATAAATCTTAAAAAAAAGAATTTGGGAATAAACTGCCTAGAAGTTGTTATTGTGATGAAGCACTAAATATACCAATGCTGGAGCTTCTACCTTCTGTGGCAGTCCTTTCTCACCCCTCTAATGTTAGACCTTCCTTTGCTCTTTCAACAATAGGTAACCTGCTTCCTGGATGCCATACATTTCCTTTTCCACCAAGGATCATGCATTATTTTAAAGTTCTTATCTCTCTGTCTCCCCCATTCCCCATCTACCTCCTTTACTGCTTACCCTTCTATCTATCAATTATATTTTTGATGATTTCCCTGTGATTTGGGGGGGCATTTGTTGTAGGAGGGAAATGACAGGAGGAAAGTGATGTATGCAACCACCATTTTGAAACAATGATATTTTTGCACAGTCATCTGTGTTTCAGTTAGTGCTGCTGGGCTTCTAGTTTAAACCAATATTTTTATAAGCAGCTTTTGTGGCTCAAGTCACGTAAGACAGGAAATTGGGGGGCCGGCCAATAAAATAAATAAATAAATAAAATAAAGTTGCTGCCTGCAGTGTAGGCATTCCAAATGGGCACCGGTCTGAGACCCTGCTGTTCCACTTCTGATCCAGTGCTCTGCTATGGCCTAAGAAAGCAGTGGAAGATGGCCCAAGTTCTTGGGCCCCTGCACCCACATGCGAGACCAGGAAGAAGCTCCTGGATCCTGGCTTCAGATTGGCGCAGCTCCAGCCATTGAGGCCAATTGGGGTGTGAACCAGCAGATGGAAGACCTCTCTCTCTCTTTCTCTCTCTCTTTCTCTCTCTCTCTGTCTTTTCTTCTCTCTGTGTGTAGTCCTAACTTTCAAATATAATAAAATAAATCTTTTTAAAAAAAGACAGGAAATTGGGCACTACTACACAATGAAGAGCATTATGAGTAGTGCTCGCTAAGTGATTTGCTCACATCACAATTATTTTTTCAGAGTTCTTGATCTTTTTAACAGTGACTCTACTAATGGATTGAAATTAGTTATAAGCATAAAATAATCTTTATTGAACTATAATAAATATCAAAATATAAATTATATAAAAATTATTTATAAAATGAGATTAATCGTGATCTTAAAATTATATCTTTTTATATGTTAATAATGATTATATATTGTAAACATCCTACTAATCAAATATTATATCTTTAAAATCCATCTCTGTAGTATATATTTGTAAAGATACAGCTTATATTACATACTATTTCATTCAAAATTGATCTTGTTACTATGAAAAAATATAGCACTGGAACTGTGTGAGTCTGGGGCCAGCACTGTGGTACAGCGGGTTAACAGCCTGGCCTGAAGGGCCGGCATCCCATATGCCAGTTCTAGTCTCGGCTGCTCCTCTTCAGAACCAGCTCTCTGCTATGGCCTGGGAAAGCAGTGGAAGATGGCCCAAGAACTTGGGCTCCTGCACCCACGTGGGAGACCTGGAAGAAGCTCCTGGCTCCTGGCTTTGGATCGGCGCAGCTCCAGCCACTGTGGCCCGTTGGGGAGTGAACCAGTGGATGGAAGACCTCGCTCTCTGCCTCTCCTCTCTCTGTGGAACTCTGACTTTCAAATAAGCAAGTAAATCTTTTTTTAAAAAAAGAATTATCATAAAAAAGAAACTGTGAGTCTATAAACATAATTTCCAACTTCTGTCACTTTTAAATTAAAGAAATAGATAAGCAAATTTTCCTTCTCTGATAAACATTTATGCTGTCTAATGTTGCAAAAATGCTCCAGAATAATTGGTTGGTTGTTTATAATTTTTAGAATACACACTTTTTTCTATTTTATTGTGGAACAGATGAATTAATTTGATTCAGTCTTTATAACACTGCATAAGTGACAGTGAATTCAAATGTTTATTTGTGTATCTGCCTGCTTTTTAAGGAGAACTTCTGTATTTTTCTTCCACGTGCATCAGGAAAAACTCATAGCTTACATATAATATCATAATGAAATATTGATATAACCATGTTCAATTACAATGCTACTTCTTTCTTTAAAATAATCCAAAATTTTATGCATGCTTATTTTTTCAATTTCTGACTTAGGTAAATTAAATGCCTAGTTACTATGTTATTAATCTAAAAGAAGTATAAATTTTTCAATGGCTACAACAGATAAAAACAATAATTTTTAACACTCACTTTTACTCAACTCTAATATTATTGTGGCAGCATATCAATGCTAATAGGAAGTTTTGGACAGTAACTGCAATATATCACATCCATAAGAAACATAATCCATTATGACATCCTCTAAATTCTGAGTTGGGCAACTTACATCCTTAAGTCTTTACCACACTTTCAAAGTTCGATGTTTTTTAAGATTTATTTTCTTTATTGGAAAGGCAGAGTTGCAGAGGAAGACAGAGATCTTCCAACTGCTGGTTCATTCCCTGGACAGTACAGCATGGGCCAGATCGAAACTGGAAGCCAGGCGCTAGGAGATTCCTCTGGGCATTCCACATGGGTGCAAGGGGCAAAGCACATGGACCATACTCCACTGGTTTTCCCAGGCCATTAACAAGGCACTGGATAGGAAGTACAACAGCTGGGACCTGAACCAGTGCCCATACGGGATGCAGACAGTAGCTTTACCTACTATGTTACATTGCCTGCCCCTCAAAGTTCCATCTTAAATTTCTCTCTGTACAGTCTGAATTCAAAAGATAAGTGCCACTTATCTCAATCATCACATTTAATGCCTAAACAATAATTATTTCTATAATGTTCCTTTAGACTTTCTTGGAGAAGTCAATAATTCACTATCTTACAAATATTTCTATTAAAATACATTTGCATTATGTTATATTCTTTGGGAAAAGCTCATAATAGTGGCTCACTCCTAAAAGCAGAGGTTCACCAATTGTCCTGCATGATATAATCATCTGGGGAATTTTAAAAACAAAACAAACTAAAATAATAACACCCTTGCCAACTATAAAAAAAGTATTCAATTGTCCTGAGATGCAGCTCATCCACTGATTATTTTCTAAAATTCCCTTCATATGATTCAAATGAAAGGACAGATTTTTGGATTGACTACATTAGAGGTTGAAGTCTAAAATCCTTAGAAATATATTATTCCCAAAGCTTCTTACTATTTAACTGCATATAGTGTATTATATAATCTCAAGTCAGTCATAATATGCTACTCATGATTTGAGAGTCTATTCCTATATTTTCTTTGGACTAATCAGTCTCTCAGGTTCCTTCACTAACAACCCAGATCCTTGTGATGCTTAAAGAACAGTATAAGACATTACTGAAAGATTATTTATCCACTTAGATTGGCTTCTTTTAAAAATCATTTATTATTATTTTTTCTAGCTTTTTGTGTGCATATATTTAACAATTAGTTGCAAACTCTATTGTGAATAACATAACTGTTTGGATGTTCAGTAAATTTCATTCAATACTTCTTTTTATTTACTTATTTATTTTTTTGACAAGCAGAGTGGACAGTGAGAGAGAGAGAGAGACAGAGAGAAAGGTCTTCCTTTGCCATTGGTTCACCTCCCAATGGCCGCTGCAGCCGGCGCACCGCGCTGATCCGAAGGCAAGAGCCAGGTGCTTATCCTAGTCTCCCATGTGGGTGCAGGGCCCAAGGAATTGGGCCATCCTCCACTGCACTCCTGGGCCATAGCAGAGAGCTGGCCTGGAAGAGGGGCAACCAGGACAGAATCCGGCACCCCAACCAGGACTAGAACCCGATGTGCTGGTGCCACAAGCAGAGGATTAGCCTATTGAGCTGCGACGCTGGCTATATACTTCTTTTAATTTTACAAAATTGATTAGCCTTAGCACAAACCTATCAATTACTTCTAATTTGTTATAAAGCAATTTATATTTAATGTTACTTAATGATCTTTCAATGTGCTATATAAAATAGTTTGATATATCAGGCAGACTATCAAATGTTTTTAAACATAAATTTAATATTGATCAACTGATAGTAACCACTCGCACACACACACACACATACACACCACAAACACATACCACAGTATATATTTTTAACAGGAAATGATTCCAGGGTTGAATATATATTTAAACCTGTTTTTATATTATAGGATAAATGGCTTTTAATAAGGAAAACTCAATATGCCCTCCAATAGTCCTGGATTGTATACTCAGTTTTTACCTATATATTCTTTTAAATCTGTGATTCATGCTTCTGAGAAGGAAAAAAAAAATAGAAAAAATTTTAAAATGTGTTAAACTGAAATACATTTTATATTTCTTAAAATGTTCACTGGAAACCTACAGTTAAGAAAAGCTTCCTCAAGGAAGTCATTGTTAGTTGCAGAAGAATTTTGTAAGGTCTGTATACTAAATCAGTCTAGTATCTAAATAGTCAACACACAAAGTGATATGTTAGCTTTAGCTTGAGGAGTTAACTGAATGCAATTGAGACAGTTCTGAAAGTCCAAGCATATCATGTAATAGAAGTTGAAAAATATATTTCTGAAGACATATCAAAAGATAATTAAAAATATAACATATTCAAAGATTCATCAATGCATTAACTATGACATTTTAGATAAACATTTTTATTTCTTTCTGACATGTTTCTAAAGTTGCTGTAAACTTTTTTTGTAAAAGTGGTTGGGGATAGATTTCCATTTCTTTTGAGTAAAATCTTATAAGTACAATTTCTGCATTACATGATAGGTATCAGTTTAGCTTTACAAGAAACTGCCAAGTTGTTTTCATGGTGTAGATACCATTTAGAATTCCTAACAGAAAGTTATCAAAATTTCAGTTATTTCACATCCAAACTGATACTTGATACTGCCATTTTGAAAATCCATTCTGATTAGTGTGTAATGTTACTTTAATTCTAAACACAGATATTTCTCAAAAAGAAAAGATCCAATGATGAGAAGTCATTAGACACATTTCTTTGACATTATAAACCTAAGCTGATTTCTTAAATATTACTCATAATTTTTCTATAGTATAATGCACAAGCTACCTACAGAAATCTGCTATTTTAATTATGATTAATTGCAATTCTATATTAAGTAGTGATAATGAAGCATTAATGTAAGTCGTAGACTTTGAAACCATGTATACAAAAAATATATATGATCTGTTTGAACAAAGTTCCTCAAAACCTCTTGAGTGTATGTGTGTGAAAGGAGAGTGGCAAACCGAAACAGATAATGTTTAAGAGAATCAATATATACATATCATTCTTATTTTAGAAACACTGTCAGAAATACTATAAAAAGCCTTTATATAGTCAAATGACAGGAAAATTAAGTCTGAATTACTATTGATTTGTAAAATATAAGGTTATACATGGACATTAAAGCAGTATTGGGTAATTCTCTGTATTTTTTTTTGTTATGTGGGAAATACATTTTAATACAATCAACATGTAGGACCCAAGAGCTCCCTAGCAAATATTGAAAACAAGAAAATTCTTAATTGAAGAGGATTAACTACATTGCCAGTTGCACTGTTTTTTAAACAATTGAACAAGGTGATTTATAAGTAGAAAAGTAAACCTGTGAAGTATTCTAACAATGTTTCTGTGTGCACAAAAATTCTAGCATACAGTGCTCAAAAATATTTTTCTACTCTTGTACTATTGCCTCATATGCATTAACTTTGCATGGATCTACACTGAAATCTGTCTTTTTTTTTAGTGTGTATATGGATAGGGAGTTGGAAGAAGTACAAATGATTCTATTTAACCTCTTTTTAAAAAAAGATTCATTTATTTATCTGAAAAGTCAGAGTTACACAGAGAAAGAAGGAAAGGCAGGGAGAGAGAGGTCTTCTATCCGCTGGCTCACTCTCCAACTGGGCGCAACTGCTGGAGCTGTGCCTATACGAAGCCACGAGCCAAGAGCTTCCTATGGGTCTCCCACGTGGGTACAGGGGCCCAAGAATTTGGGCCATCTTCTACTGATTTCCTAGGCCATAGCAGAGAGCTGGATCAGAGGTGGAGTATCCAGGACTTGAACCACCGCCTCTATGGGATGCTGGCACTGTAGGTGGTGGCTTTACCCACTAGGCCACAGTGCCAGCCCCTCTATTTAAACTCTTACTCAACCAGCTAAATAAATGATCCACGGGTAACTCAGTTTGCACTGGTTGTAAAATTCAGTAAGTTTTCATGAAAATTCTTAATACAAAACATGTCATAATTATTATAAATGATTTCAATCTTATCATTTATTAGTATCCTTACTTAACATTTATATTCTGCAAAATTGATTAAAATAATTTGATATTTGATATTTGGTGATTCTTTTAAAATCATATCTTGTGGTCTTAGTAAATGTAATAACTAATCATTTTTAATAAATAGTTATCAAAAATAAACTACAATAATGGTGAAATAGAGCATGCACATCTTAAAATTTAAAAACAAAAATAATTTTATTTAACAATATGCTAAAGATGTGTTAAAAGAGGAATATCAAAAAGTTTTCTTCCGGTGCTTACAGAGTAGTTCAATGGAGTTCATGACCAAAGTCACATGACTTGACAAATTTGTATTCCATGTTTATTAATCTGGCAATGTGAAATATGCAAAGTCAAATATCTCAAAAGAAACCTTAGTCTCTTCAAAAAGTTAAATTATTTATTTAAAATTCGATTTGTCTTATAGTTCTTCACTGACACATCTCATGTATACAACAGTTTCCCCTTCGTTACCTATATTATGATCATTACCATGAATCATTCACTTTGTGATATTAATGTTTTCCAAAAAAGATTGTATATATGTGTACAAGTTAGGAGCCCATTTCCTGGGAAACTAGATCTGCATTTGGACAGGCCAAAGAGCAACTTTGGAGCCTTTTCTAGATTTATATCTCTATTTTCACAGTGGGAAGAAAGTATACATAAGAAACCTTTGCTTGCATATGGTGGCAGTTTCATTACCAAGAGGTCTTCATTTAATCATAGCCCCCTCTCTTTTTATATAAGCTTGTAGAAAATTTCAGCCAGCAACGATGCAGTTGTGTAACAGAGGTATGATAGTTTCTGGTCTGCTGGTTATAATAACACATGTTGCCATAGCAGCATACAGGCATGCGATAGAGGTGCGGGAACCTGATTAGTCTTATTTTTCAACAATTTATTTTATTTTATTAGGTTTCCTCACTTCCAAATCTGTGTACATTATCTTTTGAGGGGGTCTTTGTGTGAAGAGCTTGCATAGAGTGTGTAACATAGTATCTAAATACCACAACACTATAAGCTACAGTAACAAATGATAAGTGAACCTGCAATCCCAAATATGATAATTAGGACTTCTGCTATTTATAGCAGAAAGTAAAGGCACACAAAAGACATGATAAAACTTCCCATTATGAATTTGAGATTTTTTTATAAAGACACAGTAGTCTATCTCATTTGGGATCCATTTTTGGGTTTTTTATGTATTTTAGCACAGGTGAGGATAGCTTTATATCTTTGTAGAAAGTCAGCCCAAAGTTTCATACAGATATCCCAATCTGAATAGGGTTTTATGATATTACTCTTGGGCTAAAGTCTTCACATGGGTCCAGGTGTGGGTTTAAAATGGGTATAAAGAGCTTTAACTTTGTTATCATGTCTTGTTTTGGTTAGTGGCGTGGTTACCTTTTAAGGCAGCTTAGATGTAGAGCTGTTAGGTAATTTGGTGTACACCCAGCAATTTGATTAGTTTGTTATTGTTGTAAAGTGTGAGCCCAGTTCATCATGGTATTTGTAGCCACCAAGCTAAAAATGTTAAGACAAATAATTTGATGGCACCAACAATGGAAACTTTCAACTACTGGGTAGGATACAAGTGAGGGATTTATCTTGATATAACCTTATGGCAAGCAAAAGGGGTCTACCCAGTCTCTTATATTAGACTCAGTAGGACATAGTCTCTATTAGGTAATCTTTTACCTAAGGGATGTTTGGGAGGCTATCACTGTACCCTTGAGTAAAGTAATTGCTCCATTTTTGTGTGGGTAATGTGCCTTGACCATAGATGGCCAAGTGGCCATTGGTCATGGTTTTATCTTTAGGTCATGTTTTAGTCTTGCTCCCCATGACAACAGTGAAGCAAGTTATCTGATACTGGCTTTTTGTATTATGATAGTCATTGCTAGGTGGCATGCGCCACAAAATTTGGTGAACTAGATTGCAGTATAACAATATGAAGCCACACCTCCTGTTTCCCACACTCAAATTTGAATCAGAGAATATTATAACTTGTCAAGATCCATATAAGGAGGAAGCCCTTGATGCCATGAAAGGAAGAAGCAGGAGAAAGTAATACCCAGCTATTTTCTTGTAGTGCCTGTGAGAATTTTATATTCTGCGTCATGGGATGTGGTCAATTGGATTATTTAACACCTGGAGGAAAACACAATTCTCAGTCATTCTTTGTAGCTTGGATGTGAAATGGATCACCCCTTCATCACTAAACCAAGACAACCACAGCTCTGTGTCAGCCTTAACCACCTATTTGTGCAGAGCCCACAGATCGCCCGTAAGTACATGCCTCTGGTCTTTGCTCAGCATGCCTCTGGTGTTGGGATGCATGCTGTACTCTGTTACCTTGTATGCACAGTTGTTGGTCTGAACTCTTGTCCTCCCAAGAAGCTTCCTTTTCACCCTCCTTCTTCCTGAGTCCTGTCTACTACTGCTCCCCTTTCACGAACTGGCAAGCACCAGCAGCATATGTCTTTAAATATTTTCACATATACACAGAAAACTAGTCTAAACAGAGGGGAACAAAAGTTATATTTTGCATAGTCCTTCAGGAAACCAACTGACAGGTCAAAGGCATAGGCACAGTTTAAAAACAAAGTCACAATAATGTCCTAATACGAACAAACAACACCAGGAATATAGACACTGACACCTGCATGCTGTTGTTGAGCAAGGGCATAAGGTATGTTAGGTTGGCAGGTGATTTCTTACCAAAATTCAGCAACTTTTTTCCTTTGCAAGAAATCCCTTGGGTACTATAAAATTTGGATTAGATTCTCTAGTTACAAAAATGTCAATCCTGACATTCTTCACCAGCAATATTTACTTAAGTGTATGGATCAATTCTTTGAATGTCCTATGCTACCATTTGCTGTCACGTTACAGCCTTTGGTTTACATGTCTCTTGTGCTACTTATTGGTGAGTGCTTATGAGGTTTGGTTTTTAGAATCCAAAAAGGATATACTTATGTAATTGTCAAATGAGTAATCAAAAGAGTCTTATACATACATACATTTTTCCAAAGAAATATGTCTGTACATGTGTTCAATATATTATTTTAATTGATTCCAAAGAAGTTTTCAAACTTTCCCTACTACACTTTGTTCTCATTCCCTTTATATCAATTATTTTTAATAAATCACTTTGGTATACAATTCAGAATATGAATTTGTTTTTTTAATGAACTTAATGAACTCTTTTAATATCTTGTTTTAATTTTAATTTCACAAGCAATTTTATTTGATTTTAAACATTTGAAGTATTTAGCAGAAGTTATTCTCTTTATCTTTCCCAATTTAAAGATGTTGCCTGCATTCCTTAGCTCTTGGTCCTTTACCAACATCACACCAGTCTTTCCTTTTGTTGTTGAAGCTCCTGCTGTCCTATCTGAAGTCCCTTTTTCCATGTAAGGTGACATTTACAGGCTATGGGTTTTAGGATGTGGGTATGTTTTGGGGGCCTATATTCACCCTGACAATATCAGAAAAGATTAATAAAGAAAATAAATAAGAAATGTCAATATTAATACAATATATTCCTCTTATAAGTAATTAGGAACTATACTATAATTTTATGGTATAGTTAGAAATTTTCTATTTATGTTTAGATCCATTTATTTTTCACACTGAGATGACCCATTATTACAATTATTACACTTACAATTTCCAATTATTTTTTATTCATTAATTTCCATTTTATTTTAAAGACAGAAAGAGACAGAGAGACAGATGAAGAGAAGAATCCCTCTGCTAGGTCACTCCCCAAATGCCCACCATAGTGAGGGCTGGGTCTGGCAAAAGCCAAAAGTACAAAATTCATTGTGGATCTTGATCTTAGGTAACAGGGATTCATGCATTTGAGCCATCATCTGCTGCATCTGAGGGTGAATATTAGCAGGAAACTGGATCAGAAGCAGAGAATTCAGGACTTGAACCACATATTCTAATAGGGAATGTGAGTGTTCCAAACAGCATCTTTACCACTATACCAGAGGTCTCCCTATTTTGTATTTTAATGTCATGTGGTTATATAGTAACAAAACTGTTAGCACTAGAAAAATCCAATAGCAATTATGAAATTACTTATAGTAAAATATTTTCAGGCAAACTAGGCAACTTTAACTGAGAAAGACATGCAGGAACACCTCAGGTGGAATCATTTAGTGTTTGCACTCTGTTGCTAAGAGAAACTGAGTTCAGTATTAGTTAACTGAGCAGCTGAGATGTCTGATGAGATGACACTGGAGATTTACTATTATATGTAGAGTATTTAGTAGGAATATGAATGTTTGTGAATATAATGTCAACAGAAGACATGATATAGAGAGCAGAAAGTTTACCAATGGCATCAACATCTTAAATTGTCTTTCATGTTTGTGTTATTGAGTTATTTTGAAGGTTGAACAAATAACCCCCAGTTCAGTCGATTTTCATTAAGCGTTGATCACTTTGCTTTGAATTGTCACAAATCTGGTGATGAATAGGTCATAAAAGTAAAAAAAAAATTATCAAAAACGTTGATCTCAATTGTGATTAACAGTGGTTTGTTTTCTTTTTTTTTTTTAAAGATTTATTTTATCTATTTGAAAGACAGAATTAGAGAGAGAAGTAGAGACAGAGAGAGAGAGGTCTTCTGTCTGCTGGTTCACTCCCCAGATGGCTGTAATGGCCGGAGCTGTGCCGATCTGAAACCAGGAGCCAGGAGCTTCTTCTGGGTCTCCAACGTGGGTGCAGGGGCCCATGGACTTTGGCAATCCTCCACTGCTATCCCAGGCCATAAAAGAGAGCTGGATCAGAAGAGGAGCAGCCGGGACTAGAACCAGCCCCGATATGGGATGCTGGTGCTTCAGTCCAGGGCTTTAACCCAAGGTTCATTTTCAACATATAGTTATTCCACTAAATTATTACTAACAGATCTCTGATTTTATTCAGAACAGCAAAATTTCGAGGTAAAAATTTCTTATCTTCTTATGCTTCATTGCACCTAGATGGCACCATATAACAGACCACTATGATAAATGTGCTGTTGAGAATTGCAGAAAATTTTTGTTTTTGTTTAAAAAAAAAAGATAGAAATAATATGTGCATAAAATTTTGGTCTTTATCCTCTGTTCTCATTATATACTGGAATATTGTATTAGCTTTTTGTTACTATAACAAAATACCCAAGAAAGGTTACTTTATAAAGGAAGAGATATATTTAGTTCACAGTTTTTGAAGGCTGGAAGTCAAAACAACATGACCCATGCTTTCATGAGGGCTGCACTTTGGCTGTGTCACTTCATGGCAGAATATAGCACCACATACAAAATATAGAGTCTGCATCTGAGTATTTGTGTGTGTGTGAGTGTGAATATTTCTGTTAATTTGTAAACTATTACTTCATTTGAATTTTGGCTTTGGCTACTGTTATTTCAAATATAGATGTCATTTATTTATTTTTACTAAGAAAATCACAGGAAAACAAATTTGTACTTTTATTTCTTGTAAGTCTTGAGAAGGCATATTACGTCATTTTGTCTCATTATTTATCTTATTAATGTAGATCACATGGTGAAAGTTATATGAATGTAGTTCAAAATGTTTGTGTAAAATGGAATTAAAAGGTAAGTTTATTTTGATATAAAAACTAAAATGTGTGCATAGTTTCTTCATAAAATACATTTTCCATGGAAATTTTGAAGACTCTCACATGTACAGATTTCAAATTTTTAAAAAAATTTTTATTTAGTAAATATGAATTTCCAAAGTACAGATTATGGATAACATTGGCTTTTCCCCCCTCCATAACTTCCCTCCCACCTGCAACCCTCCCATCTCCCACTCCCTCTCCCATTCCATTCACATCAAGATTCATTTTCAATTCTCTTTATATACAGAAGATCAATTTAGTATATATTAAGTAAAGCTTTCAACGGTTTACACCCACACAGAACATAAAGTGTAAAATACTGTTTCAGTACTAGTTATAGCATTAATTCACATTGCACAACACATTAAGGACAGAGATCCCACGTGAGGAGTAAGTACACAGTGACTCCTGTTGTTGACTTAACAAATTTGACACTTCTATTTATGGCGTCAGTAATCTCCCTAGGCTCTAGTCATGAGTTGCCATGGCTATGGAAGCCTTTTGAGTTTGCCAACTTTGATCTTATTTAGACAAGGTCATAGTCAAAGTGGAAGCTCTCTCCTCCCTTCAGAGAAAGGTACCTCCTTCTTTGATGGCCCGTTCCTTCTGCTGGGATCTCACTCGCAGAGATCTTCCATTTAGGTCCTCTTTTTTTTTAATTTTAATTTTTTTTCCAGAGTGTCTTGGCTTTCCATGCCTAAAATACTCTCATGGGCTCTTCAGCCAGATCCGAGTGCCTTAAGGGCTGATTCTGAGGCCAGAGTGCTGTTTAGGACATCCGCCATTCTATGAATCTGCTGTGTTTCCCACTTCCCATGTTGGATGGTTTTCTCCATTTTTTAGTCTATCAGTTAGTATTAGCAGACACTAGTCTTGTTTGTGTGATCCCTTTGACTCTTAGACCTATCAGTGTGATCACACTGGCACATTTCTAACTCCATTATTTGGGGCAAGTACGATTGAACATGTCCCAAATTGTACATCTCCTCCCTCTCTTATTCCCACTCTTATATTTAACAAGGATCACTTTTCAGTTAAATTTAAACAAACACCTAAGAATAATTGTGTGTTAATTACAGTGTTCAACCAATAGAATTAACTAGAATAAAAAAATACTAAAAGGGATAAAGTATTAAATTGCACATTAACAGTCAGGACAAGGGCTGATCAAGTCACTGTTTTTCATAGTATCCATTTCACTTCAACAGGTTTCCTTTATTTTTTTTCTAATTACTGATATAATGAAGATCACATATTAATTTTCCATCTCCACTATTTTGTAGGAAGGAACTGGAATTATATTCTAAGCAAAACTTCTCCATCTCTTTCCAATCATTTGTGTATCCACTTGTTAATTTGTATCAGTGGCCCCTGTTCCATTTTATGTGACCTGACTAAAACTCGGTGCCCATATGGGATGCCGGCTCCATAGGCGGGGGATTAACCAAGTGAGCCACGGTATGTGCCCAGACAATTAGATACTCTTTTAAGCAATCCCTAAAGTAAACATCACAAACACAGACACACACACACACACACACACCATTTAATTTTTTAAAAACGGGAAAACTGTTAAACAGTGTTTAACTTAATTACTTTCCCGTTTATTAATCTCACACATATATCATATTATAATCAGCAATTACTTTACAAAAAGAAGAGTTTATAATAAAACAATCTGCATTTTATATATTTCAAAGTCATACATCTGCAGAACTGGAAGAATTCATTTATTTATTTGAGAGTTACAGACAGTGAGAGACAGAGAGAGGTCTCCTATCTGATGGTTCACTTCCCATATGGCCACAATGACCAAAGTTGTGGCAATATGAAGCCAGGATCCAGGAGATTTCTCCAGGTCTCCCATGCAGGTGCAGTGGCACAAGCACTTGGGCCATCTTCTACTGCTTTCCCGAGCCATAGCAGAAAGCTGGATTGGAAGAGGAGTAGCTGGTCTAGATCCAGCGCCCATAAGGGATTTCAGCCTCACAGGCAGAGGATTAACCCACCGTGCCACAGCACCAGCCTCAATCTGCAGAACTTTAACACCAATTTATAACACATATAATTATGGGTTATTGTGATAATGACACCAACAAAATGTTCTGAATTTATGCATACCTGTTTAAACTACAGATAGAATTTGCGAAATTGGCGGAGCATTGAGGAAATTCCTCAAGATATTCTAAAACAAACTTAACTCTGATCAAAGCTAGACTAGAACACACTTATCTTATTGACTTAACATTTGAGGGAAGAAAGAGAAAGAAGGAAAGAAAGAAGGAAAGAAGGAAAGAAGGAAAGAAAGAAAGAAAGAAAGAAAGAAAGAAAGAAAGAAAGAAAGAAAGAAAGAGAAAATAAAGAAGGAAGGAAGGAAGGAAGGAAGGAAATGAGAGAGAGAGAAGAGAAGAGAAGAGAAGAGAAGAGAAGAGAAGAGAAGAGAAGAGAAGAGAAGAGAAGAGAAGAGAGAAAGAAAGAGAGGAAGGAAGGGTGGAAGGGAGGGAGGGAAAGAGAAAGTAAGAATACAAGAAAATAGGATAGAAAGAAAATAAAAACACATTTAAAAATATACAATACAGACAGTTCCAATTTATGATGGTTCAATTTATGATTTTTTTTTTAACTTTTTGAGAGTACCAAAGTAGTATACAATCAATAACAAGCATACTTTGGGTTATGTCTTTTGCTGTTCTAGCAATATTCGATATACTACTGTCTCAAGATGATAAGCAGGCAGTATTGAGCTTCAGCACTCAGTTAGCCACAGACCATGAAAGGAAGCAACAAACAGCCTAAAAGGCACCACGTTGCTAAGCTGTAATAGAAAACTGAATGCATGTATTACACGGTTTTGATATCTGACATTTTGCATTTACTTTCTATCTATTGGCACATAACACATTGTAAGTCACAGAGTATCTGTGTTTTTGTGGATTGTTTTGATTCTTTCCGTCCCTGTTCCCCTAACCTTCTTCTACATCCTGTGCTGGATCCTGGAAGCTGACCTGTGTGGACTACATGATGGTTTCCTTGTTGTCTTTTAGTTCAGAGTAAGCAATGAGAGATACCAAATGTTGGAATACAAGAGAGGAAAGATAATGGTGCATTTTTTTCCTATTTCATTGGCAGATTAACAAGGGTGAACTTTATTGTTCTATTGAAAGCCATAGTTTTTCTCTTATAGCAATTCTGTCTATGAGTTTGAGTAGTGACTCAAATAGGATATTTGTAGGAACTGGACAATATATTATATGCTTACTTTATGAATATTCTGACTGAGTATGTCCTATGTTTCCTAGTAAGAACACAATATGCATAAATTATTATAAAATATGAGCTATGCTTAGAAATTATTTGGTAAATATGAAAATGATTATTTTAATTCTTAACGAACAGATTATTGGGTCAAGCATTGGACATGCTGATTAAGACATCATTTAGGGGCTGGCGCTGTGGCGCAGTGGGTAGAGCCAGTGCCTGCAGTGCCGGCATTCCATATGGGCGCTGGTTCAAGGCCCGTTAGCTCTACTTCTAATCCAGCTCTCTGCTATGGCCTGGGAAAGCAGTGGAGGATGACCCAAGTCCTTGGGCCCGTGCACCCGCATTGGAGACCTGGAAGAAGCTCCTGGCTTCAGATCGGCGCAGCTCCGGCGGTTGCAGGCATCTTCAGAGTGAACCAACAGATGGAGGCCCTTTCTTTCTCTCTCTCTCTCTCTCTCTCTCTCTCTCTCTGCCTCTCCTTCTCGCTCTGTGTAACTGTGATTTTCAAGTAAATAAATAAATCTTAAAAAAAAAAAGACCATTTAGAGTATACTCATCCTGTATTGTACTGCCAGGTTTCAAGTTCTACCTCTGATTCTGAGTCCCAGTTTCTACTAATGTGCATCCTGGAATGCAGAGATGATATCTGAAGTGCTAGGATGCCTGTTATCTTCATAGGAGAGCACAACTGGGTTCTGGGCTCCTGGTTTCAGCTTTCCCAAGCCATGAATATTGCAGTTAATTGGATGCTGGAGAGTCTCTCTCTCTCTCTCTCTCTCTCTCTCTCTCTCTCTCTCTCTCTCTCTTTGTGTTAGTCTGCCTTTCATATAATATAAATGGAAATAAATAGAATTTTAAATAAATAGATTAACAAGTTATACACCCAAAACTCATTGAGAATTTGAATCTGAAAAAGTTCCACCTATGAAAATAAAGAATATATTATTAAAGTGATACGAGTTCAGACTTGTTTTGTCATTTGGGTCATACTTTACTGCATAAGAAGCATTGTTGCATGTTACTTTATTCAGCTCATTCTTGTCATTTCAGAGGGTACTTGATAAATAATCATTTTTAACATCCTAATATGGTCAGATTTTAAGTTATATTCAAATATTACTAAAATTTCTTTTTTTTAACTTTTATTTAGTAAATATAAATTTCCAAAGTACAGTTTATGGATTACAATAGCTCCCCCCCATAAATTCCCTCCCACTCGCACCCCTCCCATCTCCCACTCCCCGGTTAGAATGGCTCACATTCAGAAATCTACCAACAATAGATGCTGGAGAGGATGTGGGGAAAAAGGGACACTAACCCACTGTTGGTGGGAATGCAAACTGGTTAAGCCACTATGGAAGTCAGTCTGGAGATTCTTCAGAAACCTGAATATAACTCTACCATACAATCCAGCCATCCCACTCCTTGGAATTTACTCAAAGGAAATTATTAAATTGGCAAACAAAAAACCTGTCTGCACATTAATGTTTATTGCAGCTCAATTCACAATAGCTAAGACCTGGAACCAACCCAAATGCCCATCAACAGTAGACTGGATAAAGAAATTATGGGACATGTACTCTATAGAATACTATACAGCAGTCAAAAAAAAAAACAATGAAATCTGGTCATTTGCAACAAAATGGAGGAAACTGGAAAACATTATACTGATACTACTAAAATTTCTATGAAATTTGCCTTATGTTTCAAATATGATGTGTACAATGGCCAGAATAACCCAGGTTAGTGTAGAGGTTTTATGCTATGATTTCAACTTTTTTTTTTAAATTTTCACAACATAGGAAAAACAAAATTAACAATTATGAAGAGCATTTGCCTCAGAAGAGATAACAACATATTCTGCCTGTTTGTACTGGCTGTTAGGGAACTAAAAATCCATTCTCAACTTATTTATTACCAATACTGCTGTCCAACCTTCCTTACCATGTTATGATTCTCCAAACTTAATTTTTCAAATATCAGCATTTTTTTAGTGTTTGATTTTAAAACATAACTGTTTTCAAGAGTGTATATATATATATATATATATATATGCATATATAGATAGATAGATAGATAGATACACACACATATATGGGGGCAGAGCCAAGATAGTGGAATAGTGAGGGTGCACACTGATAGTCCGGGAAAAGATACTTCAATAAAAGTGGACTTACTGTAGTCTCAGGAAAAGGCTCAGGAAAAAAATTGCAGAGGAAACTCTTCCAGATCTAGTGGATGTGACACAGAGGACCTTTGGGGAGAACAAGGACGCTCACAGTGTGCAAGACCAGCTGCAGAGTCTGCGCACCAGCGCTGGAAGGGGAGGAGAGACAAAAAACTCGGTAACCTGAGACATTGGCAGGGAAAGGCAGAAAGAGCCTAGAGGGAACAAGGCTTGCAGCCCCGCTGGGGAAAGTTCACCAGGCTGACTGGAGGAGAGAAAAAAAAATGAATAAATAAGGGGAACTGGCACGGACACTAGCCTCTCTCTCCACTCGCCTTACAAAGCTGAGCAAGACAAAGAGTAGGCGCCATTTTGGACATACGTAAAGCGGCACCTGCAATCAACCAAGCAGAAAAACCTGACTCTGGTGGGGAGAAACAACAGGAGATTAGGACCTAGTGAATGTGTGGAGTTAATGAACTGAGACTGTGAAAATCTGAGGGTGGGCGAGAGAATTCACCGAGTACACAAACTCGGTAACCTTGGCAACCAGGTGAGAGACTGCAGAAATTTGAGACTGCACTGAGGGCTGCATAAACCTTTGTGTGGTCCCTGGGGTAGAGCAGAGGAATACACACAGGGGCTAGATTTCATACATCAACTACCCTCAATTCCACTCAGCTGTGTGGAATTACTTCCCTTCTGAGTAAAAAAAAAAAAAAAAAAAAAAAAAAAAAAGAGAGAGAGAGAGAGAGAGGAGAGAACAACCTGGGTGAGTCACCTTTGGCACACGCTTAGCCCTGAAGAACCAAACAAAGATCTCTGGCCACACCCATCACAGCCTCTAAGGATCAGTCAAAAGCAGACAGCCCACTTAATCTGGAGTCATAGTACAATGAGAAAAAACACCACAGCAAAGAAACCAAAGAATATCTCCAATATGCCAAACAACAAACATAGAAACCAAGGTAACGAGAACAAGGAAGACACTATGATGCCCCCAAATGAAAGACACCCCAATTCAAGATTATAAAGATGATGAGATAGAAGAAATGCAAGAAGCGGGTCTCAAAAAATTGATAAGAACATTAAGAAGTTCTCAAAAACAAATTCTTGAACTACAGAAATCCTTATTGGACAAGACAGAAAATCTCTCTCGTGAAATGAAATATTAAGGAGGAATCAAAATGAAATGAAGCAACTAGTAGAACAAGAAACTGTGATAGTGACAAGAAATCATAATGAAATGAAGAATTCAACAGATCAAATGACAAACACATTAGACAGCCTTAAAAACAGAATGAGTAAAGCAGAAGAGAGAATACTGGACTTAGAAAACAGAGCACAGGAAAGCATACAGTCAAACCAAAGAAAAGAAATGAAATTAGAAATCTAAAAAATATTGTTGGGAATCTATAGGATACTATTAAAAAACCCAACATTCAGGTTCTAGGAGTTTCTGAAGGCATGGAGAGGGAGAAAGGATTAGAAGGCATTTTCAGTGAGATACTAGCAGAAAATTTCCCAGGTTTGGAGAAGGACAGAGGCATCTTAGTACAGGAAGCTTATAGAATCCCTAATAAACATGACCAAAAGAGATCCTCACTACGACACATTGCAATTATACTCACCACAGTGAAACATAAAGAAAAGATCCTAAAATGTGCAAGAGAGAAACGTCAGATCACTCTCAGAGGATCTCCAATTAGACTCACAGCTGACTTCTCATCAGAAACCCTACAGGCTAGGAGGGAATGGCGAGATATAGCCCAGGTACTAAGAGAGAAAAACTGCCAGCCCAGAATATTATATCCTGCAAAGCTCACATTTGTTAATAAAGGTGAAATAAAGACATATCATATCAAACACAAATTGAGAGAATTTGTTGCCACTCATCCAGCCCTGCAAAAAATGCTTAAACATGTGCTACACACAGAAACACAGAAACACGGCCATCAATATGAAAGTAGGTAAAGGAAGAAAAAGTAAAAGATCCTAGGAAGCTCAAAGCATATGCTAGAAAATATCTTTGGGAAAATGGCAGGAAAAAGTCACTACTTATCAATAGTCACATTGAATGTTGATGGACTTAACTCTCCAGTTAAAAGGCACAGACTGGCTAAATGGATTAAGGAACAAAACCCATCTATTTGCTGCTTACAAGAAACACATCTTTCCAACAAAGATGCATGCAGACTGAAAGTGAAAGGTTGGAAAAAGATATTCCATGCCAACAGAAATGAAAAAAAAGGCAGGTGTAGCCATATCAATATCAACAAAATAAACTTTAACACCAAAACTGTTAAGAGAGACAAAGAGGGACACTATATAATGATTAAGGGTTCAAAACAACAGGAAGATATAAGTATTATAAATGTATATGCACCTAATTACAGGGCACCAATTATTTAAAAGATTTGTTAAGGGACTTAAAGAGAGACTTAGATTCCAATACAATAGTACTGGGGAACTTCAATACTCCACTCTCAGAAACAGACAAATCATCCGGACAGAAGATCAACAAGGAAACAGCAGATTTAATCGACACTATAGCCCAAATGGATCTAACAGATATCTACAGAACTTTCCATCCTACATCTAAACATTTTACATTCTTCTCAGCAGTACATGGAACCTTCTCTAGGATTGACCACATACTAGGCCATAAAGCAAGTCTCAGCAAATTTAAAAGGATTAGAATCATACCATGCAGCTTCTCAGACCACAGTAGAATGGAGGTAGAAATTAGCAACTCAGGAATCCCTAGAGCATATGCAAACACATGGAGAATGAACGACATGCTCCTGAATGAACACTGGGTCATAGAAGAAATCAAAAGAGAAATCAAAAACTTTCTGGAAGTAAATGAGGATAACAACAAAACATATCAAAACCTAGGGGATACGGCAAAAGCAGTGTTGAGAAGAAAGTTTATAGCAATAGGTGCCTACATCGAGAAATTGGAAAGGCACCAAATAAAAGAGCTTTCAATGCATCTTAAGGATCTAGAGAAACTGCAGCAAACCAGACCCAAATCTAATATGAGAAGCGAAAAAATTAAAATCAGAGAAGAAATCAACAGGATTGAATCCAAAAATACATTACAAAAAATCAGCCAAACGAGGAGCTGGTTTTTTGAAAAAATAAACAAAATTGACACCCCATTGGCTCAACTAACTGAAAAAAGAAGAGAAAAGACCCAAATCAATAAAAACAGAGATGAAAAAGGAAATGTTAACAACAGACACCACAGAAATAAAAAGAATCATCAGAAATGACTACAAAGACTTGTATGCCAGCAAACAGGGAAATCTATCAGAAATGGATAGATTCCTGGACACATGCACTCTACCTAAATTGAACCAGGAGACATAGAAAACCCAAACAGACCCATAACTGAGTCAGAAATTGAAACAGTAATAAACACCCTCAGAACAAAGAAAAGCCCAGGACCAGATGGGTTCACTGCTGAATTCTACCAGACATTTAAAGAAGAACTAACTCCATTTCTTCTCAAACTATTCAGAACTATCAAAAAAGATGGAATCCTCCCAAGTTCTTTCTATGAAGCCAGCATCACCTTAATTCCTAAGCCAGAGAAAGATGCAGCATTGAAAGAAAATTACAGACCAATAGCCCTGATGAACATAGATGCAAAAACCCTCAATAAAGTTCTCGCCAATAGAATACAACAACACATCAGAAAAATCATCCACCCAGACCAAGTGGGATTTGTCCCTGGTATGCAGGGATGGTTCAATGTTCACAAAACAATCAATGTGATATACCACATTAACAAACTGCAGAAGAAAAACCATATGATTATCTCAATAGATGCAGAGAAAGCATTCAATAAAATTCAACACCCTTTCATGATGAAAGAAAGCCCTAAGCAAAATGGGTATAGAAGGAACATTCCTCAATACAATCAAAGTAATTTATGAAAAACCCACGGCGAATATCCTATTGAATGGGGAAAAGTTGGAGCATTTCCTCTGAAATCTGGTACCAAACAGGGATGCCCACTCTCACCACTGCTATTCAACATAGTTCTGGAAGTTTTAGCCTGAGCCATTAGGCAAGAAAAAGCAGTTAAAGGGATATAAATTGGGAAGGAAGAAGTCAGACTATCCTTCTTTACAGATGACATGATTCTTTATTTAGGGGACCCAAAGAACTCTACTAAGAGACTACTGGAACTCACAGAAGAGTTTGGCAAAGTAGCAGAATATAAAATCAATGCACAAAAATCAACAGTCTTTGTATACACAGGCATTTCCACGGCTGAGAAAGAACTTCTAACATCAATCCCATTCACAATAGCTACAAAAACAAATACCTTGGAATAAACTTAACCAAGGATGTTAAAAATCTCTACAATGAGAATTACAAAATCTTAAAGAAAGAAATAGAACCAGGATACCAAAAAATGGAAAAATCTTCCATGCTCATGGATTGGAAGAATCAACATCATCAAAATGTCCATTCTCCCAAAAGCAATTTATAGATTCAATGAGACACCAATCAAAATACCAAAGACATTCTTTGCAGATCTGGAAAAAATGATGCTGAAATTCTTATGGAGATGCAGGAGACCTCGAGCAGCTAAAGTAATTTTGTACAACAAAAACAAAGCCAGAGGCATCACAATACCAGATTTCAGGACATGCTACAGGGCAGTTGTTATCAAAACAGCATGGTACTGGTACAGCAACAGATGGATAGACCAATGGAACAGAATAGAAACACCAGAAATCAATCCAAACATCTACATCCAACTTATATTTGATCAAAGATCCAAAACCAATCCCTGGAGTAAGGACAGTCTATTCAATAAATGGTGCTGGGAAAACTGGATTTCCACGTGCAGAAGCATGAAGCAAGACACCTACCTTTCACCTTACACAAAAATCCACTCAACATGGATTAAAGACTTAAATCTATGACCAGACACCTCAACTTCAATTAGAAGACAGACTAATACTGTAGATTTTTGCTAGTCATTCAATCCAACACAACTGTTTTTCATAAATCATATTAAAAATAGTTAACAAATTGATATATATTTTAGTAGAAATTACAAGAACATTAATAAATTTATTAATATTTAAGATTATGTTTTTTTGGTTTGTAGAAATTTATTGATATTTCAGAGATGTTTCCTCTTCTATCCCATGAGCACCCAACCAGCTGCCTACAACAAAGATAGCATTTTAGCCACATTACAAGATTTCAGATTAAATGACTACTGACACTTGTTCTTTCATTTATCTATTCTCTTCAAGGGAGGAAACTAATTCTATTATAAAGGAATCTATAGGACGCACAATTTAATCTTAGGCCTTATAAAAGAGATAGCTAACATTTTTCTGTAATAGCATAGCTAAAATAAGAGCTTAAATTATAATTTCATAGCTAGATTTACTTCGCCATCAGCGAAGTATACAGTAAGTAGAAAAACATCCCTTTCAGACCAAGGGAAAGAAAGTTTTTAAGTGAGAATATAATTTTCCTCGTGGGCATTGTCTACCTTAGAAAAACTACTACAGAACATGCCTGTGAATATAGACTTGTAGTTCAGGCCACCGAAGATTAGAGATGGGACTTGGGCACTCCCTTGACTTGCATCCTCTGGTCTGCTTTAACAAAAACCAGGAGAAAAAGAAAGCTAGGCATCAGAAGCAATGGCTGATCTGTACAGTGATCTGCCCTCAAGGAGACCCAACAGGCCAGTCCACTGCAGTGGCTTTCAATGTGGTAAGCCTGGGCTTCAGCAGAATTCAGCTATGAAGAGCCCTGGCAGCTCTACCAAGAGTTGGATCCCTGGAAATGGACCTGTCTTGGAGTTGAAGGATGCCCAGGTCAGAGCCACAGATCTTATTGGCTCTAAGCTGAAAAGCCCTTCACTCAGCCCAACTTCCAAAGTGACCACTGCAGCTGAGGGGACGGCCAAGAAGGGTCAGCAACATTGAAGGCAGAACTGTAAATTTCTTGTTAGAGATGCCCCCTGCCTTTACCTGGCCAGCTCTCCTCCCAGGCCAGCTAAGTAATGAAAGTCAACAGGGTGCCTTCCCCTAGGAGGTTCACACCTCCCTTAGGATATACCCCATGTGAAGAGATAGATAGGTCTGGGCCTCTTAACTTACAAGGCCTAAAGCCCACCAGATTATTATCAAGCCCCTTCTATCAGGTTCTATTTGCCTCTCAATCAGAAAAATTACTTGTAGCTTAGACAGCACCTTTCTTAGCTCCTCTAATAATGACTCTGTCCTTTGTTCTAGACCCTGTCTAGCGCACTTGGGCCTCATTCCTTTGTAATCATAACCTCTACTCTACCACCAATGGCTCTACTCCCAAGCTGTGTGTACTGATCGTCCTCTTCCCCACTTAATGCTGTATAATTGTTCAGACCTGGTTAATGCCACTCTTAGGATCATTGGTTACTATCCTCACTCTGTCTTTTATGACCTTGTCTAAATATGATCAGAGTCGGCAAACTTGGAAGGCTTCCATAGCCTTGGCAACTCATGACGAGAGCCTAGGGTGGTTACTGGCACCATAAACTAGAGTGTCATTTTGTTGGGTCAACAACAGGAGTCACTGTGCACTTGCTCCTCATGTGGGATCTCTGTCCTTAATATGCTGTACATTTTGATTTAATGCTATAACTCGTACTCAAATAGTATGTTTCACTTTGTGTTTCTATGTGGGTGCAAACTGTTGAAATCTTTACTTAATATATACTAAATTGATATCTGAATATAAAGAGAGTTGAAAATGAATCGATGTGAATGGAAGGGGAGAGGGAGCAGAGAGGGGAGGGGTTGCAGGTGGGAGGGAAGTTATGGGAGGGGGAAGCCATTGTAATCCATAAGCTGTACTTTGGAAATTTATATTCATTAAATAAAATTTTAAAAAAAAGAAAAAAAAATAAGATTATTGTTCTGTATCTTCCAGTGAAAAAATATCATGCTGATATTCTTGCTTGTTCTCACTAAGACCATTTTAAAGTTATGGAAAGCATTTCATATAAACATATAGTTAAAGACACCTTAGAGTTACTGTAGAATCCAAGACCTCAGAAACAAAAATCCTGGAGTTAAGGAAAACAAGTTGAAGTAAGCTTCATTTTCTGCAGCCGTTTTCTCCCGGAGACATTTTCTGATTGGTAAGTGGTACATGACAGAGATGCTAACATATCCAGCAGAAAAGAGAAAATTCAGTGTTCAGTAGATCAAAAAAGTGGATTCCAGTCTCTACAAAGAGGAGAAAAAGCCTTACAATGCATTCCAAGCTTACTGTTAGAATTGTTGAAAAGCAATTACTTATGTGTTATAAATAAATAGACCTTTGGAAATATTAAAGTCACTTAAGAAAACACAATCCCAGAATGAATATAGAGACTTATCATTATTAAAACTGCATCTCAGAAAATAAACATCTGTCCTTGCTGGATAAAGTTCAAGAACAAAGCACTATGCCCAAATATTTTCACAAGTGAGTTCTACCAAATGCTCAAAGCTCAGAAAACATCATGTCACTTGCCTTCTAAATTTAAAATCTATTTTAAAACTTTTTATTAACTAAGTATAATATTAATAACTAAATAATAAAACAATATTACTACAATAAAATATTTTAATTAACTTAATATATGTGTGTGGAAAATCTATGTGAGGTAAACTGAAACACTAGGAAGTATATTGAAAATTAGTGTAACAAAATGGAATGCTATCTCCTGTCAACCCTGTTTATAAGATCATATTAAAAATATCAAGGGATATAGACATGTTGAGATGTTCATAAATGAAAAATGTCAATATAGGAAATCAATCCCTGGAAAAAGGACAGTCTCTTCAACAAGTGGTACATGGAAAATTGAATCTCTGCATGCAGAATTATGAAACAAGACCCATACCTTACACCTTAGAAAAAAACTCAACTCAAAATGGATCAAGGATCTACATCTATGACCTGATACTATCAAATCACTAGACCAGAACATTGAGGAAACTCTGCAAGACTTTGGCATAGGCAAAGACTTCTTGGAAAAGATTCCAGAAACACAGACAACTAAACCCCCAAAAAGACAAATGAGATTACATAAATTTGAAAAGCTTTTGCACAGCAAAGGAAACACTCAACAAAGTAAAGAGGCAATTGACAGAATGGGTGAAAGGATTAATATTCAGAATCTATAAATAACTCAAGGAACTCAACAACAACAAAACAAACAATCCAGTTGAGAAATGGGCAAAGTATTTGAACAGGCATTTTTCAAAATAAGAAGTTCAAATGGCCAACAGACACATGAAAAAATGCTCTGGATCATTAGCCATCAAGGAAATGCAAATCAAAACCACAATGAGTTTTCAGTTAGAATG
This sequence comes from Lepus europaeus, assembly GCF_033115175.1. Classification (NCBI taxonomy): domain Eukaryota; kingdom Metazoa; phylum Chordata; class Mammalia; order Lagomorpha; family Leporidae; genus Lepus; species Lepus europaeus. The sequence continues at coordinate 128,879,030 of NC_084827.1, forward strand.
GTTCTCATACAGAAATCAACAAACAACAATTGTTGGTAAAGATGTGGAGAAAAAGGTACCTTAATCCATGGTTGATAGGAATGTAAATTAGTAGAACCCTTGTGGAAGACAGTATAGAGATACATCAGAAACCTGAAAATAGATGTGCAATATGTCCCAGAAATCCCATTCCTAGATATTTACCCAAGGGAAATGAAATCAGCATATGAAGATTTGTCTGTATCCTCATGTATATTGCAGCTCAAATCACAATAGCAAAGATATGGAATCAACCCAGAAAGAAAGAGAGAGAGAGAGAGAGAGAGAGAATGGAATACTACTCAGCCATGAAAAGAATGAAATCCTATCTTTTGCAACAAAATATATGCAACTTGAAGTCATTAAATTAGTGAAATAAGCAAATTCCAAAAGATAAATACAAAATGCTTCTCTGATTTATGGTAACTAGTAGAATACAAAAAATGCAATCTATATGAGTGAATTTATCTTTGAACTTGTCAAGCCAACTTTCTAAGAATTTGCCATGAAGGTATATCTCTAACAATGTAAAACTATATCTGTACAAAGTTATTTCATTGCTCCATTATTTACAATCACAACAGTTTTGAAACTATTGAATTACACCTACACAGACTGAATACACTGTGGTCCACTCACATAATTGTGTTTTAAGTAGCTATATACAAGAATATGTGGGTATTTAAAATAGATATGCAATAATTTCTCAGATAATCTTATTAAGTGAGAAAGGCAGGGAACAAAATATCTTTCATATTTTTTATTTTGTGTAAAAATTGGCAGGAAGCATAGGAAAATATGAGTATGCAGGTATTTGTTTATTTTTGCAAAAAGAAACAGAAGAAGGAAAAAAAGAAACCCAGCGAAGGCAAACAAGAAAGTTATTAAATTTGTCATATATAACAGTGATCAGGAATTACAAAGCAGGTACTGGGGGAAGTAACAAATCTGAGTTGTCTGCCTGAATTGTAATTCTTACACTCTTATCTAGGAATAAGCTATCTCTCCTGTATTTCCAGGCCTTGGTGTATTGTGCTAATTACACTTCCCATGTGTCTCATTTTTTCTGTTTGCCCTTTTCCAAGTGATCCCTTCACTAAACTTTCCTCAATCAATCTTTCTAGTTGGTCATCTGTTTACTGACAAAAAACAAATTGACATAAATGGTTTATGTATGAGAATATACTTTATTCGTTATTCTCTCCTATATTCTTTCCATCTTTGAATGTCTATGTTTGTGGTCTTCCTACAATTATACTTGCAGAATTGGCATTACATTAAAGATGACTGCTCAACTACCATTCAATTTTGGGGTATTGATTGATGATGTAGTTATTTTCATTACATTTCACGTTGTGGTTATTTAACACTGAATTAATGATAAGGCACATGTACTCTGCACATGAAGTTAGTTATTTCTTATTCATGTTAACTTTGAGGAATCCAGAATTTGTAGGACACACAAGAAGCATTTCCCTGGTTAGAAAATACTTTTTATATCATCAGCTACTCTTTTTGATTGAAATATATTAGAAGACTTGGCAAAAGAGTAACTGAACAAGAAATAACATCAAAAAAGTGACAAAGGTAAAAAAAACAAATAATGTGTTCAATATTTTCTATACCTCGTGGTTCTTTCCTTAGAGTATCTATACATTTAATGCTGTATATTATTCATTGCAATGAATTCCCCAATTTTTTTATTTAATATATAGTTTACTTAACAATTTTATTGTGAACATTTTATTTTGTTTCATTTTAATATCTTGAGTTTGCTTCCATAGATTTATCAGGTATGCTGATTTCCATAAACAATCAATATAGTATAAATGACTACATGAATCAGAGGACAGTACTCAAATCTTTTTATTTTCAAAGATTTATTTATTTATTTGAAAGTCAGAGTTACACAGAGAGAGAAGGAGAGGCATACACTGGTTCACTCCCCAATTGGCTGCAACGGCTGGAGCTGCATCCTTCCAAAGCCAGGAGCCAGGAGCTTCTTCCAGATCTCCCATGTGGATGTATGCGCCCAAGGATATAAGCCATCTTCTCCTGCTTCCCCAGGCCATAGCAGAGAGCTGGATCGGAAGTAGAGCAGCCGGGACTCAAACTGGCTCCCATATGGGATATCTGCACTGCAAGAGGCGGTTTTACCCTCTACGCCACAGTGCCGGCCCCAGTATTCAAATCTATCTTGGATGGAGACCAATGTTTTAAAAAACACAGACTTTCTTAAAATTATTCCCATCTCTAGTTTAATTATTAACACAAAAAATAGAATGAAATAATCTCTAAAGTACCAGAATTGATGGCAGATGTCAGCACAAATCTAATTATAAATAATGTAAAAAACAGGTGCACACATTCAATGCTAGTCTTCAAATAAAAGTTCAAGGTTTCAAAGCTTATTTTGGAGAAGTCTGGCACATTGGTATGATAATATTATTACAGCAGTCTTTGCAAATAGCCAGTACCCTCTAGTGTACATTATCAATAAAACCCTCAACTAAAATGAACAACATTGCCTTTCATTTTAATGATTACCATTTCTCTGCACTCTCTTTGTTTGTTTTACTATTTCCAAGCATGTAATCTAGCAACGATTACCTGGGTGAAATGATGAAACTTGCTGATTACAAATGCTTCATAACCATGGTGCAATCCATATGAATCTATTCCTTGGTTCAGAACTATAATTCTCATTCATGTTCGTGTCAGCTGAAAATTTATATTGATGAAAGAATTAGATCTCAAAGTGGTTCTTATTCTGAAACTCTGCCATGGGTTATTGATTTAACTGACATTTAAACTATCACAGCATATCTCAAACATACACAAATCCTAACATATCCTTGTCAAAGTCAATAGAAATAAAGATACAAAATGGATAAAAAAATTAAGTAAAGAGGAATATTATATTAAGTCAGTTGCTTTCAGGAATCATTTGGATTAACCAGAATTCTTATTACTCTGGCATATAGCCTGGAAGCCTAATTGTACACATTGGGACATCCTCAGCATCACCCAGATGCTACAGCTAAAGCATAATAAAATATTTTCCAACTTCAATATTAAGCAATTGCTCTCAAGTTCACACTGGCTGCCATATATAAACTAACACAAAACATGATATTCACATTTCAGACCAGAAAACATATGGACATAATCCAACAAAAAACTCACTTTCCTAATCTATTTTGATAATCAAGGAGTATTGGTCTTTTTTTTTTTTTTTGACAGGCAAAGTGGACAGCTGGCACACTGCGCTGATCCGATGGCAGGAGCCAGGTGCTTATCCTGGTCTCCCATGGGGTGCAGGGCCCAGGCACTTGGGTCATCCTCCACTGCACTCCCAGGCCACAGCAGAGAGCTGGCCCAGAAGAGGCTCAACCGGGACAGAATCTGGCGCCCCGACTGGACTGGGACTAGAACCCGGTGTGCCGGCACCACAAGGCGGAGGATTAGCCTGTTGAGCCATGGCGCCGGCCAGAGTATTGGTCTTGAGATCATTATTTTGGATAACAGAAACTCCAGCAGTATCAATATAGTTTACCAGTTAATATGCCCAGCTATTTGTTCTTTACTGTAACAATTACCTTTAGCTGTTATTACGTAAGGAGGGCAATATTTCAAAAGCAAATTGGTTGTCAGAGGAAATTGAGCATTCCTAAGGAAGTAGATTTATCACTTGAAAGAAATGATTATTTCTTGCATATAAACAGATAACTATAGGAAGGATTGTTCTCATACCTATTCCAACTTTTCCTTTTAGATAGCTAAATGTCATCTTTTTAAAGAAAATGCTGAATAAGCTAGAATCCATTGCTTAGAGACTCTGATAATTAGATTGAGTGAAGTAAACAAGAGAAGACTTTGATCAATTAGCTATATCAAGGCATATTTTGTAATTGCTAAATAAGGAAAAAGTTAAAATGGAATATTAAGATTATATTGTTGTCTGGAGTTAAACACCTTTTATACACAGCATGAGCACATAGAAACAAAGACTATTATGTTTGAAGAATTATTTGAATATATACTGAAAATTGAAGAAGCCCCCAACACACACACACACACACACACACCCCACTCCAATTCTTAACCCATAGACCCATCAGATAGGAGTAATGGCTATTTAATGAGGAAATTTGCACATTTCCTAAAAATCATTTTAAAGAAAGGTGAAATATATAATAGATGAGGATAAAAATTTCGGAAGAAACAACTAATAATGCATTCAAGTAATTAAATCTCAATATTGGATGAGAGAATTTACATTTAGCTTTATTCAGTTAGGAGAGTTTTCTATCCCAATGTCAGGCAAGATAGCAATTCAAGAGCAAAATCATATTATTTTCAAAAAAGTTATGATATGTATTACTAATAGCTTTAGCTTCTTTATTTTTACCACTTTTAAAAAACAGTTTTTGGGGCCACACCTTTGGCACACGATTAAGACAATGCTTTGGATGCCATCATTCCACATCTGAGTTTTTTGGGATTGAGTCTGAGCTCCACTGTCCATTCCAGCTTCCTGCTAATGCACTTCTTTGCAGACAGTAAGTGATGGCTCAAGTGCTTGGGTCCCCACTATCCATGTAAGAGACCATGATTGAATTCCTGGCTCCCGGCTTCAGCTTGGCTTACCATTGGCTATTGTGGGCACTGAAGAGTGAATGGATGAATGCAAGTGCTCTCTCTCTCTCTCTCCCTTATTCCCTTCTCTTTCTCTTTCAGATAAATAAGATAGATAAAAATTTAAAATGCGCTGACGCCACGGCTCACTAGGCTAATCCTCCGCCTGCGGTGCCAGCACCCCGGGTTCTAGTCCCAGTTGGGGTGCCAGATTCTGTCCCAGTTGCTCCTCTTCCAGTCCAGCTTTCTGCTGTGGCCCTGGAAGGCAGTAGAGGATGGCCCAAGTGCTTGGGCTCTTCACCCTCATGGGAGACCAGGAGGAAGCACCTGGCTCCTGGCTTCGGATCAGTGCAGCGCGCTGGCCATAGAGCCCATTTAGGGGGTAAACCAACAGAAGGAAGACCTTTCTCTCTCTCTAAAAAAAAAAAAAAAAAAAAAAAAATTAAAATGCTTTTAAAATGTAAAACCATATCTAATCATGCAAATTAAATGAGTAAATACTTTTTTTTATGAGTTCAAATTATACTGAACTTCTTTACATTACAGACAATGACAAATGTCTTTTATCCTGAGCAAGGGTGGTAAGATATACCACAGCACTAAAAGTTGCTTTTACAGACTTTTAATAACTTTTGACTAATGTTGATGTTGTCACTTCTCTAGAGACACTAGATATGTACCAGAGGTTCTTAGTGAAGGCAAATTCAGGGTCATAATGAGGAAAATCATCGTGAGGAAAAAGATAAAGATCCACCAAAAGAAGTAACATGGGCTAAATCCTATGAAAAGAACCCTCAGAGATATTTCACAATAATGAAAAGAAAATTCACTCTTACACTATTTCTATGTGACTTATAAAACAAGAAGCTATTTCCTTGAATCTTTGAAAGAGCATATAAGAATAATGAGGAAGAAGAAACCTCTAATATATCCTAAAATATCTGCTATCTGGATCCAGAATATCAGTTATCAAAATTAAAGTCAAAAGAGAAAACATAGTTAATATGGTGGATAATCACTTTTCTAAAGCACATGGATAACAATGTAAACAGCTGTGTGCATTAGGAGCAAGGAACTACTGAATTATAGCCACTCAAAAGGAAAGATGTAGAAGGGCTGGGTGATACCAATGAATGATGGGATACCTGGGTCTGCATGCTTGCAATAGCCATTTAGAACTCAGATGTGGATGCCTACCCTGTCCTAAATGCTTATGATATTCCATGTCGTCATCAGAAACATCACCCAAAGGTTCAGATTCTAATATTTTCTGCCTAAATCTAGATGTCTGCTTCAATTTAAAAATCCTTGATTTGATAAGGTGAGTATATTGCTGATGAGATATATTATTTCCCATGACATGAACACTATATTTAGCAGGGGGCACTGGAAAAGATCCTGACTTGTATAAAATCTAGCACAGTAAATTGTTCCTTCTCTAGGAGTATTTGAGCTTCAAAAGTAACCAAGACAACAATCTTAAGTAGACTACTGAGTAAGCCACACAGAAATGCATAATGTTCATAATGAACTATAAGATTGTTCTGTGTTCAGAGCAATTGTATTGTATAAATAACAGTGGAAGACCTGAGCTCTCCTGTTAGAAGCAACATTGTAGATTCTAGGACTGAAATTTTTATAGCTCAGTCTCTCATTATCAGACAAAACCCAGAATACTATTGAAGCATTCTAACTTGACAGAATCAGCAGTTTAACATTAAGATTTCTTTTATGTTTTATATGGCAGAGTTCTCATGAATATCTTTTTAACCTCATTACATAAAAGATGAAGACATTAAAATTGTGAAGAATGCCTGATGTGGACAATCAAATAATTTAAATCTTGGCTCAAGAAATATGCTGTAAGTACTGACCAATACTGGTTTGCTTAACCTCTTAAATAAAACTCATTTCTCATAGAAGTGAATGTGTAGTGTTTCATAATATGAAACTGCCAATATTTTAGTTTTTTGAAACAAAAAATAAATAAACCTTTGAATTACTGACACTCACTCTCTGATCTTCTGCACAAACCTTTGGATGATATGACTGAGGCTGAATTTTGGCAGCAAGTCAGGGAATGGGAAAGGAAAGGGTTGTCAAGGAGACCATCGTGCAGAGATGAGGAAGCTGAAGGAGCAATTATATCAGCAGTATAAAGCCACAGATGACTGTAATAACTGAAGATGCTAGGGAGGGTCCTATCTATAATGAAATTACAGCAATGATTCTGAAACAGGTATTTTTAATATTAAAAGAGATTTTTGAATAATTAAAATGGAAAATAAAAACAAATAGAGGGAAAAATTTAAATATCCAAATAATTTATGCAACTCTTGATCCAAATTTGGCACTAAGTAGACAATACTACATTAAAAAGATAATGTTTTATTTTAAAAGCATTATTAATATTAATATATAGGGAAAATAACTCATATGGAATTTTTTTGTTTGTTTAACCAAAACCAGTACAAATGCAGTCTCAACAATGTATTATGACCTTCAGGATGATAGGAAAAGCTAATTATAATCTTGGTGGAAATTTTAATTTTCAATACAGGTTCTAACTTAACATGGAATTTTAGGATGTATCTTGTCAAAATCACACAAAAGAATGAATTTTTTTGAGATAAATGAAAAGTACTTTCTGAATGGTTAGGCAAAACAAAAGAAAATATAGAAGTGGCAGAATTAAGACTTCGAATCAGTGATGTAAAACAATAAGCATTCTAAGGTTTTACTTTCAGCAAGTTATTAACATCAAAATTACCTGTTTGTAAAATGGAGATCTCAATAGTACCTCCTTGATGGGTTTTTTGATGAATAAATTAGAAAATATATGAAAGCTCTTCACACAGACAATAATACACAGCATTTTCTCAATAAGATACAATGTGGAGAAGTTAAATATTAAATTCAAAGATAATGTTAAAACCATAGGAAAAAGTCTCAACACATGAGTATTTTGAAACAACATAAGAAATGAAGCATCAGGAATGAAATTCTGTAAGGAAAGGTTAAAAGCTAAATATAAATTAACAAACTAAATCTCCAACTGATTTGTATATGTAAAAAGAAAGCAGGCAGGGAAACAACTCTGATAGTCAAATGTAGATGAACAAAAAGGTATTTTTAAAAATATTTATTTATTTGCAGGCAAGGTGTTGAAGAGAAGAGGATCCACAGAGAATTCTCTAGTACACTCCCCAAAATGACTGCAATGGCCCTGGTAAGGACAGACAAAAGCAAGGAGCCAGCATCTCTAGCTGAGTCTTTCATGTGGGTAGCAGGGACCAAGTACAAGGACCACTTTCCACTGCTTTCCCAGACATTTTAGCAGGGAAATGGATTCGAAGCAGAGCAGCAGGGACGTGAACCTGCCCTCTGTTGTAGGATGCCTGCTTTGCAGGCAATAACTTAACCTGCTGTGCCAGGGCTTTGGCCTCAGTAATTGTTTTTATGTTTATAGTAAGTCACATACTAAATTCCACACAATGGATACAATCAAACCAGAGTCTAGTCGTTTCACACATAAGTTATGTTTTCAGTGGTTTTTTTATGATTTGGGGTTTTATCACATATTCAATATTTAAACTATACCTCTAAAGATTCATTTTCTTCATATCTTTGGAATGAAAACTATGCTTACTGGGTAGAGCTTATTAAATACAAGTGCTGTTCTGTTCTGTAAGCTCTCCACCAAAAATTCTTCCCCAACTGAATCCTTGGAAAGTGTTCATTACTTTGTTTATCTAGTATATTCACATAACTAAAATCTGTATGTCTTCCTCTTATTCAGCCATCTTGGATTCCCCTTAAAGCAACCTTGTTATTGCTGTGCATTAAAAACGTATTTGTATGATTAATTATTTTTGATTTCTTACCTAAGCAACTGTACTCTAGACATGAAAACCATGAATACAAAGTGGATAATCAAAGCACAATGACTTACAATCACTGTATTAATATTACCCCTCTCAGATATCAGATAATTATCTCCAATTAAACTTAAAGTATACTCTATCTTCTATGGAGGATTTATTTCTCATTCAATGTTCACTGATGTTAAAAATAAATTCCACGGGACCAGCATTGTGGCATAGCTGGTTAAGCTTCCACCTATGACACCAGCATCCAATATGAGTGCTAGTTCCTATCCCAACTGCTCCACTTCTGATCCAGCTCCCTGCCAATGACCTGGAAAAAAACAGCAGAGAATGGCTCAAGTACTTGGGCTCCTGCAACCCATGTGGGAGATCAGATTAAAACAAATTCCAAACAAATCTATGCTCACTCTTCTTACGATGTGCTTATTCATACCTCAATCCTAGACTGACACAGTTTACTCAAAATCTAAGTTCCTTAAATATCATAAATATCTGTACAGTTTTTGAAACAAGACTGGAAATATCCTAAATGACCATTTGGATGTTTGTTCTCTATTTTGCTTTAAGAAGATAGATTATTTTGACAGATTGAAGGATCATTTCAAGTTTCAGCATGATAGTGTATAATTTTCTACAATTTGGGTAAATGTCCTTTTTTAAAAGAAAGTCATAAGCCAATATTGTGGAAAGTAAACTTAAATAGAAATCTTTAAAGTGTTTTGTTGGCAATTGTATCAAAAAAGTATATTTTATATATCAGGGCATAAGGAACTTATAACATTTGTCTTTCAGGAGCAAAAGTTGAATCAACATGCATACTCAGACTGCATAAGAAATGATGTGCCTTATAATTTTTAAAGTGGCAGAAAAATTAATCTACCAAGAAAAAAGAGAAAGAAATTATAAGAGGAATATTGGTCAATTTTTAAACAATGATTTTGGTGTCATTATTAACAAATTCAAATAAATTTAAAATGCAAAGGAGTTTAACATTTTTACTTTATTGTCTTTACATGGCCCTGGTTTATACAAAGCCTTGGCTTCTTTTTGATTGTCTCATCCTATTTAGATCCTCTCTTTTTTTTTTTTTTTACAAAATGCCACAGCAGAAACTAATAGTAGCTTTAAATCCTTCCAAATTATAGAATATCTGGTATAGTGATATGATTCTAAATGATTTTTAATAATTGAAGAGGCAATACTTTTCTTTGGCTCTTTGGAAGATGTAGTTGAATTTCAAGTCGAAAATTATATTCTATCCATTTCCCCGGTATTTTCACTTCTCTGGCAGGCTATTCAAAGCAAAAATAAAAAACAAATAAAATAAAAATAGGACATGAACCACACATTTATCAGATAACGGAAACACACAGAATGCTTTTCTTTGGCCATGTGAAAAATGTGCACACTCTGCTTAATATGTGTATATTAATCGAAGATGTTTGAAGAGATTTCTTGGATAGTTGAAAATGTTTTTACACCATCAAAATAGTGGAGTTGGTGTTCTATAAGTATAAATATGGACAACTGTCTTTGTATGAAGCGTACTTCAATAAGGTTGTGGGAAAATCCAATTAAAAGAAATTTGTCTCAGTATTAAACTTTTTGAAATTCATGTTAACTTTTTTATATGTGTTTTCTATAAATATTTTGAAGTAGTCTTGTGCATTCTTCTAATAAGATGAGAACAAACACAGATGAATTAGGTATAATTCATGATTATAGTACAATCATTCCTCTTTTGGATACAAATAATTGGTCACCTGGATCTTGGAAGTATATCTTGGCTACCAACCTAATTCTCTTATCTCTCACTCCACATAGTTCAAATCTTGTATGTTAAACAGAAAGAAACAGGGGCTGTTGTTATGGCACAATGGGTTAAGCCACCTATTGGGACACTAGCATGCCATATTGATGTGCTGCTTTTAATCTCAGCTGTTCTGCTTCCAATCCAGCATTCCTGCTAATGTGCCTGGGAGACAGTAGACGATGGCCCAAGTGCTTGGGCTTCTGTGACCTGTGTGGGAGACCTGAATGGAATACCTGGCCCCTGGATCTGGCCTGGACCAGCCCTGACTGTTGAGGGAATTTGAAGAGTGAACCATGGATGGCAGATGACTGCCATTCCCCCTGTTTCTCCATCACTCTGCCTTTCAAATAAATAAAAAAAATAAATTTTTAAAAGAAATAGAACTTTACAGTTCTGCCTGCAATGTTGCTGACCCTACTTGACCATACCCTCAGCTGCAGTGGTCACTTTGGAAGTTGGGCTGAGTGAAGGGCTTTTCAGCTTAGAGCCAATAAGATCTGTGGCTCTGACCTGGGCATCCTTCGACTCCAGGGCAAGTCCATTTCCAGTGATCCAACTCTTGGCAGAGCTGCCAGGGCTCTTCACAAGCTGACTTCTGCTGAAGCCCAGGCTTACCACATTGAAAGCCACTGCAGTGGACTGGCCTGTTGGGTCTCCTTGAGGGCAGATCACTGTACAGATCAGCCATTAATAGGCCTGCCACCCATTGCTTCTGATGCCGAGCTTTCTTTTCCTCCTGGTTTGTGTTAAAGCAGACCAGATGATGCAAGTCAAGGGAGTGCCCGTGTCCCATCTCTAATCTTCGGTGGCCTGAACTACAAGTCTATATTCACAGGCATGTTCTGTAGTAGTTTTTCTAAGGTAGACAATGCCCATGAGGAAAATTCTATTCTCACTTAAAAACTTTCTTTCCCTTTGGTCTGAAAGGGAGGTTTTTTCTACTTACTGTATACTTTGCTGATGGCGAAGTGAATCTAGCTATGAGATTATTATTTGAGTTCTTATTTTGGCTATGCTATTGCAGAAAAATGTTAGCCATCTCTTTTATAAGGTGTAAATTTCTTGTTAGAGATGCCACCTGCCTTTACCTGGCCAGCTCTCCTCCCAGGCAAGCCAAGTAATGAAAGTCAACAGAGTGCCTTCCCCTAGGAGGTTCACACCTCCCTTAGGATATACCCCATGTGAAGAGATAGATAGGTCTGGGCCTCTGAATTTACAAGGCCTAAAGCCCACCAGATTATTATCAAGCCACTTCTATCAGGTTCTATTTGCCTCTCAATCAGAAAACTTAACTATAGCTTAGACAGCACCTTTCTTAGCTCCTCTAATAATGACTCTGTCCTTTGTTCTAGGCCCTGTCTAGTGCACTTGGGCCTCATTCCTTTGTAATCATAACCTCTACTCTACCACCAATGGCTCTACTCCCAACCTGTGTGTACTGATGGTCCTCTTTCCCACTTAATGCTGTATAATTGTTCAAACCTGGTAAATGCCACTCTTAGGATCATTGGTTACTATCCTCACTCTGTCTTTTATGACCTTGTCTAAATATGATCAGAGTCGGCAAACTTGGAAGGCTTCCATAGCCTTGGCAACTCATGACGACAGCCTAGGATGGTTACTGGCGCCATAAACTAGAGTGTTAATTTGTTGGGTCAACAACAGGAGCCACTGTGCACTTGCTCCTCATGTGGGATCTCTGTCCTTAATGTGCTGTACATTGTGATTTAATGCTATAACTAGTACTCAAACAGTATGTTTCACTTTGTGTTTCTATGTGGGTGCAAACTGTTGAAATCTTTATACTAAATTGATCTACTGTATATAAAGAGAATTGAAAATGAATCTTGATGCAAATGGAAGGGGAGAGGGAGTGGGAGAGGGGAGGGTTGCGGGTGGGAGGGAAGTTATGGGGGGGGGGGAAGCCATTGTAATCCATAAGCTGTACACTGGAAATTTATATTCATTAAATAAAAGTTAAAAAAAAAAGAAATAGAACTTTAAAAAAAGAAACAAGATAATTTTACTAAGAAAACATTGATATTTCTTTGTGATAGCTAGTATTCCATCTGTATCATTATTATAATAATGCTGATTATTCAAATACACTGTTCTCCTAGGTGTGCTCTTTGAACTAATCTTTAGTATTAAGGAGGACTAAACAGATCCTATATATCACCATTAATTTGAAAGGCTTTACAGAAATCTAATCTCATTTATTAATGTCTCCATTCTTTTGTAGAGAGAATATCAGAAAACCAATTTTTTAGGGTTTATTTGTTTTACTTGAAAGGCAGAGTTACAGAAAGGCAGAGGCAGAGAGAGAAAGAGAGAGAGAGAGAGAGAGAGAGAGAGAGAGAGAGAGAGAGGTCTTCCATTTGCTGGTTCACTACCCAGATGCCAGCAATGGCTGGATCTGCAGCAATCCGAAGCCAGAAGCCAGCAGCCAGGAGCTTCTTCTAGGTCTCCCATGCAGGTACAGGGGCCCAAGGGCTTTGGCCACCTTCGACTGCTTTTTTCCAGGCCATAGCAGAGAGCTGGATTGGAAGTGGAGCAGCTGGTACTAGAACCAGCACCTATATGGGATGCTAGCAGTGCAGGCGGTGGCTTTACCCACACCACAGCACCGGCGCCAGAATATCAGAAAATTATAAAGGGATATTTTGGACCCCCATGGCCTGAAGAGGAAAGATTTGTCTATTAGGAAATACTGCTTCTAATAGTTTACACATCATGTGAAAAAAAGCAAGAAGTAGAACTGCTTTTGCCTCATGACAACACAGTACAACATTTTTTTCTACTGCACTTGAGGAATACTTTTTAAGAGACATTTCACCAAGCTGTGAAAAATAAGCTATATTACCTCCCTGTTGAAAAGATGAGGGATAGTGAAATTGGAAGGTTAAATGGTTTGCTCACCATCACATGCTAAGGTATTGGCAGAGGAAATATAGGAGAATAGCCTCTGGACTTTAAATCTGTTGCTTAGCTACTGATCCACAACAGCTCCCAATTGACTTGAACTGCAGACTAGAGAATTTGAAGATTCAAAAAAGATCATGCCTCCACTAAAATGAAAAGTGGAAAACTTTGTCAACAAATTGTTCTATACACAAACTATTTGGTCACTCTCATCAAATAGATTCTTGTTTTATACAGTCAATTTATTTTTGCAATTTTTTATTGTCATAAATAAATTCCTGACAGATATAGTGCTGAACGTGTCCATTAGAAAATAACTACCTTAGTTCACTTCATATAATCTCTTTGAATATATATATATATATATATATATATAGAGAGAGAGAGAGAGAGAGAAGGAACTTCTTAAAATAACTTGCAAATTTCATCTTAAATGGGTTAACAATGGGTTAAGTTGAAATAAAGCTACAGACAATATATATATATTGTCACTCAGAACTTTTAAAAAATATTCAGTTAGTAATTATGTTTTGATTTAAAATATACAAGAAAAAGTTTGGTTTAGCTCAGAATAGTTTGGCCAGAAGAATGTTTTGATTTTAGAATTGCCCCACCCCAAAATAAAGATGGCTGTAATTGATTCATGGAGATTTGCATTTATTTTCTTAAGATTTCTTTATTTTAAAAGTGTTATGGAGGAGGGGAGGAAGAGGACATAGAGAGAAAGCCAAAACCAGGAGCTGTTTCCAGATCTCCCACATGGGTGGCAGGAGCACAAAGACTTATGCCTTTTTCTGCTGCTTTTCTCAGGCCATTAGTGGGGAGTGGGATCAGGAGTGGAGAAGCTGAGACATGAAAAGGCAGCCATATGGGATGCCAGCCTCGCTAGTGTAGCTTTACCCGGTAATCATAATGCCAGCCCCAAGATTTTTTTTTTAATTTCACTAAATACATCTTCAATTAGAATAAATGCTTCTACCCATTTCTGTCTTGTTTTGATGAAAAAGAGCCAGTGGCAGAGTGGATGTTGGAGATATCTCCCATTTCTAGTATACACCTTTCTCACATATACACTATTTTGAACTCCACTATGACCCCTTTGACTCCCCCTTTTAAAAAAAAAAAGAATTATTTATTCAAAAGACAGAGTTACAAAAAGAGAGGTAGAGGAAGAGAGAGAAAGGTCTTCCATCCACTGCTTCCCTCCTCAAATGGCCGCAAGAGCTGAGCAGATCTGAAGCCAGGAGCCAGGAGCTTCTTCAGGGTCTCCCACACAGGTGCAAGGGCCCAAGCACTTCAGACATTCTCCACTGCTTTCCTAGGTTCATTAGCATGGAGCTGGATCAGAAGTAGAGCAGCTGGGACTCAAATTGTCGCCCATATGGTATGCCAGTGCTACAGGCCAGGACTTTAACCTATTGCACCACAGCACTGGCCCCTTGATTCCCTATTATGATGCCCTACTTTTTATCTCTGTATGGTAATAAACAAACATTTTGGCCAAGAGTATAGACAAGAAAATTCCTTATAGAAATAGACTGTGCAGTTGTTTAGCCCTAAAACTGGAATAGAGATCATCATCTTGGTGTAGCAGATTAAGCAATTGCCTAAGAAAGCAGCATCTCATTTTGGAGCATTGGTTTAAGTGCTTGCTTTTCTGCTTCCAGTCCAGGTCCTTGGTAATGCACCTGGGAAAGCAGTGAAAGATGCCCAAGTACTTGCACCCACGTGCATGTGGGAAACCCAGATTGGGTTCTAGGCTCCTGGCTTTAGCCTGGCCCAGTCCCATCTGTTGCAGACATCTGGGGAGTGAATCAGATGATGGAAAATCTCTTTTTCTCTCTCTGTCTCTCCTTTTTTTTCTATCACCCTGCCTTTCAAAAAAGTGAAATAAATCTGTAAAAAAGGCAATTTAAAAGAACAAGGGGAGAGAGCTCTATTTCCCGACTATGGTTCCTTTCAGCCAGATGTTGCAACCCACAAAACACTCAAGGTAACATGGGAATACAACTTTAAGATTTATTACTAATGTTCTATGGTCTAAGTCATTAGCTTAAGAAATAGTATTCAAGTTCCCTGGGGCATCCTAACTTGAAGTAATAGTTTCATACCTCAATCAAATGACCTATTCCTTGATTCAAAACTTAATTGACAATTTTTAAAAAGCTCTGTTATGTCTCCTAATACTATGCCCAAGATCACAACAGGACATCCATTTACTTCATTTGACTGTGTGTTTCTCAGTGCATCAGCAACACTTGTTTCCAGAGTATTCATTCCCTCTGTAAAGAGAATTTTCACTTTAGGCAAACACCTCGAGTTCCTTTCATCTCAGCAGTGTTTTTAAACATAAAAATGCTCCATAAATTCTCTTTCATTATGCATGTTCTTTCTTTATTCATGTTTTGATGAATTTTTCACATTTCACAAAGTCTCTGATATTTAGGCATGCATGCATTTCTAGTAACTGACCTGAATGATTCTTGGTGTGTTACCTTCTACCGCACATTTTTTTCCTGGTAGGAATATTTCCCCATCACTATATCCTATGAGAATAAATACAGCCACCAGATAAAGTCCAGTTGTGGGTGGCAGGGCCCCATCTATTTGAGTCATCATCTGCAGTTTTCCTAGGTGCACATTCTTAGGAAGCTGGTTTGGAAGTGGAGGATCTAAGATTTGAATCAGGCACCATGCAATAGGGAGTGAGTGTCCTGAACTGCAAATTAACCCTTGGGCCAGATACCTGTGGCTAGGAGAAATGTATTTTAACTTAGATGGAGAAGCCATTTTATGATAATGTAGACAAATATCTCCATTTCTAAGTAATATAATCTCAGCATTTTAATAAATTAATGGAAATGGAGCCAGCGCCGCGGCTCACTAGGCTAATCCTCCGCCTTGCAGTGCCGGCACACCGGGTTCTAGTCCCGGTTGGGGCGTCGGATTCTGTCCCGGTTGCCCCTCTTCCAGGCCAGCTCTCTGATGTGGCCCGGGAGTGCAGTGGAGGATGGCCCAAGTGCTTGGGCCCTGCACCCGCATGGGAGACCAGGAGAAGCACCTGGCTCCTGCCATCAGATCAGTGCGGTGCACCGGTCACAGCGCACCTACCGCGGCGGCCATTGGAGGGTGAACCAACTGCAAAGGAAGACCTTTCTCTCTGTCTCTCTCTCTCACTGTCCATTCTGCCTGTCAAAAAATAAATAAATAAATAAAATGTTAAATTAATGGAAATGGTAAAATTTCATTGTTTTTATAGCTGAATAATATTCTATTTTGTATACATACCACAAATTCTTTATCCATTCATCTGGTGATGAACACCTTGGCTGATTCCAAATATTGGCTATTGTGAACAGTGCTTCTATGTACATGTGGTGCGTGTATCTCTTAGACACATTGTTTTCAAATCTTTTGGGTATAAACCCAGTGGTAGGATTAATGGATCACATGGCAAGTCTATTTCACATTTTTAAAGAAATCTCTACAGCATATTCTACATTGACACTAACTTACATTCCTACTAATAGTCTATTATAAGTCTTATGCTTTGTCCACATCCTTGTCAACATTAGTTACTCTCTGTTTTTTGTATTTAGCCATTCTGACAGGGGTAAGATGATGTCTTATAATGGTTTTGACTTGTATTTCCTTGGTGGCTAGTGATGTTGAGCATTTTTTCATATATTTGTTGGCCATTTGTATGTCTTCTTTTGAGAAATGTCTATTGAAGTCCTTTTGCCATTTTATAACCAGATTGGTTGTTGTTTTGTGCTGAGTTTTTTAAGTTGCTGATAAATTCAGGATATTAATCCTTTATTACATAAATGGTTTCCAAATATTTTTGCCACTCTGTTCAATATCTCTTCACTCTATTGATCATTTACTTTGCTGTGCAAAAACTTCTCAGTTTGATACTGTTCCATTTATTTAGTTTCTCTTTTGTTGCCTGTGTTTTGGGGGTCCTGTCCAAGAAGTCATCCCTGACACCAATGTGTTGGAGTGTTTCCCCTACATTTTCTTCCAACAACTTCGTAGTTTCAGGTCTTAAATTTATATCTTTCATTCATCTTGATTTGATTTTTGTAAATGATGAGAGACATGGATCAAATTTATTTCTTCTGCACATATAAATCCAGTTTTGCCAGTACCATTTGTTGAAGAGTCTGTTCTTACTCCACTGTATTTTTTGAGCACTTCTGTCAAAAAACAGTTGGATATATGTATGTGGATTAATTTCTGGGCTGCCTATTCTGCTTTGTTGATCTATGAACTGGTTTTTATGCCAATACCAAGCTGCCCAAGATGTTTTAATTACTATAGTTTTATAATATGCTTTTCTTTTTTTAAAGATTTGAAAAGTAGTGCTATAGAGAGGCAGAGGCAGAAGCAGAGAGAGAAAGGTCTTCCATCTGCTAGTTCACTTCCTAAATGGCTGCAATGACCAGAGGTAGGCCAATCCAAAACCAGGAGCCAGGAGCCTCTTCTATGTCTCCCACATGGGTACAAGAGCACAAGGACTTGGGCCATCTTCTGCTGCTTTCCCAGGCCATAGAAGAGAGCTGGATCAGATGAGGAGTAGCCAGGACTTGAACCAATGCCCATATGGGATGCCAGTGTCGTAGACGGCAGCTTTAACTGCTATGCTACAGCACCAGACCCTTGTAGTATATTTTGAAGTCAGGTATTGTGATGCCTCCAGCTTGATTTTTCTTGTTCAGGATCACTTTGGCTATTCAGGGTCTTTTGTGATTCCATATGAATTTTAGTATTTCTTTATCAAGTTAGGTAAAGAATGCCATTGGTATTTTGATAGGGATTGCATTGATTCTGCAGATTGCTTCAGGTAGTATAGACATCTTAATAATATTGACTCTTCTGATTCTTGAGCAAGGAGTATCTTTCAATTTTTGTGTCCTTAATCATTTCTTTTGTCAATGTTTGATAATTTTCACTGAAGAGCTCTTTCACTTCTTCATATAAACTTATTTCTAAACATTTGATTTTTGTAGCTATTGTGAATGAGATTCCTTTCTTGATTTCTCCTTCTGTGAGTTAATCATCACATAGAAAAAGCTACTTTTTATGTTTATTTTATAACTTGCCACTTTACTGAATTGGCTTATCTATTCTAACAGCTTTTGGGTAGAGTGTTTACGTTTTTTTACGTACAACATCATGTCATCTGCAACCATGGATAATTTGACTTCCTCTTTTCCAAGTATGATACTTTTTATTTCTCCTCCCTAATTGCTTTTGCTAAAACTTCCAGTGCTATATTGAATAAGAGTGGCCAAAGTAGACATCATTGTCTTGTTCCAGAGCTGAGGTGAAATGCTTTTAGCTTTCCCTGTTAAGTATATTGGTTGTTAGTAAATCTTACATAGTCTTTATAATTTTGAGGAATGTCCCTTCTATATCTAATTTGTGGAGGGTTTTATCATGAAGGGGTGTTGAATCTTACAAAATGATTTCTCTGAGTCTATGGAGGTGACCGTTTGGTTTTTGTTGTTCATTCTATTGATGTGATTTATGATGTTTACTTATTCATGAATGTTGAACCACTCTTGCATTCCTGGGGTAAATTGTGATGTATGATCTTTTTCATGTGTGTTTTGGTTCAATTTATTAGTATTTTTTAAAGATTCTATTTGCTTATTTGAGAGGTAGAGTTACAGACAGTGAGAGGTAGAGACAGAGAAAAAGATCCTCCATCTGCTGGTTCACACCCCAAATGGCCGCAACGGCCAGGAGCCAGGTACTTCCCCTCCCGGTCTCGCATGTGGGTGCAGGGGCCCAAGGACTTGGGCCATCTTCTCCTGCTTTCCCAGGCCAAAGCAGATAGCTGGATTGGAAGAGGAGCATCTGGGACTAGAACCAGCACCCATATGGGATGCCGGCACCTCAGGTGGAGGATTAACCCACTGCACCACAGCACTTTCCCTAATTTGTATTTATTGAGGATCTTTGAATCTATGTTCATTAAGGATATAGATCTGTATTTTTCTTTTCATGTAGACTATTTGGTTTTAGTATCAATGTAATCCTTGCTTCACAAAAAGAGGTTGGCAGAGTTTCATCCTGTTCAATATTTTGGAATATTTTGAAGAGTATTGGAGTTACTTCCTCTTTGAATGGTAGTAAAGCCATCAGGTCCCGACTTTTTGATGGGAGAATTTTGATTACTGCTTCAATCTCATTACCTGTTATGGGTCTATATAGGTTCTCTATATCTTCTTGATTTAATATTGGTAGGTTATATGAGCCCAAGACTTTATTAATTTCTTCAAGATTTTCCAGTTTATTAGCATATAGTTTTTTGTAGTAGCTTCTTGTGATTCTTTGTATTTCAGTGGTGTTAATTGTAATGTCTCTTTTTTATCTCAAATTTCATTTACTTTAGTTTTTTATCTTTTTGTCTTTGTTAGTCTGGCTTGAGGTTTTTCTATTTTTTTCATCTTCTCATAAAATTGACTTTTTGTTTTGTTGTTTTTTTTATATTGTATTAGTTCCACTTTCATTTATTTCTGCTCTGATCTTTATTATTTCTTGCCTTCTACTGATTTGGGGTTTGGTTTGCTCTTGTTTTTCTAAGTCTTCAAGATACATCATTAGATTTTTTTAAAAAGCTTTTATTTATTTATTTATTTATTTGAGAGGTAGAGTTACAGATAGTGAGAGGAAGGAACAGAAAGGTCTTCCGTCTGTTGGTTCACTCACCAAATGACCACAACAACTGGGGCTGTGCCAATCTGAAGCCAGGAGCCAGGTGCTTCCTCCAGGTCTCCCATATGGGTCATGTTTTTTGTTTTTGTTTTTTTTTGTTTTGTTTTGTTTTGTTTTTTTAATGCATTCAGTCAAACTAAGACTTTTGGTTGATGAATTTAATCCATTAACTTTCAAGGTTAGTATTGGTAGATAAGAATTTAGACCTGTCATTTAGTGGATTAGATAATGATTCCACCTGCTCTGTTAGTGAAATGGTGGGGACATGTGTTTCATGTTTGCTTCTAAGGCAGGATGCCCTTCAGAATTTCTTGTAAGGCTGACCTGTTAGTGGTGAATTCTCTGAGTTTTTGCTTACCTGGCAAATATTTTACTTCTCCTTCACTTTGAAAAGATAGCTTCATTGGATGTATGGACACAACTGGAGGACATCATGTTGAGTGAAATAAGCCAGACCCAGAAAGACAAATACCACATATTCTCCCTTACATATGAGACCTAAATTAGAAGAAGAATAAAAGAAGAAAAAAATGATAAGGAGGAATAGGAGGAGGAGGAGGTGGAGGAGGAGGAGAGGAAGAAAGGAGAATGAAAGAAATGTGTGTGTATTTCAGTACTGCTGCAAATGTAGTTTTGTAAAGCTGTTTTATACCTTTGTGAACCGGTGGCTAACAATGTTATACTACTATAATTTTAATGATCTGTGATTAAAATTTACCATATATGGCTGAAATGGTCACTTTTCCATTCAATTATTGTTTATAGACATTGCCTACATTTACAATAAACTAAGATCTTTTTGCTTTTTATTGTTAAATTTCTGAGTTGGTAGAAGTATTAAGCATCTTACTGTGATGTATATTTAAAATATGGTATCTCAAAAACTAAAAAAATACAGAAAGAAAGGGGTAAGGGAGAATTGTGGGAGGGAAAAAGGGAGAGGGGGCAGTTGGGGAGGAGGAGAATATAATTATGCACTTAGAATCATATCTACAAAATAGATTGATACGTTAAAAATGAAAACAATTTTTAAGAAATCACAAATTTAGTATTAGTAGACACTTGTCTTGTTTGTGTGATCCCTTTGACTCTTAGACCTATCAGAGCCATCAATTGTGAACTGAAGTTGATCACTTGGACTAGTGAGATGGCATTGGTACATGCCACCTTGATGGGATTGTATTGGAATTCCCTGGCACATATAGAATCAAAAAGGGAGAGAAAGATCCAACATGGGAAGGGGGATACACAGCAGACTCATAGAATGGCAGACGTCCTAAACAACACTCTGGCCTCAGAATCAGCCCTTAAGGCATTCAGATCTGGCTGAAGAGCCCATGAGAGTATAGCAGGCATGGAAAGCCAAGATATCATGGAAAAAAAAAAAAAAGACCTAAATGAATGATCTCTGTGAGTGAGATCCCAGTGGAAAGAACGGGGCCATCAAAGAAGGAGGTACCTTTCTCTGAAGGGAGGAGAGAACTTCCACTTTGACTATGACCCTATCGGAATAAGATCAAAGTCAGCGAACTCTAAAGGCTTCCATAGCCCTGGCAACTCATGACTAGAGCCTAGGGAGATTACTGACGCCATGAACAGGAGTGTCAAATTGTTAAGTCAGCAACAGAAGTCACTGTGTACTTACATCCCATGTGGGATCTGTCCTTAATGTGTTGTCTAATGTGCAGTGATGCTATAACTAGTACTAAAACAGTATTTTTACACTTTGTGTTTCTGCGTGGGTACAAACTGATGAGATCTTTACTAATTATATACTGAACTCAATCTTCTGTATATAAAGATAATTGGAAATGAAAAAAAAAAGGTGTTAAATTGGAAATGGCATAGAAAATTAATTAATTTTTTTAAAAAAAATATTATGTGGGATCTCTGTCTTTAATGTGCTGTACACTCTTATTTAATGCTATAACTAGTACTCCAACAGTATTTTTTTTCACTTTGTGTTGCTTTATGGGGGCAAACTGTT
Organism: Lepus europaeus; assembly: GCF_033115175.1. Classification (NCBI taxonomy): domain Eukaryota; kingdom Metazoa; phylum Chordata; class Mammalia; order Lagomorpha; family Leporidae; genus Lepus; species Lepus europaeus. The sequence goes on from NC_084827.1 coordinate 128,901,021, forward strand.
GAAATCGTTATCTAATATATACTGAACTGATCTTCTGTATATAAAGAGAATTGAAAATGAATCATGATGTGATTGGAAGGGGAGAGGGAGTGGGAGAGGGGAGGGTTGTGGGTGGGAGGGAAGTTTTGGGAGGGGGAAGCCATTGTAACCCATAAGCTGTACTTTGGAAATTTATATTCATTAAATAAAAGTTTAATAAAAAAAAATTGCAAAAATCCAGAAAAAAAATCACAAATTTAAAGTATACCTTCCAAAATGATAAAAAATAAAGTAAAATAATGGAACATTGAATTTTAAGAGTATAATGGGGGCTGTAGTGCAGTGGGTTAATGCCCTGGCCTGAAGCACCAGCATCCCATATGGGCGCCAGTTCTAGTCCTGGCTGCTCCTCTTCCGATCCAGCCGTCTGCTATGGCCTGGGATAGCAGTAGAAGATGGCCCAAGTCCTTGGGCCCCTGCACCCATGTGGGAGACCCAGAAGACGTTCCTGGCTCCTGGCTTCGAATCGGTGCAGCTCTGGCTGTTGCAGCCAATTGGGGAATGAACCAGTGGATAGAAGACTTTCTCTCTCTCTCTCTCTCTCTCTCTCTCTCTCTCTGCCTCTCTTCTCTCTGTGTAACTCTAACTTTCAAATAAATAAATCTTTTTTAAAAAGTGTAATGGCTAAAATTAAAGTAAAATACTAACACTTACTTTTTGATAATTTAATAGTAACACACTGCAGACTACCACATTGTTAAATTGTTAGACTATGTTCAAAATACTAATGTTTCAAGAATGACATAAATATAAAATTGTATTATTTTAAGCAATGTCTATAGACATTTATAATGTTTGTTTTCAACTTTTGAATAAAAGTAAATTGTCTTAATTTCAAGAAGTTTTTCATATTTATTCAAAAAACTGAAAATATATAAAATAAATAAGATTACTAAAATATATAAATAAAGCAGATTACTAAGATTATAATAGCACATAAAATCAGCTGCATATCATTAAAATATACCTTTAGCTTGATGTTTTGTCAAGCAAATGGTGAAACAAGTAGAAATAAAATACATACGTGTCACTCTTTAAAATAAACTTTCACTTTAATCAGAGAAAAGTTATTGTGTACCTTTATTTACTATACTGTTTACAATACCTGGACCTAGTAGGTCTTTGTATGATAGGGAGACAGTGTTCCTTTTTGTTTGATTCTGAGAAAATCTCATTCACTAAACGATAGTAATTTTTCTCCCCTATGATTTGCCCATCTATGTTCCAGAGCATAGTCACTCTCCAATACAGTATAATGCCTGAAAAACAAATGGCCTACAGACAAATAAGCAGTTTATTTCAGATAGAACTAGGAGTGCTAGTGTGTAAATTTAAGATTCTTGAGAAATAAAAACTGGTATAACTTACAATCTGTACTTTAACAGCAAGTTAACAAAACTTGTATCTTAGATTATATATAAAATATATATTGTGAAAATTTTATTTATGTATCTGAGGGACAGAGTTAGATATAGAGAAAGAGTGTTCTCATCTGCTGGTTCACTCCCCACATACACACAACAGCTTGGCATGGACCAGAACAAACCAAGAGCCAGAAATTCCATCCAGATCTTCAATGTGTGTGGCATGAGCCCCATCATTTAAGCTATCACCACTGCCTAACAGTTTCTGCAGAAAGCTGGAGTCAGAAGACAGAGCTGGGCATAAAAAACTCAAATACTCCAGTATGGGACTTGGACAGTTTAACCCATATCTTAACTAACAAGCTAAATATCTCCCCCCATTTTTTTTTAATATTACAGTTATATAATCTTAAACTGCATTATAGCTTTACATTTATTATTTTTTGTTTCATTTTAAATTTTTACTATATATAAAATCTGTAGGCTAAAAATATTTCTAGTCATGGTAAAAAACCATAAAGTTAAAATAATACATTGATATCAATCACTCTCCAGTAGTATTTTAAATACCTTGATACACACAATCACCAAACTTTTTATTTCTTTAAAGTAACCAAATTGTTTCAGAGAATTCTCTGAATAAATATTAGAATGTGAAATTTTTTGAAAAACAATGATTTAGTGGCTTAAGTATAATTTTCGAAGATAATATTTGGAGTAATTAAATCATATATCCCTTTCAATAGAATGGGAAAAAAATGAAACAGTTTACATTAATTGATGGGGGGATTTGTAATCTGGGCTCATCTCAGAACATGTGCACCATGAAAAAGTTTCCAGTGCAAGATCACCATTATTCTGACTCTTCACCATATACCCTGATAGATATTGTCACTGAAAAATTGGAGTTGGCAAACTCAAGAGGACTCCATAGCCTTGGCAGCTCATGACAAGAGCCTCGGGTGATTACTGACATCATAAATAAGAGTGTCAACTGTTAAATCAACAAAAGGAGTCATTGTGCACTTACTCTCCATGTAGGATCTCTGTCCTTAATATGTTGTACTATGTGAATTAACGGCATAACTAGTACTCAAATAGTACTTTACACTTTGTGTTTATGTGTGGATGCAACTTTTGAAATCTTTAATTAGTATATACTAAATTGATCTTCTGTATATAAAGATAATTGAAAATGAATCTTGAGGTGAATGGGATGGGAGAGTGAGTGGGAGTGGGATGGTTGCGGGTAAGAGGGAGATTATGGGGGAAAAAAAGCCGCTATAATTCAAAAGTTGTACTTTGGAAATTTATATTTATTAAATAAATTTTAAAAAGATCACAAATAAATATTCTGTTTTGAAAATATATGAGGAATTGCTATTTTGTTCATAACAAAAATTTAAGTACCAGTGTTTTCTTTTTTTTTTTTTTTTTTTTTGGTCTGGCAGAGTGGATAGTGAGAGAGAGAGACAGAGAGAAAGGTCTTCCTTTTTGCCGCTGGTTCACCCTCCAATGGCCGCTGCGGCCGGCGCATCTCGCTGATCTGAAGGCAGGAGCCAGGTGCTTCTCCTGGTCTCCCATGCAGGTGCAGGGCCCAAGCACTTGGGCCATCCTCCACTGCACTCCCAGGCCATAGCAGAGAGCTGGACTAGAAGAGGGGCAACCGGGACAGAATCCGGCGCCCCAACCGGGATAGAACCCGGTGTGCCGGCGCCGCAAGGTGGAGGATTAGCCTGTTAAGCCACGGCGCCGGCTGACCAGTGTTTTCTTAAATGGTTTTGTGTTTTAGTTTCCGTATGTATATGACTAATACATAAAATATAATTAATTTTGTTGGTTTTGATCTTGTGTCTTGTGACCAACCTTTACATGTCATTTATTTTCCTCATGATTAGTGAAATTGAGCATTTTTTATATATAAGTTGATGATTTGCATGTCAGCCTTTCAGAAATATCTATTTACATAGGCCCATTTTTTATTGGAGCATTTGATTGTTTTTGATACTGATCTGAGCTTCCGATATATTCTGGTTATTAACCTCTTGTCAGATATGTAAATTGTAATTGTGTTCTGCCATTCTGTATGTTGTACTTAATTCTATCAATTGTTTCCTTTGCTGTGAAGAGTTTTTTAGTTCAATGAAACCTTGCTTACTTATTTGTGGCTTTTGTTTCCTGTGCATTTGGGGTGTGATGCAAAGAAGTGTGCCCATCTTCATTATCCTGAAGTGTTCCTTCAGTTGCTCCTAGTAGTTCCAAAGTTTTGAGTCTAACATTTAGATCTTCAGTCCAATTTCAGTTGATTTTTGTACATGGTGGGACATAGGGGTCTGGTTTCATATTTCTGAATGCGGATGTTAGATTTTCCCACACCATTTTTTGAAAAACTTTCCCTTTCGGCAATGTACATTGTTAACACCTTTGTCAAAGATCAGTATGCTGTGGATGCATGGGTTTACTTCTTATATCTCTCTTCTGCTTTATTGATCTATGTTTTTATGCCAATAACATATTGTTTTAATTGTTATATATACATAATATAATTGAAAGTCAAATAATTTAATGTTATTTTTTGTCTTTCCAGATTAGTATCAAAAAGAGAAAAAGAAAAGAAATGAATGTTGGCCAGATTGTGGCAAAAAGGGAATCCTGGCACACTTCTGGTGGGGATGTGTATAGTCATAACAGAAAACAGTTCAAAAAATCCTCAATAAACTAAATCACAACTATCAAATGATCCAGCCATCCCCATAATGTTATCAATTCAAGGGAAATTGTGAGACACCTGCACTCCCATGTTTACTGTAGCACTATTCAAAATAGCAAAGAAATTGAGTGTCCATGCATTGATGAATGAAGAATATGTGGTATGAACACACAAAGGGATATTACTAAGCTACAAAAAAAGGATGAAATCTTGACTTTCATGATGATGTGAATGGAATTGTTAGCTATTATGTACAATAACCCAAGTACAGAGAGTAAGTACTGCATCATGGCATGCATAAGTGGACTTAAAAACAGGTGATCTAACAGAAATTAAAGTATAATGATGGTTATCAGAAGATGTGAAGGGGAGCAATGTTTGAATAAGGAAAAGCTGATAAATAAATACAAAATTAGTTAGACTCAAGAAAGAAGTTCTAAGGATTAAGATGGGAATTTGGAATAGCAGTTAAGAAGCCACTTGGGATACATGCATCACATATAAGCATGCCTGAATTTGAGTTTTAGTATTGCTTTTTATTCCAGTTTCTTGCTGATGTATCCCTGGGAAGCAGCAGGTGACAGGTCAAGTAGGAATCCTGCAATCAACATCGCAGACCTATACTGAGTTTCTGTACCAGGCCTGGTAGTTTCCGGCATCTGGGGAATTACTCAACAGAAGAAAGTCTTTCTCACTCTCTTTCACACTCTTGCTCTTTCCTCTCTTTGTCTCTATTTTTCAAATATAAACTGATTAATTAATCCTGGGGATTTTCTATTTCTATTTCATCTAAGAATTCAGACAGTTTTATTTCTTTTTTTTCATTTTCAATTATCTTTATATACAGAAGATCAACTTAGCATACACTAAGTAAAGATTTCAACAGAATGCACCTACACAGACACACAAAGTATAAAGTACTGTTTGGGTAGTAGTTTTACTGTTATTCGCATAGTACAACACATTAAGGACAGAAATCCTACATGGGGAGTAGTTGCACAGTGACTCTCGTTGTTGATTTAACAATAGAAACTCTTATTTATGATGTCAATAATCACCCGAGGCTCTTGTCATGAGCTGCCAAGGCTACGGAAACCTCTTGAGTTCACCAACTCCGATTGAATTTAGACAAGGCCATAGTCAAAGTGGAAGTTCTCTCTTCCCTTCAGAGAAAGGTACCTCCTTCTTTGATGGCCTGTTCTTTCCGCTGGGATCTCACTCACAGAGATCTTTCATGTAAGTCATTTTTCCCACTGTGTCTTGGTTTTCCATGCCTGAAATACTCTCATGGGCTTTTTAACCAGATCTGCATGCCTTAAGGGCTGATTCTGAGACCAGAGTGCTGTTTAGGACATCTGCCATTCTATGAGTCTGCTGTATATCCACTTCCCATGTTGGATCGTTCTCTAACTTTTAATTATATCAGTATTAGCAGACACTAGTCTTGTTTATGTGAGGTCTTTGACCTGAAACTGATTACTTTAACTAGTAAGATGGCATTGGTACCTACCAACTTAATGGGATTTTGAGTCCCATGGCATGTTTCTAGCTTTACCATTAGGGATAAGTCCAAGTGATCATGTGCTGAACTGTACATCTTCTCCCTCTCTTATTCCCACTCTTATTTTTAACAGGGATCACTTTCAGTTAAAATTTAAACACCTAAGAATAATTGTATGTTAGTTAAAGAGTTCAACCAATGGTAGTAAGTAGAAAAAAATACTAAAAGAATAAAATAGTAAGCTGTTCCTCAATGGTCAGGACAAGGGCTGATCAAGTCATTGTTTCTCATAGTGTCCATTTCACTTCAACAGGTTTCCTTTCAGGTGCTCAGTTATTTGTCATCGATTAGGGAGAACATATATTTGTCCCTTTGAGGCTGACTTTTTCACTCAGCATGATGTTGTCCAGATTGTTTCATTTTGTTGCAAATGACTGGATTTCATTTTTTTTACTGCTGTGTAATATTCTGTAGAGTACATGTCCCATGATTTCTTTATCCAGTCTACTGTTGATGGGCATTTAGGTTGATTCCATGTCTTAGCTATTGTGAATTGAGCTGCAATAAACATTGAGGTGCAGATAGCTCTGAGCTGCAGAGATCTTTCATTTAGGTCATTTTTGCCACAGTGTCTTGGCGTTCCATGTCTGAGTAACTTCCCTCCTTTTTAATTCTATCAGTTAGTATTAGCAGACACTAGTCTTGTTTACATGATCCCTTTGACACCTAATCCTATCATTATGGTCAATTATGAAATTGATCACTTTGACTAGTAAGATGGCATTGGTACATGCCATTTTGATGGGACAGAATTGGAATCCCCTTGCACATTTCTAGTTCTACCATTAGGGGTACATTGTTGGTGGGAATGCAAACTGGTAAAGTCACTTGGAAGACAGTTTGGAGATTCCTCAGAAGCCTGAATATAGCCCTACCACATGACCCAGCCATCCCACTCCTTGGAGTTTACACAAATGAAATTAAATTGGCAAATAAAAGAACTCTCTGCATCTCAATATTTATTGAGTACTTTCATCAAGTACTTTCCACTTTGACTGCAATAGCTTTTTTGCCAATTAGATCCCAATCCCTTTGAACAAAAAAAAAATCTCAAAAAATAGGTAATTTACATTTATATTTCACAAAAGTCTCCAGGCAGTTAACTGTGAAGTGCCAGTGAGCTATGGCCTGACCAGAGTTACACCATTTTCTCCCTGGGTGTCCTCTAACCAGCCTCACAGCTGCTATATACTCAAAAATTAATCTTGGGAGAATGTTGTCTGTAGGTTTGTTTACATTATGTGCTGGAAGATAAGTGATAAGCAGAACCTTGCTTTCTCTAGCTTCTGTAACAAATTCTTGGCTTTGTAATTAACTTCCAATAAGAAGTGATGTTTGCCTTTATAGGCTTACTCCTGAACTCAATGGGGCTTCATAATTTGGAAAGCACAGCCACCAGTTTTCAGGCTTTCAGAAATAAAGACTCCACAATTCTGCCCTGAGATTTTGGTGTCTTCTATAACTCACTATTCTGAATATAACAAATATGTATGGCTCCAATTTGCATTATAAATTTTCATATGAAATATATATTTCACAATGTTAAAGTAAAAATATATTTCCACGGGGCCAGCGTTGTGGTCTTGTGGCATAGCGGGTAAAGCTGGCATCCCATATGAGTGCTAGTTCATGTCCTGGCTGCTCTACTTCTGATTCAGCTCTGGGCTAACATCCTGGGAAAAGCATTGGAAATGGCCCAAGTGCTAGGGCCTCCTGCTATCCAAATGCGAGATCTAGAAGAAGCTTTGGCTCCTGGCTTTGGCCTGGCCCTGCCCAGGACTTTGTGGCCATCTGGGTAGTGAACCAGCAGATGAAAAATCTCTCTCTCTCTCTCTCTCTCTCTGTCTCTCTTCTTCTCTCTTTCAAGTAAATAAATATTTAAAAAATTTTTTCATAGATAGATAATTATATTTTTCCAGTTTAATATTCACTCACATTTCTTGAGTCAATGACAGATTATTTGCTGGACTGTTTTAACATTTAATTCAAGTTACCTTAACATGGAGTACTCCTACATTGACAGCTATCACTGCGTATGCACTAGAAGAAATATAAGGCAAGAAGAATATAATAGATAAGAGGATATTTGGAATTATAATATGATGAGTCTATATGAAATTGTGAAAAACATATCATTAACAATTCTTTAAGAAACAAAACCAGTAGATATATGAATTACACAATATTCAGAGTAATTTATGGACTTTGCAGCAAGCAACCCTATGAATGCTTTAGCTCTAGGCCAAATTAGGATAGATTTAGTATGCAAGTTTCTGATGATACTTTACCATTCAAATCACATAGACTCCATTTAGACACATAACACTGCACCTGTCAACTGTTTATCTTATTGGAACTGTGGCCTATTGATAACAGCAATCATTCTCTAGGATTTTCACATTTACAATATTAGTGAAAACCTATATTTAGTTTCCTATTCTTCCACATCTCTTCTCTCCTTCCTCAAAATTATAACAATTATTTCTATGATGGTAAATATAGAAATGCACGTATGAATTCTTACATATAAAACTACCAAGAGCAAATGGTACTTTTTTATGTTCAATTATATTCCAAGTTAAGAAAAAAATTAATATATTTATTTTTATATTTAATGGCTATTTTAGTGTAACTGGATACTTGGTAACTCAATCTTGTATTAGAGTAAAACTTTTTGAGGCATCAATCATCTTCCAGTGTTATGGAAAGAGCTGACAGCCATCCAATCCAATCCTAACAGGATATTACTGTGGAATTAATCTCAGTTATTCCTTAAAAATTCTCTCTCTTCTGGTTGAGGCTTATTTCTAATTTCTCATTAACCTCTCTGTATTACTCTAGTGTACCTTTGAAAAATCATGTTTTCCAGGATACATTATAAATTTGATCAGAAATAAATCTATATCTGTTGCACAAGCAGATAAATGACAATCTCAAAGCACAAGCAACAAATGCAATTTTTGAAAGTCTATTCTTTTATAAATATGCTGTCTCTCAACCACACAAGAACAATATGCCAGATAATTCCCCTTTTCTGCCTCACCCTTATATAGTCATCACATATGTACCCGTATGTTGATGTCTCATACTAATATATGCTCTATACAATTCAATTTGATATTATAGCAAACAGAAAATATACTTTATATGCTATTTTTGTGAAAATTAACACATCATTTTAAAATTATGGGACACTTGTCATGCTACTTTATTCACTAAGAAAATATAAGTGACTGGGACTGGCATTGTGGCATAGTGAGTTAAGCTGCCCATGATGCTGGCATCCCATATGGGTGCCAGTTCCAGTATCAGCTGCCTTACTTGCAATCGAGCTCCCTGCTAATTTGCCAGAAAAAATATCGGGAAATAGACCAAATGCTTAGGCTCCTGTACCCTTGTGGTAGACCCAGCTTAATCTCCTGGCTCCTGGCTTTGGCCTGGCCTAGCTCTGGCCATTGTGGTCATTTGGGGAGTGAACCAGGAGATGCAAGATCTCTCTCTCTTTCTCCCCCTCTCTCTGTGATTTTGCCTTTCAAATAAAATAAATGCATCTTAAAAAAAACACACAAGTGAAAGCGTTACAAAAAAGTCACATTTAAACAAAATTATTTATATAGTATTCCAAGATGGTCATAATGCCCATGGCTGGGCCAGGCCAAACCCTGGAGCCAGGAGCTTCCTCTGGGTCTCCCATGTGATTGCAGGGATTCAATTACTTGGGCCATCCTCTGTTGCTTTTCCCAGGCCCATTAGAAAAGAGTTGGTTTAGAAGTGGAGCAGCTGGGGCTCGACACAAAATTTAATAGTCTACAGAAAGAGGCAATGCTACAGAGTGGGAAAGGAGTACAAAAATTATACTAACAGGAAGTGATAGGAATGATTTATATGTATTAAAAGAAAAAAGTGCCTGAAAGAAATTTTAACTTTAGGAAATAAAATTAAGTCAACTTTTGATATTTGAGAAGTCTGGAAAGAGAAGAATCTTGCAAAGAAAGTTCACCATTAGGAAAGACTCTACTTATTGGTGGAAAGTACATAGGAGTGAAAAGTTATCAGGCAAGAATGATACTGAAATTCAGAAATAAGACTGATATAAGTAAAATGGCCTGAAGATGTTTTATGGAAGAAAGGCAACATTAAAGCCAGGCACAATGTTTACAAAACGAATTCGACCTCTACAATATATAAACCAAAAGATAAGGGATTAGCAGATTTCACTGTGTTAATATATTTTTAGAAATATGATAAAATTTGTAATGACACATTATTGTTTTACAATAACAAAAATCAGAACATAGCATACATTATAATTTTAACTGATATATAAAAATTGTGTGTATTTATGTGATGTTTTAATACATATATACACTCTGTAGTGTCCAGAGTAACCATTGTCTCAAATATTTACCATTTCTTTATAGTAAAAATATTCAAAAACTTTTCTTCCAACCTTTTTTAAGAAAAATATCCAGGGAGGTTCTGAGATGGCAGAATAGGGAGGGAGCTTATTGATCTAGTCCAGGAGAATATAGTTTAATAAAATTAGAGAGAGTGAAGTCTAAAGGAAGAGTTAGGGAAAAAATGGCAGAGGAAACTCTTCCGTAATTAGAGTGACAAGGTGGACCTATGTTGAGGGCGTGGGCACCCAGGGCTCGGGACTCCAGCAGTCAAGAGCCTCTGCACCAGCACTGGAAAGTGAGGTGAGACGAGACTACAGGAGCCCGAGACACTGGCAGAAAAGCAGCAAGGAGAGCCTGGAAGAAATGAGGCTTGAAGCCTCACTAGGGAAAGTACACAAGCCTAACTAGAGGAGAGAAAAAATAAAAGAGATGGTACGGACTTGATTCTCTCTCCAATCACCTTACAAAGGTGTATAAGCCAATAGAGCAGGCACCATTTTGGACATACGTAACAGCTGTGCCAGCTTGTGTCTGTGCCCAGCAATCAGCTGAGCAGAGAAAGCTGACTTTGGTGAGGAGTGATAACAGGAGGCTAAGACCTAGTGACTGTGTGGAGCTTCTGATATAGGACTGTGGGAAAAAAAATGAGAGTGCATGGGAGAACTCATGGTGTAGCTGAGACTTTGATTAGTCTCTGTAGGAGATGCCACAAGCTCAGGTGGTCCTGGCTACCTGGTGAGAGACAGTGCTGGGGAATCTGAACTTACCCTGAGGACTGCACAGATCCCCAGGCACTGATCCTCAGGCACTGATTGCTATCAAGGAGAAGAGCTCAGCTGAGTTGAATTACTTCCCTTCTGATTAAGAGAGAGAGAGAGAGAGAGAAGATTCACAATGACAAAACTGGGTGTATCACCTTAAGCATGCCCTTAACCCTGAAGAACTAAACAGAGTTCTCTGGCCATACCCACCACAAGCCTCTAGCGATTCACTGAAAGTAAACAGTCCACTTATCTACAGAGTCATAGTATGAGGATAAAAGCTGCCACAGCAGGAAAAGAAAAAGAAGAAACCAACAAGTATCTCCACAAATGCCACACAACAAATGCAACAATCCAAGAAACAAGAATAAGAAAGACAACATGATGCTCTCAAAAGAACATGAGACTTCAATACAAGATTATGAAGACAATGAGATAGAAGAAATGCAAGAAATGGAACTCAAAAAATTGATGATAAGAATACTTAGAAGTAATCAAAAGCAAATGCACAAACTACTGAAATCCATGTGGAACATAAAAAAAATCTCTCTCATGAAAATGAAATCTTAAGGAGAAATCAAAATGAGATGAATAAGTCAATAGACATGAAATTGAGATAGTAAAAACAGAATCAGTGAGGCAGAAGAGAGAATATAGGACTTACAAGAAAGAACACAGGAAAGTATATAGTCAAACCAAAGACAAGAAGAGGAAATTAGAAATCTAAAAAATATTGTTGGAAATCTACATGATACCATTAAAAAAAACCAACATTCAGGTTCTAGGAGTTTCTGAAGGCATGGAGAGGGAGAAAGGATTAGAAGGCCTTTTTAGTGAGATACTAGCAGAAAACTTCCCGAGTTTGGAGGACAGAGACATCCAAGTACAGGAAGCACACAGAACTTCCAATAGACATGATGAGAAAAGATCTTCACCATGATACATTATAAACAAACTCACCACAGTGAAAAATTAAGAAAAGATTCTAAAATGTGGAAGAGAGAAATGCCAGATTACTCTCAGAGGATCTCCAATTAGACTCACGGCTGACTTCTTATCAGAAACCTTACAGGCTAGGAGGGAATGGTAAGATATAGCCCAGGTACTAAGAGAGAAAAACTGCCAGCCCAGAATATTATATCCTGCAAAGCTCTCATTTGTGAATGAAGGTGAAATAGAGACCTTTCATAGCAAACAGAAATTGAAAGAATTTGTCACCACTCGTCCAGCCCTGCAAAAGATGCTTAAAGATGTGTTACACACAGAAACACACTAATCAATACAAAAGAAGATAAAATAAGAAAATCTCTCATTAAAAGATCACAGGAAATTCAAAGTATATATTAGAAATATCTTTGGAGAAATGGCAGGGAAACGTCACTGCTTATCAATAGTCACATTGAGTGTTAATGGCCTCAACTCTCCAGATAAAAGACACAGACAGGCTGAATGGATTAAAAAATAAAACCCATCTATTTGCTGCTTACAAGACACACATCTTTCCAACAGAGGTGCACGCAGACTGAAATTAAAAGGTTGGAAAAAGATATTCCATGCCAATGCAAACCAAATAAGAGCTTAATTAGCATCTTAATATCAGGCAAAATAGACTTTTACACAAAAACTTTTAAAAGAGACAAAGAGGGACACTATATAATGATTAAGGGATCAATTCAACAGGAAGATGTAACTATTATAAACGTATATGCACCTAATTACAGGGCACTGGGTTATTTAAAAGATATGTTAAGGGACTTAAAGGCACACTTAGACTCTAATACAATAGTATTGGGGACTTCAATAGAGTATTCAACACAGTATTATCATTGGCAAGGTCTAATTTGCTGTTTAATTTCAAGAATATGAAGTATTATGTAAGCTGCAGAAAAAAATTTCCCGAAATGAATCAAATTATTCCAAAAATGTATAAATTATCTGTTGAAATAAGTAGGAATAGATGAGCTGATATCTATTTCCAGTGTAATTTGAAGCTCTCCAAATGAGCTTCCATGTAAAGTACAATGCTGCTAAAGACCAAGTAATGAAACAGTGTTAATTTGATGGTTGTAAAGTAAAAGTTGTCATTACTTTGAATAGTAGTCATTAGAGTAAAATGTACTTTACGAGCTTAAACAAAGCAAAATGATCTGAATGCAAAAATTTATAATTGCTTTATTGTACTTAAATATATATTTATTACCAACATTGGAAATTTTTTTGCTTTTTATTTACTTTTAAAATTTATTAATTAATTTATATGAAAGGCAGAGAAGCAGAGAGGGGAAGAGAAAGAGACAGAGGCAGAGACAGAAGGAGATCTCCTATCTATCATTTCACTCATCAAAGTCTAATGCCAAGTCCAGGAGCTGGGAGCTCAAATCCAGTTTGCCTTGTGGGTGGCAGGGATCCACTTACTTGAGCCATTACATTGTGCTCTCATAGTGTGCATTAGTAGGGCTCTTAGATCCAGAGCAAAGCTGGCACTCAAACCCAAGCCCTCTAATTGATTTTGTGTTTTGTTATAGCAAGATTTCACTCTGATGGTTATAAATTTATAGAGAAATCAAAAATAGCAAAGTTTATATTTAAATGTAATTCAAAAACTGAAATCAAAGTGTTTCATCTCCTAGGCAAAAACATAAAAATCCTCCCTTTTCTTCTCCTATAATTTATGATACAAAGTGAGCATATTTTCTATCCATCAGGAATCATAACCCTGCATTCTAAGTTTTCATCATCTTCCAATATTTTTACTTTTGTTTTTTCATTATTATGAAATAACTCTGAAGGTTTTCTTATTTATATTTTTAAGTTATATATAGGGAACACATTTCTTTTATTTTAAATATTTTATTTATTTATTAGAGTGAGAAAAAAAAAAAAAGCTGTTATTCACTGGTTTACCCTCAAATGACCAAAATTGCGAAGTGTGGCCTGAAGCTCAGACAGAGAACTCAACCTAGGCATCTCATGTGGGTGATGGGAACCCAGTTAATTAAGCCATCATTGGTGTCTCCCTAATTTCCAAAGTCCAGAAGCTGGAATTTTTATGAGCCAAAACTGGGCATCCAACCCAACTAATCTGTTGTGGGCTGTAGACATCTTAACTATTAATTTCAATGCCTGCCCCTAAAGTTTTGTTTTTTATTTTTTTCCGTGAAAAAGATTTTTGCCTTTGTCACCTCCTCTGTGAGTATCTTTATCCATCTTTCCTTGCAAACATCTCCCTAATTATGTCTCAGAATATGCTCCACTAACATCTACTGGTTGCATATCTCGGATCATCAGCATTCCCATAGTACTGCTCTTTCTTCTCTATGTCCATTTACATTCAATTCAAATGTTGAGTTTCTAATCACTGTCATTTTTCATTTCTTTATTTCTCTTGCAACTTTGTCAGTTACCTCAGTCTCAAACCCATTTTTGCAGCTGTCATATGAGTTTATCACTGAGAGACAATGAGTTGGTATAATTTTAGACTTTGTTGTATATGTAGTAAATGAGCAATGGATGCAATAGTCAGTCACTGAAAGACTTTGAAGGAAGTGATGTGATTTGTCACTGATCACAATGTACATCTGTTGCTCAATAATAATCCTTGGGCTGAAAAGCTAGCTATGAAGCTAACACTTTATGGAGCTACTCATACTTAACACAGTGTGATAACTAGAAATTGTACTTGTACTGTTATTGGATTGCTGATGCTGTTTTACTAAAACATGGTAACTGAAATTTGTGCATATAGGAAACATACAAAGCAAGGATCAATAACCGTGGCAATCAGTAAATGTGACAATAATTTAGGTCACAGGCATGGGAAATGTCAGATCTGCAGGCCATATACAGCCTGGGAAACCATTTGATCTGGCCTTTCTATGGCAGCCATTGATAAGACTTGAAATTCAAATTCAGTAGCATTGAATTTATAGTTAACTTTAAGTTTTAATGTTGCACGGCCCCAATTTATGTTATAAGTATCCAAATGGCCTTGACAGAATAAAGGCTCCCCATCACTGGAGGATATAGGTCCTACTTTTTAGAGAAGAATGTTTGTCCCTGACATTATTTAGAAGCCCCAATACAGACACTTTGAGCACTTTATTGTTTTTAAACTCTTCTCTCTTCCTTTCTATTGGTAAGCCAAGTAGGTAGATAAGTTCATGACCAGAAGTCCTTTAGAAACTAGAGCATTCAGTACCATCACAACCTGAAGATGACTTTAAAACAGAAAGAAATGGCTGGATGATTAAATTTAGAATTAATGTTGTTATTGTTATTGAAGATTCTTCTACACCAGCCATGGAAAGAGGCATCAGAGAAGGACTGTAGTGGGAATAATGGCAGATGCAATGTTAACTTTGTTTTTTGTTACAGCTAACTGTACAGTGTTACAGTTTTGTTACAGTGTTAACTTTGTTTTTTCATACAGCTAAATATCTCACAGAAAATTCTGGGTGACATTCTCAGTTCTTTCCTATCTTCACATTTATTGAAAGTATTCTAAAACAAATTAATGTCTTAATAAAGTATGTTGTTGTTAATTACTAAAGCCTATTAAGAATTGTGAAACTGTTTTCTCCAGCTAGATTAAACTCTAAGGTTAGTATCTTATTTAATGGGACATTCATTTAATTCTTAAAGGGTTTTATTGAGTCAGTAATTTGTACATTGATATTTTGATTTTGCCGAGGTGACATTTAAATGTAATTTCTTTAATATGTATTTTGTAAGTGTTTACCCTTACTCTGAGTCCGGGTGAGAGGACTCAGTAAAACCTCATTTCCAAATGTCCTTTCTCTTCTCTCCCCAGTCAATGTTTTCCTTATACACTGGCTCCCCCTGCAAGTCCAATATGTAACCTTTTCCTTGCACATAAGCTGTCTGCTATCTCCTTACTCTTCAAATCACTGAAGTACAGTCCATTCTTTCCCTGGATGAATGCCTATGTGTTTTAAGTTCTCTTTCTTAAATCTCAAACAATAAACACATTTAAATATTCACTGTCTCTGTCCTATAATAGATCTGCTCCATAGTTTGGAAGAAATCATCCAGATGGTTGTAGGGACACCACACAAAATCATTGAAACAAACCTCATTTGGTGATAAAACAATACTCAGGAATCTTTTATTATTGTCTCACTCAAGCATTAAAATATGTTCCCTTTCTGCAAAGCCCCAGAAATCCCAATGGTTTGCAGCCTGATTATTTGCTTTTTACTTCATTGAGAAAATATGCCATGAGACACTTACTAACCCAACATCCTGATATCAAATCTGAAAAAAAAGTATCTGCACCATAAACACATACAGTCCAAATATAGATGCACATGTACACATACATATGCTTTAAATATTCTGTTTCTTTTTTTCTCAGGTTATAAGGAAAATTTTATAATACCCTGAAAAACAACTAACTATGTAGTTCATTTCAGTATCTGTTTGTTTCTCAAGGAAATGTCATTATCAATTATCTTCTCATTCAATTATACCTTCAACTCCTTCCTTTCATATCAGTCATTAAATAAAGACAAGTTTATTTCACATTTCATATTTCATGCATCCCTTCATTACTGCCTTATCTTTTTCTCTCTTCCTCACATCCTAAAGTCATATATGAGTTGGCTACAATTACTTCCTATGATCTCTCACCTCCCTGTTACTCCTCACAATATTGTCATATAAGATATGCCTTTTCCATTTTGCCAATGTAGAAAAAAGGTCTACATAGTACCCAATCCTTCTTAGCTACTCTCAAAACCAATACTATGGTTGAAGACATTGAAAGCTATCTCTCAAAATATACCATTATATAAAGATATTTTATCATCTCAAGATACCATATACATTTCTTGAGCAATCATATTTTTCAAGAAACTAAGCAAAGTCAGTAAGTTAAATTTAAAGAATATCACATCTAGCTACATAATAATCAAATTCTTGAGAATACAAACAATTTTTAAAATACTTAAAGTATCAACCATGAAAAGATAAGACTCTATGGGGCCAGCGCTGTGGCATAGCGGGTAAATCCGCTGCCAGCAGTGGCAGCACCCCATGTGGGCAGTGGTTCAAGATTTGGCTGCTCCACTTCCAATCCAGCTCTCTACTAAGGCCTGAAAAAACAGTAGAAGATGGCCCACATCCTTTGGCACCTGCACCCTCTTTGGAGACCCAAAAGAAACTCCTGGCTCCTGGCTTCCGATAGGCCCAAGTCCTACTCTTGCAGCCCTCTGGGGAGTGAACCAGTGGATGGAAGAATTTCTCTCTCTCTCTCTCTGCTTCTCTGTAGTTCTGCCTTTTAAATGAAAATAAATAAATAGGTATTTAAAAAAAAATAAGACTATGAACTTCTATGACTAGAGCTGATTTTTTTCACTTTTCAATAGAAGACTAAATCCTGAAATCAATAAAATAACAATTTTTTAAGGATTTATTTATTTATTTGGAAGGCAGAGTTACAGAAAGGCAAAGGTAGAAGTATAGGCAAAGGCAGAGAGAGAGAAAGAGAGAGAGAGAGTGTTTCCATCCTCTGGTTCATTCCCCAAATGGTTGCAACAACTGGAATTGGTCCAATCTGAAGCCAGGAGCCAGGAGCTTCTTCAAGGTCTCCCACAGAGGTGCAACTGCCCAAGGACTATAGCCATCTACTACTGCTTTCCCAAGCCATAGCAGAGAGCTGGATCGGAAGAGGAGCAGCCAGGTCTTGATCATAAGTGTTCGGACCACACATTCACACACAAGTTAATTATCTGAAGAGGACAGACTAATCAGTTTGATTGTGTAATCATTTCACAAGGTACACATATAACAGCTCATCATATTTAATACTTTCAATATGTACAAATCTGTTTCTCAATCATACCTAAATGAATCTCAAAAGAGTCTATTTTTAATTAAGCTTAACATACAATTTGCTTCACACCTAAGTATAAGATGTATAAACACACAAAACCAAATTTTATCTTAAAATTAAAGTACTGGCTTTTTGATGAAATAAATTTTAACAGGATGAAGGAAATAAAGCAGCAACAAATAAAAATATAGAATGTATTCATAGAAAATGACTATTCAAGAATTAAGATATAATAGGTAAATATTTATTCAACAAAATCATAAGAGAATTTATCACCACTTTTGTACTAAAAGAATTCTTAAAGTGAAATTTTCACAAAGGAGTAAAACAGGCTTAGATAGAAACATAGAAATTAAAGAAAGAAAGAAAAACTCCCCCAACAAATCTAAAAATAAGTAATCTTACTATTTACCAGAGTTTAAAATTTATAAAAATAATCATCATGAAAAAATACTGAAAAAGGAAGAACATTTATTAAAATTAGACATCTTTTTTACAATGTATTAAGATAAAAATTCATTTTGTAAATACTGAAAACATCATAAAATTGTGAATGACTAAAAATCTTTACAAAAGTGGAAAAATATTATATCACACAGAAATGCAAAAACAAAATATGGATCATACATAATTCAAAGATTGGATGGTATTTTATATTCAGATATATTAGTAATTTTATTTAGGCTAATGAATAATATATTCCAAGTATAAATATAATATTTTTCCTCTTTAAGTGATAACAGAATTGGCATTATTAGAAAATAAACTGTACAAATAAAAAATTATTATATGCTGTTGGAAGCAATAGTAATCATGGGAAGGTAATAGTAGAGAAATGGGAACAAAGAGGGAGTCTAGGTTATAGGACTTCCTGTTGCTGTGTTTAGATATGATAACTTCCTTAAACTGCACACTAAGAAATGTGTATATTTAATTGACAGTTTCACAAATGATTAAAGATATTATTTACCAAATATTTGTTTATCAATTGAAATACAGGTTATATTAAACACATTATTTTATTAATTAATATTGAGGAAGTTGTTCAAAAATGGCACATGTATATATATATATATATATTTAGACCAATCAAAATAAATATTTTATACAATTAGGTATTGCATAATATGGTGGTCCCATGAGAATTTACTGGAGCTGATATATCATCACAGACACCACAATGTCCTAACACAATACTTAGTCCACATGTTTGTGGTGGTGTCCTTATAAAGTTTTAAAAAAACTCAGTAGTTTTATTAAGCAAGAAATTAAAAAAAGAATATAGAGCTCAATGTTATAGTAGCAATTATAAATTCTAAAACACATTTTCTGATAAAATTGCATGCCTGAAGTTTTATAAAACATTCATTATCCTGTTATTAAACAACACAAATCTTAATAAATTAATTCAAAATGAGATAGAAAATCATAGAATTAAAATAATTTTGGTGCTATATTATTCTTTGTGGCTAGACTTTAGATAAGGTGTTAATTTTCCTTGTGATTTCTTGTCATGATAGAATAAATCCAATTCTATTTAACCAAAAAAAGTATAGCATGCTAGATTTTTTTCTTTAATGTTCCAGGTTCCAAACATAGAGAAAAGGAAATGAAAAAAGCTAGTTGCCTGGTATGATTGACAAATGCTGCTTATATGCATTGAAATATTGACTTGTACCCTGATAAAATGTATAGGTATTACATGTTAATCAAAAACTTTAAAAAATTTAAGAAACAAGTCTACAATATATAATTACTTAAGAACAGTGCATATAACTATGTTACTCATTTTTATGTTTGCTGTTTTATACATCTATTATTAACTTAGAGTGTACTGCTAAATAAAGAGAATTTACTGTAAAACAGTATGCCATGATAAACTGGCAACAGCTACATAAATACCAAGCATGGCTTACTGCATTATTGATGAAATCAAGAGGTCACATGAAGTATTTGACATATATCATGTGGGTTTATGTAATCACATTCTGATGTTCATTTTGAAATGGAGTTGACAAATGACACACTGTTCAGAATGTATTCCTATTGTTGAGCTCCCATCACTGTACTTGTACTTTTGGAAGGCCGGTAAACAGAGATTTCTGTGGTATCATGGTAGTTTCTCCATACCCACTCATTCTTCCTGGGTGCTGCTTACCAGAATCTCTTACCAGCCCCCCGAAATTACCTCACGACATCACACCTTGCAACTCTGTGTAGTTGATTTTTTTTTCTTCTATGATTGTAATAAACTTTTTCAAATATTTTGATTAGTTGACTTACTCTGTAGGTACCACATCTAGGGTAGTCTCACATGTTTAATACTTCAAACAAGCAAACTCTAGCTATTTTAAGTTATTATTAATATTTTTGTTTTATCCCTATATTCATGTGTGTTTCAGGGAGAAAGAATTTGGTATCTTAGTCTCTATTCTATAATCTTGTCAAAGAACCAAACAGCACACAGGTCATTCACAGTAATATTTATTGGAAAAATAGTGTCCCATGCTTTTAATATTATTTATATTTATTGTATTAGATATCATAATTTCTCATTTCAATTTCCATGAAGTTGATTTGACTTTTTCTGATATTAAATTCCATTTACTATTTTACTACTATTAGTATTATAAATGATCGTAAGCAATGTATTGCTTGTACCTAAAATTTTCTGAGATACATTAAGCATACTAAGCTATGTTTTATTCAAAGACAAATTAAATTTAACAACATTTAAACTACTCTCTTTGTTCTTTGTGTAAAATGTAGTAGTGATTCAAATAATGACAAAATTTTCCACCTTGTCTAATTGCTTTATTTATCAAGTTTTTAGAGTATTTCTTTGATTTTTTATTAGTCAAAGAATGTACCATAAACACTTGAGTTCCTACCACAACACATCATATGAAAATTTTAAAAATTTCTTTAGGCTACATTTTAAACTAACAAAAGAATGAGGTGTTATACTGCAATGTTTTATATATAATAAAAATTAATACACGGAAGCATACTTTACGCGAATGATTACACATCAAAGTCTTAAAAGTGGAGGTATCCAAGAAGGCTAAATAGGCAGAAGACATGCTGATTTTGACCAGGGGAAGACAGCAGAACAAAAGTGAAGGAACTGTATTCCCAGTGAAGAATTAGAGAGATGTTTGGAGTGGACATTCAACAGAAAGAAGAGGGACATCATGGTGCAACGTGGAAAGAGTGGATGTAAGCAGCAAGAAGACTGGGGAAGTCTGTGCTACTGGTGATAATGCTTGAGGGAGAACCTTGCAGATCACACTGACTTTGAGTCTTGCCTGGAGCCCTAGCCAGGGGTGGGGGTTGGGGGTTGTGGTGTCTGGGTACCCACCTAATCCAGCAAAGGAAAAGCACAATTGTTTCTCTCCATCACCCTACAAAGATTTCTGGTAACCGGTGGGGATCAGGAAGAAACCATATTTCCCACTGACTTTGAGTCTGGCAGGGAGGGCTGACAGGGGACTGGAAACCCACTTAGGATTGTGATGTTCTCCCATCATCAAAACCTATCATAGGCTCCAAGGTTCAAATCGCCAAGGAGGAGCACCCATAGGCAGCTAGCTGGCCCAAGGAATGTCTCTGCTCTCTCTATGAACAGAGCAGGAGAGCAGGGCTGAGAGGGGATCCTTTGTACCCCATGACTGTGTGGGCATTGCACTTGTGACTGTGATAATTCTGTAACTGCATGATAGTGCTGGGGGTGTAGTTGGATCTCTGTGCACTCACTGTGTCATGTGCCAGAAACTCAGAGCTCCCCAGCTGCCTATGGTGGATCATTTGCAGAGGATTCTGTGCTCATACTAAGGACTGCAAAAGACTCCTATTTTATACTTTATACAAAAAAAAAAAAAAATCAACTCAAAATGGATCCAGGATCCAAATCTATGACCCAATATCATCAAATTAGTAGAGGAGAACATTGGGGAAACTGAAAAACCATATCATAATCAAAGACTCCTTGGAAAATACTCCAGAAGCACAGGTAAGCAAAGCCAAAATTGACAAATGCAGTTACACTAAGCTGAGAATCCTTGACACTGCAAAGGAAACACTCAACAAAGTGAAGTGGCAACCAACAGAATGGGAGAAAATATTTGCTAACTATGCAGTTGATAAAGGATTCATATCCAGGATCAATTATGGGATATATTATAAAGAGTCCTTAGGAGAAATTTTATACCACCAAATGCATATGTTAGAAAAAAGACCTAAAATTAAAAGCAACTCATTGCATCCTAGTAAAAGAGAAAATCAAATCCAAAATAAAGTGAAAATATATAATAAAAGTCAAAGCAGCAATCAATGATATTTAAAATAGACAAAAAGTGAAATTTGTCATTTTGAGAACTGATTATTGTTTATAGCCACTGTCTCTAATGTTGAGGAAGAGTGTTCTTACTATTTGTTGAATTCTTTACTTAGTTCAGGGTTAAGCTTATGGTTATAAAATAAACTCAAAGAATGTGATTATAAAAATTAAAAGAAAGAATAAGAAATGAAGGAGGAGGGAGGGTGAAAGTATGGGCAGAAGGTTGGTAAGGTGGGAAGTATCACTTTGCTCATAAATTTTTATATATAAAATATATGAAAATTATTCACCTAATATAAATTTAAAAAGTAAATAAATGTTAAAAAAAGCCAAAGTTGGTTGTTTTAAAAACAATTTTCTTATTTTAATCTTAACTCCCTGCCCTTCATTTTCTATCCAGCAAAGAGGTGAAAAATAAAACAATGATTCAACAAAATGATATTCTGCAACTTCCTTTGCTAACCCTCAAACTATACCACAGATACTCTAATACTCTTGCACCATATCCTTGTTTTCTCTCCTCACCTACAGTTAATCCCCCCAGATCAAATAGAGAGGGCAATGAAGTGAATAATCCATATTTGAACACTATTAATTTGCTATCACCAATATAAGGAACAATGGACAAAGATTCATTCATTCACCTTCAACTAGGATTTCACAACATTTAAATATTTATGCAAAATAAATATGCAAAAATTAAATGTTTCAGATCCAAATTAGAATTTCTTCTGGCCGGCGCCGTGGCTCAACAGGCTAATCCTCCACCTTGCGGCGCCAGCACACCAGGTTCTAGTCCTGGTCGGGGTGCCGGATTCTGTCCTGGTTGCCCCCCTTCCAGGCCAGCTCTCTGCTATGGCCCGGGAAGGCAGTGGAGGATGGCCCAAGTCCTTGGGCCCTGCACCCCATGGGAGACCAGGAGAAGCACCTGGCTCCTGCCATCAGATCAGCGCGGTGTGCTGGCCGCAGCGCGGTGGTCACAGCAGCCATTGGAGGGTGAACCAACGGCAAAGAAAGACCTTTCTCTCTGTCTCTCTCTCTCTCACTGTCCACTCTGCCTGTCAAAATAATAATAATAATAATAAAAGAATTTCTTCTTTACTTGAAAATGAACTAAAACTGCATGTTCACATCATATAAATTGCTTATATTTCATCTTAGTTTATGAATATTATCCTGCATTAGGGAGTTTAATCTTTACATGTGTAGTATTATTTTAAATAAAAATAGTAATACCTTAAATAACATTTCAAGTCACTAATGCTAATCTCATAATTATAATAATGGTATTAAAATTTAAATATGCTTAACATTTTAGTAATTTAATGTATTACAGAGATAATATTTTTCAAAGATTTAAACTGATAAATCCAGCATTGATTTTTTCTAAAAGTCTCAGAATAATTACCAAATATTTTGTAATATACAAAACAGATCTTCCCATTTTAAGATCATGTGCAATGCAAAGAGCAGCTAAAGCTAGAAGATTGGAAATAATCTAGATGTATATAGTTTATGGTATACACCATCATAATCCTTAAGGCTTCATTATATGCTATTAATTACTGGAATTCTAAAATATATATATATATAATATACAGATTACTACTATGTGTAAAACTATTTATTCTAGATTTTAAACATAAGCTTTTGGCAATCATTTGTGACTAATTACATTATAGAACAGACATTTGCATTCACTCCCTTAGAGCAGATGACAGGAAAGCGACTAAAGAGGGGTTATAATATGGAAATTTATGCAAATACCCTGAATATGTGAAGAGAACACAATTAATTTTGGTGATGAAAAGACAGGTAAAATTTACAATTCTCAGTGATTTGTGCACTGGGAATTGTACATTTTCCTGATTACATTAATGGAGGAGTACATGAGGTGGCAATTGTGCAGATGTTACTATGAATACTGCATAGATATGCACAGCTGTCAGCAGCAGGTATCCCTCTATTGTATTTAATTTCTACATCAGATATCTATGACAGCTTCTGTAATGAAATGCTACTGTAAAGTGGACACAGAAAAAAATCAACTGCTGCCCTAGAAAACTTAAATATATTCCAAAATATCTAATAGAAATCCGTAAAAATGATTCTATACCAGTGATATGGATTATCAACAAAGAATTTTCCAAATTATAAAAGCAGTAGATTTACTCTCATTTTTTTTGTAACTTTGTATACTAAAGCAGGTGGTTACATCATATTGATAGGTGAGGTTTCATTATATTGGTAACAAACTTAGTAACATACTAACCTGAAACTCTATAGCAAAAGAGAATTTTGTGGGATGCTCCAAAAAACAGTGAACATCCTCTTCTTTCAAGAGATTGAAATAATTCAGGGCATTATATTTCCATTGCCTGTGTTTTTATTTTTATCTGTTATCTCTTTTAGAATGCCAATCAGATAAAAGTCATTTTTAGTATTCTGATTCAAATAATTTCTGATCTTCAGATTGATATAATTCCAGAGTGACTATATAAGTACATATTTTCAATGGTTACAACAAAATAGAAATGTTAGGGTTTTGTTGTCAAGAAAAAATCTTAAATAACAGAAAGAAAAACTAGTAACACATCAAGAAGTTTCTGCTTTCATTACAAAATTCTAATATTTGAACTGTCTCTCACTAGATCTTAAAAATAACATAAAACTTCTATAACTATGTAATGTGAAGGACCGTCTAAATATTTTTGTGAAAAATATAGCATATTTTTTCACTCAACAATGATGTGTTTTAAAATATCTACTTTGAGGTCTTTTAAAATGTTTCTACAATGTTAGTAACAAATAGCTCTTAAATTATACTCTTAAATTTCTATGCACTAATAGATACAGGGAAACAGAAATATCTATCACATTATTATTATTATTTTAGTCAGGCTACTTAAGTGCTAGGAGCAGATGATTAGATCAAATGTCAGACATGCAATCGATAAATACATGCTGCAAGAAAAATGAATCTGTATTTGACTTCATTCCAGGAGAATACTGACAAATCAAATACACACTCATGCTATAATTTCTTTAGGAAGTATTACTAACACTTTCAATCATTTTTACTTTATTATATGTATATTGATTTAGCTTACATTATTTTACATGAAAGTCAAAACAGGATAACTGATATTTCCTCTTCTTCGACAACACTTTATGCATGGAGGTTCTTTCTTCTATTTGTTCTTATAATATCTACTAGTTTATTATGAATTGTAGTCCCCCCACTATGCTGTGTATCACTAGGAATTTATTCCTTCTATCAAACTCTGATTTGTTTCATGTGATCTGAACTCCCTCTATTCTCCCCTACCCCTTCCAGCCGATAGTAATCAACATTCTGTACTCATATTGACATATTTTTAGCTTTCACATATAAGAAAAATATCTGACACTAAATTTGCTTTGTTTGACTTATTTAACTTAGCGTTATGTTCTCCAGGTCTATTCATTCACTGCAGATGACATGATTTCATACCTTTTTGTGGCTATAGAATATTTCATTGTGTACATATACTGTATTTTGTTTGTCCATTCAGGTGATTCCATGCTATTGTGAAAAATGCTTCAATAATCATGGAGGACCAGATATCTCCATTATAATAATTTCAGGTCTTTTAGCTATGTATCTGGTAGTGAGGTTGCTGGGTAATATGCCTGTTCTATTTCTAGTTTTTTAAGGAACTATCTTCCAGTGGCTATATTAATTTACATTGTCACCAAGACTGTATAATAGTTCCTCATTTTTCACATCCCCTAAAGCACTGGTTAATTTCTTTTTCATAATGGCCATTCTAAAATGCAGGAGGTGATAACTTAATGTGGTTTTTGTAACCTTAATGGAATTTTTTTTTTCCTGATGGTTAATGACATTAAGACTTCCTCTTCTATTGTTTTCTACCAGTTATTTTATTCTTCAAGATCATTTTAAATACACAACACCCTTGGCAACAGTCAACTCTTCTTAAGCACCCACTTTGTGTACTGCTGTTTATCACCATAAAACTGTAACCATCATACAAGCAAGAATTTTATATACCGCCTTCACTTTCTCCAATTTGTTCAGTCTTATGAGACATAGTTAACCAAGGGATGTTTCAGTCACAAATGCTGCTGGCAATTAAAAAAATTTTTTTAAATTGATTTGTCAAATTACTGTGTGTAATCAGAGTGATCCTCCCTTTGTTATTCTTTATTCTTCCAGAATTAAAACTCTGAATCCTACTAGGACAATATTTACTTGTGAAGAAATCAAAAATACATTTCTACAACTAAGTAGTTCTAT
Organism: Lepus europaeus; assembly: GCF_033115175.1. Lineage (NCBI taxonomy): Eukaryota > Metazoa > Chordata > Mammalia > Lagomorpha > Leporidae > Lepus > Lepus europaeus. The sequence continues at coordinate 128,927,348 of NC_084827.1, forward strand.
AAAGATATAATAAAATAAAATGTGCAGTCCCAGGGTAGTAGTATAGCAGGTAAAGCCACCACCTTGGTGCCACTTCATTTCCTGCTTCCCACACTTCCAATCCAGTTCTCTGCTAATAACCTGGAAAAAGCAGCTGAAAATGGCCCAAGTGTTTGGGTCCCTGCCAATGATGTGTGAGGCCTACATAAAGCTCCTAGCTCCAGACTTCAGCTGCTCCAATCCTTCCCATTGAGTCCATCTAGGGAGTGAAACAGCAAATAGATCTCTCTGTGTGTCTCTCCCTCTCTCTCTGTAACTCTGAATTTCAACTAAACAATTTTTTTTTTTTTTTGACAGGCAGAGTGGATAGTGAGAGAGCGAGACAGAGAGAAAGGTCTTCCTTTTTGCTGTTGGTTCACCCTCCAATGGCCGCTGCGGCCGGCGCATCTAGCCGATCCGAAGCCAGGAGCCAGGTGCTTCTCCTGGTCTCCCATGCAGGTGCAGGGCCCAAGCACTTGGGCCATTCTCCACTTCACTCCTGGGCCATAGCAGAGAGCTGGCCTGGAAGAGGGGCAACCGGGATAGAATCCGGCGCCCTGACCGGGACTAGAACCCGGTGTGCCGGCGCCGCAAGGTGGAGGATTAACCTGTTAAGCCACGACGCCAGCCTTCAACTAAATAAATTGTTTTTTAAAGAGTAGGCAAAAAATAATAAAATAATATAAAATGCCTACAAATTTTGGATAAAATTATGTTTCTCCAAGTTCACAAATAATAGATTGAAACATCATAATGTATCCCATAAATATAGATAATTATTATTTATCAATTATAAACTAACACATTTTAAAATAAAATGAAATAGTTTATAGTATAGTGTTGATGGAGGCTTATCATGATTAAACATTAAGAAAAAACTATATGAGAGCTAGAAACTAAACTGGTTGAAAATATATAGATGTTGGTCTACCATTTACTTCATATTCAAATTTGGATTGGGAAACACCAATGATAAGTTTTTCCTCTGGCAGTTATTTGATCTTAAAGTTATTTACATGATACTTGATTATCTTAGGAAATATTTGAAATTCAAATAGCAAAAATATGAAATTTAATATCATCTGATTCTATACACTTTTGGGTTTTGTATATATATATATATATATATATTATATATATGAATACATCCAAAAACAATAGTTTAAAATGCCAAATATTTATGTAAAAAAATTTTAATGTTTAACAAAGATAGGTAATTAAATTGTTTCTACATCTTATCCATGAGTGATTTTGTAACCTTGATGTAACTGGTTTTCCTTAGATTATACCTACACACATTTTCCACACAAGTGACTGGACTTCAAAGATTTGATGTCAATTCACTATATATATGACTTTGAAATGAAGACTACAGATGATTCTTGTCAAAAGAATTAGTACAAAGGATTACATTCTAACGGCTGGTAAGTAGACAGAATACAAAACTCATGAAAATATCAAATTGGTTTCTTTAAACATGAGAATTACAAGAAGCAGGAATCATAAGTGTGTGTGAAGTGTGAAGTTATACACATATCTGAGAAATAAAACCACATGAAAAATTTGAAAGAAGTATGGCAGGTGACTAGTTCACTTTTTAAATATTGATTTTGAGAAACCCGTGGAACTGTCAATGCTGAGGTCTAGCTTGAGCCTGGGAGATGCACACCATTGGTGATACCAATTTTTGTGGTGAGAAGATCACAAGTGGCACTTCAAAAAAGAGTTTGGATTAAGCTAATTTAAAAGTTTATTAATAATGAAGATTAGCACAAAGCCAAAGGGATAAGATGAAAACCATTTTTTTTTTTATAACTTGGAGAAGACAACTATAAGAAATGAAAGCTGGTGAGAAGAGCAGAATACAGAGGAGAAAGCTCAGGACAGGAGTGATCAATAATAATACATACCTAAGAAATGTAACATGACAAGTGAAGTGGAAACCTGTATTCAACTGATGTTTTGTCATAGATGACTGTTCAGAGTAGTTTTGGGGATAAAGTGAACACATAAATAGGCAAGAGGTCAGGGACAAATATGAGGGAGATGACCAAATTTATCGGTGGGTACAGATTCACTTCCATGCAGTTAGCTGTTAGAAATGGCAAGGATTAGGCTAGCATTCTAGTGCAGCAGGTTAAGTTACGGTCTGCAACGTGGGCATCCAATATGAGGGCTGGTTCAAGTTCTGCTCCACTTGTGATCCATCTCTCTGCTAATGTGCCTGGGAAAGCAGCGGGAGATGGCCCAAGTACTTGGGTTCCGCCACCTACATGGGAGACCCAGATGGCATTCCAGGTTCCTGGCTTCTGCCTGGCCAAAAAATCTGGCAGTTGTGGCCATTTAGTGAGTGAACCAGCAGATGGAATATATGTTTTTCTGTCTACCTGTACTCTCTCCTCCCTGACCTCTGCCCCATAACTCTGCCTTCAAATAAATAAATAAATTAATTAATTAATCTTAAAAAAAAAAGAAATCGCACATATGGAGACTGGTAAAACAATGTAAGGGGCTAAATTGCTGCTTGGGATTCCCGCATCCCATATCAGACAGCTAGTTTGAGTGTCAGGTATTTTGCTTCAACCCAGTTCCCTGCTAATGTGCCTGGGAATAAACAGATGATGTCTAAATGCTTGAGTCCCTTCCACCCACAAGGGAGATCTGGATGGATTTCCTGGCTCCTAACTTTGGCCTGGTGCAGTCCTAACTATTGTGACCATTTGGGGAAGGAATTGGCAGTTGGAAGATTTCTCTTTCTCTCCCTCTTCCTCTCCCTCTTTCTTTGTTATTCTGCTTTTTATATAAAAATAAATGAATGAACGAATAAATAAATAAATAACTCGAGGTTAAGTGGGTTTTTTTTTTTAAGATTTTACTTATTTGTTTTTATTTAAAAATCAAAATTACACAGAAGATAAAGGAAGAGACACAGAGAGATCTTCTACCCACTGGTTCACTCCCCAGATGTCTGCAAAAGCCAGGACTGGGTCAGGCTGATGCCAGATGACAGGAGCTTCTGGGATTCCCCCATGTGGCAGGACCCAAACACTTGGGCCATCTTTCACTGCTATTCCTCAGGCTTTTATCAGGGAAATGGATAGGAAATGGAGCTTCAGGGACATGAACCAGGGCCCATATGTGACGCCAGCATTGCAGGTTTCAACTTAACCCACTATGCTACAATGCCGGCCCCAGGGGGGATAACTGTTTTAATAAAAAAAGAAGATGCCAAAATACAAGAGCTTTTTAAAAGAAATTCTGTAAATTAAAGAAAACTACGGATAAGTAATAGCATTTAGTCAAAGTAGGGACAATTTATCACTATCTTAGGAATTGTGAAAAAATGGAATTTGGGGGAATGTAAGAGAGATAGACATTTTTCCCTTTATAGTCTCATGATTTTAAGTAAGTAGAATGTCAGACTATCACATAAGAAGAAATACAGAGGATGTTAAGAGATGGATTGTATCCTTCTGTGTTCATGTGTTGCAGCTGTCATCCTCAGCAACTTAGAATGTCACTTTATTTGTAGAAAATATCTTTTTACTAAGGAAACCAAGTTAAAAAGTGAGGTCATTAAAATAGTCTCAAATCTAGTATGACTAGTATCATTCAAAAAAAATAAATAAAGGTGAAATTTGGACACAGATACAACACAGGACAATAATGTGAAGAGATACAGAGAGAAGAAAACCATCTATAAGCCAAGGAGATAGGACTGGAATAGCTTCTTTCTTCATAGCTTTCAGAAGTTACCACCCCAGCCTACCCTAGAGAAGCTCGAGACAATAATTTAATTTTCTAGTGTTTAAGTAACTTGTTTTATAGTATTGTGTTGTGGTACACAATAACTTTAAAAGTTCTAAATTATTTTTGTAGAATTATTTACAAAGCTTGTTCTTCACCTCTCACCACCCCTTCAGAAGCTAAACTTTATAGGTAGGTAATGAATAATTTTTGAAAGTTTGTATTTTATGTATGTAGTTGAATGCAAACAATATGTTTTCACTTGAATTTATGTGTCCGCAGCAGAGATTAATGTACAATACTTTGAGCTATGAAAAAAAGAGTCTGTGCAAATAGTCCCGTGCAAATAGTACCATTCAATATCTAAACAACAGCAAATAACTAAATAAATGAAATTATTTCCTTACAAGTTAACTAGATATAAGGATACATGCCTACATATAAAAACAATGTAAAAATGATACATTTACCACAACTGTACAGAAATACAAAATTGTAGCAGATAGTACTTATTTTGAGTTTGAGGTTTTTAGTTAAAAATACAAATTGAGAGAAATAAAAGTTGGTATTATTAATAGAAATATTAAATTCTCTGTAAGGTCTGTGAAGGACCCTTATGGGGGAGAGGGACAAGAAACTAGGCCTGGGCAGATATCAGGGGCTTCTTAAGAGGTTAGATGTTCCCCAGAGTCCAGCGGGCAGGAAGTTCTCTGGGAAGGAAAAGTCAATCCCCTTCAGAGAACCTCTAGGCATGCCCAGAGCAGAGCTGCCACTCTCCTCAGCACTCTCCTCAGCACTCTCCTCAGCACTCTCCTCAGCACTCTCCTCAGCACTCCCCTCAGCACTCTCCTCAGCACTCTCCCTCAGCACTCTCCTCAGCACTCTCCTCAGCACTCTCCCTCAGCACTCTCCGATATGCTAATTGTCCCTCCGAACCAGCCAATCCCGTGTTGCCACTGCATCCCATATGCTAATGGTCTCTCTGAACTGACCAATCCTATGCATGCGCATTAGGAATATGCTAATTCGTTGCCTATATAACCTGTGTGAAACTGCCGCTCAGGGCTCCTCACTGCCTGAGGTGGGGGCCCGTTTGCGCAAACGTACAATAAAAACCTCGTGCTTTTTGCATCAACTGGTCTGGAGTCTGGATCTTTGGGCGTCCTCCCGAGCAAGTGGGCATCTCTGCAACTGAGAGGTCCTACATTTGGCGCCCAACGTGGGGCTTGAGGTCGCCCTCAGACCCATTCTCTGCAGGACCAGTTGGAGGTATAATTAAGTGTTTTCTGTCTGTTGTTTTTTGTCTTGAGTATTCTGACTGGATTCTGACTGAAGTATTCTGACTGGCCAGTATCTGACCTGACTCTGTGGGACCAGTGGGGGAGGCAGGCGTGCCCAGCAACCCCTGGTCCGTTCCCCGGAGGACGCTCCGGGTTATGAGGGGAAACCCTCGGTCTGTTCCCCCGGAAGACGCACCGGGGTGGTCTGGAGGTGGGTCGGAGACCAAGTCTCCCTCCTTCCCGGGGAGGGCTGGTCAGGCAGCCGCTCCCAAAAATAGCGCAATAGCGTTCGATTTGCCCTGCCATGTGTTTTGTCTTGCTTACTGTATATGTCTGTGCATTGGCTGTTCTTTTTGTTTGGGCTGAAATCCTTGTACGCATGGGTCAACAAATAACCACCCCTTTAAGTCTCACTCTAGATCACTGGAAGGACGTTCGAGAACGCGCGCGCCACCTCTCATTGGAGGTTAAAAGGAAACAATGGGCAAAATTCTGTTCCTCAGAGTGGCCGGCCTTCGAGGTCGGCTGGCCAAGGAACGGCACTTTTAACCTCGATATTATTTTACAGATTAAGGCGCGAGTCTTTCAGCCAGGATCCAATGGACACCCTGATCAGGTGCCCTACATTACCACGTGGGAGGATCTTACACGTAACCCCCCTCCCTGGATAGAACCCTTCTCCTTCCCGACGGAGCCCATACGGACCCCGTTACCCCCTCCTCCTATCCCGGTTGTGCCAACCTCCTCCCTATACCCTCTGAAGGAGATTCGAGATCCAAAACCTGACAAGCCACCGGTTCTTCCGGCTGATCAGGACTTTCTGCTCTTTGACTCTCCCCCACCCTATCTTCCCGGCCAGCCTGCTCCCCCGCAGGAACCCCCACAACAACCAGAGCGGGATGTGCAACCTTCTGCACCATCCCCTGATTCCACGAGGGCAGGGGAAGAAGTCTCAGCGCCTTCCCCGCCCTCCAGCCGCCTGCGCCTCCGTCGGGGGCAGGCAGGGGGCTCGGGAAGCGTTTGGACTTCGCAGGCTTTTCCTCTTCGCTCGGTGGCTGGCCAGATGCAGTACTGGCCATTTTCTGCTTCCGATCTTTACAATTGGAAAACCCATAACCCCTCTTTCTCTCAGGACCCCCAGGCTCTGACTGGGCTGATCGAGTCAATTTTATTGACTCATCAGCCCACCTGGGATGATTGTCAGCAGCTTCTGCAGACCCTCCTCACTACTGAGGAAAAGCAGCGTGTCTACCTTGAGGCACGGAAAAACGTCCCTGGAGCAGATGGCCGACCGACCCTACTGCCAAACGAAATCGAGGAGGCGTTTCCCTCAACCCGTCCTGATTGGGACTACACCACCGTTGCTGGTAGGGAGCGACTTCGTCTTTACCGCCAGATTCTCCTTGCGGGTCTCAGAGGGGCTGGAAAGCGCCCCACCAATTTGGCCAAGGTACGTGCAGTAGTACAGGGGGCTGAGGAAACGCCGGCAGGCTTCCTAGAAAGATTAATGGAAGCCTACCGTATGTACACCCCGTTTGACCCCCTGGCAGAGGACCGGCAGGGAGATGTAATCATGTCCTTTATAGGACAGTCAGCGCCGGACATCCGCAATAAATTGCAGCGGCTAGAGGGGCTTCAGGGGTATACTATACAAGATTTAATGAAGGAGGCAGAAAAGATTTACAACAAAAGGGAGACCCGAGAGGAGAAGGAGGAAAGGATCCGCAAGGAGCAGGAGGAAAGGGAAGACAAAAGAGACAAAAGACGTAATCGAGAGCTTAGTAGAATTTTGGCCACCGTAGTGCAGGATACAGAAAGGAGTAGACCAGGACAGAATAGGGACTTGGGAGACAAACGAAAGCCTCGGGTGGAAAGAGATCAATGTGCCTATTGTAAAGAAAGAGGACACTGGGTCAAAGACTGCCCGAAGAAAACACAGGGACCAAAGAAGAGACCAGTTCCAATCCTGTCCCTGGAAGAAGACGACTAGGTGAGTCAGGGCCAGGAGCCCCCCCCTGAGCCCAGGATAACCCTTGAAGTGGGGGGCAGACCGGTAACCTTCCTGATTGACACGGGAGCCCAGCACTCGGTACTGACTTCAGAAAAAGGGCCTTTAAGCTCCAAGACTTCCTGGGTTCAGGGGGCAACTGGAGGGAAGTTATATCGCTGGACAACCAATCGAGAGGTCCAGTTAAGTACAGGACTTGTGACACACTCGTTCTTACTAGTGCCAGACTGCCCCTACCCCCTCCTGGCAGGGACCTACTCTCGAAGGTAGGAGCCCAAATTCACTTCCATGAGAAAGGAGCTACCATCACAGACTCAGGAGGGCGGCCCCTCCAGGTATTAACACTACGCTTGGAGGACGAACACCGATTATTCGAGAGGCCCTCGTCCACCATGGCTCCCATGGACCCCAAGTGGCTCACAGATTTTCCTCAGGCCTGGGCAGAGACTGCGGGAATAGGGCTGGCCGTCAACCGGCCTCCCTTGATCATAGATCTGAAGCCCACGGCCATTCCCGTGTCAGTTCGTCAATATCCGATGGGCAAGGAAGCTAAGGAAGGTATCCGGCCACATATCCAGAGACTGTTACACCTAGGCATTTTAAAACCTTGTCGTTCACCTTGGAACACCCCCCTACTACCAGTAAAGAAGCCTGGTACGGGTGACTACCGCCCGGTACAGGACTTGCGGGAGGTTAATAGGAGAACGGAGGATATGCATCCCACAGTGCCCAACCCCTACAATCTGCTAAGTACCTTGCCTCCGACCCACGTATGGTACACTGTGTTAGATCTAAAAGATGCATTCTTTTGTTTAAGACTGAGCCCTCAGAGCCAATCCATCTTTGCTTTTGAGTGGAAAGACCCAGAGACCGGGTTTTCAGGACAACTCACCTGGACAAGGTTGCCCCAAGGATTTAAAAACTCGCCTACCTTGTTTGACGAAGCTCTGCACCTAGATTTGGCCGACTTCCGAGTTAACCATCCGGACCTGGTCCTCCTGCAATATGTGGACGACCTCCTCCTTGCCGCTGAAACTGAGCAGGACTGCCTAAAAGGTACCGGGGCCCTGCTACAGAGACTGGGGGAATTGGGCTATCGAGCCTCCGCGAAAAAGGCCCAAATATGTCAGAAACAGGTGGCCTACCTAGGCTACCTCCTAGAAGGAGGGCAACGGTGGCTGACAGAGAGCCGAAAAAGGGTGGTTGCTCTAATTCCACCCCCCACCGATGCCAGAAAGATGCGGGAATTCCTCGGGAGTGCGGGATTCTGCCGCCTTTGGATTCCTGGGTTTGCGGAGCTGGCAGCCCCATTGTACCCCCTCACGAAGTCCAATGCTCCCTTTCAATGGAGAGAAGAGCAACAGCGGGCGTTTGACAACATAAAAAAGGCCCTATTGTCAGCCCCAGCCCTGAGCCTCCCTAATATGACCAAGCCCTTCACATTATACGTGGATGAGAACAAGGGAGTGGCGAAGGGAGTGCTAACACAAATGCTTGGACCCTGGAAAAAGCCGGTGGCGTACTTTTCAAAAAAACTAGACAATGTAGCGGCCGGCTGGCCTCCGTGCCTCCGCATGATAGCGGCCGTGGCAGTTCTGGTGAAAGACTCGGATAAATTGACTCTAGGCCAACCTCTCACCATAGTGGCACCTCATGCTGTGGAGACAGTTATCCGCCAGCCACCAGATCGGTGGCTCTCAAATGCTCGGATAACTCATTACCAGACTATGTTATTAAACTCAGAGCGGGTCCGGTTTGGGACTGCCACCTCCTTAAACCCGGCCACCCTGCTCCCGGAACTGGGGCCCCAGGCCCAGGTAATCCATAACTGTCATCAAATCCTGGCTGAGGCCCACGGCACCCGAAAAGACCTAACCGACCAGCCTCTGCCGGATGCCGAAATGACCTGGTTCACGGATGGGAGCAGCTTTCTACAGAACGGTGAGCGGAGGGCTGGGGCAGCGGTGGTGGATGGAAAAACTGTTATCTGGTCAAGTGCCTTAAAGCCTGGAACTTCTGCTCAAAAAGCCGAGCTCATAGCCTTAACTCAAGCTTTAAAACTGGCACAAGACAAAAAGGTCAACATTTACACAGACAGTCGGTATGCTTTCGCCACTGCCCATGTACATGGGGAGATATACCGGCTAAGGGGCCTCTTAACCTCAGCAGGCAAGGACATTAAAAATAAGCAGGAAATCCTAGATCTTCTACAGGCCCTGTTCCTGCCCAAAATGTTGAGTATAATTCATTGCCCCGGGCACCAACGAGGAGACGACCCCGTAGCAAGGGGAAACAGGATGGCAGACGAGGCCGCTAGGGCGGCAGCCCTGAGCCAACAGGTGCTCCCGTTAAAGACAATTGAGCCCACCCAAGTATCGAGGGAACCACCTTTCCTCTATTCGGACCAAGACTTAGATACGATCCAGCGGCTCGGTGCAGAGTATGATGAACAAATAAGGGTTTGGAGGCTCGGAGAGAAAATAGTCCTGCCACACCAATTGGCTAAAGAAATAATTACCAGCCTCCATCAATGGACTCATTTGGGACACAAAAAGCTAAAAGCAGCCTTACAGGAAGATAGGCAGTCTTATTACATCCCCGGACTTGACTCTTTAGTCCAGCAGGTGACTGAATCCTGTGTTCCGTGTGCCAAGGTAAATGCCAGACACCTCAAGCTCCCGGAGGGAGCTAGGGAAAGAGGAGACCGACCAGGAATCAACTGGGAGGTCGATTTCACTGAGATAAGGCCGGGCAGTTATGGGAATAAGTATCTTCTAGTTTTTGTAGACACCTTCTCCGGATGGACTGAGGCATTCCCCACAAAACGGGAAACCGCCCAGGTGGTCGTCAAGAAGATCATAGAGGAGATCTTCCCCCGGTTCGGCTTGCCTAAGGTAATCGGGTCCGACAATGGCCCAGCGTTTGTCTCCCAGGTAAGTCAGTTGGTGGCCAAAGCATTAGGCATAAATTGGAAATTGCACTGTGCCTATAGACCCCAAAGTTCAGGACAGGTAGAAAGAATGAACAGAACAATTAAAGAGACCTTGACCAAATTAGCGTTGGAGACTGGTGTTAAAGACTGGGTCCAACTCCTCCCTATGGTGTTGTTCCGGGTCCGAAACACGCCCTCTCATTGCGGGCTGACACCATACGAAATCCTTTATGGAGGGCCCCCACCAGTAGCAGGCTTGCTTGACCTTGCCAGTGACTCTGTTGCCGATGCCCCTAAGTTACAGGCCCGGTTGAGAGCACTCCAGATCATCCAGAACCAGGTCTGGAAACCTCTTGCAGCAGCCTACCAACCCAAGACGACAACCATTCCACATCCTTTCCAAATCGGTGATGCTGTGTATGTCCGAAGGCACCAATCTAAGACTCTAGAGCCCCGGTGGAAAGGCCCCTTCACTGTGCTGTTGACAACTCCCACCGCTCTCAAGGTCGACGGAATCGCTGCTTGGGTCCACGCCTCACACGTGAAGCGAGCACCACCTCCCCAGGGCCCCGAGGATCCGGACAGACCAGCCAAATGGAAGCTCCAGCGCACTCAGAACCCACTCAAGCTAAGACTTTCAAAAACTGTTTAATATTTGTGATGTTCCTGGCCTTTCCCCATTGTTTTTCCAATCCCCATGCTCCACAATTGTTAACGTGGAACCTAACCCAGTCCAGCAAGAACAGAGTTCCCTCCCTCCAGTGAGGCAGGCTCTCCCCAGGCCGGTCCAATAGATTTTAGGATTAAAATCTTTGCAAAAAGAAAAGGAGGGAATGAAGGACCCTTATGGGGGAGAGGGACAAGAAACTAGGCCTGGGCAGATATCAGGGGCTTCTTAAGAGGTTAGATGTTCCCCAGAGTCCAGCGGGCAGGAAGTTCTCTGGGAAGGAAAAGTCAATCCCCTTCAGAGAACCTCTAGGCATGCCCAGAGCAGAGCTGCCACTCTCCTCAGCACTCTCCTCAGCACTCTCCTCAGCACTCTCCTCAGCACTCCCCTCAGCACTCTCCTCAGCACTCTCCCTCAGCACTCTCCTCAGCACTCTCCTCAGCACTCTCCCTCAGCACTCTCCGATATGCTAATTGTCCCTCCGAACCAGCCAATCCCGTGTTGCCACTGCATCCCATATGCTAATGGTCTCTCTGAACTGACCAATCCTATGCATGCGCATTAGGAATATGCTAATTCGTTGCCTATATAACCTGTGTGAAACTGCCGCTCAGGGCTCCTCACTGCCTGAGGTGGGGGCCCGTTTGCGCAAACGTACAATAAAAACCTCGTGCTTTTTGCATCAACTGGTCTGGAGTCTGGATCTTTGGGCGTCCTCCCGAGCAAGTGGGCATCTCTGCAACTGAGAGGTCCTACAGTCTGCAAATATTTAAAATACTACAAAAAGATACAAGTTTTAAATGGCAACATTTTGGTATTATTTTATATCAATTCAGTTGAGATGGCTATGAACAGAAAATAAAAGTCATTTTAATTTTGTAGGGTTTTAAGGCAGGGAGAATCTGCCGGTGTAACAGATCCTTTAGCCTCCTGCTGGGCAAACTCAGCTAGTAGACATTTAAAAAATTGACAGAGTTTGAGAATAAGCAATTTTTCATATAAAAACTGACAGTTATGGGGGAAAAATGTTTTTATCCTAATGAGATTGGATTTGGCCACTGGGATCTCTCCCATTCACCACAATAAATTTAGAAACCATTTGTAAATTTATACCACTCAGGATTTTTATAGTTACCTGAAAAGTTGCATAACTCGCTACTGGTGCTGACTCTGCTCTTTACTTCTTGGAGTTTTTTGCATTCTTACCCTTGGGGGTTTCTGAAGAATTTAAGGAGGGAGCAGAGTTTGTTTAGCAGCTGGTTGTCTCCTGCTAATGACAGACAAATGGGTACCTCTGCAATACACTATTTGCTTTGCTTCCCTCTTAAATCACCCTGCTTATTTGAGTGTTTTGTTGTTTGAGCTCATCAGGAAAATAACACATGCTCAAAAGAAGTACAATCAGCATCCATTATAATATGTCAATTGTTTATTCTTGGCTTACATTGTTTTCAACAAATGGAATATTGTGTTGGGAACACTGAATGTGTTTTAGCAATCAAACATTATATTGTGATTAAACTAGAATTAGTATTTTAAAAATTTTAAAACTTGCAATGAAAGATCATATTGGATATGTACTTTGTTTAATATTTATTATTAATTTTCCTTAGCACCAAACATGTTGACATGCACACATGTAAACATAATCACATATATAACCATGTCTATTTTCTCTGATTTATTTATTTATTTATTTTGTATGTTTTTATCATGTACACTATGGTGTTTTTGAATGACTTGAACTGGCACTCCAATATGGGATGTGGGCATTAAAGGATGTGTTGCACCTTTCCCCTCCTCCCTTTCCAATCCCCTCCCCTGCCCCACCCCATTCCCTCCCTTGGTGCCTAACCAGACCCTTCTCTACTCCTTGCAATGCAAATGGCAAAGCAGATAAGCTGCACAGGGCAGCTATGAAACAGAGGAGAGGAAAGTCCCCTAAGGTTTCAAATATCCCCCTACACTTTCAACCTCTTTGCTTCAAATAAAGCAAACCGTCTCTGATGAGGTCCATCTCCATCTTTTTTCCATCTCTCCTTTCTGGGGGTATGAAAGCAGAGAACCCCAAGCTATTCCATACTTAACAGGCATCTCAAAAGGGGCTTAATCCACTGCACCACAATCAGCATCCCCATTGCATTGTTTATACTGAATTTTAAACATACTACATATTCTCCTGAATATTGGTAAAGTGATTTATTGAAAAATTTGTACCTAGGAAATATTTCTATATAATTTTGAATGAAACTCTTCCATTAATTTGACTTGAAAACTTGTAACAAAATCATAATAAAAAAATTCTATATATATACTAAAAAAAGTTGAAAACTGGAAGCAGGACCCCCTAAAAGGGGCTAAGAAGCAGTTACACTAACTGGGTTATCACCATGTGTTGATAGCATCCCTACCCTACACATCCTTCTGAGATTGGAAACAGAACTCTAGAGCAAGAAGAAGAGGTCTTTTTAAATTTTCCAAATCAGCATGGGGCCAAAATTGGACAAGAAAATAAACAGAACAAACAAAACTCACTAAAAATGCTGGAGGAAAAATGGAAGGTGTTTGGTTTAATTGTTAAAATACAATTTAAGAAGCCCACATACCATACCAGAGTGCCTGGGTTAGATCCCTGGTTCCAGCTCCTAATTCCAGCTTCTTAGTTAAAAAAAAAAAAAAAAAAAAAAAAAAAAAACAAGGAAGAAGTAGCAATGACTCAAGCGATTGGTTCCTGCCACACATGTGAGAGATCTGAATTGAGTGTCTAGCGTGCCTGGAGTGGGCTTCAGGTCCAACCAACCCCAGGTTTATGGGCATTTGGGGGATGAACCAGTGGATGGCAGACATTCCATGCCCCCCTCCCATTTGTATACATCTCAAATGAATAACACTTTAAAAATTAGAGGAACAAATGGAGATATAGGTATGCCGTTCTTGAGTTGGATATCTACCTGCTTAGGAGCAAAATTACTGACAAACCATTTTCCTAACTGAAAAAGAAGAGATTTGAGGAGAAATGGCAGATTGGAGGGAAAAGATGTTAACAGATGTGAGTTCAGGGGGCCAGCGCTGTGGTGGAGCGGGTAAAGCTGCCTCCTGCAGTGCTAACATCCAATATGGTCACCAGTTCAAGTCCCGGCTGGTCCACTTCCTATCCAGCTCTCTGCTATGGCCTGGGAAAGCAGTAGAAGATGGCCCAAGTCCTTGGGCCCCTGCATCCACGTGGGAGACCCAGAGGAAGCTCCTGGCTCCTGCATTCAGACTGGCTTAGCTCTGGCTGTTGCTGCCAATTGGGGAGTGAGCCAGTGAATGGAAGACCTCTCTCTCTCTCTCTCTCTCTGTCTCTCCTCTCTCTCTGTGTAACTCTGACTTTCAAATAAATAAATAAATCTTAAAAAAAAAGAAAGAAAGAAAGTGAATTCATTACCAGAATCTGCTGTGGTAAGATTGTGGCACTCCTATGATTCAAGTATCCTGAGTGTTGGCGCAGATATCAGCTACCTTGCTGCCCTCTTCTACGAATATATAATTTATTGCCATAAATGGGATAGTTGCAAGAACAAAATGTGTTTGTATTAACAATTACTCCAGACAACAATGCAAGAACCGAGAGAACGAAGCAAACTTGTTTCACCACTATCCCACCTGATCAAAGGGTTAGGATCAGACCACTCTGAAAGGAAAGGCCACCACAAAACACACCAAATACCGGAGTAAGGGTGAAGGTTTATTGTCCAGTGGGGGAAACCCGACAGGCTGCCTCCCTGTGCATAGAGAGAATAACAGCCTGTACTGGAAGAACAGGTGTTATATAGCTTTGCAAAGGTAAGGAAGTGGGAGGGGCAAATCCCATAAGGGTGAGGTGGACCTGACACTTGTGATTGAGCTATTTGGTCATCTGACTTCTAGTAAGCCAGGCTGGGCTTAGGAAAAAGGCACATTTACTAACACATTTCCTATATTCTGCTTTTTTTGTAACCAAACTTTATAGTCAGGATTCTTTCCTACCTATAGGCCCCCGAAATCTGCTTGCTCCCAAGCTTATACATGCACTGAAATGCTAAGTGTACCAAATAATCAACTATCCTGAGAACCGGATGGTGAGACTGTACACTTTTCTTGTAAAATTATTCAGGTCCCTTCTCATCATTTACTCAACTACTTTTTTATTGCTTACTCTTTCCTATAAAAGACAAAGCTACCTTCTGCTTAATTTTGAGAAATTTATTGTCCCTGTGTTTGGGTGGCTCTGATGCAGCAGTCTTTCCAATTAAGCTATTTATCAAGTACAAGTTGGTTTTTATTTGACTCACCTGAAAATTACTGTTGCCAATGCTGCCTCCCTGTGGTGAATCCCCTTGGAGCACCAGAAGAATAAACTCCTTATGCCTGGAGGGCATTAGCAGAAAGGCAGTACCATAAATGGATGGGAGGTTACTAGGTTACCTATGTAAACACAACTAAGGAAAAACTACTGTTGCCTCTTTAACAAATTTGGTCTTCCAGCCTCCTTTCAAAATTTATTGGAAGTAAAGAAGAAAGACTCAAGGGGTTAGTCCACCCTCTATACTGTGTTTTGGTTGGTGGATGAGAAGATGAGGATAGACTAGGGAATAATTAAATCTAAAATAATAAATTGAAACTTTAAATAGAAGTAAACTTTACTAGTCTTTATAATTACTATAGGTAGAGACTTCATTTTGCCCAAGATCTTCCCGAAGAATACAAAATAATGATTTAACACATTACAGTTGAATGTGGCATTCAGAAATCATTAAAACTACTTCTTGTTTAGAGCCCATTGAGTTATGAATGTTTGATAGCTTTATGGATTTACTAGATCAATTGAATGCCTACAGCAAAAATTGAAAGATGCCTGAATCACAGTGAATTAATTAAAAATGGCAGGTAGTAAGATAATATAATAAGAAATCTGCAGGAAGGTAGTTTCAAGGCCAGATGAGAGCTCAGTGATATTGAGGACCAAGACCTTCTCTTCTTTATGCTTTGCCATCCACAGTATATTGTACCTGTCTCTGTTCATAGATTCAAGGTGACTATAGAAGCAAAAAGGCAATGTACTCACATAACAATGTACACAGGAATGAAGAGGAAGGTGGCAACTTTATTACAGAGCATTTTTCAGGTGGCTTTTTAAAGTTTTAAAAGTTTTAGCTGGGAAGGAAATCTCCCTAACTCAATTAAAAGAATTATTGCCCCAAATCACATAAATAACTTAGAAGAGAGGAAGAGTTAAAATTATATAGAAATTTTACATTTTGATTGTGGAGCCAGGTTTTTATAGCAGGAAAAAAAAGGGGGCAGAGAAATTATTGTCACCTTGGTTCTTTGTCTCACATGGAAGGAGTATTTCCAAGTGGACAGCAAAGAGATTTAAAAGTATTTATTAGAATCGAAGACCTCCAGCCAGAGGGGCATGAAGGGGGGCTTCCAAAGACCTCAAAAGGCCTCTAAAAGTACAATCTTGAAGGAAAAAAAAACTTGACAATCAGATTGGCACTCAGTTACCTGGCAGGGGAAAAAAAAAATCAAAGGACAGGATTTACAATCCTTTATCCTATCTGGCTTGCTCCTGCTAAAACAAAAACATCCAGAAGGGAGGGATTGGGAACCTGCCCACAGCTCAGCTGTAGTCACCACTCCCTTGCTATTCTCATGGTAAATTTGTAAATTTGGAGATTCCTAAGGAAGCTTGTCACTTTGATCTGCTAAAGATAAGCTTTGGGGGGGAGCAGGCCCCTCCTATTCCATTCTAGCAGGGGACCACCCTGACTGCCTATTACCCATTTGACTCCTCAGGCTTTGACAGACCAGAAAAGGTGAGTACTACTGTTAAGACATCAAATAGAAAGTCCAGATAAGCCCTTCTATTTTGCTATAATCAATATAACTTATGCATTAATTAATTAGACACATAGTGGAATATATTTTTAGCAGATTTCAGATGAGACAAGCTGCATGCATCTATGTATATTAATATAAATAAATGGATTATTTTATTTTATCTTGGTGAAGTTTTTAAAAAAATTATTATATGTTAGAATCATACCACGCAGCTTCTCAGATCACAAAGGAATGAACTTGGAAATTAGCAACTCGGGAATCCCTAGAGCACATGCAAACACATGGAGATTGAACAACATGCTCCTGAATGAACAATAGGTCATAGAAGAAATCAAAAGGGAAATCAAAAATTTTCTGGAAGTAAATGAGGATAACAGCACAACATACCAAAACCTATGGGATACAACAAAAGCAGTGTTAAGAGGAAAGTTTATATCAATAGGTGCCTACATCAAGAAATTGGAAAGGCACCAAATAGATGAGCTTTCAAGTCATCTCAAGGATCTAGAAAATCTGTAGCAAACCAAACCCAAAACCAGTAGGAGAAGAGAAATAATTAAAATCAGAGAAGAAATAAACAGGATTGAATCCAAAAAAACATTACAAAAAATCAGCCAAACGAGGAGCTGGTTTTTTGAAAAAATAAACAAAATTGACACCCCATTGGCCCAACTAACTAAAAAAAGATGAGGAAAGACCCAAATCAATAAAATCAGAGATGAAAAGGGAAACGTAACAACAGACACCACAGAAATACAAAGAATCATCAGAAATGACTACAAGGACTTGTATGCCAGCAAACAGGGAAATCTATCAGAAATGGACAGATTCCTGGACACATACAACCTACCTACATTGAACAAGGAAGACCTAGAAAACCTAAATAGACCAATAACTGACACAGAAATTGAAACAGTAATAAAGGCCCTCCCAACAAAGAAAAGCCCAGGGCCAGAGGGATTCACTGCTGAGTTCTACCAGACATTTAGAGAAGAACTAACTCCATTTCTTCTCAAACTATTCAGAACAATCGAAAAAGAGGGAATCCTCACAAATTCTTTCTATGAAGCCAGCATCACCTTAATTCCTAAGCCAGAAATGATGCAGCATTGAAAGAGAATTACACACCAATATCCCTGATGAACATAGATGCAAAAATACTCAATAAAATTCTGGCCAATAGAATGAACAACGCTTCAGAAAGATCATCCACCCAGACCAAGTGAGATTTATCCCTGGTATGAAGGGATTGTTCAATGTTCGCAAATCATTCAGTGTGATACACCACATTAACAGACTGCAGAAGAAAAATCATATGATTCTCTCAATAGACGCAGAGAAAGCATTTGATAAAAAACAACACCCTTTCATGATGAAAACTCTAAGCAAACTGGGTATGGAAGGAACATTCTTCAATACAATCAAAGCAATTTATGAAAAACCCATGGCCAACATCCTATTGAATGGGGAAAAGTTGGAAGCATTTCCGCTGAGATCTGGTACCAGACAGGGATGCCCACTCTCACCACTGCTATTCAATATAGTTCTGGAAGTTTTAGCCAGAGCTATTAGGCAAGAAAAAGAAGTTAAAGGGATACAAATTGGGAAGGAAGAACTCAAACTATCCCTCTTTGCAGATGATATGATTCTTTATTTAGGGGATCCAAAGAACTCAACTAAGAGACTAATGGAACTCATAGAAGAGTTTGGAAAAGTAGCAGGATATAAAATCAATGCACAAAAATCAACAGCCTTTGTATGCACAGGCAATGCCACGCCTGAGGAAGAACTTCTAAGATCAATCCCATTCATAATAGCCACAAAAACAATCAAATACCTTGGAATAAACTTAATCAAGGACATTAAAGATCTCTACGATGAAAACTACAAAACCTTACAGAAAGAAATAGAAGAGGATACCAAAAAATGGAGAAATCTTCCATGCTCATGGATTGGAAGAATCAATATCATCAAAATGTCTATTCTCCCAAAAGCAATTTATACATTCAATGCAATACCAATCGAGACACCGAAGACCTTCTTCTCAAATCTGAGAAATGATGCTGAAATTCATATGGAGACACAGAAGACCTTGAATAGCCAATGCAATCTTGTACAACAAAAACAAAGCCAGAGGCATCACAATACCTGATTTTAGGACATACTACAGGGCAGTTGTTATCAAAACAGCATGGTACTGGTACAGAAACAGATGGATAGACCAATGGAACAGAATAGAAACACTAGAAATCAATCCAAACATCTACAGCCAACTTATATTTGATCAAAGACCAAAACTAATCCCTGGAATAAGGATAGTCTATTCAATAAATGGTGCTGGGAATATTGGATTTCCACATGAAGAAGCTTGAAGCAAGACCCCTACCTTTCAACTTACACAAAAATTCACTCAACATGGATTAAAGACTTAAATCTACGACCCGAAACCATCAAATTATTAGAGAGCATTGGAGAAACCCTGCAAGATATAGGTACAGGCAAAGACTTCTTGGAAAAGACCCCAGGAGCACAGACAGTCAAAACCAAAATTAACATTTGGGATTGCATCAAATTGAGAAGTTTCTGTACTTCAAAAGAAACAGTCAGGAAAGTGAAGAGGCAACCGACAGAATGGGAAAAAATATTTGCAAGCTATACTACAGATAAAGGGTTGATAACCAAAATCTATAAAGAAATCAAGAAAATCCACAACAACAAAACAAACAACCCACTTAAGAGATGGGCCAAGGACCTCAATAGACATTTTTCAAAAGAGGAAATCCAAATGGCCAACAGACACATGAAAAAATGTTCAAGATCACTAGCAATCAGAGAAATGCAAATCAAAACCACAATGAGGTTTCACCTCACCCCGGTGAGAATGGCTCACATTCAGAAATCTACCAACAACAGATGCTGGAGAGGATGTGGGGAAAAAGGGACACTAACCCACTGTTGGTGGGAATGCAAACTGGTTAAGCCACTATGGAAGTCTGTCTGGAGATTCCTCATAAACCTGAATATAACCCTACCATACAACCCAGCCATCCCACTCCTTGGAACTTACCCAAAGGAAATTAAATTGGAAAATAAAAAAGCCACCTGCACATTAATGTTTATTGCAGCTCAATTCACAATAGCTAAGACCTGGAACCAACCCAAATGTGCATCAACAGTAGACTGGATAAGGAAATTATGGGACATGTACTCCATAGAATACTATACAGCAGTAAGAAACAATGAAACACAGTCATTTGCAACAAGATGGAGGGATCTGGAAAACATCATGTTGAGTGAATGAAGCCAGTCCCAAAGAGACAAATATCACTTGTTTTCCCTGATCAGTGACAACTGAGCACCAAAGGGGAAACCTGTTGAAGTGAAATAGACACTATAAGAAGCAATGACCTGATCAGCTCTTGTCCTGACTCTTGATATACAATGTAATACTTTATCGTTTTTAGTATTTTTTGTTGTTGTTCTAGTACTAGTGGTTGAAGTCTGTAATTAACACACAATTACTCTTAGGTGTTCAAATTTAACTGAAAAGTTACCCCTGTTAAATATAAGAGTGGGATAAAGAGAGGGAGGAGATATACAATTTGGGACATCCTCAATCAGACTTGACCCAAATGGTGGAGTTAGAAATGTGCCAGGGGATTCCAATACAATCCCATCAAGGTGGCATGTACCAATGCCATCTCACTAGTCCAAGTGATCAATTTCAGTTCACAATTGATGGCTCTGATAGGTCTAAGAGACAAAGGGATCACACAAACAAGACTAGTGTCTGCTAATACTAACTGATAGAATCAAAAAGGGAGAGAACGATGCAATATGGGAAGTGGGATACACAGCAGACTCATAGAATGGCAGATGTCCTAAACAATACTCTGGCCTCAGAATCAGCCCTTAAGGCATTTGGATCTGGCTGAAGAGCCCATGAGAGTATTATAGGCATGGAAAGCCAAGACACTGTGTCAAAAAAAAAAAAAAAAAAAAAAAAAAAAACCTAAGTGAAAGATCTCTGCGAGAGAGAGAGAGAGATCCCAGTGGAAAGAATGGGGCCATCAAAGATGGAGGTACCTTTCTCTGAAGGGAGGAGAGAACTTCCACTTTGACTATGACTCTATCAGAATAAGATCAAAGTCTGCGAACTCAAAAGGCTTCCATAGCCTTGGCAACTCATGACTAGAGCCTAGGGAGATTACTGACGCCATAAATAAGAGTGTCAAATTGTTAAGTCAGCAACAGGAGTCACTGCGTACTTACATCTCATGTGGGATCTGTCCTTAATGTGTTGTTTAATGTGAAGTGATGCTATAACTAGTACTAAAACAGTATTTTTACACTTTGTGTTTCTGTGTGGGTGCAAACTGATGAAATCTTTACTTAGTATATACTGAATCGATGTTCTGTATATAAAGATAATTGAAAATGAAAAAAAAAAACCTGGTGTTAAATTGGAAATGGCATAAAAATTAATTAATTTTTAAAAAATATCATGTAGGATCTCTGTCCTTAATGTGCTGTACACTCTTATTTAATGCTATAACTAGTACTCCAACAGTATTTTTTCACTTTGTGTTGCTATATGGGGGCAAACTGTTTAAATCTTTACCTAATATATACTAAACTGATCTTCTGTATATAAAGAGAATTGAAAATGAATCATGATGTGAATGGAAGGGGAGAGGGAGCGGGAAAGGGGAGGGTTGCGGGTGGGTTGGAAGTTATTGGAGTGGGGAAGCCATTGTAATCCATAAGCTGTACTTTGGAAATTTATATTCATTAAATAAAAGTTTAATAAAAAAATAAAAAAATATATATATAAGAAATCAAAAAAATATTATATGTGGTATATCTATTTCAAATTATAGGAAAAATATTATTTGTCACTCAAGCTAAGAATATAAACAACATCTTTTACTATCTTTAAGTGTAATCAGACTCATGCAAAATCTATGTTTCAATTGATTCTCTAATAACTCTGCCTGTCCATAGTATTACTTAGTGTTATCTCGATTTCAACTCTCATGTTCTATTACCAGAATTATTGCAAATAGTGCTGAGTATGTACATTTGTGGTCAGACATCTGAGTATGTACTTTTGTGATCAGACATCCTCCATTCTATCTTTATTGCAATCACAATTTGACTTATCTCAAATGTCAGGAATTCCTTATTGTGCCTAAAATGTTGGTGTTTCTTAACTGATTCTTATATAGAACTAAGATTTCTGCCATGGGTCCTTCCACTGAGCAACTCCAGCAGTTTTAGTTCTTATTTCATATTATAGACTTTATTTAAAGAATAAACTTTCAAGCCACTAACAATTTTGCATAATATTTTTCACTTAGATTAAGTGCATTGCACAATTTACTTAATTCATTAATTTTTTCTAGAGCTTTTTCTACATCATATATTACTGTCCGTTATCTATGTACAGCATTGAGCTTACTACATTTTGCTATAAATATGTGTTGATGACTTTTTGTTTCCTACATAGATGTGAGATGATTAAACTGAGTGGCCATATTGCCTAAATCAATAGTCAGCACACAGCTTATAAATACTGTCTCTGTGAAGTAGGCAGTAATATAGGTTAAAATTGATTAGCTTTGTGAGCTGGAAGACCACGCCTTTGTCACACCCCTGTATGACCTCACAACCTACCTGATGATACCTTAGCCACGCCCCTCTGTGATCTCATGCCCCTACCTGGCCATACCTGGGTGCCCACCAGTCAATCAGGTTAATTAACCACTCTCCTTTGGAAGTGGGTTATAAGCCTGGGACGTGGTGTGTCCTGCCCTTCTCTTCCTTTCCCTGGCCTCTTGCCAGGAAGGGGCTGGCTGTAGCCCTGTACCTCCAGGGCATGTGGCCTTCGGGCCACCCACCCTAGGCTTCCTGGCCTAGATGCTCCTCCATGTGACAGGTCCGTATGAACCCAGATTTACCTCTCCTAAATAAAGCTCTCACTCTTCTATGCATCTTTCGCACTAAATAAAAGCCTAAAATATACCAGCTGTCTCGTTTATTTATGCTATTTAGAATTCTCTAAATATTAAACAAGAACACTCTCAAGCTTATTATTATTGGGGATTTATTAATAAGCATATTGATGATATTATATGACACCCCAAATTCCGGTAACATCCCAGATGGCACTTCTGGGGAACTTTAAGGGACCACATTTTCGTATATATTTTAGGGGGTCATTTCCGATATCACCTGGTGCTGGCATTGTGATGTAGCAAGTAAAGCCACCACCTGTGAGCACACATTCAGGTCTCAGCTGCTCCACTTCCAATCCAACTTCCTGCTAATGGTCTAAGAAAAACAGTGGAAGATGGTTCAAGTGCTTGGGCCCCTATCACCCATGTGGGAACCCTAAAGAAACTCCTAGGTCCAGACTTCATTTTGGCCCAGCCCTAATCATGTGGTCATTGGGGGAGTGAACCAGTAAATAGAGGATTTCGCTCTCTCTTCCTCTCTCTCTCTCTCTCTCTCTCTCTGTCTGTCTTTCCCTCTCTCTGTAACTTTTTCAAATAAATAATTACTCTTTTTAAAAAAAATTAAAAATTGTCCCAAAGGATTAATGAGTGACTCACCAAAATTTTCCAGAATTGTCTTAGAATTTGCAGCTAGCAGTGTTTTAGAGATGACTGACTTAACCAAAATAATTTATAGGCAGTAGATATCAAGTATTTTCAAATTTATAAAAATATAAATACATTAAATCATGTATTTTCCTTTGCTACCTTCTCTACCTCTTTGCTAACATAAAGACGTTTCTGTGATATCACACTAGCTGCTTTTCAAAGTAAACTTTTTTGAATGTGTCTCCTCTCCACTGATCCCTAAATATTGGAGTGCCCCATAACTTATATTCTTTTAGATTTAATTATCTATTAGACACTATCCCCAGGTAGTCACAAATTCAAGTCATTATTACATGACATATGTGTATATATGTTTGCTAACTGATCACCAATATTTAAATATTGTTTATAATTCTACTGAAGTTCTAGACTATTGCCTACTCTCCAGTTAATGCATAAAAAATAATATTGTCATTTTCTCACATGCTGAGCATTCAGAAGGAATATCTCTGGATTCTTCCTAGCCAAGTCAGCTCCTTTCTCAGGCTCTGTTGGAAATTTTCTGTGTAGCTAAAAGGTAATCACCTTATAAAGAGAGTCTGCTTTGAATATGATGACTTAATCCCACTAGCCATTTTTAAGCTACAGGGTTTTTCTCATTTGCCACCCTTATTTGTCTTGAATTATCTTTTTACATATTATTGCTTATTACATTACCGTCCCACTAACAAGTAAGTTCCCTGCCAATAATATTATCACATTTCACCACTGAATTCACAGGGTCTAATTTGACTTCTCCATATTTATAGGTAGCATGCCGGGGCAGCAATTAAGACTAGCTGATAAGATGCTGATTGGCTCTCATGTCTCCTATCAAAGTGTCTGGTTTGATATTCAGTACAGTTCCTGACTCAAGCTTACTGCCAACACAGATTCTAGAGGCAGCGGTGACAATGCAAGTAGTAGCATTCATACCACTCATGTCGGAGACTTGGTTTGAGTTCCTGATTACCAGCTTTGGCTTAGTCCTGGAAGTTGTGGAAACTTGTGGAGATAGAATCCATAGGTGGAAAATCAATCTCTCTCCTTCTCACTCTTTCTCTTTTTTCTCCCTATCCCCATAAGTCTTTCTCTCTGCTCAAAAGCCAGGTAACATGATGGAAGTATAACCAATGAAACTAATTATGTATACAAAATCCCTAACTATATCCACTTTTAAGTACTTTCTCTAGAGCAATTAAACATTTGTAAACTAGTGGTCTACACTGAGGTTGGTTATCTGAAATGATTGCTGTGATAATCTAATAAACTATGTGTGAAAATTTCAAAATGCTGCAGAGTTGCTAGTTTTATTGCTCTTAGTATATTCTTTTATACGTCTGTTGAAGCATCAAAAGCAGAAGACAAATCTCTACAATTCATATAAGAATTTGATATTTTCTGACAAATTGAACTCAGATACTTGGTCATCTGCAATTCTCATCTTCAAAAGTTGCAGGATAGTAAGTTGTACGTGTTCCGTTTTAAGAATAACATTCTAAAACTATACTTTACAGTAATAAAAACCAACACTATATATCCAATCAGCAGGATAATTTAAATGAATAAACTTTAAAAAGTATAGTCTTTAAATGTCAACAAACATTTATGCATCTAGTTACACATAGGTGAGTTTTTATATGATTATTTTGTAACCTGAGCAAATTTGGCAGCATATTAGAAATAAATGGCCACTGAAAGAACTGGAAAAATAAAAATAAAGTGATTTTAAAATTAGAATAGAAATCAACATGCACATGAGTCAACTGACAGCAATTGAATTTTTGGAATGCATCTGTTTCAGAGAGTGTGTTACAGTTGTGGATATTTGGCTAATGATCTACAGTGCTAAAAGAAATGCTGTAGTCAAATTCATGGTAGAAATTTTTAGCTCTGCCCACAGAACTTATGGGATGTGTGTGTGTGTGTGTGTATACCCGTATACATACTTCATCAGTTGCATGCAAAAAAATATTTCATAAGAGAACAAAGAGGAAAAAATATAATACTTCTGTCAATGATAAAATACAAATTAAATCTTAAATAACTTATTTTTATGCCATTAATATTTGAAAACTAATGACAAGGAGTTTATGTACCTATAGTCAAAGTAGTGAGCTAAGTAAAAATGATCTCTTCTCTTTGTTGTGTTAGAACCTGTTGCAATGGAAGGTGATGTCATAAAAACAATGAAAGCAAATTTAATAAATTATTAGGGGTGCTATGTTAGTAACATTTAAGGTACCAAAGGATTCTATGAACAGGGCATTTAACAGAGGCTTGATACACTGAAAAAATTAAGAGTATGTTATCATTGTAAGTAAACACAATATAGAGTCTATATATTCTATATATATTCTACATATTCTATATATTCTCTCTCTTTATTTAATTATTTTATTTAACCCCTACATTTTCTGTATCTATCTATCTATCCATCTATCTAGAAACCTTCATAATAGTTGAGGTAAAAAAAAAAAAAACTAACATTAAATTCTCATTTGCTTCATGGTTTATATGTACACTAAAGTTGAGTGTACTCTTGGAATAGGGAAGTTAGATAGGAAACAGAGGTTCATTTAAATTCATATGCTGCAGTATGACAATGTAACTCATTTCAAAGTATTTTCGAATTTCTCTTTTTTTTTTCTTCTTGGAGGAATGTTTCCTTAGAAGTACATAATTTAATTTGAAATTATGTGTGGCAATTATGTGTATTTCTGAAAGCTTTGTCATTGAGTCCTAATACTTTTATTTTCAGAGAATACACTTTGTATGGTTTCAATCTTAAATTTAAATTTGTTGATTTTTTTTTTATGATTCAATGTTCCTTCTTATGTGTATTCTGCCACTGGTGAAAAGAATATAATTTTATGTTATTTTTATATATGTTATACAAATATTGTTATTTTACAAATATCATTAAGGCCAAAGGAGTTATCAGTGCCACTTTATGTTTTATACATTTCCTGTTATTTTTTCCAGATTTTTGAAATTCAAAGCAGAATAATGCATTCTCTAACTTATGTTTGTAACTGTGTATATATTCGTTTATTCCTTTAATTTTTCTTCCATGTATATAACCTGAAGTTTTTAGTAAGTGATACACCATTGTTATTATTGTGTCTTTCTGAATATTTGACTTACTTATCATTATAAAATATCTCTCTTGACATATTTAATTATTTTTGATGTCAAGTCCACTTTATCTAATGATAATATAACTACTTGAGTGTTCTTGTTAGTATTATTTTGGTATTACATTTTTATAATATTATTTCTAGGTAAAGAAAGAACAAGGTGCTTCCATTTTATTTAGTTTAACAATCACTATGAATGAGAAATTACTACTATTAACTTGTATTCTCTTATCTATTTATTTAAACACTGAAAAGGTTTATTTCATGTTAGTTCATTTGAAAGGCAGGGATGGGAGGGAAGGGGGGGAGCAGGAGACAGGGGGAGAAAAAGAGAGAGAGAGAGAGAATCTTTCATTGACTTTTGTCCCAAGGATGCACTGGATTTGAAGCAGAAGTGGGGCTAGAGCCCAGGCATTACGATGTGGTTTGGGCATCCTAAGAAGCAGCCTAACCTGCTGCACCAAAACACCCACCTCTTTTCCTATTTATTTGTATCCTGTTGCTATTTTTCTGACTTCTTTTAAAGTATAACATGAAAGTTGTACTTACGAAATTTATATTTATTAAATAAAAGCTTTCTAGAAAAAATAATGCTACAGGTTTTTATAATAAGTAGAAGAAAATTATATGTACGACTTATATATGCTATATAAAAACTGTTAATGAAGATAGTCATAGCCTAATGGCCTTCATCTTATTACAATTTTGTATTTTCTGCATAATTAGTATATTTTCTTAAAAAGAGAAAAACATAATTTTAAAAATTTTGACATAAATGTATTATAGATGCATAGGTAAGTGTATACATAGATGTGTATATGTACAATTTTTGTGAGCATAGCAAAAGCTATAGGTTAAAAACAAATGTAGGGGCCTGCGCTGTAGCATAGCTGGTGCCTGCAGTGTGGGCATCACATATGGCTGCCAGTTCAAGACCCAGCTACTCCACTTCCCATCCAGCTCTCTGCTGTGGCCTATGAAAGCAGTAGAAGACGGCCCAAGTCCTTGGGCCCCTGCACCCATGTGCGAAACCAGGAAGAGGCTCTTGGCTCCTGGCTGCAGATTGGCACAGCTCTGGCCATTGTGGCCAGTTGGGGGGGGTGAACCAATGGATGAAAGATCCTCTCTCTCTCTGCCTCTCCTTCTATCTATGTGTAATTATGAATTTCAAATAAATAAATAAATATTTTTTAAAAATTGTATCTAGGCTGGCGCCGCGGCTCACTAGGCTAATCCTCTGCTTTGCGGCGCCGGCACACCAGGTTCTAGTCCCGGTCGGGGCACCGATCCTGTCCCGGTTGCCCCTCTTCCAGGCCAGCTCTCTGCTGTGGCCAGGGAGTGCAGTGGAGGATGGCCCAAGTCCTTGGGCCCTGCACCCCATGGGAGACCAGGATAAGCACCTGGCTCCTGCCATCGGATGGGTGCCGTGCGCCGGCCGCAGCGCGCCTACCGTGGCGGCCATTGGAGGGTGAACCAACGGCAAAAGGAAGACCTTTCTCTCTGTCTCTCTCTCACTATCCACTCTGCCTGTCAAAAAAAAAAAAAAATTGTATCTAAATAATTATCCTCTTTTACTTCACCAGTATGCCCGTGGAAGAAGGACAAAGGGAAACTTTCAATATCTTTATGTTGTTCCCCTGCAACTAAAAAATTATATTTTTATCTTAAAACTAATATTTTAATACAGATCATTTTAACACAGAAATCAGATTATAAAAAGTTTATATGAGGGATCTCAGATGGCTGAATATGGTGAAAGTGCACTGACCTCAGTCGAAGACAGATACCAGAAAAAAAAAAAAAAAAGGCCACGTTCCCAGGACACTGATTGAATTTTCCGGTGGAGAGCAGACTAAAAAGAGACTCTATGGGATGTGGGGAAAGAGTGCAGTTGCAGATACCTGTATGTTCCAGGCTAGTGTCCAGCTGAGAAGTATCATCTTCCAAGCCAAGCATATACCAGTAACAGCTTTGACTGAGGGAGAATTCTATGGTTTGCATTGACTTTGAGTCTGGCTTGGGGAATTGGGGTGGGGCTGCGCAACCACTTTGCTTCATCAAGGGAGACCACATAGTTTCTTCTCCTCCTCACACAAAAGTGCCAGGTTCAATTTACCGAGTTCAATATGACTTCTGTCCTGACTTAGGAAATGATGGGAAACTCATACTGGTGACAGAGCAGCTACCAGGGCAGCTCGCAGTCACCCTGGACCCTGTGACTTTGAGAATTCTGAACACAGGCCATGGAGCAGAGAGGGATGTGGGCTGCAGCTGTGTTCTTCACACTCAAGCAATGTCACTGTGGAAACTCAGAGCTCCTGGCACTCTGGAAACTGATCTCATGGAAGTGGACTGGCCTGTTGGGTCTCCCTGATAGCAGATCACTGTACAGAGCTACATTTAATAGGCCTGCCACCTATCATTACATTTCTTCTGATGCCTAGCTTTCTCTTCCTCCTGGTTTTTGTTAAAGCAGACCAGAGGTTGCAAGTCAAGGGGGTGCTCAAGTCCCATCTCTAATCTTGATGGCTTAAACTAGAAGTTTATAGTCACAGGCATGTTCTGTAGTAGTTTTTCTGAGGTAGACAATGCCCATGAGGAAAACTATGTTCTTACTTTAAAACTTTCTTTCCCTTTGTTTGGTCTGAAAGGGAGGTTTTCCCTGTTTACTTACTTCACTGATGGTGAAGTAAATCTAGCTATGCAATTACAATTTAAGCTCTCATTTTGGCTATACTATTACAGAAAATGTTAGCCATCCCTTTTATAAGACCTAAAAATCAAATTGTGCACCTTGGGGAGTCCTTCAGAATAGAATTAGTTTCCTACCTTGAAGAGAGTAGAGATATGAGAGAAAAAGCCAGGCTTAGAATAGAGAAATGAGGGTGCAAAACTGGAACAAGAGAGGGAGGGACAAAAGACCAGTTGGAGGAGAGGGGCTGGACAGTGAAAGCATGGAGACAATCATTCCCAAACTGATAAGACAGAGAGAGTAGACTTTGGACCAGGCCTGGTTCTAAGATAAAGTCTGAATTCCTAGGTGGGAGAGGGAAGTACAGTGAGATAGTGAAGAGTTGGGGCCACAAACTTGGAAGGTAGAGGTTTTGGCTTAGGCTCTTGACCTCTAATGGAAACTTTGGAGGCAAACAGGACCTGGGCTGGAGAGCAGAAGCTACAGATTAGATGAGACTGGTTTCAGGGGGCGGAAAAGAACATGGTGGGGCAGCAGGGGCAGAGCAGAACATGGCGGTCAGGAGCCAGAGGGAGGGGCAGGACATGGCGGGCAGGATGGAAGAATGCACATATGGGGGCAGGAGGTTCTTGGCTAGCTGTGGGGTCCCCAGGAACTTAGGAGAGTTCAAAAAGGTGCAGGGTGGAGAGTTTGGCAGTAACACAGAAGAGGCGTCCTTAGGAGGTGGGGGCCCGATCTTGACCAGCAAGACCTGGGCTGTGGAGCAGGCAGAGAGGAAAGTAGGGTAGAAGGGCATAGGACGGGAGCGGAGGTCCAAGAAAGCCTGGACATATGGGACCTCTGACCATTTTCTCTCCCTGTGGCAGAAATTCTCAAGGTGGGTGAGGACATTGGAATCAAAGGTTCCCCCAGGGAGCCACTTAGATCCATTGTCAAGTACATGATTAGGCCTTTCCTGGGTGGAATGGAAGATTAGGTGTTTATGCCTTAGTACCTGGGCCAGTCCCAGTTGCTTCAAGTTCTTTAGGAGGCAGGCCAAGGGGCATTCTGAGTCCAACCCTCGGGAATGACCAGATCCCATGGTCTCCCAGGCAGCCTGGGATCTACTAGAATTTGGGAAAGGCGTCCTCTGTCCCAGACTTCAATAGATGGATAAGAGGTCAGTCCTCTACTGGGCCAAGCCAGCAGCAGGTTGTCTCCACAGCCGCTGGGAGGCTAATCAGCAGAGAACAGAGCCCACGTGCGCATGATTTGGAGGTCTCTGTCCAGATGGAGAGGTAGCCGGAGATCACAGAGACTGGGCCAACCCAGAGGATGGAGGGAGAGCAGGGGAGGAGTTACTGACAGTTGGTTGAGCGTGGTCTGTAGTCAGCCTGGGGCACTAGACAGGTTCAAGGAGCGAGGGGGCCTCGAACCCAGAAAGGGGAGGCGCGCAGCCTCAGCTCCCAGGTTTCGGCACCATCTGCAAGGTGTCTGGCCCGTAATAAATCTTCCCAGGCAGACAAATCAATTAATTCACAAGTTTTATTGGGATTCTGCTCCTGGGTGAGGTTCCCCAGTCCCAACAGAGCGGGGGGCCAGGGAAGTCACGCGTCAGAGGTTGGGAAGGCTCCTTTTATAGATACAGGGCATGGGGGTTAAAGGTCGAGCCTGGTCTGATCCTCATTGGTTGACCTTTAGACACCTGTGGGGACCTTGACAAAGGTAGGGACTTTCCATTCCTGGAAGTATAGGCCTTCTCTTCTTGCCGATCCCAAAGCTACCACTCAATGCTAATGTGCTTGGGAAAGCAGTCAGAAAGGCCTAAGCGGTTGGGCTTCTGCAACCATATCTATATCTATATCTATAGATATAGATATCTTCTAAAAATCATATGGAAACCCAAAGACTCCAAATAATAAAAGCAACCTTAAATAAAAAAAATAAAGCCAGAGAAAACACAATACCAAATTTTAAGACATACTACAAGACTATTAGAAACAAAATAGCCTGGTACTGGCATTAAAATAGATATGTGGAGCAATGGAATATAGTAGAAGCTCCAGAAATCAATCCACATATATACAACCAACTAATCTTTAGCAAACAAGATAACATCACTCCATGGAGAAAATACAGTTTATTTAACAAATTATGTTGGGTATATTGTATTTCCACATGCAGAATTATGAAATAATACCCCTACCTTACACCCTATGCAAAAATCCACTCACAATAGGTCATGGATCTAAACCTAAGAACTGAAACCTTCAAATTACTAGAGGAAAACATAAGGGAAACATGGCAAGACATTGGTCTAGGCAAAGACTTCTTGGATAAGACTCCAGAAGCAGAGACAATAAAAGCAGAAGTAGACAAATGGGATCACATCAAACTAAGAACTTCTGCACATCAAAGGAAACACCAAATCAAGTGTAAAGGCAATCAACAGAATGGGAGAAAATACTTGCAAACGATGCATCAGGTAAGGGATTAATATCCAGAATACAGAAGTTCAAAAAACTCAACAACTAAAAAAACAACCCAGTTTAGAGGCAAAGGACATGAACAGGCATTTTTCAAAGGCGAAAGTATCAATGAACAACAAACACACACACAAAATGATCAAAAATGCTTAGGATCACTAGCCACCAGGCATATGCAAATAAAAACTACAATGAGGTATCACCTCAGTCCAGTTAGAATTGTTATCATCCAAAAATCCAGATAGCAAATGCTGGCAAGAGATTAAAAGTACTCTAATACATTATTGGTGAGAATGTAAACTGGTATAATCATTATGGTAAACATTATAAAGATACCTCAGAAAACTATGAATAAATCTACTGTATGACCCAGCTATCCCACACCTAGAAATATATCAAATGAAATGAAAGCAGAATATGAAGGAGTTAGCTGCACTCTCATGCTTACAGCAGCTCAATTCACAATAGCCAAGATATGGAATCAACCTACATCTCTATCAACTGATAATTTGATAAAAATGTTATATAAACATGTGATGGAATATTCCTCATCCATGAAAAAGAATAAAAACTGGAGATCAATATGCTAAGTGAAGTAAGTCAGACTCAAATAGAATAAAACAAAGTCAAATTTTCTCTTACCTGTGATAGTTAATATATAAAGGGAGGATAAAATTTTGTGAATGTCAAATCATTTGGTATATAATTATAAATATTGCTTCTTGAACTGTTTCATGTAAATGACAAAATACTCTTGTTTTACATTTTAAACAAATGGAGAGAGGGTAATAGTGAAAACTCTTGGGCTACTAGTAATGCTTTTTTTTTTAAAAAAGATTTTATTTATTTATTTGACAGGTAGAGTTACAGACAGAGAGAGAGAGACAGAAAAGAAAGGTTTTCCTTCCGCTGGTTCACTCCCCAAATGGCCGCAATGGCCGGAGCTGTGCTGATCTGAAGCCAGGAGTCAGGTGTCTCTTCCTGGTCTCCCATGTAGGTGCAGGGGCCCAAGCACTTGGGCCATCCTCCACTGCTTTCGCAGGCCACAGCAGAGAGCTGGACTGGAAGGGGAGCAGCTGGAACTAGAACCGGCACCCATATAGGATGTGGGCACCACAGGTGAAGGATTAACCAAGTGTGCCAGGGTGCCGGCCCCAGTAGTGTTATCTGAATTTGGGTGTTGATTATGAGGATAATCAGATGGGAAAAATCTCATTGATCTTTATAATTAAGTGCATTTCTTGCCATGTATACTATATTTTAATAAAATTATTAAAAATTGAAAAGTAAAACTTGATAGGATTCTCTTAGCTATGATTTATAAATATAATTTAGTTAATAAATTTTGTACTAAGATTTCTATTATTTGACTTCATTTATTTTCCTGCTTTCATATTCACTAATTTTTTATTGTTACAGATAAACTAACAGCTGGGAAATTATTAATATTGCACTATCAGCATCCCAGAATCTTCATATGAGTAAAACAGTCTTGGAAAGCTGCTATGAAATGGTTTTCTTAGATGTGGATTAATTAAACAATTAGTTCCTTAATATGAGAATATACCAAGGTTTTGTGAAAAATGCAAGAAAATGTTAAGTTTATTATGATATAGTTATTTAAATCCATTTTTTTAGTAATAAAAACTTCTTGGAGCTTTTGAAGACCTCTCATTTATGTGATCTCAAAATATTTGCAAGATGACAAACTTAGCTTTTAATTCTAATTTCCATCAACTTTTTGAAGTACTCTCATATACTTTTCTATATAACAATTGAGTGCGTATCAAATATATCAGTTTATTTCATCATTAGTTTTAAGTGATCTAACTACTTGACTGAAATATTTGATTATTTGAATATTTAATTTTAGGCATAAACTTATTTCATTTTATTGGCAAAACAAAACAGAACATTAAAACTTGGATACAATAAACTTCAGTTATTGCCTTCATTAACAAAGTTGCATGTGTTTGAAGTTTAATGTCCTCAAATTTCAAAACAAACCACACAAAGTGTATCTTAACTTTCTAAGTTAAGTTAGCCTTTCTAAGCTACCCTTTAAACTCCATTTATTCCTTCTAGAGAGAAAAATGAAGAATCCTTTTGAAAGTAGAATTTTTCCCCACCTTGTTACTGAATGTCAAGTTTTTTCTTCCCCAAAAGTGAGCTTCAAAACCCCACTCCCACCAGCCCCTTCTGGTTTTGCCTGTCTTGGAGCCCTCCTCCTGACCACCCAATCAGGACGTCTCTGACTTAAATAAATCTTGCTTTTAAATTAAAAAAAAATAAAGAAAAGAAAGTAGTACAAACTTTTAAAATGGTAATTATATGGTGGAAATTATTAAATATTCATTTAAAAATAAAATAAAATAAAACCATGAACTATATTTCTGCCCCTGGCAAATTTGATGAACCAATATTATAAGTATATGACAAAAATTGAGAAGCCATTTACAAACTGATAGACATTTGAGACATTTTTTATTTCTGTACTTTATGTAATATGAAATTTGAGGCTCAGTCTTTGAGTCCTTGGTATTCCAGTCTAAGTCTTTGTTAATTGTGTCACTGGTAAAGGAAATGTATCAACACAGATATTCTTCTGGCATCATGAAAGTCTCTGAAAGAGTCACAGAATCCAAATAATCTTAACTTATTATTAATCCAAAGTGCATTACTGACTTCAGATACTACACAATTGTTTCTGGTATACAGAAACATTTGGATCAGTGAGTTGGAGATTTAGAAATTTTACCTGGGCCTGCGCTGTGGCTCACTTGGTTAATCCTCCGCCTGTGGTGCTGGCATTCCATATGGGCGCCGGGTTTTAGTCCCGGTTGCTCTTCTTCTAGTGCAGCTTTCTGCTGTGGCCCGGGAGGGCAGTAGAGGATGACCCAAGTGCTTAAGTCCCTGCACCAGCATGGGAGACCAGGAAGAAGCACCTGGCTCCTGGCTTCGGATCAGCACAGCTCCGGCTGCAGCGGCCATTTGGGGAGTGAACCAATGGAAGGAAGACCTTTCTCTCTGTTTCTCTCTCTCACTGTCTATAACTCTACCTGTCAAATAAATTTTAAAAAGACATTTTACCTATTCAGTGCCACCTCAACAGCTTTATTAATTTTGTCATGATTCATTCTTGTTCCTTACAAATTTGCATGTGTGTAGAGAGTGCATTAAAAAAAAAAAAACAGTAATTCAAGAAAATCCACTAAAAATTATCTGAAATTCGAAATGGGGTGGGGCTGGTGCTGTGGCACAGTGGGTTAAAGCCCTGGCCTGCACTGCTGCAGTGCTGGCATCCCATCTGGGTGCCAGTTCTTGTCCCAGCTGTTTCTCTTCTTCTTCTTCTTCTTTTTTTTTTTTTTGACAGGCAAAGTGGATAGTGAGAGAGAGACACAGAGAGAAAGGTCTTCCTTTTTGCCGCTGGTTCACCCTCCAATGGCCGCTGCGGCCAGCGCATCTTGCTGATCCGAAGCCAGGAGCCAGGTGCTTCTCCTGGTCTCCCATGGGGTGCAGGGCCCAAGGACCTGGGCCATCCTCCACTGCACTCCCTGGCCATAGCAGAGAGCTGGCCTGGAAGAGGGGCAACCGGGATAGAATCCGGCGCCCCAACCGGGATAGAATCTGGTGTGCCGGCGCCGCAAGGTGGAGGATTAGTTTGTTAAGCCACAGCGCCGGCTAAGCTGCTTCTCTTCTGATCCAGCTCTCTGCTATGGCCTGGGAGCTACTCATCTCCTTGGGTCCCTGCACCCATGTGGAAGACCCGGAGGAAGCTCCTGGCTCCTGGCTTCGGATCAGGGCAGCTCTGGCCTTTGCAGCCGTCTGGGGAGTGGACCAGGAGATGGAAGACCTCTCTGTCTCTACCTCTCTCCGTAACTCTGTCTTTCAAATAAATAAAAAAAATTGTAAATGGGGAAAAATCCTAAACTTGATAAAGAATACCCATCAAAAGTTTTCAGCTAACAACATACAGAACAGTGAAAGCTTGACACATTCTCATTAGGAAAATCAAAAGTTTATTTTTTTTTTAAAGAAGAATGATTTATTTGTTTGAAAGGCAGAGTCACAAACAGAGAGAAGGGGAGACAGGGAGAGATCTACCATCCACTGGTTCACTCCTCAAATGGCCACAATGGCCAGAGCTGGGCCTATCTGAAGCCAAGATCCAGGAGCTTCTTCCCAAACTCCCATATAGGTGCAGGAGCCCAAGGCCTTGGACCATCCCTGACTATTTCCCCAGGTGCATTAGCAGGGAGTTGGATCTACT
Source organism: Lepus europaeus (assembly GCF_033115175.1). Lineage (NCBI taxonomy): Eukaryota > Metazoa > Chordata > Mammalia > Lagomorpha > Leporidae > Lepus > Lepus europaeus. The sequence goes on from NC_084827.1 coordinate 128,963,076, forward strand.
GGAGCAGCCCAGACATAAAACTGGCACCCATATAGGATGCCAGCACTGCAGGTGGCAGCTTTACCCGCTGTACCACAGAACCAGACCCAAAAGGTTTTTATTAACACAAATTCTATCACATGACATTGGTGAATCAAGCCAGTACAATAGAATAAGAACATTAAATATTATGCTGCTGACTCGTCCTGTGAGGCCCACATCATCAGGGAGAGTGGGGCAACAATGTTCTACCCCAGGAAGCACCAGGGACCGGCTTCAGTGAACATGTCTGCTTTATTAACGACCACATTTTTAAAGGGCAGGCAGAAGGGACGTAACTAACTCAGGGCAACACTAACACTACAGGACAGAACTGACACTGGTGCCAATATACCTCTTCAATCAGCTTGAAGGTCACATAGTTAGGGGAGCTTTCCAGGTGGGCCTGGGGCACACCCGGAAGCAGTTTATCTGATTGGCAGAAGGTGAGGTTTTGGGGAAATGTGCCTGAGGCTCCTGCTGCCTGCCAGAAGCCAGGCTGTGGGGTCCCTCTCAACCTCCTGCAAGGGCAGGGCAGGCAGCCTCATGGGATCACCCACATCATCCATTGCTATTAGAGAGGATAAAAAAAAATTAAGATCATTAGCAGATGAAATGATTATTTAGCTGTGAAGCCAAAGAATAAAGAATAAGTAACTAGAACTAAAAATGAATTTAATAAATTTACACAAATATAACATTAAGATTAATTTTAATTATATATACAATTAAAATTGAAATTGAAACAAAATTAATGTATTTAAAATAAATTAAAAAGTAAAATATCAGTAAATTTAAGGAAAGACTTCTACACTGAAAACTAAATTATATTGCTGAGAAACATTAAGGAGTTTAACAAATGAAGAGCTATAAAAAGTACATGATGGAAAGCAGACATATAATTACTGAATTATTTATTTACTATTTGAAAGGCAGGGTGATAGAGAAGGAGAATGTGTTTGCATGTTGACACACACACACATACGCACAGAAAGAGAGAAAGAGAGATTGATTTTCTGTTCATTGGTTTGTCCAGGCTAAACTAGACCAAAGCCAGGAGCCCAGAACTCAAACTAAGTCTCCACACTGGTAGTATGACCCAAGTTTTTGAGTCATCAACTACTGCCTCCCAAGTACATTAGCAGGAAGTTGAACCACTAGCAGAGGGAGACTTGACCCCAGGTACTACAATGTGTCATGTGAGTGTCAGAATAGTTGCTTTCACCCATTGCAACACATGCCTATAACTGAAGGGTTACTAAGATATTGATTTCCCCTTTTATCCAAAGATTATATGCAGTACCACTCTAAACTCTGCAGACTATTAAATAATTCACAATAAGGTTGTGAAGTGTACACAGAAATTCACAGGTATGATGATTTATTTTCTGGTTTCCTATATATATTGTAAATAAGAGGTGGTTTTATATGATGCCAAGGAACAATTCTGGCCTCATGATTAGGCTTTAATTGATGGTTATTCATTTTTGGTCTTTCATTGTCTTTTTTTCAAAGCATTTATTACTCTGTGAAACAATCATTCAACTTTATGGTTCGTAGAATTATTCTTTTCCTCTAAATTTGTAAATGTTTGAAGTATGTAGCCTACCAGGGCATTTTTTCAAATATTAGTCCATTCATTTTCCCCACCAGGAAAATTTTAACAATTGAACTTTTCTGGTCCATCTCCTGCTGATGTCTGGGAAAGTAGCAGAAGATGGCCCAAGTAGAGTCTCTGTCACCTATGTGGAAGATTCCGATGGAGTTCCAGACTCCTGACTTCTTTGGCCTGGCCCAGCCCTGGTCATTTAGGGCATATGAGGAGTAAACCTGTGGATGAAAGATTTTTTCTCTGTCTCTGTCTCTGTCTCTCTCTGTCACTCTGTCTTTCAAATAAATAAACTTTAAAAATAGATGGTAATATTTGTTATGCAAGAATGTGATTAAGGCAGGGTGCCTTTAGGACAGATGTATACAATTAAACAATGGAACAGAGAAAAATTAAACAATGGAACAGAGAAAAATTAAACTCCCAGAGAAACTCACGCATAATTTATGAAAAAGGTAGTATTGCATGCCTGCGCCACGACTCAATAGGCTAATCCTCTGCCTTGTGGTGCCAGCACACCAGGTTCTAGTCCTGGTCAGGGAGCCAGATTCTGTCCCGGTTGCCCCTCTTCCAGGCCAGCTCTCTGCTATGGCCCAGGAGTACAGCAGAGGATGGCCCAAGTCCTTGGGCCCTGCACCCCATAGGAGACCAGGAGAAGCACCTGGCTCCTGGCTTCGGATCAGTGCGGTGCGCCGGCCGCAGCATGCCGGCCACAGTGGCCATTGGAGGGTGAACCAACGGCAAAGGAAGACCTTTCTCTCTGTGTCTCTCTCTCACTGTCCACTCTGCCTGTCAAAAAATAAAAGTAAAAAAAATTTTAAAAAAAGATTAAAAAATTAAAAAAAGAAAAAGGTAGTATTGCAGTGCATGGAGAAGAGAATGCTCATTTCAATACCTGATGCAGTGTCTATTGGGTATTCATATGCAAATTAAATAAGTGACTTCAATCCTAAACCACACTATTCACAAAATAAATTTCATATAAACTGTGGACCTAAACATAAACTATAAATCAGTACTTCTTTCCAGGCTATGATTGTTAAAAATATTATTACATAATTTTTTAAAGTTGAGAATTTCTGTTCTTATTAAAAGCTAAAGTTGTTAAAATATGTTATAAAATATGAAAAAACTACTTGCAATTCATACACATCATTGAGAATGTATAAATTATTTGACCTATAATAAAAAAAGAACGGATAGCCCAAAAATATGTGGCAAAAAGTTATGGATTGGCCATTTACTGAAGATTGAAGTGTTTGCAGATTTTGATGGTTACATGTTATGTTGTAAATACCATTGCAACCAATGATTTCAAGTTACTCCTATGGTGCCACTATACATGAAGTTGGGGAGAGATGTCTAAGATCAATTTTCATGCAATAGGAACTTTCCTCACCCACATAAAAAGGTAACTCATCATTAAAGGCTGAAAATATTAATCCAGGTATACAAATGGAGACAGTTCACTACTAAGTTCACTAGTAAGTGTGTTGAATGTGATTTACAAGGAGGGTTTTCAAAAATAAATCTTCCTTCACCTTGACATCTCAGAAACACACTTCTTAATTGTGATATGTAGATTCTCCATCTCTATACCTACAAAGACTCAAATTCTTGGTAGACTACTTATTTACAGTAATATCATCCTAACTTTAAAGGGCAAACCCCCAAATCATGTTTTGACTTAATTAAATTTTAGAAGAAAATCTGCATGTTAAAGTACTTATAGATAATATCTGTATGAAATATCTATAACTAATATCTATAACTAAATATCTATAACTAATTTAGAAACATGTGAACAATGTTTATGTTCATGTTAGTTGTATTGATATTATTGGAAACTGACCTAGGAAACTCATTTTCAGATGTGTGACATTGAACTAATGGATACAGGAGGCTTCTGTCTTCCCATTGTTAAGGAATTTCAGTTGAACATGGCTTTCATGTACATCAAATCCCCCAAGTGTTGGGTGCCATATATTTTTCAGACAACTAACATATGCAGTTGGCATCTAAAATGATTACCTGGTATTCAATGGTCTCTGTTTCTCCAGTAGCCAAATTGTTCCCATGTATATTCCATGAGGAAAGAAAGGAAGAGAGATCTGGCTCTCAGTGTCACTAGAACATGCACGTGTCCCTCAAACATTAATTTCTGGGATTCAGTGAAAGGTGGGAAGCTTCTGTGCTTGCAACCTGACCCTTAGCTTGCAAGTTTATCAGTTAAGGCCTATTTGTTAACCTTCTTAGTGCATAATGTGATGTTTTGGAATTTACCCATGCCCATTTGTCATTACAAATACACAAAGTACCATAACTCAGAACATCATATCTGATTTGTGTGCAATATCTATTTATTATATGTCTTAAAATCACCCTTGTGTCACATTACAGGTAGCTATTCTGATCAAATTATATCATAATTTATTAAAATAGTAGAATGTGAATAAAAATCAGTTAAAGTTCTAGTAAACATATGGGCAAGGGGCTATTATTTTTTCTTTAACCTTGTCTTTTATCTTTGAGTAATGTGTACAAAAGGTAGGAAATTACTTTTATAAAAAGATAACTTTTGCCCAGGCACCACTTATAACTATACCAAAAAATCTGATCTATTTTATTTTGGATTTTCTTTTTATATGGCAAATTGTTTTGACACAGTATAGATACAGTTTATTTTTATAAAAATATCAGTTATATAGTAAGTTTATGTAATAAATGGAAAATATAATTGAAAAACATGAAAAAAGGTTTAAATTTTTCCAAAACATGAAACAACTTTTTACCTTTCCACCTTATTTTTCCCCAGAAATATAGTAGATACAATCAATCCTATTTTCAAACTGCTAACTGAAAGTTGCAATAACAACAGAAAAAACCCATAATTTCCAAGAATTGTCATTTTTCAAAAATGGATCTCTATATTAAACATAGAAAACTAGAGAGAAGTCTACTTAAATTTGTAATATAGAAATTTAATTTTTTCAAACTCCCTCTATCACAGTTATATAAAAGGAATATATTTCTAGGATTTCATAGCACAATGATGTGACTATAGCTCACAAAAACTTTTATCTATTTTCTGGACAAATGGATGAGAGGAGGTCCAAGGCTCCAATTATAATGTAATGGCAAAGAGAGAGGCACATTAATTATCATGCCTTCATTAGTACACTTTTTATGCATGTTTTGGTATGTCACAGTGTACTTTGTAAATATGTACAATTATTGCTAATGAAATGATTCTAAATGATTTAAATACTTCAAAATTTTAAAATGAACAATGCACAAATACCAGCTACTGGTCAATTTTCATGAGGCATTCTACTGTAGATTATAGAATTTTTAACTGTTGACATAATTTTCAGGTGATTTGCTAGTGTTTAAGAATTTGACAGTACATATTAATTAGGTGAGTTCATACCACTTATAGCTATTTAAGGTGTGCATTATACCTCTCCTTCCTCAGGGGCTATTATTGCTTTACAGGCTGAAACCTACACAAGACAGCCAACAGTGTGACAGAGACAGCAGGGGCCCACTCTGAAGTTGCTGAGTCCATCTGTCATAGTAAGGATTTTAACATTTACTTTAAAATCAAATTCCCATTTCAAAATGGTAATTTCTCCAACCACCACTGCTCTTGAACATTATATATTTTTACCCTGTTGCTATTTCTGGTGAAAATAGTCATGATCTGCTTGGCAATAAAATTTGACTAAAAATGCTGTGTGTATTAAATGAGTGGGGTGCATGGAACTTTGTGTTTTTCAAGAACATTGAGGAACATGGTGTATTAGAAATTTAGGAAATCCACAATTATTATACATATTCTAAATAATAAGAGAAACATTTCTCACACAAAATTTTATACTGTTAATAATCAAAGTTCAGTGAGAATATTCATTATGGATCTTAAAATGTTTAAAACAGTCAATAGTAATAATGTTTTATTAAAATGACAATTAATAGAATCTTTCAATTAATTATAAAATGAAATCAATCAAATCCTATTTCCAAACATGCATGAATGTATATACGCATGTAACTATATGTATACTAAATGAATATACATAAGCCTACACTAAAACTATTGAAACATACATACATATGTGGTGGGCATCTGAAATAAAAGAAACTTTGAATTTTTGAGGAGATATACTGTGGGGCATGAGCGCGGCCAAGCCAGGCCAGGCCCGTGGGCTCCGCATGCGCAGCTGCCCCCGGGTGCCCCCCGCCCGAGCTGTGCGGAATGAAGCTGCACAGAGCCAAGTAAGATGGCGCCCAGAGGAAGTGAGATGGGCGGAATCCAAAGTTGTTAACCACTAAAACTAATTGGCTGCGCAACATCAGGGGAGGTAACAAAACTAGTAACAAGTGTATAGACATAGGGCTAGTCCTATAGAAATCCCCCCATAAGGTGATCTTTTAAGTGATTGGTTGGTCCTTAGCCCTGCCCCAATGACTGCAGTTTTGTGCTATAAAAGGTAGTATTGTGCAAAAGGTGAATGAGTCCGTGCTACTAGACTTGGCTCCCCGCTGCGTCTGATTGTCTCCAGGACCGGGAGGCTGGGGAACGGGCGAGTGGCGCACTTACCTTTCCTCGGACCCAGTCCATCCTTGTACGGGTGGACTAAGACCCTACAATATACTAATGAATAGATAGGTAAATTTACATGCATAACTACACTACATGTGTATATGTGGTGTGTGTTTACACACACACTGATATGGACTGCAGTCATATCAAGTATAGGACTAAATACGAGGACTACATGCTCATCTATATGTACATATACATCTCTTTATACAAAGACATTTACATATGCAAAATTTCTAAATATGTATATGTTGTGATAGAATGTCACTAAATATTTAGTGCTTCCTGTGTGTCTCTCACTATACTCTTAGATATATAAATGACTTCACCTTATTTTGCCTCTCCCATATATATTCACAATCTTTTGCCCATTTCAAAAACAGGATAAAGGACAAAGAATTTAAAGTACTTATGTGAATAAAATAATAGCTGATACACGATTGAAAGAATCAAAGAAGAAAAGGATTATATATTAAATCAATGCCACTTAGTTGATGATAGTTGTTTTTAATTTGTTCTCATCTTATCACTCAACAATGTGTTATTTGTACTAAGAATGAAATGAAAAGTTATGCAATCATTTGATAGAATATTTTTTCGTTTTGATGGATAAATAGTCAAAGAAGAGAAAATGAATGTTGATTTGATTTCATCAAAGAGAAACTATTTATTAAAAAATCAATCAGCTTCCATACACAGCTAAGGAAAATACCACATTTCAAGTCATCAAATGCTTTCAATAAACATCTAAAACTGCAAGGCATTTCAAATGTCAAATAACAATTTTATTAAGCCTTTTCTAGATTTGAAAACAGAAATGTCATAGCATTTTTTTATCTTCTAAATTTATACAGGTTTGGTTAAAAGCAAGAATGAACAAGCTTCCTAATAGTTGCATCTCTAACCTCATATATTCCTATATCTTGTACAAGGATATGAGCAGACACAGGCCATCTATTCTCTGACATTCCTGTAAAAGTGTTCAATATTTACAATCTGTTTTATTAAACCAAGAACAGGGATTAGAAGTAGAATTCACTATATTTTATTGAGGCATAGGCAAAACTACAATTTCATAAGAACAAGAGTCCTGAATCAAACTTGATTTTTGTACATGATGGATCTCATAAATGGTAAAAGGGATGTACAAAGTTACCAATATATTAAATAATATATCTTTCCTCAGGAATTAGCATATCTTCCTCAGGAAGATGCCTTCCATTATGACACATGTTGCATACTGAATCCTACTGTGTGTCATTGTGATCAAGAAAGAGATCTGTTCTTAATTATTTTTATATTGAAGAATGCACACAAAGTAATATATGCCAGTGTTCAACAAGGTTAAAAGTTGATGACCGTTGTGCATCCACATCCTTGTATTTGCATAAGATAGAAATAGTATTGTCAATGTGGCCTATAGAAAGTGTTCAACTGAACAAAAATCCTGAAAGGCTTATAAAATAAAATTGTGGCCGGCGCCGCGGCTCACTAGGCTAATCCTCCGCCTTGCGGCGCCGGCACACCAGGTTCTAGTCCCGGTCGGGGCACTGGATTCTGTCCCGGTTGTCCCTCTTCCAGGCCAGCTCTCTGCTGTGGCCCGGGAGTGCAGTGGAGGATGGCCCATGGGGGCCCTGCACCCCATGGGAGACCAGGATAAGAACCTGGCTCCTGCCATCGGATCAGCGTGGTGCGCCGGCCACAGCACGCCAGCCGCGGCGGCCATTGAAGGGTGAACCAACGGCAAAGGAAGACCTTTCTCTCTGTCTCTCTCTCTCTCACTGTCCACTCTGCCTGTCAAAAAAAAAAAAAAAAAAAAAAGAAAAGAAAAGAAAATTGTAATGATAGTTTGTAATTGCTTCCTCTGTTAGCAACAATTACTTTACCCTAGCTCAATTATTTTAAGTTGGGACTTTATTCCAAACATTGGGAAACAAAGGTGAATAAAAAACAAAACATATTCTTGAGAAAGTAAGTGAAGATGGAAGATATATACACATTTGTAATTATATTTTTATGTGATGCAAAAACTTCTAGTATGAGACCTAAGACATATCAGCTAATCAGAAAAGTTGATACTTCTATTCAGTATTGGTTGGTACAACACTTTTGTTTGATGAATTCTTGAAAGTTCTGTATTTTTGTGGGCTTCCTTGAATTTTTCCCCCTGTGTTCAAATGATCTCACATAGCTAGGATTTAGGTTTAAGTTGTTAACAAAATGGCTAATATGGAGGATAAAATTTTTGACAAGTCCAAGCCGTTAAGGGCCTTGATTTCCTCTTAGCTATGTCAGGTCACCAAAAGATACTGGGTATGAAAATAATGTGAGCTTTTTTGTATTTCAGGAGTTCGTTTCAAAAACTACAAAAACCCAGATTTACAGGCCATTAGACTTAGTAAGGAAGAAAAAATTTCAGTTTCTGAGAAAAAGAATTGCTACTTAAAATTCAGATATTAATAATTATTTACAAAATCATTAAAATAGTTGATAATCAAAAGTATAAGGAATATAATAGCAGAAACAGGTTATTGATCAGGTGGTAAAGATGCCATTTTGGGTACGCACATCTCCTGTTAGTGTGCCTGAGTTTGCAACCTGACTGCATTCCCAATTTAAACTTCCTGTCAATGTGCACATTGAGAAGTAGCAGAAGTATTTGAGATCCTACCACTAAAGAGGTAGACCTGGTCTAGTTCACAGCTCCTGGCATCAGGTTGGAATATCACTGTACATTTCAGATATTTGGAAATTTGGACCATCAGACGGAAGTGCTCTGTTCTGTCTCTTATATAATAAACAAATAGCAAAAATATAAGAAATTTAACAGCATAAAACCCAAGATCTTAGGCAGAACAAATAAAGTGAGCATAGGCTGTCTAACCTTACAGGAAGAGAACACTTCTCTCTTCTCACAAACATTAATCCACACTAATTCCCAGCCTTGGAAATGAAGAAGAAAAGAGACAAAAATAATTGATCTTAGAGGAAGCATAATGGCTAGTATTTGGTGTAGGAGCAAAGGCACAGCTTGGGATGTCTACAGCACCAGGGTCTGTGTTACTGCTACGATACTTCAGATCCAGCTTTCTGTTCGGGTGCATCGCAGTAGGCAGCAGATGATGGCTCAAGTCTGTGAGTCCCTGTCACCAATGTGGGAGACCAGAGGGAATCCTCCTGAATTTGGCCTGGGCCCAGCTCCAGTGGTTTGAGTATTTGGAGAATGAACAAGGGGGTGGATAACCTCTCCAATGTCTCCCTGCCTTTTAAATGAAAATAAATAAGTAAATAAATAAACTTTTTAATATTTATCTACTTATTTGAGATGTAGAGTTCAGACAGAGAGAGAGGGAGAGGCAAGGAGAGAAGAAGGTCTTCTATCTTCTGGTTCACTTTTCAAATGACAAAAATGGCCGAGTTGGGCCTGGCTGAAGCCAGGAGCAAGGAGCTTCTTCTGTGTCTCCTACACCAGTGCTGGGACTCAAGTACTTGGGCCATCTTCTGGTGCTTTCTCAGGCTATTAGCAGGGAGCTGGATCAGAAGTGGAGCAGCCAGGACTTGAACTGGTGCCCATATAGAATGCCGGAGTCACAGGAAGAGGCTTAACCTACTATGCCTCTGTATTGGTCCCAATAAATAAATATTTTAAAAAAGGGTTTATGCTACACTTCATGTTTTATATATATATTTTTTTTTCCTAACATTTATTTATCTGTTACCTTCATATCTTAAACAGGTAATATTTAACATTATATAGTGACAATAAGAGTATCTAGGGTTTTTTGGAAGATGTGAAGAATAAAAATATGTTTCTTGGGAAAGAAAAGGAAAAAATGTGAATTTTAAGGTAGAGAAAAATAAGTATGCATTTGGAAATGGAGAAAGCAGTCGATCCTCTGACTGGAGTGGACTGGTTATTGGCAGGGATCATTGCAAAGAGATACATTAAAACATCTACCCCCAATCTTTTCTTGATGATCAATGATGAGAAAGCCAGCAACTTTCAGAGGGTATTATGAACAAAAGAATAAAATAGCTCAGTTAATTTAAATAAGCTCAAATTAAAAAAAAATAAAAAAGAAAACAATATCCAGGACATTTCATAGGTTGGTATAAATAGGTTGGAAAGATTAATAAGACACTGACCAAAATGTGGAATATAGAGAGTAAAGAAAATTTTAGGAACAATATTTTTAGAGGAAATTTTATAGACTCAGAGACTTATTTTGTTATGAGGTAATTAGTATAGATTGGAAATTTTCAGTTGTTTAATGTTTGATAATTATTTATTCCTATGTAACTGCCATCAAAAGAAGATATAGGTTATTTCTATCACCTAGAAATTTCCCAATTACCCACTTTCAATCAATTCTCTCTCCAAGATCCAGAGTAAATATTTTCTGATTTTTATTTCTTAGTTTAACTTTATCAAAAAGGAGTCATAAATATTAATCATTTTTCTCAACAATATACTAGAGAGTAATACATAATTTTACATCTACTACAGTTTATTAATCTCATTGTTCTCTTTTCTTTCTTTCTTTTTTTTTTTTTTTGACAGAGTTAGACAGTGAGAGAGAGAGACGGAGAGAAAGTTCTTTCCATTGGTTCACTCCCCAAAATGGCCACTATGGCTGGAGCTATGCCGATCCGAAGCCAGGAGCCAGGTGCTTCTTCCTGGTCTCCATGTGGGTGCAGGGGCCCAAGCACTTGGGCCAGCCTTCACTGCCCTCCCGAGCCACAGCAGAGAGCTGGACTGGAAGAGGAGCAACCACGACTAGACCCTGGTGCCCATATGGGAGGCCGAAGCCGCAGGCAGAGGATTAACCAAGTGAGCCATGGCGCTGCCCCCTCTTTTATTTCTAGTTGTTTTGATATCCTGTTCAAGAAATATTGACCATCCACATGTTATGATTTTTTTTTGTTTTCTTTCAAAAATTTTATGTTACTGAGGTCTATATTTAGGTCTATGACCCAACTCACAATAAATTTTGCATATAGAATGAAAAAGGAAAATATCTTTAAAATGTGGCTATTTAAGCACTCATTCATAAATGATGGTGAAATAAAGATGTTGCAAGAGAAGCAAAAATTAAAATAATTTGTTAACACCCATCCTGCTTTACAAATAATACTTAAGGATGTACTTCACACAGAACTCGAAAGACAATCAACATCATGAAAAGTGAATGCAGAAATCCACCTAGTAAAATAACAAAGGAGATTCAAAGCAAAAATAGGAATATTTATGGAGTAATGGTGCGATCAAGTCATTAGTTACCAAAAATAACCTTGAATGCAAATGGAATAATTCTCCAGTTAAAAGATATAGAGAGGCACAATGGATAAGAAAACAAAACGTACCTATCTGCCACCTACAAGAAACATACTTCACCAATGAAGATACACAAAGACTGAAAGCGAAAGGATGGAAAAAGATATTCTACGTGAATGGAAACCAGAATTGTGCAGGATTAGCTATACTCATAGCAGAAAAAACATACTTTAAGATAAATATAGATAATAGAGACAAAAGCAGCATTATGTAATGATTAAGGCACATACACAATTCAACAAGAAGATGTGACTATACTAAATATAGATGCATCCAGTGCTAGGACATCCATTTGCTTTCTTTTCTTTTTTAAATATCTATTTATTTTAAAGAGTTACAGAGAAAGAGGCAGAGACAGTGAGAGAGAATCTTTCATCCACTGGTTACTCCCCAAATGACCACAGTGGCCAAAGCTGTGCCAGCCCAAATCCAGGGGCCTAGAACTTTATCTGGGTTTCTCATGTGTGCACAGGGACCCAAAGATGTGGGCTATTTTCTGCTTTCCCAGGTACATTAGCAAGGAGCTGGATAAGAAGTGGAGCAACTGGGATTCCTGTTGCTCATATGAGATGTTGGCATCTCAGATGAAGTTTTAACTCACTGAGACGCAATGCTGGCCATGGGCACACAGTTTTATAAAATAAATGTTAATGAATCTAAAGGGAGAGATGAGCTCCAACAGAATCAAAAAGAGGACTTCAACATCCCATTTTTATCAATGGACAAATCAACCAGACAAAAAAATTCAATAAAGAAATAATAAATCTGGTGCTGGTGCTGTGGCATAGTGGGTAAATCTGCTGCCTGCTGTGCCAGCATCCCATATGGATGCTGGTTTGAATCCCGGCTGTTCCACTTCCAATCCAGCACTCTGCTATGGTCTGGGAAAGCAGAATAAGATGGCCCAAGTCCTTGAGTCCCTGCACCTTATTGGGAGACCCAGAAGAAGCTCCTGGCTCCTGGCTTTAGATAGGCACAGATCCCGCTGTTGCAGCCATGTGGGGAGCAAACTAGAGGATTAAAACCTCTCTCTCTCTCCTTCTCTCTCTCTCCCTCTCTCTCTCTCTATCTCTGCCTCTTTGTAACCATGCCTTTCAAATAAATAAATAAATAAATAAATAAATAAATAAATAAATCTTAAAAAATAGAAATAACAAAGTTGATGTACACTGAAGACCAAGTAGACCTAATAGATGTCTAGAGAACAGTCTATCCAACAACAACAAAATACACATTCTTTTTATCAGTGCATGGAACATTCTCTAGAATAGACCATATATTTGGCAAAAAAAGTCTCAACAAACTCAAAAACACAGAAATCATATCATGTACATTTCTAACCACACTGCAATAAAGCTATCAATTAACAACAAAAGAAGCTCTAGAGAATACAGAAACACATAGAGATAGAAAAGCATGCTCTTGAATGAACATAGGTTCATAGAAAAAAATCAATATGGAAATAAAAATTTCTTTTATATATATATATATATATATATATGTATATATATATGAAGACACAATATACCAGAATTTATGGGATACAGCAAAAGCAGTGTTAACAGGAAAGTTTAGAGCAATAAATAACTGCATAAAGAATTGGAAAGGTGTAAAATCAATTATGAAGCAATGCATCTCAATGACCTAGAAAAACTGGAACAAATTAAAATTAAAATTAGTAGAAAATAAAGGAATAATAAAAATAGAGAAAAAATAAATAAATTGAAATTTTACAAAAACTGTACTAAATTTCAGTGAAATGATGAGTTGGTTTTTTGAGAAAATAAATTACACTGAAAACCATTAGCCTAAATAATCAAAAAAATAGAAGAATGGAATTAATAAAATTATATATGAAAAAATAAATATTACAATGGATGCTACAGAAATACAAATAATCATTAGGAATTATTACAGTTATATGACAAAAAATTGAGTTATAGACAACAAATGTATAGATTTCTGAACACACATAGCTTACCAATTTGAGATACAAAGACATATAGAAAATCTTAATAGACCAATAATAAATTTGAGATGGAATCAGTAACACAGAGCCCCCCCCCCCAACAAAGAAAACCCAAGAATGGTTGGCTTCACTGCTAGAACTAACATAAATTCCTCTTAAATAATACAAAATAGCTATACAAACTCATTTTATGAGGTAGTATTATCTTAATTCCAATACCAAGCATACAACAAAAAACAGAATTATAGACAAGTATTTCTGATGTACATAGATACAAAAGAAATTCATTGGATATAAACTAGAAAGAAGGAGTCAAATTATCCCTATTTGCAGAAGAGCATTTATATAGTGGAAACAAAGATTTCACTCAAAGACTATTGGAACTTGGAACTCATATGAGAATTTGGAAAATTTTCAAGATAAGAAAATCAACATAAAAAATAAATAGCATTCTTATACACTAACAATGTTTCGGGGGGAAAAAAACTTATGATCATTCCTATTCAGAAGTTAACCAAAAATTTAAATATTATATGATAAATTTAATAAATAGAAAAAGTCTCCACTGTCAAAATTATAAAATATTATGAAATAAATAGAAGACAACAACAAAAAAGGAAAAATATCCCACATTTGGATGAGAAGAATTGACATCATCAAATTGCCCAGAGTACCCAAAGTAATTTACAGATGCATTGTGAGCCCAATCAAAACTCCAAGGACATGACTTTAGCATAGTTGCACAGCAGCTTACACTGCTGTATGGAATGCAAATATCCCATATGAACACTGGATCAAGGCTCAGCTCCTCCAGTTCCAATCCAGTTCATTATTAGGTAGAAGACGTCTCACGTTCTTGGAGTCCTGCTACCTATGTGGGAGCCCTGTGTGGAGTTCCAGGCTCCTAACTTCAGCCTGAACAGACACAACCATTGCAGTAATTTGGGGAGTAAACCAGAGAAGAAGACCTCTCTTTCTGTCTCTGCCTCTCTCTTTTCTCTCTGTAACTCTGTATTTCAATTACATAAATAAATCTTAAAAAAAAATCTTAGGACATTCTTCACAGAACTATAATAAACAATCCTGAAATGAATATTGAAATACAAAAGACTGTGACTAGCCAAAGCCAAAGGTATCACAATACCAGATTTCAATATTTACTACAGGGTTGTTATAATTAAAATGATCTGATATTGGCACAAAATAGATAAGTAGAGCAATGTTTCAGAAAAGAACACACAAAAATTAACCTACACATATCTAAAATGAACTAATCTTTGATAAATGAGCTGAAAACATTCCCTAGAGAAAGGATAGTCTTTTCAAAAACAGTGTTGGGGAAATTGTATTTACATATGCAGAAACTTGAAACAAAACCCTTACTTACACTCTATACGAAAATCAACTCACTTTAGACATGACTCTATCAAACTACTAGAGTAAAACTTAAATGAAATGTTGCCTAGGCAACAAAAGTAAAAATAGACTAATAGGATTACATGAAGATAAGAAGCTTCTGCACAGTAAAGGAAACAATTAACAAAGTAAAGAGGCAGCTGACACTGACAGAATGAAAGAAAATGGTTGCGGCCGGCGCCGCGGCTCACTAGGCTAATCCTCCGCCTTGCGGCGCCGGCACACTGGGTTCTAGTCCCGGTCGGGGCACTGATCCTGTCCCGGTTGCCCCTCTTCCAGGCCAGCTCTCTGCTGTGGCCAGGGAGTGCAGTGGAGGATGGCCCAAGTGCTTGGGCCCTGCGCCCCATGGGAGACCAGGATAAGCACCTGGCTCCTGCCATCGGAACAGCACGGTGCGCCGGCCGCAGCGCGCTACCGCGGCGGCCATTGGAGGGTGAACCAACGGCAAAAGGAAGACCTTTCTCTCTATCTCTCTCTCTCACTGTCCACTCTGCCTGTCAAAAATAAATAAAAAAAAAAATAAAAAAAAAAAAGAAAATGGTTGCAAACTATGCTTCCAATAAGGAATTAATATCAGGAATATAGAAGCAGCTCAAGAAACTAAACGACAGCAAACTAGTTTAGAAATAGTCAAAGGGCATGAACAGACATTTTCACATGATGAAATACAAATGGCCAACAGGCACATGAAAAAAATACTCACTCAGATCACTAGCCACCAGGGAATTGCAATTAAAAATCACAATGAGGTATCACCACACTCCAGTTATAATGGCTTTCATCCAAAAATGAATAAATAGCAAATTCTGGTTCAAGAAAATATCACAATAAACTGTTGGTGTGAATGTAAATTGGCACAACCAATATGGATAACTAAAAAAAAATAGATCTACCATGTAACCCAGCTATCCTACTCCTGGGAATATATCCAAAGGAAATGAGAGCAGCATTATAAATTACTTATACTCCCATGTCTATAGCAACTCAATGCATAACAGTTAACATATGGAACCAACCTAGATGTCCATCAACTTATGATTGGATAAAGAAAATGGATAGATCATATATACACATGATGGAATATTGGTTATTCTTACAAGAAAATGATGAAATTAGAGATCATTATGTTAAGTTAAATTAGCTGGACCCAGAAAGACAAGTTTCATTTTTCCTCTTATTTGTGGAAGTTAATATGCAGAAAGAATATAAACATTGGGTAGATGTCATATCATTTTGTATATAGCTACAGAAAATTCTTCACTAAATCTTGCTATGTAAATAAAAATATACAAAGAAGGGAACAGTGAGGAATTTTGGGGTGCTGGTAATGTTTTGTTCTTAATTTTGGTGTTGGTTATGAATTTGCTCATAGGCCAAAATTATCTGTATGCTTACTTACATTTCTTGGTATGCATACTGTATTTCAATAAAATGTTTAAAAAATAAAATCAGTTATTTGTGTAAGTGTGGTTTCATTTTCAATTCTCTGTTGATTATTTCTTCTTTATTGATAAGAGATTTACGAATCAAAAAAAAATAAGAGATGTATAAATTCATATACAAAATTACTCAAGTAAAACAGGAATGAAAATGGGTGTTAAAATTAGGAATGACAATAATTTGTAGTAAGTAAAGTACAATGTTATATTTGTTTATTATTGATGTATTGATGAAAAACAAATAATTAGAAAGTTCAGACAAATTAAACACTTGACTATACATTGGCAATTTAAAAATAAGTAATTTTTAGGCAATTTTGAATTAAAGGCTTTGCTTTCAGACATTCTAAGTTTAAAATTTGGAGAAGAGAGGAAGTAAACATCTGGAAGGAAGAATAGAATTTTGCCCCATGGCTATATTAATTATTCCACTTTCTATCATGACCTTGTTGGGAGAGATACAGACTATCTGAATATTCAGAAGAAAAATGTATTGGTTCATTACATTGAGGATACATTCATTGTATAGGTGAAGGAAAAAAAAATGTGTAGTATGCAGAGGCCATATCTACTGCAGAGAATGGAAGAGAAACCCCTTGAAGTGCAGGGGCTTGCCTTCCTTGCTTCTATTTGTCTTGCTCTAACAGAATTACAAAGATTGGACAATTTATAGTAAACAGAAATTTATTCTGTAACAATTCTGGATACTGAGAAGTCCATGATCAAAATGTTGGTAGCTTTATTCTCTGTTCAGATCATGATGTGCGATTGCTGCAACCCTCAGAGAGAAGTCATACCTAAGAGAGGAAGTAAACATCTGGAAGGAAGAATAGAATTTTGCCCCATGGCTATATTAATTATTCCACTTTCTATCATGACCTTGTTGGGAGAGATACAGACTATCTGAATATTCAGAAGAAAAATGTATTGGTTCATTACATTGAGGATACATTCATTGTATAGGTGAAGGAAAAAAAAAATGTGTAGTATGCAGAGGCCATATCTACTGCAGAGAATGGAAGAGAAACCCCTTGAAGTGCAGGGGCTTGCCTTCCTTGCTTCTATTTGTCTTGCTCTAACAGAATTACAAAGATTGGACAATTTATAGTAAACAGAAATTTATTCTGTAACAATTCTGGATACTGAGAAGTCCATGATCAAAATGTTGGTAGCTTTATTCTCTGTTCAGATCATGATGTGCGATTGCTGCAACCCTCAGAGAGAAGTCATACCTTCATTTGACAGAAGAGCAAAATTTTTTTGCTTGTAGCATTAATCCATTCATGTGTGGATCCTCATTATCTAAAATATCTCATTAGGTTTCATCTCCCAACACTACTGCAAAATGCATTGATTAACTTTAACATTAATTTTTGGAGAGAACAATAACATACAAAGCACAGCTCTGTCACTGCAGCAAAGTTGTCAAGAATGTTTCAAAACATTCCTCCAAATAAAGATATCTAGTATATACTACTACAGAGTGACATGTAGTTTGTGATAAGTTTTTCTCAGATTTTGAAGACAACACATTCCTTACGGGAAACATTAACTTATCCCCTATGTCAGTTACTTCAGAAAGGTGGATCACATTGGAGGAAGCTCGGAGGAGGAAAGGGATTGCTCTCCTGAAGATGCTTCTTGATATTTACTTGGGTCATACATACTGGGAGACCTTATGACATTGGAGATATCAGTGGTGGTGGAAAAATTTACAGTGATAGTTATGTTGAACTCCACTGGGAATATCACATAATCCCTGAGACTCTGGAGCAAGATCAGGCTATCTATGTCAATGTACTACAGGCCTTTTAACACACAGTTTTAACTATGCTAGAGAACACTGATAGAATTGAACACTTGACCATGAGTCATTGATCTTCATAAAAAGGAAGAGGAGTATGCAAGTGGAATATTTCACAGAAGAAATATTGAGGATAATTTCGATGAAATAGGCAGGGCAATGAGTAATGGAGTCCCCAAAACCTCTCTCACTTTGTGCTGTATTATACCATTCCTGATATCAGATCTCACTGGTAGAAGACACATAGATAAACCAAGGACAAATTTCAATGCTCTGTACATTGGAAAATGCGATGGAAATTTCAGAAATACATTTCAACAAATAGAATAGAGGGTTAATCTTATCCCAAAATTATTTTATCCTAACCACAAATTAAATAAGGACAGTGCCAACAGAAAAATAAAAAAATAAAGAAAATATAGTATGTAATTTTAGAATCAACTTAATTTGCCATAATACATTCTGATTTTTACATCTGATATTAATATTAATATTTTGTAAAAGTTGAATATATACCCTGTGTAATAGTAAAAATGTGCTTTTGACTGTATAATTTACTGCTCTCTAGAAATTTAATCATCTGTACGAAAAAGTTTCCCATAATCATTCATTGAGAGGATTCTTGGACTTTGAAATTAGTAATGTATTCATTATTTACCTGATACTTTTTGTGGCAGTGCAATGGACTTATATTGAATGGTTCAAATGACTCCTGAATAGTATTGCTAGAATTCTACCAACTCCAACTTCTAAATTGGCAGCAAATTTTACTGGATTTCTTTCTGAAATACCAGATGGAAATGTGATTCATTATATTGACTTATTTTCCAATGTAACTTTTTAAGTCTGAGAGAAAAAATAAAACACAGCATTGTGAAAGACATTGCTGTTTTACATTTATTTTTATAATTGATTTATAATATTTGATAAAGGTTATATGAGTTTATAAAAGATTTGGGGGTTTCTGTATTTTTCATTTCTCTTAAAACATTTACACAAAATTGGTGTCATTTTCTCTGAGAATGTTGGAAACAATTTACTAGAGAAGCAATCTGCATGTGAAGAATTTTGTTAGAAAGTTCTACAACATTCTCAATGTCTTTAATAGATGAGGAAATATTTACATTTTTGAAATGTATTATAGCATTTTGGCAGATTATGCCATGATGCATTTATCAATTTCCTATGTCAAATGTATAGGAAATGTGTCTTCTGATTATTATTTTATACTTTGGAACATAGTAAATTCCATGATCCTTTCTTTTAATCAGCCAATTTGTGTTTCTCTGTTTTATTTTGTTTTCTTTTTTGATTCCCTTTTTGATCATGCTTGTAGAAAATGGTAAATTTTTGTTTTATGATTCCCTATTGTTTGTTGTTTTCTTGGCTGATAGTCAGTCTCACCTTAATTACATCCTTTTAATTATTTAGGTTTAATTTGCTGCTTCATCATTTTGCTTCTAGAGACTGAAGCTATAGGAATGACCTTCACTCTTTCTTTGTTTCTAATATGGACTTTAATGCTACCTAATTTCCCTCTAGAAACTACTTTATCTCTGGCCTATAATTTTTGTAGACTATCCTTCGGTTGACAATATTTTCTTAATTGCAAGGTTCTTTGTTTTACTCTTTTTCATGGAATATTGGTTAATTTCCGGGCAGATAATAATTATTAATTAGCTTTTTTAAAAATTTGCTTACTATGGAGCAAATTGTTAAATATGTTAAGCTGCTGTATGCAATGCTGACATCCCATGTGAGTGATGGTTTGTGTCCTGGCTCTCCAAATCTAATCCAGCTTCCTGCTAATACATGTTGGAAAATAGCAGAAGGTGTTCCAAGTGCTTGTGCCCCTGACATCAGCAAGAGGGACCAGGATGCAGTTCTTGGCTTCTGGGTTTGGCCTGGACCATCCCAGCCACTGCTGCTGTTTCAGGATTCAATCAGCAGATGGAAAATCTCTTTCTCTCTTTGCCCTTCCAATAAGTAATCTTTTTTATTTTTTGTAATTTTTGATTAATGAATTTTTTAAAATTTTTAAAATGAACAAATTTCTTAAGTATTTGGTGAATATTGAGTTTCTTTTTGTGGTCTCTGATAAATTTCAAAAATTGAAACACCAGTGGCACTGTTAAGGCCATTATATACAGCTTTAGATCATCACAACCAATAATATCATGGAGCAGGCCTAGTGGCATAGCAGGATAAGCCTCAAGTTGGGATGCCTCCATGCCATAGTTGGGTGCTAATCCAATTCTCTACTATTATGCTTCAGATCCAGTGTTAGCTGGTGTGCCTGAGAAGCAGTGGAGGATATCTCAAGTATTTGAATCCCTGCCACTTATAGGAGAGAGCAGAACGGAGTTTCTGGCTCCTGGCTTCAGCCTGACAAAGCTCCAGCTGTTTCAGTCATTTGGGGAGTGCATCTGCAGATGAAAGATTCTTCTCTCTGTTTCTTTCTCTGTCTATCTCTGTGTGTCAGTCTATGTTTGAAATAAATAAATCTTAAGAGGATCAGGCTCACCTCAATAATGAATATATGCAGGGAGTGGCAAGTGTACAAGATGTGTCCAACCTTCTGATTAACACTTACTAATCAGCACCTCTTTCAAGGTACTTCATGGCAAATC
Source organism: Lepus europaeus (assembly GCF_033115175.1). Classification (NCBI taxonomy): domain Eukaryota; kingdom Metazoa; phylum Chordata; class Mammalia; order Lagomorpha; family Leporidae; genus Lepus; species Lepus europaeus. The sequence goes on from NC_084827.1 coordinate 128,983,902, forward strand.
TCTCACACACTCAGAAATATGTTCCATATCATCATCCTAGCCACACTGCTCAACTAAAATCAAGTCATCATTGAACTGCTCAGGTTGCCAGACCTCATCTATTTCAACACATGCACAGTGCTATCTTCCCAGCTGCCCCCAGATCATCATTTACTACTATAAGACTAATTTTTTCACATTTTCTGTGAGTTATGTCAAAATAGATGTTGTTAACACATCAACACAGACAATGGGTCCATATCCTGCAGTTTCTGCAGCTGTAGCTACTCCTGTTCTCCATATAATTCCACAGGACAAATATACTGAGTTTTCAGTTCTCAACAGCATCTAAATGCAAGCAACAAGTTACCATGAAATAGCCTACCATCCACATACAAGGTCAGGAATCTTCAGCTGATTCCATGTTGGCATTAGGTCCTCCTCAGAAGCAAAGCAAATGTTCAGTGACTGTTTATTGTTTTTTTTTTTTATTTTGTAAATATTTTATAGCATCTGTATGCTTATTTTTGTAAAGTTTGCATTGCTTTTTTAAAATATTTATTTATTTATTTGAAAGTCAGAGTTACACAGAGAGAGGAGAGGAAGAGAGAGAGAGAAAGAGAGAGAGGTCTTCCATCCTCTGACTCACTCCCCAATTGGCCACAACGACCAGAGCTGTGCAGATCGGAAGCCAGGAGCCAGGTGCTTCCTCCAGATCTCCCACGTGGGTGCAGGGGCCCAAGCACGTGGGTCATCTTCCATTGCTTTCCCAGACCATAGCAGAGAGTGGATTGTAAGTGGAACATCCAGGTCTTGAAGCGGCACCCATATGGGATGCAGGTGCTTCAGGCCATGGCGTTAATCCCCTGTGCCACGAGCTACCCCCCCACACTGTTTATGTTTATGGAAATCATTCACTCTGCTCTTGCTGGTAAAATCAGTGGCACATTGTCAGATATTGATAATTCAGAACTTGCTCATATGCTTGAGACTCTGGAATATCAATATCTATATTTTATATATATATTATACATAGATAAAATACAGATTGCAGGCTGGCGCCGCGGCTCAATAGGCTAATCCTCCGCCTTGCAGCGCCGGCACACCGGGTTCTAGTCCCGGTCGGGGCACCGATCCTGTCCCGGTTGCCCCTCTTCCAGGCCAGCTCTCTGCTGTGGCCAGGGAGTGCAGTGGAGGATGGCCCAAGTGCTTGGGCCCTGCACCCCATGGGAGACCAGGAGAAGCACCTGGCTCCTGCCATCGGATCAGCGCGGTGTGCCGGCCGCAGCGCGCCTACCGTGGCGGCCATTGGAGGGTGAACCAACAGCAAAAGGAAGACCTTTCTCTCTGTCTCTCTCTCTCACTGTCCACTCTGCCTGTCAAAAAAAACAAAACAAAACAAAACAAAACAAAAAACAAACAAACAAACAAAAAAATACAGATTGCAATCATCCCTACCTTCGTAAATTACTATGTTCCTTATCATACGCCTCTATTTTATGTTATAAAGGCATATTTTCTTGTACTCATGAGAATAATAAAAATCTTTATTTATTATAATAGTATGCTAGATGGCACTATTCTTACAAGAAGAAAGCAAGCAATAACTGCTAATAATTTTACCAAAATGTTCAGAATTCAGGAAGAAATTATCTTCAGACTTCTTTAGAACTAATTGAAAATATCTAAAAATTTTGACATAGTTTAACAAAAGTTAATGAGTATATAAATAGCATATATCTGTAAATATTTGTTTCTATCATTTGAAAATTTGCTTGTCTGAAATATTTTCCATACAGTAATTGTGATATTTAAAAATAACTACATGAGCCAATTATTTTCATTATTTATTGGCTTTAGTGAATTGAATAATCCTTCTTGAACTTAAAAATTAGTTCATGGAAATATTGTGTGAATTTTTTAATGACAGTATAGTGAGTATAACACATTGTGTAAATAAAATATGTGTTTATATGTATATGAAAAGTGAGTATATATATATTTATACAATTATGTTCACTTTAAAATAGGATTCCTTAAATGTAAACTACAATACAATTTCTTATGCCCAATAAGCTACTTTTTATTCAGAGCAAAGTGTAACATATTTTGAAAGGTAATATTGTTCCACCTGAGATGTAACACTTGATGTGACTTTAGTTGTAATTAATAACTTCCTGCATAAAAAAGATCATTAATTGTTTTACTGTGTTCTATTTAGCAGTTTCTACAGCCAAGTCTTACAAGTATCCATATTTATTTAGAAGTCAAATTTGTATACTGTTGGACTAAAATATCTCAGATTAGAATTTTCCTTTTCTAGAAACATTTAATTTGTTAGATATCCACAGTGTTCATGGCTGGCACCCCTGCAGATTTTGCAGATGGTAAAGAAACTAGTGGTGTTCTGGAATCATCCTGATAATTTTTCATACTTGGAAAATGTTAGCCTGTGCATTAATTTCATTCTTGATGTGAAAAATGGTGTTTATTAATGACTAATAACATTAAATCTGGTATTTTATTAGTATATGATATTTCTTCTTAATTGTTTCATAATTTAGAATAAACCTTACATGCAACTGTATTTTAAGACTACTGTAATAAACCATCTAGTATACTCACACAACTAGCCACACACACCCTCAAATGCACCCCATTATATTTCTACTCAGCATCATTTTGAATACTTTTTATAATAGACAGCTTAGCACCACATAACAAGATAAAATTTTTGTTATTATTGATTTGAGGTTATTATTTAATTTTTAAATATTTGCTAACAGCAAACCCTAATGAATCACACATCATATTTACTGAATGTAAAAAGAATGCATTGAAGTAATTACAATAAAAACTTTCAATAATTTTAGGGTTCTTCAAGATATGTTTAACTTTTTGTATATATTTTAAAAAAATAATGAAAATTTTGAAGAGTATTATATCTGTTTTATTTCTATCATGTGATATATATATGTAGTTTACTTGTAAAGTTGTTATACAAAAACTTGCTTTTAAAATAATGCACAGAATGACCATAGAAAATTTTTCACACAGTTGCTTAAAGATATTTATGGGAAAGAATTTTTTCATTTCTACTCTGTTTTCCAATATTTAAAAAAAATAATTATATTAAAGAGAACATATGTGTTGTATTTCATATATACAATTTTAAGCCCATAATGATGCTTCCCACCTGCACCCTCCTGAAAATGTCTGTTGGCCAGTTGAATTTTCTCTTTTGAAAATTGCCTATTCAAGTCCTTTGCCCATTTCTTTACTGGATTGTTTATTTTGTTGTTGCTGAATTTCTTGAGATCCATATATATATATATATATATATATATATATATATATTCTGGATATTAATCATTTATCTGATGTATAGTTTGCAAATATTTTCTCCATTTCTGTAAATTGTCTCTTAACTTTGAGTATTTCCTTTTGCTGTATAGATGCATCTTAGCTTCATGTAATCCCATTTGTCTATATTTGTTTTTGCTGCCTGTGTTTTTGGGGTCTTATCTAAGAAGTCTACCTAGGCCAATGTCTTACAGTGTTTCACTTAGGTTTTATTTAGGGAATTTGATAGTTTTGGGTCTTTTTTTAACTTTTATTTAATAAATATAAATTTCCAAAGTACAGCTTATGGATTACAATGGCTTTTTCCCTTCATAACTTCCCTCCCACCTGCAACCCTCCCATCTCCCACTCTCTCTCCCATTCCATTCACAGACACATAAAGTATAAAATACTCTTTGAGAACTAATTATAGCATTAGTTCACACTGAACAATACATTAATGACAGAGATGCTACATGAGGAGTAAGTGCACAGTGACTCTTGTTGTTGACTTAACAAATTGACACTCTTGTTTGTGGCGTCAGTAATCACCCTAGGCTCTTGTCATGATTTGCCAAGAATATGGAAGCCTTTTGAGTTCGCCGACTCCGATCTTATTTAGACAAGATCATAGTCAAAGTGGAAGTTCTCTTCTCCCTTTAGAGTAAGTTACCTCCTTCTTGGATGGCCAGTTCTTTCCCCTGGGCTCTCACTTGCAGAAATCTTACCTATAGGTCCTCTTTTTTTTCCAGAGTGTCTTGGCTTTCCATGCCTAAAATACTCTCATGGGCTCTTCAGCCAGATCCGAATGCCTTAAGAGCTTATCTAAGGCCAGAGTGCTATTTAGGACATCTGGGTCTTAAATTTGGATCCTTGATCAGTTGCAAGTTGATTTTCATATGAGGTGTAAGTAGGGGCCTTTTTCCAAACTTCTGCATGCAAAGACCCTGTTTTTTCATCATGGTTTGTTGGTGAGACTGTCCTTTCTCCAGGGAGTGTTTTTAGCTCTTTGTCAAATATTAATTTGTTACAGGATGTATGGATTAATTTCTGGGGTTTTCTTTGGTCCACATGTCTATTTTTGTGCCAGTACAGGCTGTTTTGATTATTATCCTGTAATATTTCATGAAACCTGGCATTGTGATGCCTTCAGCTTTTTTTTATTGTTTAAGATTTCTTGGGACTGGCACTGTGACACAGCAGGTAAAGGTGCAATCTACTTGCTAGCATCCCATATAGGTAGCTCTTGGAGTCCTGGCTGCTCTACTTTCTTTTTTTTAAGATTTATTTATTTATTTGAAAGTCAGAAAAGAAGAGAGACAGAGAGAGAGAGAGAGGTCTTCCATCTGGTGGTTCACTCCCCAGTTGGCTTCAATGGCTGGAGCTACGCCAATCCAAAGCCAGGAACCAGGAGCTTCTTCCAGGTCTCCTACACGAGTGCAGGGACCCAAGGACTTGGGCCTTCTTCTACTGCTTTCCCAGGCCGTAGCAGAGAGCTGCATTGGAAGTGGAGCAGCTGGGTTTTGAACTGGTGCTTATATGGGAAGCCAGCACTTCAGGCCAGGGCATTAACCCCCTGCACCACAGCGCCAGTCCCTCGCTCCACTTTTGACCAAGCTCCCTGCTAATGCACCTAGGAAAGCAGTGGAAGATAGCCAAAGTCCTGGGGATCCTGCACCCATAAAGGATACCCAGAAAAAGCTCCTGGCTCTGGGCTTTGATCAGCCCAGCTCCATCAGTTGTGGCCATCTAGAGAGTGAACCAGTGGATAGATGTCTCTGTCTCCTCCCGGTAACTCTGACTTTCAAATAAATAAGTAAATCTTTTTCTTTAAATTCCTTTATTTATTCAAAGTCTTTTTGATTTCCATATGAATTTTAAGGTCATTTTTTTCTACATTGGAGAAGAATGTCCTTAGTATTTTTTACTGGGATCACATTGAATCTGTAAATTGCTTTGGATAACATGAAGATTCTGTTGATATTAATTCCTCCAATCGTGAACATAGAAGATCCTTCCATTTTTTGTGTCTTTTTGTATTTATTTCCTTAATGTTTTGTAATTTTCATTGCAAAAATCTTTCATATCCTTGTTTAATGTTATCCCAAGGTATTTAAATTTTTTTGTAGCTATTGTGAATGGGGCTGATCTTAGAAGTTCTTTTCAGCCATGGCATTATTTGTGTACACAAATGCTACCCATTTTTGTGTGCCACTTTGCTAAATTCTCCTATCAATTTCAGTATTTTCTTAATAGAGACTTTGGTTCCCAATATATATATGATCATGTCATCTGCAGACAGTGATAATTTGAATTCCTTCTTTCCAATCTGTATCTCTTGGATTTCTTTTTCTTGATTAACAGCCCTAGCTAAAATTTCCAGAACTATATTGAATCGAAATGGAGTGAATAGACACCCTGTCTGGTCCCAGATCTTAGTGGAAATGCTTCCAGTTGTCCCCCATTCAACAGGATGTTGGCTGTGGATTTGTCATATATTGTTTTGATTGTGTTGGAGAATGTTCCTTTTCTACTCAAATTGCTTAAGGTTTTTATCACGAAAGGATATTGTATTTTATCAAATGTTTTCTCTTCATCTAATAAGATAATCATATGGTTTTTATTCTTCATTCTGTTAATATGATGTATCACATTTATTGATTAGCATGTGTTAAACTATTCCTGTATCACCTGGATGAATCCTACTTGGTCTGGGTGAATGATTTTTTTTTTTATTTATTGTCAGATTTGATTCAAATCAGATGCACATCCTTTTTATTTTACATCTAAAAGGTTAGAGAAACCAACTTTGGTGTCTTCTACTTTGTTAGATATGCTCACTCCCATTAGCATGAATTTAATCATTAACTCATATTTGAAATGGTTATTGTGTCCACAGAATTGAAATCATGGTTTCTTCTCCCAACTGGAACCCACTAATGGAACTCCAAAGGAGCTCATCTGCAATTCCTACCCTTATATTTTACAGCACATATTCAGAATTCTACCTAATGATAAAAGAGCTGTTTTTTTTTTTTTTTCAAATGGAAACTGATGACAGGTTTGTGCAAATTACTGTGGAGGAAGGACTCAACAAATAATCACATTCATAGCTTTTCCTTTAATGCAAATATTTTTTTTCTTCTATTGTGCTATGTATTTCCATTCCCAAGTTTCTAACTTGGATCTTTAATTTCAAAAGGGAACCTAGTTTAATTTGCTAGCAAATATTTGTTCTCTCACTATTTCTATTTCCTGGAAATATATTCGCTAAGAATCATTTCAAGAAAATATACTTTTATGCACTTAAATAGTTATTTCCAGTTTCCACAACACTTATGAAGTTATATATTTAGTAGCTATATTTTAAATGTTTTACATGGATATACAATTTCTATGTGCTTAACTTAGTACATAAAATTTTGTAATTTTTATGTTTAATATACTGCAATAGAGTTACTATTTCACATACATTTGTGTGAACTCAATCATACATTTATTTTATACAATGAACTAAGATAAAATTTTCATTGCTTTTCATTTGCATGTAATTTACAACAGAAATGTTATTTTCTTCTTTTTCTTCAAAAAGTAATAAATATTTGTTCTGTCATCCTAGAATACCATTCAAAATTTTCCATTCTTAGTTCTCATTCATAAATTATGAAATGAACTACTTTTAGGTATGATTCTTCCAATTTATATAGCTTACTTAATACAGACAAGACTGTTGTGAAAAATTTTATAATCATAAGTTCATAAAATTCATAAACTCTCAGAAAAAAGTGAAAATCATTGGAGTTTCTAGCTAAAATAAGGAGAAATTTTCCCTAAAGTTAAAATGCAAGTTTTAGTTCCAGTGTCTTCAATACTGGAAGTCAGTTGACAATGCAGCTATGCATTACTAAACTTAATTGACTGCAAAGCAGTCCCATATATTCTTAGTAAACAGTATCATCAACCACATAGTTTTTCAAGTCCCAAATCTAACAGCAATTGTTGAATTATCTTGTTCCCTTCATGACACATATCTAAACTATACATTACCTTAGCAAATTTTTTATGAACTGTTATACTTTTCCCTTTATGGATCTTATGTATTTTTCTGTGCAAATTTTGTGGATTTTATGTCCAAAATTATAATTTCATCTCTACCTAAAGACACCATCCCATGTAGGTCACACTAAATTTTTTTTTTATTTTCCATTACTATGCTATCATAAAAATCTCTCTATGCTACTTTGAACCATGGCATTTGGATGCTCAAAGTTCTTAATAATTTTGCTTTGCTTAAAATAAAATCCAATGCTTCAACGTCCTTAGTGATTTCACCCTTTATGTTTCCATAACATTTCCTATTAACCACTCACTGATCCGAAAACCCACAGGTCTTCGTATTTCAAAAACATTGCAAGATGTTTTTTCTGCCTTGGGAATTTTGCATTGACAATTCCTTCTGCCTGTATACCCAATTATAGTTGATGCCTTCCTGTTTCAGATCCATGCTGAATAACGACTCCATGAAGCTTGCCTCACTAATCATCAAAGTACCCAGACTCTCTCATATTTCCTTTTTGAAAGCATATAGCATAAAACTTAAGTTTTAAAACTATATATTTATTTATTGAATGTCTCCCCCAACCTCATGTCTCACCACATACATTCAAATACAAATTCTTCAAGATCAGGAATGTGTTTTCCTTGCTCCCTGACAAACAGTCAGGGCCTAGAAAAATGCTTGGTACATCACTGTTGGGGGAAAAAACTTAAGTTTCATTTAAGAATGTATGTGAGACTGCCTACATTGAGAAGTTGAGAGTCACAGGACAATTTCAGTAGTATCTTGAACTGTATCATTTTCTTTTCAATGTCAACTGAAAAAGAAAAAGGATTCTAAGAAGAATCTGACTTCATAAATTTCATAGTAGTAGGTATTTTTTACACACATGAGACTCGTTAGCTGATATCCTTTTTCACCTAATGGCTCTTTGTTTCTGAACTTTCTTGTAATTTCATCTCTCTGGAGATCACTATCAGCTTCTAGCTAGGATATTAAACTAATCCCAACCCAAACCCCAGGATTTCATGTGGAAGTATCCAACCACATAATAAAATATTGAAGTAGAAAGAAACAAGCTTGAACTCACTGTTAGATGATCCTTCCTATTTTGGTCCACAGAAATAGTTATTTTTTTTTCCTGAGTTAAAGACAAAAAGAAAGTCAAAGTTATCATGTATATAGGAAAAAACTGATGATTTTTATTATCAATTCAAATTGCCTGTAATTCACTAGTAAATAATTTGTGATTGTGGGACAGTAAATTTTGTGATATCACCCTCAATATATAAAACTATAAATGCTGCTTGTTTCACATATGTTAGAATTTTAATAACATTTAAATAAGTGAATAAGTGAAATCAGAAAAGAGACCAAACATCGAGGGATTCAGAAAAATGAAGACATGATAAGAATTAAATACTCTATGAAAACTTTTTCCTAAGTAGATATTAGATAGCTGGTTTTCACTGATTTTGATGGATTTATTATTGTATTCAAATTATAATCATTTTGATGGCTTAATTATTGTATTCAAATTATAATCATTTCTGGATAATTGTAGGAAAACATGTCTCTTAAAAACATTTAAAATACATAAGATCATCAGAAGTAGAAATTCACCATTTTTCTTCTTTTTAATTCCACTCATTTATTTCACAAAACAGTACAGCTAAGATAAAATCTGCCTTAAATTAAGTGAATATTATAAAATAAAATTCAGAAAAAATATAAAATGTCTGCAACATTTACCTATGTGTGGAGGTGAGGATTTGAGCATATAATTTTATGGCTCTAATGCAAAGAATCACATAGTGGGCCGATGCCACCACGGCTCACTAGCTTAATCCTCCACCACAGGTGGAGGTTCTAGTCCCAGTTGGGGTGCCGGATTCTGTCCTGGTTGCTCCTCTTCCAGTCCAGCTCTCTGCTGTGTCCCTGGAAGGCAGAGGAGGATGGCCCAAGTGCTTGGGCCCTGCACCCACATGGGAGACCAGGAGGAAGCACCTGGCTCCTGGTTTTGGATCAGCACAGCACGCCGGTTGCAGCGGCCTTTTGTGGGGTGAACCAACGGAAGGAAGACATTTCTCTCTGTCTCTCTCTCTCACTGTCTAACTCTGCCTGTCCCCCCCCCCCCCAAAAAAAAGAAACACATAGTGAAGTAATTTAAAATAAAATAGTACTACATTAGAAGAATGTTTGATGCCTAATATAAAAATTACTGTGATTGTGACAGTTGTATGGATGAATGCCAACTGACTCAAGTACATAGTATTTGTAAACGTAATTTTATTTGCAGAGTTTCTAATTAACAATTTTCAGTAGCAACTTCCAACAACAGCAAAGAATTCTTCACCTTTTAAAATGTACTATTTTTTCTATGAAATTTAAATGAATATTAAATTCTTATAAAACCTAATTTGTATTTATTTGTAAGATAAGGTTAATATTTTCAAAATAGGTCATTATAATCACATATTTCTCCTCTATGTTGGACATCAGGAAAACAGAAAATCTTACTGGAAATGCAAATGCAATCTTCATTTTTTGAAAGTATACCACTGTTTGTATGATGTCTGATATGTTTGACTCTTTGCCAATAATTGTCCCCATCCTTACCAGTATACTCTCTCTCCATCTCCCACCCTTCCAAAAAAAATCCATTTAACTGTGAGTGGTATTGGCAAACTATGATCAGTTTGACCAAATCTGGTCTATAGTCTGTTTTGTGTGCCTCAAAAATTGAAAGTTTTATATATATATATATATATATATATGTATATATATATATATATATATATATATATATATTTAGATTTGTAAAGGATGGGAAGAAAAAGAGTAAACAGAAGATAAAAGAAGGGAACCAAAAAAGATAGATAAGAAAACAAATGAAAGCAGAGAAATGTTAAGACTATATAGCTGAGCTATTTGTTATCTGACCCTTACAGAAAATGATGCTTGTTGACCCACACACTTGATAAATTCCCCTATAGCACATTCATCTGTTCTTCAGTGTAGGGTTAGAAATACTACCAGAAGATAGAAGGTACATAATAAATATTTGTGTAAAGGAAAGAAGAGTAGAAATACAGGTAGAATCATAATACTATAAAATATTTATATTGAAAGTAAATTAGAGATCATATTGGAGGTGAATAAAAGGATTAGGATGGAAAAATTCAACAAAGGAACTCAGGACTGACATGCTAATACCAATTTCCTGCATGACTTCGAGTATACTTTCTAGCTCAATACATACACCTGTGAGTAGAGAACACTTTATATTCTACATGCTACTGTGTGTAAAAATTTTCATGTCTAGCCTTTTTTTCTCACAATATTTTTGCTAAGCTATTTCTATATCATTGATATTTTAGGAATATGTGTGTAAACATATAAATGTATATTTACTTATAAATATTACACAGATTTTATTAATCCTGTTTTTCTTGTTTTTATTTGTTCTCCATAAAATATTACAATGTTTCTTTATACAGGAAACACAATCAAATTTTCATTTATTAAGAATTTATTTCTTATAGGTTTACTACAGGCTTAAAGAATCAAACCTGGGGCTGGTGCTGTGGTGTAGCAGGTAACTGCCGCAGCCTGCAGTGCTGGCATCCCATATGGGCATCAGTTTGAGTCCTGGCTGCACCACTTCTGATCCAGCTCTCTGCTATGTCCTGGGAAAGCAGTAAAAGATGGTCCAAGTCCTTGGGTCCCTGTACCCATGTAAGAGACCTGGAAGAAGCTCCTGGCTCCTGGCTTTGGATCACCACAGCTACGGCCATTGCAGCCACCTGGGGAGTGAATCAGCGGATGGAAGACATCTCCCTCCCTCTCTCTGTCTCTCTTGCTCTCTTTCTCTCTCTCTCTTTCTGCCTCTCAAATAAATAAATAAATCTTAAAAAAAAAAAAAAGAATCAGGCCACGTTATAGTGTAGCAGGTTAAGCCACAACTTGTAACACTGGCATCCCATGTGGATGCTTCTTCGAATCCCAGCTGATCCATTTCTGACCCAACTCCCTACTAATGTGCCTAGGAAGGCTGTGGAAGATGGCCCAACTACTTGGGCCCCTGCCATCCACATAGGAGAGCTAGATGGAGGTCCAGGCTCTTGGCTTCAGGCTGGCCCAGTCCTGACTCTTGTCTCTCTCTCTTTCTCTCTCTCTAACACTTCCTTTCAAATAAATACATAAATATTTAGAACAAGAAAGAATCAAAACAGTTTTTAAATAGATGTTCTTGTAATAAAAAATCATTTTCAAAATATGTTACATCAGTTATACTGTTACTAGCAATGCATGAGTGTGTCTAATTTGGAAACAATTTCTTTCATTCACTTATAACAAATAAATCAATATGCATCTTACAAATGACACTGTGAAAGCTCATATAAGTCTATAACTAACTAACTATACCCGAAAGGCTACTGAGTACTTCAAATTCAAGGGCTTTGTAAGGGTCTGAGAAGCAAGGTTTCTCTAACCATTCCCTGTCTTGTTTCCCATCTATCTTTTCCCGCTTGAAATGAGACATAGAAACTGTACTACCTCTACCCAAAGGGGAATCATAAAAACTATAATCTCTGCTCCCCAAAGCAAGCCATAACCCTATAAAATATATTTTACCTTCCCTCATGAGGATCCACATTGTGAATGAGTCTTACTGTATAACTAAAAGAAAGAAATGCTACACAGGGGGACCAATAAAGATCTCAACAGACAGACCTGAAGGAATGACCTCCCTGGGTCTATCATCCTTTTGCCCAATCACTTTTCTGTATGACTGTCTGTTCTTACTGAACCTGAGATTAAAATCAGACAATTTACCTGGTCTTTGTAAGTTAGAGTTTAACTTTACTGTTTATGTGATTTAACGCAAAGCTCCAATGTCATGTAAAATGGAAGTTGGTAACTTTGTTATGTTTTGTCCTTGATAACCTTTTTGTTATGGAAGTGTTAGCATGGCCCTGATGAAGAGTAAAGTATCACATATATCCACTCCTATAACACTAACAAACAGAAAAAAGATGTTTAAAATTGACAATCTTATGGCAATGGGGATTACATATATTTTATCATAAATATAGATTAAAACTTTGAAAAACCACTGATGTTTCCTCATATTTCACCTGATCTGAGCTGTTTATGTATCATGCAAACAATCTAATTTTCTTAACATTAGCAATTAGATTTCTCTGTTCCTACTATGTCATCTGCCCATCAAAAAACAATTTTATTCCTTTCTCTCCAAGGCCTCCCCTCAGATTTTCATATAGACTTTAACTTATTGTTATCTATTCTTGGCTTCCCTTTGTACCCAGTCATATAAGTGTATGGGAGTAGAGGGGAAGAAATAGCTTTGCTAATTTTTAGGCAATGAGTCTCAATATTGAGACTATGAAAGTATATATATATATATATATATATATCTGTGGAATAAATTATTCAGTCTATGAGTATAATGCCACCAGTATTATAAATACACATGCATACACATGCACACACATATGTGTCCAAATTGTTAACATACCCTTAAAGATGTAAGACCTATGGGCCGGCGCCGCGGCTCACTAGGCTAATCCTCCGCCTTGCGGTGCCGGCACACCGGGTTCTAGTCCCGGTCGGGGCACCGATCCTGTCCCGGTTGCCCCTCTTCCAGGCCAGCTCTCTGCTGTGGCCAGGGAGTGCAGTGGAGGATGGCCCAAGTGCTTGGGCCCTGCACCCCATGGGAGACCAGGAGAAGCACCTGGCTCCTGCCATCGGATCAGCGCGGTGCGCCGGCCGCAGCGCGCTACCGCGGCGGCCATTGGAGGGTGAACCAACGGCAAAAGGAAGACCTTTCTCTCTGTCTCTCTCTCACTGTCCACTCTGCCTGTAAAAAAAAAAAAAAAAAAAAAAAAAAGATGTAAGACCTATTAAAGTAGACTGAGGAATGAGTTTAAGATAGAATAAAATCTAGACAAAATAAAACTGATGAAACTGAGTAATGTTAAATGAACAACACTTTATAAGAAACCATTCGAAGACAAAACTTTATGAATTAATTTTCCTTTGGTGAAGCTTGCAAGGGTTGCATTGTGTTAATTGATAGTTGATTATTGCTAATTCAGTACAATTCCCTGAATTGCATTCAAATGTAATAAATTTCATGGATTTGTCATAATAGTAACAATACCATATTTACTGAGTGTTGGTATTAGTACAAAGCACTTAAAAAGTAGAAATCACCATGACATCATGAGTACTATTCCTATTGGTATTAGAGATGACATTCTAAATACAATGAAGTTTATCCAGCTTCTAAATAATTTTGGTATTTTCTCTAAGTACCAGAGGGTTGATGAACTTACATCTTAAAAAGGTTGTTAGTTACATGTAAATTGCACACATACAGAAAAATGCCATTACTTCTAAATTGTTTTCCTGCCTCTCTCAAGCTGACAAAATGTTCGTGCTAGGTATTACATTCTTATTTACTTAATGTGTTGCCTTTCTTATATTGTGTTTTATTGCCTATACAAAACTTATATGACATCAAGCACATCTTCATTTGATTTTGCAATCCCCATTTGACCACGTGTTATCCTGGGACAAAATCCAGTAAAATCATGTTGACAAGTAGAAAGTGCATCCATATTGAAATACTCTTTTTGTTAAGATTGTTAAACTCTACTCGTGGCAATGCAAACAAAATATTCCTAGTAAATTTAATTATATTGATATCATTATGCCCCCTTATACTTGGTATTTTTCATCTGAATAAGAAGCAGTCACTGAATATACAAATTGTATTAAATAGTAGTGTGCATGAAAGATGATTATGTGTATTTGTGTGTTTGTCAGTGTCTGTGCATGTGTATTTTCCTAGTAAAGTAAATTATTTCCTATATGTCTATGGATATGAGATGTCTTTTCAAGGCAAATATATTCCAAATAAGGCATCAGTTGTAACTTGCTTTTGTTGCCATTATAATGAACTCCATCATGTTTATTTACATATCCAACTCATTGTAACAATTTTGCATGCAATCTTTTTTGGATTTCTTAAAAATTTTTGAGATGCATAATTTTAATTTACCATATAGTCAATGACTCAATGCTCCACTTAATAAAAAGTTTAACAAGTAAAAAATAAAAAGACAACAGTTCAGGAAAAAAATTTATATATATGCATATATATATACATATATATATACATATATATATATATATATGTGTGTGTGTGTGGAAAGAGAGAGAGGAAGAGATGTTTTATCTGCTAGTTTAATCCCCAACTGTTGACCACAGCCAGAGGCTTAAGGGAAAAGCAGGACTTCATCTAGGTTTTCCTCATGGGTAGGGGACAAAGTCCTTGGTCCTTCTTCTGCTGACTTCCTAGGCACATTATGAAGGAGGTTCAGAAGCATAGCAGATCGAGCTTGAACCAGCACTGCGATATGGGATGCTGGTTGTGCAAGGAAAGGCTTAATCTGCTGTGTCACAAAGCCAGTCCCTTAGCAACTCATATGTAGTCAATGTACTGAAAAGTTTAGAGTGTACTTAAATGTGTAGGGTGTGGGTAGTGACACCTTCGTTCTCAGGAAGATAGTAATTCTTGACTCTGTAGGATAGTGAATTTGTATGAACAGGACAACAGAGTGCACCAAAGCAACAGAATATTTAAAGGAAATTTTTAAAATTATTTTTCTGAATGAATACCTATGAATTCACTTAATTCTTTCAAAAATGTAGTAAGAGTCTTTGAGGACTTGCAAATAAATATAATATTGATTCTGTTATTAACTGAAAGAGCTAATCTTTAATTATGCTGTTTCCTTTATTCTCAAAAAAAATTAATCTCAGATTGTTTGCTTACAGCAGCCTCCTAAAGTCTTGTTCTTTTAAAATTTGAGATACAACATTTATTTTTTTCTTTACTTAGAAATATTGCATATCTAATTCTATTCTCAATAGACTGCACTATTATGATTTAATTCCCCAAATCTTCCTTACACAGAGGTTTAGACTTCATCTGACTTTTAAATGAAATATAAACTGCTAAGACTAAAAGATTTGTTTTTATTCTTTCAAAGCCCTCTGAATCCTCTCTGATTTTATTACCATTTCATGGAAAGTAATCTGTCTCAATTGTATTTTTCAGTATTAATATGCTATTAACATCATTCATACTTATAACAGTTCTAATATTACTATCACTATTACTAACAATAATAACATTAGTAGTCAATAATTTCAGAAAATGATATTAATAAAAATCTTAGACAATTTATCAAAAAAGAAATGAACATTTGGTCTAGTAGCTAGAGTATTCAGGTTCAGTACCCAGCAAATTTCCAATAGCATCTAAAGTTACTCTGAGAAAAGTTAAGTCCATATCCACTACTGTTGTACATCAAGATGATTACATTGCTATTGAGCTCTATGTTCCTCTCATTAGAAGTAAGAAACATAATGGGCTACAGGGAAGGAAAGTCTAAATTTTGTTTTGTATTCAGATAGTGCATCCATAAAAAGGATATCCATTTTAAGACACGAATAACAAAAATTGGAACCATTAGCATACGAGAAATTAAGAATCAAAGTGAATCATGAATCAAAATGACTTCAGTCTGCCCTTGGATGTGGCAGATAGCTTAGAATTACATAATGTTTAATGTATTAAGTTAATAAAATTAGTTTAATATACTTAATGGTCAATGATATACTTAATGATATACTTCAATGGTTTTTAAATTTTCTGATTAAACCTTAACCATTGCATGTAAATGTGGGGTGTAGTGTGACATTTCAGCAAGCATACAATCTGCACCAATCAAGTCAAAGCAATCAGTTGCATTTCCCCATTTTTTTTTTTGACAGGCAGAGTGGATAGTGAGAGAGAGAGACAGAGAGAAAAGTCTTCTTTTACTGTTGGTTCACCCTCCAATGGCTGCTGCGGCCAGCGCACTGAGGCTGGCACACCACGTTGATCCAAAGCCAGGAGCCAGGTGCTTCTCCTGGTCTCCCCTGCGGGTGCAGGGCCCAAGCACTTGGGCCATCCTCCACTGCACTCCCAGGCCACAGCAGAGAGCTGGACTGGAAGAGGAGCAACCAGGATACAATCCAGCACCCTAACTGGGACCAGAACCCTGTGTGCCAACGCCGCAGGCGGAGGATTAGCCTATTGATCTGCAGCGCTGGCCACATTTCCCCATTTTCACCTTATGGTTGGGACTTCAAACCCATTTGTTTTAGGTTTTATTTATTTATTTTACTGTTTGAAGCCTATTTTTACCACTAATTCTCATAGTACAACACATTAAGGACAGAGATCCTATATGGGGAGTAAGTGCACAGTGACTCCCGTTTTTGATTTAACAACTGACACTCTTATTCATGACGTCAGTAATCATCTGAGGCTCTTTAATGAGCTGCCAAGGCTATGGAAGCCTCTTGAGTTCACAAACTCTGACCTTATTTAGACAAGGCCATAATCAAAGTAGAAGTTCTCTCAACCCTTCAGAGAAAGGTGCCTCCTTCTTTGATGGCCCACTCTTTCTGCTGGTATCTCACTCACAGAGATCTTTCTTGTAGGTCATTTTTTGCCACAGAGTCTTGGCTTTACATGCCTGAGATACTCTCATGGGCTTTTTAGCCAGATCCGAATGCTTTAAGGGTTGATTCTGAGGTCAGAGTGCTGTTTAGGACATTTGCCATTCTATGGGTTTGCTGTGTATCCCGCTTCCTATGTTGGATCGTTCTCTCCTTTTAATAATTGTCTCAATTATTATTAGCAGACACTAGTCTTATTTATGTGATTCCTTTGACTCTTAATCCAATTTTTATGATCCACTATGAACTTAATATGATCACTTTAGTAAGATGGCATTGGTATGTGCCAACTTAATAGGATTTGGAGTCCCATGGCATGTTTCTAGCTTTACCCTTAGGGGTAAGTCCGAGTGAGCATGTACCATCTCCTCCCTCTCTTATTCCCACTCTTATATAAGAGGGATCAATTTTCAGTTGGATTTAAGCTCCTAAGTATAATTATGTGTTAATTAAAGAGTTCAACCAATGGTATTAAGTAGAAAAAGAAAATACTAAAAAGAATAAAATAGTAAGCTGTTCCTCGACAGTCAGGACAAGGGCTGATCAAGTCATTGTTTCTCATAATGTCAGTTTCACTTCTACAGGTTTCCTTTTAGGTGCTCAGTTCTCACAGATCTATTATGACTAGACAGTATTGAGTGAGATAATGAGAAAATCTTTACCTATAACAGGAACATCAAAATATCAAAAGTTTATGGGTTTTTTACATGAACAGCATGCAGAAAATAGTAATCATTGTCTAAAAGAGAGCATAACTTTTCATGAGCTATTGTAGTAGAAGTCACTATAATTATAGCTGTCAGTGTGTGACCTAAGTGTGTAGTATATGGCCCTTTGGAAGAGCAGCAACATTGGCCTGCAGACTACCTGAAAAATTAGGACAAAGAGTCAGACTTTGAAGGAAATCTCTTGAAGTCTCATTCACCTTAGAATTCCAAGTGATTGGATTTGCATTAATTTTAGGATTTAAGTCCTATCAAATGGAGAAACATGTTAACTTGTAGGTGTATTAAGAGAAAAATTTTCCTTTACATCATTCATATCTGCTACAATAGGAAAAGACCATTAAGTAGCTCCACCTTTATATTCTCCACTAACTACTGTTTGATTCAATTTCTGAAATACATAAAAATATGTTTGAAGAGAAAATATAAAGAAAAATCTAGAGCTAATTTTAAAAAATTGAGATTCAATTTTGATTAGTTTTAAATTTATAAAACAAAAATTTTTAGGTAGTAGTACAAAGAATTCCATATATTAATCACCTTATTTTCCTTATTAATATCTCATATTACTATCTTTGTACAACTAACGAACTATATCCAGTTTCCCTTATTTTTTAAATCTTAATTACTTTTATCTCTTCAACTCCTCCTGACATCCAGTAGTCAGCATTCTGTGATTAAATTTAAGCAGCCATTGGGGGGTGAACCAATGGAAAAAGGAAGACCTTTCTCTCTCTTTTTCTCTCTCTCTCTCTCTCACTATCCACTCTGCCTGTCAAAAAAAAAAAAACTTATTGCATGATTAAGGGATCAATATCTTCTACAAAATGAAGGAAAACATAAAAAACTCATTTAAAAATAAGCTATCAAATTATATATCGACTTTGTAAACTTTCAAGTTTTCTTTTGTTTTTGTTTTTTTGGGGGGTGGTAGGAAATAATTACTGCAAAACAAACTTCAAAAAAGGAAAAATATCAGATTAATATTTGGAAAAGTACATTAACTTATTTACAGCAGAAACACCCCATAGAATGTAAGATTCACTGGAATTTCTACTGAGTATTCCAAAATTATAAATTCAAAATGCATAGAACTATTTTAGAACACATTTTTATAAAAAATAAACACATTAGGAAAAAACAACTGACAAAATATCATTATAAAATACAATTATTAAATCATTAGGAAGCATGATGTGGCTATTTCAAATAATAAATATGTATCAATATTAAAGGTAGTTAAGAATTAATTCAACATATATTGAACATTTGTCTTCAAAAGACTACACTTAATATGCCCATCGTTTAAGATATTTAGTTATCTTTAGAAAATCAAGATCATATAAAATAAAGATAGCATAGTGCCAAAAATAGCTAAAAGAAATGCCATATCTTGAGTCATATTAAGGATCTACCTAAAATATGACTCTGTGGAAACTTTAGTCTTTATAGAATGTTGTTAAGACGGTGGTTTTATAGAGAGATGGACTTGTGCAATAGGAAGATACAAACAGACACCAATAAAGATTAATGTTCTCCAGGTAACTGGGCAAATGAAGCAGCAGAAATGGTTGTAACAATATAGAGAGTTGTTTGTCAAACTAATCTGGACTGCAACTACGATATTACCAATGGATAGAGGTAAGATTCCCACAAATACTGAGATGATTTGGTAAACTGGGCCTGTGGTTCTGTCCACATGGATTTAAGCAACTGGCAAACATCCTACCATACCACGTTCCTAACTGGTATTATCTCTGACACTAACTATATCAAAGATTCATTTCCCACTGTCAATTCCTCATTTGTAGCACATGGATATTTACCAGTAAATTGACCTAACACTTTTACTCCTATTGTAAATAACTGGGTTATCATGTAAATTTACTTCCACCAATTCAAGATCTTCAAACTAAAAGTAGCACAGGAGCAGGAGGAAGGAAGAAGGAAAGGAGGAAAGGAAGAAGGAAAAGGAGAATGAGTAGAGGTGAAGGTGAAGGAGAAAAAGGAAAACATATTTAGGATGAAATTGTCATAGTAGATAATTACTCTTACTTTCTAGGATTATAGAAAGAGAATAAAATAAGTTTCTAGCAAGCATAGTAAAAAGGCAAAATTTAAGTTAAATGCAAGATAATTTATTGAGAAAAAATATTCCAAATGTCATCAATAAAACGTAAGCATATTAAATTTATACCCAAAGGAAAAAACAGAAACACATATATTTAATCTTATAAAAGGTTGACAATAAAACTAAAAAAATTGAAAATTACATAAAGTATTATCACATCTTTAAATATAATATCTAATGTTTTTATGATGTCACTTTGCAATTTTAAAGGCACTTTCATAGACTACAACAAATTTATTGAGAAAAACAGCTTATTATCTGTTTTTCAGAACCTATCAGTTTAACATTATAATTTAGAAACTTTTTAGATGAGTACTAACATGCAATTTTTACAAAATTACAAAATACAAGGCCTTATTGATTTAAAATGTGATTTTATTCTCATTTGATTTAATTATACAATTAGTAGTATATTTGTGTTTATAACTAGTTATACCGTTTTATTGCTCTTCTCCATACCTTAAAACAGTAACAATCATTAAGATATCTTCTCCCCTTTAAACACTCTCCCTCTCCCCATATACAGTAAAGGAAATGCCTTCAACTGGGAAGTTTAAGATTGAAAGAAAATAGAATCATATTTTCAAATTCTAACTGAAAACTACCTTGCGAACATGACTTGGGAAGATATACTTTGAATACTCATCTCTTCCTTTTGATTCCCTTTCACAATTGATTTTTCTCCTGTGGAAAACAGGTGCTTGCATGAGAGGGTGATTAAATATATGTGAAGGCTTAATGCCAATTGGATGCCAACACAATAGAACAGGTCACGTCATATGAAAAATATGTGGGATGAAAACGTGTTGTGGAAAACTTAATTTTTTTCTGGAGAATTCAGCTGCTATCTTATTTTAAAATAGTTTTAGGTAACATTCATTTGTAGAAGAGGGAAATGATGGTAAGTATCATTGGGATAAAAAAATACAGAGAAATTTCCATATTAGCAGGCAGAAGGAAATAGACTAAATAGCAACTTGATTAAACATAAAAGAAAAAAAAAAGGAGGAAGGGGTAAGTAGTAAAAGGGAATGGACAGCCCAAGTACTAACCACAGTCAGAAGAATTTACACCACATATACATTTCATTAGGCTAAATGAGACTAGCTAATGAGATTAAATATGGTGAAGGGAATTTTTAGATGGATTCAAAGAATCGGAATGAATTATCTGTGCTTTTAGTAAAATCAATGTAAAAGTTATGCAAAGTGACAAAGTAGTTGAAAGTAAGTATTTGGACAAAAATGTGCATGACAAATAAAAACAAAACAAGAATTATAACTAATATCACATGTGTTAGAGTGAGGATAAGAAGTACATCAAGTGTATTATGTAATGATTAAGGTTCAATTTATTAACTAATAAGAATTATAAATCTTGAACCATGAAATTCACATGTATACATTGGTATTAAATACAAAAATTATTATTTAGAAATGAAGAAAAAATTTAAGTAGAAGACAACAATGTCCTCCTAAATTGAAATACATTCCTTCTGTTCATTGAACCTATACAAAAGTATACTTCTCCACTATAATAAATAACACTGGAATAGAAATTTGAATGAAATGAATTTTATACAAAAGATGCATATTTATGATTTTACTTATGTAAAGTTCTAGATACTATAAATCTAACCTTGATAGTAACAGCCATTTTGATGGCTGATTGAAAGGAATGGGACATAAGGAGAATTTCTAAAGAGATGATAATATTTCACTTTCTGTTATAGTTTTGTTATTCCACTTAGTCAAACCTCATTTTTAAAAAGGAATCAAATGGTACACTTAAAATTAGTGTACTTTAGGCCATGGCTCACTTGGCAAATCCTCTGCCTGCTGTGCTGGTACCCTGGGGTTCTAGTCCCGGTTGCTCCTCTTCCAGTCTAGCTCTCTGCTGTGGCCCGGGAGGATGGCCCAAGTGCTTGGGCCCTGCACCCGCATGGGAGACTAGGAGGAAGCACCTGGCTCCTGGATTTGGATTGGTGCAGCACACCAGCCGTGGTGGCCATTTGCAGGTGGTGAACCAACGGAAGGAAGAACTTTCTCTCTCTCTCTCTCAAACTCTGTGAAAAAAAAATTAGTGTACTTCACATATTTGTGATGAAATACTTTGCAGTAGAGCTTATCGATACCATTACTTTGAAATGAATAAAATATAGAATACATTAACATATAGTTAGATTTTTGGATATATGGAAGTAGTGTAATATTTCACAATTTTGCATTTTGAAGCTAGTTTGTCAGTAATGATACTAAAATAATAATTATTTTATATCACCATCCTATATTCAAATTTCTTATATTCCTCACTAATTACATTGCCAATAATATCAATGGATTTATCAGGTTCCAGTAAAAAATATCTTGTTATTTTTGTTCATGCCATGAGTTTGTCTTCTACCTTATTCCTTAAAGAGTTGAAGCCATGGTTTTGCCAGAAGGGGCCACATGAATCACCTCATTGGTCACTGACTCATAAAGTATTTCCAAGTAACTATATTGATGTAATCTTCAAATATTTTCTTAAAATTCTACATTTCTTTATCTTAGCAACCCAAATTACCCTTCATAAATTTTAATATACTACTAATTTCAAATTTAAAAATACTATCCATTTTCTTTTGTAATCTTTTTAATGATGAAGCCTTAAATGATATTGATAATATTTTTAATTTTAATACTGCCCATATAAGGAATTTTTTTTTTTTTGGACAGACAGAGTGGATAGTGAGAGAGTCAGAGAGAAAGGTCTTCCTTTTTGCCGTTGGTTCACCCTCCAATGGCTGCTGCGGCCGGTGTGTTGTGGCCGGCGTACCACGCTGATCTGAAGCCAGGAGCACTTCTCCTGGTCTCCCATGTGGGTGCAGGGCCCAAGCACTTGGGCCATCCTCCACTGCACTCCCGGGGCATAGCAGAGAGCTGGCCTGGAAGAGGGGCAACCGGGATAGAATCCGGCGCCCCGACCGGAACTAGAACCTGGTGTGCCTGTGCCGCAAGGTGGAGGATTAGCCTGTTAAGCCATGGTGCCGGCCCCATGTAAGGAATTAACATGTTCTGTCTTCGAATATCATATGCAATAGAAGGAGGCAAATGAAAATAAGAATTTTGGAAAGAAAGTATATCCATATAGACTGCTTTAATATTTTCCATCATTAAATAACAGTTACCACTGAAGTAGGTTATAATATGTATTGCTTGCATGAAAATATTAAAGATACTTTATAAATTTGATTACTAATATGTATTGAAATTTGTCTTCTATCTAAACATCAATACATAAGAGCAGGAATCCATTTTTTTGATAAGACATTAATTTAAATATTCATTCACAGATACACCATTGTCTATGACTACTAATCAAGAAATGAATGTAAATTTTGGAAATATAGCTTCATCATCTTTACTTTGGAAAAATACAAATGGGAATACTCTTCATTAACTGGAATTGCTATAAATATATTTTATTGATCTCATACTTTCCTCAGATCAGATTTTCTACTGTGACTTATGATTGTGAGACGAGAAAAATTAGTAGGTTTAATAATGGCTTAATCACCAACATGTGTTCACTTAAGAGAGGCTATAAGCTTAGCACACGGGTATTCAGTTCGTGGGATATTGCTGGTTCCATTAAGGGTAAGGATTTCTATGTCTCAATGAAAATTTATTTGTTATATTTAATAATCACTATTTCTATTCAGGAGTTAACAGATTTAAATCATGTATTCAAATGTACCCCCCCAAAGAGATCTAAGTTAAAGACATGTGTTTATAAATCTGTATATTATACAGATAAAAAACAAATTGTTACAGAACCAAATAATGATACAATGCTTATCATCTTGTACAAATCAACATAATATCACTCCATTAATAAAAATATTTTATTAGTTTTCTGAACTAAATATATTTTATTCAAGAAATAATCATACTAATTGAGTATTTACCTTCTTCTAAATATAAAACTTAGAACATTGGATGTTGGAAGGTCATATCCATACATACTCAAATGGTGACAAACACAAATCCCTTTCTATGATCTTATCACATCTTTTGAAGGCTTTTCAGTGTCTTAGACCTCTGAATTCTTTTTTTTTCTATGTAGATTTTTTTATTAAACTTTTATTTAATGAATATAAATTTCCAAAGTACAGCTCATGGGTTACAATGGCTTCCCCCTCCCAAAACTTCCCTCCCACCCACAACCCTCCCCTTTCCCACTCCCTCTCCCCTTCCATTCACATCATGATTCATTTTCAATTCTCTTTATATACAGAAGATCAGTTTAGTATATATTAGGTAACGATTTCAACAGTTTGCCCCCATATAGCAACACAAAATGAAAAAAAATACTGTTGGAGTACTAGCTATAGCATTAAAAAAGATTGTCCAGCACATTAAAGACAGAGATCCTACATAATATTTTTTAAAAAAATAATTAATTTTCTATGCCATTTCCAATTTAACACCAGGGTGTTTTTTTTTTTTCATTTCCAATTATCTTTATATATAGAAGATCGATTCAGTATATAATTAGTAAAGATCTCATCAGTTTGTACCTACGCAGAAACACAAAGTGTAAAAATACTGTTTCAGTACTAGTTATAGCATCACTGCACATTAGACAACACATTAAGGACAGATCGGACATGGGATGTAAGTACACAGTGACTTCTGTTGCTGACTTAACAATTTGCACTCCTGTTCATGGTGTCAGTAATCTCCCTAGGCTCTATTCATGAGTTGCCAGGGCTATGGAAGCCTTTAGAGTTCGCTGACTTTGATCTTATTCCGATAGGGTCATAGTCAAAGTGGAAGTTCTCTCCTCCCTTCAGAGAAAGGTACCTCCTTCTTTGATGGCCCCGTTCTTTCCACTGGGATCTCACTCACAGAGATCTTTCATTTAGGTCTTCTTCTTTTTTTTTTTTTTTTCCCCCATGGTATCTTGGCTTTCCATGCCTACAATACTCTCATGGGCTCTTCAGCCAGATCTGAATGCCTTAAGGGCTGATTCTGAGGCCAGAGTGTTGTTTAGGATGTCTGCCATTCTATGAGTCTGCTGTGTATCCCACTTCCCATGTTGGATCTTTCTCTCCCTTTTTGATTCTATCAGTTAGTATTAGCAGACACTTGTCTTGTTTGTGTGATCCCTTTGAGTCTTAGACCTATCAGAGCCATCAATTGTGAACTGAAATTGATCATTTAAAACTACGACCCAACACCATCAAATTATTAGAGAGCATTGGAGAAACCCTGCAAGATATTGGCACCGGCAAAGACTTCTTGGAAAAGACCCCAGGAGCACAGGCAGTCAAAAACAAAATTAACATTTGGGATTGCATCAAATTGAGAAGTTTCTGTACTTCAAAAGAAACAGTCAGGAAAGTGAAGAGGCAACCGACAGAATGGGAAAAAATATTTGCAAACTATACTACAGATAAAGGGTTGATAACCAAAATCTACAAAGAAATCAAGAAAATCCACAATAACAGAACAAACAACCCACTTAAGAGATGGGCCAAGGACCTCAATAGACATTTTTCAAAAGAGGAAATCCAAATGGCCAACAGACACATGAAAGATGTTCAAGATCACTAGCAATCAGAGAAATGCAAATCAAAACCACAGTGAGGTTTCACCTCACCCTGGTGAGAATGGCTCACATTCAGAAATCTACCAACAATAGATGCTGGAGAGGATGTGGGGAAAAAGGGACACTAACCCACTGTTGGTGGGAATGCAAACTGGTTAAGCCACTATGGAAGTCAGTCTGGAGATTCCTCAGAAACCTGAACATAACCCTACCATACAACCCAGCCATCCCACTCCTAGGAATTTACCCAAAGGAAATTAATTTGGCTAATAAAAAAGCCACCTGCACATTAATGTTTATTGCAGCTCAATTCACAATATCTAAGACCTGGAACCAACCCAAATGCCCATCAACAGTAGACTGGATAAAGAAATTATGGGACATGTACTCCATAGAATACTATACAGCAGTAAGAAACAATGAAACCCAGTCATTTGCAACAAGATGGAGGAATCTGGAAAACATCATGCTGAGTGAATTAAGCCAGTCCCAAAGAGGCAAATATCATTTGTTTTCCCTGATCGGCGACAACTGAGCACCAAAGGGGAGACCTCTGAATTCTTACTTGAATAGCTGCCAAAAATTATAAATGACAGTTACCTAAGGAAATATTCTTTTAAAAGGATTTTTCAGTTAAATTGAAATAATGATGTAGTGAACACTAATTTTGAAATTTCAAGAATTTTTTCAATGTAAATATTTTATTTAGGACCTTTTTTTTTAGATTTGCTTCATTTATTTGAAAGACAGAGTGACAGAAATAGGTGGTTCACTCCCCAAATGGCTATCATGACCCAAGGCTGGGAGAATCCAGGAGCCTGGAACTTCACTGAGGTCTCCTAAGTTGGTGCAGGAGCCCACATACTTGAGCCACCTTCTCAGGAGCATAAGCAGATAGCTGGATCAGAAGCAGAGCAGCCAGCACTCAAGTCAGTGCTATGATATGGGATGTAGATTTGTAAGTGACTGCTTATCCCACCAAGCCACAATACCAGGTTCCCAAAATATTTGTTGATAATACTTTTGAAGGCTGTAAGAAAGTTGTGTAATTACTCCTCAGTAGTGACTAGACATGAAAGTATGTAGCTACATGTGACTCCATGGTTCACTAATATACAACAATATTAAACACACAGAGAAACGTTTTAAGAATCCATATGCAATTTGGTTTCATCAGAATAGATCTAGATGTGTTTGAAGTTACTGTTAATTTGTATTTTTTTTATTTATTGGAGAGGTATTAAGATTGAAAACAATGCCTATGTTTTCTCCTATCGCCTACTTTTCCTCCTACAAGGCTTTCCAGCTCAATAAATGGAACCACCACTTACTAAGTTACTCAGGTAAAGTATCTAGAGATAATTTTCAAATTATGCCACTGCCAACTTCCTTGGGAAATTTCTCACCTGGATAGTAGAGGAAAAATAAAATCTCTTGTCTGGAATCTTTTTTCCATTCTCCATACTTGCAACCTATTTACCACATAACAACCAAGGTGTTATCTTACAAATACAATTAACAGTATTTGAATTGCTTTTCTTCTATAAAATTCTAATCAATTCAATATGTCAGCCATGCCTTCTGTTATCTATTTACCTGTGCTGCCTCTCCTACCATCTCTAACCATAATCCAATTGCTTGTTGTGCTCTAATCATACTTCCCTTTCTTCTAAGTTGTCTCTGACTGAAATCCATCCCAGTTTCAGGATTTTAATTTTCTGGTTCCCCTTCTTGAAACCAAATTTCCTTATATTCTTGCTTCTGTGATTCAGATCTTGTTACAATGTCACTACTCCAGAGAGTTTTTCCTGACAAAAATTAAACCTTGATCCCTCTCAATCTGACTCTATATATCACAGTTCCTTGGTTTGTTTTTCTTCTGTGTTCTAAAATAGTGTTGAACACATTATAGATACAGAGTATCTGCTTTATTAATGAGCAAATGAAATAATCTGTTTTGCAAGAAGTATCATATGCAAGTTGGGTTATGTGGATAGCAAATAGATTCAGAGGAAGTAAATATATACTTAACTGACTGGAAGAAGCACCTGGTTCCTGGCTTTGGATCGGCGCAGTGCCAGCCGTGGCAGCCATTTGGGGAGTGAACCAACAGAAGGAAGACCTTTCTCTCTCTCTCTCTCTCTCACTGTCTATAACTCTACCTGGCAAATAAATTACATATATATATGTGTATATACATATATATATATATATATATATATTTAACTGGATTGAAGAGGGATGTTAAATTGTACTTTTGTGCAAAAAAAGTTGTTGCCACTAGACAGATATGAATATTGATATTAAACACAAACAGGCAGAATGTAACAAGCCTTCAAGGTATTTTACTTTTTCCTACACAAAAAAACCAACAGCAATTTGCTACTACATATTTGATTACAAGTTTAAGATACTTTAAAATACAACATTTTAATAAATAGTCACCTTTTCTCACTGACTAAGTATAAATTACAAAACTTGTTAATTTCCTTCTGAACATGTATGATTTTTATTAAAAATGCAACTATCACATAGCTCTAGATTTATAGATAACAAAATGAAATCTGTACTCAAAACAGCAGACTAGGGATCTTCTTTCTCAGAGGGCATATCCTTCCTGTTCTATACTTAACAATTAACTGTCATTAGAGGATAGAGAATTAATGGCTCTCATTAAGAACATCTGGAGAATTTCAGTACCACCATAACCACTGCCAACTTTTTCTGTCCAAGTGGAAACCAAGGTTATATCTTTTATTCCTGCTTTTTAATTACCTTCAAGAAGTTTATGATTATCCAAATGAAAACTTTAGAGCACATGAAGATTTAAATTCATTTGCTATTTGGGAGTAGGATAAAACACTAGATTATTAATTAAGTTTACTATGCAGCAAAATTATCTTGGCATAATATCAATTAGTATAAGGGATATATTACTGTTTTTATTTTCAGTAGTTAGAATGAGAGAATGTTAATTCTTAACTAATGTCATTACGCCTAAGGTATAAGCGAAGCTGACTGATTTTTCAGTAGCTCTTGTTTAGATACAACCATATAGCTTTAGAATTGTTACTTCTGTATAAAATTATGTAATGGGGATATAACTCTTAAAGTATAAGGTGTTTAAATTGATTTCCAACTCCCAAATGGTCAGTTTTAAATCCTTTTAAAGAAACCAAAGAACTGTTTGGGTACCACTTATAGCATTAAATAACAATGAATAGCACATTAAGGGCAGAGATCCCACATGAGGAGCAAGTGCACAGTGACTCCTGTTGTCGATCCAACAAATTGACATTCTAGTTTATGGTGCCAGTAACCACCCTAGGCTGTCGTCATGAGTTGCCAAGGCTATGGAAGCCTTCCGAGTTCACCGACTCTGATCATATTTAACAAGGTCATAGTCAAAGTGGAAGTTCTCTCCTCCCTTCAGAGAAAGGCACCTCCCTCTTTTTTTTTTTTAAGGGGAAGAGTTTATTGAGGAACACCCAACTGACCGGAAAGCTGATGCCAGCCAAGACTGGGAGAAAAGACACTCATTTTTTGTAGGTAGAGGGGTTTGTCTGTAGAGAAATTTTGAACAATTATACAGCATTAAGTGGGGAAGAGGACCATCAGTACACACAGGTTGGGAGTAGAGCCATTGGAGGTAGAGTAGAGGGTGTGATTACGAAGGAATGAGGCCCAAGTGCGCTAGACAGGGTCTAGAACAAAGGACAGAGTCATTATTAGAGGAGCTAAGAAAGGTGCTGTCTAAGCTACAATTAAGTTTTCTGATTGAGAGGCAAATAGAATCTGACAGAAGGGGCTTAATAATAATCTGTTGGGCTTTAGGCCTTGTAAGTTAAGAGGCCCAGACCTATCTATCTCTTCACATGGGGTATATCCTAAGGGAGGTGTGAACATCCTGGGGGAAGGCAGCCTGTTGACTTTCATTACTTAGCTGGCCTGGGAGGAGAGCTGGCCAGGTAAAGGCAGGGGGCATCTCTAACAAGAAATTTACAGTTCTGCCTGCAATGTTGCTGACCCTACTTGGCCGTCCCCTCAGCTGCGGTGGTCACTTGGGAAGCTGGGCTGAGTGAAGGGCTTTTCAGCTTAGAGCCAATAAGATCTGTGGCTTTGACCTGGGCATCCTTCGACTCCAGGGCAGGTCCATTTCCAGTGATCCAACTCTTGGCAGAGCTGCCAGTGCTCTTCACAAGCTGACTTCTGCTGAAGCCCAGGCTTACCACATTGAAAGCCACTGCAGTGGACTGGCCTGTTGGGTCTCCTTGAGGGCAGATCACTGTACAGATCAGCCATTAATAGACATGCCAACATTGCTTCTGATGCCTAGCTTTCTTTTCCTCCTGGTTTGTGTTAAAGCAGACCAGAGGATGCAAGTCAAGGGAGTGCCCGTATCCCATCTCTAATCTTCGGTGGCCTGAACTACAAGTCTATAGTCACAGGCATGTTCTGTAGTAGTTTTTCAAAGGTAGACAATGCCCATGAGGAAAATTATATTCTCACTTTAAAACTTTCTTTCCCTTTGGTCTGAAAGGAAGGTTTTTTCTACTTACTGTTTACTTTGCTGATGGCGAAGTAAATCTAGCTATGAAATTATAATTTAAGCTCTTATTTTGACTATGCTATTATAGAAAAATGTTAGCCATCTCTTTTATAAGGTCTAAAGATTAAATTGTGTGTCCTACAGATTTCTTTATAATAGAATTAGTTTCCTACTTTGAAAAGAATAGAGAAATGAAAGAACAAGTTGGAATTAGATTAGAGAAATGAGGGAGCAAGTCCTAGATCGCTTGCTGACAATAGCAATATCACATGAAAACTTACTTAGCATACTGTTTCAACCATTAGATAACAACTTAAGAAAACATTTAACAGAAGGTCCAATGCCTTCTATAAATTTTAAGAATCATATATTTGGAAACACCTCTTAAATATCTAACCTGCTGTAGTTTGTTTAACCAGTAAACTTAAGCACAAACATATAAAATGTTTTTAGTTTCTTTCTAGCAACAAGTTTAAAACATATGATACAGAGATTCAGGTCACATGAATTAAAACGTATCTTTACTTAATTTTGGCAGCTTAAATTTATGGACAATCTTATCTATAAGCCAATTAAATTAAAACTCTTAATAAAATTTTCCCATTTGGGCATACAAAATGTACACACTTATAGCATAACATAATAGACCAATATAGCAATTTTAATAACTTTTAAATTCTTTAAACTCTTTTTGTAAATTGCCAATTGATTTGAATTGCTTTTTGTTTTTAGTAACTTTGCCCTACCATTTGCCAAAGATATTTTCTAATATATGCTTTGAACTTCCTGTGATCTTTTGCTGTGAGGTTTCCTTCCTTTACCTTCTTTCATATTGATGACCGTGTTTCTGTGTTTCTATATGTAATACATCTTTAAGCATCTTTTGCAGGGCTGGACGAGTGGTGACAAATTCTTTCAATTTCTGTTTGCTGTGAAAGGTCTTTATTTCACCTTCATTCAAAAATGAGAGCTTTGCAGGATATAATATTCTGGGCTGGCAGTTTTTCTCTCTTAGTACCTGGGCTATATCTCGCCATTCTCTCCTGGCTTGTAGGGTTTCTGATGAGAAGTCAGCTGTGAGTCTAATTGGAGATCCTCTGAGAGTAATCTGACGTTTCTCTCTTGCACATTTTAGAACCTTTTCTTTATGTTTCACTGTGGTGAGTTTGATTACTACATGTCGTGGTGAGGATCTCTTCTGGTCATGTTTACTAGGGGTTCTGTGATATCTTAATTGTCTCAATTTTCTCTTTTTTTCATTGGGGAAAATGGCATTCCTTTCTTTCAACATTATTTTTTGAATTAAATAAGTAAGTTAATCAGAATGCTATAAATTATCTATTGATATTATAAATTAAGTGGCATTGACTTCTAGCAGTAGAAAGTTTTTTTTTTTTTTTAAGATTACACACATCCAAACACATTATATTACTCCAAAAGAAAAAAAAAATTTCTTCCTGTGAAGCAAGATATTACATGATAGATACAAAAACACGATTTAGTAGTGTTAACACCAGGCTCTCAAGAAAATATTTCCAAAAGTGTGCCCTGCTAAACACTAGCTTTTTTTTTTTTAAGATTTTTTAAACTTTATTTTATTTATTTGAAAGACAGAGTTACAGAGAGAGGTAGAGACAGAGAGAGAGGTCTTCCATCTGCTGGTTCACTCCCCAGATGGCTGCAATGGCTGGAGCTGGGCCAATCAGAAGCCAGGAGCCAAGAGCTTCTTCTGGATCTCCCACATGGGTGCAGGGGCCCAAGCACTTGGACCATGTTCTACTGCTATCCCAGGCCATAGCAGAGAGCTTGATCGGAAGAGGAGCAGCCGGAACTAGAACCGGTGCTCATATGGGATGCCGGCACTTCAGGCCAGTGCGTTAACCTGCTGCTCCACAGCGCCGGCCCCTAAACACTAGCTTTTAAAATACTATCTGGAAAAATGTACAGAGTCCATATGAAAATGTAACACAAAAACTATTTATTTAATAATTTAGGATGTATTAAATTCTGAATAAAAACTATAGTCAATAGAAAACTTCAGTGCAGCTAATTACAAAATTATGCCACTGTAACATTCATGTGCATGTGTGTGAGCATGATCTACACATAAACTTTGGAACTAGTATTCTGTGGAACACAGTGTGGGGAATTTTCCTGTGAGTCTACCCGGATGTCCTTTACATAGGTTCATTGGGTAACTATGAACTTCTGATAGCTAGAAACAACTCTCCACATGCTGAGAGTTGTATAAGTACCCAAAAGTTTTAGTAGTTATTAAAACTCTTCAAATATCTTAGGTCTGCAAAATATTTCTAGAAAACTAACCTTTTAAATGTTAGTTTTTTTATTAGATTGGAGCTGATTGCTGTTTCCCTTCAGGCTAGAAACACACTTCGAACAACCTTCCTAATGATTTCACTTTTTCAGACTAGAAAATGAAGACATATTTGAGCATAAAATATAAGAAACTTCAAAATTCTAAAAGTTAACAAGCATTGGAGACTTCAATTTGCAGAAGTTCCAGGAATATACTTATTAATCTGAAACAATTTTCTCATTTTGAAATTATTCTTTCAAGTGATTATTAAAAGAAAATCTTTGCATAGCTACATTTTCTATATTGGTGCATTCAAAATCCAGGAGTGGTCTTCATTGTAGTGTTCTTATTCTGTTACTATAGCTGAGAAAATAAGAATTTAAACAATTTATATTTAATTTAATCTATTTTTAATTTATAATTTACCTGGATGTTTAAAGTTAGGATCTTTAAATTTATAAACAGACTTTTTGGCTGAGTGTGATAGAAATACTAATTTGGGGAACAGATGATTTGTACATTGATTTGCCCTTATAAAAATCAGCACTCCAGTTTGCTTTGATAGCAAACATTCTGCACTGTATGCAGTCCAAAACAGCTTGAATAAGCGGAGTAGAAAATATAGAATTAGAATAGAGGTCAAAAACTTTCAAGCCTGTCTCACAAAGATAACATGATAATGAAAACCAAAGACTAATAATAGATTCAGTACTTAACTTTCAACATACAATTTGGCACACAATAAACTAGAAATTGCTTTTATATGCATTTACGTTTCTTTTATTCTTTCTAAATTTTAAAATCATTCCCTTGATATTTAACCTTAGAAACAGCTATAGAAATTTCATCACAGTAAGGTAATAGGAATGTATTATCTCAAAATTATCTTTCATTTTACTAAAAAGAATTTTATAAATCTTATCTAAAGTACAATAACAATAAAACTTTAATAGTCTTCTGTTATTTTAGTTTATTCAAAGTAATGAAATGGACATTCACTGGGGAAAACTTCAAAAGAGTTCACTCTCTTCAGAGATCTTATGCTTTCCAGGTTTTCAGATATTTCAAGCTGACATTTGTTACCAGGAAATGCCCCATATGATATGGTAGCAGAGATACATAGTCTCTACACTTCCTTTTCTGGATTGATCAAGAACCCTCACACACTGAGGACCTCTCAGCTATATTTACTCTGACTTTAGTAACTCTGAATACTTTCACTATTTCTCAATGAGGAGGAGAAAGAAATAAAGGGGATCAAAATTGGACAGTATGAATTGAAAATATGTGTTTGCAGATGACCTGATGGTGTGCATGGAAAATCCTAAACACTTCATAAGAAACCTGTTAAAACAGATAAACCAATTCAATCAGGTTGCAGGTTACAAAAGATACATAAAAAAGTAGCTTTTTATGCACCAATGATCAAGCCACTGGAAAAAAAATTAAAAAAGAAATCCCATTCATAATAGCTGCAAAAGTAATCATATATTTAGGAATAAAGTTAACAAAAAGTGAGAGATCTCTACAATGAAAATTATAAAAATTGATGAAAGAAATTACAAAGGACACACACAAAAAAATATTCTTTGCTCATGGATTCTAAGAATTAGTATCATTAAAACGTTTCTGCTACTTAAAGGAATCTACAGATTCAATGCAATCCCTATGAAAATCAATGATATTTTTACAGAATTAGAAAAAAATCCTAAAATTCAAAGGGAATAACAAATGATCCAGAATAGCCAAAGTGACTTTAGGGTGAAAAAAAAGTAAAGCTGGAAGCATCATAATACCTGAATTCAAAGCATACTACAAAGCTACAATAATCAAACCTGCATGAAACTGGCATAAATACTGGCACATAGATGAATGGAACGAACAGAGAGCCCAGAAATTAATCGACGTATATACTGTCAACTGATTTTTGACAAATGTACTCAGAACATGCACTGAAGGAAAGAAAACCTCTAAAATAAATAGTGCTGGAGATGAATGCAATTAGATCTCTACGTCTCACAATAAAAAAAAAAATCAACTCAAAGCAGGTCAAAGATCTCAATTTGAGACTTGAGACTATGAAGCTGCTAGAAGAAAATATAAGGGAAACATTTCATGATATTAATGTACATGATGACATCTTGAGTGAGATCCCCAAAACACATGCAAAAAGTAAAACTGGACAAATGTGATTATATCAAAGCTAGAAATTTCTGCACAATAAAAAAACAATCAATAGAGTGTACAGAGATCCAAGAGAATAGGAAAAAAAATACTTGCAAGCTACCTATTTGATAAAGGAATAATATCCAGAAAATATCAGCAACTCAAACAACAAAAACAATCAATCCCATTAAGAAATAAGCAAAGGACTGCAATAGACAGTTTGAAAAAGAAATACAAATGGTCAACAAATAAAAGAAAAAATGCTCATTGTCAGTTGCCATCAGAGATATGCAAATAAAAAACACAATGAGATCTCACCTCACCCTGTCAGAATGGCTTTGATTCAAAAAGAGAAAGTAACAAATACTGATGAGGGTGTGGAGAATGGGGAACTCTTTTATTTTTTAACCTAGAAACTTTTATTTAAGGTACACAAACTTCATGCATTTCATACAAATTGAGTAGCATAGTGATTCTTCCCACAATACCCTCCAACATTTTCCCCCTCCCTTTCATACTTACATTCTTATTTTTTAATGAAGATCTATTTTCAGTAAACTTTATACTCTTTTTTAACTTTTATTTAATGAATATAAATTTCTAAAGTACAGCTTATGGATTACAAATGGCTTTCCCCCTCCATAACTTCCCTCCCACCTGCAACCCTCCCATCTCCCACTCCCTCTATTCACATCAAGATTCATTTTCAATTCTCTTTATATACAGAAGATCAGTTTAGTATATATTAAGTAAAGAATTCAACAGTTTGCACCCACATAGAAACATAAAGTGAAAAATACTGTTTGAGTACTAGTTATAGCATTAAATAACAATGTATAGCACATTAAGGACAGAGATCCTACATGAGGAGTAAGTGCACAGTGGCTCCTGTTGTTGACCCAACAAATTGACACTCTTGTTTATGGCGTCAGTAATCACCTTAGGCTCTAGTCATGAGTTACCAAGGCTATGGAAGCCTTTTGAGTTCACTGACTCTGATCTTATTTAGACAAGGTCATAGTCAAAGTGGAAGTTCTCTCCTCCCTTCGGAGAAATGTACCTCCTTCTTTGATGACCTGTCCTATCCACTGGAATCTCACTCGTGGAGATCTTTCATTTAGGTCATTTTTTTTTTTGACAGAGTGTCTTAGCTTTCCATGCCTAAAATACTCTCATGGGCTTTTCAGCCAGATCCGAATGGCTTAAGGGCTGATTCTGAGGACAGAGTGCTGTTTAGGATATCTGTCATTCTATGAGTCTGCTGTGTCTCCCGCTTCCCATGTTAGATCGTTCTCTCCCTTTTTGATTCTATCGGTTAGTATTTCCCTTTGACTCTTAGTCCTATCATTATGATCAATTGTGGACAGAAATTGATCACTTGGACTAGTGAGATGGCATTGGTACATGCCATCTTGATGGGATTGAATTGGAATCCCCTGGTATGTTTCTAATTCTACTGTTTGAGACAAGTCAGCTTGAGCATGTCCCAAGTTGTACATCTCTTCCCTCTCTTATTCCCATGCTTATATTTAACAGGGATCACTTTTCAGTTAAGTTTCAACACTTAAGAATAACTGTGTATTAATTACAGAACTCAACCAATAGTATTAAGTAGAACAAACAAACAAACAAAATACTAGGAGGGATAAAGTATTAAGTTGTTCATCAACAGTCAGGGCAAGATAAATCCTACACTTAGTAAAGGATTCAAAAAACAGTATGAAGAAATCAAACAAACAAACAAAAAAAAAACAAACAAAAACCACTGTTCTTCAACAGTTGAGGCAAAGGATATTCAAAGTCATCACATCTGAAAGTGTTAATTTCATTTCCAAAGTTTTTTTTAAATATTTATTTATTTATTTGAAAGTCAGGGTTACAGAGAGAGGAGAGGCAAAGAGAGAGGTAGAGACAGAGAGAGGTTTTCCATCCCCTGATCCACTCCCCAGATAACTGCAATGGCCGGAGCTGTGCTGATCAAAAGCCAGGAGCCAGGAGCTTCTTCCAGGTCTCCCTGCATGCAGGGACCCAAGTACTTTGACCATCTTCTACTGCTTTCCCAGACCAAAGCAGAAAGCTGGATTGGAAGTAGAGCAGCCAGGTCTTTAACCAGTGCCCATATGGGATGCCAGTACTGCAGGCAGCGGCTTTACCTGCTACACCGCAGTGCCAGTCCCCAGATTACCTTTTAGATACTCCATTAGATAAAACAGAACAGGGAGAACATATGGTACTTGTCTTTTGGGGACTGGCTCATTTCACTAAGTATAATGGTTTCCAGTTGCATCCATTTTGTTGCAAACCTGAGGATTTCATTTTTTTTACCACTGTGTAGTATTCCATAGTGTGTATATACATATATATATATATATATACACATACATATCATAATTTCTTTATCCAGTCTTCAGTTGATGGACATCTGGCTTGATTCCATGTCTTAGCTATTGTGAATTGAGCTGCAATAAACATGAGGGTACCCAGGATCACTGTTTAATATGCTGATTTTTTTTCTTTTGGGTAAATTCCCAGGAGTGGGATGGCTGGGTCATATGGTAGGTCTACATTCAGATTTCTGAGGTATCTCCATACTGTCTTCCACAGTGGGTGCACTGGTTTACACTCCCACCAAAAGTGGATTATGGTACCTTTTTCCCCACATAATTGTCAGCATTTGTTGTTTGTTGAGTTCTGTATGAGTACCATTCTAACTCAGGTGAGGTGAAACCTCATTGTGGTTTTGATTTGCATTTCCCTGATGGCTAGTTATCCTGAGCATTTTTCCATGTGTCTGTTGGCAATTTCAATTTCCTCTTTTGAAAAATGTGTGTTCAAGTCTTTTGCCCATTTCTTTTTTTTTAACTTTTATTTAATAAACATAAATTTGTGGTGGAATGAGAAGGCCATGCCAAGATGGCCACTGGCAAGCGAGCATCAGTTACTCAGGAATGCCTTTGAAACCCACATGGCAAATGGAGCCTGCCTGGCAACAGGCTGTGATTGGATGGCTTTGAAACCCACATGGCAAACGGAGCCTGTCTGGCAACAGGCTGTGACTGGATGGCTTTGAAACCCATATGGCAAATGGAGCCTGCCTGGCAACAGGCTGTGATTGGATGGCTTTGAAACCCACATGGCAAACGGAGCCTGTCTGGCAACAGGCTGTGACTGGATGGCTTTGAAACCCACATGGCAAATGGAGCCTGCCTGGCAATAGGCTGTGATTGGATGGCTTTGGAAACTTCCTGGCAACAGGCTGTGATTGGTTGGGGCATAGACCAACCCTTGGCTGGTCTTGGCTATATAAGTTGTACCAACTGAAATCAACGAGTCTGCGGGCTGCTTGCCTCAAGCCCGCTTTCACCCGACTCCTGGGGTCTGTATGGTGACTCCGCGCCTCTTGCCCCCACCACACCCCTCCTCTCAGATATGAGTCCACTACAACATTGTTGAGAAATCAACTGCAAAATAAATTTCCAATGTACAACTTTTGGATTACAGTGGCTTTTTTCCCCCCATAACATCCCTCCCACCTGCAACCCTCCCATCTCCCGCTCCCTCTCCCATCCCATTCACATCAAGATTCATTTTCAATTCTCTTTATATACAGGTCAGTTTAGTATATATTAAGTAAAGAATTCAACAGTTTGCACCCACATAGAAACACAAAGTGTAAAGTACTGTTTGAGTACTAGGTATAGCATTAATTCACAATGTACAGCACATTTAGGACAGAGATCCTACGTGAGGAGTAAGTGCACAGTGACTCCTGTTGTTGACTTAGAAAATTGACACCCTTGTTTATGGTGTCAGTAATCACCCTAGGCTCTAGTCACGAGTTGCCAAGGCTATCGAAGCCTTTGAGTTCGCTGACTCTGATCATATTTAGACAAGGTCATAGTCAAAGTGGAAGTTCTCTCCTCCCTTCAGAGAAAGGTACCTCCTTCTTTGATTTGCCCATTTCTTAACTTGACTGTTTTGTTGTTGTTGAATTTCTTTAGCTCTTTGTAGATTCCGGATATTAATCCTTTATGAGTTGCATAATTTGCAAATATACTCTACCATTTTGTCAGCTGCCTCTTTGCTGTGCTGTTTCTTTTGCAGTGCAGAAGCTATTCAGCTGATATAATCCTCCTTGTCAATTTTGGCTTTCATTGCCTGTGCTTTTAGAGTCTTTTCCAATAAGTCTTTGACTATGCCAATGTTTTGCAGGGTTTCCCCAGTGTCCTCTAGTAATTTGATGGTATTGTGTCATAGATTTAGGTCTTTGATCCATTTTAAGTGGATTTTTTGTAAGGTTTATGGTAGGGGTCTTGTTTCATATTTATGCATACAGAGATCAATTTTCCCAACATTGTTTGCTGAACAGACTGTCTTACTCCAGGGATTGATTTTAACTCTTCTGTCAAACATAATATGGTTATAGATATGTGGATTGATTACTGGAGTTTCTATTCTGTTCCATGTGTCTACAGATCTTTTTTTTTTTTTTTTTTAATCCCAGGCCAGACTCATGCCAGGCTCTCCCTGCAGCTATATTGTCAATGACGGGAACTCCTGAAGTCTGGTCTCACCCCTCTCACCAAAGCTGGCACACAGGTTCGGTTGGCTAGGGTCCTGTGCTGTGTTCGTGCTCATGCTGTGGTTTTAAACTCTACATGCAGATCCAAGGCATCACTCCCCCTTCTGTTGAATTCCACTGCAGTTTCCTCCTTAACTCTTCCGTGAGATTGCTCTCTCTTCACTTATTTTTAAACTATCTTCCCCAGCCTAGAGAGGTAAGCTCCCTCCCTATTCTGCCATCTTGGATTCATTCTGCAGAACTCTTATGCCCTTCTGATGAGATTGTAAATTAGTGCAGTACTTTTGGAAAGCAGTGGAGATTTCCTTAAAAACTAGAAATAGACATACAATATGATACAGCAACGCCACTACTGTGTACTGAAGATATGAGCACACTGTATCAAAGAGTTGCCTGTACCATCATGTTTATAGCAGCACTGTTCACTATATCCAACATATGTAATCAACCAAGGTATCTATCATCAGATGAATGAATAAAGAAAATGTGGTATGTTATCTAATGGAATATTAGTATAGCAGAATGAAATTCTATCCTTTTGCATAAAACAGATTCAACTACAGGACACCATGTTCAGTGATATAAGCCAGAAACAAAAAGACAAATATCTCATGTTCTCCCATTATATGGGAGCTAAAATTTAAAAGGAAAAAAAAATCAAAACAAAACCATTTGTTGAACTCTTTTTTAAAAATTTATTTTATTTGACAGGTAGAGCTATAGACAGTGAGAGAGAGAGACAGAGAGAAAGGTCTTCCTTCATTGGTTCACTCCCCCAAATGGCTGCTACGGCTGGCAATGTGCCGATCCAAAGCCAGGAGACAGGTGCTTCCTCCTGGTTTCCCATGAGGGTACAGGCACCCAAGCACTTGGGCCATCCTCCACTGCCCTCCTGGGCTGCAGCAGAGAGCTGGACTGGAAGAGGAGCAACTGGGAATGGAACCTGGTGCCCACGTGGGATGCCAGTGCTGCAGGTGGAGGATTAACCAAGTGAGCTACGGCGGCGGCCCCAACTTGTTGAACTCTTTATTTAGTGGACCATTAGGTTTTGACTATAATTAAATTAAAACTCAAAAATAGAAATAAAGTAAAAGTAAAGAAAGAAAGAAAGCAAAAAGGGAA
Source organism: Lepus europaeus (assembly GCF_033115175.1). Classification (NCBI taxonomy): domain Eukaryota; kingdom Metazoa; phylum Chordata; class Mammalia; order Lagomorpha; family Leporidae; genus Lepus; species Lepus europaeus. The sequence goes on from NC_084827.1 coordinate 129,024,070, forward strand.
AGTGAATCAAAGGGAAAGAAAGGGAAGGGAAAAGAGAAAAACAAAGCAAAGAAAAAAAAGAAAAATTTTAGAAGATAAGATAGGACTAGGAGGAGGGAGGAAAGGAAGTATCATTATATTAGACTTGTATCTATGAACTACATGGAATCTGTTCTTTGTGTTAATATAACATTAACGTAAGCATTGATGAGAATTGTGTTATAATAATTATCATGAATTTACTGTGACCCTCAGAATGAATTAATGAATTTCTTTAAAAAAAGAAATTAGAATGGGGAAAATGTTATAGGCTGAATGGTGCCTCTCCCCAAAATCTAAATGTTGGAGCAGCAAACCCCAATACCTAAAAACATGACTCCACTTGGAAACAGTCTTTAAACAGCTTATTAAGGTAAAATGACATGGTTCTGGCTCCTAATACAATCAGACTGCTGTTCTCACTTGCTTTCTTCTTTTTCCCATTAGCCACACAGAGGTAGAGACTGACACCGGAGAGGCAGCAACAACAAACACAGGTTCATTCTTGTGTTTATGCCCAAACATGGTCTAACAATCCTACTGTACAAAATTGGGAACAGAAATGTCTGTTAAATAGGAGAATCTATAAATCATGTATCCATGAAGCTCCAGCATCCCTTATGGATGCTGGTTGAATCCCAGCTGCTACACTTTCAATATAGCTCCCTGCTAATATGCCTGAGAAAACAGTGGAAGATGGCCCAAGTTCTTGGGCTACTGCACCCACTCAGGAGACCTGGAAGAAGTTCCTGTCTCCTGGCTTCTGACTGGCCCAGCTTTGGCCATTGAAACCATTTGCAGAGTAAACCAGCAGATGGAAGATTCTCTGTATCTCTACTTGTCAAATAAATGAATGTATCTTAAAATATTATAAAATAAATCTCTAAATTCAACATTTCTCAACTTAATAAATTTACCATGGTCTCATTTTCTAGCATTTTATCTAAATGGTCTATGTGTTTGTAAAGCAAAAATGGTCATCTGATCTGCAAATATAGTAAGAATTTAATTTATTCTTCACCTCTGTCAACATTATCAGTGTTAGACTGTTACCTGAAAATTTTCACTTTTTTCTGAATTTATTTATTTTTTTTAAGGGATACAAATTTCACAAGTACAACTTTAGGAAAATAGTTATTCTTCTTACTATACCCGCTCTCCCATCAACACTCCTACCGCTTCTCCTCTTCCCTCTCCCCTTCCATTCTCCATTAAGATTCGTTTTCAATTAGCTTTGTACACAAAAAATTAACTCTATATTGAGAGTTCAACAATTTGCACAAACATGCAAACACACACAAAAGCTGAGAACTAGTTTTAGAGTTAACTCTCATAATACAACTCATTGAGGACAGAGGTCCTGCATGGGGAGTTAGTGCACAGTGATTCCTGTTGTTACTTTAACAATTAGCACTCTTATTTATGACATCAGTGACCACCTGAGGCTCTTAACATGAGCTGCCTAGGCTATGGAAGCCTTTTGAATCCATAACTCTGTCAGTATTTAGATAAGGCCATAAACAAACTGGAAGTCCTCTCTTCCCTTCAGAGAAAAGTCAATTGATGATGGATCTCAGTAAAAAATAAGAGTGGGAATAAGAGAAGGAGGAGGAATTTGTAACTGTAAAGCTGTATAGTTCTGCATACATTCTTTTGTGCTTACTTCTAAGGGTACAGTTTAAAAATATAGAGGTAGGTGGTAATCTTCAAATCTCCATGGAATGTATTCTTTAGTATCCATTTGTCCCTATCCTTCCTGAACTAGATTTCATAGTGTCTATTTCTTATTCAGAATGTTCAGGACAATGCATCATTCAAATCTGCAGGCTCAGTGCCTAGTGTTGTGCTGGCACTCTGCTAAGTGTTTGATGAATACATGGTACATTACTCAGACAACAGGCCAACCAGATATTTGAGCAAAGTGATAGAATTACCACAATGCCTTATTATCTAGGCATTACAAACTGCTCTTGCTGACTATGGTCAATTATTTAAACAAATCTTGATGCCAAAGAAAATTTATCTGCCATAGTGGAACTATGCTTACTACATGAAATATGAAAGGAGAGAATTATGTTTTACTATATTCTTAAGAAAACCTTGACTATGATGAGACATAATTTTTGCTGGATTACATCTTTCAATATAAAAATAAAAAGTTTATTGTCTAATAAAATATTTTTTATTTATTTTTTATTGTTTTAAACTTTTATTTAATGAATATAAATTTCCAAAGTACAGCTTATGGATTACAATGGCTTCCCCCCCAATAACTTCCCTCCCACCCGCAACCCTCCCCTTTCCCACTCCCTCTTCCCTTCCATTCACATCAAGGTTCATTTTCAATTCTCTTTATATACAGAAGATCAGTTTAGTATATACTAAGTAAAGATTTCAACAGTTGCACCCACGTAGTAACACAAAGTGAAAAAAACTGTCGGAGTACTAGTTATAGCATTAAATCACAATGTACAGCACATTAAGGACAGAGATCCTACATGATATTTTTTAAAAATTGATTAATTTTCTATGCAATTTCCAATTTAAAACCAAGTTTTTTTTTCATTTTCAGTTATCTTTATATACAGAAGATCGATTCAGTATATGCTAAGTAAAGATTTCATCAGTTTGCACCCACACAGAAACACAAAGTGTAAAAATACTGTTTTAGTACTAGTTATAGCATTACTTCACATTGGACAACACATTAAGGACAGATCCCACAAGAGACGTAAGTACACAGTTCGGTTTTATATCAGATGGAAAACCTACTGCTTTAGAGTACATTTTCTGCTATCCAAGTCAACTTATTTCAACAAATATTTACCGAGCAGCCTTGTATCAGTTCATGTGATATAAAGACAAATGGAACAGTCCCTCACCTCCAAGAAGGTCTTAGAATAAAGAAGCGGCCCCAGGGATGAGATGTAGTTTAATTAAGAGACAGCTAAAGGAGCAATTGATAGATCTGATTTTTATTTTTAAAGCATGCACAGCCTTGGCTGTATCATTTAGGTTCCATATTGCCTGGTCTTGTGCCAGGCACTGGGCACAAATCTAGTCTTAGAATCAAGGCAATGATTGGAACATAATAGATATTCAATAGGTATTTGTAGAATGTGTGAATAAATCTGGAATGTCTGGCATTCCTTTGCTTATGCCTTGTTGATAATAAAGATTTGATTGAAAAAAAAGCAGGATTAGGTAATGATACAAAAATTATCCTCTTAGATGTAAAATCAAGAAGACTTAAAAAGTTTTGGTCTGAATCATATTTTTAAAATACTAAAATTTCCAAAATGATTGGGCATTTTAAGCAGTAGAAATAAAAACTTCAGAGTGATAGATTATGGTGGATTTAGAGATATGAACCTCCTTTGGTTTGTCTGGGTAACAAGGTGGATGAGGTTAGAGCTGAGGCTGAGATACAGATGGGTACCACTTGAGAAAAATGTGTGTTGAATTCATATATGCATCAATTTAAAGATGCTTGTATGGGGACAATCATTTATCCTAGTGGTTAGTATCCAGGTTGGGATTTCTGGATCCCACATCAGAGTGCTTGCATTTGAATCCTAGAGCCCTCTCCTCATTCCAGTTTCCTGTTGCTAATCCAGACCCTGGGAGGCAGCAGTGATGACTCAAGTAATTAGACTCCTGCCACCCACATGGGAGATCTGGGCTGAGTTAATGGCAGTCAGCTTTGGCCCCCCAGATGTTGCAGACTTTTAGGGAGTAAATTAGCAAATGGGAGCTTGTGTATAATTAGTCTAAATTATAAAAATAAATCCCATGTGTTCTTCCAGGAATGAATAGGTAAACAAACTGTTGTATAACTATAGTAGACTCCATCTCACTAATAAGAAGGAATGAAATATTGATAGATGGGACATCTTGAAGGAATACCATGGGTGAGTGAAAGAAGCCAGTCTCAAAATGTCTAAACACACTGTATGATACCATTTATATTATTCTCAAAAAGATTTAAAAAAAGACAGTAGTTGCCGAAAACACATCAATTGGTTGTGAGAATTTAGGAGTTTGACAAGGGAGTGACATTACGGGGCCAGCATTTTTTTGGAGATTTATGAAAAGTTCTATATGTAGATTGTGGTGGCCACTTGAATTTGCATAAAAGTTAATTTTACTATATGACAATGTAAAACCAAAATTAAAAAAAAAGATGCCTGCAAGTGAAAAAAATAAAAAATAAATAAAATTTGTTATGGGAAAACAATTTCCATTAAGCTGGGTGGTAAAAATGCCATCCTAAGAGGTAAAGTGATCACATTAAGTGTTAAAGTGAACATATAAATAGGATTAAGTGTTAAATTGATCACATAAATAGGATCAAGTGTGGGGTAATTATAGTAGATAAAATTAAAAAGGAGAGAATGGTCCAACATGGAAAGCAGTCCACACAGCAGACTCAAAGAATGGCAACTGCTTTAAGTAACACTCTGACCTCAGAATCATCCCTTAAGTCTTCTTGATATGGCTGAAAAGCCTAAGAGAGTATTTCAAGCGTGGAATGTCAAGACACTGTGGCAAAAGATGTTCTACATGAAGGATCTCTGTGAGTGAGACCCCAGCAGAAAGAAGTGCCTATCAAAGGATGTACTTTTCTCTGAAGGAAAGAGAGAAATTCCACTTTGCTTATGCCCTTGTCTAAATACTGACAGAGTTTGCAAAGTTTTTCGTTTTTAATTGTGATATGAGCAGATATGAATATATAATTCTAAAATTTCATGAAATAAATGAATAACAGAACAGACACAATTAGTAATGAGTTTCTAAAATACTTTAAGACGTTAGTATCAAATATAAACAGAAATATTAAAGAGAATACAACTGTTGGGGCCAAAACTGGTAGTCCTTTTTTTGACAAGATAATCTTTTATTCTCCCCCCCCGAAGTACCACATTGTCCTTATACACATGAAAGATTTAAAACCTTGGTCATGTAGTTTGGTTAGGCCACTGTCAATACTTCTACTTAAGTTCTAATGTACACTGTTGGCTTTCCAGAGTTTATTTATAGACAGTCAGCCAATGAGATGCCTTCCTCTTCACTCTGTCCTTTGGACTTGCCCTTAGCATTCAACTGTAGCTTCGAAAGTGTTCTTTGAAATACAGTTCAAGTTCTTCCTCACCTTCATAACCATACTCTTGTATGTATTGTTTATGATTAACGATAGGGTGTTCACAGTGCTGGTAACATCACTGCCTTTCAGGATCGCTTTATGTGGGAGTGGTGGTGGTGACATTCCAGGAGTGTTTTTTAAAAACACCTATGAAGAGGTTCAGAAAATCCTGAATCCCATGCCTTCATGAAGCACTATCTCAAGTGATGATTATAGAACCACCTCTTGGCATGTGAGTGACAATCAAAGAAGAGAAAGTCAAGATGATGGAGAATGCTGTACAGGAAACCTGAAAATAGGATTCACTTATAAAAGCAATTATTGAGCACAAAACAGGTGATCTTTTAAAATGCATTTGTTGAGGTCAGCATTATGTGTGGTAAAGCCAGTTCACCATATGCATGCTGGTTCAAGTCTTTTTCAGCTCCACTACCTATCCAGCTCCTGACTAATGCACTTGGAAATTACTTGAGTCCCTGCACTCACATGGGAGACCTTTATGGAACTCCTGGTTCCTAGTTCAGCCTGGTCAAGTCTTGGCTGTCACAGCCATTTGGGAAGTGAACCAGCAGATGGACAACTTCTATCTCTCTTTGTCTCTTTCTGTGTGTGTGTGTGTGTGTTGTGTCTTTATCTATCTCTGTAACTCTGTCTTTCAAATAAAATATTTTTTAAAAAAATGCATTTGTTAGCTATGCACAATTATCATCCAATTATTTTTCAATAAATTAACTCTGATCTTTATGTAAAATTATGGGAAAGTAGAAAAGTGTTTTTTTCTTTTTTATTTCAAACTTTACTTACAACAATCTCATAATGCAATGTTTTTATATTGTTTAATTTTTTATCTAATGAGCATGTTTACTTTCATTTTCCTTGAATCAGACTTTTTTCTCATTACTTTGTAAAACTTTAAGAACATTTAACAAATTATCTAAGCTATCATTACAATTTTCACAATATAGCAAAATAAAACAATACAATCTAAAAATCTTCAATTCAAAAGGAAAACATAGTAATATCAAAATGGATTTTTAAACAATAGGTTATGTATATTCAGATACTCAGAAATTGTGACTTTAACATGGATTAAAATACACTGGTATTGAGCTTTTTGAATGATTTACTTAATGTTATCTTTCAAAATATTTTAGAAGCTTTAAAAATTTGCCTTCCATTATTTCACCAGATAACTTTACTGTTTCCGTTGCTGAAAGGAAATGAGAGGATGCAAATAATGACATCTTTAGTCTCACTGATAATAAACCTCCTAAGATGGCTTTTATGGTATAAAGTTGTGATTGAGCATTTCTTAAATCTTCAAATTTATAATATTCTCACTGGGTAATAAAGTGTAATACTTTAGAGTTATTGCCAAATACTATCATGCTCATACAGTATTATTTTTGCAAAGCTATCTTATCTTCTTTTCAATAATGAATTACTTAAAGTTTACAATGTGCAAGGCAAGGTGCTAAGCATTGAAAGCAGGAAGTGCAATGACACATACTTCCTGATCTTCACAAATTCTCCAATTCATAGAAAGCATTGATGTACTTTATAATATTATAAAGCAATCTTATAAATTTGATCCTACAGACTGCTATGAAGGGTGACAGGGCATATATAAAAAACTCAGAAAACTTTTCTGGGAAAGAAAACATAGACCAGATATCTAAAAATTAAGTAGTAGATATCTAGGTAAATCTTCTTGGAATCATAAATCATGTTTGTCTGAGGGACAGAATAAGAAAACATGTGGTAGCAACAAACTGATAGCATACTCTGTAGAATATAATATTTCAGCTATTTCTATAGTTTAAATGTGAAATAAGGAAGTGAAAAGAGATTATGATGGAGCAATAGGTAGGAATCAATTCTTGGGAGGCTTTATCATTCATATCGATCATTTTCACTTCCATCATTTAGCTAATCCAGTGGCATTGAATGCTTTGCCAAGAGAAAGAAAACACATAGTCAAACTTGAATATTAAATAAATTAGTTTGATTATTGAATAAAGGATTAATTTTAAAGGGCTATTAACCAATTAAACACTTTGTAGGAAGGAGTTGAATTTGATCAGGTGATGTATGATGGATACCTGATGTAGGGGAGTAAACTAGGAAACAGAATGCAGTGAATGATAAGAAAATGAATATTAAGATGAATTATGTTGTAGAACCAGAATGTAATTCATTTGCCAAGACCTAAGGTAACAAAAGTTCTACAAAGAAACTTTATTTTCTTTTTGAAACTCTTTTTCATTAGATTTCCTTGAAATCTATTTGGGTAGTGGTAATTATGATTCAAGTACTTGAACGAAGTAAATGGAGAAAAGCTCATCAATAAGCAAATTTACTGTAAATGTAACAAATCAAGTGTCAATATGTGGATGTATCTACAAACAAAATTACATTAATGTTTTCTCTTAAAATCTATCAGTAATTGAACATCAAATCCAACCAAAGCATGTAACTGTTTTGTAGAATATTATTGTGTTCTCATGTATATTAAGTATCCACAAAAATTTCTAAGAATATAATATTATAAAATCTATAATACTTTAAAAGGTGTATTGACCAAGCTATTAGAACTTTGAGATAAGTTTCATAGAGATGATCCCAAAACTGTTGATTTATATTTTTATCATTTCCATTATTTGTATATTGTGATATTAACACAGTGAATTTTATGAAGAATTTGAGCCAGATATTAAATTTAATTATTTGATATTTTGTAAGATTTGCACCATAATCTGGTTAGTCACATATATTCTTTTTAAAAATTTATGAACTATTTATTATTTTAAAAAGGCATTAAAATGTATGATGAATATATTAGAGGTTTAGTTCAAATTGCATATGAATTCACAATAATTCAATATTTTAGCTGTATTAATGCTTTTCTGATTTTAGAAATGTCTCTATGTCTGGTAATAGTTTAAATTTATTTTTCTATATTTTGAAATCTACACATTAGTATTGACACAAAACAATAAGAAAACTTTAAATACTGACATTTGGTCTATATTTTTATTGTTTTTTTAAGATTTAAAATTGTGTTTATAATTTTTAACATCTTGCCACATTCACTTCAAATGTATATATTATATAAGTATACATATACTGTATTTTTCTTGGAATCAGATATCAATATGAAAAGTGAGGTATTTACTATAAAGATAAGGACATGTGGAAAGAATGGTATACTGCCCTGTATCTGATAGGATTCAGTGAAGCAACGTTTATGACTGTATACAAAATGATAGGGCATCCACACAATTTTTACATCCTCTCTATATATTAGCTTCCAATAATAAAAGGAAGCATAACATCTGTCTTACTGTATCTGGATTGTTTCACTTTGTATAATCTCCAGTTCCATCCATTTTATTGCAAATGTCACAATTTCATTCTTGTTGTTGACTAATATTTGATTATATATATTCACCACATTTTCTTTAACCAATCATCAGTTGATAGACATTCAGGTTGATTCCATATCTTGGCATTGTGAATTGAGCTGCTATAAACATTGACTGCAGGTAACTCTTCCATATGCTGATTCCTTTCCTTCGGATATATTCCCCAAGGGTAGAATAGCTGGGTTTTAATTTGGTTTTTGTTTTTTAGTTTTCTGAGGAATTTCCAAACTATATTCCATAATTATTATTACACCAATTTGTATTCTCACCCAAAATGTATTAGGGTATACTTAAGGACATCACTATAACTTGCTATTTTTTTTTTTTTTTGATTTTTGGATAATGGTCATTCTAACCAGTGAGGTGAAGTCTCATTGTGATTTTTTATTTGCATTTCCCTGATGGGAACAAAGATTTCTTGAGTAAGACCCCCAGAAGTACAGGCGATAAAGACAATTTAGATATATGAGATTACATAAAGCTAAGAAAGCTCTGCACATCAAGAGAAATAACAAAGTGAAACACAACCAACAGAATGAGAGAAAATAATAATAATAAATTGTTTATCTAATAAAGTATTACTATCTAGAATATATAAGGAGCTCAAGAAACTCAACAACACCAAAGCAAACAATCTAATTAAGCAATAGGCAAAGGACATGACAGATATTTTTTCAAAGGATGTCCTTATATTTTCTAATTTTCTCTTTTATGCAATTTTATGATACAGACATTTTCCAAAAGAAGTTAATGTCAGGATCATAAGCTTTTAATCTCAGCACTTATCTGGTTCACATCCCATGTAATCACAGCTTGTATTTGAGTTGACAGCTACAATTTTCTCATTACTTTGGGTAAAATCTAGAGTGCAAGTAGATTAAAATGAGCAAATATGGTCTTTGTGAGACTTAACTTTATTTTTGTTTCTTACTCTGAGTCATCCTAGAAGCAGAACCTAACATATTAATCTAGCTGTAGGTGATAGTCTTTTCAGGGAAGTGATTTTATGAAGCATCGGTAGAGTAGTGGCATGTGAGACTGGTAAGAGAAAGATATGGAATATGACTTTGCTAAAACCTAAATAAGCCTTACTGTCTCTGAATCTCTTGCTTTTTGGAAAACTGATAATAACTTATTTTGGAATTCTTTATTTAGTGAAAGATTAAGCCTGTGATTATGAAATAAATTGGAAATATGTTATCAGGGCTGGCATTGTGGTGTGGTGGGTAAAGCATCCCACATGGGTGCTAGTTCCAGACATGCTGTTTGACACAGCTTCTGAAAGAGCTCCATGCTAATACACCTGAGAAAGAGGCAAAAGATGGCCCAAGTGATTGGGCCCCTGCACCCATGTAGGAGGCCCTGAAGAAACTCCTGGCTCCTGGGTTTGGCCTGGTCCAGTACTGACCATGCAGCCATCTGGGAATTGAATCAGTAGATGGAAGTTCTCTCTCTCTCTCTCTCTTTCTGTTTCTCCCTCTCTCGCGTTTCAAATAGATAACTAAATCTTTTTTAAAACTATGTTATCACGAAAAAAAGCAGTGAGGAAGGAGGAAGGGGGAGAGAAGGAAGTGTTATGTACTTAAAATTGTGATATACATATATATACATGAAATCTATTCTCTATATAAATAAAAAAGAAAACAAAAAAGCAAAATAAGATATAAACTATGGACTTTGAGCAATAATAATTTGTTAATGTAGGTTCATTGATTATAACAAATGTGTCACTGTAGTGAATGATTTTAATGGGGAGAGGGTTACACCTACTAGAATATGGTGCAGAAGGTCAATGGAAATCTTTGTACCTTCCACTGAATTTTATTGTCAACCTAAAATTGCTCTAAAAAATGAAGTCCAGGGGCTGGCGCTGTGGCACAGCGGGTTAATGCCCTAGCCTGAAGCGCTGGCATCCCATATGGGTACCGGTTCAAGACTGGCTGCTCCACTTCCTATCCAGCTCTCTGTTAAGGCCTGGGAAAGCAGTAGAAGATGGCCCAAGTCCTTGAGCCCCTGCACCTTCATGGGAGACCTGGAAGAAGCTCCTGCTCTTAGCTGTGGATCGGCGCAGCTCTGGCCATCGCGGCCAATTAGGGAGTGAACCAGCAGATGGAAGACCTTTCTCTCTTGCCTCTCCTTCTCTCTCTGTGTAACAGACTTTCAAATAAATAAATAAATCTTTAAAAAATGAAGTCCATTTTTTAAGAAACACAAACACAAGAGATATATCTGATAACATTAATCCAAGTAACTGCCATGTTTGTCACAGAGGCAGTTATACAATGGATTTTTCAATTAGCCTTTGTTTATGTTAGTTTAATTGCCCATGCATGCATAATTGTGAATGAGAAATGTAGATTCTATTGTAATACCAAATAAACATTTAAGCTTGCCAGTACAGTGTCTTAATCCAGTGAAGCAGATAATAGATTTAACAATCAATAGCAAACTAATATATGTCAGAGACAATATATTACCTCCTCAGTTCTTAATTACAGTGACCCATATGTTTGACTAAATTCTGAAATTGAATGAAAAAAGAATTGGCCTGGTTGATAATAACATAGCAATTTCCTTGGCTTGTCACAGTTCTATGTTAGATACGGCTGGTGCAAAAAAAGGAACCATTGGGTTTAATCGTCAGTCATCAACTGTTAATCTTTAGGAACCTCGATTTAACACACTGACCACAAAAAACTATCACAATGAAATTAATAAATAAATTTTGATAATTTTCTTAATCAAAGCAGTGATTTGTTTTGTTGCTCTCCTAAAGTGTTGTCTATACTGTTTACCACCCGGGAATTACTGCTGATGTTTCCATTTAGCTTGTCCATTTAAAGCAAAGAGAATATTAAATCAATTTGCCACTAATGTGGAAAACAGAATTCTAATAGTGCTATATTCCACACAAGGCTAATTTATCAAAGTGAAATGTTCAAGTTCTAGGGCAAGAGGTGAGGGTTGAACACCACTTTGACCTCATAGTTTATCTTTTTCAGATTCTAACTTAAATGGCAAATCCAGTTCCCTATTTGAATCTTAATCTCTGCCATTGGATTTCAAGGTCTTTATATTAGAGTAATAAAATTAATTTGCTGCTTATATTTATAAGCCAGAGTTAGCCCCTCTACCTCAAATTATTAATGATGCTTTGTCAATAGAATCCCCATTAATTCCCTCCTATTTTCAAAAGCCTTATTAATAAGTTTTGCTTTGAGACATTTGTCAATTTCTACCCATTTTTTTCATTTTTCTCCTGAATGCACACTCATTTATATGCTCTAGATCTTTTTCACAACATGGAGTCTATACACAGAAACTGAGGTAGCAGATTTGTTGATTATCTCTAATGTATTTTGTTGTCATGACATCCATGACTGAGGAGTCTCAATTACTTTCCCTAATGACCACATCTTTCACCAGTGTCAATTACCTTATTAGGTTTCTTTCTTTGGTTATCATAAAGTGAGTCTAGGACCTTGTACATAAAGCAACTCAGTCACTGTAATAGCAGTATCCATTAGTGGACAGAGAGGGGTATAGGACAGTAACTTCTCAAAATAGATTAGTTATAGATAATAATCTCTCATTTGCTCCATGCCAAAAAAAAAAAAAAAGACTAGCTATCATACCATTCAAAAGCATCAGTTTATAAAACTTTTCTGTTAGGTATGAGTGGTCATCCTATTATTACATGCATTTCATGATTTCATATAGTTTCTGAAATTAACAATGTAACTTCCTGATCATTAGCTCTGAAATATATGCCTACATATAATAGTCTTCTGCTGGCACTTCTCTGTGAAATATTCAAGCTCTTTCATGGACAATCCTTAAGATGCTGTAAACATTTGATAATGACTCCAACTGTTGACTTAGTTATGTTAATCTGTGTGGATAAGACATATAAACATAGAACAGAAGAAAAAGAGATTTACAGTAGTGTCCCTTCTCTTCAAGGGTCTTATTATCATCACATATACTTGCTTATAATATCCCAAGAAATAGATTTTTAATCAAGTGGATGAATTTGCAGGATTGAATTGTGAAATCACATTCATCAACATCAAATTTTACTGAAGAGGTGAACGATATAAGCAATCACAAAGATTGAATAATGCAAAGAGTAGTGTGTTATGTTGGGTGTTGATCTCATGTCTTTCTTATACCACACTTGACAACTCTGGTTCAGAAAAAATGAGTCTGATGAATTTCTAGGGATCAACTCATACTCCTTATTTATTCCAGAGACTGAAAAATTTTTGACATTCTCCAGGAGCTAGGTCTTGGGGACCCTAAATTCTGTTAGATAATTCTTGACCAGACATATTTGCTAAGGCTATTTTACAGATAAATTTTCTATCATCCTTTCAAAAAATATCAGTTACCTATTTTTTAAAGATTTATGTATTTTACTTGAAAGTTACAGTAACACAGAGAATGAGAGGCACAGAGAGAGAGAGAGAGAGAGAGAGATCTTCTACACACTGGTTCACTCCCCAGATGACTGCAACAGCCAGAGCTGCGCCTATCCGAAGCTAGGGGTGAGAAGCTTCTTCCGGGTCTCCCACATGGGTGCAGGGGCCCAAGGACTTGGGCAATCTTCTACTGCTTTCCCAGGCCATAGCAGAGAGCTGGATCAGAAGTGGAGCAGCCAGGTCTTGAACCGGTACCCATATGGGATGCCAGCACTGCAGGCAACGGCTTTACCCACTGTGCCAAAGCGCTGGGCCCTCAGTTATCTATTTACCCATGTCATTTTCTTTATTTTATTTTTCTGGGATTTTGCACTGAAGAGGAACTTTCAGGTCCACTGTTTGAACTCCTTCCTCCCATTGTCGTTCTCTTTAGGCCTTTATGTTCTCTCTTTTTTTTTTTTTTTTTTGGACAGGCAGAGTGGATAGTGAGAGAGAGAGAGAGAGAAAAAAAAAGAGAGAGAAAGGTCTTCCTTTTTCCATTGGTTCACCCCCCAATGGCTGCTGCGGCTGGTGCACCACACTGATCCGAAGCCAGGAGCCAGGTGCTTATCCTGGTCTCCCATGGGGTGCAGGGCCCAAGCACTCGGGCCATCCTCCACTGCACTCCCGGGCCACAGTAGAGAGCTGGACTGGAAGAGGGGCAACCGGGATAGAATCCGGTGCCCTGACCGGGACTAGAACCCAGTGTGCTGGTGCCACAAGGTGGAGGATTAGCCTATTGAGCCACGGCGCCGGCTACACTTTAGTTCTATCATTCCATTTAATCACTGGAGTCAAGGGTCTGTTCTGTTTTCTCCAAATTCCATAATCTATTTTCCCACAATTTCATTGGTAATATTTGTCCTTTATGATTTGCCTCAAAGTTTTTGCAACTTAACATCAAGAGTAGGTGGAAGCTATTGTAGCATCTGACTTTCATCATGTATTTTCTCCTTTATTTCCAAAATGTGCCTCTGCTATCAGTTTACATGTCCCAAAACCAATTTCAATCACAGAATTCATATGAGCTAGCAGGAAATACCAATTGTCAAATAAAACTCACACAAATCATATCTTTATCAGTATCAACCATTCTCAATAACTTCAAAGATATAAGCAAACAATAGGTATAAATAATTCAAGAAGAGGCTTGGGATATTGCAGATGCATCTCCATGGCATTGCTTCCTGTGTAGGACACCATTGAACATACTTGTGCTTTCTAGGCTGTAGTAAAAGATGAGACTTCTTGGCCAATCCCAAAAAGACAAATACCATATGCATTGCTACTAGAGTACCAAAAATGTAACGTGTAGAAATGAAATTAACATTTTGAGATTCAATGATTGTTTATAGCCCTTGTCCACTGTTGAGGGACAGTGTTTTTTGGTTTGCTTGTTTTTTCCCTTCATACCATTAGGTAGGAAGTTATAAGGTAGCCTATGTGTGTATAAAAGGGGCCCGAGGAAAGTGGCATCTACAGAAACCCACTTTGGAAGCAGCCCAGCATCTATACTGCAAAGTCCTGAACAGGCCCTGATAACTTTCCAGGTGGCCCCAGCCCTTCCCCCATCATGGGAAAGCTGTCTCCTCAGCACCAAATGGGTTACCTGGCCCAATAACACTGAACACTACAACCTCTATGTCCTCCTCCAAGGTAGGCTCACTAGGGGGAAGCCCCTTGGCCCTGCCCAGCAAGATCCCCCATCTGACAACGTCAGTAGTAAACTTGAAAAGTAAATTTTCTTATTTACACTCAGCAAACTCTTTGTCCTGGAGGAGAAGGAGGTGGTGGAGAAGGAGGAAGAGGGGAAGGAGAAACCTGGACCCATTTTCCCTTATAAACCAGGAGTCTAAACAAACACTGAGAGCTTAGCTGTCTGCTGAGCTGCCTGCCTGGCCTATCAGGTGTATTCTCTCCATTCAGCCGTGGAACCTTGCTTTCCCCTAGTCCGAGTGACTGGACTCGCTCTCTGTCCCTTCCATTCTGAAGGATGCCCTGTGCCCAATAAAATCTTACTACTTTGCTCTCTGTCTCACGCCTGAGTTTCGGCCCTTTGGCTAAGATCAAGTGAAGACAAGAACCCCATGACTTCTTTCCGGTGATGATGCTATTTGTTAAACTCTTTTCTTTGTGTAGGGTTAATCTTATGAGTATAGAGTAAACTGAAAGTAGATAGTTACAAAATTAAGGGAAGGAATAAGAGAGGAAGGAAGAGGAAGGGTGGAAGCATGGTCAGGAGGGAGAGTAGGGTGGGAAGTATCACAATGTTCCTAGATCTGTGTATATGAAATACATGAAATTGTTTATCTTAAATAAAATTTTTAAAAAATGAAAAAAATAGAATTCTAATAAAGTCAGTAAGTTATAATCTCACACTGTTGGGAGCACGACAATTATAAAACATTTTCATTTTAAATATCAGTCATATACAGTTTAGCTGATGTTCTCTTGGGGATTGAAGGCTTGTTTACCATAAGAAATCCAAAACTAGGAGTAGTTTTCTCAAAATATTTTAAAAAATGAGGGTTCTTCTGGCTAATAGTTTTGGTCCGTTATCAAGAAGTTCTAGTGATCAACTTTTTGAGGAAAGGAGACTAGTTCATTTACTTGCCTTTGATATCTAGGAATTCCCTCAGGGATTACCTTATAATGAAAATACAAGTTCCTTATGAATTTAAATGTAATGACACCAGATATGACTATATCTTGTATCCTTTTTAATATCTATAGTGATGTATCATAAGCTATGAAAACACAGGATACGTGTTCTCATTCTTTGCTTGAGAAACATAACACACTTTCTGTACATCTGCCAAGTATGAAATCTCTCTGCTAATAACAAAAATATACACAATTGATCTTAAAATGTATTTATAATCCTAAAGTCAATGTTATTTTGTGGTCATTCACAGACATGTGTAGAGGGGCAAAAAATTTTAACTACCCAATGAGGACATTCCCAGCTGAGGTCACACAAGATGCTACTCTGCCTTCTTATTTCAGCTTTCATACTATAAACACCTGTTCTTTTCAGGGTCTGTTTAGGTCATGTCTTTTCTCATTTCTGTGGGTTTTGCTGGTGATTTTGCTTTTTTAAATGGCTCTCAAGCATAGTGCTAAAGTGTTATCCTGTGTCCTTAAACAAAAGAAGATTATGTTATGTCTTACATGTTTTAAAATAAGCTTTATTCAGACCTGAGTCATAGTGCTGTTGGCTACTAGTTCAATGTTAATGAATCAACAATTTGATACATCCAAAAAAGGTAGACAAAATTTGCTCTTTGACCAGAGACCACTCTGGGAAGTATTAAGATAATAACTGTAACGTGTGAGGAAGCTACAGAAAAGCTGGGAAAAATCACTAAATTTGTGGATTTATGAGATGATGACTGATTAAAAAAGCATAGCTGTAAGGCTGAAAGCCAAAGAAATTTACAGTCACTTTAACCTGGGTCAGGAAAATGTCAAACCCTTTTCAACTACTGCCGGCTGACTCACACATTTCAAAAGCAATACTGCATGAAAAATGTTGAAAGTGCAAGCGTGACAGGTTCTGCAGATCAGGAAGCTGTGGACAATTTTTCAAAATAACTTCTAAGTTTAGATAGGAGAAGTGTTATGTGTAAGAGCAGTGTTTTAATGCTGTGAGACCAGCTTGTTTTACAAGAGGTTAGACAAATAAACCTACATAATGCCAATGGTGTGCTGGTTAACAAAAATGTGAGAAGAGGCTCAAAAAAAATCGAATCTTGTATTTCTCCTTGGAGTTCTGTGTTTGCCTCCTCAGTATTTTTGGTGACTTTGTAGAACTACCTTGATTAACAAGAATCAACTGTGCTGGAAAAGGGAAACTTCAGTTAAATAATTGTTTTGCTTGTAACAGCTTCTTTAAAATTTTAGGGCTGCTAAAAATTATCTGGGGCATTCATTTACATCATACTTTCTCAGGCTCTATTCTCAGATATTCTGATTTAATAGAGCTGAGACAGAAATAAGAATGTTTATATTTAGCTTGCAAAATTAGTAATCCAGATGCAGGTACACCACTCTTGAGAAACATTATATAACAATAAAATGCTGCTAATTTCAATTTATTAAGGACATGTTTGGTTATAAATTAAACTTCTGCAATCATTCAATAAATTCATTAAGCAACAATATTTCAAAAATACCACTATGTATTCAATCTAAGTGGTCTCAGGAAGACACCGATTTCCTCACCCTAGATGTAAGAAAAAATAAGTTTGTTGGAATGGATTGATTATTCTTATCATGTATAAATGGTGATTGAAGGGCAGGCATTGTGGCATAGGAAGTTAAGTTAATACCTGTGATGCCAGCATCCTATATCGGAGCCAATTCATCTCCCATTCTCTCCACTTCCGATATAACTCCCTGATAAATGCCTGGGAAAGCAGTAGAAGATGGCTGAAGTAATTGGGTTTCTGCTCCCACATGGAACAGCCAGATGAAGCTCCAAGCTCCTAGCTTGGTCCAGGCCCAACCCTTATCGTTACAGCCATTTGGGGGGTGAACCAGCAGACAGAAAATCTCTGTTTCTCCTTCTCTCTTTTGTAACTCTACCTTTAAAGTAAATAAATAAATAAATAAACTTCCAGTGAGACTGGGTGACTGGAGTTTAGTGATTTCTTGTACTGCACATGGTCATCATACTTGATAATAATGTATCATATAATTCAAAAATGCTAAAGGAATAGATTTTGAATATTTTCACCATAAAAATAGTTAATGAAGATATAGATATATGAATTAGCTTAGTTTAACTTTTCTACAATGTATACTCAGTACCCCCAAAATGTGAGTGTTTCTCAGAAAGTTGTGTGTTATGATAAATACTATGCATGGGTTTAAAATTTTTTTCACCAATATAAACATCTTTTAATTCCAATTTATACAAACATTTTGAGGTACACTTATATATTTATTTACAATAATTAGTTGTGAATTAAATTAAAATTTATCTTTTTCAACAGAGTTTCATTGTGGCATAGTGGGTAAATCAGCTGCTTGTTTAAGGTGCTGGTTTAAGTCCTGGATGCTCAACTTCCAATCCAGCTTCCTGCTAATGTGCCTAGGGGAAGCAGCTGAGTATGGTCCAAGTACTTGGGCACCTGCACCTATGTAGGACATCCAGAGAAAGTTCCGAGCTCCTGGCTTCAGACAAACCCAGCTCTGACCATTGAAGCCATTTGAGGACTAAGAAGAGCTCTCTCTCTTCCTGTCTGTAACTCTTTCAAATAAATAAATAAATATTTTTAAACAAAGTTTGATAATTATTCAACTATGTCTTCTACAATATGTTTCTTAATATAAATAACAACTTGATCAAATGTTATTGGTTTCAAGGCTGTATATTTTTTTTTACACCAAAAGTAGAAAGTCTTGTAAATTTAGTTATATATTTAAAGAGGGTGTGTGAATACTATTACATTATAAATAAATTTTTGGTGTTATTAATAGGGTGGTGTTTCTATGCAATCAAAATTTTCAGCTATGGTTGGAAGAAGTTTATAAGACTAAAATAATTGTATAGATTAATGAATCCTCATTGATGATAATGTAAAGATAATGTTTAAAGTATTCAGACTTTAAAAATGTTTTTATTGTTAGTCATACTTTTATGGATGATGTAATCTTAGTTCATTGTTTTCAGTAACAATTAGATAATAGAGAATATTGTGTATCTTTTTTGTCTAAGCAATTAATCAAAATTAATGTTGAACTTTGTAACACATACATATATTCTAACTCCAAGGATGAAACTAAGTTGTGACTGCCTTGTCCAGTCACTCAGACTATATATACATTTTGATTTGTTACTATATCCATGTAGATATAGTAACATTTTGATTTATTTTCTAGGCTCAGGAGTAATTCCCTATTTTCCATTATCATTTGTTTTGAATACATTTCCACGTTTGCTGTTTACATTTATGCAAGTGCTTTCTACCATCTGTGCTCTATATTTGCAGAAAAATGTTAAACCCAAAGGGGAATAAATGACAATAATCATTAACATGAGGCAACTATAAAGGATCTAAATATGCAAGCTCAGAATATGCCTACAATTTATGATTAATGAAGGCGAATACACAGTGAAAGCTGATTATGTGTTTCATTTTATATGACGCCTAAGGGGCTACAGTTTAAGAGAAACAGTATTGGATTCCCTCAAATCTCAGCACAAGTTCAATTTGTTTTCCCACTTGCATTGATTTTTTGATAATACTTAGTGAACTGAATCAGCAGTAGTAAAGCTCTTGCACTACAGTGCATTTTAAGCAATTTGAATATATCTCTTATTTCCCAAACTTAGCTTTGTATAATCTCATTAATCTATGACACCTTTATTCTTAGATTGGTAAATTTTCTTGAGGACAATTAAATGTAGTACAATGTAATTCCTGAGTATTTTATAAGCTATAATGTATATTTCTTATTTTTATAAGCTCTACTAAATATTTTATCTGTTTTTACTTATTATAATTATCACAAAATTTGCCTTACACAAACATCTCAAAATTTCCCTCACTATTGTCTATCTTCTCAACTGCTGATCCTTAAGTTTACTCATCATAAAAGACTGTAATTTTCACATTATTTAAACATACCAATAAAATAGTAATTGAATTTCTACCCTTACTTGTTCACTTTATTTATTCCTAAGAGAAAACTGCACATTTATTTATGATATACCTTTTTTGTTGTTATTTGCTTGCCTTTTGGCTATTGTTGTAAGTTCCATATTTATCCTGGTCCTACTTGTTTTTGTTCATATGTCATAAAAGCCTACATTCTAACACACAACTAACTGCCTCCTTTAATATACTAAACTGATCTTCTGTATACAAAGAGAATTGAAAATGAATCTTTATATGAATGGAAGGGGAAAGGGAGCGGGAAAGGGGAGGGTTGTGGGCGGGAGGGAAGTTATGGGAGGGGGGAAGCCATTGTAACCCATAAGCTATACTTTGGAAATTTATATTCATTAAATAAAAGTTTAAAAAAAAACAAAAAACAAAAAAAAATAGTTTAAACAACAAAAAAATTGAATGTATATTTAAGTTAATTTCCTGATCTTGGTACTTTTAATCTTGTTACATGACAATGTTGTTCATCTGTATATCAAATATTTAAGATATAGATTCATCAAATTGGGGGGCAGCATTGTGGCTTAGTAAGTTAAGCTGACACCAACAGTGCCAGCATCTCATATGCATGCTGGTTCTAGTGCTGGCTGCTCCACTTCCAATACACCTCCCTGATAATGTGCCTGTGAAAGCAACAAAGGATGGCCCAAGGGCTTGGGCCCCTGTACCATGTAGGAGACCCAGAAGAAACTCCTGGCTTCTGACTCCTGGCTTCAGATTGGCTCAGTCCTGGCCATTGCAGACATTGTGGGAGTGAACCAGTGGATGAAAGACCTCTCTCTCTCTGTCTATCTCTCTCTCTCTCTTTCTGTAATTCTGCCTTTTAAATAAATAAATCTTAAAAAAATTCATCAAATTGGCAATATATTCAGGAATGATTCAGAAAAATATTATATATATTTATAATTATAAAATTAATATCATAAATTATTATTTTATACTCTTTATCACAATGGGGACGAAAGAGAGAGGGGAGAGAAGGAGAAAGAAGAGGAGGAAGATGAAGAAATGATAGATATAAATATTCATAAAATATAAAAACTGAAAATTTGGATTAAAATATTTAAAATTCTTAATTTTTTTCTATGAATTCAGTGTTAATTCACAAAACCTAATTGCAAGAAATGAAAAGGTTCAGAGGTTGAGGATTTCAGGCAATTAAAGAAAAATTATTGGAATGGATAGCTCAATATGGCACTAACATGTTGACCACATGGACTCTGGAAAACATGAAAAAGGATGAAAGAAATTTAACAAAGATGAAGATATTAAGATTGTCCAGTATTTTTATGAATGTGAGTAAACTGGCAGAAATAAATAAAACAATGTACTTTTGCTATTTGTAGTCTTTTGTGTTTCCATACAAATTTTAGAAGAATTTTTCCTAGTTTTTGAAAAATGTCATTGGTATCTTCATAGGAATTTAACTGAGTATATAAATAACTTTGGATAATGTGGGATGTTAATGGCACTTATTCTTGTAGTTTATGAACATGAGATGCCTTTTTTTCTTATTCTTTTCTATTAACTTTATTCCATCAACATTTTATAGTTTTCATTGTAGAGATCCTTCAACTCTTTAGTTACATTTATTTCCTGGTAATTTTGTGAAGCTGTTGAAAATAGGATCATTTTCTTGATTTCCTTTTTTGATTATTTATTATTGGTGTATTACAACATTAATCATTTTTTAATGTGCCCTGCAACTGTGTAGAATTATTTTTTTTTTGTTTTAAATGTTTTTAATTAAGTTTAGATGCCATATATATAAAGTCATATCATCTGAAATGATGACAGTTGGGTGTTCTCCTTTCTAATTCTGGTGCCTTTAATATCTTTCTCTTGCCTAGTTGCTCTAGCTAAGACTCCCATCATTCTATTGAATAAAATTGATAAAAGTTGGCATCCTTTCCATATTTCAGATTTTAAAGAGGAAGTGTTCAGGTTTTCCCCATCCATGGTGATGTTAGCTGTTGTCTTATTATATACCTAATTTATTGGCAATTTTATATCATGAAGGTATGCAGGATTTTATGAAGTGCCTTTTCTGAATAACATATAAATTTTAGCCTTCATTCTGTTTTGGCCTCTTTCTGTCCTGCGATTTTTTTTTTTTGAGGTTTGTTCTGCATTTTATAAGTACAACCTAGGAATATACTGATTTTTCCCACCATAACCACCTCCCACCAACACTCCCATGGCGCTTCCTCCTCCCTCTCCCATTCCCAGTCCCATTCTCCATTAAGATTAATTTTCAGTTAACTTTATAAACAGATCAACTTTATACTAAGTAAAGAGTTCAACAATTTGCACACACCCCCCCACACACACACACACACAAACAGCTCCTCAACACTTGAGACAAGGGCTGTTAAAGTCATTGGATCTCGAAGTTAGTTTCACTCTTTTTTTAGAAACTTAATTAACTTTAAAGAAGCACCAAGAATGATCCATCTTTTGCGAGCACTTAGACATAACTATAACTTATGAGACAAGAATATCTGCCACTTAATAAATTAAAATAAATCATTAAGGAAGAGCCTAAGAAAACAAGCAATGGAGTTGGATACTTAGACATAACTAAAACTTATGAGCCCTAAGACTATTCTTCACTTAATAGACTAAAATGAAGCAAATATTTGAGAACAAGTTTTACTGTTAACTCTCATAATACAACTCTTTGAGGACAGAGGTTCTGCATGGGAAGTCAGTGCACAGTGACTCCTGTTGTTATTTAACAATTAACACTTATATATGACATCAGTGATCACCTGAGGGTCTTGACATGAACTTCCTAGACTATGGAAGCCTTTTGAATCCACAAACTTCATCAGTATCTAGACAAGGCCATAAGTAAAGTGGAAGTTCTCTCCTCCCTTCAGAGAAAAGTACTTCCTTTGACAACCACTTCTTTCCACTGGGTCTCACTCACTGAGGTCCTTCATGTAGAACATTTTTGCCACAGTATCTTGGCTTTCCATGCCTGAAATAGCTCTCATGGGATTTTTCTGCCAGACCAGAATGCCTTAAGGACTGATTCTGAGGTCAAAGTGTTACTTAAAACAATTGTCATTCTATGAATCTGCTGAGTGGACTGCTTCCCATGTTGGAGCATCCACTCCTTTTTAATTCTACCTATTATTATTACCAGAGACTTAATCCTATTTATATGATCATTTTAACACTTAATCCTATCTATATTATCACTGTAACACTTAATCCTATCCATAAAATAACTTTAACACTTAAGATGGTATTTTTACCACCTAGCTTTAGGGGACTTGGGGTCCCATGGCAAGTTTTTAAACTGTACCCTTAGAAGTAAGTCCATAGGGATGTATGCAGAACTATACAGCTTTACAGTTATAAGCTTCTTAAACTTCACAATTGCAATTTTAGGAATATGGTGATTCTTCTCACCATGCCTACCCTCCCACATTATTCTCATCCTACTTCCTCCTCCCTCTCTTATTCCACACTTGTTTTTTACTGAGATCTGCTTTTAATTGACTTTATACACATATGATGAAATCTATGTTAAGTAAAGATCTCAACATACAGTAAGAAAAAAAAAGCTTCCTCTCAACAGTCAAGACAAGGACTGTTCAAGTCAGGTCAGGTCTTGCTACTGTCATTTGATATTTTGTTCTAGTTTCATTGCAGTCCCTTCCTTTCTCCATCTCCTGCAATTTTATTTTATGGCTACATGATTTTCTTAATAGTTTCTTTGATTTATTGTTTATTATTTTTGTTAACTCTGTTATAAATTTTTGCTTTGTGGTTCCCATGGGACTTACAAAAAACTTATGTGGGTTATAATATGCTGTATTGAAATTTACCAACTTGATATTAATGATAAAGATAGGAAAATTTAGTGTAAATATGGATTTCTTCATTATTATTTCTTACCACTTTTCTTTTTTTGTTTATTTCTAAGCATAAGCTGGGTCACACCTGATTCTCATAATCACTGAGCTCTATGAAATCTCAGAGGTGCAAACCCACCCTACTTGATACTGGGGATAATATATGCTAAAATAATTTGTTCCCACAGGAATACAGGTGTCTAGCTGATGCTAAGAAAATCTAGAGCATCATTTGAGGGCGCACTTTGTGCTTTATCAGGTATTGTGCCTATGAATGGAGACTGCAGTTTCAGCCTCCAAGACAAAGTACTCAGCTACCTCTCTTGCCCTACTCCACAGAGACCAGAGTCATGCTATACTTCCTGATGGAAGTTGGGAGAGAGGTGACAGAAGACTTCTGGGAATGGATAGTCCAATGTTTACTATGCAGGTACAGAACAGGGCATAGGAATTTGAGATTTTGCCTAACTTTGGATTTTTTATCACTGGTCTTGGCACTAGAACTTAATCCCCTCCTCTCCCAAGCAAGATGCATCTCTCTCCATGCTACACTGTTTGAAGCTGGGGGGAGATGACCCAAACTACATCATTTCCCATGTTTTCTTCAATGTGATTTTTCTCATTATTATGCTAATATGAAGCTCTGTGGTCTATCATTCAGCTTCTATAGCTGTTTTTAAGATGAGTTGTTTTGGAATAGCTGTTGAATTAATCCTTCTGTGGTGGTCTCTAATGTGGTCACTAGAACATATTATTCAGCTGTCATCTTGTTTCCTGCCTCTGTTAGTGATTAGTAACACCAGACTTAATATTAAGTAGAAATTGTTATTATAATAACTTAAATTAAAATTTATTTATTTATTTATTTTTATTTTAAAGGCAGAGTTACAGAGAGGCAGAGGCAGAGAGAGAGATTTTTTCCATCCATTGGTTCACTCCCCAATTGGCTGCAATGGCTGGAGCTGTTCCAATCCAAAGCCAGAAGCCAGGATCTTCTCATGGGTGTCCAATATGGGAAGGGGCCCAAGGACTTATTGCATTCCCAGCCCACAGCAGAGAGCTGGATCAGAAGTGGAGCAGCCAGCGGTGGATTTACCTGTTAGGCCACAGTGCTGGCCCCATATATATTTGATTTTATTGAATAAATTGATGCAACAAATAGCCCATTCAATAACTGTATTTATGCAAAGTTCATGAATAAGAAATAAAAATCTATGAAGACAGATATCAATGTAGCTTTGAACTGGGGAGAAAGGCCACTAGAGAGGGAAAGAAGCCATGAGAGAGCCTGCTATAACACAGGAAATGCTTTATATCTTGATAAGTGATAGTTATATAAAAACATGATAAATCAAAATTAATCTAAGTAAATTTAAGATATATGTACATTATTATCTATGTATTTTCTAAATAAAAATACACAAAAGTTGAAGTAGGTTGAAGTTGTAAAGAATATCTTAAATTAGTAAATATAAAAAGGATGTATTTTTTTCTCTTCTGTAAAAGTTTGGAACATTAGTCTTCAGAATGATATATTAATAAATGATAATGTTACTGGTTCATGTATTTGCCATAATATGCTTTTTTTAAGGATTTAATTATTTATTTGAAAGGCAAAGTTACAGAAAGGCAGAGGCAGAGAGAAAGGTCTTTCATCCACTGGTTCAATTCCAAAATGGCCCAGAATTATTTTTTCAAAAATCATGTATTCTTTTAATGTATATCCTGATTTAAAGTATATTTTGTTTCACTCAATACTTTAATATATAATATTGATCTATTGCCATAAGCCTGTTAATTATCTGAATGAATTATAATTTAATTTATATTAACTTACATATAATTTAATTTATAATAATTTAAATTATATTATATTAAAATAAGTTAGTACAAACATTCTGAAGAAAATTTTGATGTCATTGATAAAATAATTACCAGATATTTGGTTTAGGTCTTTCAAAATTATGGAAAAAAGTGGTGCTGGGCTACTATTTTATTTTATTTTATTTTAATTGTGCACTTCATGGTAACCCATTTAATGTGTATTCAGACTTTCCCAATGGGAATACAGTATTAATGACTCCAAGTAAAAATACAAATCACCTATATGGAGAGTTTACAAGAATAATTTAGGCATCCCTAATGATTTTAAGCACCTTTTACATAAAGTAACAAGGTCATTCAAACCCTTAAATGGTTTATTTGAATAATGACATTAATCATGCTCCTTCTCTAGTAGGTCAGGCATGACAGTATGGAAACACAAATCTCAGAGGAGAGCATAATGCAGGCATTTACATTGTAATGAACAGTCTGTTACCATACACATAGTAGAAATTCCTGGAAACACCCTCACAGTAAGTACTTTCACATTTAGCTCACATGCACTCTGACAGTAACAGTGACTACATCTACATAAATGAATGCCATATCCCAATGTAACCTACATAAACTGTCATGGAATAAACTTTGTGGAAAACTTTTACATAGAAACTTATTGTTAGTTATTGTCTGAGTGTCATAGATTTGGCCAATAAACTTACAAACTGTTAAGGGAGAAAAAGCAAGATAGTGGTGAGTTGAGAATCTCCCCACAGATGCACCAATTTAAACAGCTATTCGTGCACAGAATGAAACAATTTATAGAAGCTAGATTAGAAACTACAGGGTCATGCTTTAATATAACAATAAGAAAGATGTATTGAAGAAAGCAGGAAGGAAAGCTTCCCTGGTCATCCCTCACCAAGATCCAAGTACCAAAGTATGGAGAGTGGGTTCTCACTTCCCAGAGAAGGAGAGATTAATTCCCAGACTTCAGACTTGAAATCCAGTGCCAGGCCTGACAAAAAAGAAACTAGTGCTTTATGATGGTTCCAGTACTTGAGTCCCTGCCATTCAAATATGAGTTCTGGATTGAATTCCAAGTTCCTAGCTTTAGCCCTGATCAGTTTGGCAGTTGGCAGTTGTTGGTATTAGGAGAGTGGATTGAATAGATTCTCTCTCTCTCTCTCTCTCTCTCTCTCTCTCTCTCTCTCTAATTCTTTCTGTCTCCAACCTTCCCAACATGTCCCTCTGACCTTTAAATAAATAAATAAATATTGAAATAAGCAACATGGCCCCTGTCTGCAGGTTTACATGTGCACACTGAGTATCTGGATCCTCCTTAGCCAGGCAGATAAAGGACAACTACCACCATCTATGGCACATACCAAAGCAATACAAGAGCTTCTGAGAAGTAGGTTAGCAAATAGAACTTATGACCTTGCCTTAAAGGTCAGATATGGGCCCACCCCATGAGACCCAAAACCAATCAATCCCAAAGGCCTCTGCCCTGACACCAGTGCTCACAAACAGAGACTCCAGAGCTGCTCTGGTATCAGGTACAAATCTGTGCCCTGGTAGGACAAACTTGCTCTATCATGTATCAGTGCCAGCCTTTTGTGGGAGTGTACTCTCTAGAACAGAGCCTGATGACTTTGAAACCCATATGTGACCTAGCTTTGTGCCAGCCTGAATGCCCACGAGACTGCCTTTATCATTCCTGGGAAGATAGCAAAGAACAACAGGACTGTGCCTTGGGACACAGTGCTGGACTTGTAAAACACAACACTGAGTATATCCTAATTATCCATGTCTCCAGGTCAGTACCTGTAGTTGGAGCCTCTGGACATGTGCTGGTGCCAATAGGAACGTCATGTCATGGCTCCAGTTGATTGAACTTACTTTCCAGCTAGCATTTAAGATTCAAAGAGATGTTTCAAATACATTATTGTGACAAAAACAATAGTATGATGATAGATTGACGACTTAGAAGAAATGGACAAATTCGGGGACACAAATACCTCACCAAGATTGGGGCATGAATAAAGAGTAACTAACCATATCAATAACTAGTAGTGAGATTAAATTAGTAACATATTCTCCTTTCAAAGAAAAGTCCAGGATCAATTTCTACATTGCAAATCAGATGATTATATTTAAAGTCTATAATTTAGTAGAAGACATGTTTATAATTAAATTTTATATAATGTTGGATGTAAATTGATTTAAAATTCATATATATTAGCTCAGTTGTTATATTCAGCTCACCTTTTGAATTAATTCCCCCTTGCACTGGTCTGCATGCTATTAAATAAAAAGTCTTCAGTAACTGTGTGCTGGCATACTTTATTAACAGTTTACAGAACTGAAATACACAAACCTGTACCACACTTCTTGTTGCATTGCCATAAAGGACAGTCAGACAATCTCCACTAAAATCAAAGTGTACCTGCTATTGACTCAGACTTTCCTCTAGTCATCAGAGCATTCGAAACTCCTGTACTAAACCTTTCAAAAATCAATGGTCCATCCAATCAAAGGAATTGCATACTGTCGGACAATGTTATTAATGGCAACCCTTAAAGTTAAAATAAGAAAAGAAAAAGTTAACATGATTATCTATTGTATTATAACTGTCTCAGTAATCCTAAAAATAATTGCATATTTGTTCCCCTCTCAAAATTTTTCTAGTTGAATATTTCCAATCTGCTTTGAGTACTTGTGACTTACTGCTACAAAAACACATCTTTCTCAAATTAGCAAGTAGTAAATTGTACCTAAAAATTCTTTGTTAGTTAATGAATCAAAGAAAGTGACATTAATTTGACTGGTGTTCATTTTCATACACTAGTGAAGGTGGTTTATCAAAGCCATTGTCATGGTAGCATCCATAGTTGATAACAACCAGATGCCTTGCTTAAGTGGCTGTAAATCTCATCAAATCTATATATCCTTCATACATTGTAGATTGTCTCTCCAGAATTTATATTATATTTAAAAGAATAGAATAGTTTATCAGAAAATCCAGTGACTTAAAGTTAAGTTTAGTAATATGCTACATTTGACACCGCACAGCAGCAGTATCCAGAGTTAACATTTTTAGCATATATTAGAGATTAAGCATTAGTAGTCAGATAACCATAGATTTTAAAGGAAAACTTTATTTTTTTTTACAAGACAATTACCAAGTGTTCACATTTCCAATGAATAGTTTTATAAACAAAATGAATGAAGTGCTATTATACAAGATTATTATTTGTTTTCATGTTCTGTGACTGTCAGTGGATTGAACTCTGAATATTGAATGGTCATTAAATGTAAAATAAACCTGGGTCTAGAAAAGTTTTTAGCAAATTATAGAAGAAAACTGTCTGGTATGTAACATGTCATATAGGTTTTATTTCTATGAGCTTTCTTTTTTTTTTCCTTATCATAGAAACATCAAGTCTAAGGCTTGCCACGTGTTTATGGTATAAATTCACTGAGGTCAGCTTACAGGCTCCAGGCAATAAAATCTAATAAGGTGTACACTGTGTCTTATATTAGTCTGTATACTTTATGGTAAAGCATTATCATTTGGCCTCATGCAGCATATCCTTAGTACATATTTCTTTAATTGAATATTATTGTTTGAAATTATTTGCCTACTTAGAGTGAATCCTGTTACAAATATTGGAAATGTTATGGACTCTCTCCTCTCATAAATATGCTTTGTGTGAAAAGATTCCACATTCCAAATATATATGGTTAATTTAGTGAAATCTGAAAGAATAAAAAGGAAGAAAAAAGAAAGAGCAGGCATGCAAGCAAGGGCAACAACTTCACAGAATTTTGTGAACTGATTGGAAGGCTGAGATCACAGGGCAGCCAAATTGCTAAAATCTAGAGATCATGTCTACAGAAAAATATAAGTTTAGGCCAAATGGAGAGAAGAAGTTTTCTGCTGCACCAACAGGTGAAGTGGTGGAAGGCTGACTGAGTGTATGCTAGCAAGACAAGAAGAAATTTCTGAAACTGAAAATAGAGGATTAAACATATTTTTTTCAGGCTTCTCCCCACACAAAACCCACCAGATGCTCACAGGAAAGATGGTGTGTGTGTACAAAGAACTGGGGGAAAGAAAAACAGCTGTTTAGGAAATTCCATAAATCATCATAAGTTGTCCTATTTCCCCTAAGGGACATATGACTGTTGGGGGAAGGCATAAAACATTGCCTTTGAAGCATTTATATAAATCAGTTGCAGAGAGAGAATTAAGGCTGTCAAATTCCATAAAATACAATGTTTCCACTGAATTCCATGAAAAAATGGATTGTAGTAGGTAATGTAATATTTGAGGAACACATATACTAACGCATCGTCTATTCTTTATATGAAACTCAAATTTAACTGCATTTCTACATGTTTTCTGACAACCATAGGAGTAAGGGTTCACATGAAAAAACACTCTCTGTTCCTGAATAAAATGCAGAACTACATGCTAAGTTCAGAATCTAAAGCAGATAGAGCTGGAGCACTGAGGTCAGCCCCCCAAACCAGAGACACTAGGAGTGCCTGAGACTAAGATTTGATCAGGATAGACTGAGGAACTACAGAAGCATAGGAGTGGATATGGAGATATTACAACTGGTTCAGATATGGAAAAGAAAACAAGGCACTACTGGGAAAACATGAAATTCAAGTAAAGTCTATAGTTAATTGGATTCTTCTGGTGTGAATTTCTTCCTTGGTAATGTGCTACTAGTATGTAATGTTTTAACAATAAGAGATGATATTTAAGTGTATAAGGAAATAGATGCTTGAACATATGTAAATAGCTTATTCCACATCAATCTTTTCATTTATTTATGTTTTTTAAATTTGAATTCATGATGTATTATTGTATTCAATGAATTTTAATCCCTCAGCATCATTGAGAGTACATTACAAAACCATTGTTATGCCTCTCAGTCATTTTCCATAGCTTTTTTCTTTTAATAGATATTTATTTATTTATTTATTTATTTATTTGAAAGGCAGAGCTGCAGAGAGACAGAGACAGAGAGAGAGAGAGAGAGAGGACTTCCATCACTATGATTCACTTCCCAAATGGCTCCAATGGCTGGAGCTGGGCTGATCCAAAGCTAGTAGCCAGGAGCTTCTTCAGGCACATTAGCAGGAAACTGGATCAGAAGTAGAGCAGCCAGGACTCAAACATGTGCCCATATGGGATGCTGGCACCACAGGCTGTGGCTTTACCCACTATGTCACAGCACTGGCCCTGCAGCTTTTTTTTTTCAAAGCAAAAATTATTTTATTTAAAATTTGTGTTTAGTATTTGTTTTTGAAAGAGATGTGGGAAATAGTAGTAAATGGATTGAAACCATTATGCTTAGTCACACAAGCCAATCCCCAAAAGACAAACATCATATGCTTTCTCTTATATGTAGTAGTTAATATAGAACACAAAAAGTGTACAGGAATGAAATGAACATCCTGATTTGATTCTTGTCCCTAGACCTTGCCTATACTCCTGTGGATTTGTGGTTCTCATAGTTTTTACTTGTTGAATACCATGGTCAGTGGTGCATCAAACTTGTGATCATGGAGTAGACTGAAATTATGTCCCTGAAAAAAAAAAAATCAAAGAAAAAAAGGAAGGAAGGAGGGGGACCAAGGGAGGAAGAGTAGGAAACATGGCTATCCTCTCAGAATTGCATCCATGAAACAAATGAAATTTATTTTCTCCATATTAATAAAATCAAAACCAAACTTTATGCTCAGTCTTATTGCTTTCTTTCAAGTGTTGCTTGGTTTTTAATTTTAAACTAAAACTTTTCAACACAAATGTTTCTTTTTCACCTTCTCTTCACCAACTTTGATGAAGGGATATAGGGCATTTTTTAAACTATTGTTAATATAAAGAGAACTAATTTCATGCATTTCATAGCTACAATTCTAAGAAGACAACCATATCTCCCTCCCTTCCTCCCTCTTTCCCCAAATCCCTCTCGTTCTTTCTTCTCCTTTTTATTTTTTAAAATTTTTGCAAAAACACAATTTAAATCCACCCCACAATCACAGTCCCAAGGCTACCAACTATATGATATTACCACACTATCAATAATACTCAACAAGCAAAAGTTAGAAAGATGTTTTATTTTCTATTCAGCATGGATCAGGAGTTATCAAATGCATTTAAGGTAAAGAAATTGTCATTTGGGATAACATTCTGGCATTAAATTTCCTACAATTATTCTTTTTTTTAAGATTTATTTATTTTATTTGAAAGTCAGAGTTACATAGAGAGAGGAGAGGCAAAGAGAGAGAGAGAGAAAGACAGAGAGAGAGGTCTTCCATCTGATGGTTCATTCCCCAATTGGCTGCAACGGCCGGAGCTGTGCCGATAGGAAACCAGGAGCCAGGAGCTTCTTCTGTGTCTCCCACATGGGTGCAGGGGCCGAAGGCCTTGAGCCATCTTCTACTGCTTTCCCAGGCCAACAGCCAGGTCTTGAACTGGAGCCCAAATGGGATGCTGGCGCTTCAGGACAGGGCATCAACCCCCTGCGTCACAGCGCCGGCCTCATCCTAAAATTAGTCTTGTTCTCTCCTCTTCTCACCAAGTATTTACCTTTCCCTTCATTTTCCAATTTCATGAAATTGCTAGAATTTCCTCTAGTATTTCTGCTTGTGAAGCAGCAGCTCTCTGCAGGGTTACTGTTAGTGAACTTACAAAAAATTGGTAAATATCTTTAGAGAAGAAGTCACTGGAGAAAAATCTGTTCATTTTTGTATAATTCCCTTCTCTCTGATATCTGGACACTATGTTGTTTGTTTGCCTCAGCCATTCTGTGTTGCATTCAAACAAATGTTTGCCATTTAATGAAAATTTTCTAGATGTGCTAAGCAGGAATATTCTTCAACAATACGTATTATAAAGACCAAGATTATTTTTGCTTATGAAAACATTTCTCTAGTGATAAATTTAGATTTTCAAGTTCATTGCCATAAATCTAATATTTATCTATATATCTACAGATATAGATATCTGGCATGATACAAATAGTATTAGTTCATTTGTTTGATGACTTCTCATATAAATGGTGGTAGGAAGAATTAACTACAGATCAGATTTTCCTTAGGAAATGTTTGGTTATTCATTTACAGACATAAAAATGGGTATTTGAACTCTATGAGGTCTTTAATTTACTCTATAAGGTCTTTAATCTTTATTCTTTAAAAGTATGTATGATTTAAATTTGAATGTTGAACAAATAGGACAAAATTGGCAATTATAACCCTATTATATTTAACTTTTCTACACCCTCTAATTTAATTTATCCAATTGCTATTACAAATGGAAATTAAAGTGGGAAAGTTATTTTCAGAAACATATTCATCAAATAGGTATAAAATGAATGGTAATAACTAAAGCATATCTTTAAAACAATCCCTTAATCTTAGCATTAAAGATACAATTATGAGTAAAACAAATTCATGACCATCAGCTTCTGGTTATGAATTTATTTGAACTTGAATTTCATTAAGTATTTATGTTATTTTCAATTGAGCAGGATTTATAGAAATGCAATACTCCTGTTCTTCAACTACATCAGATCGAGTCTTAAACCATACTCTCTATACAAGTATTTACAACCTGTGCAAGTACAAACAGGGCATTGGCATATCAGAAATAGATATTGCAATAGTACTTGTGTTGTTTTAGTTTAAATAAATCAATTGGAGTTATGTGTGAAATTTATATCCAAATTGGGAAGTCTAAATCACCTTTACTATAAACAAGCATATATTTGGGGGGAGGATAATATAAATGTAAATATTATCTCATAAATCTTCACTTAAGAAATATTTCTGTGAACAAAGGAGTAAGTACTAAATGATACTAAAACACTTAAGAAGTCCATAAAGTCAGATAAATTCATAATACATATTAATTTTTATACTGAGAGCAATATTCTTCTAAATAGAATAACTTGATTATACCAAATGAGAAAATATAATCATATAAGGTTTAAAAAATCTTTTTCATAGAACTTTATTATGCATTTATCCAATAAAAATGTATTAATCACAAGTTTAGATTTATTTTTAAATATTACCATAATTTCAAGTAATTAATAAATTGCATATTTAAGCAATAATTTGAAAAGAGAAATGACTTATTAAATATTGAATTGATAAATCATTAACTGATTCTTTAAAATATAAATATAGTATAACAATTCAGGAGAAATATTATTTCAGAAATATTGCTATTTTGCATAATGCTTTAATTTTTTATTCAACAGACATTCCTCAGCTATACTTATATTCATTTTACTGAGATTTACTATCCAAATTTTCACTTTAAGTTTTATTTTTTAGTTCCACAGAGCAAATCTAAGAGTACTATTTTATTTATGGATCTGGATTGCTTCTACCATCAGGATAAAAATAGAAATTCAACTGCTAAAAAGTTATATTTATTCAAGTTATAAGCAACACAATTACCATCAAGGTGAGAAATAGAACCCATATTCCACTAATACCAGATTAAGTTTTTTAAATTATGAGAAAATACAAGGGGCCAGCACTATGGCATAATGGGTAAAGCTGCCACCTGCAATGCCAGTTTCCCAAATGGGTGCTGGTTTGAGTCCTGGATGCTCCACTTCCAATCCTATTGCCTGCTAATGTACCTGGGAAAGCAATGAAGCAATGAAGATCCAGTTCCTTGGATCTCTGCACCCACATGGGAGATGCAGATGAAGCTACCATTTCCTGGCTTTTGGCTTTGGCCTACCCCAGTCTTGGCTGTTGTGGCCATTTGGGGAGTAAAGCAGCAGACGGAGGAGTTCTCTCTCTCTCTGAGTCTCTCCCTCTCTCTCTATAACTCTACCTTTCACATAAATAAAATAAATCTTGAAAAAAAAAAAGAAAAGAGAAAAAATTCAGGATTCTCTTAAATGTCATCTGTCATCTGCCTTTATTGGGGTCAAGACAATAACAGAATTTTGTCTTCTCTGGGTCATGAAAGCCAATATGATATAATCAATCTAGTATAGAGTTCAAACATGCACAAATTTGACAAAAAAGTACCCTAGTAGTTTTAATTTCAAAATCCCCTTGGCCGGCGCCGTGGCTCAGTAGGCTAATCCTCCGCCTTGCGGTGCCGGCACACCGGGTTCTAGTCCCGGTCGGGGCACCGATCCCGCCCGGTTGCCCCTCTTCCAGGCCAGCTCTCTGCTGTGGCCAGGGAGTGCAGTGGAGGATGGCCCAAGTCCTTGGGCCCTGCACCCCATGGGAGACCAGGAGAAGCACCTGGCTCCTGCCATCGATCGGCGTGGTGCGCCGGCCGCAGCGCGCCTACCGCGGCGGCCATTGGAGGGTGAACCAACGGTAAAGGAAGACCTTTCTCTCTATTTCTCTCTACTGTCCACTCTGCCTGTCAAAAATTAAAAAAAAAAAAATCCCCTGTCCAGTTGAGTCACACTAATATTGTAATGCAAAAAGAGGAACCCTCTTTTGGAGACAATCTGAATTACAAGGTTAACACATCTAGCATATCAACAGATGTTGTTCCACTTCGGTTTCTATGAAATATCATACTTGCAATCATAGATCTCAGGTTAGTAAACTATAAAGCTATCTCCTCTGTAATCCTCAAGTAGGTCCCATGATACGACAAAGTCACCAAACAGGAGCTCTTTACGTACTTCTCCTCAAATGCAGCAGTTTCCCTACTCATTACAGGCACCTGCTGCACGGAATTAGTAACAGCCACTAACACATGAAAAGAAAGAGAAGAGGGGTGGGGTGGGCAGAGGATTTGTCCAATTGCCCTTTAAGCTCCTAGGTTATATAAGAGCTAGATAGGATTGAAACACATCTCCCAAGCCCATTTGCATCCAGGCTTAAGATGGAAAATTGACTCCTATCGATAAAATGCATTTGACAAATTTTAAGAAGCATAATAAACCCTAAAAAAAGGATAAACCCAAACATATGCCATTTGCCAAGACTCATCAATAAATTCATGAAACGAAGATAAAGAAAAAAAGTTGAGAGAAATGAGGGGAAAGTGTACCCAATCTATAGGAGAATAACTAAATCTGAATGGCAGAAACCATGCAGGCTAGAACAGAAGTAAGCATAACATTATCTCATTGTGAAAAGAAAAACCATATAGGCCATCAGGAAGTGTCATAACATTGTCTCAAGCATTAAAACAAAAGAACTGTTAATTGAATTATATGCCCTACAAATATACCTTTTGGAAATGAAGGAGAAAAAAGACTTATGGATGAATAGTAAAAAAAATTCACCAACACAACTAGCCTAAATATTGGCAAAATAAAGTTATCTAAAGTTAAAGTAAATCATAAAAAGAAGAAATATTGACATCAAGAAGAAAGAAGATGATAAGTAAAACAAAAGAAAATACTATTAGCCCTTGCTCTTGCTCTTTCATTTTCTGAATCATTTTAGAAATTTAATGCACAGGAACAAAATACCACTATCCAATGAGCTTCAAAAGAAGAAAAATGCTTACAGCAAGTATATTTTAAACATGCAATTGTCAATGGAAATAAAGAGAAGTAAAATTACTGCTATTCACTGGAATATGTTAAATAATGATAGAACTAAATTACCATAAAATAGAAAAACAAACATTCATTTCAAGTGCCCACAGAACATAACAAAATAGGTAACATCCTAAGCCTGTAAAAATCCTCAAAAGACTCAACTAGTGGAAAATAATTTAAATAACATGGAGCATATTGTTCATCCATATTCATTCAAACAAGATATCAATAACAGAAATACAAGCAAAGAAATCTCAAAAAACAAGGTTACTAAATTTTATTCTTCAGAATAATCTATTTATCAAAGGATTCTCCAAAACCAGGCCATTCATTGAATTGTATAAATGAAATATATAAAAACTAAAAATCAGACAGTTTGGACTACATCAAACCAAAACTTCTGCATAGCATAGAAAATAGTTAAGAAAATGAAGAGGCGACCCAAAGAATGGTAAGAAATACATATACAAATAGTATCTGATAAGAGATTGATATGCAAAAACATAAAAACAACTCCTGAAATTCAAGATCAAGAAATGCAAATAACCTGATTTAAAATGAGCTGAGGAACACCATTTCTCCAAAGAGGACATACAAAAGGTCAACAGGGAAATGAAAAGTTCAACATCACTAACCAACAGGTAAATGACGATTAAAACCACAGTGGGATATCTTCCATTTATTAGTTTACTCCTCAAATGCCCACAAAATTTAGGTGTGGGCCAGGCTGAAGCCAGGAGCCAGGAAGTCCACTGGATATTCCCAAATGGGTGGCAGAGAGGAAAATACTTGGGCCATTATGCACTGCTTTCCCAGGAGGATTAGCAGGATGCTCAATCAGAAGCAGCTTAGCAGGGACACAATATACACTCTGATACCAGCATCACATTGTGATACCAGCATCACAATTGATGGCTTAATCTGCTGTGGTACATGCTGGCCCCTGTCCTTGTTCTAAAGATGTTTGGAGTTTGAAATGTTATACTACCTGTAATTCTTATCGAAATACATAAATGCTTCTCTTTAATCCACAGCCAATCAAGTGAGTTAAGTAATAAAAAAAAAGAGAAGAAATTAAAAAAATTAGAAACAGAAAGATAGAAAAATCAACATAACAATGGTTCTTTGCAAATATCACTAAAGTTGACAAATTTCTAGTAAACTGACAAGCAATGGGGCTGGTATTGTGGCACATTGAGTTAAAAGGCCACTTGAAATCAGTGTCCCATACTGAATTGCTGGGTCAAGGTCTAAATATTCTTCTGATCCAACTTCTTTCTAATGGCCTCTGATGGGCCAAGTAGTTGAGTCCTTGCAATCCATGTGGGAGACGTGAATGAAGTTCCTGGATCCTGGCATCAGTGTGGCACAAATGGGTGTTTCATTCATTTGAGGAGTAAACTAGCAGATAGAAGATCTCTCTCTCCCTCTCTCTGTCTCTCTCTCACCATACTCCCCCATTGCCCTGCTTTTAAATGAAAAAAAAAATCTTTAAAAAAATGACAAGGAAAAAAAAAACCAAGAAAGCAAATTATCCATATCAGAAATAAAATAGGTAATATCAGTACAGATTTGCAAATATCAAAGGAAAATAAAGAAGTATTGCAAATAAACTTTCACCCAAAAATTTGGTAAGTTATATGGAATATCTCATTCCTCAAAATGTATGATTGGCTACAACCCTGCCTATGTGAAATAAATATTTACAAATGAAATATAATAAGACTTATTAAAAATAAATTGCAAAGACTTGAGAATTTACCAGGCATTTATGCAATTAATACCAGTTCTGTACAATCTAGTCCAGAAATAGAAGAAACACTTAATGCTTATCAAGTATTAATATAATTTATGATGCCATTTGATTTGAAAAAGTATTTGACAAACTTCAAACGCGTTCATATTAATAACTCTCAAAAAACAAGGAATACAGTGGGGGTATTTCTCAACTTGCATGAAGAATACAAACACAAAACCTTCAGCTAACATTATGCTGGCTGATGAAACAAAGTATATTTTGCCCCAAGATCAATAACAAGGAAAAAATATTCACTCTCACAACTCCTATTAACTACAGTTGTGGGAGTTTTAGCCAATGTAATAAAGCAAGGTGGAAAATCCCTTAAAATATATAGATCAGAAAGAAAAAGAAATAAAATTATCCCTCTTGGCAGATAACAGTTGTTTACATAGAGATTTCAAGAAATCTACTACATGAAAGGTTTTTTTTTTTTATTTTCCTTTTAATTTCTTTCATGACCCAAAAGTCATTCCATAGAATATTGTATAATTTCCAGTATTTTTAAATTTTCTGTTGTTCTTTGTTGATATCCAGCTTTATCCCTTGGTTGTCTGGGAAGATAGATGGTATAACTTCAAATTTTTTAAGTTCACTGAGACTTGATTTGTGGGCCTAATCTATGGTCTATCATAGAAAGTGTTCCATGTGCTGATGAGAAGAATGTATAGTCTGTAGCTGTTGGGTTAAATATCTGTAGATGTCTGTTAGGTCCACTTACTCAACAGTATGGTTGAACTCAACTGTATCTTTG
This sequence comes from Lepus europaeus, assembly GCF_033115175.1. NCBI lineage: Eukaryota > Metazoa > Chordata > Mammalia > Lagomorpha > Leporidae > Lepus > Lepus europaeus. The sequence continues at coordinate 129,062,594 of NC_084827.1, forward strand.
CTTTTTTTTTTTTTTTTTTTTTTCTGTCTGGATGGTCTGTCTTTTGATGAAAGTGAGGTACTAAAGCCACCCCACTATTACTGTATTGGATTCTCTCTCACATTATGCCTAACAGTATTTGATATATATGTCTGGATAGTCTTGTGTTGGTTGTATATATATTTATGATTGCTATATATTCTTGGTGAATTAATCCTTTTATCAGTATATAATGTGTTTTGTGTCTTTTTGCAGTTTTTTAAAGTCTGGTTTTTTCTGATATGAGTATAGCTATTCTGGATTGTGTTTTTGTCCATTTTGCCTAGTATATCTTTTCTAGTTCTTCACTTTGGTGTATCTGTATTTTTCATTATGAAGTGAGTTTCTTGAAAGCAGCATATAGTTGGCTCTTTTTAATCTATTTAGCCAACTTATATTTTTTGACTGGGGAATTTAATCCATTTACACTCAAGGTTAGTGGTGACATAAAAGGACTAACACCCATTATTTTGTTGATTGGTTCCTGATTGTGTCTGCTCTGGTAGTAAATTTGTTAGTGCCATCTGTTTTTGTGGCACTTATTTCTAATGTATGATCCCTACAGAATTTCTTGCAACATTGTTCTAGTAGTAACGTATTATCTTGGTTTTTGTGTTTCTGGGGAGCACTTTAACTTCATTCCTAAAGTATAACTTCACAGGACATAATTTCTTTTTTGCACTTTTTTAAGATGTTGAATAAATTATCTGACTCTCTCTGATCTATAGGATTTCTGCTGAAAAGTCTGCTGTTAGTCTATTTGTTTTGCTTTATATATAGATTGACATTCTTCTATTATCTTTAGAATTCTCCCCTCATCCTTAACTTCTGACAATTTGGCTACAGTATGTCTCGGAGAAAATATGTTTCATTGAGTCTGTTTGAGGTCCTGTGAGCTTCCTGCAAGTGAATATTCATACTTCTTTTAAGATTTTATAAGCTTCCAATTATCATTTCATTTAGTAGGTTCCCATTGACTTCTTCCTTTTCTTCAGTATAATATGGATATTTTCTTTATCACATATTTCACTCGGGTTTCAACATTCTTCTACTTCTTTTTCTCTCTATTTTTGTCTGTCTGTGTTATTTAAAATGCCCTGTCCTCAGAAATGCTTTCTTCTACTTGGTCTGTTCCTCTGTTTAAGATCTCAACTGTATTTTTTATTTCATTAATTGAAGTCTTCAAGTACAACATATGATTGGTTCTTTATCATGATGTATCGTCTTAGTAAATTTCTCATTAGTGTCACCTATTGATTTTCTAATTTCCTTAAATTGTCTATCTGTATTCTCTTGCATGAGTTGAGTTTCCTTAAAATCAATATTTTGAATTCTATTTCTGGAATTTCATAGATTTCCTTCAGATTGGGATCTATTTCTGGAGAATTATTGTGTTCTTTTGGAAGTATCATACTTCCTTGCTTCTTCACATTTCCTGACCCTATGTTGATGGTTCTGCATCTGGTGTAATGATACATTCTCTACACAGTAAGTTGTTTGTTTTTTTATGGGGGAGGGGTAATTTTTGTTTAGATGGAATGCAGTGTATTACTTGGCTTATTGCTTTGGCTTTGGATATAGATGATCCCAGAAGTGTAACTTTGAAGTGATATCTTTCGCTTTAATGAATGTCAGCAATGTCTATAAATAATATATGGCCTAGCCTGCGGCAGTTGGTAGGTAGCACATGTGGGCTTGCTAGGGTAACAAAGAGTTACATGCTAGTCTCACTAGATTTTTTGAAAGCTAGAGCCCCATTCATGGTGCTGAGGGACTCCAAGGGAGCTGTTCACTGGCCAAGCCTGAGTGATGCTGGGACTTGTGGCTCTAGAATTGTGTGAAATGGATGGGACCTTCACCAGGTGCTGCTTGGAAGATTATGGCTGGTGCTGGGGATTATAACACCAAAGCTCTAGCCTCAGAACTCTGGAATTTGAAAGGGACACTGCTTCCGTGCAACAGAGTGACAAGATAAACAGATTTTGAATTGACAGGTATGAGTCTAGAGAGTTGGAATGTTGGCAGGTTCTTCCTTTGGTTTCACCAGGTTGTTCCAGTGAGTTGAGGAAATTAGTACCAAATGTCACACTATTGGTACCAAAGGATGCAGTGGGGTCATTAATCAGGAACACCATGCTGAGAGTTAATTGTATTGGGGATGGTAGTAACCACATGCCTGAAGCACAGTACTACACAATCAGAGCTCCCCAGATACCACAAGTGAGTGCAAGTTATTTCATATATAGCAATACCATAATCAACAGTCCCAGCCCTATAAGGTACAGAGAGAACCGACTCTAGCTCACCGACAGCTTGTAAGAATGGTACTGGGCTTGTGCCCTAGCTGGAAGGTGCATAAGGAACTTATTCAAGTCTGGGCTTCACAGATTTTTTTATGAACTGCTGCTAGGGCAAGCCCCAAGAAGCTGAGAAGCATGAACACTCTCTACCCCAGATCATGAAGAGTGAGTGAACACACCCCTGAAGCTTGACTCCAGAACATCCACAGTCACAGGGTACAGGGGTTTGCTCTCCATTCTGAAAAGTTCCCTGCCCCTGGCTCTGGTGGCTTCCAGTAGTAGTGGGACTTCTTGCTGTCTCTTAAGTCAAAACAGTTCAGCAGTGGCTCTACCACCACAAATTGAGTCTTGCACTTTTGGAGGGGATGCAATGTGCCTTCCGCTTTCAGAGTAGTCATTTAGACCCAAGTTGGCTTCTTAGGCTGGACTAGAAGCACAGTGGGACCGTAGAATTCTCCTGCAGTTAGGTCTACTTGTGGAGGTTGGAAGCCTTAGCACGTTCTTCTAACTTTTTCCTGGCAAGATGGTATTCACTTTGGCAGATGCTGGCAGTCAGTTCGATAGATGCTGCAGAAGCTGGAGGGAGCAGTTGGCGGTAGCAGTGTGTCTTCCCTCGCTTTACTATCTTAATGACTCTCTTTGCTGCTCATTCACTTCTTTACTAAACCTTTCTCTTCCTGTCCACTGGGAACATGACCCTCTTTTGTTATCCCACTGTGTTCCAGGGAGCAATATTAGGGTACGTAAACAGCAGAGAGTGGTAGGTAATGAGAATTATGAGTTCATCAATATTTTCAAGTTTTATATTAGTGAACTTGGAAACTTTGAAGGTAATATGCAGGTGAGGCAGGAAAATTATATACTGTAGCATCTTTTTTTTTTTTTTTTTTTTGGACAGGCAGAGTTAGACAGTGAGAGAGAGACAGAGAAAAAGGTCTTCTTTCTGTTGGTTCACCCCCAAAATGGCTGCTCTTAAGGGGATAGTCTAGCTGCCATGTGGATAATAAATTGGACATAGTAAAGACACTACTAAGAATGCCAGCGCAATAATACATGAGGGAAATAATGGTGTTACAGCGTATGTTAAAAGTAGATGTGATTGGGCCGGCACCGTGGCTCAACAGGCTAATCCTCCGCCTTGTGGCACCAGCATACTGGGTTCTAGTCCTGGTCGGGGTGCCGGATTCTGTCCCTGTTGCCCCTCTTCCAGGCCAGCTCTCTGCTGTGGCCCAGGAGTGCAGTGGAGGATGGCCCAAGTGCTTGGGCCCTGCACCCCATGGGAGACCAGGAGAAGCACCTGGCTCCTGGCTTCGGATCAGCGAGATGCGCCGGCCACGGCGGCCATTGGAGGGTGAACCAATGGCAAAAAGAAAGACCTTTCTCTCTCTCTCTCTCTCTCACTATCCACGCTGCCTGTCCAAAAAAAAAAAAAAGATTAAAAAAAAAAAAGAATCTGTATTTAAAAAAAAAAAAAGTAGATGTGATAAAGAAAATATGGTACATATATACAATGGCATACTACCTGACTGTAAGAAGGATGAAATTGACAACATGAATAGAACTGGAGGTCATTATATTAAATGAAATAAGCTAAACAGGTAAAGACAAATGTTACATGACCTCTCTTACATATGCAGTCTAAAAGAAAAGTAAAAAAAAAAAAAAAATCATTAAAACTTTTTGCCCTCGGCAAGAAGAAACAAATTTCTAATTTCTGAGGTGGAGAAGTCATTGTGTGGAGTGTGATCTCCAAAATGTGATGTTTGAAATGTTATGCTCAAAATGATTTCTTAGTCATGCAAAAAGAGATAGTGAGGATGTCATTGGATATACAAGTCTGAAGTTAAGGAACAAATCTGTGATAGAAGATATATCAGCTGTATAAGAAGCATGTAATTTTCATATTGTATAATTCACATGATATAAATAGCTTTTTTTAAAAAATGACTTTTCTGAGTTCACATTAAAAAAAAGAAAATAAGTTTTTTTTTTGTTACACAGAACAATAATTTTGGTTTCATTATCACATCATTTAACTCTTTGAAACAAAATAATTGTGCAGATTTATGGGGTATATTGAGATAATTCAATATATTTATACAATGCTTAATAATGGTCAGGTATGCTTTATTATCATTTTCATCTCTTCATACATTTATCATTTCTTTGTTTTGTAAGTCTTTCAAAATCCTTTTTTTTTGCAAAAATGTTTAAAAGTTATTGTAAATGTTATCAATGCAGACAGATTTTTAAATTTTTAACTATCAAAGATCAATCTTTTAAAATAAAATAGCTTGTGTAATAGTAACAAAATTAAGTAAATGTTAAATATACTGTTAAGTTCCAAAAAAATCTATAAAAACTAGCATTTTTAAAGCTATTTTGTTAAAGTGAATTCATGTATTTGCTATAAATTTAACTTTCTTAGGATAAAACCATCTGAGTTTGAAAAATCCAGAGACCTCTCACAGATATATTTTTTATAATATGTAACAGAGCAGTCACCTTCATTATCAGCCAAGCTGTTTCACATTTAAGTCTTCAATGTTACTTTTATCTGCTGTTGTCAGGAAAAAGATATATTTATTCTTTCAATAACAAATCACAATTGAGCAATTCTCTTTGAAGTAAAAATTCCTTTTCATCACTACTGTGTAGAGTAGTATTACTGTCTAGTAATGATATAAGCTACTAAACCGTGAAAGATAGAAATGGGCTTCTTTACTAGGAGGATTTAAGTCACCTTAATGGTATCCTTAGTGTTAGTGCTGATTCCAAACAAGTGTTTGAAATCCAAACTTCCCTTAGAAGTCTGTAGAAATTCTCCATGACTGTTTTCAAAACACGATTTTCTTATCAGTGAAGTCATTAAACAAATATTTTGCGTGTTTACAATGTATCCAATATCATGACACTAGGCTTTGCCTTACAAGGATAAAAAGCGTACTTATCAAACAGCACACAAAACATTGTGGGTAAATGTCCATTAAAGATTTTTTAGGGAGATAGTTGCTTTCAGAATCAAGCCTGCAGGAGAGTAAGTAATGCAGGGTTGGAAAGAGGGAGAAATGTGTTTTAATACAGTTGCAATAGAGGCTTCAGCTTCTACCAAGGACTAAAGCACAGCTGGCCCTACAGGCACGTCCCTAACTGGGGTGGGTCATGCCTTTGTATTCTTGCATCTATCCGTTCTTAACGGAAGGCTATTGTCAAAAACAGGGCAAAGCTTCAGATGAGACCAAACCTTTGGCAACACTGTTGGCTGTTTCCAGAGAGGAACAGAACTGTAAGCAATGAGAAAGCTAACAATCTTTCTAGCTGAGATGTTTGTTTTAATATCAGGTAAGAGACCCGTGCTCTTAGGGTTGCAAGTGACACTCACAATTTCCAACTTTCACTACCATTTGAAATTTATCACTGGGTAAATAACCAGAACTTCACCTCCTATGGATGTGAGTCTGGAGAGGTCTTCCATCTTCTAGTTCCCTCCCCAAAAGACCAAAATGGCTGGAGCTGAGCCAATCCGAAGCCAGAAGCCTAGAGCTTATTCTGGGTCACCCACGTGGGTGCAGGAGCCCAAGGACTTGGGCCATCTTCTGCTGCTTTCCCAGGCACATTAGCAGGAAACTGGATTGGAAGTGGAGCAGCTGAGACACAAACCTGTGCTTACATGGGATGACAGCACTGCAGGCAGCGGCATTGCCCACTACGCCACAATGCCAGCCCCTAAAATGTTTATTAATCCATAAATACATAGATTAAGTCACACTCATCTTCCTCCACTTATTATAATAAATGTGCCTTGTGGCCGGCACCGTGGCTCACTATGCTAATCCTCTGCCTGCAGCGCCGGCACACTGGGTTCTAGTCCTGGTCAGGGCGCCGGATTCTGTCCCGGTTGCTCCTCTTCCAGTCCAGCTCTCTGCTGTGGCCCAGGAGTACAGTGGAGGATGGCCCAAGTGCTTGGGCCCTGCACCCCATGGGAGACCAGGAGAAGCACCTGGCTCCTGGCTTTGGATAAGTGCAGTGTGCCGGCCGCAGTGTGCCAGCCACAGCAGTCATTGAGGGGTGAACCAACAGAAAAGGAAGACCTTTCTCTCTCTCTCTCTCTCTCTCTCTCTCTCTCTCTCACTGTCCACTCTGCCTGTCAAAAAAAAAATAATAAAATTAAATTTAAAAAAATTTAAAAATGTGCCTTGTGACCATAGGCAATAAGTTGAGTGACAGGCACTATTCTCAACTTTGGTGGATGAAATGGGATTTGGAAACCTAATCAAATAGTTTGTGCCCTATGACCTGGTTCATGCCTGATTGTAAATGTACCATTTCTAATCAGTGTTAGATGTTGTTGCTGTTCTGCCTCTCAATCATAATAACTAGGTGTATCTGAAATAATCCATCTTGTACAGTAATGGGAAACACTTCTGATTTGATTACTAGATACTCCATGGCCCAGTAGCATGCTAGGAGCTCATTTTTTTGTTTGTTCTTCTTAAATATTCTGCTATAGACATCATAACTTTGTTCCAGAAACTATGGAATCCACATTATAAATATTTTGGCATTGTAAATTAACATCATATAGCATATTTTAACTTTATATATCTACCTAATATTATATATTTTTACAGATTATATGTAATAAAAAATAAGGCAGTTTAAATCACAGGCCTAGTATGCCACAGTGCTCTTTTGTATTCTGTGTCTTACTCTAGCTAGTACCCTTCCATATTTCATAAGTGGACTAGAAACGTATGCAAAAATATCTAAGATATTTAAGAACTCAGAGACATCTACAGGGTATATTTTATTTCCTTTTTAAGGGGAGAAAATGTATATATCAATAATGTATAGTTAATGGGGTCGGTGCTGTGGCACAGCGCGTTAACGCCCTGGCCTGAAGCGCTGGCATCCTATATTGGCGCCAGTTGGAGACCGGGCTGCTCCACTTCCTTTCCAGCTCTCTGCTATGACCTGGGAAAGCAGTAGAAGATGGTCCAAGTCCTTCAGCCCCTGCACCCATGTGGAAGACCTGGAAGAAGCTCCTGGCTCCTGGCTCCTGGCTTCGGGTCCGCACAGCTCCGGCCATTGTGGCCAACTGGGGAGTGAACCAGCAGATGGAAGACCTCTCTCTCTTTCTCTCTCTCCCTTCCTCTCCTCTCTCTGTATAAATCTTTCAAATAAATAAATTAAATTAAATGATATATACTTAATAATGAATAAAATAACCTGGAAAACTCTAGGTTTTTGGATTCCAGTTTTTTTACTGGTGGGGTGAGATCCAGAATCATCATTGATTCTGTATCTTCTCTGGCAAACATAACACATTTGACTTAAAAACTGCCATTATTATTACAGCTTTTTTGGGTTTGGAGAAGTATAATCTTTCTCTAAAATTCATACAATTTTTGGGAGGAACTATAGTTTTCAAATATATGGGATAGATTGTGACTCACCACACATGCTTTCTTCGGATTCTACTGTGTGCTAGCTTCTTTCTTCATTCTTCCAAAGACACAGTATCTTTTCTTAGTTACTTTCATGTCTTGGTAGAGAAACAGTTTCAAACACTTCCATTTGTAATTCCCCATTATCAAAGTTCTAATACACATGCCTATGACTTTATGTGGGAGTTCTGACAATATCTAAATGTGTCCATTCCAATTACACAACTGACAACTAAGAAAAATATAGTGCTTGGTGTGTTTATGAACATAGTTGATTCACTGCGAGTCAAATTTTGACAAAGACTTCTTTATACACCTGAACTCTAATATAATAACTGGGATCATAAGTCAGTTGCTTGTGCAACAGTCTGCAAAATTTCTGATATTTATGATCATTTGCAAATATGTGTCTTCTGATTCCCACTGAAGAATATATTTTGGGAGTGTTCCAATATTAAGTAACATATCTCCTCCAGGACATCTCTTTCTGTTAAACATTAGATCCTTTCTTCTATTGTCAACCATGGCAGCTCTGGCAAATCTGTTTTATTTAGTGTAGATTCCCAGTTTTTCCATGTTCCAAGATCTTTCCAAGTAGCATATTAGCGAGTTCTGAAATATTCAACAAGATGTTGAACTCTGTTTCATGCTAAAGAATATTAAATTTGTGTTTCATCATCACATGCATACAACTTGTTCCTGCACCCCTTGGATAGGATGAATAAATACGTGCACATTCAATATAAAATTAAATGTAAAATACAAAAATTATATATTTTTTCTTAGAAGTGAACATTGTCTATGTCTGATAGTTCCAAATCAGATACTTCCTTTGACCTATACTCTCTTCTTATCTTAGCAGTTTTAGGACTTGCCTATTTAGGATGTGTTATAACCTAACCAAAGGTTACTTATCTGTTAGACAAAAGTGGAATAAGGTCTAGTTCCTGAATAGTGCATGTTTTATTTAGAGTGAAGGTCTTGGGGTCAGTGTTGTAGTACAGTGGGTTAAGCCACCCACAACCTGCAATGCTGGCATCCCATACTGGAGTGCCTGGGAGAAGCAGCAAAGATGACCCAGGTGCTTGGATCCCTGACACCAAGTGCAAGATCTTGGTGGAATTCTAGAATCCTAGGTTTGACCTGTCCCAGCACCCACCTTCACAGCACTTGGATAGTGAACCTGCAAATCAAAGATCTCTCTCTGTCTCTCACTCTATTTGTCTCTCTGTCACTCTGCATTTCAAATAAAAATAAATGTTAAAGAAAAATGGAGATCTTCATATCAACTTTAAGTAAAGAATGAAATACAAACCCTTTAGGAGAGAAATGGTTCATATCAGAGGATCCACAGGATTGAGAAAAACAAGGGAATTCAGAGTTTTTGAGTGCACAAATGTCCACATCCCAAGTGTGAGAGTCTTAATCATTTCCAATCAGCTGATATGCTTGGATTAGCAGATTTGCTGAGTTGATGATTCATCCTTCATTGGAATAATGCTGTGATTACAATATGTCCTAGTCCTCATTCTCAGTGCTATCCACCTTCCACCTAAAGGAGATGAGAGTGTCTTCATAGAATGTCTTGGAAGCTACACGTTGACTGAATTTGAACATTCAGAATCAGAATTCAATGTCTTTCTTTGGCACATCAATAACATTCAAAAATAGTCTTTCCATTTATTCTTCTATAATAATTACTATTTGTTCTGAATCTCTTAGAAATTTGAGATGCTGTACTTGCCAGTAAATTTCCTTTAGCCAATATCCCATAAAAAGCTAGTTCATCATAGGAGAAATTTTTTAAAAATTTACTATCACCATGCCATGATCTATCTGTGCTCTACCTTTAATTAGTAGGTGAAGGGTCATTATTGCAGTTAGTGGTGCTTATGGTGATGTGGAATTCTGGTGACTCTCCAGCACAAAAGACACAACTGGAAAAATAAGGTGCATACTATAAAGCAATCAGGAAAATGCAAATCAAAGCCACAATGAGGTTTCACCTAACCCTGGTGAGAATGGCTCACATTCAGAAATCTACCAACAATAAATGCTGGTGAGGATGTGGGGAAAAAGGGACACTAACCCACTGTTGGTGGGAATGCAAACTGGTAAAGCCACTATGGAAGTCAGTCTGGAGAGTCCTCAGAAACCTGAATTTTATCCTATTGTACAACCCAGCCATCCCACTCCTTGGAATTTACCCAAAGAAAATTAAATTGGCAAATAAAAGAGCTGTCTGCACCTTAATGTTTATTGCAGCTCAATTCACAATAGCTAAGACCTGGAACCAACCTAAATGCCCATCAAAAGTAGACTGGATAAAGATATCATGGGAAATGTACTCTTTAGAATATTGCACAGCAGTCAAAAACAATGAAATCCGGTCATTTGCAACAAAATGGAGGAATCTGGAAAACATCATGCTGAGTGAAATAAGCCAGTCCCAAAGGGACAAATAGCATAAGGTCTCCCTGATCGGTGACAACTAACCAAGCACCAAAAAATGAAACCTGTTGAAGTGAAATGGACACTATCAGAAGCAGTGACTTGATCAGCCCTTGTCCTGACTGTCAATGAACAACGTGATACTTTATCCCTTTTAGACAGCTTTTATTTCTAATGAATAAATTGATACAATAAACAAATACAGGTTGAAAGCTAACATATGAGTGGATTGTCCTCCTAGATATTGAGAAGCACCTGAATGTTTTCAGCAATAAGTTATTTTTAGAATTAGATCTTTTTTTGTATTATTTGTTTTTTTAAATTTTTTATTTCATAAACGTGAATTTACAAAGTGCAACTTTTGTATTGTTGTGGCTTCCCCCCTCCAACCTCCCTCCCTCCCGTGGCCCTCCCCTCTCCCTCTCCCATCCCGCCCTTTATCGAGTTTCATTTTCAATTACCTTCATATACTGAAGATCAACTTAGTATATACTAAGCAAGGATTTCAACAGGCTGCATTCACACAACTGCACAAGGTATAGGGTATTGTTCGACTAGTAGTGTTTTTAAGTTTCATAGTAAAACACATTATGGACAGAGATCCTACATGGGGAGCATGTACCCAGTGACTCCCGTTGTTGATTTAACAATTGGCACTCTTATTTGTGATGTCAGCAATCACCGAGACTCTTGCTATGAGCTGTCTAGGCTATGGAAGTCCCTTGAGTTCACCAACTCTGAACTTGTTTAGTCAAGGCCGTATCACAGTGGAGGTTCCTTCCTCCCTTCAGAGAAAGGTGCCTCTTTCCTTGATGTCCTGTTCCTTCTGCTGGGGTCTTGTTCACCAGAGTCTTTCATTTAGATTGTTTTTTGTCATCATGTCATGGCTTTCCATGCCTGTGAGTCTCTCATGGACCTTTTAGCCAGATCTGAATGTCCCAAGGGTTGATTCTGAGGCATGAGTGCTATTTTGGGCATTTGCCATTCTATGAGTCTGCTGTGTGTCCTGCTTCCTCCGCAGGATCATTCTCTCCCTTTTAATTCTATCCTTCATTATTTGCTTACACTGGTCTTATTTGTGAAATCTCTTTGACACATACCCTATCTTTTTGATCGGTTGTGTATTTATATTTATCACTTTACCAAGTGCACTGGCATTGGTACCTGCCTCCTTGGTAAAATTGATTTGAAATCCCCTGACACATTTCTAGTTCCAACATTGGAGGTAAGTCCGAGTGAACATGTGCCAACCTATATATCTCCTCCCTCTCTTTTCCCACTCCTATGTTTAACATAGATCACTTTTCTGTTAATTTTAAATGCCTAAGAATGATAGTGCATTGATTACAGAGTTCAACCAGTGGTCTTATGTAGAACAAACAACAACAATCACAACAACAAAAATACTAAAAGGAATAAAATAGTAAGTTGTTCCTCAACAGTCTAGACAAGGGCTGATCCTGTCATTGTCTCTCATAGTGTCAATTTCACTTAGCAACAACAACAACAAAAATACTAAAAGAAATAAAATAGTAAGTTGTTCCTCAACAGTCAAGACAAGGGCTGATCATGCCATTGTCTCTCATAGTATCCATTTCACTTCAATGGGTATCATTTTAGATGCTCATATAGTTGCCATCGATCAGGGAGAACATATGATATTTGTCCCTGTTGGACTGGCTTATTTCACTCAGCATGATGTTTTCCAGCTTCCTCCATTTTGTTGTAAATGCCTGGATTTCATTGTTTTTTACTGCTGTATAGTGTTCCATAGAGTACATATCCCATAGTTTCTTTATCCAGTTATCTGTTGATGGGCATTTGGGTTGATTCTAGGTCTTAGCTATTGTGAATTGAGCTGCAACAAATATCGAGGTGCAAATGGCTCTTTTTTTCTCCCCTTTAATCCCACTTGGGTAAACCTGGAAGAAATGGATAGATTCCTGGACACATACAACCTTCCTAAACTGAGCCATGAAGATATAGAAAATCTAAACAGACCCATAACCATGGAAGAAATTGAATCAGTAATAAACGCACTACCAAAAAAGAAGAGCCCAGGACTGGATGGCTTCACTGCCGAATTTTACCAGACATTTAGAGAACAACTAACCCCAGTTCTTCTCAAATTATTCAAAATGATTGAAAGGGAGGGAACCCTCCCAAATTCTTTCTACGAAGCCAATATCACCTTAATTCCTAAGCCCAGAAAAGAAACAACAGAGAAAGAAAACTACAGACCTATCTCCCTGATGAACATAGATGCAAAAATACTCAACAAAATTCTGGCAAACCGAATCCAACAGCACATCAGAAAGATCATTCACCCGGACCAAGTAGGATTTATCCCTGGTATGCAACCTGGTATGCAAGGATGGTTCAATATTCGAAAGTCAATCAATGTAATACATCACATGAATAAATTGAGAAACAAAAATCATATGAGTATTTCAATAGATGCAGAGAAAGCATTCAACAAAATACAACACCCTTTCATGATGAAAACCCTAAGCAAATTGGGGTTAGAAGGAACATTCCTCAACACAATTAAGGCAGTCTATGATAAACCAATGGCCAGCATCATATTGAATGGGGAAAAGTTGGAGGCATTTCCATTGAAAACTGGCACCAGACAGGGATGCCCACTCTCACCATTGCTGTTCAATATAGTCCTAGAGGTGTTAGCCAGGGCCATCAGGCAAGAAAAAAAAAAATTAAAGGATTACAAATGGGAAAGGAGGAAGTTAAACTATCCTTATTTGCAGATGACATGATACTATATATAGGGGACCCGATAAACTCCTATAAGAGGCCGGCGCCGTGGCTCAACAGGCTAATCCTCCGCCTTGCGGCGCCGGCACACTGGGTTCTAGTCCCGGTCGGGGCACCGATCCTGTCCCGGTTGCCCCTCTTCCAGGCCAGCTCTCTGTTGTGGCCAGGGAGTGCAGTGGAGGATGGCCCAAGTGCTTGGGCTCTGCACCCCTTGGGAGACCAGGATAAGCACCTGGCTCCTGCCATTGGAACAGCGCGGTGCGCCGGCCGCAGCACGCTACCGCGGCGGCCATTGGAGGGTGAACCAACGGCAAAGGAAGACCTTTCTCTCTGTCTCTCTCTCTCACTGTCCTCTCTGCCTGTTGAAAAAAAAAAAAAAAAAAAAAAAAACTCCTATAAGAGACTATTGGAACTCATAGAAGAGTTTGGTAAAGTAGCAGGATACAAAGTCAATGCTCAGAAATCAACAGTCTTCGTATACACAGATAATGCCAGGGCCGAGGAAGAACTTCTAAGATCAATCCCATTCACAATAGCCACAAAAACAATAAAGTACCTTGGTATAAATTTAACCAAGGATGTCAAAGACCTCTATGATGAAAATTACAAAACACTAAAGAAAGAAATAGAAGATGACACAAAAAAATGGAAAAACTTGCCATGCTCATGGGTTGGAAGAATCAATATCATCAAGAATTACATCTTTAGAGAATACTTTCCCCAAAATATTATGAAAAATGAAGGTGTGTTAATCACCGAGATCATGGAAAATACTTGAAATCTTTCTCACTAGTTGTGTAAGTGATGATAGAGTTTTTAATCTAAAGGAACAGATCAAGTAGACAAAAATAGTATCAGTTTAAATGTTGATTCAAATTCAAAATAGTACTTTATTTATGATGAGGATGCAGTTTCTTTATTCATTACTAGGAATAAAATTTGTCTAGAGAAAATTTTTAAAATTGAAAACATTCTTAGTAAAATTCTTACCATATGAATACACAGTAAATAATTAATTATGTAAGAATTCCTTGTATCAGCACAAACACATTGACTTTCCTATATTATGGTCTTCCACATTTAAATTGTAATGCTAATATAATGATATTATATATTATACTTTACAGTAATCATCAAGTATTGCCACAATAGGTGGCAACAGTCTGCCAAAACATTGTGAAATAAAACCAAAAATAATAAATAAAACACCACAAAATAAATAACACATTCTCCAGTCCCTAAAGAGTAAGCTGAAAGAGGAAAGCCTTTTCTCAGTGTATCATGACAGACCACAGCAGGGTTCTTTTCAGGAAATGCTGCAAAGCATATCTCAATTGAAGCAGTGAACTTTAATAGGAAGTCAGTTTTATACATAAATGTAGACTGTGTGATAATCTCAAGTCTATTTATTCAACAGCTGGATCTTAGCATTTGAATGAAGGTGACAGGAGCATAGAGAATTATATTCCTACAGCATAAGAAAGAGCTTATTAACCTGTAATGATTTATTTTCTTGGACTTTTGGATTAAAACTGTGACATAACCTAATGGTATTTGTTCTGTTTTATGGGGTAGGCTAATAAAAATTCCATGGAGTAGGAAAGGAAATGTATACATTTTATTAACATTTTTCAGTTTAACTGAGAGTGAGTCCAAGACAAAGGTGGTTTTTAGAGACTAATTTTGAAGTGACAGAAAGAAACCCAAGAGATAATGTATGAGAAATAGGCAAATTTCAGATGTCATCAAAATGCACAGTGATACACCTTGAGAAACTAAGCCTCAGTGCTATAGTACTTCCTATACCATTAAATAATACCTTGGTCCATCTATCTGCAGAGCTGTCATATTAGAGCAACAACAAAGCTTTTTATGGCTGACTAATGGTCTTTGTTTTAATTTAATTATCTCTTGGCCACATGGAGCTCAACTTATTGGAAAGGAAATGGTGATTGCCATAATTGGCAGCTTTATCGACTCATATTTTATTCAGGCCATCACTTCATAAACGAATTATTTTATACTTTTTATATAGTCAGAATTTAAATATTTTACAGTTATATTTTCTGCTATATCTGTCAAAACTTAATTGCTTCCTTTACAAATTTTTAAATGGTGAATCTTATAAAACTTTCTCAACTTGATTACTTATTTATACACACTTCACCATGCTTAAATTAAACAATAATAACACCCATTGTGTTCCAGATACTATGCTAAACCTTTTGATATATGTAAATTTGTGTAAGAAATGGTTCATGCCTTGAAAGAAATTCCTTAATAGGAAAAGCAAAGCATGAAGTAAAGTAGAATTTAAAGAAATATTATGTACTTGCCCTAACACTGAAACATAGCACAAAAGACATTAAATTAGAAAAATATTCAGTGTATGACAAGGGTAGGATTACAAAGGCAATGGAATCTGAATTGGAATCAAGAAGAATGGATACATCTTTAAGAAATACTGAGGAGGGGTGGTGTTACAATCCCTGGCCTGAGGTGCCAGCATCCCATATGGGCGCTGGTTCAAGTCCCGGCTGCTCCTCTTCTGATACAGCTCTCTGCTGTAGCCTGGGATAGCAGTAGAAGATGGTCCAACTCCTTGGGCCCCGGCACCCATGTGGGAAACTGGAAGAAGTTCCTGGCTCCTGGCTTTGGATCGGCTCAGCTCCGTCTGTTGCGGCCATCTGGGGAGTGAACCTCTTTCTGTCTCTACCTCTGAGAGAAATTCTGTCTTTCAAGTAAATAAAATAACTGTTAAAAAAATACTGAGGAAAGATCAGGGCTAGTTTGGCCTTTACTCAGGTTGAGTGGCAGGTACTTCCAAAATATTTAAGTGATGATTTGGTTTAGGAGGGTGACATCTAAACCTAGATTTTAGCTGAAGAGTTATCAGTAAGGTATGTTAACTGAGAAGAGGAGGAATGAAGGAATATTGAGGAATGAGAAAATGTTGTTTTTGTGAAGACCTTTTAATGAATGTGGGGAGGAAGTTGTCGAATGTAAAGAAATTCAATGAAGTATCACTGAATGTAAACAATTCAGGGTGGGTTGCTTAGTCAAATGCTGAAGTCAGATCAAATAAAATTTAGCAGAACACTGACAATTTGGTGGTAGGGGTGGGGTGGTGTGGACATGGGTAATTTTTGAAAGAGTGATGTCAGTGTGAAATATTAAAGGGTGATTATAAAGAGGTCAACTTCTGTCTAACATTCTGATCTCATTATTGTTTCATATGCTCACAAGCTAGAAGTGGTCATGGTCATTGAAACTGATTCAATCAAAATAGATCCAAAACATGCAGCAGAAAACATTGATCGTGCTGAAATAAAAAATAATATTCAAGCATACTGACATTCCTTTTCCAAATATGCTATAAGAAATTTATGCATATTAAGTTTTCCATTCTCCCAACAGTTATAATATTATCATTTTCAAATAAGGAAAATGTAGTAGAATAGAGAAAATTAGGTAACTGACTTAACATCAATACTAAGTAGACAAGACAGGAAAACAAGATCATCTGACATTAGGATGAATGTATGCACTAAACTGTTGTTTTTGTTGCTATCCTATGGCTGTTTTTGGTATTTCTTTTCACTGATGTCATTTTTGGCTGGTTTATAAAATTTATTTCCAACAAAGAAAATATAGGAAATTGATTGCAAAGGGATCTGTATTTAAGGATTTTATAATTGAAATTGGTGACCCACTCTCAAAATACATTTTCCTTTCTTTAGTATTTATATATAAATATATACTTAATATTTTATTTATTTATTAAAAAATTTTGTTCCATTCATTCACCATTTCAGTCAACAGTTCAATATTACTCTATAAAATGCTTTTAAGTATAACACACACACACACACACACCTTTCACACCATGTATTTTTTTTTTAAGATTTTATCCATTTATTTGACAGGTAAAGCTACAGACAGTGAGAGAGAGAGAGAGAGACATAGAGAAAGGTCTTCCTTCCATTGGTTCACTCCCTAAATGACCACTACAGCAGGCGCTACGCCGATCCAAAGCCAGGAGCCAGGTGCTTCCTCCTGGTCTCCCATGTGGGTGCAGGGGCCCAAGCATTTGGGCCATCCTCCACTGCCTTCCTGGGCCACAGCAGAGAGCTGGACTGGAAGAGGAGCAGCTGGGACTAGAACTGGCGCCCATATGGGATGCCGGCGCTGCAGGCGGATTAACCTTCTGCGCCACAATGCCGCTCCCACCATGTATTATTTAACTTAGATTCTATGTTTCTATCTTACCAAAAGAACTAACTTGATAGTGGTTATTTAAATAGTTACTGGTAGACTTTGAAAAGAAAAAAGGACATGAAGTTGATGACAAAATTTGAGTAAGAGCTATTGACAAAACCATTTCAAGAAGCGAAAAAGGATATTTTCTTTGGTTGGTTTGATTAGAGCTGGTGCTATAACTAATAATCATATAAAGAGAGAGAACGAATTCTACAGAAGGTCATGAGTTACTTACTTTTTAAGGTTTATTTATTTATATGACAGAGTTATAGAAAAGAGACAGGAAGGGAGAGCAAGCAAGTGAAAGAGAGAGGGAGAGAGATCTTTCACCTGCTAGTTCACGCCCAAATGGCCACAACAGCTGGGACTGGGCCAGCCAGGAGGCAGGATCTCCATCCAGGTACCAGACATGGGTGGCAGGGGCCCAACCATCTAAGCCATTCGCCACTGCTTTCCAAGGCACATTAGCAGAAAGCTGGACCAGAAGTGGAGCATCCTGGACTTGAACAGGCACACACAGGAGATTCCAGAGAGACATTCAGCCAATTAATCCACTGCACCACAACACTGGCCTCAATTATTTCTTTAATTAGATTAAACTTCATCCCTTCTTGGCCATTTGGCTAAGATCAAGTGTAGATTAAACTTCTATTTTATTATTGAATTGTTTTTTGAAGTGAAAATCATATATAGAAGAATAAAGCTATAGTTTCTAAAGTATCAATTTGTCATTCTCATAAATTGATATTAAGAGCATGTTAAAGGGGTCGGCACTGTGGCACAACGGGTTAAAGCCCTGGTCTGCAGTGCCAGCATCCCATATGGGCACCAGTTCATGTCCCAGCTGCTTCACTTCTGATCCAGCTCTCTGCTATGGTCTGGGAAAGCAGTGGAAGATGGCCCAAGTCCTTGGGCCCCTGCATCCATGTGGAAGACATGGAAGAAGTTCCTGGCTCCTGGCTTTGGGTCAGCTCAGCTTTGGACATTGTGGTCATTTGGGGAGTGAACCAACGGATGGAAGACCTCTCCCTCTCTTTGGCTCTACCTCTCCCTGTAACTCTGTCTTTCAAATAAATGAAGTAAATCTTTTTTTTTTTTTTTTCAAAAGATCATGTTAAAATTGCTTAATTGAATACAACTGACAGTGCTTATGAAACTTCATGCTAGTAAGAATTTATCATATCTTGCACTAAAACATCTGGATGCTACATGCCACTCATTAAATTTGTTTTCTATATATAATACAGGGCATACTATAAGCTTCAACTTAATAAGCATTGATGGGTGATGCAAATCATTTCTTTCCTGACAGCACAGATGCACATATTTATTTGAATGATTTGGGAAAGTGTGGCATCCCAAATAAAGCAAGCAATGTCATTGGAGTCAAACTAAATTAAAATACAAAAAAACAAAAACAAAAAACAGTTTTATGTACATTCTAATTTTCAGGTAAGAGAAGTATGTAGACATTTGCAAGTATTTCATGATATAACCTCACTATATATGTAATGAAAATACCAGAATAACAAACCAGGAAGCTAATAATTGATACAGGAAGCAAAAACCAGAAATCTGGCCCTGGCGCTGCTTGTCATCCTTCAGAAACACATCCCAAAGCACAATTGTATAGAATCACAGCTCATTCCATCTATATTTTCATCTAAGCTCAACATGCAGGAATCGATTGCAAAATTATCTTTTTCCTTGATTATCATACATATATTGCATATATATTATGTTCTATTAATACTATGGAAATATTCTCCCTTGCATAAATAAATTTGGCCTCTTCTTCCTTATAACATTTTCCCTATAACTTCTCCTTCACTGAGCATGGATATTCTCCTTAGGGTTGGTTTTTTTATACAACCCCAGTGAGATTAAGTCTGCACTTTGGCTCACAATCTCTTAAGTCTACCAAGAGGCCGGCACTGTGGCTCACTAGACTAATCCTCCACCTGCGGAGCCGGCACCCGGGGTTCTAGTCCCAGTTGGGGCGCCGGTTCTGTCCCGGTTGCTCCTCTTCCAGTCCAGCTCTCTGTTGTGGCCTGGGAAGGCAGTGGAGGATGGCCCAAGTGCTTGGGCCCTGCACCCACATGGCAGACCATGAGGAAGCACCTGGTTCCTGGCTTCGGATCCGCACAGTGTGCCGGCCGTAGCGGCCATTTGGGAGGTGAACCAACGGAGGGAAGACCTTTCTCTCTGTCTGTCTCTCTCTCTCTAACTCTGCCTGTTTAAAAAAAAAAAAGGTCTGCAAAGGAAGGTTAGGGCTGACATGATAACTTTTGCTATCCAAAGTATTCTCTACTGGAGGTCCCATCCTATGTCATTTTCATCCTATGAAAATTTATCTGGATCCCATATTAAATATTTTTACTATGAATCTAAGCTCAATTATAATTCTGTTTTTAAAATGACCTGATTTTTTTCTTCATTTAAGATCTGTTAGGGCTCATTGAGCATGCTAAGGAACTTTTTATTTTTGACAGGCAGAGTGGACAGTGAGAGAGAGAGACAGAAAGGTCTTCCTTTTCCCTTGGTTCACCCTCCAATGGCCACTGCGGCCAGCACACTGCACTGATCCAAAACCAGGAGCCAGGTGCTTCCTCCTGGTCTCCCATGCGGGTGCAGGGCCCAAGGACCTGGGCCATCCTCCCCTGCACTCCCTGACCACAGCAGGGAGCTAGACTGGAAGAGGGGCAACCGGGACAGAATCCAGCGCCCCGACCGGGACTAGAACCTGGTGTGCCGGCACCACAGGCAGAGGATTAGCCTATTGAGCCACAGTGCCAGCTGCTAAGGAATTGTTATAAAGTTTGCAAATTTAACACTCAGTTTTTTATATATATATTTTTTTCCAAATAGGGTATTTAATTTCTCAGCCACTGTCTTCCATTATGTTTCGTGGGGTCTACCCTGTGCATGGGGTCAATCAAGCCAATCAAGTGGAATATTTTGGAGATTTTTGTGGTACACTTCAGTGAGTTCTACAACTTCTCAGTTCAAATTCATTTTTTTTTGTTTCAAAATTCATATGATTTGAACCTCTGACTCCTTTTCAGTAAACTTGGAACTAGAAAAATTACCTACAGCAAAAAAAAAAAAAAAAAAGTGAAAATCTTCTTCCCTCAGGTTTGCCTTTTCTTGAATATTGTACACCCTCAGCTCCTGCTAAGCTGATGGTGTTTTAATGGCTCTCAGCAGTAATTTAACGGGGTTAATATTCTATCCAGCACTTGTAATTGATTCAGAAAGAGAGTTGGTCCAATGTGAGCTACTTTATCATACGATAAGCTAAAAGATATAGTTCAGTAAGGTGTTCTGTATTTTTATGTAAGAAATTTTCATCTCTCCTATACATGAACAACATTATGAAGATCTACTCTATATCTCACATTACACATAAAACCCTCAGTAACCCACACAAGGCAATTTTGAATACTGTTTTATTTTGCTTAGATTCTCTCACATTTTGTCACCATCATAGGACTTCTGACATCATATGATTTCTCAATCAGGTGTCTGTTCATTGAATTTTAGAGAGCACGTGGTGTTATTCACTTTTGTGTCATTGCCACTAACTCAATTCCTATTATAGTGTAGATGGTCAAAAATAATACAAAGTAAACAAATGGCAAATTTGCAGACTTACATTTGTCACCATCATCAAAATCTTAGAATATCAGAGATTTCATTGTTTCCAACAAAATAATTTAGTAATTTTTACCTCATAATAATACTGATCATAAAAGATACAAAGCTATACTATTTGAAAACTTATGTGAAATAAATTTAGCTAATATCAATATCTAAAATTCTCATTTTATGAATTTATCCTGTAAATCATGTTTATATCATGAACTCTCAAGTATTTATTAATACAACTACACTGAATAGTTCAAGAATATAATAACATATCAGATAATCAGAAATAAATTATTTTATAATTCTACAGAAATATGACTTTCATACTATTTTAGTATCAAAAGCTCTATCTGACTATTTCTAATGTGGCAAATAAAGCCTCTAACATGTTTTGATTTAAAAGCAGCATTCAGTTTGGGTATAAATACTAGCATCGCCAATGCATTTTGTTAGATATACCAAATTGATACTAACAGAAAAAAATAGTACATCAGAACATATATAACTGGGCCATGGGAGAAAATATTTAATCAAATATTCACAGAAAAAAATGGACAAATGAGACAACAATGAATAAAATTTTCCCAGCAGGAAAAGTAGTAAATGATAGTTTAGGGAGAGAGAAATGCATTTAAAAAAAGGTGATGCTTTGTGTAAACACACAATTTCAGAGTAGAGAGGAAAAATGAAATGGGGAATGAATTATATTCATCATCTTAAAGAAAGCATCGGATCTGTCCTTAATGTGTTGTCCAAATGAAGTAATGCTATCACTAGTACTGAAACAGTATTTTTACACTTTGTGTTTCTGTGTGGGTGCAAACTGATGAAATCTTTACTTAGCATATACTGAATTGATCTTCTGTATATAAAGATAATTGAAAATGAAAAAAAAACAACTTGGTGTTCAATTGGAAATTGCATAGAAAATTAATCAATTTTTAAAAAATATCATGTAGGATCTCTGTCCTTAATGTGCTGTACATTGTGATTTAATGCTATAACTAGTACTCCAACAGTATTTCTCACTTTGTGTTGCTATGTGGGGGCAAACTGTTGAAATCTTTACTTAATATATACTAAACTAATCTTCTGTATATAAAGAGAATTGAAAATGAATCTTGATGTGAATGGAACGGGAGAGGGAACGGGAAAGGGGAGAGTTGCAGGTGGGAGGGACGTTATGGGGGGGGGAAACCATTGTAATCCATAAGCTATACTTTGGAAATTTATATTCATTAAATAAAATTTTTAAAAAAAGCATCATTATAAGTAATTTTTTAATTCTATACTATTGTATAAGGAAAGTTACTGAAGTATTTTTAACTTGGTAGCTGATGTGATAAATATTACACTGACAATTATATGGCAGGATCAGGTTATTAACTGATTTAGATGCTATTTCAAAAATCCAGTAATTATTAAAAATATGGCCATAAAGCAGTTTATGGACCTAACAAATGCCACCTGTCAATATCAGGATGGTGGAAAATGAAGGATTCATTTTTTGAAAAAAAAAGTATTTATTTATTTGAAAGATAGATTTACACAGAGAAAAAGAGGGAGATGGAGAGATCTTTCACCCACTGGTCCACTCTCCAAATGGCTGCAGACAGAGATGGGCCAATCTGGAGCCAGGACCTTCTTCTGGTTATCCTACATGGGTGCAAAGGCCCAGGGACTTGGATCATCCTCCACTAATTTACCTGGTGCATTAGCAAGGAGCTGGATTGGAAGCAGAGCACCCAGTTGTCAACCAGCAACCATAGGGGATGCAGGCACTGCAGACAGGAGCTTTACCCCATACGCCACACTGAGGAAACACTGAACATTCTGAAAACACTGAATTCAATGATGACTCCAGCACTCCAATTTTTCTGACTTGGAAAATTGAATGTCAAATGGTAACATAGACTATAAAAGGGAATAAGATTCACTTTTGTATTATTGCCACTACAGTTCCTATCATAGTGTAGGTGACCAAAAATAATACTAAGTAAATAAATGGCAAATTTACAGACTCATATTTGTCACCACCATCAAAATCTTGGACTATCAGAGAACTTCATTGTTTCCAACAAAATAATTTAGTAATTTTGACCTCATAATAATACTGATCAAAAAAGATGCAAAGCTGTACTATTTGATAGCTGTACTGATAGAATCATTTTGAAATATAATTAACTAGAATTTGAATAATTAATCAATTATCCATTACAGAATTACCTGACACCTGATATGATTCACCATCTATTAGAGCAAAGTGTATGTGATTTGCTCCTGCGAGTATTATGATAAATCATATATCTACAGATCAGGTTGCAAAAGTGGGTTAATAGTACCTGAAACTTGGACTTTGCAAACTCCTATAGCGTGAGAAATAAATTTCTGCTGTTTAAGATACCCAATCTTTGATATTTTGTTGTGAGAGCCCAGGCTGCTTTAGATTTTGACACCAAGAAGGGGAATACACTATTGAGAAAGAGGAGATGCAGCATTTTCACAATTACCCAATGCATGTAAGCAATTTGAATGCCTGTGAGTGGATCAATGAATAAACAAAGGATAATATATACAATGTAATACTTTTCAATCTTTATGAATGAAGAAATTATGCCCTTTGTGACAACACACATGATCCTTGAGTCCATTATACTAAGCGAAGTACTGCATGATATCACTTATACATTGAATCAAATAAGTGGAACTCACAGAAACAGAAAATAGAGCCACAATTACTTAGGGCAAAAGCATGAGCCATAGAGGGAGATGTTGGCCCAATGGTACCAACTTGCTATCTCTACCACTCTCTGTCACTTTGCCTTTCAGATAAATAAAATAATTCTTACCAAAAAATGTAAGACAGTGGGAAAAATCATCATTCTTATCACTTGAGTGAATCATGTTGTGTCTTCTGATATCCCTTCTTTAATCCTGTGAGATTAGTCTTTTTTTCTTTTTTCTTCCAGAAAGCCACTTCTCTTTTCAGTGTTCCATCCTCATAATCACAGGTGACAATGCTAAAGATTTCCAAGATTCATTTATTTGTTTGTTTGAATGCAGAGCAACAGAGAGAGAGACACAGAGAGATCTTCCATCCATTGGTTCACTCTCCAATTAGTCACAACAGCTGGATCTGGGAGATGCTGAAACCAGGAGCCAAGAACTCCAGCACACAGGTGGCAAGGGCACAAGCACTTGGGCCTTCTTCCACTGCATTTATAGGCATCATTAATGCTAAAGATTTTATAAGTGAATGTTACTCTGTTGTTTTATGAATACTTGAAAAAGACCCAAGACTCTCCATTAGAGATAAATGGCTTTATTACTATTGGCACAGCAAGCAGCAGGAATATCTACACTGTTCCATGAGTTTTTCTTAGCACCTAAACCCAAGGGTAACATGCAAAAGTCATAGTTCATACTAAACTTCCAATAGTGTGTGTAAAAGCAGATTAAACATTGATCCTGGAGAATGCAAAGGCAAACTCTCCCAAGGCTGTACTGAGAGGATCTAGGAAAGGAAAATGATCCTTGCTCAGCATAAGGATACTTAAAGAAGAGAGTGCTAGAGACAGGTGTAGAAAGACAAGGCTACTGCATCTCTAATCAGTAAAAATTATGTTCCTCTACATGTATATTTTCATTACTAAACATGGAGTACCTAGCAATAAGTCATTTTCCCCTTAGAACAGAAGCTGGGGGAAACAAAAGTCAGAATAGTAAATATAATAAGCTTTGTGACCATGTAGTTTGGGTTGTATCAGTACAACTCTTGTCATGTAGTGTGGATCAGTTATAGACAATAACAAATGGTTGACTAGATTTGGTCTGTGGGCCACAGTGTGTTGACCATTGTCCCAGACTCAGTGTTTGAGGGTTACTATCAAAATAGTTTGAATGACTTGCTCTGTGAAACCTAAGAGTGAACGTGATGCTATTTTTCTCAGAAGAATAAAATCTGCTTACAAGTCTAGGAATTCCACAGTTTTAACTTTAAATTCTTTGATCAGTTTTCCCCATGTAAACTTCATATTCGTTCACTTTGTATAGCAAAATATAATGATCATACATTTGAGAAATTCTACAACATAAAAGATAAGAAATGTAATTTTAAAAAGAGAGAAAATGCTATCCAGGAGAGACATAAGGGCAACAGAAGGGCAATTAAAATGTATTTGTCATTTTTTAATTTTTATTTTTTAAAGATTTATTTCATTTATTTGAAAGGCAGAGTCAGAGAGAGAGGGAGAGACAGAGAGATCTTTCATCTGCTGGTTCACTCCCCAAATGGCTGCAAAGCTGCAGCTAAGCCAAGCCAAGCCAAACCCAGGAGCTTAGAACTCCACCCGGGTCTCCCACATGAGTGGAAAAGCTCAAGTACAGTCCAGACTCCAATTGGCACCCAAATGGGATGCTGGTGTTGCAGGCAGAGGCTTAAGTTGCAACACCACAATGCAGGTACCCCAAAAAAGTATTTGCCATTTTAAAAAGGGTATCACAACCATAAATAACAGAATTCTATGATAATGAATATCAATAGAAAAATACATAAATTTTATATTGCTATTATGTAAGTTAAAAACAAATGCTTACAATGTAAAATTTTTCAAAAATTTCACAGAATACTTAAGAAGTTGTACACTATGAAAGAACATTTAAAATATGAGGATATATTCAGAAAAGGATAATAGAGAAAGTGAAATTAAGAAAAACTTAAATAGAAAATATGAGGAAATTTCCTGCAGCTAGAAGAAATACATATTCGCATGTAAAGGGTTCTCTGAATAACACATAAATGAATAAAATTATATTTATATGTAAAGGGTTCTTGGATTAACACCTAAATGAATAAAATTATATTTACCTTAGAATTGTATCCTCACATAAGTTACCAATCAAGTATGTGCAGTGTAAATTTGTTCAGGTTTTCTTGAGAAACAAACATAATTACTCTTTGTCATATACTGCTACATAGTGAAATGCTTCTGGCACTAATAATCAAAACCCCACTATCTACATACATCCTTTGATAAACAAACAAACAAAAAAGCCAAAAAAGCATGGCATTGTGATGCAGCAGATCAAGCTGTGCTACAGACACTTGCTTCAGACATCAGAATGCTAGTCCTGATTACTCTGCTTCTTCCTGCTAAGGTATCTTGGAAAGCTGTAGGGGATTGCTAAAGTGCTTTGGCCCCTACCACCACAAAGTACCCACATGGTAGACATGAATGGAATTCTGGGCTTCTGGCTTCAGCCTGATTCCTGTATCATCCTGTACCGGGATGGAACCAGCAAATAAAAGTCAGTCTCTCTCTCTCTCTCTCTCTCTCTCTCTCTCTCTCTCTCTCTCTTTCTGCCTTTCAAGTAGATGAAAAGATATAATAAACATTTAAAACCAACAAACAAAAAAAATCTACCTGACAAAGGATTCTAGTAATCTATTAGTTGAAGTTTATAAAGTGCTTATAAATCTCTTCAAATGTTTTTACCCTTAACCTATAATTAATAAAACATAAGGCCAGTGCTGCAGCCTGCAGTGCCGGCATTCCATATGGGCGCCACTTTGATTCCCAGCTGCTCCACTTCAGACCCAGCTCTCTGCTATTGCCTGGAAAAGCAGCGGAAGATAGCCCACGTCCTTGGATCCTTACACTCGTGGGAGATCCGGAAGAAGCTCCTGGCTCCTGGCTTCGGATTGGCACAGCTCTGGCCATCTGAACCAGCAGATGGAAGACCTCTTTCACTCTCTGTAACTCTGCCTTTCAAATAAATAAATAAATAAATAAATAAATCTTAAAAAAATCATAATTTTCAATTAAAAACAATTATGCACCTCAGGACCGCTACGGACCTCCACCAGAGTTTCCTCTGGTTTCGCCCTGCCCAGGCATAGTTCACCATCTTTCGGGTCCTAACACGTGTGCTCGTGCTCCACCTCCACGGCTCGGCGGGCGAGACGGGCCGGTGGTGCACCCTCAGCGGACTGGAAGGGCCTCGGGATCCCACCTCGCTTAATATATACTAAATTGATCTTCTGTATATAAAGAGAATTGAAAATGAATCTTGATGTGAATGGGCGGGGAGAGGGAGAGGGAGAGGGGAGGGTTGCGGGTGGGAGGGAAGTTATGGGAGGGGGAAGCCATTGTAATCCATAAGCTGTACATTGGAAATTTATATTCATTAAATAAAAGTTAAAAAAAAATTATGCACTAATATCTAAACCAGAGTCTAGAAACATTTGTCAATACAATCACCTCATTACTTTTGTTTTTTAACCTAACTGAATTGTCATAAACAGGAGAGTAATTGCAGCAGTGGCTTTTCTTGGCATTTCTTTAACCAAGTATTTCAAGATCAGAATAAATGATTTTTTCCCATTAGTTCATAGTACAAATGGCTGACAGTTTGGGGATCTGTGCAGTACTTCTTGCTAAATTTCATTATTGTATCTGGGTTGACATAGGAAAAGTTGTCACATTAGTGTGCTGACAAACTGACAAACCCTGCTTCAGCTCTTACAACTTCTTAATCATAGTAACATTATCTGGTTTTCCCAACTATGTACCACAGGAGGGCATACCATTCATTACAGATAATTGAGAAATCACTATGATGCTTTGGAGATTGTTAGATGCAATGTGCTGATGGTTGCAATTCATGATTTTATCAAGATTAAGAAAAATCTGTCATTTTTTTCTCTCAGGCAATATGTATATGAAGAAAAAAGTACTTTGTTATAGTATTTCTCACTTCCTACAATTTTTTCTATTTTAGTTAACTCCATTCACCTATTTTATCATTTTAAATATGTTATTTTTGTAATTTTATATTGAAACACAAAAATAATTAAAATTATTTTATTAAACAAAATTTAGTATAACATTGAGATAAAAGCAATCAAGTCTGAGTAATCACACAGTATTTAGGACCACCAATTTGATCTATTTAAATGGAGCACAAATAACGAGGCAGTGAAAGTTTCAATATTTGTTGTTATACATTCAAATTTTTAAGTAATAGTTCTATAATACTTCCAATTTTTCTGACAAATTGGTTGCACTGCCTTAATCATATTTTAGAGAAGAAATGTATAAAAAAGAAGCAATAATGAATATAAAATTACAATAACTTCAAAAGGAAACTTTCACCCTGACATCATCAATATTGATTTTGAATTTCAATTTATTTCATGTATCTTATTCTACCATCCTGTTTTACAAGAAATTTAAAATGACAACAAACAGCAAACTGCACTGTCATGTCACCTTCACCAAAGTAATGTAACTACAGGGAAGACAGACATATTTATTCATGTATATTCATTTATTCATGAATTTTTTTCTTATTATAAATAACTAACTTTATTAAATATTATTATAATTTTCTTTCCTACAGTGTTTCATAACCAAAATGAAATTTCATTTGAACTACATTGCTATAGGGGAACATTTCTTTTTAAAAAAAAATTGTCAGCTTAATTTTGAAATTTTCAACTTGAACTGAATCATAAAAGATAGACTAAAAATTGGGAAGGGTTGGGAATAAAAGTAAACCCTTCCAGTAGATGCAATAGATAGATATCAAGCACAGATGGCTATCAAGGATAAAACTGAATAAAACATTTAAATGTTCATAATAAAAATAGAAGATTTATCTGTCCATTTTCCTCTGGGTAAATGTGCCATTTTTAATCATATGTTGTTATGCAATTTGACGACTTATTTGACTACTGCCCTTTTTCATAGCTATTTTTTGTTATTCATATGTCCTTAAAGCATATGTCCTACTACACTAATTATATTTTACTACCGAATTCTTGTGAAGTCACTTCCCTAGTCATTATACTTAAAAACAGATTTCAGCATAAAAATGCATTATTTTCATCTTGAAGTTGCTTACAATCGAACTAGTGACATAATTGTATTTTGATGCTACACTTCATATTTGGTTGATGGCTTTTTTTTTTTTTAAAGATTTTATTTGTTTATTTGACAGGTAGAGTTACAGACAGTGAGAGAGAGAGACAGAAAGAAAGGTCTTCCTTCCGTTGGTTCACTCCCCAAATGGCCGCTATGGCCAGAGCTGCGTCGATCAGAAGCCAGGAGCCAAGTGCTTCTTCCTGGTCTCCCATGCGGGTACAGGGGCCCAAGCACTTGGGCCATCCTCCACTGCCCTCCCGGGCCACTGCAGAGAGCTGGACTAGAAGAGGAGCAGCTGGGACTAGAACCGACACCTATATGGGATGCTGGCACTGCAGGCAGAGGATTAACCGAGTGCACCACTGCGCTGGCCCCTGGCTGATGGCTTTATTAGTGATTCTCAGCATTTACTGGATTCTCCCTATCTTAATTCTTTAAAGCAAATGATCTCTTGGCACAGTTTGAATTAGCTAAGTCCTTTAAAATATGTATTAAGCAATCAAATGAATGAATGTTACGACTATTTAAAGTAGACCTTTTTCCTCTTACAAGAGCTAAATCATTTTGACTAACAGGTTTTGGACTGTCCATGAAGGGTAATATCATCTGTAATAAATGCTTAAAATTCAACAAAAACTTAAAGCTGAAAGAATGAAACTACTGATTTTGTATGTGTTAGGCTTATTTTAATAGCTTTCTTAAATATAATTAATTAACTAGACCTATCACTTTCATTTCAAGTTTAGGAGAAACAGATAACATCCCAGTAAGGGTGTGCTTTTACATATATAATCATTTCACATGTGACCATTTGGAAAGGCAAAATTTTTCCTATCCAATTTCAGAACAGAATTATACATTATAAAAAATATTTTGCTGTACCTAATTTGAGAAAAAGCACATAAGTGACTTTCAAGTCCCCCAGTCTTCTATTTCTTAGAGGTTTCTCTTAGATTATTGTGTGTGCCTAGTTTCTAACTACCTAAATGTGTGGGTGGCATCTGCCTACTTGTCTCTGCTGTGTTCATGCAGTTTCTTTCTGGTCAACCTGGGATTTGAGATGGACCTAACTTATTCTTAGAGCACCTTCTTAAATTCTCCAACCAGACTTCCAGTCCAGTGCTCAAATCAGCCTCAGGTTAGTAGACAAACAGCTCTCCCATTTATGTGCTACTTAACTGAATATATTTCAAGTTAAGTGAGTCTCTCCTGGCAGTAGCAAAAAAGCCAACTGGTTTCACACATTGCCCCACCCTGTGCTCCTTGCTGACAAAGCTGGGTTGTTGGGAACCACTATCTCAAAAGATGACTTAGATTTCATTACAGACTTGGTGACCAGCTATCTCATGCAACATATACCCTCCACTCGGATTTAGATAAATGCATAAATATATTCTATTATACTAAAACACATATGGAAATATAAAGGTATATAAGAATTAGTATAATCTTGGGAAAATTGACAGGTCAAAATTAATTGGCCTCTTATTTCTATATGACCTATTATAATACTTTACCAAACTTTAATTTCTTAATCTGTAAAATAGATTCAAAACAATAATATGGAAAAATGAAGTGACAGTCTTTGAAACTAATTTAAAGATAATATTTATTTAATGCATATCATCATATCAAACAATAATACTTCCCCAAAGAGTGTTTTCTCCTAAGTTTTTATCATATTCACTTTCTCTTAGGTTCCCAAGTTGCCCATCATGACAATAAAACTTCAGTGAAGGTCTGATCAATAGTAATTACAGAAGGAGGATTACACTGTAAATCTTAAAAATAGGGTTACCACACCTTACCACATTGTTCTTTAAATAAGCATATACTGTCAAATAAAAAAATCACAAAGATAAATAGAGCTTCCATTATAACCTAAGAACCTTCTTTCCACATATATTTTATTTGAAACAAAATTTTTGATTATGTAAAGGGTAAATTCTCTTCATAGATGATTTGGAAACTTCAGAAAACAAAAATATTGAGAATGTCTATCTAAAACTACATTTGCAAAAAGAAATTATTAAGTATTTTCATCTTTAAAAACTGGATATTAAATACATTATGAATTTATTTTGATTTTAATTATTGGATAGTAATTAATAAATTTTATCCTTTCCTAAGATTTATTTACTATTCTTTTCCTTTCAATTGCTCTTAGGATACTTTCTATGTTGTTTGTCAAATACCACATTTTTTGTTTGTTCAGAATACACTCCATCAAGAAGCTTATTTTACAAATTAATAAGGGAATCTTCAAGATGATAAAGCTGTTTCAAAGGGATTTAATAGAAGGAAGTATTTATAGTAGTTGAGGGAACAAACACTCCAATAAGATTCCAAATTTACATTCCAAATAAAACCTTAGTTTTGAAGTTGTAATTTTCTATATTGGACAAAAACCAGAAACTATTAACATCTAAAAAATGCAAAATTAACTTTCTTTGATTTCACACAAAAATAATTTGCATGAATGTCAGTTTTCCACAAGATAATATCTACCCTTCATCACTGTAAAATACAGTAATCAGTAGTAAAGAGTAAATCAAAGGTAACACACCTGGTAAAGAATTGGACAATGCCACATTGGCCTGCTGGACACATCTATCAGACCCTTAACGAAAACCAAGTAATTCTTCTTGTCTATTACAAATTCTCAAAAATATTTTTGCTTATAATTATTGTGATTATATCATCTCCAAAAATTATTACTTGCCACAAAAAGCCAGTTATGTAATATTTTTTAAATAAAATGGTTCAGCACATTTTTTTTATGGAATTGAAAATATTAAGGTTAAAGAATTAACTTCTTGGGGCCTGCACTGTGGTGCAGCGGGTTAAAGCCCCAGACTACAGTATGGGCATCCCATATGGTTCCAGGTAGAGTCCCGGCTGCTCCATTTCCAATCCAGCTTCCTGCTAATGTGCCTGAGAAAGCAGAAAGGATGGCCCAAGGGAGACCTGCACCCATGCAGGAGACTAAGAAGAAGTTCCTGGCTTCTGGCTTCTCTGATCAGCTCAGCTCAGGCCGTTACAGCCATTTGGGAAATGAACTAGTGGATGGAAGACCTTTCTCTCTCTGTCTACCTCTCTCTGTAACTCTTTCAAATAAATAAAATAAATTTAAAAAATTAACTTCTCTTTGAAGGTTTTATAAATGATATGAGAATGTATTTTTGATAACCTTAGTCCAAGGATATTTTATCTATTGTTACTATAATTTTTCTTAGTGTTTTAGAAATTTTTTTTCTCTTCTTTTTTTTTTTTGTTTTTTGACAGGAAGAGTGGACAGTGAGAGAGAGAGACAGAGAGAAAGGTCTTCCTTTTGCCATTGGTTCACCCTCCAATGGCTGCCGCGACTGGCGCGCTGCGGCCGGCGCACTGCTCTGATCCCATGGCAGGAGCCAGGTGCTTATCCTGGTCTCCCATGGGGTGCAGGGCCCAAGCACTTGGGCCATCCTCCACTGCACTCCCCGGCCACAGCAGAGAGCTGGCCTGGAAGAGGGGCAACCGGGACAGAGTCCAGCGCCCTGACCAGGACTAGAACCTGTGTGCCGGTGCCACAAAGCAGAGGATTAGCCTATTGAGCCACGGTGCTGGCCGTGTTTTAGAAATTTTTACATAGAAGAAACTTACAGCTTTAAACGTGCATATTTAAAAAAAATAATAAGATTTTAGGTCTATGGGCTTCCACCAATGGAAGCTAGGAAAGGAAGGTAAAATTTAACCCAATTGTAGAAAGAAAGAACGAATAAAGGTAGAAGTGCTAATGAACTAAATACAAATCAGAAATACAAACTGAATAATTAGTAAATCTTTAAGTAAATGGATGAGAGAGAGATGAAAGAGGGAGGAAGACAGAGAGAGAAAAGGAGAGAACCAAACAAAGAGAAAACAAATTATCCAAATCAGAAAAGAAAAACAGATCTCTAGTATATACAAGGATATTAAAAAGGTTTGTAAAAAAATGGAATGAAGAGATCTTTCTTCTGGTACAAAATTTTTCTGAAATCCAGTCATAGTTTTTCCATAATATAAAACTATGTTGAAATTTTTTTATTTTATATGGATGCATTTCAAATATTTTTGAACTAAAATAAACTTTTAATTCAATTTTATTCCAACTCTTAAAAGTATACTCATTTTATAGATAACAATAAGAAAAGCATTAGACTATGTTATTATAGATTCTACATATAGAATAAGAACATATATATGTATTATATGTACATAAGAGGCCATGTATATATAAAAGTACAACTACATAAAGATTTATTACAATATATTTTAAAAATATATAAATAGATTTAAAATGCATACATATATATATATATATAAATATATAAATGCCTTGGAAGACAGAGTCCTCATTAAGATACAAGAAGTAATATAAAATATTAGTTGCCTCATATCAAATAGAAGACTTGAATTTGTAAATAAAAAATACCATACAGAACCGAATCCAGGCCTTCATGAATTTGCATGTGACTTCCACCAAACATTTAATGGAAACTAAAATCCTACAGAAATTCTTTTAGAAAGTAGAAGAAAGAGTACATCATCAGTTATTAAAGAGGATGGAATTTAAGCAGAGATATTATTAGAAAAGAAAATTATGGACCATTCTTCATGAATGAGATTCAGCAATATATCAGAATATATGGTACAAAAATATATAAAACTTACATCCATTGTGAAGAGGATATTGATACAAATGTAAGCATGTTTTGACATGGCACTAATCATATTAACAAGATTAAGAAAAATATACATAGGATCATCTCAACTGAGGAAGAGAAAAAAAGAATCACTATGTTCCTACATTTGTATATATGAAATGCATGAAGTTTATATACCCTAAGTAAAAGGCTTCTAGATAAATTAAAAAATAAATATCTTTCATGATAAAAAAGAGCCTAGTAAAGTATGAATGAAGTGCATTTTCCCAATTTAAACATCTGAAGTGGTGGGCATTATATGCAACATATTAAGCATCCCATTATCAGTGTACTGGTTCAAATTCTGGCTACTTCGCTTCCAATCCAGTTTCCTGTTAATGTATCTGGAAAGCAGCAGGTGATGGCTAAGATTGTTGGACCCCTGCCAGCATGTAGTAGACTCAAAAGTGTTCCCAGCTCAGAGCTACAGCCTGACCCTGGTTTTTACAGGCATTTGGAGAGTGAACCAGCAGATTGAGGATTTCTCTCTCTCTCTCTCTCTCTCTCTCTCTCCCCACCCGCCCCTACTCCTCTGTGTATGTTACTCTGTATTCAGAATATATGTAAATAAATTAAACAAACATAAAATAAAAGTCATCTGCTAATCATAATCTTCTATCATAATTAATAATCAAATATTAAAGGCTTTGCCTGCTATGCTTTCAAGCAATTCCAATCTTGGACAAATAATTCAGCAACTGACTAAAAACCTATTTGAGCCTTTTCACTCCTAACCATAGGCAATGATAAAAACTTTACTTGGCAGGCTCATGGGGAAGCTTCCTTCCAGACACCAATGGTGGGCACAGGCACTGCAGATAACACTGCAGTATCTGAAGGGTGTAGCAGTCAAGACCTCAGGCCCTATTAACCAGTCATAGTCTTTACATATATACATTTCTGACCTGGGAACCTTGATTCCTAGGTCTCTTTATGTGAAATCTTGGGCAAAAATCTCCAAACACCTTTCCAAGGCATCCTTAACATTGAAAAGTTTGAAGTCACTTTTCTCAATGATGAATCACTGCTCAGCCAAACATTTTTCCTTTCCAAGCCCTTCACTCTTTGGTTTCTTCCCATTTAGGGCTCCATACAACTGCTGGAGCCTTTTGTGTGGGATTCTCCCAACAATGGGCTGATCTGATATTTGTGTTGATCTATGTGACTCTCCACCAGTGCATCTTTCCATGAGAGTAGATAGAACAAAGAGAGTTGGTGATTTTTCTGGTTTTAATTTCTCATTTGTACATTTCAATAAAGATTAAAGGCTTAGCACCTTCATTTTGCCTTCCTGGGATAATCAGCTACTCTAACATGTAGCTGCTAAGTTCTCTCTCCCATCTTAGTAGAACAACTGACCTTAAGTATTTACTTAAGATAAATTAAATTACGTCTACCCAGATGCTTACACACAAAACTCTGCAGCTGCTTTTGTTTATAATAGTGCAAACTGTCAACAGTGCTAATGTATATCAACTAGATCATGGAAAAACAATTGTGAAAGATCTGTATGTTGAAACACTATTTGGCAATGGAAAAGAACAAATTCCTGCAACATACAACTACACAGATGAATCAAAACCATCATGCTACATAAAAGAAGCCAGACACAAAATGTCACATACTTTTACAAAAGAGAAATTGAACTACAGCTGTAGAAAACAGATTAGTGGTTGCCTGGGAATCAGTATGAATGATGGGTTGACCATAAAGGAACATATAAATAGTTTTGTAGAAGAGATTCATCTTCTGCATTTTGAATACCGTGCTGTTTGTATGCAAATGCATGACAGCCAAAACTCATATAATCAAAGCCTTAAATGATTTGCATGCACTGCATATCACTGAAGTCTATTTGAAATAGACTGTTACACATATTTTGTTTTTGTTTCTCAATTAAAAGAACGAGATGCTAAAAGTATAATAAAGTTTGTATTAGTTATCTAATTGGGAATCTTGTATTTTGGGATAATTTTATTTGCTAATTAATCATTTTACCTTGAAAGTTGTGTGTGTGTGTGTGTGTGTGTGTTTGACAGGCAGAGTGGACAGTGAGAGAGAGAGACAGTGTTGGATTTAATTTGCTAACATTTTGTCCAGATATTTTTTTTTGTTCATTATTCATCAAGGATATTGGCATATAATTATCTTTTTTTGTGTTGTGTCCTAATTTGGCTTGGTATCAGAGTAATGATGACCTAATAAAAAGAGACTAGCAGAGTTTCATCCTATTTAATTATTTTGGACTATTCTGTTTTCTTTCAGTTTCCATTTGCATAGTATACCTTTTC
Organism: Lepus europaeus; assembly: GCF_033115175.1. Lineage (NCBI taxonomy): Eukaryota > Metazoa > Chordata > Mammalia > Lagomorpha > Leporidae > Lepus > Lepus europaeus. Next base: position 129,098,430 of record NC_084827.1, read on the forward strand.
CCAACCCTTCCCTTCAATCTATTCTTTTTAATTCCTTACCTGTGAAGTGAGTTTCATATAACTAGGTTGTCTTAATACATCTGGCTAACCTACATATTTTCACTGGGGAATTTAATCCATTTACATTCTAAATATGGATAGATAGGAAATAACTTCTATCACTTTTGGTGGCTTATTGATTGTTTCAAAAATTCTCTGATTCTTTCTGCACCTCGTATTATATATTTCTATGTTTTGGTAGCTCTCTGTCATAAGTTTGGATTCCTTTTCTTTTGCATGTGTGAAACTATTAGTAAATTTTGTACTGTTTTGTGTTTTTATGATGGCTTTATAAGGATCTTTTACAACTAATGTTGTAATGGTGGGGCTGGTCTGGTGGTGTTTAATTCTGTTTTTGTCTGGGAAATACTTCACTGTTCTTTCACTTCTAGAGCACAGCTTCTTAGAATACAGCATTCTTGGTTGGACAATTTATTTTTATCTTTCAAGGCCTTGAATGTACCATCTCATTCTCTTCTATTCTGTAGGGTTTTGGATGGCACGTTCCCTGTTCGTCTAATGAATTTTCCTTTAAATGTAATAGCCTTTTTCTCTGTCTTTAAAATACTCTTTATGCCCCTAAATTTTGAAAGTTTGACTACAATATGCCATGGAAACAGTATTTTTTTGGTTGAGACTACTTGGGGTCGTTTGAATTACTATATATATGGATGCCTCATATCTTATTCAAGACATGAGAGGGTTTCAAGTAGTCTCTCATGAAATAGGTTTGCAATGCTCTTTTCCTTCTCTTCTTCAGATATATGAATATCTGCTTACTTAACAGCATTCCATATTTCTTGCAGATTTTCTTCATACATTTTAATTGTTGTGTCTTTATTTTTGTCAGTTTTTTTTCAAAATCTCAATATCATAAATTTGTTTTTCATTTGGTTGCTCTGTTTTGGATCTCTCAAATTATTTTATTTCATTGATTGAAGTTCCAAAATATCTGCTTGATTTCTATCTCTGCTAAATTTCTCATTCACATAATGCATTGTTTTTCTAATTTCTCTGAATTATCTATCTGTATTTTCTTGCAAATTTTGGAGTTTATTCAAGATCATCATTTTGAATAGTTCTCTAGGCACTTCATTTTTTTTTTTTTTCAAATAACATCTTCTTTTGGAGAACTAGTGTATTCTTTTGGATATGTTATGTTTACTTGTTTTTCCATGGTTCCTGTGCCCCTATGTTGATGTTTGTGCAGCTGGTGTAGCAATTCCTCCTTTATGGAACAGCTTTCACTTGAAAAGATTTCTTTGTTCAGATGTAGTGAGAGGTGTCTGTTTGGTAGTTGCTTTGGCTTTTGTTCTTAGTAAGCCCATAAGTGTAATCACTGAGTTATTTCTTCAGTTTTAATCAATATTAGCATTGTCTGTGAAGGCAGTAATTAACTCTAAAGTGGACTTGGGCTTCCAAATGTGTGTGTCCTCAGGCTCCAGAGAATTGGGTGTCAATCACATTGGGGTTTATGATGGCAGTAGTCACATTGTTGGTGCTTTGGCATGTAAGAGGTTGCTCCCTGGTCACACCGAGCAATTATTGCTGGGGTATGAGGCATCAATAACTGTGGCATTAAAACTATGTTATGCAGATTGAACCTTCTCTAGGTCCATCCAAGTTGGTATGGTTGATAGTGGGACTTAGAGCACCAAAAGCCCTAATTTCAACACTGGGAGATGTAAAGAAGACCATGCACAGGTATGAGAGTAAATACAGGTTATGCTGGGGAATTGTGCACTTGCTGGTGTGGCCTTGAGTAGTGTAATGCAAGTACAGTCTTCCTCTGGTCCACTGTGTGGGTTCAGGTGACTTCAAAAATATATTACAATAGTCACAATCCCTAAGATGAAGGGTAGCAAGGGTAAGTTGCCCAGATACACAAGAAAAGTGTAGGTTATGCTGAAGTTTGTGCACTGGCAGTCATGGGCCTGCAACAGCAGTATGGAAATAGGATCTTCCCCAGTTCCCCAAGGGCAAGTACAGGTGAATTGAGGACTTACAGAAAGAACAATCCCAGTGCTAGATATCAACTCTGCAGTGTAAACCTTACCTAGGTTCCAGAGTTCATGCAGAGGTTAAGCTGGGGATAGTGTCCTGGCAGGTATGCAGCTGTAGCAACGTAACACATCCAAGGTTTTCCTCAGGGTCCACAGAAGTTAGGTGACTGTAATGGAGCTCCAACAGTCCCAATCACAGAGATGCAAGACACAGTGGATAATTTTCCCAGGTCTCACAGGGTGATCACTGGTTATTCTGGAGATAGTGCACTAGCTGGTGTAGGCCTGGATCGGTGGGATGCAAACATGGATTTGTTTCCCAATGCCCCAGTGATTGAGTATGGGCTTCCTGGGACTTATAGAACACTTAGAGACACAGAGTTGCAGATTCCGGTGGGATCCTTATCCAAGTCCTTGGGGTGAACTCAGATGATTCTGGAATATTGCTCCAAAAATCATGTCCAGGAGCTGCTAGCCTTGATGAGTACCTTACCCAGGTGTCACACAGTAAACACAGATTATACTGGGGATCGCACACTAGGTGCAGGTCTTGAGTACAGAAATGCAGATGGGATTTTTGCCATATCCCATGGAGGTGTAGGGGTGCTAGTGTTCTTGGAATTTGTAATACCAACAATGAGAATCCCAGAGATAACAAATGAAGCAAAATTCTTAACCAGGTGTCACAGGTTAAGTGCCAGATATGCTGGGAATTGTGGCAGTCACCAGGATGAAGTCGAGGGATTTAGACAAGGGTCCTACAAATCCCAACAGTGAGCATGAATTACTCCAGACTGTAGCACCCACAGCCAAAATCCCAACATTGCAGGAAACGGCAGGGACTGAGCCTAGAACCCACAAGGCAGGCAAGGTTTATGTTGGGGCTTGTGCCCTGTCCACCCAGTACCTTATTGTAAGAGATGCAGTAGAGGACTTTATCAGGTCCGTTCCTTTGGGTTTGCTTATTAGTTACTACTGGCAGTGAGCTCCGAAGCAGGTAGGAACTTCCCTAGATCATGTAGAGCAAATAAGTGTGGCTCCAGAACGTGTGACCAGCAATTTCACAGCTTCATCACAAAGAAGGTTTCCTATCTGCTCTGTAAAGTGTCATGGTTCCAGTTCTGAAGAGTTCTGGAGGGAATGGGGCTGCCTGCTAACACTTAAGGCAGAAGAAAGTTCAGCAGTGGTTGAGTTATGGCTGTGTGGGCCTGTCAAAGAGGAGAAGAAATGTAGTTTCCTTGTTTGGAGCAAAGTAGTTGCTTGGAATGCAAGCAAGTTTCTAGACTGGATTGAAGCCAGTGAAGACTGTGGGATTCTTTTATAGTTAGTACTGTTGCTCTGTGGCAATGGCAATGGTTGCTGAGATTTATGCTTACCTTTTCCCAGCAAAATGGTGTTCCCCAGTAGGAGAGCAGGAATAGGAGCTGCAGCATGCTTCGTCCTTCATTCTATGCTGATTTTCCAAGTCTTTATGATATTTAGAGTTCTTCCACTTTTTTACTGATCTTTTCTCTCAATCTCCTACAAATGCAGTCCTTTTTTTATTGTCCCATTTCTTTTTTTTGTGGGGTCTCTCTGCTAAGCTATCTTGAATCCAGTAAGGCAAATCATTTCAACCTCAATGCCTTGGTTTCAGATATTACTTCTGCTGACAATTCTAATATAATTTATTTAGACATTTTCTGCTCATGCTCTCTTGTTTCAATTCTTAGATTTTATATACTCTCTTTTAAAAAAGATTTATTTATTATTTAAATTGAAAATCAGAATTACAGAGAGAAAGGGAGACAGAGAGAAGTCTTTCACCTGGTAGTTCACTCCTCAAGTTGCCACAATGGCCGAGGCTAAGCCAGGCCAAAGCCAGGAACCAGGAACTTTATCTGGGTCTCACACATTGGTGGTAGAGGTCCAAACACTTGAGTGACTTTCCACTGCTTTTCCCAGGCTATTAGCAGGGAGTTGGATAGGACATGAAGTAGCAGGGACTCAAATCAGTACACATACAAAGCTGGAAACTAGGAACTCACTTGAGTAACATGGACCCAGGTACTTCAGCCATTATATTATATTAATCAGTATATTAACAGGAAGCTGGAATCAGGAGTGGAGCCAGGACTCTAACCCCAGCATCCCAATATGGGATATGGATATTCCAAGTACCATCGTAACAACTTCCCCAAACATCTGCCCCATTTTTTTAACTTTTGAAATCTATTTAAAAGGCAGAGAGACACAAAGAAACACAGACAATCTCTGTCCTTAACTACAATAATTAATAACAGTGTACAACAAGGTTAAAAATTATTAATTTTGGTGGAAAAGAAAAAACTTATTCTCCCCAATAAAACCCATTTTCTTTACGTAATTATCCCTTAGAATCTTGGTATACAAACTTATTCCTTTAAAATTCTTCAGGAAAAACTATAAGCAGTGTAGTTGCTGACAGTTTATATTATTGAATCCTGACTATACTACTCAAGAAAAAATATATTTGTAGGAAGGGAGATAGACAGATAGTACAATGACATGATTGAAGTTTGTGAATGCATGCAAATATCATGAATAAAAAATAAATTAGTACTATTTCATACTTTTTATTTAATGTAAGATACAGAATTTTAAGATTTTTTAATTTATGTCCATTAAACATTACATGAATACTCATGATTTTTTAAATTTTTTTCACAAACAACTTTAACTTTTAATTTGTCTGTTTTGACAAATCAATTGTCTTTAAAAATGATATTGACCAATACTTTGCCTCTCTGCAGCCTACTGAAACCTTAGAATCACCTTTTTATTTTCTTTTATTTATTTATTTATTTTTATTAAACTTTTATTTAATGAATATAAATTTCCAAAGTACAGCTTATTGGTTACAACGGCTTCCTCCTCCCAAAACTTTCCTCCCACCCACAACCCTCCCCTTTCCCGCTCCCTCTCCCCTTCCAATCACATCATGATTCATTTTCAATTCTCTTTATATACAGAAGATCAGTTTAGTATATATTAGGTAACAATTTCAACAGTTTGCCCCCATATAGCAACACTTATCCTCCTAGGCTTTAAGTCTTTTCATTTTTACTTAGTGATCATTGCTATGTATTTTAATAACAAATGTCTTATTTTATTTTAACATTAAAGTCACTTTAAGACATATGTATTATCACTCCGAATGCTAATCTTTGTATTTCTGTTTCCTTCTCAGTGCTTACTACCTGGCATATACGTAGCAGGCAGTTTCAACTTCATAAATAACTGACTTACTGGTTTGAACAAACTTAGCATTAAAAAGGTCACTATATTCCATACAAAAATAGCAGCTTTGACTCCAATCATTTTTGCCTTATACTAGCTTTATAGGAAACACAGAGAAACATGATTTCTCATTATAAGGTTATTACCATAGTCTACATGCAATACAATTTTCAAAGCAATTGTGCTCCTCTGTGAATATAAATGTATAGTTTTTAGTATATTTTTACTCTGGTCCTAAAATTTTACAAACTTATGTGTATTCATAGGAGCTACACCCTTTTGTCCACACTCCAGAATCCCCTTCATAGTGGAAAGTAGAAAAGCAGTATACCTACATATTTTGGTCTTCCTTTACCTCACTCATTCATTTCTCTATCTGCTATATTGTCTCAGTTATAAGTGAAGTGGAAACATTTCTACACCTAATAATCAAATTATTAAGCATGTATTCATAGATTCATAAAGATAAATAGTTGAATTTAATTTCATATTTATCCATTTTTGAAAGAAAACTGCTATGCAAAGATTCAGATTTGATTCTAAAGGTAAACATAATTTGGATATTCATTTCTGAAATGAAATGAACCAACTATCCACGCTTGGGCCCTCAGAAGATTTAGAAAAAGCTATCATATCCCGTAGCAGCATATTTAATCCTATATTTGAATTCACCAAGGACATAGAAAAAGGTTAGCTATTGGACTATTCACTGCACTAGATTAGGTCACTGAAAAGAAGTGCTGATTAGAGCGGAAATGTTGTGAAGTGATAAATAGATACTCAGAGCAGGTTTTACAGTAAGTACGGGTCAATAAAAGTGAATATGAAGAATTTAATCACTATCAAAGGTGAAATGAGTGGTAATCATGAAATGTCATTCTCAAAGTATAGAATGAAGGGAATTACAGAGAATCCACTTTGGTTTTTAAAATATATATGTAAATATACACACGTATATGTATTATATTTCCATGTATTTAAAAGTCAGAGTGTAAGAAAAAGAGGCAGAGAGAGAGATGGAGATCTTCCATCCAGTGATTCAATCCCCAAATACCAAAAACAGCCAGAGTTGGGCCAGGCTGAAGCCTGAAGGTTCTCTTATGTAGACAGCATGAACCCAAGTATTTGAGTCATCACCAGATCAGCATTAGCAGAAAACCAGTTCAGAAACAGAATAGCAAGGACTTGAACCAGCACTCTGATATGGAGGCAGGCATCCATAACTGTGGTTCAACCTGTTGTGCAACAACCCATACTCAACGAATACACTTTGTACATTGAGGAACATCCCAACTAGGATAAGACTCTGTACTAATGTCAGTAATAACAGCTGGACAGGGATTTCAACTTTATGAATATAATGGTATGGTAATTTATAAAGCATTATTTTCTAGTGTTAGAGTGGCTGTTCTCCTTCAGTTTTCTGCATTTGGGAGTTTGTGCTGTTGCTGCTATTGTTGTTTTTGTTTTTTTTTTTTTGTTTTTTTTTTTTTTTTTTTTTTTTAACTTTTATTTAATGAATATAAATTTCCAGTGTACAGCTTATGGATTACAATGGCTTCCCCCCCCCAATAACTTCCCTCCCACCCACAACCCTCCCCCCTCCCGCTCCCTCTCCCCTTCCATTTGCATCAAGATTCATTTTCAATTCTCTTTATATACAGAAGATCAATTTAGTATAAAGATTTCAACAGTTTGCACCCACATAGAAACACAAAGTGAAACATACTGTTTGAGTACTAGTTATAGCATTAAATCACAATGTACAGCACATTAAGGACAGAGATCCCACATGAGGAGCAAGTGCACAGTGGCTCCTGTTGTTGACCCAACAAATTGACACTCTAGTTTATGGCGCCAGTAACCATCCTAGGCTGTCATGAGTTGCCAAGGCTATGGAAGCCTTCCAAGTTCACTGACTCTGATCATATTTAGACAAGGTCATAAAAGACAGAGTGAGGATAGTAACCAATGATCCTAAGAGTGGCATTTACCAGGTTTGAACAATTATACAGCATTAAGTGAGGAAGAGGACCATCAGTACACACAGGTTGGGAGTAGAGCCATTGGTGGTAGAGTAGAGGTTATGATTACAAAGGAATGAGGCCCAAGTGCACTAGACAGGGCCTAGAACAAAGGACAGAGCCTAGACACAAAGGACAGGGCCTAGAACAAAGGACAGATTAGAGGAGCTAAGAAAGGTGCTGTCTAAGCTACAATTAAGTTTTCTGATTGAGAGGCAAATAGAACCTGATAGAAGGGGCTTGATAATAATCTGGTGGGCTTTAGGCCTTGTAAATTCAGAGGCCCAGACCTATCTATCTCTTCACATGGGGTACTGGCTAAACAAACTACACCATGTTAGATATTTAAGAGGTGTTTTCAAATACATGATTCTTAAAATTTATAGAAGGCATTGGACCTTCTGGTAAATGTTTTCTTAAGTTGTTATCTAATGGTTGAAACGGTTTGCTAAGTATTCATGTGATATTGCTATTGTCAGCAAGCGAACTAGGACTTGCTCCCTCATTTCTCTATTCTAAGCCCAACTTGTTCTTTCATTTCTCTATTCTCTTCAAGGTAGGAAACTAATTCTATTATGAAGGAATCTGTAGGATGCACAATTTAATCTTTAGACCTTATAAAAGAGATGGCTAACATTTTTCTGCAATAGCATAGCCAAAATAAGAACTCAAATAATAATCTCATAGCTAGATTCACTTCGCCATCAGCGAAGTATACAGTAAGTAGAAAAAACCTCCCTTTCAGACCAAAGGGAAAGAAAGTTTTAAAGTGAGAATATAATTTTCCTCATGGGCATTGTCTACCTTAGAAAAACTACTACAGAACATGCCTGTGACTATAGACTTGTAGTTCAGGCCACCGAAGATTAGAGATGGGAAACGGGCACTCCCTTGACTTGCATCCTCTGGTCTGCTTTAACACAAACCAGGAGGAAAAGAAAGCTCGGCATCAGAAGCAATGGGTGGCAGGCCTATTAATGGCTGATCTGTACAGTGATCTGCCCTCAAGGAGACCCAACAGGCCAGTCCACTGCAGTGGCTTTCAATGTGGTAAGCCTGGGCTTCAGCAGAAGTCAGCTTGTGAAGAGCCCTGGCAGCTCTGCCAAGAGTTGGATCACTGGAAATGGACCTGCCCTGGAGTCGAAGGATGCCCAGGTCAGAGCCACAGATCTTATTGGCTCTAAGCTGAAAAGCCCTTCACTCAGCCCAACTTCCAAAGTGACCACTGCAGCTGAGGGTATGGTCAAGTAGGGTCAGCAACATTGCAGGCAGAACTGTAAATTTCTTGTTAGAGATGCCACCTGCCTTTACCTGGCCAGCACTCCTCCCAGGCCAGCCAAGTAATGAAAGTCAACAGAGTGTTTTTGTTGTTTTTATTCAGAAACAGGGAAGCAACACTAGTGCTTTGAAGTCTTGATGTAATAAAGGAAAGTAACCACTGAAATATTGGAAACAGAAAAACACATGAGAATACATTTAATATTGCCCCAGCTTTGTAGCTTAACAAAGTTTCCAGGCAGTCAAGTAAAAGAGAAACCTGGGATGAAAACACACATACTAGTTACAAAGTTATTCATATGTGCAATTACCTATACCTTTATGAATTCTGTGTCCTTGTTTCTTTCCTTCTAAAATTTTGATGTATAAAATTGGATCAAATCTAGGTTTCCAAGTAATTACAGTAGTGCAAAATATCTGACCTGGAAATCTTTTGATAAACAAATGATGAAAAAAAAAAAACTAAATAAAGGATAATTCGTCTTTAGAAGTCCAAACGACCTAAATGGATTAGAAGATTGCACTTGTCAGGCATTATATTAGGCTCCATAGAACCAATGATTAATGTAATATTTCCCTCCTTTTGAGGAATCAGTAACTTAGAAAGAGAAACATTAAATATTACCGATTTTAAATCTTGAGATATGATTTTACAGAGGAGGAAAAACATTTCATGCAATTACATAGGTTTCTGTGAATTATGTAAGATGATTTTGTTTCCACCAAGCACATTTTTTTTGAATGATGCACAGGAGGAATTCATTAAATGATTCTCCAAACACAAGATTGGAACTCAGGCAGGTAAGTGGGAATACAAAATTTCTCCGAATATCTAAATTTGACGTTTTGACTGCAGTATAAAGATTATTAGTAGATGACAACTGAAGGGATTATTGGAGCCACACATTTCAAGGTTATGCAAAATAGCCAGGGAGAAATAACTAAAGTTTTAAAAGCCAAAGATGACATATTCATATCAGAAAGTCAAAAATGATAATTTAGGGCACTTCGTAAACAAAACATGTTTTGTTGTAATGAGTTTAGAAACTAAAGAAAGAATGAATTGATCATTTCAATAATTCAGATGACAGATGATAAATTCTCGATCTAAGATGCCATCCTTGAAAACAAAGAAGATATGAAATAGAAGCCTACTTTAGAAATATAATAGTCTCTGTTGGCTACAAATCAATGTTTTTCAGAGAAACAATTAATGATATTGTTAGCAAACAGCAAGACATTAGAGCAGATGCTAAAGGAGGAGAAAACAAAAAAAGTAAGAAACAGGGATAAATGACAGTGCAACCATCATCCTCCTGTGGGTTTTACATGGATTCAACCAACAGCAGATCAAAAACATTTGGGAAAAAATGTGTCCATACTGAAGATGTACAGAACTTTCTGTCATTATTCTAAATAAAGTAGAACCATTTATAAAGAATTTACATTGTAGTAATCTAGAGGTGATTTAAAGTACACAGGAGGATACGTGTATATTCACAAAGTGTTACATCACTTTATAAATGAAACTTGAGCCTTCATGGATTTTGGTATCCATGGTCATCCTGGAATTATCCCCTGCAGATACCAAGTGACAATTGTACAAATAAGAAAGGGATTTTCAAATCAATATAATGTTATGCAGGGAGGAATAAGGTCTATTCAATTTTTTTTTCTGAGTTACAAAATGGTATTCTAGAATTGAGGGAACACCTGGGAAACTGAGAAATTTTTATTAGAAAACCAGTGAATCAAAGTTAAAATCTAAAATTTCATAGGATCCAGAGTTTAAACCAATTATAGGAACAAGATGCAAAGAAAAAAAGTCTTTGGAATTTTTACAGGAGCCTCATCAGTATACAATATTTTGCACTGTTAAGGGATAATGCAGCCTTTTCACTTGATCATTCAACCAAATACACACATACACATGGTTGGGAGGGAGTATGGCAAGGGAGAAAAAGAGAGAGGGAGCAAGAGCAATAGGGAAAGAATTTACTAAGTTAATTAAGTGATTTTTTTCAATATTTTCAGATATCCATTCAACATATAGTACTATTTTGAGCTAAAATGGTTTTCAAAAATTTGATGTGAGAATCATTCAATTTCTATAGAACTTTTCAATAAGTATTTTTGTATAAAAATATTGATCATTCCTATATTAAAGTTAGCATGCACTTTCACTTCCAGGTAAATTAAAACAAAAGAAAACTTTTCTTCCCACAAATACTGCCTCAAATAACAGTTTTAAAGATGCTGGAAATCTAACATCAAACGATGGTAATTCCAGACTCATTAAAAAGACATTTTAATTTGATCAAGTACACGGAAGCATACTGCTACAAAAGTGAACAATAAATAGTCCAACATTGAATACTGTACTAGTCCTACCTAAAATAACTAAATTCCTTCCAAGTAAGTAACCCCATCCCTGAAAGAGGTGAAGAACATTTATGGGAATTCAAAAATATGTAGCATCCATCCAGGTAAAATCCAATGCCTGAAATTCAGTTGAAATTATAAAAAGTCAGTAAGTTGAAGCTGGCTGATGACATAGATATGAAATCTATAGCATATGTGCTGGAAGATTCAACAAATAAGTATAAATGGCTTGTAAGTATCTTGAAAGCATAAATTATGGACATGAAAACATAGCAATTGAAACTATTAAAATGAAACAGAAAGAATAAAAATCAGTATACTGTGAGACAAATATTCTATTGGATATGTAACTAAGTCATAAGGAGACAAAATAGACAAAATGTTTGAAAAATATTAGACAATTTGAAAACACTAAGATATCCAGATAAAATAGACATGGTAGAGAAGTAAAAAATAAGAACGCATCATACTGATACTCAGAAACTATCAAGAAAGGATTCATAAGAATAACAACTTAAGAAAAAAAAAATTGTCAACCTAGGTAAAAAAAAACTAGGTAAAAAAAAAATTGTCAACTCAGTAAAAATAAATTCCTCAAAAAGTCAAAATAATATATTTCAGATATACAAATGCTGAAAGAATTCATCACCATGAGACTCGCACTACAAAATATGTTAAAAGCTAGAAAATGATAAAAAAGAATTATGCTCAATACAAAAGAATGAGGAGTCCAGTAAGTAGGAACTGTAGAAGATTTTTTTGTTCATATCACTAAATTACTTTAAAATAGTATTGACTATTGAAGCTCAATATAGTACAGAGATTACAGCATAAGTAACAGTAAAATGTATGAAAATAATAGCTTAATGATCAAGATGTAGAAATGTAAGTATATCTTCATTACTGCATGCGATGTGAGCAGAAGGGTGGATACTTTTGTTCCATGCTAACTTTCTAAGGCTATTTATACAGTCAACAGCCTGGAATATGCAAGTAATGTTTTCCTCCCCAGGTGAAAGAAGGTGTTTTAGTTCTATTTGTTTGTTTTTACTTACCATGATAACAGTTTCCCTCTGTGGCAACAATTAAGAAAGCTAATTTTCAGCATATTTATGCATTTCTTAAGTTTGTTGCTTTATAGCTGTAATGGATACCTACTATACATATTGTCATCCACCTGGATTTATGCACTCTATCCTTACGGCATTTAGGCAGCAAAATGAAATAATGAAACAAGAAAATCATATTTTTGGTAACTATGAGGGATAAAGTCATCTGTCTTTGACCCAAGAATCTCTTATCTTCTGCCAACATTCTTGAAAATAGGAATGATGACATTGCGAGACTATACGTAGTGTAAAACAAACTCATATTCCTCACAATTTTATGTAGTATTTTGACTGTAAAGAACACTATCAATTGTTGATATTCTATACACTATAATCAGTGAAATAAAGTAAAAAAAAAAATGTGCTAATAAGAAAACAAAAGAAACTGAATTATAAAAGAAACAACCAATCCTGAAAAGTCAGAAGAAACAGGAAAAGTGGACAAAGAACACATGGGAAGAAACAAGAAATAAATAGTCAAATGATAAATTTAACAATATCAATAATAACATTAATTTAAAATAATCTGACTCAAGTAGGTAGATATTTTCAAATAATATAAAACACCAAGATTCAGTGACATGTTGCTTAAAAGGATACTTCTTTAAATACAAAGACACAAATAATTTAAAAAATGGGAGATATAGAAATATATATTACATTAATTCCAGTCAAAAGTCAAACAAAATTATAATATTAATACTGAAAATGTTGGTTTTAGAGTAAATAGTATTTTCTAAACATTTATTTATTTATTTTCATCTACTTGAAAGGCAAAGTGACAGAGAGAAGAGTGAGAAGGAGAGAGAAAGAGATAGTGAGAGGTAGAGATTTCCTATCCATTGGCTTACTCCCTACATTCCCGCAATAGTCAGCCATGGACTGGGCAGAAGCCAGGAGCCTGGAAAGCTAGCTGAGTCTCCTACACAGCTGGTAGCAACCCAAGCACATGAACTGTCATCTGCTGCCTCCGAGGATGGATTAGCAGGAATCTCAATCAGATGCCAAATAGCTGAGATTCAAACCAGCACACCAGTATGGGATGAAGGCATCCTAAGCAGCATCTTCAGCTGTGTCAAAATGCATACTCCCTCCCCACCAAATAGTATTTTAAAAAGATGAAAGAAGATCATTTAACAGTCTAAGTAACTATACCTAATAATAAAAATATGAAATACATGAACCAAAAACAATAGAACTACAAAAGAAACAAATTACAATTATAAATGTATACTTTAATGTCTTTCTCTCTATAACTGGTAGAATAAGTATAAAGAAAATCAGTAAAGATACAGACTACATGACAAATACTATGAATTGATATATCCTAATTGGCATTTTGGTTATTCATTCGTTAAGAAATATCTTTACTTAACTGTAATTATTTTCAGATTTTCTGAGGATGTGTGTGGGCATCCCAATACTAAAGTTAATATTTTCCTTTTGTAATTACTAATTGTTTATGGATAAATTTAGGAACAAAGTAATTATCTTGATTAATGTAACACCTCTATCCACTAATTTCCTTTTCCAATGATGATTTTCCTAAAGCCATTATTACCCTGGTATATATCATGGCGACTTTTTATATTCTTTATTTTTTCATATTTGCTTTTGTTTACATTTATTTATTGAGATTCTAATTTCAAGAAGAATTTCCCCATAATTCCATACATTTATTATTTAATTATTTATATTATCCACTTACATGACTATGGACTTCCTGATATTAATTTTATTCTGTGGGTTGTAATCCATTGTTATTGTTTATTTTATTGTACAAATGGTTCCAGATTTGGCCACTGGCAGTCATTTCAAGCTAGTACCTATATACTCTTTTAAAAAATATTTATTTATTTGAAAGAGTGATTGAGGGAGAGGAAGAATTGAGTAATCTTCCATCTGTTGATTCACTCTCCAAATGGATGCAACAGCTAGGTCTGGACCACACCAAAGGCAGGTGACAGAAATTGTATACTGGTCTCCCACATGGATAGAAGGTGCCTAACTACTTGGACCATACTCTGCTGTCTTCCCAGGCACTTAATAGGAGGCAGGATCAGAAATAGAGCACCAGGAACTGAGACTGGTGCTCTGATAAGGATGTGGGTCACAAGTGGTATCTTAAGCTGCTGCAACACAATGCAGGCCCCTTGTTTACATTTTAAAGCTCCCCGTCATAATCCTGATATTAAAAGATCAAGAGGTTGTTTTTTATCTATTTATTGTAAAAATATTTTGAATTACAGAAAAGAAAAATTACATTAAATTTTAAGATAAAGCTTCATAAAGCTTCTTAGAAAAATGTAGAGTTTTTATGTTATACCCCAATGGTCTAGTTCATCTACTTTATGTGACAGTCTAAATGTCATTACCTTGCTAGTCTCTGGACAAATTATCTCTAAATAATAGAGATTCAGTGCGAAATTACATGCGGAATTCATAAGAAGAATAAGTTTGTCAATGCCAAACAAATGATAAGATACATAACTTTCTTCAAAGATTCTCTTTATCCTTCTTTAAGCTGCACATCTATAATGTGTTTTAAAAGAGTATTTCATTTCTCATATATGTTTGGGCCTGAGTGAGTTTTAAAATTTCTTATGAACAATTTTGGTGACTTTTAACTGTTATTTAAAGAAGTTACATCAAGTGCAATGAAAATCCATGATTGATGACTTTTTTTCTTTCTTTATTAAAACCAAATGGCTGCCAAGAGACTGGAAGAACTATGGGATTCTATATCCAACAGGAAATCTACTTTTTAATAATAATAATAAAAAAAAACTCTTGACACACACTGCGCTTGAAGCACATTTCAAAAGCGTTTACTATAGCTACAGTTTTTTAAATCCCTTGGCACTCACAAATAAATCTTAATAACTTCCTTTTTGCATAAATGTTTTAGACACTTCTCTGAAAAAGAAATAGATTTAATATATACATTGTAAACTTAGTAAAAATAAATATTTGAATGTGTCATATAGTATTCAAAACTCTATTTAATAAAACAGTAATCTCATCAAATATTTCTAATTCTTTAAATGTAATTCCTTTCTGCTTCTTACTTAGGCAGAGGCAATTTCATTTAAAAAAACTATGAAATCAAAAAGAAATATTTGGATAAAATTAACAATTCTGAAAAACACCTTGTATTCTTAGTCATTATTATTGTTAAAATAATTTTATGTCCTCTAAATATAAGTATAGAGCTGTTGGTAATGTAAGCAAAGCAAACACCTATTTTTAAATTCCTAGAATAGTAAAGAAAGGTATTTTACTTAAAGCTTTTTCACAAGTTACGTAGTTACATATTTGGTTTCTTCCTAGAGAAAGGAACAGAGATAAAAACAGTTTGCTCAACATGGTAATCCTGCAAAATGATATTTTGTATGATTTATTATTAAAATCAAATAAATATATTTTAAAGAAAATATTTCCTATTTCTACAGCTTGCACTTTTAATAAATGGTCAGTTCAAAGGCATCGCACTTCTATTGAATACACTTCAATAGTACACTGGTTTCCTATACATTATTTGCACCTCAGATATGCTATATGTGGTTAGAGTATCTATTGATAGCTTAATTCATTACGGATAAAACTGAATTTTAGAAACTTTTAGGGTGGGTTTCATTATGCTGTGACATTCAACATTTTACTGTGATTTATCAAAGGAAATTCGCATTATTTACTATGTAATAATGATATTCGACATTTCAAACTTTACAAAATTTGAGACTGCTGGTTAAAGTAGATATAAAAATGATTTTCATACTAACACCATCTTCAAAATTATATACACCACTTGGAAATATCAAAATAAAAGTTTAATCTCATAATCTAATTAGTCATCGGTTAGTGTATAATCAATCTTTCCCAAATTCTCTTTTAAAAATTCTTCTTTTGTTTATTTATTTGAAAGTCAGAGTTACACAGAGAGAGAAGGAAAGGCAGAGAGAAAGAGAGAGAGGTCTTCCATCCGCTGGCTCACTCCCCAGTTGGCTGCAACATCCGGAGCTGGGCTGATCAGAAGCCTGGAGCCAGGTGCTCCTTTTGGGTCCAAAACAAAATATACCAATCTTCAATGGAGGCAATACACAAAATACTACACTCAAAAATATAAAATTCACAAAGTAAACTATGTTACTAAAAATAACTGTGTGTTGTAATGGGCATCTCTGAGTTCAAGTCCTGGATCAGGCTCCAGCTTCCAGCTTCCTGCTAATGCATATTTTGGGACACATCAAGTGATGGCTTAAGTACTTGATTCACTGACACACAAGTGGGAGATCTCATTTGAGTTCTTGGCTCCAGGCTTCAACCTAACCTCGTTCTGGCTATTGTGGGCATTTGAGTAGTGTACAACTGGATGGGAGTCTGCTGTTTCTCCCTCTCATTCATTCTGTCCAACCCGAACCTCCTCTTTACCTCTCAAATAATAATAATAAATCAATTAGGAGAGGAAAAATATAACACAGATCATCATCAGAAAAGCCTTCAACAAAAGTTTCAAAAAGGAAGAAAATAATAAATTAGAAAAGGACATTAAAATATTTATTATAAATATGTACACATACTTAACATAAATTATTAGTCTACTGAAAAAAAGCAATAGACTAAAGAAGAGCTAAATCATAACTCTAGATGTGAAAAATTATTTAAATTAAACAGGGAAAATAACTTTTCAGATGAATACTTTTTTATTTATTTTTTTGACAGGCAGAGTGGACAGTGAGAGAGAGAGAGAGAGAGAAAGGTCTTCCTTTGCCATTGGTTCACCCTCCAATGGCCGCCGCGGCCAGCGCACTGCAGCCAGTGCACCACGCTGATCCGAAGGCAGGAGCCAGGTGCTTCTCCTGGTCTCCCATGGGGTGCAGGGCCCAAGGACTTGGGCCATCCTCCACTGCACTCCCGGGCCACAGCAGAGAGCTGGCCTAGAAGAGGGGCAACCGGGACAGAATCCGGCTCCCCGACTGGGACTAGAACCCGGTGTACTGGCGCCGCAAGGCGGAGATTAGCCTATTGAGCCGCGGTGACAGCCAAATGAATACATTTTAAAAATTTATATATACTAAATTGATCTTCTGTATATAAAGGTAATCTAAAATGCATCTTGATATTGAATGGAATGGGAGAGGGAGCGGGAGGTGGGAGAGGGAGCGGGAGATGGGAGGGGTGCGGGTGGGAGGAAAGTTATGGGGGGGGGAAGCCATTGTAATCCATAAACTGTACTTTGGAAATTTATATCTACTAAATAAAAGTTTAAAAAATAATACTAGAAACATCCAAAATGCATATACAAATAAAATTGCCAATACACAGTGATAAAAACACTCTGTGTTCATTTTATTGTAAAAACACATAAATAAAATTTAAAAAACGCATAAGATTAAGCCTACGCTCTGAATATTTGGGTGAACTACAGAAGAAAATAAGCCTAAGCTCAAAGTTATATGGTAGATCTCCAGAATATTTCATCTGGCATAATTGGAACTATACCCACTAAATAGGATGTTCCCATTTATATGTCCCCACCATGTCTCTGGCAACCACCTATTACTTTCTTTTTTTTTTTTTTTAAAGATTTATTTATTTTACTTGAAAGAGTTACAGAGAGAGAAGAAGAGGCAGAGAGAGAAGTGTCTTCCATCCACTGTTTCACTCCCCAACTGACCGCAACAGTTAGAGCTGTGCTGATCCGAAGCCAGGAGCCAGGAGCTTCTTCTGGATCTCGCACATGGGTGCAGGGGCCCAAGGGTTTGGACCGAATTCTACTGCCTTCCCGGGCCACAGCAAAGAGCTGGATAGGAAGTGGAGCTGCCAGGACTCAAACCGGCATCCATATAGGATGTAGATACTGCAGGCAGAGGCTTTACCAGCTACACTACAGCGCTGGCCCCACCACCTATTACTTTCTACTTTCATAATTTTGACTGACTTAGATACTGGATATAAATAAAATCTTACAGTATTTACATTTCTATGACTGCCTTATTTCATTTTATCAAAATGTCTTCAAAATTCATCCATGTTACAGTTTAGGACAAAATTCGCTTCTCTTTTAGGAGAAGGGCAGGAGTGTAGGTGGGAGGGCAGGTTGGATGGGAAGAATCACTATGTTCCTAAAGTTGTATTTATGAAATGCGTGAAGTTTGTATACCTCCAATAAAAGGTTTCTGGGTTTAAAATAATAATAATAAAGTTCTAAGAGCACAGAATTCTAAAATTATACATTATAGCCATTGTATGTGTATATATACCCCATTCTCTTTACCTATTCATCTGTGCATGTACATACAGGTAGTTGCTATAGCTTGGCCATTTTGAATAATGTTGCAATGAACATGATAGTGCAAATGCCTTTTCAAAAACTTAATTTAAAGCTTTTGGATAAATACCCATAATGGAATTGGAGATACTAAGTATAATGGTCAATTTTTTGTGTTAACATTAGACTAAATCAAGAAAACCCACCCTTACCAGTGTAGGTAGACATAATCCAATGTGTTGAAAGAATTTTTTTTTTAAGATTAATTAATTTATTTGTAAGGCAGAGATACAGAAGGAGGGAGGGAGGGAGGGAGAGAGAGAGTCTTCAAATCACTGGTTCACTCCTCATATGGCTGCAATGGCCAGGGCTGGGCCAGGCTGAAGCCAGGAGTCAAGAGCTTATTTCATGTCTCCCAGGTGGGTGCAGGAGCTCAAGAACTTGGGCCATCTTCCACTGCTTCCCCAGGCAAATTAGTAGCAGGGAGCTGGAACTGAAGTGGAGCAAGTGCCCATATGGGATACTGGCACTGCAGGCAGAGAATTAACCTCTGTGCCACAGCACCAGCCCTGTTGAAGGCTTTAATAGAACCAGAAGTCAATGGAAGGGTAAATTCCCTCTCTTCCGGAGCTAGAGCTTCCATTTTCTGTTGCCCTCAGACAGCATAGCTCCAGGTTGTCAGACCTTTGGACTTATACCAGTATCTTCCCTCAGCTTGACCTGTAGTCTCCATCTTTGGTTTTCTATTTCTTGATCTCAGGTTGGTTCTCAGGCCTTGAGACTCACAATGAATTATACTACTAATTTTCCTGTTTCTGTGACATGCAGAGAGCATATCTTGAGACATCTCAGACTCCATAATTCTGCAAAACAATTTCCATAATAAATCCCCTCCATAAATAAATATATCTATATACTTGTACATATATATGTCATATTGATTGGGATTCTCAGGAGAACTCTAACACATTGTGCAAGTTTTAAGTTTAACTTTTGAAGGACCCTCATTACCGTTTCTATAATTGCTGTACTAAGTTAGACTCCTACCAACAGTAAGTAAGGGTTCCCTTTTCTCAGCATCCTTACCATTAATCTTGATAAAAGCCATTCTAACCATATTGAATTAATATCTCTTTGTTGTTTTGATCTAAATGTTCCTAGAGATAAGGAACATTAGCATATTTTCAAAGATATGGCCATTTAAATGTCTGTTAGAAAAATCAGTTCAGATCCTTTGCCCATTTTTAAAATTAGTTTGTTTATTTATTTATGTACTGTTGTTGACTTGTAGGAGTTCCTTATATAATTTGTATATATCAAATATGTGGCTTGCAAATATTTTCCTCCATTTCATAAGTTGTCTTTTCATTATATTGATTATTTCCTTTGCCTTTGATTCTGACAAAGCCTTTCATGTGTTTTGCTATTGTTGCCTATGTTTTTGGTATCGTAGCCAAAAAAGAAATTATAACCAGACACAACACAATGAAGTTTTTTCTTATATTTTGTGGTAGTAATTTTATAAATTCATGTCACACATTTAAGCCATCCATAATTTTTGAGTTGATTGCTTTTTCAGAGGCAGAAAAAAACAAAGAGTAAACAAGTTTTAAGGTGTTAAAGATGTTCTTGAATCTTTTTTAGACAATTAGGAAAACAAAGACATTCCTACCATAGATATATAAAAATTGAACAGATTCATTTCATGCAAACTTTACATGTTGAAATGTATTCATTTTGTTCACTGTCTATAGCTCAAATTAGCACCATATAATTAACTGGAAACCAAAATAGAAACAGAAAACTAAGAAAAATGTCATGTTAGGAGAAATTTTTGAATGAATCAATATAATTAGGTTTAATTTAGATTTACTTTTTGTCCAGTTGGTGTTTTTAAACTTTTTATTTCATAATAGTTTTAAATTTATGAAAAAAAATTGTTATTTATTTCAAAGAAGTTTTATATACCCATACCCAGCTTATCCTATTGTTAGCATATCAATATGGTATGTTTGTGACAATCTATATAACATACTCAACTTCCTTATTATTAACACCTCATATTAGTATATTTTTTAAAAACTAATGGAACCACAACCAGCTTCCTTTAAATTTTTTAATCCAAACTCCACCTCCTCCACCCTTTATAACCTCTTATAATCAACATTTTGTGTTCAGATTGAGTTTTTTTATTAGCTCACAGATATAAGGGAGAACATGTGGTACTGGGATTTCTGACTCACTTATTCCAATTAACAGGCTGTTCTCCAATCCACTTTCACTCTGATTCAAGGCAGCATTTCAGAAGCTCTTGATGGAATAACGTTCTTTAATTTTTTTCTAAAAATAATTTAAACCATTCAGAGATTTTGACACTTCATCATTATTTACAAATCATTTATTTATGCCTAACCTCTAAATTAATAACAATACACTAGGGTGCTACAGTGCCAATGTTTAAAAATTTTTGAAAAATCTCCTAATATAGTCATTTGAGGTGATTTATTTTTAGAACATAATTTCTCAATCCTTTAATGAGGTAGAAAAGGAAGTAAGTCCTGAGCATTTAATTAGTTAATTAGTATGCCCATTAGAAAAGCAATTACCCAAGGAGAGTAGTAGAAAGCACAGGTTCTGGTGTCTGCATAAAGCATACATACACAGTGTTTCTATCATCCAAGTATTAACTCCATGGTGTTGGCCAATTTCCTGAACTTTCTTAGAATCAGTATGTTTACCTATCAGATAACTTAATAGTACTGCCTTCTACACAGATACGTTACAGGATTACAAGAAATAAAAAATCAAAAGATGCTTGGAAAATGTTAAGTGTTCAGTGAACATTTGAAATGGAGGAAGACAAAGAAGGAAAAGAAAGGTAAGAGGAAAAGGGAAAGAAAAAAAGCAGGGAAAGGAAACATTAAAAAGATATAAGAAGAGAATAAGGGATACATAACTCCTCTTCTTCCCCACCCCAATACACACAGGCCAAACTATCCAACTCTCTGAGTCTTAGTTTCCACATATATAAAAAGGGGGTCACAATTCTTAACTTTCACTCTTATGTGGGTTACGAAGGATACTATTAACACCATTTCATATTCCAAGAATTTTTTTTGCTCTAAAACACAGTATGAAACAGAAACTGAATATTCATGAACTTATTACTGTACATCCATGTCAATGGACCTTAGGCAGGAAGATGTATTCAAAATGTATTATGAGTTCTCCAACTATCTCCCAGACCCTACTTATTTCATTGCAAAATGAAAGGGTAGTAGAAAAAGATTGGGAAAGGTTCCATAGGAATTATAATAGTTTCTACTGTCCAATATTTCAGATAATTTCCACTTCCAAAATACCTCTAAAAATGATAAAATCAGACATGATGACAATACAAATATTTTCTAAATCATGAAAATTAAATGGTTATATTTATATCACTTACAAGACATGAGGCTAAAATGCTATGATATTCTAGATTTTTTTAAATAAAGAGAATCATTATAATGATAAAATCTGAGCACTGTCAGTTCAAAATAAAAAAAATTAATTATTCTAAAAGTAATCAAACGTATCTTATAATTAAATTTAAACCTTTGAATTAATTTCACTATGCAATTCTTTAATTAATTAATTAATTAATTAATTTGAAAGGTCGAGTTACAGACAGTGAGAGGGGCAGAGAGAAAGGTCTTCCTTCCATTGGTTCACTCCCCAGATGGCTGCAATGGCTGGAGCTGAGCCAATGTGAAGACAGGGACCAGGAAGAAGCTCCCACGCAGGTGCAGGGGCCCAAGCACTTGGGCCGTCTTCTACTACTTTCCCGGGCCACAGCAGAGAGCAGGATCGAAGAGGGGCAGCTGGGACTAGAACCGGCGCTCATATGGGATGCCAGTGCTACAGGCGGCCTACTATGCCACGGAGCTGGCCCCCACTATGCAATTATTTTAAGAATATTTTAAGAATACTCCCAACTAAATATAATCTAAAATGTTGACAGTTCTTATATTTATTTCACAAAAAAATAATGATTTTTCCTTAGCTATTTGTGGTCTGTAATTAGGCAAAGTGGCCATATGGTATTATATTAAATGAAAACTTAACCTGTAAATAGAATTTAATCTACATGAGCAGGTGTGAAAACTGGAGCAAAACTTTATTGGTTTATATTAACACAAATAATAAGATAAATAATTATGAAATGTTAATATACTGCCATCTCATGGCTAAAAATTAATGAGAAAGGAAGGCTGATTAATTGTATTTAAAGTTTACTTGTCAATTTTTAAAAAAGAACTACTTTGTTCTTTTACAGAATTGTCAAGTTATACTTTTTTTAAAATACCCATGAGCAATATATTTGATGCCAAACCAAACATTTAGTGTACCTTTCTGCAAAATAAAGACAAAATATATTTGAATAAAAGAATATTAAGTATGCATAATTATATTTTATCTCATTATTCAGTTGATATCTGTATCATTATCTTTATTAAAATGTTGAATTTTGGGGGCCAGTACTGTGGCATAGTAGGCTAAGCCTCTGCATGTGGTGCCAACATCCCATATGGGCAGAGTCATGTCCTGACTGCTCCTCTTCTGATCCAGCTCTCTGCTTATGGCCTGAGAAAGCAGTGGAAGATGGTCCAAGCACTTGGGCCAAGGCACTCACATTGGAGACCCGGAAGAAGCTCCTGCCTCCTGGCTTTGGATTGGCCCAGCTCCAGATATTTTGGTCATTTGGGAAGTGATCCAGTAGATGGAAGACCTCTCTCTTTCCCTGTCTCTATATATAGCTCTGTCCTCAAATAAATAAATACAATCTTTAAAAAAAAAAACACAGAAAATAAGATGAATTTTCATATTTAAGCTGATATTGAACAATTTCATCAGGTCTCCTTCTTCAAGGACTATGATCAAAGTAAATACAGAGGTGTTCATTGTCAGCTTCAACAAATAATTTTATAATGTTTGTATCTCAATATTTTAAGGGTCAGCTCACAATATTTCAGTCACTTGTAGATAAAATGGAGAAAAGGAAAAAGATCCCGAGGGGACTCAGATGTAAGCTAAATGATTTAGATAATGTGGTAGTAAAAATAGTTTAAATTTGTAAACAAAGCAAATTTGGAGATACAAAATCAATATGTAAAATTCTGTGGTATTTCTGTACCATATTATCAAACTATTTGAATATGAAAGCAAGAAAGCAATTCCACTTAAAACAGGTCAAAAGTTGGAAATATTTTAAAATAAATTTAAACAAGAAGTTCGAAGATCTATAAACTTAGAAGTATAAACATTGATAAAAGAAATTGAAGAAGACACAATTTCTTTAAAAAGAAGATTTATTTATTTATTTATTTATTTATTTATTTATTTATTTATTTAAAAGCCAAAGGCTCATACCAGAGATAGTGATGTTCCTCTTGCTGGTTCACTCACCAGGTGGCTACAACCTTCAGGGTTGGGCCAGGATGGAGCCAGAAGCTTCTTCCTGGTTTCCAATGTGGGTGGCAAGGACCCAAATACTTGGACCATGTTCTGCCACTTTTTCCAGGCCTTTAGCATAGAACTAGATTAGAAGTAGAGCAGTCCAGACATGAATCTGTGCCTATTTGGGATGTGAGCATCAGAGGCGGCAGCTTTATCTGTTATAACACAATGCTGGTCCTAGATTTATGCAATTTATATAAAAACCTCAATGATACTTTTCACAAAAATGGAAAAAAATATTTTAAAAAATGTAATCACGCTGGCGCCACAGATCAATAGGGTAATCCTCCGCCTGAGGCGCCGGCACACCGGGTTATAGTCCCGGTCGGGTCACCGGATTCTGTCACGGTTGCCCCTCTTACAGTCCACCTCTCTGCTGTGGCCCGGGAGTGCAGTGGAGGATGGCCCAAGTGCTTGGGCCCTGCACCCGCATGGAAGACCAGGATAAGCACCTGGCTCCTGGCTCCTGGCTTCAGATCAGCATGGTGTGCCGGCCGTGGCGGCCATTGGAGGGTGAACCAACTGCAAAGGAAGACCTTTCTCTCTGTCTCTCTCTCTCTCTCTCTCTCACTGTCTACTCTGCCTGTCAAAAAAAAAAAAAAATGTAATCACAAAAGGTCCTGAATTGAAAAAGCAATTTTAAGCAAAAAGAACAAAGCCAGAGATTATACTACCTAATTTCAAAATCTACTACAAAGCTCTAGCAATCAAAAAGTATAGTATTAGAATAAAGCAGATCGCTTCTCGGCCTTTTGGCTAAGATCAAGTATAGAATAAAGCAGATATATAGATGAACAGAGCATAATAGAGAGCTGGAAAATACATACAAGTATTTATGGTCAATTGAATTTTGACAAAAGATACCAATAATACACTACGGAAAAGGAAGTGTATCTTGAATATATGATGTTGAGAAAG
Source organism: Lepus europaeus (assembly GCF_033115175.1). Taxonomy (NCBI): domain Eukaryota; kingdom Metazoa; phylum Chordata; class Mammalia; order Lagomorpha; family Leporidae; genus Lepus; species Lepus europaeus. The sequence continues at coordinate 129,123,211 of NC_084827.1, forward strand.
CAGCATACCAACAGAAAGAATCAAATTAGACCTTTATTTCACACTACATATAAGAATCACTTCAAAATAGATTAAAGACTTAAATTTAGAACATGAAACTCTAAAACTACTAGAAGAAAAAAAGAAATTTTCATGAGAGTAGTTTGGGCAAGGATTTTGGGGTATCACTTCAAATGTGCAACAAAAAATGGATGAAGATGTTTACAACAAACTAAAAAATTTTGAGTTCAGCACTGTGGCATACTGGAGGAAGCTGCTGTCTGTGGCTCTGGCAGCCTATCAAGGTGCTGGTTCACTATCCAGGCTACTCACTCCATTTCCGATTCAACTCCTATTATGAGCCTGGGAAAGCAGCAGAGGTTGTCCCAAATGTTTGAGCCCCTACAGCCACATGGACACCTGGAAGAAGGTCCTGGCACTTAACTTCAGCCTAGCACATCCCCAGCTGTTGCAATCATCTGAGCAGTGATCCAGCAGATGAAAGATCTCTCTCTCTCTCTCTCTCTCTCTCTCTCTCTCTGTCTCTTGTCCGGGCTAGTGGCCCTGAGGCGACATGAAATGCAGCAGGCTGAGGCTATCCCTTATCTAATCCTGTTTCCTGTGTTCTGAAGGCACAAGACTTTTTGTTCCACATTCCTGCAGGCAGAATGTGACTTCTGATGAAGGTTTATGATGTTCTTTGCTCTATCAGCAGAGCTTGTACCCTGATCTTTGCTACCTTGTAAACTTGCTTTGTTCCTGTGCTATGCATGATTGCACACAATGAGTGTTATCTGTATGGGGCCTGGGGTATATATCCTTGTGTTTCCTGGTGCTCGCTGCTGGAAGCTGAAGAGTTTCCCCAGGGAGACGGCCTCCAGTCCCTCATCACCGGGCCCCCTACTTTGGCCTGGAACACGAGGAGACAATAAACGTGGTGATGAACTGACTGAGTGCTGCGTCTCCGTGTGGTTTGTCGGCTGGCCTCCGACACTCTGTAACTCTGCTTTCATAATATGTAAAAAATAAAAAAGCTTCTGCACAATAGAAGAAGTAATAAATAGGATGAAGAAATAATCTAGAGTGTGGGAGAAATGTCTGCAACCATACTTCTGATAAGGTATTCAAAATACTAAAGAAATACATAAGAAATACAAATATCTAAAAGCCAGAAAACATTTTTCAACTCTCCAATTAATTTATTGGAACATAATGTCACCACAAGTCAGGGTAAAACTGTATAAAGAAAACCATAAAGAACCCACCAAAAAAAAAAAAAAAAAAAAAAAAAAAAACCTTTGGGAATTAATAATTCAGTAAAACTGCAAGGTACAGGGCCGGCATTGTGGTGTAATGGGTAAAGCCGCTGCCTGCAATCCCGGCATCCCATATGGGCACCAGTTTGAGTTCTGACTCCTCCACTTCTGATCCAGCCCTCTGGTATGGCCTAGGAATGCAATAGAAGATAGCCCATGGATCCTGCACCCATCTAGGATAACAAGAAGAAGCTCCAGGCTCCTGGCTTTGGATCTGCCTAGCTCTGACCATTTTGACCATTTGGGGACAGAACCATAGGATAGAAAACTTCCCTCTCTCTCTCTCTCTCTCTCTCTCTCTCTCTCTGTCTGTCTTTCAAACAAATAAATCTGTTAGAGAAAAATTGCAAGATACAAAATCAGCCCACAAAATTCAATAGTTAACTATTTAAAAAGATGAAAAAAACACAATATCTTTTACACTAAGTACCCCAAAATTCTTACGAATAAATTTAACAAAGGAGGTGGAAGCTCCTATTGCTTGAAACAATAAACATGGATAAAAAAACTGAAGAAGGCATAAATTAATGGAAAAGTATTCCATGTTCATGGATTGGAAGAATTAACATTGTTAAAATAACTATACAATACAAAGTGATCTAAAGACTCGAGGTAATCTCTTTTTAAATATTAATATTATTTAGAGAAATACAAAATGAAATGAAATATTTTCACTGAACCCCAACTCAGAAAAAAGAAAGCAACCTTGAGCAAAAATATCACAGCTGGAGACATACAATCATTTGAATTCAAAACAAATTACAAATCTGTGTAGTAAAACCAGTATAGTATAATAATAAAAAATGTAGATTAAAGAGGCAGATTTGAGAGCCATATGTAAAACCGCAATGAGGTTTCACCTCACCCCGGTTAGAATGGCTCACATTCAGAAATCTTCCAACAATAGATGCTGGAGAGGATGTGGGGAAAAAGGGACACTAACCCACTGTTGGTGGGAATGCAAACTGGTAAAGCCACTATGGAAAACTCATCTATCTTTAATAAATCATGTTGGGAAAAATGCATATCCACTTGTAGAAGAATAAACTAAACATCTAGGTCACACAGTATGCAAAATCCATTCAAAATGTTGGGCTTAAATACAATTACCTGAAACTATGAAACCATCAGAAGGAAATGTGGGGGGAAGTTCAATGACCTTGATCTGGGCAATAAATCTTGGGTGTGACTTGAAATCACAGGCAATGGAAACAAAAATAAATGATCTGAAAACACACTGAAATCTTTTTTCACAATAAAAGAAACAATCATCCAAGTGATAGAGAGAAGACAGAGAGTGACAGACAGAGAAAATCATCCTTCCATTGGTTCACTCCCCAAATTTCTGCAATAGCCAGGTGTTCTCCAGGCCAAATTCAGAAGCCCAGAACTATATCCTGGTCTCCAATGTGGGTGGCCAAAGTATTTGAGCCATCACCTCCTGCCTTCCAGGTTCATCAGCAGGAAGATGCTTTGGAAGTGAAGTAGCCGAGGTACTTGGGGGGGGGGGGCGCCATGTCTCACTTGGTTAATCCTCCACCTGTGGCACTGGTATCCCTTATGGGCGCTGGGTTCTAGTCCCGATTGCTCTTCTTCCAGTCCAGCTCTCTGCTGTGGCCCGGGAGGGCAGTGGAGGATGCCCCAAGCGCTTGGACCGCTGCACCCACATGAGAAGCCAGGAAGAAGTACCTGGCTCCTGGCTTCAGATTGGCACAGCGCCAGCCGTGGCGGCCATTTGGGGAGTGAACCAACAGAAGGGAGACCTTTCTCTCTCTCATATATATATATATATATATATATATATATATATAACTCTACCTGTCAAATAAAAAAAGGAAGTGAAGTAGCCTGGCCTTGAACCCACACTCCAATATTTGATATGGGTTTCGAAGCAGCAGCCTATTTCACTGTGCCTCAACATCAATCCCTGTCAAATTTTTTGAAAGCAGCTACAATATATTAAATCCTCACCAGCAACATATGAGAGTTTAAATTTCTCCATACTCCTGTCAATGCTTGTTATTGTCTGTCATTTTAATTATAGGCACTCTGGTAGGTATAAAGTAATCTCATAATTTTTATTTACCTTTGTCTAAATGACTAATAATGCTGCCTATATTTTCTATATTATGTAGGTAAATGAATTAAGTCAATTAAGTCTTTTATCTTATGGAAGATTCTTTCAAAGAAAGAGTTACATAACATCCTAATATGGACAGTGAGAACCACTCTTCAGGTTTCTTTATACACATCATATTCTAAATACATACAAGTAAAATGAAACATGTACAACCTTCCACCCCTTCAGAGCAAGTTGTCTGCATACAGTGCCATCATGTCAAGCAGAACTTCTCTTTATATAAAATTAGTTCCAGATATTAGATTAGATTGTTACTGGCTCTAACCATCCTGACTGAAATAAACTTGAACTGCTTTTAGATTTAAATATGTGCTTCTGTGTTGTTTATCCTACTGTGAATACAAAATTCCTAAAAACACAATCTCATATTATCTTATTACTGAAGAATCTTCCATCTACAAGGTCACATGCTAGTTGAAATGAATGTAATTATATAGATGTATAATATGATAATTTAACTTTTGGTCAAAGAGGACAAAAATTAGAACAGCTGGATTTTCTGTTTTAAAATTCCCATCATTCATTTATAATAGCACATTGATCTGAAAACAGACGGCATTGCAATCAGGCAGAATTTTCCAGTACTAAGTATTATTATTTTTTTTTTTTTGACAGGCAGAGTGGACAGTGAGAGAGAGAGACAGAGAGAAAGGTCTTCCTTTGCCGTTGGTTCACCCCCCAATGGCTGCTGTGGCCGGTGCACCATGCTGATCTGAAGCCAGGATCCAGGTGCTTCTCCTGGTCTCCCATGCGGGTGCAGGGCCTAAGCACTTGGGCCATCCTCCACTGCCTTTCCAGGCCACAGCAGAGAGCTGGATAGAAAGAGGAGCAACCAGGACAGAATCTGGCGCCCCTACCGGGACTAGAACCTGGTGTGCTGGCACCGCAGGCGGAGGATTAGCCTATTGAGCTGTAGCAATGGCCCAGTACTAAGTATTATTAACATGCAGGAATTTTATCAACAAAAAAGTCACATCATAAAATAAATTCTGTATGATATATATCATTGGACTCTTACATACTTAAAGGGAATTTATCTCAATAAAATTAACCCTGTTCTCTATCTTTGGCTGATCCTGCACTATATTTGCAATCCATTGTTCATCTTTGTGTCTTCTTCCTCTGGAAAGAAGCAATAGGTAAGTCTTTGGTGGCTTTTCTCTGGCCAGGTGGAACTATATGGTCAGGTTCTTTGAATGAGTACTCAAACACTGGAACATATGTTTGTATTTTATTAACTAAGTTCAATACACAAAACATTAGGCACATCTAGAGATAAGTACTGTTAATGAAGGAATATAGACAAATGACCTTCCTTATAAGAAAATATAAAACAACAACCCTCAATATTTCATTGATGTAAGTACAAATAAAACAGAAAAAGAAAAAAAGGAAAAATATTTTTAAAGAATATTGAAAAAATTCAATATATTACGATAAATTAGGCTCTCTCTCTCTCACTGTCTATAACTCTCTCTGTCTCTCTCATTCACTGTCTAACTCTGCCTGGCAAAAAAAAAAAAAAAAAGATAAATTAGGCATTACAGGTTATTTGCTATGCAACTACAACACCTTGGCCACAATTAACAAATGAGCAAAAAAGCCTAAGACAGTTGGAAAGAAGACATAAGTTAACCTGGAGAACACTGGACTTGAGAAATGACAGGGTAGTGAGTTCCATAGGCTTACTTACTTCCTCCTGTACATCCTCTTTGGGTTTTGCAAGACCTAACACCTACAATACACCAATTACACTTCTGGATGGTAATATAGAATATCTTTCTAAACATCATGTAGGCAAATACTGTTTTTCAAATAGAACACAAAGAGAATTAATGATAGAAAAAACAAAATTTGAAGTTATCAACAATAACATTGAAAATGCAAAGGCTAAAGCTAAATGCAAAAAACTAAAATGTTGATATTTGTAGATCATATAAGGTATAAGTAACTTTTGCTCACATGTATTTTTATACAGATACATGCATGCATATGTTCACTTTCCAAAAAGGAGATTCATATGAAAAATTTAGCTTAACACTTGTAACAGTAATGTCAAGAAAGAACATAGCCAAATGACTGATAAACATACAAATACAAAAGTAATAAATGTGTATTTCTCATAGCACTTAGAAAAATGCAAATTAAAACCTATCAGAACAACTATTTTTCCACCAGAATAAATGACTCAGAGATATCAAGCTGAAAATAATCTTATTGGATTAAATTACAAATCTGAAAAAATGTGTAAATCAATTTTTGTCACTGTTTATACCGAAAAATAATTTATTTTATCCTAAAATATATTGTAAATAAATATTTCATACCTGAATTTAAAATGTTCATTTTTCTATAAAGTTAGTATCCTTAATTTAAAAAAAAAATACTGAGGGAAGGCATTTGATTTAGCAGATGAGACAGTAGTTAGAATGCTTGCAGCTTGCATCAAAGATCTGGGTTCAATCTCTAGCTCCAGCTCCTAATTTCACCTTCGTACTAATGAGGACACTGGGAGGTAAAAGTGATGGCTCAGGTACTTGGGTCTTGCCACCCACATGGGATAGCTGGATTGTATTCTTGGCTCCCAGCTTTGGCCCAGCCCTGTCCTGGCTGTTGCCTCATGTACATTTACATGTACTACTTTATCTAGAAATGAAGCAGTAGATTTGAGCTCTATCTCTCTTTCTGTCTCTCAAATGAATATTTTTTCAGAGAATAAACTACTGAATAATCCAGTTATTAGCTGGATGAGCTTTGATAGAACTCTTTGACAGCTAAAAATGACAACTTTATTTTTTGTTCTATACTTAGTAGAAGTAAACTCTAAAAACCACAAGTATATTTTTCCTATACCAATTTTAGCTGAATATCTGTAGCTTTTAATTAGTAATATAATCTCAAATAATAGAAAATTGATGCTATAGATGTTTTGTAGTGAACCAAAAGTACCAATTGCCTAATAGCTCTCCCTGTAACTTTTTTTTATGAAGGATGCCATGTACAATTAAATTTTACAGTCAAGGAAAAAGCTTTTCAAATGCTTTTGTTAGTACGATAACTATACATTTTCAAATGGAATATAGTATCAACCTTTGTAATAACATTTCTGTTTTTTCTCACTCAGAACGGCATTGTCAAATTATAGTTAATGACTCATTTTGAATTTCTCAAATTACAGTGAATGATGTGAGTTAATGTGTTCCATTACCTTTTTAACACTTCTTAAGTAGTTTTTCTGAGCTTTTTAGAGAGGAAATACATTTCAATCACACCAAAAGTTATGTTGAACTTCAACTTTTCCATATCTAGAGGATTGTTTTTCTGGTTGTATTTCTTTTACAAAGAATTTTAAAGTATAGATAAATCTGTACCTATAAACACATCACTTGATTTAATTCAATCAAGTAAATTGCTTTTAAGAAAAAAAAAAACAAAATACCACATTTTGGAAACAAAAATGTATGTTGGGAAGATTGTTTCAAATTGATTTTCTCTTCTCAAATATCTGCTCCACATAAGTGGATATTGTGGTCATAATAAGATAATATTCTCTTATTATAATAATGGTTCTTATTTCAGATAAGTTGATCTTCCTGTACCTTCCTAACATCATGGAAACATGACAGAATCATGTAATCACAGGTATTTATCCACACATAAGGGAAATACATTAGAGGGTAGGAGTTAGATATATGGCCCTTAGATAACAGAAAGTAATTCATGAAAATTTATTCTTGGATATGCAGTAGCAGCTCCTTAGGTACTTAAGCTTTAAGAACACCAAAACATAATGCCTCCATGTGTTTACAAAATATGACAGGGTAAAGTGGAGAGCATTATGCAATAAAAGACCAACAAATATTTACATCATGACATGATACAACTGTAATAGTTGTTTTAGTAATTTAGTATTTAGTTGTAATAGTTGCAAAATTGTTTTAACTATAGCGTCATAAAGATTACACCTGTGGTGTTCTCTTTTCCTTCATTTGTTATATTCCTATAGTCTGCAATTGCCAAGGAGTAAACTAGGCATTTGAAGTGAAGTGATAAAAGATTGAAATATTTTTCAGTCTTTATGTGGAGTTTCTAAATGTTAATCTAATGTAGCAATAGTTTCCTCTCCTTCTGTGAATTTAAACTGTGAAATATTTCTCTATGAACTGAGTAGAAACTTTTCTGAACTGCTTAAAAAGATTGATTTATAGATCATTTTGTGGTTATTCATTGAGAATGAATTAAACCTGAATATTCTCCCAATCATAAATTTCTGGAGATTCTATTGAACATCTAACAAATCTCTCTCTTATTTTACCATTCAGAAAAGAAAGTATCTTATTTCCAAAAATAAGGTAGAGACTGAAACCTACTCAGTAAAGTTGATGAGCATAGTCTTTCCTACATGAGGCCTCAGGAGATATGAATAGGTAGGGACTTGACACATTATTTGGAGGGTGTTCCAGGTTACTACGTTCTGTGCTCATATGGAGAGGAGAACTAGGTTTAATAAGATAAACCAGGAACCTCAGATCTCCTTAAAAAATCTAAAAGCAAGTGGACAAATAGAATGTGGAGAAAACCATAAGCTTCTCTGTATATTCTCTGAGCCAAAAAGTTTACATAAAAATTTGTCATTGGCTTTTAAACTCCTACAAGACACATAAACTAACCAAAACACAACATGCATATTCATTCCAGTTCTCTACTCAGAGACTTACAGATTCTCCCAGACACAATTTCCTTTAAGATGATTTCACAAAAAAAATACATAATAAATAAATAAATAAAACAGACACAAGAAAACAAGAGTATATGATGAAGAGGCATCAGAAAAATTAATAACATAATTCTTCTCCCAGGTATTATTATTCTTATACTAATTATTGAATAATGTGACATGAATGACCAAATGAATATTTCACATAAAGTTAGCTAGAAGAAAGACATCTAATAAATGAGAAATAAGAAATGTGAAAATGGCATTGGAATGAAAAGTAATTTATTTTTAAAAGATTTTTATTTATTTGAAAGAGTTATAGAGAGTGAGGGACAGAGAGAGAGAAAGAGGGAGAAAGAGAGAAAGAGAGAGAGAGAGAGATCTTCCATCTTCTGGTTCACTCTTCAAATAGTCACAACAGCCACTGCTAAGCCAGGCCACAGCCAGGAGCCAGGAGCTTCTTTGGATTCCCCATGTGGGTAGCAGGGCCCAAGCACTTGGACCATCTTCCTCTGCAGGTGTCAACTTTAGTCAAACATCAGAAAATTAAGCAATTTAAATAAAAACTAGATTAACCAAAATACGTTTAAAATGACTATATTAGAATGTATTCTATTTGCTTTTAGAATAAAACCAGCAGAGATATGAAATACATGAAAATAAACATTAGGGGAAATGGAAGTTGGAATGATTAAATACAAATACATATAGTTGCCAAAAAAATCCTATAAGAAGTGCGAGTAGTTATCAGTGTTCTAAAGTTTTGACATTGTTAGGAAGCAGGACTATCATCACAATTTAAAATTAAAAATTCATGGGGCCGGCCCTGAGGCGCAGCGGTTTAACGCCCTAGCCTGTAGCCCTGGCATCCCATATGGGCGCCAGTTCAAGACCCAGCTGCTCCACTTCCAATCCAGCTCCCTGCTATGGCCTGGGAAAACAGTAGAAGATGGCCCAAGTCTTTGGGCCCCTGCACACATGTGGGAGACCTGGAAGAAGCTCCTGACTCCTGGCTTTGGATCGTCACGGTGGCCAATTGGGGAGTGAACGATTGGATGGAAGACTTTTCTCTCTCTCTCTCTCTCTGCCTCTCCTCTCTCTGTGTAACTCTGACTTGCAAATAAATAAATAAATATTTTTCTTCCAAATAAATAAACCAAAATTTTAAATGTAAATACATATAAGAAGTTTTAAAGAGCTAGATCTCGGGCCAGTGCTGTGGCTTAGCGGGAATAGCCACTAACTGCAGTGCCAGCATCCCATATGAGTGCTGGTTTGAGTTCCAGCTGCTCCAATTCCAATCCAGCTCTCTGTTTTGGCCCAGGAAAGCAGTGGAAGATAGCTCAAGTTCTTGGGCCCCTGCACCTGCATGGGAAACCTGGAGGAGGATCCTGTCTTCTGGCTTTGGATCAGTGCAGCTCCAGCCGTTGCAAATTGGAGAGTTTACCAGTGGATGGAAGATCTCTCTCTCTCTCTCTCTCTCTCCCTATGCCTCTCTGTAAATCTGCCTTTCAAATAAATAAATAAATAAATCTTAAAAACAAAGCAAGATCTATAAGATAAGTAATCATTTATAATTTCAGATCAGTAGAAAGGAAAAAAGATCCGAATAAAAAGCTAAAAATAAGAAGTATTGAAGCAAGAAAAATAATTCTGGAGTATTACTGATAGAAAGAATATAGCATGCATATTCTTCAAATATCATTGAAGGGTCAGGAAGCAGAGTATATTAGGGTAGACAGAAAAACCCACCACCAACATCCTCAGTAAAACTTTGTGACATATCAATTTATATATTTAAGCAGCTCCAGAAAACCTTGGAGTATTCAACATATTACTCTACATCTTCCAAAACAGTGTGAGTCCCTCAACGTTTAGTGTTGACGGCATAGGGTTTTATGACTTACATTCCAGAATTATGAACAAATATGCATAAAAGGAATATAACTATGCTTTGTCAGAAGCCAGCAAATTTGAGACAATCAATGAAATTCCAGGAAGTCTTTTGGGTAATAACTTGGCCTCAAGAAATCCAAACACTTCTGAAGAACAATTGTAAGGATCCTTAGAACATCTTTTTTTAATAAACTATAAAAAAAGACAAAGCCAACTAGTTGCATGAAACAATTAACCTTTGCCTGCATTCCATCTATAATTCCAAAAATTATCAATTTTATTTTCTGTTTAATTGGAATACCTCAATTTTCTTATTTTTTGTATTCTTTTAAAATATAGAATAATTATCATGTGACATATTTTCCCTACTGTAATGAAAGATCACTTATCAAAAACATACTATACTTTCATTTCTTACACTTTAGTTTTAGAGGAATTAAGTCCCTTCCGAATTTATTTGAACCTACCATGGCATAAATTGCATAGTTCAGAAACAATTGTTTGCTAGATTCTATACTCTCAATATGCTGGAATGTTTTGTTCATTTTAAGTGAAACCACTTACTATTTCTAGTTCTAAAATGTTAGCAGTATCAGTAATATAAGTAAAATTATAAGCCAAAAAAAACCTTTCTTATTTTTCCTTTGTAAAAGTCACAGTGTTATATATCATAGTACAAAATTATATACATGATGCACTCATATTAAATATCCCCGAGATTTAAGTTGTAATCACACAGAGTTACTAGGTCAAACCTAGAACACATTCTCCTTTCTCTGTGTGTTGAAAGAATAAGAGTCATACAAATCATACTGACAGAAGAAAATTCAATATCATTTGTTCTGGTCATAAAAATTCCCCTTCTTACCAGCCAAAAGCTTGAGAAAAATACTTTTTAGAAAATTAATAATTGGCCAGTGCCGCGGCTCAACAGGCTAATCCTCCACCTTGCGGCGCTGGCACACCGGGTTCTAGTCCCGGTCGGGGCGCCGGATTCTGTCCTGGTTGCCCCTCTTCCAGGCCAGCTCTCTGCTATGGCCAGGGAGTGCAGTGGAGGATGGCCCAAGTCCTTGGGCCCTGCACCCCATGGGAGATCAGGAGAAGCACCTGGCTCCTACCTTCGGATCAGCGCGGTGCACTGGCCACAGCGTGCCGGCCATGGCGGCCATTGGAGGGTGAACCAACGGTAAAGGAAGACCTTTCTCTCTGTCTCTCTCTCTCTCTCACTGTCCACTCTGCCTGTCAAAAAAAAAAAAAAAAAAAAAGAAAGAAAAGAAAATTAACAATTAAAAAGTAATGTATACAACAGTGTTTATAAACCCTAAAATTATCAGAAGATAATTTAGCATCACTGAAAGACAATATAAGAGAGACAATATAAAAAATAAAGTCAAGAGTTAAGCAGGGTAAATATCTTTTATTGAAGTATGAAATGTAATTAAAGGGTCTTTGCCAAATATTTTTTTACATCCCAAAAGACTACCTTTCTAACCCTAGGATCTTTAGAACTCTATCTATCAGTGGTTACTGCTGTTAGCTTGACCCTGGAAATGAAGTAAAATTATACTTCCTGTCTAAATTATGTAAATTATGCAGCATTGAATTTTGATCCGTCATCTCTAAGTTCATTTAGGTGAAGAAAAAGGGAGATTTTTTTGTACTTTTCCTTTGATGCCCTGACATTGCTATATCCCATTCCCTTTCAGTACCTTTTGTGCTCTGCATGTCTTTGAGTCTTATTTCTTTCTGGGCTGCTCAAGATACTTGGAGTGAAAAATGAAAGACAAATAGATACTTAATGGAAATATTTTAGTTACATGACAAATGGGAATTAATCTGTCAAGAGAAATTATTTACATTAGTCTTATTTTCCTAACTCACACATTTATCTACTTTTCCTTCATCAGTGAACTTTATGTAAGTGATCACTCATACATTTACTTCTTTTTTTAAATTTTTAAAAAAATTTTTATTTATTTTGGCAGAGAGGTAGACAGTGAGAGAGACAGAGAGAAAGGTCTTCCTTCTGTTGGTTCGTTCCCCAAATGGCTGCCACGGCTGGCTCTGCGCCAATCCGAAGTCAGGAGCCAGGTGCCTCCTCCTGGTCTCTCAGGCGGGTGCAGGCCCATTGCCCTCCTGGGCCACAGCAGAGAGCTGGACTGGAAGAGGAGCAACCGGGACTAGAACCCAGTGCCCATATAGGGTGCCGGCGCCGCAGGAGAAGGATTAACTAAGTGACCCACGGCGTCGGACCTGCATTTACTTCTTGTATACTAATTTCTCTAAAGGAAATCTTTTCTAAAGGATTTATTTATTTATTTATTTGAAAGACAGAGTTACAGAGTGAGGAGAGGGGAAAGAGAGAGGGAGATACACCTTTCATCAGCTGATTCACTCCTCAAATGTCCACAATGGCAAAGGCTGGGCCAGCCCTAAGCCAGAATTCAGGAGCTATACCCAGGTATCCCCTGTGGGGGGAAAGGGCCCGGGAACTCGGACTATCCTCTGTTGGTTTCCCAGGCACATTAGCAGGGAACTGGATCAGAAATGGAGCAGCAAGGACTCCCACTGACACCCATATGGGGTGCCCAATGCTGCAGGTGGAGGCTTAATTCCCTATGCCACAGCATCAGCCCCTCTCAAGGAAGTTTATGTATTTATATAGTTCTTAGGTCATTTACTATGGATAAAGTTTTAGAAAATCTTTCAAAGGGAAATGAAAAATAGAATTGTCCATTCCAAATATCCATTAAAATTAAAAATTTATATATCAAGATAATCTATCAAAATACATGTTTAAATACACTTGCACTAAATACTAAATTTAATGTTTCTTTATTCATTCTTAATATGCTTTATCCTTGATCATAACATGGATAGGGATGTAATCTTAGTGCATGTATAATTACATATGCTATTTGCAATATATTTAGTATTTTTTCTTAAAATATTTCATATTGTTGCACAATTAGCTAGTTATCTTTTTTTTTTTTTTTTTTTTGGACAGGCAGTTAGACAGCAAGGTGGGAGGGGGAGAGAAAGGTCTTCCTTTTTCCGTTGGTTCATATCCCAAGTTGCTGTTAGGGCCAGCGCTTTGCGGCCGGTGCTCTGTGCTGATCCAAAGCCAGGAGCCAGGTGCTTCCTCCTGGTCTCCCATTCGGGTGCAGGGCCCAAGGACTTGGGCCATCATCCACTGCACTCCTGGGCCACAGTAGAGAGCTGGACCGAAAGAGGGGTAACTGGGACAGAATCTGGTGCCCCGACTGGGACTTTCCCCGGGATGCCAGAGCCGCAGGCGGAGGATTAGCCTAGTGAGCCGTGGCGCCAGCTAGCTAGTTATCTTAATGACTATTAGTCATTGCTTTTTAACCAAAAGTGTTTTAGGGGGGCTGTGTATTGATATATTTTCTCCCATTCATGTAGAAAAGGAGACCCATTTCTTGTAATATTAAAGGACAACATATGTAAGTGTTAATGAAATGGTTACTGAGGCATTACCATGAAATTGTGCTCATGTATAGATTTTTATGAAACACTGCAAAATTGTCTTGCCAAATGTTAAACATGCAATTATGCATTGGATACATATTATATCTGGTGAACTAAGATAAGATGAAGAACATGATTGACTAGGATCCATTCTGAAAGAAACTTGAAATCTAGATAGAGGATAAGAATAAACAACTAATTTAATATACTTTAAAAAAATATATTGAAGGGCCAGCACTGTGGCACAGTAGGCTAAGCCTCTGCCTGTGGTGCTGGTTCATGTCCCTGCTGCTCCTCTTCCAATCCAGCTGGCTCTCTGCTATGGCCTGGGAAAGTTGTAGAAGATGGTGGAAGTGTTTAGACCCAGAAAAAGCTCCTGGCTCCTCGCTCTGGATCAGCCCAGCTCCAGCTGTTAATGCCATTTGGAGAGTGAACCAGCAAATGGAAGACCTTTCCTTTTGTCTCTCTTTCTCTCCATAACTCTACCTTTCAAATAAATAAACAAAATCTTTAAATATACATATTTATATTTATAGATTGGACAATATTTATGCTTATAGTAGTCCTGAGGACAATCCAACAAGTTCACTATTTTTTTGACCTTAAAGAAGGAAGAAAAATCGACTAGTATGAAATGAAGTTGGGGAATTGGACCATAGAAGGGCATGTTCAAGATAGCAGAATCTTATTTTTCTTTAGGAAATGGAAAGTATGTAAAATATGTTAAGAGAGAAAAACAAAATATTACATTTGTTTATATCACTCTTTTCATAAAATTTTTATTCATTTGTTATTTACAAGAAAAGTTCAATAAAATATAACATAAGAATGCATATAAGTAACTCAGAACTCAATATAGCTTTTATCAATCAGGTGAAGATCGCATACAAAGATGTGTAATAGGGGCCGGGGCCGGCGCCGTTGCTCACTTGGTTAATCCTCCACCTTCGGCACCAGCATCCTATATGGGCACCGGTTCTAGTCCTGGCTGCTCCACTTCCAGTCCAGCTCTCTGCTGTGGCCCCGGAAAGGCAGTTGAGGAAGGCCCAAGTGCTTGGGCCCCTGAACTTGCAAAGGAGACCTGGAGGAAGCAGGCTCCTGGCTTCGGATTAGTGCAGTTCCGGCCATAGCAGCCCTTTGGGGGGGTGAACCAACAGAAGGAAGATCTTTTTCTCTCTCTCTCACTGTCTATAACTCTACTTCTCAAATAAATTTAAAAAAAGATGTGTAATCAATTAAGTTTTGATACCACACTGTTTTAGAGGAAGAATCTGATGTATAGAAAGAAGAGATAGAAGGTAACTAAGAGCACAGAGCAATATTCTGGAGATAATTACAATCTAAACTAAGTAAAGCGTTGCCAATTGTATAACAAGTCATACTATGAAGCCCTTGGCTGTAGGATTTGTTCTGAATAATCCAGATATGACATAGTTCATAATACCTTGTGGCTGAAAATCCTATTATAACACCTCTGCACTCATGGATCAAACATCATGCAGTTCTCCTTGACTAGGTTATTTACACAATGTATAGTGCATTCTGCTATCGCCCAGTCTGTCTTCTCATGTATAACCACTGCAATTGCTGCTTTCATGTGCTCTAAAAACCCAAAGAAATCTGGAAAACCACTTGGGCCGTTTCTCCTGACCAGTCAATGATATTGCTGTATGGTTGCAGACAGTAGCAGCAGCAAGTTCTTTTGCTGGTATGTTAAAAACTATTTGGAGCTTTCTGTCATTTACCAGGTATTTGACCTGGCAGGGATAAAGGTGAAATTAACTGAGGGGTGCTTTCTATATTAAAAGTATGGGTAGAGAAGTAACGTCAACTTGGCAGAGGCCCAAATTTAGATAGTTCTCATTTTCAGGGACTCATGCTTTCTCAGTTGTATTCTGATTTCTGCCTCAAAAACTGTGACTTATGATCTAGGGACCGTGGCTTTCTTGTCATCGCAGGTATCATAAGCAAACAACAAATGACCTTTTTTTCTTTTACATAAACCTTTATTCAGAAATGAAAGCATTCATTCTAATTTGATAGACAATTATAATGTTGAACTTTCCAATAAACTGAAGAAATAAATGTCCATAACAAATTTCTCCAACATTGGAGGATTAAATTTGTCACAAATATTTCAAAAGCTCACAAGGTCAACAGTATATTCATAATAGAAACCACTGCTTCATTTCTTAATTTTTTTCCTTTAAAACATTAAGGAAAACAGAGTGGGAAGAATAGACTTTTAAAACTATATTTTAAAAATATACCCAATGTTGACTATATCATGTATTGGAAATAACACTAAGGGAAATTTTAAAAACACTGTTTACTATATCCAATATCTTTTGAAATTTTTACAAAATCAACAATATAAGAACTAAAGATTAGCTTGTAAGCTATTTGTTGATTTAACAAATATTTATTGAATGATATTGCATACTCAGTTCTTATGTGCTAAAAGACAACAACAATAAGGGTAGATAAAACTCTGCCTCAATTGTTTACAGAGAGAAAAGGAATAATCTATAGATATATAAAAATGTTTCAGAGTGACATGCTAAACTAAAAAGTTATATCTAATGTGGATTAACTACCTAAAGTAAAAGTTGAAAGCATAGGTATTGTCAACAATAAAAATATAAAATATGATTGTTCCAATTTGTCAGTTGAAGAAACTGAGGCACAGACAGAATAAAAATATCAAAAAACTGATATGTGGCTGAGAGATTTTAAATGATTTCCATTTCCTTGAAGTCTTCTTTCAATATATTACCTGATATACATGACCTTACTTTCCAAAAGCAATTCTTTCTTTAAAAAATATTAGCTGCTAACTAAATGTCACAGTTATGTCTGTAGCTGTTATGGAGTTGAGGCCTTTGACAGTGGCCCATAAAAAAAAGTAAATTAAAAATGGTTACCATTCTTTCACAGTTGTAAGGGTTATCTGTGCAAAATGTTTTGCTGAAAAGTACTCCAAATTGCAAGAAATAAAACATTTCTCTGTCTTTGGTCTTTTGTTACCACTAAAGGTAGCTTACTTCAGGACATCAGAGGACAATAGGCTAAAATATAATAGCCCAGCCCAATAAAGTGTGATTTTTTTTTCTCTTTTAACTCTTTTTTTATTTTTTTATTTTTTTTTAACTTTTATTTAATGAATATAAATTTCCAGTGTATAGCTTATGGATTACAATAGCTTCCCCCTCCCATAACTTCCCTCCCACCCGCAACCCTCCCCTCTCCCGCTCTCTCTCCCCTTCCATTTGCATCAAGATTCATTTTCAATTCTCTTTATATACAGAAGATCAATGTAGTATAAAGATTTCAACAGTTTGCACCCACATAGAAACACAAAGTGAAAAGTGTGATTTTTTTCTACAGTAAAGAAGTTATGCAGGTGGGCCTTATTAACCGAAGGGCTATTCAATCACCAGAGTGAATGATCCCTGGTAGAAACTAAAACTAATCTACCCCAACCATGAACTCTAATTGACTTTGATAATCTACTTTATGGAATATTAGTAGTTACCTAGATCTTTATGTGCATTATACAAAGAGAACACAGTCTAATTGCCTTCTTTTCTTTATTAATTTTTTTTTGTGTGAAACGAAGTTCATATAAATGAGAAGAGCATTGAAAGTGAATATTGTGAACACCAGTGGTTTTGATTGTGGATGAAAAGTGATGACTGATATAACTGTGATCTTACATGCACTTTGAATAATATTACAATACTCATATAAAAACTAGTACAAAGTATAGAAAATTTATAATAAGAAAATGGTACATAAAGGTAAATAAATCACCAAGCATACATAGTAGCTGAGTTTACCAATAAATTATCCAAACAATAACTTGGTTGAGGAAGCAAACCAAATATCCCAAAGAATCCTGACTATATTTTCTGTCACTTTCTACCTGCTGCATTTTATGGAAATAATTAATGAAAAACATAGGAAAAATAAAACTAATAAAATATAAACATGTAATAAGTTCATATTTATTTATTTGAAAGGCAGAACAAGAGAGAGAAATGGGGGGAGGAAGAGAGAGAGAAAGAATCTTCTATCCACTAGCTTACTCCCCAAAATGCTGCAACAGCCAGGTCTGGGCAAGGCTGAAGCCAAGAGCTAACAGCTACATCCTGGTCTTCCACAAGCAGAAGTTGGGCTGTCCTCCACTGTCTTCCCAGGCACATTAGTGGAAAGCTGGATAGGAAGTACAGCAGCGGGTTCTCAAACCGGCATTCCCATATGGGATTCCTGTGTTGCAAGAGGTGGTTTAACCTGCTTTGACACAAGGCCAGCTCCCAAATAGTAAGTTTAAAAGCAAAAAAAGCAGATACAGTAGATTTCAATTCATCCACATGCCATCTCATTTTTGCTTTTTAAAAAATAGATTTTAATTCAGGATAACATATAGCATGTCTAGCTTGCATAGAAACTGAAGACAGCATACACGAGAGCTTTGTTTTAATTAAATTATTTAAAAAATTAAAACAGAAAATATGCAGTTCCATACTGACTTACTTAGTTTGCCTAACTGAAGAGTAACTAATCATATATCTACACAATAGAAACAAGAGAAAAAACAGAAAGAGCACTTGAATCTGCACATATCTATTTTTTGTACATATAACTGTGTTACAAGACCTTTCAAACATCAAATAGAGTGAGACAAATAAACAGGGGAGCTAGGTTCATTAGCATTTAATGAATAACAAATTAGCTTGCCTGGGCTAGTAATCTGAATTATTCTTTCTCCTGAGTTTTCATTTTGTTATCTTCTTTCATGCAAATTAAGAAACTACACAAACACAATTAGATGTGGCAGCTATCTCTGCAGCAAGTAAGAGGAAATGGGCTTTAAAAATGAATTTCAAATTTTTTTCACTGACCAACCATAATCAAGCACCATAGTTCAGGCATATTTTAGACTTCTTTTTACCATCTCCTATAAGAGAGTAAGGAAACACAAAGTAAATGCTTCCTTTCTAAGAAAATGAGCTCAGTTGTTTTCTCCATTTTACTTGCCTCATAAATAGCTGATTTCATGAAGTCTTGAGAATGGCATTTTAGAGCATTTCTGCTGAATCCAAGGTTACTGTGCTCTCCTAGAATATACAACTCCCACCAAGCACAGCCCAGTAAGCACAATTGCATCATTCCTGCTTGCCCGCATGATTTGGCTTTATGCCCTTGGCAACAAATGATAGGTTCTTCAAATAAAAATAAAATTTGTTTCTAGTTCTTCAGCAAAAATCTTTTCAGGCATAAATAAAAAGTAACTACATCATGGGAGAACTGGCTCCCAGGAGAATGAAAAGTAAGCAAAACTTGTCTACTGTTGTAATATCATTCTACTTCTACAAAAAATATTCCAGGTATTAAACTTACTTTAGTTAAACATCAACTCACTTTTCATATATTATTTACCTTCCCCAAAGCCCTATGAAATAAGATTGGTTAAATCAAAAATTTTAATCAGAGGAGCTGAGTAAGTGGCAACAAATTTAATAATCTAGAGATTATAAAGTCAATGCTTAAATACTTGACTGTTTATCATACTACCTACCAGAAAACTGGGCTATTTCACAATTTGTTCTATATGATATTATGAACACTGGTTCCCCTCCTACAGTCTAATTATCTTAAATAAATAGATTTACTTGTTTATTTGAAAGAGTTCAAAGAGTGAAAGAGGGAGAAACAGAAAGAGAGAGTCTTCAATCTGCTGGTTCACTCCTCAAATGACCACAATGACCAGGGCTGGGCCAGGCCAAAGCCAGGAGCCTAGAGCCTCAGGTCTCCCAAGTGGATGCAAGGGCGCAAGAACTTGGGCCTTCCCTCGTGGTTCTCACAGAGTCATTAGAAGAGAGCTGGACTGGAAGTGGGGCAGCTGAGACTTGAGCCAGCACACATATGGGCTGCTAGCATCACAGGCAGCAGTTTAAACTCGAATGCCACTACACTGGCCCTGAGTCTAATTCTTTTTTTTTAAGGTTTATTTTTTATTTATTTGAAAGACAGAGTTACAGACAGTGAGAGGGAGAGACAAAGAGAGAAGTCTTCAATCCACTGGTTCACTCCCCAGATGGCCACAACGGCCAGAACTGCGCCGATCCAAATCCAGGAGCCACAAGCTTCCACATGGGTGCAGGGACCCCAGGACTTGGGCCACCTTCTACTGTTTTCCCAGGCCATAGCAGAGAGCTGGATAGGAAGAAGAGCAGACAGGACTAGAACCAGCACACATATGGGATGCCGGTGCTTCAGACCAGGACATTATCCTGCTGCACCACAGCACCAGCCCCTCTAATTCTATAAGTAGGTGAGTACTGCTGGCCTATTATGACTCTCCTATGCCTTTAAAAGCCAATTCTAAGGCCCTTCATTGGTGTAGTGTGGTTTCTCTTCTTTAAACACTTGTTAGAGTAGAGTATTATTTTAGCTTCAAAAGTTTTGGTTTCTATGCTAATGTGGTTTGAAATCCAGTGGGGCAACAGAAGGATGAAGAATTTCTGAAGAATGTGATTAATGCCAAGATAACAATCTTCAGGAAGGACTATAGCAAATAGAAAAACAACATGTGTATATAACTACACAATACAATAAAATTACAAGGCTAATTTTTTGTTGTTGTTGTTTTGTTTTGTTTTGTTTTTTATTTGACAAATAGAGTTAGAGAGAAAGAGAGAAACAGAGAGAAAGATCTTCCTTCTGCTAGTTCACCCCCCCCCCCCAAATGGCCACTAGAGCCCGAGCTATGCCGATCAGAAGCCAGGAGCCAGGTGCTTTCTCCTGGTCTCCCACGCGGGTGCAGGGTCCCAAGCACTTGGGCCATCCTCCACTGACAAGGCTAATTTTGAATATGAGGCAGTAGAACTGAATAAAAGGAAAAAGTCAGCAGAAAGAACTCACAGCCAAATGAACAATGTTAAATAATGTACATTGTTGTCTTTGAGAATTCTTCAATCAATATTAAAGGCTGTATTCATTCTTCTGACATGTTTATTTTGTCGGTTAGAAAACTAACAAACTTTTATGTGTGTGTTGCTCTAGGTAGAGCCCTTAATAGAAACACTGATAGCATCTCCTGAAGCTACACAGGAAGTTGAGGTCACCTTTTTCTCCCTTGATAACTGGATTTCTATTTTATATTTTCATTGTATTGCTAATTTTTCCCTTTCCCAGTGTGCATAGTCTAATACATTTCCCTGCCTTTATATATTCCTCCATCCCTACTTCTTTAGGTTAGTTAAAAAGAGGTGCCAAAACAACACAAACTGAGTGACTTAACCAACAAAAGTTTATTTTCTCCTGGTTTTGGAGAATAGAATTCCAAGATCATTGTAACAACAGGTTTGTTTTCTCCTGAGTCCTCTATTTGGGTTGTAGACAGCTAACATCTTATTGTGTCCTCACCTAGTCTTTTCTCTGTGTAACTGCATTTCTTTTGTTCTTCTTTTCATAAGCACAGCAAATCTATATTATAAATATTAATAATAAATAATAAAATTATGTTAATAAATGTGGCTAAAGAAAAATTTTGCTGGGTATGCTATTATTTCTTGCAGTACTTAAGTTTCCTCTACTTTATAAAAGAAGAAATATTTTGGAGGTCTCACAAAAGAAGTCTTCACTTTTCTTGAAAAGACTTGACTCTAAATAGTTTTACACATTAAAATCATGGGTGCTGTATCTCATTGAGACAATTTTTCTAATGAATGTAAGACTGGGAGTCAACAAATCCATCTAGAACGCAGGCCTTGGACTCTAGATCCTGTGCAGCTACATGTTCAGTTCAAAGAAGAAAACAAAACAAAACAAAACAAAACAAAAAATAGTGCTCGCTTCGGCAGCACATATACTAAAACAAAAAATAAGCTCCAAGGAGATCATTTGTCAATGTTAAATCTGGATTTACAAAGTCCTGTTTTTCTTTTTTCATTTCATTCATTAATTCATTTATTTATGTTTGTTATTTTAGAAATGTACACCTTTCATTTAGGGCTTTTTAAAGTTATGCAACATTTATTTGGGGAAAACATGATTTGGGAAGTTTCAAGTGTCAAGGCCCAAGTATTTTCCTTGTTTGTACATTACAACAAATTGGTTCTGTAGTATCTCTAAAAATAAAATCCACTCTTGGAGACTGTGTTTCTTCTAAGAAGGCTGCACTGGCTTCAGATGTTTGTCTATCTTTCATTGTGTCCCATTTTAATTTTAAATTATTTCATTATTAATGTTTTCCTTGAGTCATGTTAAGTAAGTATTCTACCAACATCTTAGAAACTTTTTAAATCTGAAAACAACTAAAAATCATTGATTCAACAAATTTTTTTATTAAGTAATAATTAATTAATTTTATTAAGGAATAATTGTTCCACTTGCTAGTGATTCAGTATTAGAACAGAAAAAGATGTAATGTGTGTTCTATTGAAGCTTATATTCTTTAAGTTGAAAAAATAAGAAATAAACAAAGAAGTACACAATATACTGCAAAGTATTAATGTATACTAGTATAGTAAATTGAAAAATAAGGAGATAAATATACAGTGCTGGGGTAGTAGTGAGAGAACATGGAAATATTTCAGTCAAGGTAGTTAGAAAAAACATCATCAACAGAAAAATATTTGAACACAGATATGAAGTGAGGGAGATAAATGAGAAGCATTCCAAATACAGGAACCAAAGTGTGAAGTTTCTGAAGTGGGGCTTTTGTTGAAGCAATCAATGAATATATGCCAGCTGGGCAAATGCTAGAATAGAATGAACAATGGAAAGAATAAAGAGTGCTTAAGTAAATAAAGTAGTCTGAGTTAGATATCTTGATTTGAATGATACTAATGTTAAGAATCAGATCAAGTGAGACAGCATTGTGGCATAGCGCCAGCCTGCAATGGCATCCTATATGGGTGCCAATTTGAGACCAAGCTGCTCCACTTCTGATCCAGCTCCCTGTTAATTTACCTGGGAAAACAGTGGAAAGTGGCCCAAGTACTTGGACTATCTACACTCACATGGGAAACCCATAAGAAGCTCTGTACTGCTGGGTTTGGCCTAGCCCAACTCTAGCAATTGCAGCCATTTGGGGAGTAAACTAGAAGTGTCTTCCTCTATCTCTCTAAAACTCTGCCTTTCAGATAAATAAATCTTTTTTTTTTCCACAGGCAGAGTTAGACAGAAAGACAGAGAGAAAGGTTTTCCTTCCATTGGTTCACCCCCCAAAATGGCCGCTATGGCCGGTGCTCTGCGCCATTCCAGAGCCAGGAGCCAGGTACTTCCTCCTCGTGTTCCATGCAGGTGCAGGGCCCAAGCACTTGGGCCATCCTCCACTGCCCTCCCGGGCCACAGAAGAGAGCTGGACTGGAAGAGGAGCGACCAGGACAGAATCTGGCACCCTAACCGGGACTAGAATGCGGGGTGCCGGTGCCACAGGTGGAGGATTAGCCTAGTGAGCCACAGCACTGGCCAAATAAATAAATCTTTAAAAACAAAACAAGAATCTGGTCAGGGATCTGGCAACGTGGCATAGTGGGTTAAGCTACCACTTGCAATGTTGGCATCCTGTATGGGTGCCGATCAAGTCACAGCTGCTCCACTTCTGATCCAACTCTCCGCTAATGGTATAGGAAAGCAGCAGAAGATGGCCTAAGTGCTTGGAGCCCTGAAGAAGCTCCTGGCTGCTGGCTTCAGCCTGGCATATCCCCAGCTGTTGCAGCCATTTGGGGAGTAAACCAGCAGAAAAAAAGATCTCTCTCTGTGTCTGTTCTTCTCTCTATGTGCCTCTGCCTTTCAAATAAATACAATATATCTTTAAAAAGAGAGAAAGAATCTGATAAGGGAAAAAGTGAGCAATGGCAGGTCATGTGATTTACTAAATCCAAGGCAAAGGGCTCCTGGGCAGATAAAAAACCAAGAAGGTGCAATGGAAAAATTTGTGATTCTAAGATGGCAGATTAGGGAGTGATGTGATACACTAGACTAGGGATAAACAGTAAAAGAAACGGCTGTAGAAATGCACCTTCAGGGGAGAACTGGATAAAAAAAAACACACACTGGAAATCCTACAAGAGGAGAAGAAACCCCGTGGACCTGTGTGGAGGGTTCAGACATGCAACACAAAAACAGGCTTGGTGCACAACTGCAGCAGCCGAGAGACAGAGCTGATGGCAGTTTGGAGATGAAGTGAGATCAGATTGCATTAACCCATGGCGATACAACCAGAGGAAGAGCATGACAGGAGTCTGGACTGGAGCTCTGGGGACTAGTGGCTGCTAGTGGTTGCCCGTGGACCCAGTAGAAGTAGAGGGGACACAATTGTCTGGCTCCAACTCCCTTGCATTAATGCCTGCTGCCCAGCTAATAAAAGGACAGGAACCATTTTAGGTCTGCGTGGCAGCTGCGCAAGCCTTTGTGCGTGCACAGCAACTGGCTAAGACAGGATGCTACCATCAAAGCAGCACTGTTGGCAGTGGCCAAGTATCATTCGGTTAGTAGTTCTTGTATACCTGTGTGATCCTGTGATTCTAGCAGAGGGAACAATCTGCAGGCCCCCACTGGCTTTGAGCTTACCTGGGAGGTTGCTGGGCAATGATATAGGACAGTGAAGTGCTCACAACCTTCTAGATCAAGACACATAGGCAGAGCTGTCTCAGGGAACATTTTGCCTCTCTATTGACTGGGTAGGCTGGCAGCCAGCAACTGTGGGAGCCTTGTGTGCTGATACTGTGGAGACACAGGGGTTACATGAGAAGGTGCAGGGAGTAGCTAGGTCTCTGGACAATCACTGAGAATGGCTCCACACACTCACCAGGCTCACAGCTAGGACTGTGCAGATCATTTGCGTGGTTCATACAGTGGCACAGAACACAACATTGAGGGCTAACATCCAAGCATTGAGATCATGCCCAACTTGGATGTTACCCTAGATATTGGTTCCCCTCTGAACCTATGCAAGCTCCCTGACCACATGCACCACATACTTTTTGATATTCACTGAAACTGCAGACATCCCACAAAGACACAGAGGCATAGTTGAAAGACAAAAGCCATCTGAAGAAAAAAAACAAAAACCAACCACACAAATACCTGAAAACAAATGCAGAAATTCAAGAAACAAGAATAAGGAAGACACCATGACACCCCCACTCCTGCCAAAGGAACACAACATTTCAATATTAGAATGTGAAGATGAAGAGTTTGAGGAAATGCCAGAAACAGAATTTAAAAAAAAATTAATCATAGGATTACTCAAAAGCACGAAACCATACATGATATGAATGAAAACTTTTCCCACAACTTTGAGAAAAAAGATAAATTAAAATAAAATATTAGAAATGGAGAATTCAATAGATCAAATAAAATATTTTGGAATGCCTTAAGAGTAGACTTGGCAAAGCAGAAGAGCGAATATCTGAAATAAAAGACACAATTTTTAAATCTTTTTTTTTTTTTTTGACAGGCAGAGTGGACAGTAGAGGGAGACAGAGAGAAAGGTCTTCCTTTTTGCCGTTGGTTCACTCTCCAATGGCCACCACGGTAGGCGCGCTGCGGCCGGCGCACTGCGCTGTTCCGATGGTAGGAGCCAGGTGCTTATCCTGGTCTCCCATGGTGTGCAGGGCCCAAGAACTTGGGCCATCCTCCACTGCACTCCCTGGCCACAGCAGAGAGCTGGCCTGGAAGAGGGGCAACCAGGACAGGATCGGTGCCCCGACCGGGACTAGAACCCAGTGTGCCAGCGCCGCAAGGCGGAGGATTAGCCTGTTAAGCCACAGCGCCAGCCCACAATTTTTAAATCTTACAGTCACACAAAAAAGAAAAAAAATAGAAAACTTAAAAAAAGAAAAGAGTGTTGGGATACTATCAAATGACCCAACATACAGGTCTTAAGAGTTCCTCAAGGTGTGGAAAGAGAGAATGGACTAGAAGGCCTATTTAGTGAAATAATTACAAAAACTTTCCCAATTTGAAAAAGAATGGGACATCCAAATAGAGGGAGCACATAGCACTCCTAATAGACATGACCAGAAAAGATCTTCACCATGACACATTGTAGTCAAACTTTAAACAGCAAAACATAAAGAAAATATTCTAAAATGTGCATGAGAGAAATGCCAGATTACTTTCAGAGGATCTCACATTAGACCTACATGCTAGAAAGGAATGGCAAGATATAGTCCAAGTCTTGAGATAAAAAAACTGTCCACCCAGATACTGTACCCTGCAAAGGTCTCATTTATAAATGAAAGTGAAATATAAAGACCCTCCACAACAAACAGAAATTGAAAGAATTTGTTGCCATTTCTCCAGCCCTACAAAAGATGTTTAAAGGTGTGCTACACAGAGAACACAGAGATAGCCATCATTATGCAAGAATGTGAAGGCAGAAAATTCCCCCAGTAAAAGTATAAAAGAAATTCAAAGTAAAAAATAGGAATATTTAAGTAATAACTTGGTCCTTGCAATTTTCCATATCAATAGTCAGCTTGAATGTAAACGGCTTCAACTCTCCAGTTAAAAGATACAGACTGACTGAATGGATTAAAAAGAAAAAGATCCATCTATTTGCTGCCTTCAAGAAACAGACCTCAACAACAAAGATACACACAGACTGAAAGTGAAAGGATGAAAAAACTGTTAAAAGAGATGAAGAGGGCAATACATAATGATTAAGGGATCAATTCAACAGAAAGATGTGAGTATAATAAATTTATACACTCAATTACAGGATGCCTGGCTATTTAAAAGAAATGTTAAGGTATCTATAGGGAGACATAGACTCCAATACAATAGTAATGGGGGACTTCAATATCCCACTTTCATCAATGGACAGTTCAACTAAACAGAAAATTGAGAAAGATACAACAGAGCTGATTGACACTATGGGCCAAATGGACCTAACTTATGTCTACAGAGCTTTTCACCACTCAGTTGCAGAACACATATTCTTCTCAGTAGTGCATGGAACTTTATCTAAGATAGAAAATACACTAGGCCATAAAGCAAGTCTCAGCAAAAAAAAAAAAATTAAAAATCATACCATGCATCCTCTCTGACCACAATGGAATGAAGGTGGAAATCAACAACTCAAGAATCTCTAGATCTTATGCAAACACATATAGAATCAATAACATTGTCCTGAATGAACAGTGGATCATGGAAGAAATCAAAAAAATTCTGGAAACAAATGAAGTCAACAATATATCAGATCTAAACTTATGGGTTACAGCAAAAGGAGTGTTGAGAGGAAAGTTTATAGCAATTGGTGCCTACATTAAGAAATTGGAAAGATATGAAATAAGTGAGCTATCAATACATCTCAAGGCCCAAGAAAAACACCAAATCAAAACAAAAATTAGAAGAAACAATTAAAATTAGAAAATAATTAAACAAAAAAGAAACAAAAAAAAAAAGGTCAGTTAAATGAGGAGCTTTTTTGAAAAAAATAATAAACAAAATTGATACACCATTGGCTCAATTAACCATAAAGAAAAGGGAGAGGACCCAAATCAATAAAATCAGAGATGAAAAAGGAAATGTAACAACATATAACATAGAAATAACAAGAATAATCAGAAATTACTACAAAGAGCTATATGGCAATAAATTAGGAAAACTAGAAGAAATGTATAGATTCCTAGATACATACAATCTACCAAAACTGAGTTCTGAAGACATAAGAAACCTAAACAGACCAATAACCAAGACAGAAAATGAATCAGTAATAATGACCTTTCCAACAAAGAAAAGCCCAGGACTGGATGAGTTCAATGTTGAATTTTTCCAGACATTTAAGAAGAACTAATTCCAATTCTTCTCAAGCTATTCACAACAAATGAAAGGGAAGCTGGCACTGTTGGGTAGTGGTTAAGGCCACCGCCTACAGTGCTAGCATCCCATATGGGCACTGGTTTAAAGCTTGGCTGCTCCACTTCGAATCTTGCTCTCTGCTTTGGCCTGGGAAAACAGTGGAAGATGGTCCAAGTCCTTGGGCCCTTGCACCTGCATGGGAGACCTCAAAGAAGTTTCTGGTTGAGTTCCAGCTGATGCAGCCCTTTGGGGAGTGAACCAGCAGATGAAAGACATCTCTCTTAATTTCTCTCTCTCTCTCTCTCTCTATCTATCTATCTATCTATCTCTCTTCCTCTCTCCCTCTATCCCTCCCCTCCCAGCTTCTCTGTAACTCTTTCAATTGAATGGATAAAATATTTTAAACAAAAAATGAAAGGGAGGGAGTCCTCCCAAATTCCTTCTATGAAGCTTGCATCACTTTAATCCCTAAGCCAGTAAAGATACATCAGGGAATGGAAGGGGAGAGGGAGCGGGAAAGGGGAGGGTTGTGGGTGGGAGGGAAGTTTTGGGAGGGGGGAAGCCATTGTAACCCATAAGCTGTACTTTGGAAATTTATATTCATTAAATAAAAGTTTAATAAAAAAAAAGATACATCAGAGAAAGAGAACTATAGACCAATATCCCTGCTGAACATAAGCACAAAATCCTCAACAAAATATTAGCTAAGTGAATCCAACAACAGATCAAAAAGATCAAAAGGATCATTCACCTGGACCATGTGGATGCAGAGATGGTTTAACATTTGCAAAACAATCCATGTGATGCATAACATTAATAAACTAAAGAACAAAAACCATATGGTTATCTCAATATATGCAGAGAAAGCATTTGATAAAATACAACATCCTTTCATGATGAAAACCTGAAGCAAATTGGGTACAGAAGGAACATTCCTCAACACAATCAAGGTATTTTATGACAAACCCTCTGCCAGCATCATACTGAATGGGGAAATGCTAGAAGCATTCCACCTAGGATCCAAACCAATCAAGGATGCTGACTTTCAACGTTGCAATTTAATATGGTCCTGGAAGTTTTAGCCAGAGCCATTAAGCAATAAAAAGAAATAAAAGGAATATAAATTAGAAATGAGGATATCAAACTATCCATATTTGTAGAAAACATGATCCTATATAAAGGGCATCTAAACAACTGCACTGAGAAACTCGAATTCATAAAAGAGTTTGGTAAAGTGGCAGGATATAAAATCAACACAGAAAAATCAATAACCTTTGTATACACAGATAATGTCATGGTTGAGAAAGAACTTTTAAGATAAGTCCCATTCATAATATCTTTGAAAATAATTCAATACCTTGGAATAAATTTAGCCAAGGATGCCAAAGATCTCTATGATGAAAATTAAAAAAAAAAACCACTAAAAAAAGAAAGAAAAGATGATATTAAAAATGGAAAAATATTCCATGTTCATGGATTGGAAGAATCAACAGCATCAAAATGCCCATACTACCAAAAGCAATTTACAGATTCAATATGCTCCTAATGAAAATACCAATGCCATTCTTTGCAGATTTGGAAAAAAAATAATGGTAAAATTCATATGGAAACACAAGAGACCCCGATTAGCTAATGCAATCTTATACAACAGAAAGAAAGCCGGATGCATCACAATGACTGATTTCAAGGCATTTATAATCAAAACAGCCTAATAGTGGCACAAAAACACACATGAAGACCAATGGAACAGAATAGAAACTCAAAAAACCCATCCATGCATTGACAAATAACTTATATTTGACAAAGAAGCTAAATTCAGTCCCTGGAGCAGACTCTTTAATAAATGCTGCCTGAGGAAACTGGATCTGCACGTGCAGAAGATTGAAACTAGACCCATACCTAACACTGTGCCAAAAATGCACTCAAAACAGATCAAAAAACTAAGTCCAGGTCCTGGTATCATCAAATTAGTAGAGAATATTGGGGAAACTCTGCAAGACATTGGCATAGGCAAAGACTTTTGCGAAAGACCCCAGAAGCACTGGCAATCAGAGCCAAAGTTGACAAATTGGATTACATCAAGCTGAGAAGATTTTGCACTACAAAAGTAACACTCAGCAAAGTGATGAAAAAACTAACAGAATGGGAAAAAATGTTTGCAAACTACGCAACTGATAAGAGTAACATCCAGAATTTATAAGATCAAGAAATTCAACAACAAAACAAACAATCCAGTTAAGAGATGAACAAAAGACGTGAATAGGCATTTTTCAAGAAATGAAATTCAGCCGGTGCCGTGGCTCACTTTGCTAATCCTCTGCCTGCAGCACTGGTACCCCGGGTTCTAGTCCCAGTTGGGGCACCGGATTCTGTCCCGGGTACTCCTCTTCCAGTCCAGCTCTCTGCTGTGGCCTGGGAAGGCAGTGGAGGATGGCCCAAGGGCCCTGCACCCGCATGGGAGACCAGGAGGAAGCACTTGGCTCCTGGCTTCAATCAGTGCAGCACACCAGCCACAGAGGCCATTTGGGGATGAACCAACAGAAAGGAAGACCTTTCTTTCTGTCTCTCTCTCTCTCTCACTATCTAACTCTGCCTGTCAAAAAAAAAAAAAAAAAAGAAAGAAAGAAAGAAAGAAAGAAAGAAAGAAAGAAAAAAAAAGAAATGAAATTCAAATGGCTAACAGGTATTTGGGAAAATGCTCAGGATCACTAGCCATCAGGGAAAGGTTAATCAAAATCACAATGAGGTTTCACCTCACTCCAGTCAGAATGGCTATCATACAGAAATCAGCCAACGAAAAATGTTGCTGAGGAATTGAGGAAAAAGGAACCCTGGTCTACTGTTGGTTGGTCTACTGATGCAGCCACTGTGGAAGACAGTAAGGAGTTACCTCAGAAATCTAAATATAGACCTATCATGTGATCCACCTATTCCACTCCTGGGAATTAACCCAAACCGAAAGAAATCACCATCTGAAATAGTTATCTGTACCCCCATGTTCATTTCAGCACAACTCACAACAGTTAAGATATGGAATCAACCCAGATGTCCATCAAGTGTTAAGTGGATCAAGAAATTATGGTCAATATATACACTATGGAGTACTATTCAGCTGTAAAAAAAAAAAATGAAACTTTGTCTTTTGCAACAAAATGGAGGTAACTGGAAACCATTATACTTAGTGAAATGACCCAGTCCCAAAAAGACAGATATGATATATTTCCCTGACCTGAGGTAACTAATAGAGTACCTGAAATGTAATGTATTGGGGTGAAATATACATTTTGAGATTTAATAATTTTATAGCCTTTGTCTCTTTCTTTGAGGATCAGTATATTGCTTTTTTTTTTTGTACTACTTGTTGAAATGTTATACTTAGTATAGAGTTAACTATGTGATCATTAAGTAAACTGAAAATAGACCTTTGTAAAAATTAAGAGTGGAAATGTGAGAGAGGAGGAAGAAATGTTGGATCGTGGGAGAGTAGGATGGTAGGAGGTAATGTCATTATGTTCCTAAATCTGTATATATGAAATACATGAAACTTGTATAACTTAAAATTTTAAAAATACTATGTGGCCATCAAAATCTTTTTTGAATCAGAGGTATACATATAAAGTAGACACAAAGGAGGAGGAAAAACCAGATTCTTAAAACACTAAGCAAGACAAGATTAATGAAAATATCCCATAAAATGGTGTTGGGTCAGGTATTCTGATTTTTTTCAATTGTAATACCAATGAATGCATACATTATTTGATTGTTTTCATTTTTATCTAAATTATTATATATTTTACTATACTTAAGGAAATAAATTAATTGATATCACGATCTACTAAAACATAAGAGTAACATCTTAGAGTTAAGTTATATTTACCTGAATGTTTAATGTTCTAATGTTCTTAGTAAAATTAATCCTTACTAAATAAGTTGCAGACGAGTTTTTTTCCCCAAGTCATGACCATAGAATCATGTAAAAATTTAGAGAGCCAGACTCCTTCTATGATATTCCTATGGCATCCTCCATAACTTCATTTTATTTATCCAATAGAGAGGCACCAGTCATTATAGAAGAGACACAGAGTCTCTAGCTTGAAAGTATCGTCTCAGTAGGCGCCGAGGTTCAGTAGGCTAATCCTCTGCCTGCAGCGCTAGCACACTGGGTTCTAGTCCCGGTCAGGGCGCCGAATTTTGTCCCAGTCGCTCCTCTTCTTTTTCAGCTTTCTGCTGTGGCCCGGGAGTGCAGTGGAGGATGGCCCAAGTGTTTGGGCCCTGCACCCCATGGGAGACCAGGAGAAGCACCTGGCTCCTGCTTTCGGATCAGCGCGGTGTGCCGGCCGCAGCGCGCCGGATGTGGTGGCCATTGGAGGGTGAACCAATGGCAAAAAAATATTCTCTCTCTCTCACTGTCCACTCTGTCTGTCAAAAAAAAAAAAAAAAAAAGAAAAAAGAAAAAGAAAAAAGAAAGTACCATCTCAAAATATCACACAGAGTTTCTACTTATATTTCGTTGTCTGAAATGAGTCACACTGAAACACCTACTTCAGAGAGACCACGGATGCATTTTAATCCTGTTCCCAGGAAGTGAAGCCAATAGATTTCTGATGCATCACTAACATTCTCTGCTTAATGTGGTAGATAACATTACACTTAAGCCAGCATTGCCAGCAGGTCATGGACACCATGTAGAGATTCCCTCCCAGATTTCTCTGGTCTAAGACAGTTTGTTCCATTAAACTCCTATAAACTTGTGATTCTCTTTAAATATATCTTTCTCAAATAGCAATAGTATTTCCAACATAGGTTATTTATTCAATACCTGTTCCTCTAACAAATCATAAGTAAATGTACTATGTGTGTTTTAACACTGTTTTATCTATCATGCTGTAGTCACAGAATAGCCAATTAATCTGTCTGTGCATTTGAACCTGGACTTGGCAAAATCAAATTTCTCATGACACACTTTCAATAATTCATATAGCTAATCCTTTTCATTCCACTATTTTGTGATCCAGAATTAGGGAGCCCACACAGATATCAGCCAGCTTAGGCACTAATTTAATCTAACTTTCCATGGAAACTTCTAAAAGAAAAATTTGTAATTTTATCACAGATACAAAGATTTACATTCTGTTCTACTACTACTAAGAATCTAAAGTGACAGAGAATATAAAAATTAAAATCTCAACCTCTTTGAGACAGAAAGGGCATAATATAATAGGACATAAAGCTTCAGATATCTAACAGAAATTCTGACAGTCCTTGAAAGTCTTCATACTATCAAAATATCATAAAAGGATTACAAATTTCTGATGAAGGGACAGAGATAGTAAATTACCTTCTGGTGTAAACTATTTACCTCTAATCTTTAGGAATAGAATTCTTCCGGTTTAAGCCATGCCTAGGACCAACATGTAGAGGTTATATTACCCATACCACTTGAAAACTCTATTCGTCATTTGATTCGTTTCTTACCATTGGAATAAGAATAAATACAATGTACAAAATGTCTGAGTTCAAACCATAAAGTGTTTAGAAGAATCAACCCCTATTTATTTTCACCTTCTAAATTGTAATATAAGACAGTGTGCTAGTGAGATACATCCTAATACTCACTAACCATGCAGAGCGATAAGGTAGAAACAAGTTTGTGTATTAAGTCACCCTTGGAGCAGATCAGCACATTGTTTCATATATATATATATATATATATATATATATATATATTATTTTGGAGATGAGGCCTTCGCAAAACAAAGACTACCCAAAATCATATTGTGGGTGGGGAGACAGGCACCTTATGATAGGATTTTTGGCTTTATAAAAGATATCAGTCTCTCTCTCTCTCTCTCTCTTTCTCTAGAAAATGAGAACATAGTGAAAATGTGGTCACCTGCAAGTCAGGAAGAGGTCTCTCAGTGGGAACTGAATCAACATGAACTTTGATCTTAATTCCCAGCATCCAAACCTGAGAAATAAATGTGTTGCTAAAGTTATACTGTTGAAAATATTTTGTAATAGCAGTCAGAGCAGGATGATACAGGTGAATATTCAGACACAAGAGCAAAAATAATTTAAATTTTAAAGTCAGTTTAAAGGAATAAGAGAACTGCTAAGGCCTTCAGGACTTGAAGGGTCAAGATAAAGGAAGAATGGAATTTCTTTGAAATAGGCCAATGTTTTGTGTGTATACAGAATTTCTCTTCAGAAACTTGTTGTCAGCTTAGTGCACCAAAGGAGATACTTCAGATATCCCTGGGTGCAAGGATGCACTGATGTCAAGATAATCACTGCCCAAGAAGTCATAATCTCCACTGTTCCCCCTTTTCTCACCCAATCAAAGAGGTCTGATCTTAAAAAGTATGGAGGGGGCCAGTGCTGTGGCATAGCAGGTAAAGCAGATGCTGCAGAGCCAACATCCCATATGGGTGCCGGTTTGAGTCCCAGCTGCTCCATTTCCAATCCTGCTCTCTGCAATGGCTTGAGAAAGCAGTAGAAGATGGCCCAAGTCCTTGGGCCCCTGCACCCACATAGGGAACCTGGAAGAAGCTCTTGGCTCCTGGATTCAGATTGGTGCAGCTCCAGCTCCAGCCATTGCGGCCAGTTGGGGAGTGAAACAGCAGATGGAAAATCTCTCTCTCTCTCTCTCTCTCTGCCTCTCCTTCTCTCTGTGTGTAACTCTGACTTTTGAATAGATAGACAAATATTTAAAAAAAAGAGAGAAAAAAAAATGGAGATAAATAGAAATAAGTCTGCGAACACATTAGTTTTTCCCTTGAGACTTTTGCTGCATTCTTATCAAGCAAGACAAATTAATAATCACTAAAATGTGGGACGGTTTTTAATGCTCTCATGATACTAAGGAGAAAATCTGAGGTAGAGTATTTACCAAGAAATAATGGCACTGGTAAACACTGCAGTTTTGCTGCTGATAGGATTAGAGGTCTGTGCCATAGGAGTTACTCTTAACTAGCGACAGAACTTTCCAAAAGTGCAATCCCACTTGGAGTTCATTTAGTCTGTAATTTGTAATAACCTCTCCCATTCAGGAAATTGATTAAATATAAGGTAAATATTCTCTAGCAGAAAATCATAGATTCTAGTGTTTGACAGAGATAATGCTAAAACTATAATTAAATTAAAATTGTCATATGTAAAAATACCAACAAAAATAAAAAGAAAGGAAATTAGCCTATAGAAATAAAGTAACATGTGACTCATGTTTTATTGGTCATAATTTTTTAAAATATGACCAAGACAACAAAGAAAAGAGGAACCAATATGTAGAGTCTTATCAGAGAATTGACAACAAAGATAAATTGAATGGAGATTCTAGAACTTAAAAAAAGAATAATAATTTGAAATTTAGAATTCAATAGATGTATATTCAGTAATACACTGGAGACAGCAGAAAATGGATTAACTAAATGTACAAATAGAAAAAGATTTAGCTGATATAAACATTTTCAAAAATAAAATGTAGTACAGAGGCTAATAAGTATATGGAAGTAGAATTAAGTTATTAAAAATATGTAATTAGCAGAGTGGTCAAGCGGAACAAGTAAAGATAGATTTACTGAATATACTACAAGGAAGCAGCAGGAAGGACAGTGAGTCTCTATGTTGCCCAAGTAGATTACCATTCTGACTGGAATAGGGAAGTTCCCACTGTCTTTAGCTAGGGACTTCCCTGGACACCAAAGAGCCCCAGGTAAGCCCTATAATGAAGACATTTTCAGACATTTATTTATTTATTTCCAGCAGAGTTAATTAAAATAATTACAAAAAAGTCCAAGTGTAGAAGCACAATCCCAAATAAAATCAGCTGCATGTAAAAAGCAAAGAGTAGTGGAAGGGGTGACTTTGCAAGTAACTTATACAAAATACTTATACAAAACAAGAGCATTGATCCATGAGCTTTTAAATATATATGTGACCATAATGCTTGATAACAAAACAAAAAATAAATGGGAGAGACTTATTTGATGAGTTCTAACACATGTTGTCATGGGAAGCAGTGAAAGGAATCATTTATATTAAAACCTCTAATAGTTCAGTAACACATATCACTTCTAATATTGTTAGGTTGGGAGATAGACATAAGCCTATGTGTGTAAGCAGGCTGGAAGTAAAAACAAAACAAAACTAAACAAAACAAAATTATGACTGGTAATATAAATGGTTTACAAGCAGGCCTTGGAATAATACCAGCATTCAGACAACAAAAGTCCTGCTCATGTCCAATAACATTGTATATGGGCCCCATACATCCCCTAGAGATATTCTAGGGAAATGTTCCTGGCCAAGTGTTAGTAGCGTTAGTCAGTCCTATAATGCTGCACTGATAACACCCCAGAAGGAATTTCATGAATTTTACTCCCAGAAAGTCCTATTTCCAACAATATCCCAAAAGAGGTAGGAGGAAGGAGAATAATGAGAGAGAAGAAATGTATCCACGCCTACAGAAACTGCATTATGAATATAGACTGGACACTTGGTTCTTCTCTGAGTTTCCCACCTTGCCTTTCAGGTGCATCATCTTCATTAAAACATTTATAATTTGCTTACTACTCTCTGTCTCATGTCTGAAATTCTTTTCTGTGGAAAGACAAGAATTCTGTTCCATTTGTCTCCAGTAACAATATTAACAGAATGTGCACCTCTCTAGCTAATAAGCAGAAAAAAAAAAAAAAAAAGATGGAAAGAACAAAGAAAACAGTGATATACAATTGTTGGGTCAAATAGATTTTTAAAAAAAATGGTAGGTACAAATTCCACCATTGCATTTATTTATCAAATGTAAATAAAACAAGTATATCAATTACTAAATGAGCATGGGAACACAGAAATTCATTGATATCTCATTTTCTGGCATAAATCCCTAAATTGCTGACAAAAAAATGCACAGGATATAAAAACAGGATGTTTCCTTTCATTTCCTCTAGAATTATTTTATGCTTCATATAACTTCACTGATAAAATTATATCCATTTACCCACTTATTAATTACTCTCATTCAAGAAGACTAAATGATTACAGTCCAGAATAAGTCTCTAAATTAATCTCAGATAATTTCAAGACTAGATGATTAACTTCCAAATTATTTACATCTCAAAAGGTATGGAATCCATACCTTGGGGAAAATGCTAGGTCTTAAGATCAGAGTGATTGGGCTTCTTTGTCTTTTTAAATACTTTTAGATTCTAACCGGTTAGAGTGAAAATTCAGCATCCTTTCCATTCCAAATTAGAAGACAAACATTTTCTGTTTTTTCTAGTTCTACCTCTTCAGAGCAGAGGAGATAGCTATTTTTCTCCATCCTTCACCAATGGCATATAAGGTTACTTATTTTAGATAATTTTTCATCTGACATGCATTGTATTTCTCAGTGGTATGATCTAGGGCTATTTCAAGCTAGATAAAAACAAAATCTATTCATAGTCTGCTTTTAACAGGTATCCTTCCAACATAAGGACACAGAGAGGTGATGATGAGAGAATAGGAAACTTATACCGTGTAATATCAATGGAAAAAAAAAAACACACATTAAACATACTAATTAAAAAAGAGAGATTCCTGGTTCGGTAGGCAGGGACAAGGGGGCCCATCCACCAACATGTGGAGATGAATCTCGCAAGACCTGAGAAAAGTTAAGCCGCTGGCTTCTGTGAAGTATGTTGATGTCATGTGCTAGTCCTACTAATCAAGAGGTTTTTTTTTTTTCTTTTTTTTTTTTCTGTGCTGTTGTAACTTACTGAAATAACAAGAATATATACATCTGTGGGGGGAAGATTTATGTGCTTTCTGTTGTTTCTATTGATTGTAATTCTATTGATTGTATTTCTATTGATTGTTTTTTATTTGATTGTAACTTTGACCCAATTAATCAATTAAACCATCCCTCTCTCAGACTAATTATGAGAACTTCCCCTTTTATAGACCATAAAAACCCCCAGACAATCTGTCCTCAATGACTACCTTCTTCAGGGACCTCTCTCAGCACTGCTGGGAGCTTTTACTTTCACTTTTGCTTTCTCTGCTTTCTTTTAATAAATTATTTCTGATTTACATACTTTTTCTTATCCATGCTCCTCATTCATCATGGGTGCAAGACATGAACCTGATGTAGGAAAAGAATTGCAATAACCACAGAATCCTGAAACACTTCTTGGGGGCTTGTCCAGGATCATCAGATGCATGAGAAAAGATGGACTGCCTCTGCTATTTTCAGAGATCCTTGTTCTCCACCATAGTCCAAACTCAATTAAAAACACTGGAACTCTGTCAGCCAGGTAAAAGTTATTAGAGCAGTTGTTAGTCTTCAAACTGAGAGGGCAGGCTCACTGGGGTGTATCTGATAAATTCCCCTCTGCCTTTTGACACTGGGAATGTTGATCTCCTTTAGCCTCAGTTTCCTTTCATGGAAATGTGTACAGTGCATAAGACTGTAATAAGGTCTTTAGATAAATGAGGTTTCTGGCCAGGACAACTCCTTTTTGTTCTCTGAGTTCTCCCTGATCTGTTCCAGACTCTGGCAACCATTTGGCTATTGGATTAAAATCTGTACACTTCACTCTGTTTTGGTCTCCTTCCTAATCCTGTTCATTTAGTCTCAAATGTCAGGAAGGGAGGGTTGGGATGCCCCAGCTACAGCTGGCTGGACAGGTTTCTCCACCTAAACTAACTAGAAAGATGCATTAACCCATTAATCCCTTTTAATCTGATAGATTTTTCCCTCTTGTCTGCATTTTGTTGGTGACTTTTCTTCAGCTCTTGACAACAAGATTATCTGATTCTCTATTGCTTGGGAGAACTAAGTCTTAAAGGACCTAGCATTATCTGCTTATTTTTAACTGAGTGATTACTGTAACTATGATTACATCTGGGGAGCAGCTTTAGTTAAAATACTAGGTTTTGTGGATTATCATTTTTTTAGGTTGACTGAATGGTTTAAATCTCTGACAATTCTTTAGATTTAAAACTATAAACTGAGTCTTTTAACCTTGAGGCTTCCAGTTGGGTACCTGGAACTCTCAAAAGATAAGGCTCTAATTGGTAAAGATAATAACTGAGTTAGTTTAAAATGATGACAAACATGTTGTGTTTATATAAAGGCTTGATATTTTACCCTCCGTAGTCAATGAGACAGCTCCAGAGCAGACCCATCTCCCATGTCTTTTTATCAGATAGCTTTCCCTGAACATTATGTTGGTTGTGTGTTGATGGGAGTTAGTGTAAGTTCTCCCCCACCCTTGGTATCCCAATAGGGCCCAGTTAGCACTGGGACAGAGAGCTGGCTGTCTTCCCCTTGTACTCCCATCTTTGTTAACAACCCTCCCCTGCTTTGTCCATCCTGCCACTAAGGGCTAAAATCCTTGGAAAGATGTCACTGTGAGTATAAGTGTTGAGGCGATACACCCATGTGGAGGTTCTACATCAGGGACAGGAAACTGCCCAGTAGACACGAGATAGACCTGCATGCATATATTCCCAGCTGCACAGTTGGCTGGAAAGAAATGAAGAAAACGGCAAAAGTCATTTTTGTCCTAAAAAACCAGCAAGCAGATCAGATTCTGTAAAGAGGGACTGATAGACACACATGTTAAACATGTTAAACATGAATCAAAAAGGTAGATCCAGACAGAAGGGAGGATCAAAATTAGGTGCAGGAAAAAGTGACTAATCCTGCCTACTTAACCCTTCTCAATTGTATGTGCCAAGTGTCACACACATCCATGATCTACAAGATCAAAGGCTCCAGAGAATCAAGGGTAGGGGTGCAGGTGCTGGTAAGAGCATATACTAGGGCTGGTGCTGCGGCTCAATAGGCAAATACTCCACCTGTGGCACCAGCACACTGGGTTCTAGTCCCTGTCGGGGCACCAGATTCTGTCCCGGTTGCTCCTCTTCCAGTCCAGCTCTCTGCTGTGGCCCCGGGAGTGCAGTGGAGGATGGCCCAAGTCCTTGGGCCCTGCACCCGCATGGGAGATCAGGAGAAGCACCTGGCTCCTGGCTTCGGGTTGGTGCGGTGCGCTGGCTGCAGCATGCCGGCGGCAGCGCGCCAACCACAGTGGCCACTGGGGGGTCAACCAATGGAAAAGGAAGACTTTTCTCTCTGTCTCCCCTGACAGTGAGAGCACTGTCCACTCTACCTGTCAATAAATAAAAAAAAAAAAGAAAAGAAAAAGAGCATATACTACCATTCTCCGACCTCTCCCTGCTGTGGGCTCCAGCATACTATCATCCCAAAGCACACAGAATACCTGACTGCTGATTTCTATTTTACCCCTCTAGGAGGTTCACTGAGGGTTCAGTGCCCCTATTCATGCCCAAGTCTCCTTTTTCCTGCATGATCTTAGATAGATAAAGGAGGGCTTGGGAAGATTTTCAGATGACACTGTCAGATATATTGATGCTTTCCAGAGTTTCCCCCAGGTCTATGAGCTCACCTGGAAAGATGTAACATTACTCCTAAATGAGATCTGAACAAGCACCGAGAAGCAGGCTACTCTCCAGGCTGCAGGAATGTATAGGGATGGGTTTTATATGACATTTATATCCTTAACTGGTCAGGGAGGCCAGAGTCAGTTAAATCCTACAGAAAAAAGTCAGTTCCTCAGGAATAGCCTTACCCTAAATTGACACCAGATGACCCAGTAAATAAATAGAAATGAAAACAATTCATTGCTTATGCCCTTGATGGGTTGAAGAGGACCAGGATCAAGCTCCTAAATTACTCCATATTGTACATGATAAACCAAGGTCTAGAAGAGAACCTATCCACCTCCCTAGAAAGATTCAGGGAAGCATTCATCAAGCATACTTCCATATCTACCAATTAAATAAATGGACAGGCAATCTTGAAGAATAAATTCATACTCAATCAGCTTAAGCTATTAGAAGAAAGCTTCAAAAACAGCTGTTGGACCTGAGAGTACCTTAGAAAACATCCAGGTTTCCACTTTGGTCTTTTACAGTCAGGACCAGGAGGAGATCAAACAATGAAAGAGAACGGATAGCAAAAAGGTAACAGTTTTGCTAATGTTCTTATGGTCACACCAACCTGAGTATCCCCAGGAGTCTCAAAGTGGTATGTCTGTGGTCAGGTCTTGCATTTCAAGAAGGAATTTCCACATTCCCATTGCCAGAGAAAACCCCCAGAGTCCTATCCTATTTGCAATGTGAATCACTAGAGGGTGACTGGCCCTAGAGATCAATATCTCTGGGATCTGACTCCCTTCCTTGGATTACTGAAGTAAGACTGAAGGAGTCTGGGGCTTTTCCTATAGTTTCCTACCACTGAGACCAAGAACAGTCAGGAGCCCCTACTGGTCCTAACCTAAAACAGAAGGAAATTGATTTCCTCCTAGGTAATGGAGCAAAATTTTCTGTCCTTCCCTCAAATGGAGATCCCTCCTTAGTATGACCATGAGAGGCATCTCAAGACAGTCTTTACTTGATTATTTCATTGAGCCCCTATGCTGTAAATGGGATAATTTGTATTTTACATATACATTCATGATCATACCAGAGACCTCAAACTCCTTCTAAGGTGAGATCTCTTACCACAGAGAGAAACCACCATCCTCATGGCTCCAAGCCAATCCTTATGCTTTCCCCTAACTGAGACAGATATTAATCCAGAGGTCCAGACGACCCAGGTTAAGATTGGTCAATCAATACCTGTTTGGTCAGTATGGATTCACCTTAAGGATGCCTCCTTTTTTCCCATCAAAAATAATGCCCCTTAAAGCCAGGTGACAAGGGTTAAAAGCCATAATAACTTAAAGTCATAGGGACTTTTAAAACCAAACAATCCTACCTGTAACATCTCAATCCTGGGAGTCAAAAAAAGCACACAAAGAATGGAGGCTTTTTACAGGAAAGAACTTCCTCAGGATTATAATACATGTTGCAAAGTCTGTGAATTTTGTCTTAAGAACAACTCTTTAAATCAAAATGCTACTCTCCCTAGAGTAGAAAGAACAGGAAGATATCCAGGGGAGGACTGGCAACTATAATTTACTCACATGCCTACTATAATATATATCCAATAACTCTTGCTATGGGAACATGCCTTCACTCATGGGTAGAAGAAGCCTTCCTGTACAGAAAAAAATAAAATCTATTGAGGTACTAGAGATGCTGATCTCTAAAATAGTCCCTCAGTTTGTACTCCCTAAAAGCCTAAAAAGTGACAATAGCCCTTCCTTCAAGGTGATCATTACTCAGGGAGTCTCTAACATGCTAGGTATACAGTATCATCTCCCAACCAGAGTCAAGTTTTTCTGTTTGGCTGAGGGCGAGCACAACCCAAGCTGGCGCAGCAGTTAAGTATGTCCAAAATGGCTCCTGCTCTATTGTCTCATGACCAAAAGAGATCTTCACCACGACATGTTGTAATCAAACTCACCACAGTGAAACATAAAGAAAAGATTGTAAAATCTACAGGAAAAATGTCAGATTACTCTCAGAGGATCTCCAATTAGACTCACAGCAGACTTCTCATCAGAAACCCTACAGGCTAGGAGGGAATGGTGAGATGTAGCTCAGGTACTAAGAGAGAAAAACTGCCAGCCCAGAATATTATATCCTGCAAAGTTATCATTTGTGAATGAAGGTGAAATAAAGACTTTTCATAGCAAACAGAAATTGAAAGAATTTGTTGCCACTCGTCCAGCCCTGCAAAAGATGCTCAAAGATATGTTACACACAGAAACACAGAAACACGTCCATCAATATGAAAGACGGTAAAGGAAGAAAACCTCACAGTAAAAGAACAGAGGAAGTTAAAAGCATATATTAGAAAATATCTTTGGGAAAATGGCAGGGCAAAGTTACTACTTATCAATAGTCACATTGTACGTTAATGGCCTCAACTCTCCAGTTAAAAGACACAGACTGGCTGAATGGATTAAGGAACAAAACCCATCTATTTGCTGCTTACAAGAAACACATCTTTCCAACAAAGATGCATGCAGACTGAAAGTGAAAGGTTGGAAAAAGCTATTCCATGCCAACCGAAACCAAAAAAGAGCTGGTGTAGCCGTATTAATATCAGACAAAATAAACTTTAACACATAAATTGTTAAGAGAGACAACGAGGGGCACTATATAATGATTATGGGATCAATCCAACAGGAAGATGTAACTATTATAAATGTATATGCACCTAATTACAGGGCACCAGATTATTTAAAAGATATGTTAAGGGACTTAAAGGGAGACTTAGACACCAATACAATTGTATTGGAGGACTTCAGTACTCCATTTTCAGAAATAGAAAGATCAACCAGACAGAGATCAACAAGGAAACAGCAGATTTAATCGACACTATAGCCCAAATGGATCTAAAAGATTTCTGCAGAACTTTTCATCCTACACATAAAGCATTTACATTCTTCTCAGCAGTACATGGAACCTACTCTAGGATTGAACACATACTAGGCCATAAAAGAAAGTCTCAGCAAATTCAAAAGAATTGGAATCATACCATGCAGCTTCTCAGAATACAGTTGAATGAAGCTGGAAATTAGCAACTCAGGAATCAATCCCTAGAGCATATGCAAACACATGGAGACTTAACAACATGCTCCTAAATGAACACTAAGTCATAGAAGAAATCAAAAGAGAAATCAAAACTTTCTGGAAGTAAATAAGGATAACAATACAACATACCAAATCTTATAGGATACAGCAAAAGCAGTGTTAAGAGGAAACTTTATAGCAATAGGTACCTATATCAAGAAATTGGAAAGGTACCAAACAAATGAGCTTTCAATGCATCTCAAGGATCTAGAAAAACTGCAGCAAACCAGACCAAAAACTAGTAGGAGAAGAGAAATAGTTGAAATCAGAGAAGAAATCATCAGAATTGAATCAAAAAAACCATAAAAAAACATTTCAAAAGATCAGTCAAACGAAGAGCTGTTTTTTGAAAAAATAAACAAAATTGACACCCCATTGGCCCAACTAACTAAAAAAAAGAAGACTCAAATCAATAAAATTAGAGATGAAAAGGGAATGTAACAACAGACACCACAGAAATAAAAAAAAGTCATCAGAAATTACTACAAAGAGTTGTATGCCAGTAAACAGGGAAAATAATCAAAAATGGATAGATTTCCAAACACATGCAACCTACCAAAATTGAACCATGAAGACATAGAAAACCTAAACAGACCCATAACCAAGTAGGAAATTGAATCAGTAATAAAGGCCCTCTCAAAAAAGAAAAGATGGGTTCAATGCTAAATTCTACCAGACATTTAAAGAAGAACTAACTCCAGGCTGGCGCCATGGCTCAATAGGCTAAATCCTCTGTCTGTGGTGTTGGCACCCCAGGTTCTAGTCCTAGTCGGGGCGCCAGATTATGTCCCAGTCACTCTTCTTCCTGTCCAGCTCTCTGCTGTGGCCCAGGAGGGCAGTGGAGGATGGCCAAAGTCCTTGGGCCCTGCACCCTCATGGGAGACCAGGGGAAGCACCTGGCTCCTGGCTTCCGATCAGCACAGTGCACTGGCCGCAGTGCACCAGCCACAGCGGCCATGGGAGGGTGCACCAACGGTAAAGGAAGACCTTTCTCTCTGTCTCTCTCTCTCACTGTCCACTCTGCCTGTCAAAAAAAAAAAATTAAAAAAACAAGAACTAACTTCAATTATTCTCAAAATATTCAGAAAAATCAAAAAAGAGGGAATCCTCCCAAATTCTTTGTATGAAGCCAGCATAACCTTAATCCCTAAGCCGGAAAATGATGCAGCAGAGAAAGAGAATTACAGAACAATATCCTTGATGATCATAGATGCAAAAATCCTCAATAAAATTCTGACCAATAGAATGCAACAATATATCAGAAAGATCATCCACCCAGACCAACTGGGATTTATCCCTGGTATGCAAGGATGGTTCAACGTCCGCAAAACAATCAACGTAATACACTACATTAACAGACTGCAGAAGAAAAAACCATATGATTATCTCAATAGATGCAGAGAAAGCATT
The DNA here is from genome assembly GCF_033115175.1 of Lepus europaeus. NCBI lineage: Eukaryota > Metazoa > Chordata > Mammalia > Lagomorpha > Leporidae > Lepus > Lepus europaeus. Next base: position 129,167,567 of record NC_084827.1, read on the forward strand.
CAATAAACAACACCCTTTCATGATGAAAACTCTAAGCAAATTGCGTATAGAAGGAACATTCCTCAATACAATCAAAGCAATTTATGAAAAACCCATGGCTAGCATCCTATTGAATGGGGAAAAGTTGGAAGCATTTCCACTGAGATCTGGTACCACAAAGGGATGCCCACTCTCACCATTGTATTTAATATAGTACTGGAAGAGTTAGCCAGAGCTATTAGGCAAGAAAAAGAAATTAAAGGGATACAAATTGGGAAGGAAGAACTCAAACTATCCCTCTTTGCAGATGATATGATTCTTTATTTAGGGGATCCAAAGAACTCCACCAAGAGACTATTGGAACTCATCGAAGAGTTTGGCAAAGTAGCAGCATATAAAATCAATGCACACAAATCAACAGCTTTTGTATACAAAGGAAATGTCTTGGCTGAGAAAGAACTTCTAAGATCAATCCCATTCACAATAGCCACAAAAGCAATCAAATATCTTGGAATAAACTTAACCAAGGATGTTAAAGATCTCTACGAGGAGAATTACAAAACCTTAAAGGAAGAAATAGAAGAGGATACCAAAAAATGGAAAAATCTTCCATGCTCATGGATTGGAAGAATCAACATCATCAAAATGTCAATTCTCCCAAAAGCAATTTATAGATTCAATGCAATACCAATAAAATACCAAAGACATTCTTCTCAGATCTGGAAAAAAATGATGCTGAAATAAATATGGAGACACAGGGGACCTCGAATAGCTAAAGCAATCTTGTACAACAAAAACAAAGCCGGTGGCATCATAATACCAGATTTCAGGACATACTACAGGGCAGTTGTTATCAAAACAGCATGGTTCTGGTACAGAAACAGATGGATAGACCAATGGAACAGAATAGAAACACCAGAAATCAATCCAAACATCTACAGCCAACTTATATTTGATCAAGGATCTAAAACGAATTCCTGGAGAAAGGACAGTCTATTCAAGAAATGGTGCTGGGAAAACTGGATTTCCACGTGCAGAAGCATGAAACAAGACCCCTACCTTACACCTTACACAAAAATCCACTCAACATGGATTAAAGCCATAAATCTATGACCGAGCACCATCAAATTATTAGAGAAAATTTTAGAAACCCTGCAAGATATTGGCACTGGCAAAAACTTTTTGTAAAAGAACCCAGATGCACAGGAAGTCATAGCCAAAATTAACATTTGGGATTGCATCAAATTGAGAAGTTTCTGTATTTCAAAAGAAACAGTCAGGAAAGTGAAGAGGCAACCGACAGAATGGGAAAAAATATTTGCAAACTATGCTACAGATAAAGAATTATTAACCAGAATCTACAGAGTGATCAAGAAACTCCACAACAACAAAACAAACAACCCACTTAAGAGATGGGGACCTCAATAGACATTTTTCGAAAGAGGAAATCCAAATGGACAACAGGCACATGAAAAAATGTTCAAATCACTAGCCATCAGGGAAATGCAAATCAAAACCACCATGCGGTTTCACCTCACCCCGGTGAGAATGGCTCACATTCAGAAATCTACCAACAGCAGTTGCTAGAGAGGATGTGGGAAAAAAGGGACACTAACCCACTGTTGGTGGGAATGTAAACTGGTTAAGCCACTATGGAAGTCAGTCTGGAGAGTCCTCAAAAACCTGAATATAACCCTACCATTCAACCCAGCCATCCCACTCCTTGGAATTTACCCAAAGGAAATTAAATTGGCAAATAAAAGAGCTGTCTGCACCTCAATGTTTATTGCAGCTCAATTCACAATAGCTAAGACCTGGAACCAACCTAAATGCCCATCAACAGTAGACTGGATAAAGAAATTCTGGGATATGTACTCTATAGAATACTATACAGCAGTCAAAAACAATGAAATCTGATCATTTGCAACAAGATGGAAGAATCTGGAAAACATTATGCTGAGTGAAATAAGCCAGTCCCAAAGGGACAAATAGCATATGTTCTCCCTGATCAGTGACAACTAACCAAGCATTAAAAAGGAAACCTGATGAAGTGAAATGGACACTATGAAAAACAGTGACTTGATCAGCCCTTGTCCTGACTGTTAATGAACAACTTAATACTTTATCCCTTTTCTATTTTTTTTGTTTGTTCTACTTAATACTACTGGTTGAATTCTGTAATTAATACACAGTTATTCTTAAGTGTTGAAACTTAACTGAAAAGTGATCCCTGTTAAATATGAGTGGGAAGAAGAGGGGAGAGATGCACAATTGAGGACATGTTCAATCTGACTTGCCCCAAATGGTAGAGTTAGAAAGATTCCAGGGGATTCCAATTCAATCCCATCAAGGTAGCATGTACCAATGCCATCTCACTAGTCCAAGTGATCAATTTCTGTTCACAATTGATCATAATGATAGGACTAAGAGTCAAAGGGATCACATAAACAAGACTAGTGTCTGATAATACTAACTGATAGAATAAAAAAAAGGGAGAGAACAATCCAACATGGGAAGCAGAATACATAGCAGACTCATAGAATGGCAGATGTCCTAAACAGCACTTTGGCCTCAGAATCAGCCCTTAAGGCATTTGGATCCAGTGGAAAAGCCCATGAGAGTATTTTATGCATGGAAAGCCAAGACACACTGTCAGAAAAAAAAGAGGACCTAAATGAAAGATCTCTGTGAGTGAGATCCCAGTGGAAAGAATGGGGCCATCAAAGAAGGAGGTACCTTTCTCTGAAGGGAGGAGAGAACTTCCACTTTGACTATGACCTTATCTAAGTAAGATTAGAGTTGGCAAACTCAAAAGGCTTCCATAGTCTTGGCAACTCATTACAAGAGCTTAGGGTGATTACTGACGCTATAAACAAGAGTGCCAGTTGTTAAATCAACAACAGGAGTCACTGTGCACTTACTTCTCATGTAGGAACTCTGTCCTTAATGTGTTCTACTATGTGAATTAACAGCATAACTTGTACTCAAACAGTACTTTACACTTTGTGTTTCTGTGTGGGTGCAAACTGTTGAAATCTTTACTTAATATATACTAAATTGATCTTCTGTATATAAAGATAATTGAAAATGAATCTTGATGTGAATGGAATGGGAGAGAGAGTGGGAGATTGGAGGGTTGTGGGTGGGAGGGAAGTTATGGGGGGAAAAAGCCACTGTAATCCAAAAGCTGTTCTTGGAAATTTATATTTATTAAATAAAAGTTAAAAAAAAAAACAAAGCATGTAAGCAAAAAAATGATGTTTGCAAGCAGATAGGATAAAATTGATTATGTTTGTGAGCTGGAAGACCATGCCTTCACCAAGACTGTGTGTGATCTCACACCTCTACCAGACCAGATCCCAACTGTAAGTTAACCTGCCAATCAGGCTACGTAATCACTCCCCTTTGGAACTGGATAAAAGGCCTGAAATGCTGTGGGCCCTGCCCTTTTGTTGCCCTTGCTGCTCATGCCTTTGGGGCGCATGGCCCTCAGGCCACCTGCTCCCTGTTTTCTTGCCTCCATGCTTACTGCACAGGTGTTTCCTGGCCTGCTCTCTGCTTGGTACAGACCCAGCTTAATTTCTAGACTTCTCTTTCTCTCTGAAATAAAGCTTTCACTCTCCTACTCATTTCTCACACTAAATAAAATCCTTCAAACTTAACATGTTGTCTGGTCTATTTAAGCCAATATTCAGAATTCTTCTCTATGTGGCAAGAACCCATGAGCTTACTGATATTGAAAAAAATATTAAAAAAAAAGATGGTATCAAAAGGAGTACACATTCTTTTAATGCACAAGCAAATTTTATTTAATTCATCAAATGTTAAAATACAAATCAGTCTTCAACAAATTTCAAATCATTTAAATCATGCATTGTGTGAACAGAAATCAAACAGCTTCTGTGAAAAGCTAATACAAGGTTTAGTCAGGGCTGAATATGGGAGACCTAGTTTTGGGAGAAGCACGACAAAGTGAGTCTCAGAAAGAGTTCCAAAGTCATCTGATTCTAGTTATAATTTGTGTATTCCATGATAGTAAATGTACATTTATCACTTAACAGTGAATGTACCTTCTATGGGCCTGAAACAGTGAGCTTTAGTTAAGAATCAGTGAATTTCTTTCAAGTTGAAGATTACTTTAGTTAGAATATGAGTGGTTACAAGCATCTTCAGTGACAAGGAAGGTATTGTCTCTGAAAAAAGGCTACTAAAAAGTAGACTAGTGACTCATTTCAAGAAGGGCATTTTGGGAATAGATAAGGAATGTATAGATAAAGAACAAAGGGTTGCTCAAGATTGCTCCAACAGCTAAGATGAAACCTACTCTATTGTGTACATGAAGTAAAATAAGATAAGATTAATAGCCCTGTTCAACCAGTCCTCCAACATGCCTCAGTAGATGTCTCTCTTGAATTCTTTGTAGACTTTTCAAGGGCAGTTTGGTCTCAACAGAATGAAGACAATAAAAATGAATAAGAAAAATATACTAGAAAAGACCCAATGTTTGGAAATTGCAAAATACACTTAAAAATAATGCATATGTCAAAGAATAAAACACTATAAAATGAGGGAGATTTTAAAGAAAAGGATAATGCAAATAATGCATATGAAAATGGTGTTCAGAAAGAAATATAGGGGCCAGCACTGTGGCTCAACAGGTTAACACCCTGGCCTGAAGTGCAGGCATCCCATATGGGTGCTGGTTCTAGCTGGCTGTTCCTCTTCTGATCCAGCTCTCTGCTATGACCTGGGAAAGCAGTAGAAGATGGCCCAAGTCCTTGGGCCCCTGTACATGGAGAGATCTGGAGGAAGCTCCTGGCTCCTTGCTTTTGATCAGCTCAGCTCTGGCTGCTGCGGCCAATTGGGGAGTGAACCAGCGGATAGAAGACCTCTCTCTCTCTCTCTCTCTCTCTCTGTCTCTCCTTTTCTCTCTGTGTAACTCTTTCAAATAAATAAATAAATCTTTAAAAAAAAAAGAAGGAAATATATAGCTTTATCTACATATAAAATACATATGGTCAATGGTTACAGTTTCATGTCAATATCATTCAGTAATAAATATATTGGTAAATTAAACTGAACTTTTGGAGGCATATTAAAACAAAAATAATCAGAGGTTAATCATAAAAAGCTATGATGTAGCAAAATCAAATCAATCAGTTTCTTTCCATTACCAAAGTTGATTTAAAAATTAGGAGGATTACTCCAAAGAAAAGTATAAACTACTAATACCAGTAATACAAAAGATAATATTCTTATGCTACAGATATTACAATAATTTTAAAACAATAAATTGATGTCATGGAAAACTTTTATGGGAATAATAGAATTACTTTAACAAATTCCTAAGAAAATATAACTTAAAATTTAACATAAGAGGAACTGTAAGTATCTATACTTTTTTTGAAATTGAATCTATAAGTAAATGCCATCATACAAACAAAACATCTGCTATAGATTTCAAAGGTGAAATCTCCCTAACATTCATTATTTTAAAAATGTATTTATTTACTTTTATTCATTTGAGAGGCAGAGTGACACAGTGACAGAGACAGAGTGAGATCCTCTATCTGCTGGTATATTCCCCAATAGCTGGCAGTAGCTGGTGCTAGACTAAGGTTAAGTCAGGAGCATGGATCTCTATTGGGGTCTCCCATGGGAGCGTAGGGTACCTAAGTACTTCAGCCATCATCTCCTGCCTCCAAGGAACACAATTAACAGCAAAGCTGGAATTGGAAGAGGAGCCAGTACTCAAACCGAGGTACTCTCCCATGGAATGGGAGCATCTCAAGCTATATCTTAACTACTCCCCCAAATATCTGCCACTCTCTAACATTTCAAAACAAAAGAGCAACAGTGATACAAACACTTTCCCAGAGATTAGGAAAACAGTGAACCATTTGGTGTATACAGATGACATAAATTGCATTCCAAATTTTAACAAGACTATTCCAGAATAGCAAACTTACTAGGTAATCTTGCTCATTATCATAAATTTAAAATCTCTAACATAATCTTATTGAACAAAATCCAAAAGTTTTTAAAAAGGATAACATATACTGAAAATATTGATTTATTCCAGGTCTAAAAATTTGTTCAAATTGGGAAATTAATATTAAATAAAATAAAGGGAAAATTATATGATCATGTCAATAGATGTAGATGTAAAGCTTAGAAAACTAGGAGTAAAAGACAATTTACCTGTGAAATATATTGCTTAAAGTCCTAAGCATATATCATATCAATTAAAATAATCAAGGATTTAATCTTAAGATTTGGAATGAGAAAAGGCTACTTTCATCACTAATATTTAATACTGCATTTGAAGCACTTGCTAGTGTAACACAAGAAGCTAAGGAAATAAGCAAAATGAAGGTCAAAGAAGAAATAAAACTATTTCATAGATGACATAATTTCATGTCTAGAGATTTCCAGAGAATCTAAAGGCTGTTAAAATTAGTAACAATTTAGTTAAACTGTTAAACACAGGGACAATATAAATGTTTAATATATGCAATGAAAAATGGAAACCAGTGCCTAAAATGAAATCATTTGTGGCTGCCTCAAATCCAGCAATACAGAGTAATTAATCTAGTGAAAGATGTACAAAAGTTATATGAAAAAACTGGGAATTGTCAAAAATTTATAAAAAGTAGCACCATCACCTACTTATACATGGAGAAACATATTGTGAAAGTGGCATGAATTTTCCTAAGTTTATAAGCTAATCTTAAAATTTATGTGAAAATTCAAAAGAAAAACATAAAAATTATTCACAAAAATTGTCAAACTATTAGACAAAACAAAATATTTCACAGGAAGATAAAAGAGAATATAATTCTCTGATATTGCATTTAACAAAATTTCTTCTTTACCTGTTCAAGAGACAAAAGGACAGCCAGAGGAGGGGACCAAGAGACAGACATAGCATCTGTCCACTGGTTTATGCCTCAGAAACCCATCATCTGGGCTCTTGTGCTAAAGAAAACTGGGAACTAAATTCAGGTCCCCCATTGTTTTTTTCATTAAAAAAGCCGAAAAATGGGTAAAAAAAAACTTGAACAAGCACTTCACATAAGAAATGAACAATAAATATCTAAAAATGGGCTAAGTATCATCAGTTATTATGAAAATTCAATTCAAAATGTAATAAAATACTATGATACAGTAACTTAAAAAGCTATTTAAAAGGACAACATAGTGTTAGCACAAATGCAGAGAAAATTTAGTATCATGCATAGCAGTGGAATTATAATTTATTAGAATCAGTATGGATAACCATGATATTGATAATGCATTCCACTCTTCATCAACTAAGAGAAATTTTAACTAATATTAAAAAAAAATTCAGTCAAAATAAATCCCTCTATTAAAAAAGAAATGTGAGGTAGATTCTATGAAAATGACGTGTATTCCAAAAGAAAGTCCTTATTAGTTTTTTCATGAGAACAAATTTTTATCATCCTTTTTCAAACAAAGTTATAGTTCTAACCTTAATGGTAAGAATCAGTTATACCTAATATTCTGGAAAAAAGTTAATCAAGGTTCTTTCAGTCACTGTTAGCTGTATGAATATAATGGATAAAAAGATAAATTTTAAACTACACTTGATAAGCATAAAGCTTTCTGTCAAATGCAGGACCTTCTGGTTTAGTCGAAGTTCAGTGGTAGTTGGATATAATTTTCAATTTTCTTTTTACTTTCTAATTTTTTTAAATCTGTTGCAAGTATTAAAGGTCGGTTTAGAGATGGTTGTTCCATTTCATTTCAGTCGTATAAAAAGCATTCTTTAGAAATGAAATACTGAACTATATTATAATATTATTACACTGTTAGATGGAACTAAGTAGAAATGCCTAAGAATAATGAGTGTGAGGGTAATATTAAGACAACTCCTTGAAACTTAGCCATTTTTGTATTGCATCCTTAACTCCAGCTATATTTAAGTGGAGATACTTCATTTTCTTTTTGAACCCAATAATTATTAATGATTAATCTAATGTCATCATGATTCTTAGCCCATTGAATTCTGCAATTTTGTAAGGATCTATCTTACAAAACACATTAAAAGTTGATATAAAATGTCAATAAATACACTAATTTCTTTCAATTCTGAAGAGTTTTATTTGATAATTTTTCATACTTTGTGTTCATTCTACAAGTCTTGTCATTCGATGTTAAAGAAACAGACTGAACTTCACACTTGTTAATCAAAATATTATGAATTCTTGGAATCTTAAACTGTATTCCTGCCCTTCAATTAAGCATTGCTTGTCTCAAAATTGCTCATAAACCCAGGCTATTTCCCTCTTCTTTCTGAGACATAAGAATCAATTCTGTCCAAATGTAGAATCTTCCATTCAACACTTTTGATTCCCTTTTATGACCCTTTCACACACATTCCTCCATCAGGTGACTATTCCCATGCCATTTTCCTAAGTACTTTCCCATTTGATTTTTATTGAGGTATAATTAATATAACATAAAATAGTCATTTTAAAGTAAACAGTTAAGAGCATTCAGCATATTTGTAATATTGTGTCAACATATATTCACAAAATTATGTAATCAAGATGTTCATCTAATACCACATTTTATTTGCCATAAAATAAAATTCTTCATCATCATCATCATTATTCTAAAAAACAATACTCCATTCACCTTCCTCCCCTTTTTAGCCTCCAAAACCAAATTTCATTCTCTCTCTATTATGGATACTTCATATACATGTAAAATATAATAAATTACCTTTTGTCTTAGACTTCTGTCACTTGGCATGTAACAACTCTTAATTTCTACATAACATTCGGTTGTGTGGATTTTTTTCCTCCATTTTGTAAGCTGATGGGCATTTTGTTTGTTGCTATCTTACTGCTACTAAGAATATCCATCTTGCATTTTTTACTTAAATATCTGTTCTCAATTGGGGATGAATATGTAAGAAAATAAGGTTGACTCATGATAATTCTAGGGTTTTTTTTGTTGTTTTTGTTTTGTTAAGGAAATACAACTATTTTGCATAATGACTAAAAGAGTTTAAATTCTTTTCAGCAATGTTTAAGATTTTTTCTTTCTCCACACTGTGTGCCTTTGTTTTAATTTCTTTTTTTTCTTTAAAAAAATTAAATTAGTTAATTTATTTTTTAAAAAATACAAATTTCCTATGTACAACTTTAAGAATATATGTATTCTTCCCACCATACCTGCCCTCCTACCCACATCCTCCCCTTCCCTTCCTCCCTCTCTCCTTCCCAAGCCCATTCTTCATTAAGATTTATTTTTAATTAACTTTGTACACAGAAGACCAACTCTAAGTAAAGGTTTCACAAATTTGCACACACATGCACACAGGTGCACACAAAACTGTTTGGGAACAAGTATCACATTTAACTTTCATAATACAACTCATGGAGGACAGAGGTCCTGCAAGGAGATGTAGTGCACAGTGACCCCTTTTGTTAACTCTAAGCAAATTCAGTGTAAAAGGAATATTCTTCATGAAAGGGTGTTGTGTTTTATCAAATGCTCTCTCTGCATCTATTGAGATGATCATATGGATTTTCTTCTGCAGTTTTTTAATCTGATGTATCACACTGATTGATTTTGAATGTTAAACCATCCCTGCATACCAGGGATAAATCCCACTTGGTCTGGGTGGCTGATATTTCTGATTTGTTCTTGGATTCGATTGGCTAGAATTTTGTTGTGGAATTTCACATCTATGATCATCAGAGAAATTGGTTTATAATTCTGTTTTCTCTGTCGCATCTTTTTCAGGCTTAGAGATTAAGGTGATGCTGGCTTAATAGAAAGAATTTGGGAGGATTCCCTCCCTTTCAATTGTTTTGAATAACTTGAGAATAATTGGAGTTAGTTCTTCTTAAAATGTCTGGAAGAATTCAGTTGTGAAGCCATCCAGTCCAGGGCTTTTCTTTGTTGGGAGGGTCTTTATTACTGATTCAATTTCCTTCTTGGTTATGGGTTTATTTAGGTTTTTGGAGTATCTTCATGGTTCAATTTTGGTAGGTTGTATTTGTCCAGGAACCTATCCATTTCTTCTAGGTTTCCCAGTTTGTTGGCATATAGCTCTTTGTAGTAATATCTCATGATTCCTTTTATTTCTGTGGTGTATGTTGTTAAATTTCTTCTTCATCACTAATTTTATTGATTTGGGTCTTTTTCTCTCCTTTTTTAAGTTAGTTGTGTCAATGGTGTGTCAACTTTGTTTATTTAAAAAAAAACAGCTCTTCCTTTTAATGATCTTTGAATTTTTTAATTTAATTTTGTTGATGTCTTCTCTAATTTTAATTATTTCTTTTCTCCTAATAATTTTGGGTTTGATTGGCTGTTGCTTTCCTAGATCCTTGAGATGCACTAAAAGCTTATTTGTTTGGTACCTTTCCAATTTCTTGATGTCAGCATTAATTGCTATAAACTTTTCTCAAAACACTGCTTTTGTTGAATCCCATAGGTTTTGGTTGTTTCGTCGTCTTCATTTGTTTCCAAAAATTTTTTGACTTCTTTTTTGATTTCTTCTTTGATCCATTTCTTTGATCTTCATTCAGGAGCCTGTTGTTCTGTCTCCACATGTTTGCATATGTTCTAGTGATTTCTGAGTTGTTGATTTCCAGGTATATTTTATTGTGGTCAGGGAAGATGCATAATATGATTTTGATTTTTTTGAATTTGCTGTGGCTTGGTTTATGGCCTAGCATGTGGTAAATCCTAGAGAAAGTTCTGCGCACTGCTGAGAAGAATGTGTATTCTGCAACTGTAGGATGAAACATTCTATAATATCAGTTAGGTCCATTTGGTCTATAGTGTCGATTTACTCTGTTGTTTCCTTGCTGATTTCCTGTCTTGTTGATTTATGCATTGCTGAAAGTGGGGTATTGAAATTTCCCTTTATTATTGTATAGAGTTTATGTCTCCCTTTAGATCCCTTAACATTTCTTTTAAATAGCCAGGTGCCCTGAAATTTGGTGCATATATGGTTATAATTGTTACATCTTCCTGTTGGATTGATCCCTTAATCATTATTTAGTGCCCCTCTTTGTCTCTTTTAACAGTTTTTGTGTTAAAGTCTATTTTATCTGATATTAGGATGGCTACAGCAGCAGCAGCTCTTTTTGGTTTCTGTTGGCATGGAATATCTTTTTTCATCCTTTCACTTTCAGTCAGTATGCATCTTTGTTGGTGAGATGTGTTTCTTGCAAGCGGTGAATAGATGTGTTTTGTTTTTTAATCCATTCAGCCAGTCTGTGTCTCTTAAATGGATAGTTGAGGCCATTTACATTCAAGGTGACTATTAATAAGTAACGACTTTGTCTGCCATTTTCCAAATATATCCCTATTTTTTACTTTGAATTTTCTTTGAACTTTTACTGGAATATTTCCTTCCTATACCTTCTTCTGTAATGATGACCATGTTTCTGGTTCTGTGTGTAGCACATCCTTAAGCATATTCTGCAGGGCTGGACAGATGGTGAAAAATTCTTTAAGTTTCGTTTTGTTATGTAATTTCTTTATTTCACCTTCATCATAAATGAGAGCATGTAGCATATTGTATTCTGGGTGGACAGGTCTTTTCTCTTAAGACTTTGAATATATCTTGCCATTCTCTCCTATCTTGTAGGGTTTCTGATGAGAAGTCCACTATGAGTCTATTTGGAGATCCTATGAAAGTAATCTGGCATTTCTCTGTATACATTTTAGAATCTTTTCTTTATGTTTTACTGTGGATAGTTTGATTACAATGTGTTTTGCTGAAGATCTTTTCTAGTCATGTCTGTTAGGAGTTATAGGTGCTTCCTGTACTTGGATGTCCCTTTCTTTCTCCAAATTAGGGAGTTTTTCTGTTATTATTTCTTTAAAAAGCTTTCTACTCCCTTCTCTCTTTTCATGCCTTCAGGAACCTCTAGAAATCCATATGTTGGGTTGCTTGATAGTATCCTGTAGATTCCCAACAGTGTTTTTAAGTGTTCTGATTTCCTCTTCTTGTTCTTGGTTTGACTGTATAATTTTCTGTGCTTTATCTTCTAGGTCATATATTCTTTATTCTACTCACCGATTCTGTTGTTGAGGTTTCCCACTGCAGTTTTTATTTGTTCTCTTAAATAATTCATTTCATTTTGATTTCTCTTTAAGATCTCAATTTCATTGGATAAAATTTTCATGTAATGTATAGAATTCAGTAGCTCATGAATTTGCTTCTGATTACTTTTGTGTAATTTTATGATCAATGTTTTAAATTCCATTTCTGTCATTTCTTCAATCTCATCTTGTTCACAATTTAGTACTGAAGTGTTATATTCTTTTGTGGGAGGATATCATGTTGACTTCCTTATTCTTGTTTCTTGAATTGGTGCATTTTTTATTCAGCATTTGTGGAGATATTCATTGGTTTCTTTTTTGTTTTTTTCTTCTGTGATGGCTTTTATATTTGTACTATGCCTCTGTTGATATGTGGAGTGTCTGTTTTCACTGAATATCTAGAGAATTATAGTGGACGTGGCCAGGGAGCTCTGTGCAGTTTTCCAGGCTGAATGGTGTGCCTAAGGTGACACACCCAGGTTAGGTGAAGTAAATCTCTCTCTTTTATTTTTTTATCAGCTGAGCTCCTCTCCTCAAGGAGACCAGTGTTTGAGCACTAGCCCCAGTGGGTATAATATTCGTCCACTCTGTCCCAAGGACCACACAAAGATCTGTGCAGTCTTCAGTGTAAGCTGAAATTCCCCAACAATGTCCCTTACCAGGTTACCAGAAAGCCCTGAGCATGTGGAATCTCCCACAGTGACTACCCAAACTCCCAGCCACACTGTGAGTCCTCCCACATAGACTCAGCTTTTTTTTTTTTTTTAATAGTTCTGGCACTTTATGCATTTTATTTTTATTATAGCCATTCTGGTGAGTGAAAGGTGGTATTTATTATATGTTGGATTTGAATTCCCCTAGTGATTAATTATGTTGAAAATATCTTCATCTCATGTGGGATCTGTCCTTAATGTGTTGTCCATTGTGCAGTGATGCTATAACTAGTACTGAAACAGTATTTTTACACTTTGTGTTTCTGTGTGGATGCAAACTGATGAAATCTTTACTAAGTATATACAGAATCGATCTTCTGTATATAAAGATAATTGGAAATGAAAAAAAAAAACCTGGTGTTAAATTGGAAATTGCATAGAAAATTAATTAATTTTTTAAAAATATCCTGTAGGATCTCTGTCTTTAAGGTGCTGTACATTGTTATTTAATGCTATAACTAGTACTCCAACAGTATTTTTTCACTTTGTGTTGCTATGTGGGGGCAAACTGTTGAAATCTTTACCTAATATATACTAAACTGATCTTCTGTATATAAAGAGAATTGAAAATGAATCTTGATGTGAATGGAAGGGGAGAGGGGGTGAGAAAGGGGAGGGTTGCAGGTGGGAGGGAAGTTATGGGGGGGAGCCATTGTAATCCATAAGCTGTACACTGGAAATTTATATTCATTAAATAAAAGTTAAAAAAAAAGAAAATATCTTCATGTGCTTATTGGCCATTTTTATATCTTTTTAATATTTTTATTTATTTATTTGAAAGGCATAGTTAAAAACAGAGAGAGGAAGAGACAGAGTGAGGTCTTCATCACTTGTTCACTCCCCAAATGGCAGGAACTGAGCTGATTCAAAGCCAAGAACCAGGAGCTTCATCCAGGTCTCCTATATGGTTGAAGGGGACCAACCACTTAGGCTATCTTCTACTGTTTTCCCCGGTCTTTAGCAGAGATCTAGATCAGAAGTAGAGTGTCCAGGACTCAATCAGCCACCCTTACAAAATGCCAGTGCCACAGGCGGAGGCTTAACCTACTATGCCACAGTACCAGCCCCTATTTGTATATCTTTTACTCATCTTTATTTGTATTGTTCATTTTCCTTTGTATCACAAAAGTTCTTATATACTCTACATACTACATCTTTATCAGATATGTGATTTGAAAATATTTACTTTCATTTTGTTCATTGTATTTTCACTTTCTTGATAATGTCTTTGATACACAAAAATTTTGAATTTTGATAGCTATACATTTCTTCATTCTGTTGGTTGTGCTTTTGATTTAATATCTCAAAATCAATTGACAAATGCAAGGCCGTCAAGACTTAGTCTTGTTTTCTTTAAGAGCTTTATGGATCCATTTTGAGATAAAGTCTGCATGTTAAGTAAGGGTCCAAATTTATTCTATTACATCAAGATATCCAGTGGTCTTAATGTGTTTGTTGAAGAGACTATCCTTTGCTCATTGTTTATTCTTTGAACTCTTATCAAAAATCAGATAAATCAAGTGTTCATCAATAGATAAGAGAACAAGGAAAATGTGTATACACTCAATGGATTACTATTAAGATTTAGAAACAGAACAAATCCGGGCTATTTGCATCATAAATGAACTTGGATAACATTATGTCAGATGTCCCAAAAAAAAGGACAAATTCTTCATGATTCCACTTATATGAGACATCTTTAAGAGTTAAACACATTGAAGCAGATATTAGTGGTTTTCAGAGATTGGGGAGGAGAAAAAATGTGAAAGTTGTTGCTCAATTAATGTACAGTTTCAGTTATGCAAGATGAATAAGTTCTAAAGATCGCCTTTAAATTGGCAGTAAGGTGTTGTGAACTTCAAAATTTGTTAAGAGAACAGTTTGTATGTTTATGGTTCTTACTAAAATATGAGAGAAAAAGGAAATGTAAGTGTGTTGGATATGTCCATTTCCTTGACTATAATGACAATATCACAAATATTCACATATGCCCAAACTTATTACACTTCACATACTAAATATGTACAATTCTTCACATATCAATAACACCTCAATGAAGATATTAAAATTATGTGATATATGGAAAAATGAAAGTAATATTTTTATCAAGTGGAATAATATCAATGTATTAAATAATTTTACATGTGCATACTGACTAGAACAGCATCTGCCACATAGTGGTCAAAAATAAATATCAATTTCTTCCTTTTTCTTTTCATATACTTTACTTGATCATTTTTAAAAATATTTTATTTATTTATTTGAAAATTAGAGTTATATAGAGAGACAGAGAGAAAGAGATATTTGATCATTTTTAAAGACATGCATTAAAGAAGACTGACAGATATTTTCACAATTCTCTCTTGCAATTTAACTGTTAAAATAAATACAGAGCACTTATGGTTACCTCCCAATAAAGAAAGACAAAAATACCATTAGATATCACTTTGTAGTATCATAGAAAAACATATTCTTTATTTTTAAGTGTATATTTATTTTTTTTTCCTATTTGAAAAGTCAGAGTGACAGAGAGAAAAAAAAGAGGCAGATAAAGATCTTGCAACCACTGGTGCACTTCCTAAATGCCAGCAATAGCCAGGCCTCACCCAGCCCAAAACAATGAGGCTGAGTTCCTTTCAGCTATCCCCCACGGGTTGTGGGAGCTCAGGTACTTGAACCATCACCTTCTGCCACTCAGGATGCATTATCAGAAAGCTGCACTGGAATTGTAGTAGCAAGGACTCATGCCGGCACTCCAATACAGAAGCAGGCATCACAAGTGGTGGCTACATTTGCTGTGCCACAATGTCTCCTCCTATATTCCTTATTTCTCAAAAAATATTGAGTCTTATTTAAGCTAGAAATTTGGGTAAATCCTTTTAATTTTTATTCCTCTTTAATTATACTACTAATAAAAGGTAAAGGAAATTTATGAAGTGCATGAGAACTCATGTAACAGGATGCAAAAATGAAATGTTATTGTGTTTCAAAACATTTTTTCACAGAATAGTTTGGAACAGTCAGAATATAAAGCATATATATTGTTGTGAAGAAGGTTCATATCATAGAAACTAGTATCATTCATTTAAATGAATTATTAAAGGGACATCATGAACACAAGCATTACCTCCTAACATTTATAATATATATCATAAATTGTTCAAATCTTTTAGATTCATTGCTTCTGATCCTCACAGCACTCATATAAAGATTTCTTTTTCTTTTATAGATGCAGAATTTCAGACACATAAAACTTTCAAAAACTTGCCCAACATCACACAACTTTTAAATATTAGAAATTTTTTCCTCTGGCAGTATGACTTCAATGTTCTGTTCTTAATCACTTGCCTGGTCATTATTTTCCAACATATGTGTTATTATTCAAACCAATATAATACACTGATTCTTGAGTGAAAGAAAATTTAGAATACTTTCTTTTTCTTAACTTAGTACTACTTTTATGCCAAAATGACTTTTTTATTTCCTGAATTCAAGGAAATCTAGATTCTTTGAGCTAACTGCCTCGGGGAAAAAATGGCTTAAGGAAAATATTCTTGAATTTCTACTAAGACAGCTTTTTCAGAGGCAGTTATTATTTACTGATTGTGTAAGGAGCATTTTGATGAATAAACTAGATAATGACACCAAGGAAAAAATGAAATATAGGACCTGTTCTTAAATACTAACAGTTTTCATGTAAGTTAATAAATGAACCTTGTATATTATACTCAAATAGTCATTAAAATGACTACTACTATTTTCTTAAAAAACAAAAATGATTAGTATTGATATTAATATTTCTAAATCCTACTTTGAGATAGAGATCACATGTATCGATTATAGAGAGTATGAAAATCAACATGAATGAAAAATAGGTAATAACTTCTGTGGTTAATTACTCTTAAAAGTGCATGCATTAAAATGAGATCCCAGTGGAAAGAACAGGTCATCAAAGAAGGAAGTACCTTTCTCTGAAGGGAGGAGAGAACTTCTACTTTGACTATGAGTCGGCAAACTCAAAAGGTCTCCATAGCCTTGGAAACTCATGACAAGACTCTAGGGTAATTACTGATGCCATAAACAAGAGTGTCAATATGTTAAGTCAACAACAGGAGTCACTGTGCACTTGCTCCTCATGTAGGATCTCTGTCCTTAATGTGCTGTACATCATGATTTAATGCTATAACTAGTACTCAAACAGTATTTTTCACTCTGTGTTTCTGTGTGGGTGCAAACTGTTGAAAGCTTTACTTATTATATACTAAACTTATCTTCTGTATACAAAGAGAATTGAAAATGAATCTTGATGTAAATGGAATGCGAGAGGGAGTGGGAGAGGGGAGGGTTGCAGGTGGGAAGGAAGTTATAGGAGGGGAAAAAACAATTGTAATCCATAAGCTGTACTTTGGAAATTTATACTCATTAAATAAAAGTTTTAAAAAAGTGCATGCATTAACTTAATCTAATGGAAAAGCCAATTTTAAAATTCTGAAGCTCTCCTTTCAGTGCCAGCATCCCATATGAGCACTGATTCTAGAATCGGCTGCTCCACGTCTGATCCAGCTCTCTATTATGGCCTGGGAAAGCAGTAGAAGATGGCCCAAGTCCCTTGGTCCATGCACCCACATGTGAAGGCTTGGAAAAAGCCCCAGGCCGGTGCAGAGACCCAAGTTGTTTGGTCATCTTCTACTGCATTTCCAGGCCATAGCAGAGAGCTAGAAGGAAATGGAGCAGTGGGGACTTGAACCAGAGCCCATATGCGATTCCAGCACTGCAGGCAGTTTGCCTTCTAAGCCACAGCACTGGTCCCAACAGTTTCTTTTTCTGGAGATAATTAGCATGTTTTCATATGAAAAAGAATATTTCATTCATATTTTAATTTCTTAAACTATAAAAAGATTTACATTCAAGGTTCAACATTTAGCAAAGTCAATTATTGTTTCACCGAAAACATTCTGGGGTAAAACTGATATTTTAAAAATTATCATGGTATGATAATGAATACAAAAATTAATAACAATTGTGCTTTACATGGCTTTCCCTAACTGAACTTATGTAGGTCCATTGCTGAATTTCAGGCAAATTTGTGTCAGTATACAATGATTATACAGTATAGAATACTACACTTGGTTTACAAGTTTGCAGACTTAAAGAGGGATGTTTGGATTAATAGTAAAGATTATGGTTTGAGTGCCCATATTTCTTTATCAGAGTGCCTGTTCAAGTGCTAGCTCCAATCCTGATTCCTATTTCCTGCTAATACACACTGGGAGGCAACATTGAGATCTCATTTAGTTTGGTCACTGCCACCCACACAGGAAACCTAGATTGAAGTACTGGCTCCCAGACCAGGCTGATGTGGGAAGTAAACCAGTGAATAGGAGTTCTCCTTGTCTATTAGTCCCTCTACCAATCTTTTACTTACACTCTCTTCTTCTCTTGAACACTTAAATAAATAAATAATACATAATAAATAAATTTTAATTTACGTATGAGTAGAGAACCCATGGAATAAGAAATATTGGCAATCAAATAAAATAAGTGAAAAGATGTCAGTGCAAAGATAGTTTGTGTGGAAAGGTAACCTGTCAAAGCAATATCTCAAATTGCAGATATCAAAGTGATTTGATAAGATAGCTTTAAAATAGAGCCTGAATACATTCCTTAGGTTACTCGATAACAGTAAGTAATCTATTTATGAAGCAGCACAGGTATCTAGTTGCACTGACTCAGATTGTTGGTATGAAATTATAAGTAATATTAATGATAATTTAGAATGCTGAGGTTGCCGGAAAGAGTTTATTTGAAGTGTTGTGCAGTATACTCTAGAATATATAAGAAATGGAACAGAGTAATAAAAAGACTGGTGAGTATAGGTAGAAGGACAGGTCAGATAAGAAATGTAATCCAATTTCAAGGTTTATTAACTCTTATATTATAAGCTCAATAAATAATTATGTTAATAAGAAGTGGAGGAAGAAAATAATAATATCCAGGCATTGTCTACAGAAAGCCTAGAGAGTTATTGAATGTTGTGGCTGAGCCCTGGACAGGCAGACAACTTTCATTAATGTTACTTTTCCACAATGAAACTTTTACTTAGATTAGACATCAACATGTTTCCAATTATATTTATCAATAAAAGAAGGAACAGAAATGGAGAGTAGAAAAATGCTGATGATATTTAAAAACAGCAATAAAAATTATAACCAAGCATAAATATAAAACTGAAAAGGAGTCTTCAAATACGATAGAGATATAAGGAATCTGAAATCCTTAAGTGATAACTGACTATGCAGATACTTAGGGCCTATGCTGTATGGTGGTTGATGAACTATATATACATGAAATTTTTTCCCAAGAAAATAATTGTTCTCATAGGAGAACAAGATAGGCTACGGGAATAAGAATGAAAGATTTTTTATGAAGAATTCATTTAGCAGGATATTAATTTAGAGAAGACATAGGAATGAAATGCCAGCAGGGAATGAATAATTGGGGCAGACAGGGTCACACATGAAATTATGTAATAGTATTGACTGCAATTGATCAAGAAGTTTACATTTTGTAAAGAGACTGATACTAATGATGGTGAGCATAGTGATGGGCATACAGAACCCAAGACATATGCAGAACTCAAATGGAATTATGTGGAGTGCTCTGAAGTAAAATTGTAATGTGAACTGACAAGGAAACACCTGATCATAAAACAGATCATTTATTTAAGTATTAGATAAAATAAACTAGTTCCAAGGAAATTCACTTATCCAAGGAATTGTTCACTTAGGTCCATGAGTGGTGATAAACTCATGGTAAAACATCACACAGATTTTGATTCTGATTTTCCACCTCTTATACTGATTTGTATGGCTGCTGATTATAACTCTGACTTCGCAATATCACCTTAAGAATGGTCCCAAATGAGGTAAGAGAATTCACAGGTCTATGGTAAAATTTACTGAATAGTAATTAAGCATACTCATTCATAAATGGATAATTAGAATATTGGAAGAAGAAATTCATAACAAGTGAGAAAAAAAATTTGTTTCACTGCTTAAAAATAGGATACTATTTCTTGTAATCAAATAGAACAAAAATTCCAATGTATTAAAAAAGAAATTAAATCTTTGGCCAAGTTAACATAGTGATTCATTAGTAATTTTATAATTTCATTCTACTATGTAAATAAGTATTTACTAAGTACTTACATGTAAATATTATAAATTCTTGAGGCAATATTTTTTAAAGATTTATTTAGAGAGCGAGAGAGAAAGAGGGAGAGAAAGAGGTCTTCCATCTGATGGTTCACTTCCCAATTGGCCGCAAGGGCCGGAACTACACCAATCCAAAGCCAGGAGCCAAGAGCTTCTCCCAGGTCTCCCACGTGGGTGCAGGGACCCAAGGACTTGAGACATCTACCGCTTTCCCGTGCCGAAGCAGAAATCTGGATTGTAAGTGGAATGCCAAGACTTGACCTGGTGCCCATATGGGATGCAGCGCTTCAGGCCAGGACGTTAACCCACTGTGCCACAGCACCGGCCCTGACAATATTATTTTAACATGAGTACCTTTAATATGAGTGCAGATTTTATAGTCTAGTGTCTATGGTGCTAAATTCTATATAGCTATCTGATATTTTTCTCCTTGCCTACATACTTTTAATATATCATTTAAAAACTAATATATCAATCAATCTAACTGTACATTTTAATTCTAATTTTAATCTAACTTTACATTTTAATATAGCATATTTAAGGCATTAGAACATTTTCCTATGTACTCCCATGATTTTTTGATAGATGTACTTTGTCATTTCCTATTGATCAATTAAGAGATTTTAATGAAGATCAAACTATTTTTCTATATTAAAAAATGAAGACCACATTTATACTAACTACAGAATTAATCAAGCAATAACATAGCACTAAACTTTCCTAAGTGTAAGAATTAATTTCTTCATAAAATGTTTCTTTTATCTGAAACCAACATAACAATTCTCAGAGTAGAAAACTAAAGCATCACTAAAAAATAGTTTCTGCAACATGAATCAACATGGGTTATACATTTACATATGTAATCTGTAAATATAATTCAGTACTTGAATAGATTCACAAGGAGAATACTGAAAAACTAAGGACATAAAATTTTCAAAGTCAACATTTATTCTTATACATCTCATTTATTTCTTTGTTCTTGTGCCAGTGTGTAACATGACATTTCAGTCCTGGAGGGATGACACTTTGTTTGAAATCAATGTATTGTCTGAGCAGTCACAATTTTTCTCTGAATATATTGTTATTACTGTTACTATAAAAATCAAGATGAAATTCCCCATGAGAATTTTAACTGCCATATTAGGATATACAACAGTAATTTTCTAACAAGAGGGAATACAAAAATGATATATAAGTTTTATTGTGCTTGTGACAGATGTTACAAAGGCAAACTTTAAAAGAAACTTTGGATATTATCGTTATAACAACCAACTTCAATTTTTAAATGCTAATAATGACATTAGGGCAAGATAAAATACATATTCAAAGCAAATGCAAGTATCTACATAGAATACTGCATGAATCTTTTTAAAACTTACTTTACTTCCTAATGGCTTGATTGAGTTATTACCTAATTGGCAATTACAATACAGTAACATGATTAAATATTAATTTATATATTTTTGCCAACTATTTATCAATCAACATGAACATATACATTAATATGAACTTATTCAGTGAAATGTATTTATTCTTTTGAGATTTTTTTAATTTTATTTTTATCTACCCAAAAACTTTTTAATTGAGGTGTACAAACTTCATGTATTTCACAATTACAACTTTAGAAACATTGATTCTTCATACACTACCCACCCTCCCATCCTTCTTCCTGCTCCCTCTCCTATTCCTATTCATATTTTTTTACTAAGATCTATTTTCAATTAACTTTGTACACAGAAGATTAACTGATACTAAGTAAAGTATTCAACAAATAATAAAAAAGCACTGTTCTTCAACAGTCGAGACAAGGGCTGATCACCTCACTGCTTCTCAAAGTGTCACTTTCACTTCTATAGATTACCTTTTTGGTACTCTTTAGTTACCACTTATTGGGGAGAATATATGGTGTTTTTCCTTCTGGGACTCACATTTTCCAGTAAGTATAATAGTTTCCAGTTGCATTTATATTGTTTCAAATGACAAGATTTCATTTTTTTACCATTGTGTAGTATTCCATGGCGTACATATGCCATAATTTTTTCATCCAGTCTTCAGTTGATGGACATTTGGGTTGATTTCATATCTTAGCTATTGTGAATTAAGCTACCATAAACATGGGGTACAGATAACTCTTTCATATGCTGATTTCATTTCTCTTGGGTAAATTCCCAGTAGTAAGATGGTTGCATCATATATTAGGACTCTATACAGATTTCTGAGATATTCTATACTGTCCACATGGACTGTACCAGTTTACAGTCCCATCAATAATGAATTAGGGTAACTTTTCTCCACATTCCTGCCAGCATTTGTTCATTGATTTCTGTATGAAAATCATTCTAATGGTGGCAAGGTGAAACCTCATTGTGCTTTTGATTTGCATTTCCCTAATGTGTTGGCCATTTGAATTTTCTCTTTTGAAAAATGCCCATTAAAGGCCGGCGCCGTGGATTAACAGGCTAATCCTCTGCCTTGTGGCGCCGGCATACCGGGTTCTAGACCCAGTTGGGGCGCCAGATTCTATCCCGGTTGCCCCTCTTCCAGGCCAGCTCTCTGCTATGGCCTGGGAAGGCAGTGGAGGATGACCCAAGTCCTTGGGCCCTGCACCCACATGGGAGACCAGGAGAAGCACCTGGCTCCTGGTTTCAGATCAGCGCGATGAGCTGGCCGCAGCAGCCATTGGAGGGTGAACCAACAGCAAAGGAAGACCTTTCTCTCTGTCTCTCTCACTATCCACTCTGCCTGTCCAAAAAAAAAAAAAAAAAAAAAAAAAAAGCAGAAAAATGCCCATTAAAGTCTTGCCCATTTCTTAACTGGGATGATTGTTTTGTTGTTGTTGAGTTGCTCAAGCTCTTTATATGTTTTGGTTATTAACATCAGTTTAGGATTATCAAAGGAATGAGAAATAATAAAGTGCTTCAAGTCTTTACAGGTCATTTTGATAACTTAATATAAAATATGCTTTATATTATTCTCAGATTTATTGAGAATTGGTTGAATATGAATTAGAGAGTGGACAATACTACTATTATTCTTTTAAAGGTACAATATTACATGGGGCTGATGCCATAGCTCACTTGGTTAATCCTCTGCCTGTGGTGCTGGCATCCCATATGGGTGCCGGGTTCTAGTCCTGGTTGCTCCTCTTCCAGTCCAGCTCTCTGCTGTGGCCTGGAAAGGCAGTGGAGGATGGCCCAAGTGCTTGGGCCCCTGCACCCACATGGGAGACCAGGAAGAAGCACCTGGCTTCTGGCTTCAGATCGGTGCAGTGCCAGCCATAGCGGCCATTTGGGGAGTGAGCCAACAGAGGGAAGACCTTTCTCTCTCTCTTTCTCTCTCTCTCTCTCACTGTCTACAACTCTACCTGTCAAATAAATAAATTTAAAAAAATTTTTAAAAAGGTACAAAATTACACTCCCCTATACCACTTCTCTATACTTTCCATCCAATTATAGTAAATATATTTATATATGATTTATGTAACATTTTATAGAACATATATTTGTACCAATTATTTATTAACTATTTTAAAGTCCATTAATATTTCCCTGTATCCATTTTATCTAATCTGTTGCTTCTACTGGGAGCAAAGAATTCCATGGAGTACTCATATTCCAATTATCTACCTTCTCACCCAGACAAATAACTGTTATATTCATTTGTTTGTCACCACAAATAACAGTTTAATAAACACTGTCAGTGCCCTTTATTGAATCATGTGAGGAGTTTGGTGGGAAAGGAGGATGGAATATGTACCCAAAAGCACTTTCACTAAGAAAAATTGTTAACAGTATAATTATTTAGATTGAGTCCTGCTAAACTTATCATCTTCTCTCCAGTTTTTCATGCTAACCATTAAATGTAAGAGACAGGACTTCAGCCAATCAGAGAATGAAACCTTTGGGAGTATCCAATATTTGCCATTATTTCTTATTGTATTCTCAATGCACCAGATAAACGTATACTTTAACTCTTGAAGAATTTCTTACAGCTTTTATCATTGGGAAGGTATGAAATCACAAATGGTAAGATATTAATAAGGTTGTTCCAATGTCATACTTTTCAAGAATCAGTTCCAATTCCATTCTTGATTTTCACTCATCTTCTGTAACTCAGATTCCTGAACATGATCATGTAATATAATGAGCCAATGTAATGATGAAATAATATACTGAAAAATCCATTTTCTAATTAACAGAGATGGGGTTTTATTGTGCATTCTTTATCCTGTTTAATCGTGCCTTATAAGATAAGCAATTTTAAATAACATTTGTTGTGAACTCAACTAAAACAATGAGATAAGTACAATATTTGAGCTATTTTTGATTTAAATTATAGCCACTGATTATTTTTTGGCTCCAAAGCTATTACCAGGTGATACATCCAGGCACATATTAAATATGCATTCTTCAGCAAGGAGACACAAGACAGCTCATAGGACCCATCCCAGTTTCCCTCATCAGAGTGATACAACCACATCTGGACCAAAAATAGAGTCTAGAGGTGAGATTCCATTACGTTACTTTGAGACAAAAATATCCCTACAGCTTTTCTCCTGTCCAATATTTGAATACAAGGACATTTAAGTTCGATCTCAAGAATGGATGCTCCACTCAATAGTCTCAACAAAAAAGTACGATTTTATATAGCTTCACATCCTAGAGCACTTACTTAAGTTCTGCATGTATGCTTTTATTGTTCTACACATGGATATTCTGAACAAAAGGCCTGTCTATCTGTAAAGGATATCTGAAGAAAAGTTAGAGTTATGATTACTGTAATGCAACACACATTTTGTGAATACATAAACAGAGTAACAACCTGGCACTGGGGAAGGGACACCTCAGATCCTGAGAGAAATACAGAAAAGAAAATCATTAGTGATCTGTACTTTAGAACTGCCCCTACAGCTTTCCAAGTGAATGAAAATGCTCTGTGAGAATCTACTAAACTGTTCCTCAACTGTCCATGTATAATTATTTAACTGACTTTTGCACCTCAGTGTCCCCCTAAATAGCTCCAATCATGAATTGCTTGCCAATCCCTCTAACCTTACTGTTGCGTCTATCAAAAAGTGCTACAGGGGACAGGTGTTTGGCCTGGTAGTTAAAACACTGGTTAAGATCCCTGCAACCTACATCAGAGTGTCTGTAATCTATTCCTGGCCCCTGCTCTCAATTCTAGCTCTTAAAGGCAGCATGTGATGGTTAAAATATTTGGATCCCTGCCACCCATGTGACAGATCTGGTCTGAGTTCCTGGCTCTTTGCTCCAACCCTACCCCATCTCTGGCTGCTGTGGGTATTTGGAGATGAACTAGCAGATGATAGCTTTCTCTCATTCTTACTCTCCATCCTTGCTCTCTCTTCCTCTCTCTTACACACACACACACACACACACTCCTCACTTCTCTACCTCTCAAAGAAAAAAAAAATAGATGTAGAAGATACCCCCAGCTTCCATACTTCCCAGTCAAAATATCCTGCATATTTCCATTTTCAGTCATTCCATGCTTTTTTAAACTTATTTTATGTATTTGAAAGAGTTACAGACAGACGTAGAGACAGAGAGAGAGAGAGAGAGAGAGAGCGAGAGCTGTCTTCCATTTGCTGTTCACTCCCTAGATGGCTGCAACAGACAGAGTTGAGCTGATCTGAAGCTAGGAGCCAGGAGCTTCTTCCATGTCTTCTATGTGGATGCAGGGGCCCAGGGACTTGGGTCATCTTCTGCTGCTTTCCCAGGCACATTAGCAGGGAATGGAGTTGCTGGGACTTGAACTGGCAACAATATTGGATGCTGGCACTGCAGGCCAGGACTTTAACCTGCTGCACCACAGCATTACCCTCCATGGGTTTTGGATAGAAGCCATACAGCTGGTAGCACAGACAAGACATAGATTTACTGTCTCCAGGGACCCAAGCAAAAACAAGGACTTGAAGCAATTATGTAAACTGAACTGAAGACCTTGTAGCACACCAGCTTGCCTTATGACTACATTATAGGTATTTCCCAACTATGCCCTCTTTGTCTGATATAGGTCGCATTGATAGGGGGAAGGCAGTAACTATAAACACCACTTTCTTCCAGGAGTACACTTTTATTCCCAGAATTGTACCATCTTGTGTGGAAGCTGGGCATAAATGTGCTTATTTTCTCAAATCACAGTGACTTTCCCCTCAGGAGTGCTCATAAGCAACTTGTAAGTAGATTATACAGCTCTCAGATGATTAAGGAGATTTCTCCAAAATGAGAAATTTATTTATATGTGCATACTATGGGCAGATTTCCCTATAGCAGCAGCCATTTAATTAAAAAAGCTGGCATAAAATTTGTCCCTCATTACAGCTGAAGTGATCAATGCTTCTACATGAGCCATGGAAGGTATTCGGGTCAGATTCAATCCCCAGGCAAGTTATAAAGTGCTGCTCTAGATTTTCCCTTTGTCAACCAAGACGAAGGCTTTACAGTGACACATGCATCACCCTCTACCTGTATTAACATATTAGGCTAACAGGAAAAGTCAATACAATAATTTAAAGAGAAATCATCCAGCTCTCTAAGTAGACCCATTAGTTGTAGGATTTGTTCAGAAAATTGAGATTAGGACCCTGTGAGGTTAGTTTAAGATAAATAATGCAGGTTGCTTTGACCTGCTGGTTTTAGTTATTAGTGGTCTTAATTTTAGGCTGAATAAAACAAATTGAATAGATCTGGTCCAAGCCTTTGTTAATCAGATTAATCAGAGTATTGCACAAGGGATGTTTTGTTATTTGACCAAAGGCCATAAAGTTATCCTGAGACCTAAGCTTCTTGTCATATGCTGGGTATTATCTGATCGTCCAAGCCATAAGGTTGGGCATACACAACAACACTCCCTCATCAAAGGAAAGTGATGCTCATGGAATTAAAAATTTAATTATTTATTTGAAAGTCAGAGTTATACTAGAGAGGAGAGGCAGAGAGAGAGAGAGAGAGAGAGAGAGAGAGAGAGAGGTCTTCCATCCGCTGGTTCACTCCCCAATTGGCCGCAACTGCTGGAGCTGCGCCGATCCAAAGCCAGGCGCTAGGAGCTTCGTCCAGATCTCCCACATGGGTGCAGGGGCTCAAGGACCTGGGCCATCTTCCACTGCTTTCCCAGGTCATAGCAGAGAGCTGGATCCGAAGAGGAGCAGCCAGGACTAGAATTGACGCCCATATGGGATGCCAGTGCTTCAGGCCAAGGCGTTAACCCGCTACACCACAGCGCTGGTGTCTTTAACCCTGGAGTCTCAACCCCGTTTCATCAACCATGAAGCTAAGTTATTAACTTATAATAAGGGTGAAACTTCAGACAATTCACAGTACATGATATCACAGATATTAATACTGTTTTATTAATACTGGTCTTATATGCATTCTTTTAACATCTATTACAGATCTAATGAATTTTCTTTGAGAAAAAACTTTAGGTACCATTTCACTTAAGATGGAATGGCTATTATAAAAAATCAAAAAAATAACAAATGCTGGTTAGGATGTAGAAAAAGAGGAACCCTAATAAACTATTGGTGAGAATACAAATTACTACTCCATTATAGAAAAAGGTATAGTGATTTCTTAAGAAGTTAAAATTAGATCTACCATATGACCCAGTTATCACACTTCTGGGAATGCATCCAAAGAAAATGATGTCATCAAGTGAAAGAGATACCTGCACTCTCATGATTTTGTAGTATTATCCACAACAGCTATGACATAGAATCAGGTAAGTTGTCCTTCAAATGATGACTGATTAAAGAAATCATGGTATATATATACCATGATATATACACACACATACATACAACGGAACACTAGCCAGCTATTCTTGACATTTGAAATAAAATGGATGGAATTGGAGATCACTGTAATAAGTGAAATTAGCTAGACAAACAGATGCACAAACACCACTTTTTTTCCTCATGTGCAGAAGTTTATATATATAGTATACAAGTATGTGGATACCATGTTATTTAGTATATAGATATTTATAAATGTTGTCTTCACTGAGTAATATCCCTTACATAATGATAAATATTTCTTTCCTTACTTTATGATCTTCATCATTGGCCCCAGGTTATGTGATATTAATATGTCCACTCTGCTTTCAAGAAAAATAGTATGTGTGTGCATATAGTACTCATATGTGAAGCAAATGTTGCAAAATATTTAAATTTAGGAAATCTGTGTTTACTGAATTGTTCATTCTCTGTATTATATGAAATATTTTTAAAAATTAAAAAGCAAAAATTTAAAAAGTATAATTTGCATTGCCAATTTCAGACACATGTTTTGTCTCATGGTATCTAATACCAGAAAATTCATATCCTTGTATCAATATGGTTTTATCCTATTGTGAAGAATCTCATAAGTTTTATTGTTACAAAAACAAAAGAAAGAAAATAACCTAGATATTTATGTTTTACAGTACAAAATTTTGCCTTTTTAGCAATTATTTGTTTAATTTAGTTTCACTCTTCACCATGTATTTCATTAGTTTAATCAGATTTTTTACAAATAATATAAAAAAGCTATTGTGGAGTCTTATAAGAATAGTAGGCAAAAAAAAGAGGCTCAGCATTAAAGGTTTTCTCTACTACAGCATTGTTTCTCGATATTCAACACACTCAGAATCACTTCAAAGATTATATGTTTTTCTAATCAAAATATAGCAGGAGCAAAGAAATAAATAGCTCTTTTCTGTACTCATTTACATGTATCTACTCAATGAATTCCAAATTTAACACAAATAGCTAATTTACAGCTGTGCAAACAACTGCTTTGTTTTAAGAATGACAATGATTCACTTTTGAAAAAAAATATTGTTTGTTATTCCTTATGTTCCTCCTTATGGTATTTTAGGAACTACCCAAAATTATGTAGAATAATATAGTTGTCATATTTCTTTGGTTGATATTTTAAGACTGAACAGATGCAAATTAGTTATATTAAATTAAACACAGACATATTTTAGTTTTGAATTTAAAACTATTTCATAAATATAGTTATACCATGAACCAGATTTGTAATTACCCATGCATCAGAATACATAATTGGAATAATGTGATTGCCCCCAACATATGGTGATACCAAGAAATTACTATGTAAGCATAAAAACACAACATACAGTCATTCTGTAAAGTTTCCATATTTGTATTTCTTTTCAATTCTATTTTCTCAGATGTAAAATTTAGATCAATAGATCAATCAAAACATAGAAAAAAATGTCTTATATACTCTGATGTGGGGAATCTTTTTTCTGCTAAGTTCCATTTGGATTACTTATAACATAATTTGTGGGCCAACAAAATTATCACCTTAAAAATTAGCCAGCAGGGGTGACTAATTACAGTTCTCCACCTGTGGTGCCAGGATTCCTGTCCACTTCACTTCTTATCCAGCTCTCTGCTATGGCCTGGGAAAGCAGTAGAAGATGGCCCAAGACCCTGAGCTCCTGCAGTTCCTAGCTCCTGCATTCAGATTGGCCCAGCTCCAGCCATTGTGGCCATTTTGGGAGTGAACCAACAGATGGAAGATCTTTCTCTCTCTCTTTCTCTCTCACTGTCTGTACCTCTCAAATAAATAAATGAAATATTATTTGAAAAAATTAGAGAAGGTGTAGATTTATTGAACTTTGAGTCCCACCTTGTAGTTGCCTTGTCAGGGCAAGACCAAGTGATTTTGCAGGCCTTATGAGGCCCAGGGGTAGATGTTACCCACCCCTGCTTAGTCCACTTATCTCTTCTTATCTGCCCAAGAGTAATTGTTGCTGTCATGTGAGGCAATATCAATCAAGCTCTGGGATAATTAGATCAACTGAAATATATTTGAAAATGTATATTCATGTTTACTGGCTACCGTATATTAGCAAATAATGAATCACTATAGTCTTTTTCCAAATCAAAGAACATACACATATAAAAGTATGTATTTTCAATTATTCACCACTCTTTTTAAGACAAAGGCATGTAATGGAGAAAAAAGCAGAGAGAAAAACTCTAAAAGACAACACAACATTCTACATATGCAGCTTTAGGCATCAAATAAAAGAACTTCTTTAGCAGTTATATTTTTAAAACATCTATTTTATTTATTTAAGTTATCTGTGTTATTTATAGTATATAAAAATGATGAAAATATTGATGACAGAAGTATCCTGAATCTGAAAAATCACTTCAGTGATAACTGGATCTAATTATAATTTGATTTTTCTTACTATTTAGGTTCTTGTACAAGGTATAGATAATCTTGAGGGAAGCAATTTCAAATGTTAAACAGGACTATGAATTAATAGAATTCTTATCTTTACACATTCTTAGAAAGCCAATAATAAACAGGTAACCTGATTATCATTACCACTTCATAATGCTACTTCATTAATACCACTATAAGAACATCACAGAGCAGAGTCATCCCGCAAGTCTCCCATCCTATAAAGAACACCTTATATCTTGCTTAAAAAATAAAGACAAAAGGGAGGAGACGGCGCTGTGGCATAGCAGGTAAAGCCACCATCTGCAATGCCGGTTTGAGTCCAGACCTCTCCACTTCTGATCTAGTTATCTGCTATGGCCTGGGAAAGCAGTAGAGATGGCTCAAGAGCTTGGGCCCCTGCACCCATGTAGGAGACCCGGAAGAAGCTCCTGGCTCCTGGCTTCGGATTGGTGCAGCTCCAGCAGTTGCAGCCAAATGGGGAGTCAATCAGTGAGTGAAAGACCTCTCTGTCTCTCTCTGCCTCTCCTTCTCTTTCAAATAAATAAATAAATAAATCTTTAAAAAAAGACAAAAGAGAAATGTAGTATTCATTAAATCTATTTTTTTGTCTTCTTGGTAGATTTTAATAGAAATTTTGAACAGTTAGAGGAAAAAAAGATACCCATAATGTCTGGGTCAATCATAGAACACGACAAGAGCACTAAACATTTCTGTACGTACACACACACACACACACAAACATTACAAGATATAATTTTAAAAAATAATTTGCAATGGAAGCTCTTAATATGTTATAGTTCTAAAATATCTTTCCTTAGAAAAATTTAAGACTAGAATGACAGATACTTTTCCTGCACTGCTGAAATTATGGCAAATCTATCAGCAAAGAGGTAAATATTAATATAATTCTTTGAGCTTGAGCACATAAGGGAGCAATAAAATAGATTCAAAAACCTTTGTTTGACCTGATTTAATTGAAAAGTCACTCGATCTTGTGTCAGTTTGGCTCTGGTATCCAGAGTTCCTGGGCAAGTCTGCATCACTCAGTCCATCCCCAGTAGGCCGGATGGGACAGTCTGTGGTAAGTGTAGGAATACCACCTGCTACTGCAGGCTGTGCACCTGCTGCTGGACTTCACACCCCAGGTGTATCTCTTCCGGGAATAGTCCTCTCCAGGGAGACTCCGGGGAGGGAGGCGGCCTCTCTGTTAAACGTGATTTTGTGAAAATTTCCTGACTGAATGTTGCAAATTTGGAGTCTGGTTATGGACGTGCTGAGAAGGTGCTGGGTAGCCGTGGCTCCGATGTAGGCTATGTCTATGTGCTGGTGAACAGCCTTATCAGTACTGTGGGTTGGGTCCATGAGATGTGCTGAGCCCTCAAAACCACTTGATCTGGATACCCTGGATTTCTGATTTCTTATAGGGCCATAGGTAGTAGGTGTTTAAAATTTTAATGTCTGAATATTATTTTTTCACTAAATGTACTATAATATTTTAGTTTTTAAATGCAAAAGTATCCTTGAATGTGATCTCCATTTTCATGGGAAAGTATAATTTTGAATTGTTTATTCATGCAAACTTACATAAGGATAAATATATACTAGATGAAAGACAGAAAAGATGAAACAAAGTGTGAATTTTAAACACTACAGATGGTATTATATTAAATGCTTTACATTGATTAGTTAGAATTTATAAGACAAAGAAACTTGAAAAAGAAATGATGAGTTTAAGGTAATGATATTTAACTTAATAATCCTTTAGTGTTATTTTTACATTTGTAGAAAAAATAAATTTTCAGATTTTAAGTTTCTTTTTAATTAAAGTTTTCACTTTAAAGAGTAAAATGGATAGGAAACCTCCACCCAACTGATGCTATGCTCTGGGTTTCCCAGAGGAACCATCATTGGAGCAAAGCCTAAAAAGCTACCTACTTAGCAACTGATTGGATTCATTGTAGGTTATTTTGCTTGTTTATTTTTTCTTTTTTCAAAATCTCCCTTGAACCTTCTTTTTTCCTTTAAAAATCCTTTTCATTAGCTTGTTTGGTGGAAAGAACACATTTTGGATCAAAAGATATATCTTTCCCCAAGTCCGACAGCTTCTTGAAATAAACTATTTCCTCTTTTCAGCAAAAAGAAATGAATAAATAAATGATTTCTTTTTATGAGAAATAACTACTTCATCCAAATATTTCTTACCTCACATTATGTACTTTATTAATGCCACACTAATGTTAATACTTTTGTTATATCTGTTCAATTTTATAAAAGCTGCATTTTACTCTGTAACTACAAGTAGGAAATATATTTAGCGAAGTTCCACTAGTCAAATATATTTACATATCACCAATTTTAACAAGTCTTTAAGTTCCTAAAATTTTATGCCAAAATTTTTCAAAAGTGTGTGACTTTTGTAATGTTTTTAATATAGAAAAACAGGTCAATCTGAACTTGGATAGTGGTCAGAAGTTGAAGAGGATAGAGTGGAAAGAGGTTAGAGGGAAGTTCAACAGCAGGTACAAATATACAGAGAGAAGTAGTAAGTTTTAGTGTTCCATAACACAGTGGCTTCACATAGTTCACACTGCATACTGTATAAGAACCTTTAATAAAGGAGCTGGTGAGCTCCAAAGAGGTGGGGGGGGGGGGCAAACAAAACGAAAAAGCTATTAGCCTTTCGTTGCAGTTAACTTATGCAGTTTTTGTATGTGTGTTCAGATATTGCACTGTACTCCATAAAAATATACAACTATCAAGTGATAATCAAGAAATTTTTAAAAAATTCAAAACAAAAAGAGCCATAAAAATTTCCAAGTTCTTGCATATTTAAGTATTTCTGCCTTCTGCCATTATAAGAATGATACTATGATGATATAATTATTATGGTTCAAATTTATTTTTCATCTTCCTTTTTTAAGTATTGTCATCATTCTTTCATAGCTATTTCCTCTGGTGATTATGGAGATAAGAAGACATGTTTGAATACCATAAACGTTTCTCTTATGAATTAGGTCATAATATAGAAATAATTCCCTCCCTATAGATATGTATCAGCTATAGTTGGCTTACACCAATTTTCCTTGGAAAATGTGTTCTCCTTTAGGCTAATCCTCCGCCTTGCGGCGCCGGCACACCGGGTTCTAGTCCCGGTCGGGACACCGATCCTGTCCCGGTTGCCCCTCTTCCAGGCCAGCTCTCTGCTGTGGCCAGGGAGTGCAGTGGAGGATGGCCCAAGTCCTTGGGCCCTGCACCCTATGGGAGACCAGGAGAAGCACCTGGCTCCTGCCATCGGAACAGCGCGGTGCGCCGGCCGCAGCGTGCCTACCGCGGCGGCCATTGGAGGGTGAACCAATGGCAAAAGGAAGACCTTTCTCTCTGTCTCTCTCTCTATCCACTCTGCCTGTAAAAAAAAAAAAAAAATTATTTTCTAATTTCATGGAAATTCTCTTCTATTTTAAATATTACCTTCCTAGTCCATTAAATATTTATGTATTCAATTTAGTTGTTATGTCTGTAATAGCTCTTTGTATAATATTCTCTTATTTTGTCATTTGAGCTTTGAGTTCTCAATTTGTATTCCATTCAAATTTCTTTAGCAAATTTAGCAAAGAATGTTATGGGGAATTTTCATCTATTTATTTTGAATGATTTTCTTCCAAAAACATGTAAGAGTTAATGATGGTTAAGGATGGTTTTATGTTTCTAAATAAATGACGTTTTAAGGAGTAGAAAACATTTCTAGATCGAAGAATATCAATGCTGATTTGAATAGTCTGAATCTTTGGAATATACACGTTTATCATCTCCCATTCATTTTTAGTAACACCAAAGTAACACCAACTTGGACATATTTTTGGTCAAGTAAAATAGAAGTATTATACTCTATATCAGTTATGTGAAACTGACTTTAAAGGAAAAAGGCTTTATTTCACTCTATAAACCTCACATTCTGTTTTTTTAAATTATTTATTTATGTATTTGAGAGGCAGAGAAACACAAGGAGAGCAATAATGTTTCCATCCCTTGGTTCATTCCCCAAATGCCTGTACCCCAGGCCAGAACAGAGTCCAAAGGTAGGAGAGGGGAACTCAATCCAGTTGGGTAGCAGGAAATTCATTACTTTAACCGTCATAGCTGGTCTAGCAGTCAGCATTAGCAGAAAACTAGAGTCAGGAGCTGGAGCTGGGAATTGAATGCAGGTACTCAGATATGAGACATGGATACCTCATCATTGGGGCAAATGTTTGCCCCAGCTTTCAATTATTTTACATTTAGTGCTGAAACAAGAATATGTAGTACATCTTCTACAGAAGGCAGAAAAGCATTTTTGTTTCATCTAAATATTTAATAGAGAAATACACAAATAAACCTGCTTTATTTCATAAATTTTTCATTAGCAAAATTAAATAAATCAGAGTTACATTTAAAATGTATAGTAAATGACAAGATAAAATTCCATCATATATGTATATCATTTTTTTCTTTATCCACTCATCAGTTGATGGACATCTAGTTTGAATCTATATCTCTGCTATGGACAACTGGGCTACATTAAAAATTAGAGTTCAGCTATCTATTTCATTTGCCAACTTCATTTTCTTTGGATATATTACCAGAAGTGGGATAGCTGGGTCATGTTGTAAATCTATTTTTAGTTTCTTAAGGAATTTCCATATTGTTTTCCATAATAATTGACTAATTAGCAGGACACAAAATCAACACACAAAAAATAATAGTATCCTTATGTACCAACAATGATCTGGTTGAAAAAGAACTTATAAGGACAATTCCATTAACAACAGGTATGCTAAATTTAAATACCTTGGGATACATTTAATGAAGGATCTGAATGGCCTCTACAATGAAAATTGCAAGGCATTAATGAAGAAACAAAAGAATGTGAATTATTCTATGTTTGTGGATTAAAACAGTTATTATTATCAAAATGTCCATATTGTCAGAAGCAATTATGATTCAACACAATCCCCATCAAAATTCCAGTGACATTATTGGAAGAAACAGGAAAAAAATCCAAAAATTCATACGGAAACACAAAAGATCCCAAATAGCTAAATCAATGGTATCATTTAATGAGCCAAAACATTATTAACTAGAAAAGGAGCTTCAGATTATAAATTGCTTAATTGAACAATAAACTTAAAAGATTATTTAGACTTTGAGAGATGTTGATGGTTTTTAATTTATAATAATTACTAATTTCTTCCTATCCACAAGTAACAGACTAATACAAACACCCTCTAAGTCTCACTGAATTTATCTGCCAGTGTGGGATTATTGGAATTGGATGAAATCAGGATTTGGGTGTTGAAAATTCATTCTTTTGTACTCTTCTGTATTGAAATAGGAAATGAGTATTGAAAATTGGATTACTTTAAAGTACATGAGCTTTTTTAATTTCTGAGGAGAATATGAATTTTGGTGATAAGTGCTTAGGGCACATCTGGCTTATAGGGTAAGTAAAATGATAAGTCATTAGACAAACTGCAAAGAGTCACAATGGAGCATGTGCCTATGTGTGAATATGAGAACTGTGCCGTGGGGACAGTGGAGGCATATTTGGCCTGCTGCTTTAATTTGTCCATACATGATTTGCTCAGTAAACAAAAGAATATGGGTAGCTTGCTTGTCTGAATATGCCAAGGCAATAATCAGGCATTCCACTCATTATTTCTGCCTGCCACCACTGTGGGAGCTACAGATGCAGAAGAGCTGGCTACCACACAAAGGTAAATACTTCACAGTAGCCAGAAATCACAATCACTCTGAACTACAAGAAATGTACATCACAGATGCTGTATTTGAAGAATACACAGAGATGCAAACAATCAAACAAAAATCAGAAAGAGCATAAAGTATTCATAAAAGGTAAAAATAAAATTCAGTTTTAGATATCTAAATAAGCAAAGCTTATGTATTAAAATACACTACAGGTAATTGGCGGAAATATTACTGTGATTGTATGACAGTTATATAAAAACTCACATGATGGAAAAGAATTTTAAAGTAGCGAAACAGTCACATTTGAGGGAATAAGATTTGCCAAGGCACAAAACATTTGAAACAGTGATGAACTTATAACCTAAGCCTCATAATCATCTTTCCACCAAAACATGCAGCCTATCTCACATCATCACAACACACTCTATATCATTCAGATATTCCAGATAAATAAATTCAAGCTGACAGATGATATTTCAACAATATATGAACTGCACATGTAAAATTTTTAAGTTGCTTATTTTATGGATTAAATATTTTAAATTATCTAAGTAATAATGTATACTATTATTTTCATGTGGCAATATTATTTCTAGTAAAATATTTTTGCTGTTTTTCATTTTATTTTTAGTTATTTAAAAATTGGGTATGTGGTATTAATCCTTTTAAAGAATATGGATTATACTTTGAGTCTCTTCTGCTCTTCAAATTACTTCTATATATTCTAGAAACTGCTGTTTATTTTTTATTTCCTGATCTTTCTGTTGGTGATACTGACTCTCTTCAAATATCTATTAATCCTTGACAGGTATTTCACATATATGTAAGTAAAGGAATATGTTGGTAAGTATTGTTTGGCATTTCATTCTTTTGCAATGGAAGAATATTAAAATAGACTCAGTGTCCTCTACATTACTCTAATGGTGATATTATTTCTTATATTTATATGGACTTATTATTTTGTTATTAATATTTTAATATATACATCAATACTCGTTTCATTTGGACTTTGTAAAGAGGAAAGCATCAATTTATGTGCTCTATAACCTTCAATTTGATGTTCATTTGCTTTTTATCTTTGCCAGTTTGCTTTGACTATACATTTTTTAAAGTTCATGCCACTTTACTGAACTAGTTTATTCATTCTAACAGTTTTCGGTGGAATGTTTAGGTTTCTCCAGGTACAACATCATGTCATCTGCAAACATGGATAATTTGACTTCCTCTTTTATAATTTTCATGTCCTTTATTTTTTTCTCCTCCCTAATTGTTCTTGTGCTATATAGAATAAGAGTGGTGAAAGTGGACATCCTTGTCCTGTCTAGATATGAGGGGAAATGTTTTAAATTTTTCCAAATTCAACATGGCTGTTGTGTGTGTGTGTGTGTGTGTGTTTATGATATATAATCTTTATAAATTTGCCATATGTTCTTTCTAAACTTAATTTGTGGAGAGTTTTATCATGAAGGGGTTTGAATCTTATTAAATGCTTTCTCTGCATCTATTGAGATAACCATTTGGGTTTTGTTCTTCATTCTACTGATGTGACTTATGATGTTCAGTGGTTTGCCAATGTGTCATTCCTGGAATAAATCCCACTTGTTCATGATGTCTGATCTTTTAAATGTGGTTTTAGGTTTGATTTGTTAGTATTGTTGCTAGTATTGATTTGCTAGTATTGATTTGCTAGTATTGTTGAGAATCAGGTGAGCCAATATTCAAATCTTTGGAAGAACATTGTTTTATTCTTCATACTATTGGTTGAACTCTTTACTTAGTGTAGGGTGAAACTTATGTGTATGAAATAAACTGAAAATAGATTGTTGTAAAAATTAAAAGTGGGAATAGGTGAGTTGGAAGAAGAAGGGTAGGAGTGTGGGCAGGAAGGAGGATAGGATGGGAGATATCATGATCCTAAATCTGTATATATGAAATACATGAAATTTGTATACCATTTGATGACAAATTTTTCTTTAATACTATATAACATTTTCCTGGCTACTGAATAACATGAGTTTGTCTTGAACATTCTGTGATGTTGCTTCGAAGATTATTTATGTATTTGTTTCAGCAGAGAATTAACTTTTCAATGTAAATCACAGACTCGCCTGCATTCACTGAGTGGCAGTCCCGTTCTTCAGGCATGAGTTGTAAGCTGACCTCAATTTGACCTGTATCTATATCTGTCTTAGTCAGGGATCATACACTGACATGGAATGACCTTATGAAAAAAATATGAGATCTCTTTGTCTCTCTCCTTTCTGAGAACTTCTCACTTTCCAGCTGCTCTGGCTTCCTTGCTCCTTTATTTTAAAGGTATCAGGTTTTCCATCAGACTTATGGAACCAGCTTATGATACTTTTTCAATTGTGGCTTTCCTCAGGAAAAAGCTCACACACACACACACACACACACAAACACAAATTCCTCTTGCAAACAAAGACTGCAGAGTTCTCAAGTTAGTGTTCTGTTTTGTTTTCCCCTGAAGTTTCCAATAACATATGCATGGGAGGACTAGTGTGTTGCTACTCATTCTACTGTGCCTGACACAAAATCCTCAGAATGTTGTGTATAGAATTAACTTTTTCTCTCTAAAATTGACTTTTAGGCCATGACAATTATCATCCAGTAATTAAAGAAAAGACTCTACATAAAAATATTTTGTCAGCATTTACCTTTCATTTAAACGACATAACTGAACCTGTATCAAATAAATTCTAGTCATTTTTCCCTGTATTTGCAATAGGCAACTATTCTATTAGTCTAACTACTCCAATAGTCCTGTTATTTCCACAACTTTTCTCCTGTTCAGACAAGTAAAAACTTTGAGAAGAGAAAATATGATTCAGACAGGAGAAGAGTTAACAAAAAATATTGTTTCCACAATGAACTAAGTGTTCTGTGAGGCCCAAATACCTGCTATACATAATTTTATACCTTAAACTAAATCTTTCCTCATGTATCTGACTAGTGAAAATTTGAATTTTGATTGCTTAAATTGATTTAAGCAAATTTAAGTAAAAATTGAATAAATCTATTTACTATATGAATCAAATTTTCAAATTTATGTAGGAATTTTTATATTGAATCAAAGAAAGTAAGAATTTTAAAGAACAATTCTGTAGACAGATTTGGAGAACTACTGGGTGCATACAACAAATGCAATATAAAGGATAATTTTCATCTGCAAAAAAGTAATTGAAGAATTATAATTTTTTTCATCTATACATAATATGGTCAGAATAAATATGTCTTAAATTTTCATCCAGGTTAATATTTTATGTTTATTCTGCTAATTATGATCAATTTTGAAAGTTAATGTTTGTTGTTATAATTTCCAAATAAAATATGAATTAATAATGGCACATCTCTAGATCTTTTAAATTATATACATTGTTCAACTTAAAAAATTAGTGAATCTTAATTAGGTCATGACTATATTACAAGTATATCATTTTGCTATGATTTATAAATAATTGGAAAAATATAATTATTCTTTCAGATTATTCTAGTATTTTAATACATTCAAAATCACTTAAAACAACATCAGACTGAAAAAAAATCCTTTCAATTTTCATAAAGTGTTTTCCATAGTTTACCTCTTTGGATACCCTAATATGTAATTCATTGGAATTAATCATAGTCTATATTGTGATCTCACTCTTATTTATACTACTATATTGGTTTTCCCATAAGTATGTTCTTTTTCCCAAAGTGAACTTAATCTTCTCTGGGAGAACATACTGAATTTTAAGCTGTTATTACACGGGTATACACCACAGACAAAAATGTGCAATCTTTGGACTGTATATAAGAATGAAATTTATCTTTGCTTTAAAACATGAAGTACCTACTTTAATAACAGTCTTAAATGCTTATATAAGTTAGTCAAAGTGAAATGACAAATATGTGTTGCTAAAGTAAGAGTTGCATAAGGAGTAGTAAGCTGAAGCAATGGCTTGTTATAAAAGTAAGCCAATGTCAGTACTGGCATGACATACAGAAGAAAACCAATATGTCATTTCTGAGGGGAAAGAATCAAAGAAATCAAAAGCTGCATCTTAAATCCAGAGATAGATGCTGGTCTTCTTCCAAATTATTATGGAAGACTCAAGTCCCATTAGATATTTCCTTTGAAACAAATTAATGGAATAAAACACAGGTTATGTTAAGGCTTTTGCCTTTTGATTATCTTATAAATGAGTTTTTATCTTTGTATCAGGGTTTATCAAATGGATTAGTGTTGACTCACAGCAAGAGGGACATGAATTTATATACTGTATAAACTACAAAAGTCACTCCTTAAATACAATCGACTATTTTGAATCATGAATTACAATGTATGCTTAAAAAATAACTAAACTTTTATACCTGCCATTTTTAACGTGCCCTGAATCTGAAAACTCAAATATCAGCATGACAAATATTTGAAATACTTTGATTTGAAAAGAGTCCCATGCTCAAAATATTTGGAAGCCAATTCTGCTCTTCTTTATTTAAGGAGCCTTTAGTTTTATCTTATATTATTTGCTTATTGATAAAAAATTTAGCACTGAAAAGGAAATTTAAAAATCTCATGGGTGTGCATTTCAGAAAATTGAGTTCTTATAAACAAAATTAGGAGCTGGTGCTGTGGCATAGCTGTTATTCACACTGGAATTTCTCCCACTTCTAGGAAGCCTCAGACATGCTGTTGAAGTATTTCTTTGAATGAATCATGCCTTTCTAGACTATCTAGCATAATTTCCTTTACTCAAACTCAGTATAATATAAACTTCAATCATCAATCATATCTACAAAATATTTTCACAAATCACTGCTTGATTTAATAATTAGAGGTTGGTACCTACCCAAGTTGACACATAAAACTTACCATCAGTCAATCCATTATAAATTAGCATTGATATACATCCTCTTTAGCAGTATTTAACATACAAATGAACACAACAACCAAGTTACACTTCCATCCAACATGATAAAATTGTCATCCACACAACCAAAAATATGTTACTCCTTTATTAATAGTCCTTTGGATGATATTGCCTCTTATTCTATGATATTCTATAACTTAAATATTATAATATAGTTATGTGAACTTAAATACTATTAATATCCCTTAGGTGATAAATGAATAAAAACTGGAAGAGAATAAAATATATGAGAAATATACATACAAAAGTACATGTATGCAACATATGTTTATGGATGTTGTATTCAAAACAAATAACAAAGAAGTATACAAGGTATTGAGCTTTCATTTCTGTAACTAGTCACAGAGTTGGAGCTGTTATTTGTAACTTCCTTTTTCCAATACTCATTTTATGTTCCATATTCCCTTTGTTCTGATCAAATCTCAAATGGCTGTGGTTTTTGGCTTGGTGAGGTGATCCAAACCTTCATTCTAGGAATTTAGCAATCCTTCCTAAATTGAAAACTGTATTTTTCAAAAGAATTTGATCACAAGACATGACAGTAATAAGAAATGTTCTAATGAATCTCTTGAGTTCTGAGTACACTCTATCTCCATTATGTGATAAACACGAAATTGCTCCTTGACAATAAACATCAATTACCCCAGCCACTAAAATTACCTTCTTTTTGGTTGTTGATTCAGACACATGAGAAGACCAAATTAAATAGGCAGCAGTCTCAACTTTCTACTCAAAAAATCACTGCAATGTCTTCTAGTGGAGGTATTCTCTTTTTGAACTAAGACCTCCAGACCAGCAAAGTCTAAAGCATCAGAGAGGCAGGAAGAAAAAGTTGTAGCTAGATCATTAGTTCCACTATCGAGTAGAACCACTTCCATTTACACCTCTTGATTATTTGACTAGTGGATGCTTATTGTGGGAATATCACCATTTAGAACACATCATATCCTGGTGTACACTGTCCCCAACCTGTAAAGCATTGGCATTTAGCTACCTCTGGAACTGAGTTATTAAAATGACAATTCACCTATTTCACCATTCTAGCAAGCAAGCTGTGCAGGGTTTTTGGAAACAGTTACCAGTTAATTCCATGGAAATATTTCCAGTGTTCATTTTGAAGTGGTTTCATTGATCAGAAACAATGCTGTGCAGCATATCATGCTAGTGGATAAGGGATTCTGTAAATCTATGGATGGCAGTTTTGGAAGAAGGATCCTGTGTAAGGCAGGTAAATTCATAACCAATATGAATGTATATTTCAATATGAACCAAGTGCTGACCACTCCTTGATGGAAGTAGTACACTGCAATCCACTTGATACAAATGCTGCTGGTTGATCACCCTCAGGAATGATGCCACATTGGTATTCAATGTTGTTCTCTGCTGCTATCAAAATGAGCATGTAAAAACTGGTATATCAGGGGCCAGCACTGTGGCCCGGTAGGTTAATCCTCTGCCTGGTATATCAGGGGCCCAGCGCTGTGGGCCCAGTAGGATAATCCTCTGCCTGGGACACTGGCATCCCTTTTGAGGGCCGGTTCAAGTCTCAGCTGCTTCTATTCCTATCCAGCTCTTTGCAATGGCAGCCCAGGAAAGCAGTAGAAGATGGCCCAAGTCCTTGGGCCTCCGCACCCACATGGGAAGATTCAGAGAAGGCTCCTGGATCCTCCTGGATTCAGATATTCAGATTGGCGCAGCTCCGGCCACTGTGGCCAACTGAGGAGTAAACAAGTTGATGGAAGACCTCTCTCTCTCTCTCTCTCTCTCTCTCTCTGCTACTCCGTTTCCCTCTGTGTATCTCTTTCAAATAAATAAATAAATCTTTAAAAAAAGACAAGGGCTGTACAAGTCATTGCTTCTCAAAGTGTCAATTTCATTTCTACAGATTTACATTTAGGTGCTCTATTAGCTACCACAGAGCAGGGAAAACAATATGGTATTTGTCCCTATGGGACTGGCTTATTTCACTATGTATGATGTTTTTCAGATTCATCATTTCATTGCAAATGACTGGATTTCATTCTGATTTCTCTTTAAGATCTCAATTTCACAGTGGAAAGTTTTTCTCATGTCATTTATGGATTTCATTAGTTTGTGCATTTGCTTCTGATT
This sequence comes from Lepus europaeus, assembly GCF_033115175.1. NCBI lineage: Eukaryota > Metazoa > Chordata > Mammalia > Lagomorpha > Leporidae > Lepus > Lepus europaeus. The sequence continues at coordinate 129,210,583 of NC_084827.1, forward strand.
ACTTCTAAGTAATCCTATGATCAATTTTTTGAATTCCATTTCCTGCATATCTTCAATCTCATCATCTTCACAATCTAGTATTGAGAGGTTGGGTTCTTTTGGGGATGCCATGTTGTCTTCTTTGCTCTTGTTTCTTATATTGGTGTATTTGTTATTCAGCATTTGTGGGGATACTCGTTGGTTTCTTTGATTTTTTGCTGTGGTGGCTTTTATCTTTGGACTATATCTGAGTGAATTATTGGAGTGTCTGCTTTCAGGGAATACCTAGACATGTATTGTGGGAGTAGCCAGGGAGCTCTGTTCAGTGCTCCAGGGTGAAGGGCTTGTCTGAGATGACACACCCAGGTATGGTGCGGTAAATCTTCTTTTTTTTTTTTTTTTATCAGAGGGGAGGTTTCTACTTGTCTGAAGATGCAGACCAAGCTAACCTCCTCTCCTCAAAGGAGACCAGTGCCTGGGCACTAGCAAAGGTCTGTAGAGTCCTCAGTATAAGCTCAGCTTCCCTAGCCATGTCTCTCACCAGGTAATCAGGGAGCCCTGATCATGTGGAGCCTCCCACAATAACTGCCCAACGTCCCAGCCACACCTGGAATCCCCCTCCATAGCCTCAGTGTTTTCACAGTCCCAGAACACAAGCCTCCCACAATCACGATCACCCAGCCCACTGTCTATTCTCCCCACCAGACTCAGGAATCTCTGCTTGGCTGGTTGCTGGGCACAAACTTGAACAGGCACAGCTGTCCAAAATGGAAGCTGCTCTTTGTCAGCTTGTTACAGGACTCCTTTACAGGATGATCAGGGAGAGGGAAAACATGCCCCTGCTTTGTTTTTTTCCTCTAGTTTGGCAGGTACACTATCCCCCAAGGAGCTTGAAGCCGGATTCCCTCCAGGCTCTTCTTGCAGCTTTTTCGCCAGTGGCTTTGGCTGTTGCAGTCTGGTCTTACCTGCTCTCTAACACTGATGTGGAAGCTCTTGGCTAGTGGAGTCCTAAGTTTGCACTTTGCCCCCCTCCACATAGATCCATTGTGTTCCTAAAATTTACGTAGAGTTTCTTCTGATGTTTTCTCCCTAACTCTTTCCTGAGTCTAAAAATTGGTATATCTAAACTGGCCTTGGTGAATGAAAATCTATGTCACTGAGCCATGCACAACTTGAATCCCTGCTTCCATGGTCATGAGATCATTGAACAATGAAAAGAATGACTAGTGTTCACAGAAAAGATTATTATTTGAGGTAGATTTATGTGGACACAAATATATTCATATTTTTTCACACTCAGAGTGAGCAATCCACTGACACTTTCTTAAGATTTACATGTCATCAATTTTCTAATTGTGATTCTTACTAGTCCAGAACCATCAACCAAAATCATTGACCTCAGCAAACAAGTTGGTATAATCACACACTTGGCCATTTGTTTTTCTAAATCAAAATTAAAAATCAGGTGTGTGATCATGTGCACTTTTCAGTTTTGTTCACTGAGAGGACTTCTCTTAACCAAATGTTCTTAAGGGATAATTCAAAGAGAGGTTAGTACTGCTAAAAGTGTTAAAAGGCTATTTTTAGATGGTATCTGCATATCTAGAAGAATCATATGCAAACCAAACTATAGTTTTTCTTTTTTCATTCAACTGGTAATAAAGATGTACTCTTGAGGCAATAGATGAGTGCTTCCAATGAAAAAGTAATGTTACTAGAACTGATGTCTTGGTTATTTGACACAATTTCTCAGGCAATCTATGTGTACATTCAGGGTCTGCTTGAGCCTGATCTCACACATCTGGTAATGGAGTGTCACTGTGCATGCCCAACTTTATTGCTTGTTGAGCAAGATGTCAATGTAATAATGAATAGTTCAAGTTGCTTGACAGATTGGAGGTCCATCATCAAATGTAATCCAATTATTTGTAATCCAATTATTTCTCCAAAGGGATTAGTTATCTGTAGCAATTTGTACTAAAATTCTAAGGGTTTACACTGTGATTCTCCTATTGGAGTCTGTCAAAGTCTCAAAAGAGCACCTCTCTATGCCATTAACATTTCAAGCATGTATGTATATGCTGGATCATATAACTCATGAAACACAGCAACTTGAATTACCATGATCTACTGAATTACCTGATCTATTGAAGATATTTCTATTGATCTGGAACTCACTCAAAGTAAGCAGTGTTCTGGGTCACTTGGACACTGAACTAGAGTAAAACACCCAAATAAGGAACACATTGCCTCTCAACATGAATCTGTTCTGAACATGAATCTGTTCTGGTTGCAGGAGGAGCCATATGCAACAACCTGTCCTAGACCTTACAAGTGATATCTCAATGCCCAAGACCATTAGAACATTAGGATTAAACTTAAGTGCAAGGCCTTTACTTTTTGTGAGACTTATTCCCTGTTCATGGATACATGAAATTTTATCAACACATCAAGAGCAGTTGCCAGTTCTGCCTCACTAGGTCTCATCAGCATAATATCATAAATATAATGTATAGCATTTTGTCTTGTGGAAGGAAAAGATGACCAAGGTCCTTTTGGACAAAATTATAACATTTGCATGAAGAATATAAATCCTTGAGGTAGAACAATAAAATTGTGTTTTTTTTTTTTTAATTTATCTCGCCAACTGAATTCAAACTGCTTCTGATTTTTTTTTTTAGATTTTGCTTAATTATATTTACTTGAAAAGCAACAAGACAGAGATAAAGACACAGGAATGGGCTCACTTTCAAAATGCTTGCAACAGCTGTGTCAGGATCAAACTAAAGCAAAGAATCCAGAACTCAATCTGGTTCTTCAACATGGGTGAAAGGAACATTTGCACATGAGCCATCACCATCTGACTCCTAGGGTGCACACTAGAAAAACGCTGTACTCAGAAGAGGTGTAGAAACTCAAACCCAAGCACTTTGATATGGGATTGCAGGCATCCCAAGCAATCCTAACCATCATACCAAATGCCCATCCTTCTTCTGATGATATTTATAAAGCTACTTCGGGGAGTATGTGAACAAATAGAAATGAAATGTAATTTTGGTGCAAAAATTTTGAAAGCTTTATCAAAATGCACATTTTACACTAACTTTTTCAAGTATGTTTGTACTTACAGATATCAAGAAACAAGTATTTACCAGATCAATAGTTACATGCTAGGTGCTAGAGTATGTGTTAATTTTCTCAAGCAATGAAACCACAGACAGAACAGTAGGCACAATTAAAGTAACAACCAGATTAAACTTACAATAAAACAGTGCCATTCTCTGAAATCTGTTTTGTGTGCAAACCAAACAGTTGAACTGAAGGGGATGTGGGAAGGATCACCATCCTTGCATTATTGTTATCTTTTCATTGTTTTTTAGAATCTTGTTTAATTGAGAGACAGAAAGACACAGACAGGCAGGCATACAGAGAGCTCTCCTCACTAGCCCACTCTCTAGATGTTTTCAATGGTCAACCTCAGTCTGGCCGAAGAGAAGAGCTATGACTTCAATCCAGACCCCACATTTGGATGGGTCAGACCCAACTACTTGGTCTATCACTTGATGTCTCCCAGGGAGTGTATTACCAGAAAATACTTCCAGGAGCACAGTCAGGACTCTAATAAATCCAATATGATATGCACACAACCCAACAAGCTAGCTTTTTAGCCACAAGGTCAAATGCTCACTACCCTTCAAATCTTGAATAGTACTACTAATCTCTGAAACCACACCAAGAATGCTGTATTGGTTTCAGTTTACTATTTTCCTAGATACAAGTAGTAAAGCATCCCCTTAACTTTTTACTTTATCTCAATAACCCTCTTTTCACAAGTCAGGGAATCAATGTGGATATTCTATACATTACTAAGTATGTCTATTCCACTTACGCACTCTACAATGGGATAAATAACCACAGTATTGGATCATTTGTGAAACTTCACATATCACCTAACCTTAATGAATTGAACTCTGACTGGCAAACCACATGGACATTTTTGGCTTCTAGCAATTAGTATCAGTTCAGAGTCAGCTCAAATAATCGACCAAATATCCTATTATTTCTCTTTCTCCAATGCACCATCAATGTGTAAATGGTCATGGGTCTTTTTGTGAAAGGGTAAGAGAAAATTTTCAGTATAAATTTTTAGCAATGTAGCACAGTTCTTCCTGAACGTGATCCAGCCACCCATTCATACAAATGTTATTGATAAATAAATTGATCAAGTATGGAAATTGATTAAGCAGCTATGAATCTGTTTCTGTGATTCAAGTTAGATTTTTGCTCACTAGATCCATACCTCTCTCATAGATAATGTGTTTTTCTAGGGTAACCATGATCAATAAACAACACTGTAGATTTCTGGGAGCTAAGCTATTGTGATCAGTACTTTGTATTTGCTGCCTGTTACAGTAATCATATCTACCTTGTGTTTGGCAGTTAACTACCACTACTTCAACCCTACCACTGAGGATCCTATTATTCCCATTATATAGGTAAAATCTGAATGGCATCTTTGGATTATATAGTAATATTATCATGCTATTAAATTCTTCATTTTAATCAATGCACCATAGTTATAGAGGATGTCCTTGAATTTTAGCAATTATATACTGAAGTACTTAGTATTAAAGATGCATTACGATTTTAAATTATTGCTTATTGAGAAAATAGCATGGTTATATGTGTCTGTGCATTTTATAGATAAGGTGGAGGGGGCAAAAGGTTAGGGGAAGGGAAAGAGAGAATTTGAAAACAAAGGTAATAAAATGTTAACACATGGGGAACTTAGAACTTCCTGGATTTCTGATACTATTTCAAAATTTTAAGTTAAACAATATCAGAGAATTGAAAAACAAAAATAGATGAAGAGATAAATTCATAATGTATATAAATATACATTTTAAATTTATTTAATTTAATATGAAGAGCTAGCCCTGTAGTAGAAGATTTAATACAACAAGATATCTATTCTCTCAAATTGATCTATAGCTTCAAACAATTCCAATCAAAATCTCAGAACATTTCTGCTTCTGTAGAAATTTAAAAACTGCGTCTAAAATTTATATATAAATTAAGAGGGTCTGGAGAGGCTAAGGCAACTTCGGCTGGCTGACAAGGTCACAGCAGAAGGTCTGTCTCAGCAAGGCATGAGAAGGACAGCTGGGGTCCTGTTGGTGGTTTTAGGATTGTTGGGAACTACACTGCATAAGAAAGCTGGAGCTTCCTGGTGGTCCTGCTAATGATTGCTGTATTCCTAATTTTAGGGAGAATGCTCAGTCTCATTATCCCCAAAATGTCCATTGCTTTGCAGAATTCTAATCAAATCAAATGCTAGTATAGGAGAAGGGGTTAATGCTTTATGCAAGGTTGAGCTGTTTGTGGAAATGAATTAAAAGGCAGCAGGCTCCTTAATATATACTTCCCACTACAATAAAGACAAATGTTAATGAAGCTTTAATTCAATATATGCTACAAGTACTACAATAGTTAGGATGTCAAAACTGTAGAATAGATCTAAGTGAACCTTTAAATAAGTACAGTAAAGAAGTTAGAGTTACAGAAAGAACTGCAAAGAGGGGATACATTTAAGAAAGGGTCTGCTTTGAACTTGGGGCTTCTAGTAAAGATTAGATTAGGAAGGTACTTTCTAGCTTGTGTAGCCAATTTCTGCATAATTCAGCAGCACTTGAGGCCTTGGCTTGTGTGGGCAGCCTGTTATCTCACACCTGTCTGTGATTGTAACCCATGCTCTGAATATGCCCTTGAAAACCAAAGAAATTGTAATTAGAAAAAAAAAAAAACTGGACAACAGACTTGTTATTGTGAGAAAAAAGAATTGTTATTTGACTTATGATATAAAAATAAAGTCTGGTGCTCAAGAGTCAGAGCCATGCCATCAGCCTTGCTGTGAGTGTGTCTCTCATTTCTTCGAGCGCTGATACCTCTCACACCTTGGGGCCCCTGGACGGCTAGAACTGGTCTCCGGCAAGGGTCAATATCTGTAACACTATGTGAAAAAGAAAAAAAAAGCTACAGTTGTACGATACCAGGTAAATCTAGTGCAATTAAAATTGTGTGGCATAGTTGCAAGGATAGATAAATAGCTTAGTGGAACACGATACAGAGAAGAAACAGAATGACTGATGATTTATTAATTGATCAATGCCAAAGTGACACTACAATGGAATAAAGAAAGGTGTTTTATTTTTAAATAAATGGGAATGGATAAATTGGAACCCATATAAGAAAAAATAAATCTTCATTGCCACTATGCAATAAATTAAGATATATAAGTAAAATTTAAAGTTAAAACATTAAAGTTTTAGAAGTTAACCCATGTAAATATCTTCATTATCCTAGGATAGGCAATGATTTCTGAATTACTATATAAAGGCAGAATATTAACCGGAATAAGGATAAACTAGATATCTTAAAAATAAGAGATTCTGTTCACCAAAATCAAGCTAAGAGAGTGAAAATTGGGCCACAAGATGAGACAAGACCAATGCACTACATAAAACCAAGAGGGAAAATATCCAAGTATTTAAAAACTGCTACAAATGAAAGATAAAAGAAAGATCTTTGTTGCAAAATATACAGCATCATTAGTCAGCCGAGAAATGAAAACTAGATGCCAAGCATGTACACCAGAGAGCTAAAATGAAATAATCATGATGATGATAATAACAATAATAATAATAACTGATTTTTCTAATTGTTGGCCAGGATATGGAGAACTAGAACTTTTCTGTAACATTAATGGGAGTGGAAATTAAAAATCCACTTTAAAAAATGATCTGCTTCATTTACTAAAGCTAAAATATTCACATGACCACTAATCAAATCTATTCCAGAAATACAACCATATGTTCACCAACTGGCATGTACAAGAATGTTTGTGGCATCATTATTTGTAATAAATAGAAAGAATAAAAATGTCCACAAGTAATAAAATGCAAATATAAAGTTTACTATATCCATTGAATAAAATGTCATATAATAAATTTCTACATGTAACAAAAAGGATTACTCTCACAGGCACAACACTTTGTAAAACAAGCCAAACACAAATGATACACTCAATGATACCTATTAGATTCCATACATAATATTCAAAGTAGTTGAATTTCATATATAGTTATAGAGGTCAGAATAATATGTTTGGAAACATCATTGATAAATTTCTGGTGTCTGATAATCTTTAGATCTAGATCTAGGTAGCAGTTGCAAGGGTGATCTATTTTGTAAAACAGATTTTTTTTTTTTTGACAGGCAAAGTGGACAGTGAAAGAGAGAGACAGAGAGAAAGGTCTTCCTTTGCCGTTGGTTCACCTCCCAATGGCCACTGCAGCTGGCTCACTGTGGCCGGCACAACACGCTGATCCAAAGCCAGGAGCCAGGTGCTTCTCCTGATCTCCCATGTGGGTGCAGGGCCCAAGCACTTGGGCCATCCTCCACTGCACTCCCGGGCCACAGCAGAGAGCTGGACTAGAAGAGGAGCAACTGGGACAGCATCCGGAGCCCCGACTGGAACTAGAACCTGGTATGCTGGCGCCGCAGGCGGAGGATTAGCCTATTGAGCTGCGACACTGGCCAGATATTTGTTTAAAATGTATGCATTTTACAGAGTATTCTTCAGGAGAAAAGTTTGAATTTTCAATAAGAAATCAAGTTCTAACTTAGACATTTTGGTCAGTTACACTGTAATTTGTGGCTCACAGAAGACTGACACCACCAAACCAGCAAAAATTTTCTATTTATTCTAAAAGCTTAAGAAGCTGTAATAACACTTTAGAAAGCAAATTTAAAAATGTGAAATGCAAAGTAATGACACAGTGTGATGCATAACACTAAGCTAAACTGGAATCTTTATCATTTTATCACTCGTGGTTTTAAGATTATCATATTCATAATCAGAGATGCAGACTGCAAGTTGGAGCAACTTTTTATTCCAAGATACAAATCCAAACTTGGACAGATTGTCTGAAAACTAATAGTGCCATGGAAAATTCTGATTTATTATTTTTGACTGCTTATATCTTTTTTTCTTGTAAATATAGCATCATATGTTCTATAAATAAAACACTAATTTTCTCAAACATAAAAAAATTGTAATTATAGTAGACCAGCCTTACTAACTTATCACAATAATAAATCTTGCTAAAGCTAAAAATTACTATTTCTAAAATCTTTTCCTCTGATGGTTCTGTTGTAATTTGCAAATGAGAGGAATTTGTGTGATATGTGGGAGGCAATAAGTGAAGCAAAATCCATTATTTTCAGAGATCAGTCATGGAGTCTTAATCAGATCAATTTTGCAGATAAATTTACAAACTTTCACTGTTCCCTTGAGGCAGACTGCAGTACTCTTTATGAGCATCCACCTGCTATGCTCACCTTTTAGCTTGATCCATTCCATTATTGCATTTCCCCATGAATTCCCACATTTCCACTTGCTCCAGTGCTGTGAGCCAATGTTGGTCATCCAGCTCATCATTCAGCTGCAGCTTTCTGGATGTTCATACTATCCTCACCAGCTTTTGTGTAAACGCTATTTCCTTTTAAGAATCACTCCTAAAAGATTTTTACTGGATCTATTTTTCCAACTTCGGACATTGATATGTCCCATATTAAGGTTTTCTAAGTGACAGTCACACATTACTTTTATTAAAAATAAGGACATGGAGGTGAGCATTTGGTCTAGTAGTTGGGACACTGGCTGAAACATCTGCATCCCATACAGGAGTACCGAGGTTTGTGTCTGCTCCCAGTTCCAACTTCCTGAGGGTCAGCACATCACTTAGCAGTGATAGCTCAAGTAATGTCGGGGACCACGCAACATGTGGCCTCTTAGTGGAAAACTACTGAGGTAGAGCTAAGCAGCCCAGGCTGGAAAGTACTGATAACGCAACCCTGTGTCTTAAGACTTTATGACCGTTCCCCTACTTGCACAAGCATTGCAGCTGCAAGATAACCTTGTGACCTTCCTCTGCTTCCACAAGCATTGCAGGTGCAAGATAAACTCCCCTCCTTCCCCTGCTCGACATCCTGCCCTCCTAGGCTCCTCCTCCCTCCCCCGCCTGACATCCTTCTTTCATGATATATAAGTGTGTGGTTAAAAAAAATAAAATCACAGCTTGATCAGCCATCTTGTCTTGCTGCCATCTTTGTGTCTCCTGTCTCTTCATTTCTCCTTCTAGGTGCTCGGCCCTAGTTGACATGCCGTGGGACTGGACAAAGTAATTAGGCTCCTACTGGCCACTTAGGAGACCTAGATCCAGTTCCCAGCTGCTGGATTCAGCCTGCTCTAGAATTGCCTGTTGAAGAAATTTTGAGAGTGAACTAGTGGATGGGAGCTCTATAGCACTCTCTCAGTCTTTGTGTCACTCTTTCTATGTCTCTGTCTCTCTGTTTTTAAATATTGAAAAAAAAAGAAAGAAAAATGGAAGAATACTTTTTTAGAGATTATTTAAATATTAACAGAGATATAATAATAGCATAATGTAAGGATGTTAATAGAAAATGAATACTTTTATATTCTATATGATGAATTTAGTTTTAACTAGCAGGTACATTCTTTTTTTTTTTTTTTTTTTTTTTTTTTGACAGGCAAAGTGAACAGTGAGAGAGAGAGACAGAGAGAAAGGTCTTCCTTTGCCATTGGTTCATCCTCCAATGGCCACCGCAGCCAGCGCCCTGTGGCTGGTGCATCACACTGATCCAAAGCCATGAGCCAGGTGCTTCTCCTGGTCTTCGATGGGGTGCAGGGCCCAAGTACTTGGGCCATCCTCCACTGCACTCCCGGGCCACAGCAGAGAGCTGGACAGGAAGAGGGGCAACTGGGACAGAATCCGGCGCCCTGACAGGGACAAGAACCCGGTTTGCCGGTGCCGCAGGCAGAGGATTAGCCTATTGAGTCATGGCGCCGGCCAGGTACATTCTTAAGAATGCAGAAATCAGGGCCCGCACAGCGGTGCAGTAAGTTAATCCTACAACTGCAGCGCCGGCATCCCATATGGGCACCGGTTCTACTTCTGGTTGCTCCTCTTCCAATCCAGCTCTCTGCTGTGGCCTGGGATAGCAGTGGAAGATGGCCCAAGTGCTTGGACCCCTGCACCCATGTGGGAGATGGGAAGTAGAACCTGGCTCCTGGCTTCAGATCGGTGCAGCTCCCACCATTGCAGCCATTTGGGGGGTGAACCAACAGAAGAAAGACCTTTCTCTCTGTCTCTCTCTCTGTAACTCTACCTCTCAAATAAATAAATAAAATATTTAAAAACAAAAGAATGTAGAAATCTCACTTTTAAAGTTAATTTTGTGTCATTCATCACCCTTAAAAATCTTTGTAGACTTCACCAGATAACAAGCACTATTTTGATACAAGAAAGACATTTTTTAAAAAAATATGTGCACATAATAAAGTTTGCATGGGCAGTTACTTCAAATATTTTGAATTTATTTTGAAATATGTTCCATGAAGCGAAATAGCAAGAGAGAATTCACAATGGGAGACAGCATTGTGGCATAGTGTGTTAAGCTGCCACCTGTGATGCTGGCATCCCATGTGGGCACCCTGGGTGCTCCACTTCCCATCCAGCTCCCTGCTAATTCACCTGGGAAAAGCAGTAGAACATGGCCCTAATGCTTAGGTTACTGCTGAAAGAAGATTTTGGCTCCTGGCTAAGGGCTGGCCCAGTCCTGGATGTTGTAGCCATTTGGGGAGTGAGCCAATGGAAGATCTCTCTCTCTCTCTCTCTCCCCCTCTCTTTCTCCCCATCTCTGTCTCTCCTTCTCTCTCTGTACCTCTGCCTTCCAAATAAATAAATAAATCTTAAAAAAAATTCATACTGTTGGGTGCTGCCATTCTGGTCTAACAATTAGGGTAGTTTTGACATACAATGCCTAATTCCGATTTGGGTGCCAGTTTTTATCCCTGCTATTCCACTTCTGGTCCAGCTCTCTGCTAATGGCCTGAGGAAAGCGGCAGAAGGTGGATGAAAGGTCTGGGCCCCCAATGCCACGGTTGAGGAAGAACTTCTAAGATCAATACCATTCACAATAGCTACAAAAACAATCAAATACCTTGGAATAAACTTAACCACGGACATTAAAGATCTCTACTATGAAAATTACAAAACCTAATAGAAAGAAATAGAAGAAGATACCAAAAAATGGAAAAATCTTCCATGCTCATGGATTGGAAGAATCAACATCAGTAAAATGTCCATTCTCCCAAAAGCAATTTATAGATTCAATGCAATACCAATAAAATACCAAAGACATTCTTCTCAGATCTGGAAAAAATGATGCTGAAATTCATATGGAGAGACAGGAGATCTCGAATAGCTAAAGCAATCTTGTACAACAAAAACAAAGCTGGTGACATCATAATACCAGATTTCAGGACATACTACAGGGCAGTTGTTATCAAAACAGTGTGGTTCTGGTACAGAAACAGATGGATAGACCAATGGAACAGAATAGAAAAACCAGAAATCAATCCAAACATCTACAGCCAACTTGTAATTGATCAAGGATGTAAGACCAATCCCTGGAGTAAGGACAGTCTATTCAAGAAATGGTGCTGGGAAAACTGGATTTACACATGAAGAAGCATGAAGCAAGACCCCTACCTTTTACCTTACACAAAAATTCACTCAACATGGATTAAAGACTTAAATCTCCGACCCAACACCATCAAATTATTAGAGAGCACTGGAGAAACCCTGCAAGATATAGTTACTGGCAAAGACTTCTTGCAAAAGACCCCAGAAGCACAGGCAGTCAAAGCCAAAATTAACTATTGGGTTTGTATCAAATTGAGAAGTTTCTGTACTTCAAAAGAAACAGTCAGGAAAGTGAAGAGGCAACCAACAGAATGGGAAAAAATATTTGCAAACTATGCTACAGATAAAGGGTTGATAACCAGAATCTACAAAGAAATCAAGAAACTCCACCACATCAAAACAAACAGCCTACTTAAGAGATGGGCCAAGGACCTCAATAGACATTTTTCAAAAGAGGAAATCCAAATGGCCAACGGACACATGAAAAAATGTTCAAGATGACTAGCAATCAGGGAAATGCAAATCAAACCATAGTGAGGCTTCACCTCACCCCAGTGAGAATGGCTCACATTCAGAAATCTACCAACAACAGATGCTAGAGAGGATGTGGGGAAAAAGGGACAGTAACCCACTGTTGGTGGGAATGCAAACTGGTTAAGCCACTATGGAAGTCAGTCTGGAGAGTCCTCAGAAACCTGAATATAACCCTTCCTTACAACCCAGCTATCCCACTCCTTGGAATTTACCCAAAGGAAATTAACTTGGCAAACAAAAAAGCCATCTGCACATTAATGTTTATTGCAGCTCAATTCACAATAGCTAAGACCTGGAACCAGTCCAAATGCCCATCAACAGTAGACTGGATAAAGAAATTATGGGACATGTACTCTATAGAATACTATACAGCAGTCAAAAACAATGAAATCCAGTCATTTGCAACAAGATGGAGCAATCTGGAAAACATTATGTTCAGTGAATTAAGCCAGTCCCAAAGGGATAAATATCATATGTTCTCCCTGATCAGCGACAACTAACTGAGCACCAAAGGGGAAACCTGTTGAAGTGAAATGGACACTATGAGAAACAGTGACTTGATCAGCTCTTGTGCTGACTGTTGATGTACAATGTAAATCTTTATCCATTTTAGTATTTTTTTTCTTCTAGTACTATTGGTTGAACTCTGTAATTAACACACAATTATTCTTAGGTGTTTAAAATTTTAACTGAAAAGTGATCCCTGTTAAATATAAGAGTGGGAATAAGAGAGGGAGGAGATGTACAATTTGGGACATGCTCAATCGGACTTGCCCCAAATGGTGGAGTTAGAAATGTGCCAGGGATTCCAATACAATCCCATCAAGGTGGCATGTACCAATGCCATCTCACTAGTCCAAGTGATCAATTTCAGTTCACAATTGATCACACTGATAGGTCTAAGAGTCAAAGGGATCACACAAACAAGACAAGTGTCTGCTAATACTAACTGATAGAATTAAAAAGTTGAGAGAACAATCCATCATGGGAAGCAGGATACACAGCAGACTCATAGAATGGTGGATGTCCTAAATAGCATCTGGCCTCAGAATCAGCCCTTAAGGCATTCAGATCTGGCTCAAGCGTTCATGAGAGTATTGTAGGCATGGAAAGCCAAGTCACTCTGGGGAAAAAAAAAAAAAAAAAACTAAATGAAAGAAAGATCTCTGCGAGTGAGATCCCAGTGGAAAGAACAGGGCCATCAAGGTAGGAGGTACCTTTCTCTGAAGGGAGGAGAGAACTCCCACTTTGACTATGACCCTGTTGGAATAAGATCGAAGTCAGTGAACTCAAAAGGCTTCCATAGCCTTGGCAACTCATGACTAGAGCCTAGGGAGATTACTGATGCCATAAACAAGAGTATCAAATTGTTAAGTGAACAACAGGAGTCACTGTGTACTTTAGTCTCATGTGGGATCTGTCCTTAATGTGTTGTCCAATGTGAAGTAATGCTATAACTAGTACTGAAACAGTATTTTTACACTTTGTGTTTCTGTGTTGGTGCAAACTGTTGAAAGCTTTACTTAATATATACTAAATTGATCTTCTGTATATAAAGAGAATTGAAAATGAATCTTGATGTGAATGGAATGGTAGAGGGAGCGGGAGATGGGAGGGGTGCTAGTGGGAGGGAAATTATGGGCATGGAAAGCCATTGTAATCCATAAACTGTACTTTGGAAATTTATATTTACTAAATAAATAAAAAAAGAAATGTCTGGGCCCCTACTACCCTCATGGGAGACCCAGATGATGGCTACTGGCTCCTGGCATTGGCCTGGCCCAGCACTTGTCATTGTGGCCATCTGGGGAGGAATCAGCAGATTTAAGATCTCTCTCTTTCTCCGTCTCTCCCTTTCTGTGTGTAACCTTTTCAAAATAAATAAATATTTTTTTAAGAAGAAAGAATTTGGGGCCTGTGTTCTGGCATAGTATGTTGGGCCTACTATAAGATGCCAGCATCCCATATGAGCACCTGTTCGAGGCCCTGCTGCTCCACTTCTGATCCAGCTCCCTCCTATTATGCCTGGGAGGTCAGCAGAGACTGGCTTAGGTGATTGGACCCCTACAACTCAAGTGGAAGACCCGGAAGAAGATCCGTGCCTCTAGCTTTGGCAGGACACAGCCCAGCTATTACAACCACTTGGGGAGTGAAGCATCAAATGGAAGATTGATCTCTCTCTCTCTCTCTCTCTCTCTCTCTGTCTGTCTCTCCCCTAGTCTCACTGTACCTCTTTCAAATAAATAAAAATTTTTTAAAAAAGAAAAAAATTCACAATGTTAGCTTTTTGCAATGCTAGAATGATATAAGATGGCAAAGACCAGAAAGGCACTCTTATTCATTATTAGCTGAATATAAAATATAAAATATAATTTAAACATTCTTTCCAAATGTTTGTACAATCAGTTATTCATTGATAGGCATTTCCTCCTTAACAAATTTGTTGAGAATACTCATTGAAGTAATTTTTTGATAAAACTTGAGAAAATTCACTCGCAGAAAACTGTTATGTTTTTATGAATAATAAGGAAAGTGAAGGATTCCAAAGAAGATGAGTGTTCATTTGAATCTTTTAGTCACAGGTAAGCTTTATACGTTCAATATTTTTTCCTGATAATTCTTGCTTCCATAGAGGAAAAACATAAATAAGGGGTAGGCGCTGTAGTGCAGCGCGTTGACGTCCTGGCCTGAAGCGCTGACATCCTGGCTGCTCCTCTTCCGATCCAGCTCTCTGCTATGGCCTGGGAAAGCAATAAAAGAGGGCCCAAGTGCTTGGGCCCCTCACCCATGTGAGAGACCTGGAAGAGCTCTTGGCTCCCAGCTTCGGATCGGCGCAGCTCCGGCCATTGAGGCCAATTGGAGAGTGAACCATCAGACGGAAGACCTCTCTCTCTCTGCCTCTCCTCTCTCTGTGTAACTCTGACTTTCAAATAAATAAATAAATCTAAAACAAAAAGAAAAACACAAATAAGTAAAATGAGGTAAAAATAAAATTTGTTGAAGACCACCTATAAACCATTACTTAGAGCCTTCACAAATGCTACTTTATCTTTTTGAATCTTGCCATTACAATTTAAAAAACAAATTTTTGCTATTTTACAAATTAAGAAGCTGAATTTCACCCCCCCCATCCATTTCAGAATTGGTAGAATCAAAGTATACTTGGGACCATCTTGTAAAAAAGTTTGTTGAGATTTCCTTTTTCCAGGCTTACTTGTTTTTTGATTGACAAAGTAAGTTACTTTAATAACACTATCATTTGAGAACTCTATAGTGAGATAGGTATTACTTTCTAATTCTATAACCCTGAAAAAATCATAAACTCCTAAGATGACATCCAGAGACAGAAAAATCAACCACCATAAACCTTTCCTAATAATTTCTTGGATATAAAAAGTTTTAAAAATCATGGGCAAAAAAGCAAGAAGTCTAGGATTTGTTTTGTACCCACTATAGTCCTTTCCTATCCCATTAATACCTACCTGCCTTCTGGCTCAGATTAATTGACAAGATCATTAAGAAAGATTGACAAATCATCACACAGGTCAGTGGTCATCATTTAGAGTATGGAGATCTCCATTTATAAAACCAGAAAATTGCATATATTACATGGCATTTTTCAAGGACCTCAGACATATAAATCCTAGATACCACATTGTTAACCACAAACAATCTTGAACCAGAGACATCTTGCTCAGCTTTCTATATATCAGAACTCTCCTCCAGGCAAATGGCATTAATTTATTTTTCAGAAGGCTAATTTTTAGCATGTCCCCCATAAGGTTTTTAAAATTACCTGCCTTATTTTCTGATGGTACACTCTCTACCTTTACTCTGACTTGGGAGGGAAATGTACTACAGGTTACCTGCCTTGCAAGCATACCATGAGATAACCCATGTGAAGCACTTAACACAATGTGCAGCATGTTTTAAGATTGCAATGCTAAAAATAATTACAATGCCAGTAGCAATAACTATTAGCATCCTCAACTATACTATATCTATTAGTTGAAAATTATGTAGTAAGAACTGAGGTACACTTGCAAAACACAAAATTGTTGCTATCCCCTTTCATTCATTTTGGTTTAATTAGTGGAAAATGTCATCTTAGGAAGCATACTTTAACAAAAAAATTACAAACCACAAATTACTGTTTAGGTATTGAAAAATATTAAAGGAAGAAAAAAGATAAGAGAGGAAAAGGAAGAGGGAGAAAGAGCAAAAATATTAAAAAAACAATAACAAAAACTAACTGGATTTATGGTAACATTGACTTATTTAGTAACATGATTTTATATAGCATCTTGCTAGTGATTTGACAATTTCTTTAAATGTAAAATTGAACGGTATCACTGATGATTCATTTTTATTTAACAAATTATATAAAATGTGTTTATTGCATATTTCACTATATTGTTTACCAATTTAGAAAAAACATAAAATAAATGTTACCATTTTATAATACAAATAACCACCATATGAAGATACACCTGCAAGTCTATCTTTTGTTACAAAATAACTATAAAAACTGTTTAAAATGCATGCTTTAACAAAAACATGGTTCCCGTATCTGAACATTGAAAGCTAATTTATGCAAATCAATTGCCTTATTCTTCTTATTGTCATACAAGAAAAAAAGAACAAAGAACTTGAGAAAATGAATTAAGTAAACTATTATCCAACACCATAAAATCTTTCATTACAATGATTACTGTACAGAATCCGTTTTTACATAATTAAATACCTATGAAAATAATGGTTTCAGTTATTATGAAGGTTACCCCAAGCAGAACACAATAAATTTAAAATTAGAATAAGGATAAAACATGTTTTTAATATTTAAACCCATCAGAGGATAATATTACACTTGAAATGAAGCATCTCTGTGAATGAGAATACATGGAATATAGAATTTTTAGATGACAAACTTTCTCTTAATTTTCCATTCATTCTTATTTAAAGAAAACTTTATTATTTGTATCTTCACAATCTCAGCAAGCAACAATGGTCTTGATCGCTTAAATTTTAAGAATTTTGAAAGATTACTTCCTTTTCAATTACTCCAGACATCAGTATGTAAGCTACTAAGAGCACATCCTTGTGAGTCATTAATTAAAAATGACTTCATTACTATATTTTATGTACAGATTTTATGTACAGATTTCAAATAAATTCAAAGGAAATATCTATAAGGCAGTTAATACCCTTATTAAGATTAATCAAGAGGGACTAAGGAAATTTGTTCAAAATAGCATAAAGTAATTTTACTTAAGAGACCACACATAGCACGTAAGTTAATAAGAGGAAATGAGTTAATTTATTACATTCGAAACAAAATATATTAAATGGCACCACATCTAAAATAGAGTGATTCAGAATGACTTAAAATAAAGAGGTAGGATACGGCATGATAAACATACAAATAGTAACACAACAGGAGTGAGCTCTTGATATCAGACAAGGTAAAACCAGACTGGAAAGTCTCACATAAGGTAAAGAAAGAAGTGCTTTTGCTGTTGTTCTTGTTTCATTTTCTGCAAAATGGCTCCAAGGGTCACTTTAATTCACTCTTTCATTACCTTTGAAGCCATGCTGGAGAAAATGCTTTTCTCACATTGTTCAATAATTAGGTGAAAAAACTAACCAGAAAAACTACCAAAAAAAAAAAAAAAAAAAAAAAAGAGAGAGAAAGAAAAGAAAGAAAAAAAAAATCCTCATAAAGCAGTTTCTTGAAATAACACTGTGATCCCTCTTCATTGCGAAGATAAACAACCAGTTGGTAGAAGGTGATAAAGATGCAGTAATATTTTAACTGGTGCTTGTTTGAATACTTATATTAGAATAGGTATAATGCCAAGTATTTGAATAGGTGACAATTATTTCATGTTAAAGAAGCCAAATTTATCTTAATTCCATATTATTGGGATAAAACCTAAAATAAATTATATAATCAAACTTAGAATATTTTATTTAAATTATTAGTTTTTTTATTTAAATTGAAAACAACCACATTTCTTTAGTGATTGTGCTTAATGTAAAATATATATATATATATATATATATGTATGTATTTTAATGGATCTTGCAGTGGTCACAGGTGCAGCAGGTTAAGCTGCCCTTGGGACACCTTCATCCCATTTGACAATTGATAGAAAACTCGAATTTCAACTTTAAATCTCTAATTAACCTATTTTGTGATTCTGGAAGATAAATTGATTTTATTGAACCCCTTTATTCTTATAAAATGAATTAGTTACATCAACCAATATTCAGTAACAATTTCTGTTTTAACACTTGGAAGAATTTTCATTTTTTAGAATCTTTTACTGAAATTATGACCCATCAACTTGTTCTGCTTTCATATTTTCATTCCTTAAACTCATAATACATTTATTATATATCTTATATATTTACACAAAGTATATAAGTTATATATCTATATCTCTTTTTATTTATTTATTTATTTATTTATTTTTTTGACAGGCAGAGTGAATAGTGAGAGAGAGAGACAGAGAGAAAGGTCTTCCTTTTTGCCGTTGGTTCACCCTCCAATGGCCGCTGCGGCCGGCACATCGTGCTGATCCGAAGCCAGGAGCCAGGTGCTTCTCCTGGTCTCCCATGCGGGTGCAGGGCCCAAAGACTTGGGCCATCCTCCACTGCCTTCCCGGAGCATAGCAGAGAGCTGGCCTGGAAGAGGGGCAACCAGGATAGAATCTGGCGCCCCAACCGGGACTAGAACCCGGTGTGCTGGCGCCGCAAGGTGGAGGATTAGCCTGTTAAGCCACGGCGCCGGCTATATATCTATATCTAAAGTGAGTGTGCAAAGAATAATAATATTCTCACTAAATCTGAAAGTCATTATTTATTCTTGCTTTGTTTTTTGTTCTACTTTAAAAAATATTATTCTAATCCACTAAGTTAAAATCACAAGTGACTAACAATTTGTGATCCTCCACTTAATCAAATAAGTATATCTTTATGTGGATAAGCAAATGTTATAGTTTAATGTGTGGATATTGAACATCAGTGCATGAAGACAGAACAACCACAATTAAAATCTGCCAGTGTTGTCAAAGTATACAACAAGGTTATTACCAAAAATTTGTAATGCAAATATTCATTAAATAGATGAATGAAGGAAAGAGAGCAATAGTAAAACATAACACAATATTTTTTTTACTATTCCACAGCTCATGTTCTTAATACTATATTAATAATTAGTAGGAACATGATATAATTCAAAAGGTAAAGATATGGATATTTTCTAAAAGAGGACAATGTCAGTTAGAAGGATCAATGCCCAGTAATGGATGATAAGGAAGGAGGGAGGGAGGGAGGGAGGGAGGAAGGAAGGAAGGAAGGGAAGAGGGGGGAGGGGAGACAGAAAAAAATGAGTGAAAAGAAAGGAAAAGAAGGGATGAGAAGGGAAGAAAATTGCAGATACTGTTGAGGCACATACTGGCAATGTGCATTTGGACAGTGACCAAGAAAGAAAAAGATACCTGGTTCATTGATATACTAAAGAGCAGTTTAGTGAACACCTACTATTGAGTCTTTTCTATTTAATAGTAATCATTGGGTAGTTTCTAGTTATTAAAGAATGCACTGATCCAGAAAGACAAAAATCTTCCCTGAAGATTGTTACTTTTGATGAGACAGACCAAACAGTTAGAACTATACTCACCTTTAATATCAATTAAAGTGGGGTCTGAATGCCCAGCCAGAATTTCATCAATATAAGAAGAGCAATTGCTAACTAAAAAATTTAAAAATCTACTTGGGAGGTTATGAGGGGAAAAAGCCGCTATAATCCAAAAGTTGTACTTTGGAAATTTATATTTATTAAATAAAAGTTAAAAAAAAAAGAAGAAGAACAATTGCTAACTAAAAAATTTTAAAATCTACTTGGATTATCAAAACTACTCATTGGGTCATTATATTGGCTGAGTCTCTACTTCTGTGATTCCCCAAGACTACCCAGTCCTCTGGTGATTCACTAGAACACATGGAACTCTGTAGAAAGTTTTGTCTTCACATCTGAGGTAAAGGATATACCACAAGATCAGCCAAGGGGAAAAGACACAAGAAAAGTCTGCAGAATTCCATATACAGATTTCAGATACTCCCTCCCTCTCTAACATGAAAGTTGAATCAAGCAGGATCCCTTTCTTGGCAGCATGAAGTTCAGTAAAATGCTTCAGCCAAGGAAGCCTATTAGCAATGCAGAGCCTGTATTAGCTTGCTAGGCCTTCCATAACAAAGTACCTCAGACTGGTTGATTTAAGCAGAAATTCATTTGCTCCACTCTGAAGTCTTACAGTCTGAGTTCAAAATGCATGCATGTTAATGTTGCACATGATTGATTTTTCCCTGCGTGCATACCTATGTCCAGATCTCTTCTTGGAAGTATAGTAGCTAGGTTAGACTAGGGCCAACCCTCATGAGCTCATATTAGACAATCGCATGTTTAATAAAGGCCCTATCTAAAAAGTTACAATCTGATATATGGGGGACTAAGACTTCAAAATATGAAGTTTGTGGGCGACATTTCAGCCCATATCTGTGTCTAAGGTTTTTATAGGAGCTGATCTTGCAAACATGTGCTCGTAGCACTTAATCAAATTTTCAAAGTTTTAAATAGATGCCACACGTTCAAGATAAACTATAATATTTTTACCATCAATGTAGTCACAATTAACCAATCTTACCAGTTTCTGAATGATTTGATTGCCAAATTTCCAGCCAGTCAACGGGAATCCTGTAAGCAGAACTGCTTAAAAGATAGCAATCCTAGGACCTACTGTGTTAAATCTTTTGATAGTAGTCCAGCTGACAAGTAAGAAATTATTTTCAACTTGTGGTACATTGTTATGCTAAATATTCACATCACATCTGCTGGGATTAATACGTTTTGCTTCAAAAGATACAAGAATTATAAAACGCTGAATATTGCCCTTACTAACCACCTTGGTCACTTTTACTAATCACCTATAATCTTTTTATCCATCACCCAAATTTATATAATTTTAAAAGTAACTACAAATCATTTAGGGATTTTGCTTGAATATGGCAGAGTAAATGTTGTTTTACAATGGGGACAAAAGATGGGAGTCTCGATTATCCTTGAAACTAAATATATAGATATAGATAAGATATAGTTAGATTAAAAACCAGTTTTAGTCATTATCTAAAACCACGCCCTGTGAAAAAGGTCTATCCATTATGGAAGGTGGATAATAATAGCAGGCACTTACTTTCCATTATCTCCATTTGAGGGAGAACAAATCAGTAAGGCTGGTTGAGGGAAGAAAGACAATAACTATGATAAACTATGATAAAAAAAATTGAAATGAATATACCCCTTAATTCAGCAATTTATATAAAAAGATGCATACTATAGAATTTATGTAATGTAAAAAAAACCTAGTCATTCATACATACAATACTACTTAAGTAAACTGTGGTTATTGCTGCACTAAAAATCATTAAGTATGGTTACAAACAAAATTAAGACCCAAATTATTCATACTCAGTGAAGTTCCAATTAAAATTTAATATGTGGAACTCTAAACACTGCATGTTTTATGGTATTTTTTTTATTTGAAAAGCAGAGAGACAGGGAGAGATTCTCCATTACTGGTTCACTCCACAAATAACTGAAGCAATGGGAGCTGCTCATGAAATTCAATCAGTCTCCCTTATGCTGGCAGGGACAGGGACTCAACTACTGCTGCTTCCCAGGAAGTGCTTTACCACGTGCATCACTGCTATTGTTTGCTTCCAGTCTGAAAGTCACAGAACACAGGATTAAAGTATGAATTAATTTTATTTTTATTCTTCCTAATTTCAGCAACACATGCATATAACTTTTCCAAACTAAAATTGTGCCTCTAGAACCTCTAGTAAATATCAAACTGATTTAATCAACTACTGAAAGAATCAAGTTTGAGAAGTGCTACCATAGAAATAAATCTATCTGGAAATTTAAAATAATACAGGGTCAGGCTGATAGGACTTGGAGCTCTTATTTAGTAAAAAGGGTTATAATGATTTCAAGGATACACGTAGTTGAGAGGCACAGGTAAAGCAAGAAGAGGTTCAGCACCCT
The DNA here is from genome assembly GCF_033115175.1 of Lepus europaeus. NCBI lineage: Eukaryota > Metazoa > Chordata > Mammalia > Lagomorpha > Leporidae > Lepus > Lepus europaeus. The sequence goes on from NC_084827.1 coordinate 129,232,774, forward strand.
AGTGCACTTCCACAAGTCCTGTCAAAGCACATCATATGCATTCTAGCCTAAATAGATAAGATTTCTATGAAGTACACAGGTATTTACTTTCATATAAGGGACCCGTTAGTTTAAGAAACATTTACTGATAAAGTTACATAGATTAAGGATTGCAAAAATTTCCAAGGGGCCACTGGCTATAAATCCCTAATTTCCACTTTGATTACTGTGAGTAATTCTAAACAATTAAGCATATTTTCTTAAAAGCAGCCCATCTAAAAAGGCCCTTTCACTCACAAAAACCTTTATTGTTGTTCTTTTGCCTGGAGATTTTCTATTAACATGCTAAGCGGATTAGTTTAGGCTACTTGCTTTCTTTCCCTGGAGTACCTTCAATGAAAGGAGTTTTGCAAACCTCCAACTTAACTTTTTCCTTCCCAGATGCATGGATGAGTTCCATAAACATGTTGATCAAATATAAGTACATTAGAATGAAGAATGGAGAAGGCCTGTGGTGCAGCTGACTGCCAGTTTTCTTTCAGATAATATTCTTTTCTGATCCTGGTAATTCTCCTGGGAAGCTTCAAGTGGTGGTTCAAGTGCTTGAGCCCTTGTCGCCCATGTGGGAGACCTTGCTCCTAGTTTAGGCATGGTCCAGTCCTGGCTGTTGTGGGCTTTGGGGAAGTACAGGAGCAGATAGATGGAAGATCCCATTTCTCTCTCTCTCTCTCTCTGTTATCTCTCTCTTTTGTTATGCTTTTCAAGTAGAAGAAAACAAATAAATAAAACTAAACATAGAAAAGCTATTAAAACAAATGAAGACAGTCAATTCTTAGGCATCAACAAAGAAATAACTACTTTTAATATACAATGTAGTTAATTTATATTCTACTATATTAAGCAATAGAAATAAAAATAAATTTTGAAAGTAGGTGAATGAGATCAGAGTGGGTTATCAAACTATTAAAATGATTTAGAGATTGCATTTTTAACATGTGAGATACAATAACAAAATTAGTATATCAATCCTTTTATTTAAAAAGATTTTTTGTTTGTTTATTTATTTATTCATTTATTTACTCAAAGGCTGAGTGACAGAGAGGGAGAAACAGTAAATCACCCGTTGGTTAACTCGCCAAATGGCCCCATCAGCAAGGAATGGTGGGGATGGACCCAGGAATCAGAAATGTCAATGAGGTCTCTCACATTGGTGGCAAGGGAATGAGTATTTGAGTCATTATCTGCTGCCTTCCCAAAGGCATTACCAGGAAGCAATATGGGAAGTGCAGCTGCCAAGACTGGAACCTGCCCTCTGATATGGGACGCTGGTGTCACAAGCAGATTAACCTGATGCACCACAGTGCCAGCCATTCCATTTCTGACCTGCACCCAATCTTTCTTGAGGTTTTATCAGCTATCCCAATGCAGTGGCTTTAATGTTGGATTTTCATTATTTTTGTAAATTTTATACTTGAGAAATAAAATATGAGAAGCAAGTATGTACACGATTTTTCAAGATTTGAAAACTAAGAAATAATTTTATTTGAAAAAATGATAAACACAAAGGAGAATGTTTGCTATTTAAGATTGATCCCTTGGCTGGTGCCGTGGCTCACTTGCCTAATCCTCTGCCTGTGGCGCTGGCACCCGGGTTCTAGTCTCAGTTGGGGCACCAGATTCTGTCCCAGTTGCTCCTCTTCCAGTCCAGCTCTCTGCTGTGGCCCGGGAGTGCAGTGGAGGATGGCCCAAGTGCTTGGGCCCTGCACCTACTTGGGAGACCAGGAAGAAGCACGTGGCTCCTGGCTTCAGATCGGCGCAGAGCGCCAGCCACAGCACTGGCCATAGTGGCCATTTTAGGGGTGAACCAACGGAAGAAGGAAGACCTCTCTCTGTCTGTCTGTCTCTCTTTCTCTCTCTAACTCTGCCTGTCCAAAAAAAAAAAAAAAAAAAAAAAAAAGATTGATCCCTTGGAACTGATGAACCAGTTAAAAGCTATATAATGACAGGTAAGTTATGTAATTTCTCCAAGTCCAAAGTTTCACTTCATAAAACAGATAATTTAATAACTGTCTCACAATGTTAGTGAAAATATTTGATAATGCATACCTTGTTAGCTGATAATCAAAAGTAACAGTGTGTAGCAAACTTTAGCTGACTATTCTTATATAGTTAATTGCCTCCAGAACCTAAAAGCTTAAAACAAAAAACATTAGTAACTGATGGTTTCCATGTTTTTCATATTATTTAGTATTGTTTTTGAAAAGAAGGAATGTATTTTAAAAACATACTATAATTATTGCTTATCAAAGGAAAATAATCATTTTATAGGATAGTTTTTCCAGTTATTTTTCAAACTTTTTTTCTTAAACACATTTACTGTGTGATAACAGTGGGTCGGTAGGCACAATGTATTCCCACAAGAAAATAAAGTCCAGTCCCTCCATCTCCCCATAATTTTCAGGTAGAAATCTGGCATACTGGCTTAGAACATACAAACTGGTATAAATTATGAATAAGATTCCCAACCCAAATATAAAGCCCTTTCTTTCTCTGTGGCCTGAACTACTTAATTCATCAGAAATCTGTGTTCACTTTAAGTTTTTCAACATCACTAAGATAAATGTAATTGATATTTTTAAAAGCAATTAATAATGTAATGCAGTATTTTACTGGGTGACATTGGCAAAGAAATACACCTCATGTTATTAACTGATAGAATCAAAAAGGGAGAAAACGATCCAACATGGGAAGTGGGATACATAGCAGACTCATAGAATGGCAGATGTCCTAAATAGCATCTGGCCTCAGAATCAGCCCTTAAGACATTCTGATATGGCTCAAGAGCCCATGAGAGTATTTTAGGCATGGAAAGCCAAGACACGCTGTCAAAAAAAAAAAAAAAAAAAAAAAAAAAAACCTAAATGAAAGATCTCTGTGAGTGAGATCCCAGTGGAAAGAATGGGGCCATCAAGGAAGGAGGTACCTTTCTCTGAAGGGAGGAGAGAACTTCCACTTTGACTATGACCTTGTCGGAATAAGATTGAAGTCTGCGAACCCTAAAGGCTTCCATAGCCTTGGCAACTCATGACTAGAGCCTAGGGAGATTACTGATGCCATAAACAAGAGTGTCAAATTGTTAAATCAACAACAGGAGTAACTGTGTACTTTCGTCTCATGTGGGATCTGTCCTTAATGTGCTGTAAAATGTGAATTAATGCTATAACTAGTATTCAAACAATATTTTTCACTTTGTGTTTCTGTGTGGGTGCAAACTGATGAAATCTTTACTTAGTATATACTGAATCGATGTTCTGTATATAAAGATAATTGAAAATGAAAAAAAAAACCTGGTGTTAAATTGGAAATTGCATAGAAAATTAATTAATTTTTAAAAAATATCATGTAAGATCTCTGTCTTTAATGTGCTGTACATTGTGATTTAATGCTATAACTAGTACTCCAACAGTATTTTTCACTTTATGTTGCTATGTGAGGGCAAACTGTTGAAATCTTTACTTAATATATACTAAACTGATCTTCTGTATATAAAGAGAATTCAAAATGAATCTTGATGTGAATGGAAGGGGAGAGGGAGTGGGAAATGGGAGGGTTGCGGGGTGGGAGGGAAGTTATGGGGGGGGGAAGCCATTGTAATCCAGAAGCTGTACTTTGGAAATGTATATTCATTAAATAAAAGTTTAAAAATAAAAGAAACAAAGATATATATATATATATATACACACATATATGTGTATATATTTAATATATACATTTATATATATATACAGATATATACATATAATTGTATATATACAATTATATATACATATATGTGTATATGTACATATACACATATATATGTTTTATATATATAAAACAAAGGTATATATAGAAGCAAAGGGATCTATGTATACTTATGTTTGTGTTGACTGTAGTGAACCAGCAGTTGAAAGTAGCTGGAAGTATTGGACAAGAACTCACACAGATTGCTTGTATATGATGTGCTGGTGTCTTTGGCATTGTTTCTGTAATATATATGCTTTTTATTCACCCTTTTTCATAATTTATAGCTTTTAGGCTATTATTGATGAATAAATAAAATTAATAACGTGTTTCATAAAAAATACATTAACTAATCAGAAATTATGTGTTTAACCTGGCAGAAATAGACTATTTCAGGGAACCCAGGTGGTTGATATTCACTTATGTTTGTTGCCTACTTTTACTGGCTCCATTAAAGTAGGTTCAATGATTGATGATTTCCTTCCATCTGCTCTCTCTGCAGGTTCTGGGATCTTTTAGAAACTCACATATATTTTGAAGATGCTAATTTCTATATTTTTTATTAATAGACAGTTTCTTATTTTAAGTTCTTTATTAAATCAACATCCCTAAAAAACTTTCTTGGCATGACACAAGTATCAATCTTACCCCATCAACAGGATGTTCTATATACTTTTATACTTAGTTGAATAATGTTTTCTTAAAATTCATGTCCATCCAGAAAATCAGAATACCATTATTTGGAAATAGAACACTGACAGGTGTAATCTGACTAAAATGAGATCATATTGGATTAACATAGGCCTTAATCCAGGTACTGGTATTCTTGTAGAAAGACAGAAATTTGAATACACACAAACATGCACACACATACACACACAGAGAAGACAACCATGTAAAGGCAAAGGCAGAGATTAGAGTGACATACTTAATTTAAAAATACTGAAGATTGCCAGCAATTCCCAAAACTTAGAAAGAAATAAGAAAGGATCTTTCCAGAGAGTCTTGAGAGAATATTTGCCATGCCAATACCTTGATTTTTGACTTCTAGCTTTCATAATTTTGAAAGAATACATTGCTGTTGTTTTAAGACACTCAGTTAATGGTACTTTGGTATAGCAATGCTAAGCAATGGATAAATCCTCATAGCATGGTATTTATATCTCTCTCAAGGAATTTATATCGTTTTGGCCTTTGTTGAATCTACCTATACATATGTTATAGCCTTTAGCTGAAATCTACTTAGCATAACACTATGATTAGTACAGATTTGTGTATCTCTATTCCATTTCCACTTTATTTCCCAGGCATTTCCTTACATGTCACATTACATTCATTGCTACCTATTTGTAAGAAGAAGTCTTAAAACTTTTTAAACTTTCTGCTTTTTAAAAGACTACATCAGTTCAGTCTTAGTCTCTTCTATTAGAAGTAATTAATATTAAATTACAATCTAATAGGTACCTTTCCTAGCAATTTTAAGTGTGCTCTATGTACAGACTACTCATAATTGTTAAATGAATTACTGCCACTGCCATGTTATATCAATAACATTTTCTGATGAATTTATTATTTTCAATGATTTTTAAACTGTTAAATTATTGAACTTGTACAATTTGAGTTCAAGAATACAACAGACATCTAATAAAAGTTTATTTCTAATTATAAAAATGCTTAAGGAAAAAGAGATAAGGCTATTGTGAGAAGGTCAATCTACCAAATAATAATAAAATAGAGCATTATAAAAAAAGTAAGCCAACTTACTGTCTCCTATCATTATAGAAAATATCTCAAAGACAAGACAACAACTCAAATAATAACATGCTTTAGAATTCAAGAAATTAAGAAAGTACATGTAATTAAATAAAAATGAAACATATATAGAACCGAAACTCTATTCTGATGATCACAACTCAAATTGAGTTCTGCGGGTACTTCCTCTAAAGATAGAATAGCAAGGAGAAAATATTCCCTCTTGAAACCCTCCTGAAATCATCAAAAATATCTAAAAAATCAGATAAAATGTATAAAGCAAGGTCAGTACACTGGGTATGAGGTAACAAAGGATAACAATATCTGAGAATCAATCAACAAAAGGGAGTGAAGCATACTATTGTTTCAACTTAGCAACCTGAGAATTGTCAGACCACAGCATAAGGAATAGGACTTCAGATGGAGCCCATCTAAACTCTGAGTTCAAGAGACAGAGTCCAAGGCCCAACCAGATAGATGTGTTAGGGTATGTGACAGAGAAGTAGAGAGAGAATGGAGGGGAGCAAGAACTCCCAAGATGTGCAAAGGCACATCTCTGAGTATTCCCTATTTCTCACACACTCTGTGAGGGAACTACTGGATACCATGGGAAGAATCACTCAAAGACAGACAGTGCTAACTTTCAGCAGGAGCTGAAAACTGTCTGCTCCCACCAGCCAGACTGAAAAATCTCCAGATTAATGGAGCATTGTGCAGAATACACAGGAAAGTTTTGCCACAGAATGGAGCAATAATTAACCTTTTTCTGAGGACTATTTAGGTACTATCTAGTAAGTCTTAAATAGTAAGTCCTAAAAGTAAATCCCAAAAGAGATAACTCCTAATAATTACTGAAGGAGCTGAGGCCAGCTCTTGGCCTTCAAATCTTTTTTTTTCTTTTTTGACAGGCAGAGTGGACAGTGTGAGAGAGAGACAGAGAGAAAGGTCTTCCTTTTCCGTTGGTTCACCCCACAATGGCTGCTGTGGCCGGCGAGCTGCGCTGATTCGAAGCCAGGAGCCAGGTGCTTCTCCTGGTCTCCCATGCGGGTGCAGGGCCCAAGGACCTGGGCCATCCTCCCCTGCATTCCCGGGCCACAGCAGAGAGCTGGACTGGAAGAGGAGCAATCAGGACAGAATCCAGCGCCCCAACCGGGACTAGAACCCGGTGTGCTGGCACCGCAGGTGAAGGATTAGCCTATTGAGCCACGGCGCCAGACCCTTCAAATCTTCTAAATGAAGTTCCAAACATTACAGAGCAGAGACAAGCTCTCCTCTCTACCTCATCTGAATCTCAAAACAATGTAAACTACCAGAACTACTGTGCAATTGTTGTTTTAAAGTTTTTGGAAATGTGTTACTTCTCTACAGATTATTAATGAAACTTGGCTCTTTTATTTATTTATTTATTTATTTAGTTCATAGTTCCTCAAATTAATAAAAGCAGTATCCAAGAAGCTTTCCCTAAGCCATAACCGTAGACTATAATGTTAAAGTTGATGAGAACCCTGGGAACTCGTTCTATCGATCACAAAGTATGAGGCCAAAAAACAAGATGAGGAGATTGTGTTTTTTTAGCAGAGTTTTATTGAAGTGTACAGGGACAGCTCTCACAGTCAAGCAGCTCAGCTAGAGGGACCTTCTAAAACAGAAAGGCCTTATTAAAAAGAGCAGAGAGCCAACGGAAGGAAGACCTTTCTGTCTCTCTTACTGTCTAACTCGGCCTTCAAAAAAAGAGCAGAGAGAAGACTCCTAGGAAAGCAGCCCAGAGAGGCTTTACTCTCAAGAAAAAACCATTGAAAGGAAGTGATCTGGGGGTTTTATACTCTCTGGAAAGTTTGCACAGGCCTTTTAATAAAAGTGTTTATCTTGCTCTGAGCTCATCCTACCTCCTTATCTTCCCTTCCTCCCATGGAGTCTCTGGGCCCAGGTGACTTCATCCCAATTTTCTTTAGCTTGTTAACTGAAAGTCCTGGGCTTTTATCCTTTATCTTGTTAATTTATAGTCTCCAGAATTTTGCTTTATAAGTTCCCATTTAGTTTTTGCAAAGCATATCACTTAAGTGCATGCCTTTGGGTTGCTTAGTAACCAGTGGTTATTCTCCTTACCCTGTAGCCCCACCCTCACAATCCTTAGCTGTTTGCCAAGTCTAACCTAATCTAGCTTGCTTTCTCTTACTTGAATCAATAAGATGCTAAATTTCAAATTTGATAGCACCATTGAATGTATTTTTGGTAGAATTAAGATGAATAAGTGTATTTTAAGTAAAGGAGAAACATGAATCACTAAGGTCTGGGAATGATCTTTGGTAGGTTTTTGCAGCAAAAACCCTCAATGATAGAAACCTTACCATAAACTGTACTCTTCAGTAGTTTCCTCAATCCTGTATCTTAGCTTGTCTATACAAGTTGTTTACTCCCTCTTGATGCTGAAAAACCTGAACCAACTGTATAATGTCCTAGAGTGAAAAACTGTATACAGACAAGGGCCCAACCATTCCAGCCATTCCAGTCTTCTTGGCTTAGGCCCCACGTCTGTGAGAGAACCCATCACAGGTGGTCCAGCCCTAGATAAAGCCACTCACATGAAAATAACTGTCAGTCTATGCAGAAAGTTGTGAGAATAAATCACAATTTAAGAACATTAAATTTTGAGAATTATCTGTTAGCACCAAAAGTCAACACATATGTCTTTGAAAAGACCCCAAATTTATTAAAACCTCAGGCATATACTTCTTCAAAACCTACAAGAATGCAATTGTCTTATGTATAAATGTAATAGGATTATTTATTCTTAACCTCTTCCTTTCCAATGCTTTCCTTATATATAAAGTTCACCTGTTCTATGTCAAATTTTTAAGGGGGAGAAGGAAAATCAATTACTTTTTTGACTTACTCATTACCTTCAGAATCTAAGCTATTCATCCACTCTTCATATGTTCCCATGGTAGCCATTCTCTGCAACTCTTCTTTTTAAAGTATGTGACAGGAAGAGTTCAAAGTTTTTACAATTCTACCCATTAAATATCCCTGAAATATTTTCTTGATGTGACTACAACTCAAGTCTCCCAAGTCTTCAGTCTCATCCCTACAAATCCACCCTCGATAATGTTGCCAAATTGTTCTTCTAAAATGTGAAAATGTGCTGGATGGAAAAAATGAGTCCTAGAGATCCACAGCACAGTGGAATATACAATACAATAGTATACAAGGGTCCTTTAAAAACTTCATAGAAAATTGATTAAAAGATGATTTTATTTTGATGCAAAAAACATTTGAAATACATGCATGGGAGAGGTCTTCAAAAAGTTTCTGAAAATGCATATTATAGAAAAAAGGTACATAGATTTCAAATTTTTTTTTTCATTAAAATCTTTTTAACTCAATTTTCCTTGAACCTTTCATGATATTTGCATATATTTTATGAAGAACTAGAAGCTCTAAGCCTCCAAACATAAATAATAGAAGATGGAAATACTAATTACCTTGAGTGTTCATATATCACAGTGTACCCCACAAATATGTATGGTTATTAGATAAAGATAAAATTTGGGGCTGGCTCTGTGGCTCAGTGGGTTAATGCCCTGGCCTGAAGCACAGGCATCCCATATGGGTGCCAGTTCCAGACCCTGCTGCTCCACTTCCTGTCCAGCTCTCTGCTATGGCCCAGGAAAGCAGTAGAAGATGGCCCAAGTCCTTGGACCCCTGTATGCATGTGGGAGACCTGGAAGAAGCTCCTAGCTCCTGGCTTCAGATTGGCACATCTCTGGCCGTTGTGGCCATCTGGAGAGTGAACCATCAGATGGGAGAACTTTCTCTCTCTCTCTCTCTTTTTTGCCTCTCCTTTTTCTGTGTAACTCTTTGGAATAAATAAATAAATCTTTAAAAAAAGATAAAGATAAAATTTAAGATTTAAAAAATAGTCTCTTAGGCAGAGAGGAAAAAAAGGGCAATTACAGACAGACAAGACTTTTATAAGAATCAAATGTTTTATAGGATATTTAGTACAGTACCTGAATATAGTAAATTCTTTTTTTTTTTTTTTTTTTTGACAGGCAGAGTGGACAGTGAGAGAGAGACAGAGAGAAAGGTCTTCCTTTTGCCGTTGGTTCACCCTCCAATGGCCGCCGCGGTAGGCGCGCTGCGGCCAGCGCATGGCGCTGATCCGATGGCAGGAGCCAGGTGCTTATCCTGGTCTCCCATGGGGTGCAGGGCCCAAGCACTTGGGCCATCCTCCACTGCACTCCCTGGCCACAGCAGAGAGCTGGCCTGGAAGAGGGGCAACCGAGACAGGATCGGTGCCCCGACCGGGACTAGAACCCGGTGTGCCGGCGCCGCAAGGCGGAGGATTAGCCTAGTGAGGCGCGGCGCCGGCGGTAAATTCTTAATAGTAAGTATTAATAACAGCAGAAATAACAGCAGACAACAGTGGACCAAAGAATCTATGATGCACACTGCTGTATCTTAGTGCTTTGTTCAAAAACACCGACACAAATTCAGCCACTTCATACATTTTGCCTGAATGGTGGAAAAGAGAAGAGCAAGCAAATTGGGATAAAGCAGGAGGAGATGCAGAGAGGAAGAGTTGAAGAGCTAGCGAGGAAAGAGGAAGACCAGAGGAGGACGCAGGCAGGGGGGCCAGGAAACCTAATGAAGCCAATGCCGCTATGCAGGCTGTGATGTGGGAAGACGCGGGAGCCTGGAGAGGGGATGTGACCAGAGACTGTAAGGGGAAGGCCAGGCCTTGAAATCACTAGCGGACTTCCGTTGAACAGAACCATAGCTCCTTGGCGACCCGGAAAAATCAGCCAGCTACCCCTCAACAAAGCTCTGTGAATTCTGACTTGGATTGGCGGAGGGGTTTTAGTTTTAGGGTGAAATGAAGTTTCCACTGCGGTCCTCTTAGACCAGGCCACTAAGATACATTTTCCAGTTCTATGGGCCTTGAAGGCGCCCCAGGCCAACGGCTGCGCGACGTGCCTGCCCTCGAGCGAGCGGGCGCGGGCCTTTGACAGCCGAGGCCGTTCGGGCCTGGAACGCGGCGGGGTGGGGCTTCGCGGACACCCGGCACTGGTCATTCCCAGTCCGGTCTGGACGGAGGGACGACCGGGAAGGGGTGCAAGGGAAAGCGAGAGGGGAGGGTGGGGGAGGGCCGGGGGCCGGGACCGGCCATGGAGCTGTACCTCAGCGCCTGTTCGAAGGCGGCCAACGTCGCCGCCGCCAAGACGGCCGCCAGTAGCCTCGCCGCAGATACCCAGCAGTGCGGAGATGTGAGTGGCCGCAAGCCTGGCGGCGTCGTCCTCTGCAGGGGCCCAAGGCCTACTGGGGCGGGGGCAGGGCTCGCCGCCCAAGTCCACGCTGTGTGTAACCGTCCATCTCCGGCGCGCCCTGGTGGAGCGCACCCGCGGCGCTGGTTCAGGCTGCGCTTGGCTGCAACTGGCTGTGGAGGGGCCTGAGGAGAACTGGGGCCTTGGGAAGTGGGAGGCCTGCAGGGCCTTCCCACTGCGAGCCCTTCCTCTCCGGTTGTGTGCCTGGTTATTCGGTTGCTTGGTTTGGGGTGGGAGTAGGTTGCCATACACTGAGTATACCTCAAAGAGAAGCCAAAACTCTCCAATTGCATCCGACAGGGTGCGCACAAAACCCACTTTCCCGGCGTGGGAGCTGCTCAACTACTGGATCTGCCTCTTGGGGTGAAGCTGCCTGTGATCCCTGGAAGTGACACTGTGTTCTTTACCACAAATATAAGTGAAAAGGTAAACTAAGTTTTAATTTTCTTACGCTAGTTTTCTTCACCTTTTTCTAGTTGCTGTTAAATTCAGAGGCTACAGCACAGTATTGTCTACTAAGTGAATTTGCAGTATCACTGACAGGGAAAAAGTAAATCCACATCCAGGGCAATCGGAAAGATGCATTATAAACTAGTTGCATCTGGTGTGATGTGGCAGAATTATGGAAGAAAATCCAGATTCTTAGTTTCAATTTATAATCTATTGAAGCATAGCAACATTTTTGAGGCAGAAAAATTCATTTATAACTATTTAGTGAGTTTTGATTTACTTAGAAGGATTGAGGTGAAAGGTTATCACTGTTGATAAGGTTATCACTGTCATAACTTACATCAATAGTAACTTGTACTAAACTCTCTTTACAAAGCACTTTATTATTTTGTTTTCAACCTAATCCTGTTTCACACACAAAGGGAAGACAATTTAAATTGAAATGGGTTTATAGGTTGAGCACTTTAATTTCATTTTAATGAAAAAGGCCCTGCTTGTATAAGAAGGAGACTCCATGGTTTAACTCAGCATCTCTTTGGAGGCTTTTCTTCAACCACAGCCTCAATCCTCAAGTTGATGCCTTTTGTACTCACCTGTGCATGCCATGGACCCTGTACTTTTGTCCACCTTTCCCAAAATCCTGTAATACTTTCTTCTCCTCAATGAGTGAATCTGAGCTAATATTCAAGATTCTTTCTGAATTATTGCAACGTTGTTTAAAATTCATGTAGTCCTTGATCTGTATGGTTTTATTCAACACTTAGTCACACTTGACTGGAATCTTTAATTCCCCCAAACCTTTTCATGTTTTTAGTTCTTAATGCTATCCCTACACCCAAACTTCCCAAGCCATTGTCTAAGTATGAAATACTGAAGGAAGTAGGGTATATTTTTGTTCAATGGTTTCTTTGATCAATATTTAAAAAAACTCAAAAAGATAATTCTAAGTGACCTCCACCATTCCAATGTTTGTGATGTCATCAGAAATAAGAGGGCTCTTTGATATCTGATACTTGCTTAATGTTTTAGTCACTTCAGGACGCTATAATATAGTGCCACAGATTGAGTGGCTCAAAGACAGAAATTGGGACCTTCATTGTGGCCTAACAGGTTAATTCGCCATCAGTGACATATGGGTGCTGGTTCAAGTCCTGTCTGCTCCACTTCCCATCCAGCTCCCTGCTAATATGCCTGGGAGAGCAGCAGAGGATGGCTGAACTGCTTGGGCCCCTGAATCCATGTGGCAAGCCTAGGTGAAGCTCCTGGGTCCTGCTTTTGGCTCAGGCCCATTGCAGCCATTTGGGGAGTGAAACAGCGGATGGAGGATCTATATCTCTCTTTCTCTCTCTCTCCCTCTCTCTCTTTCTCTTTGGAACTAATTTTCAAATAAGTAACATAAATCTTTTTTAAAAATGACTGAAATTTATTTATGAGAGTCTAAAATCTGGAGGTCTAACATAAAGGTCACAGCATGGTCAAGTTTTAGTGAGTGCCTTCTGCTAACTTCTCATTGTATCATTGTAACCTCCAAGAGTACTAGAGAGTTCTCTGAGGCCTCTTTTAAGGGTGTTAATGTCATAAGTGGTCTACTCTCATAACCTGTCTCCCAAGGCCCTATCCCTATCTACATGGGAGGACAAAATTGAAACATACAAATTTTGAGGAGACACATTCACTTTACAACTGCTACTTAAACATGATTTCTTAAAGTAAGTTTTGTTCCTGGATTATATACTTAGAATAAGGTCACGAAATATGTCAACTTCACACAAATTGAGCCACATTTACACAAACTAGCTTTACCAAAACATGTTTGCAATTTATTCCATTGCTAGTGATATAATCCTTTCTTAGGGTATAAATTTAGCTCTATCTTTTGTCTCTTCAAATATATTCTATTTGTTGTAATTTTCTCTGATGACCATTAATTCAACTTGCCTATTTCTTAATGATAATGTTTGAAGTAGATGTGTTCACCATGATTTGAGTATTATACAATGCATTCATGCATTGACTTCACATGGTACCTTATAGATATGTACAATTTTTGTATCCATTAAAAGAAATGAATGTATGTTCTCTGAATTATTTATATTAATTACTCCAAAATATATTCACTTCATTATAATTAGGTGTCAGGTCACCCTCCTGAAGTTGACTGTGAGATTCTTCTTTCTGTGAACTACTTGATGAAGTAGTATTTTAATATTATATTTATGTATTTTAATTGAAAATAGATGGGTTACTCTGGCTGTAATAAATGCATTCGTTAAAAGGTGTTATCTATTGACAGGTCAGTAGATCAGTTTTGGTCTGTCACATGCTTGTCACAGTTAAAAAGTTAACATCTCATTGACAGTTAAATGTTGACATCTACAAGATCCAATCCATTTCCAGACTTTGTATGATTAATTGTTTCCATTACAGGAATGATATGAGCTTCCTATCTGAGCTCAGTGAATTCAAGACCTTATCCTCTAGAATTGTTTGCTTTCTTAAGGAAGCATTTGGTTATGAGGGAATCTAGGTTTTCTGAGTTGTTTCTTGGAAGGATTTAAAGTTTGATGTTAAACAAGAGGTCAGAAACTTCTCAAAGAATTATTAAATGCAAAAATATAGATAGTATCCCAGCATGTTTCTCCCACCTACACTTTGACCCATACACAAAGCATCACATCTATCTTATGGGAGCCCTTTTTGGGATCTTTCCCAGCCAGGTTTTATAAGATTCAAGAATTGGACTACAGTTGTAGCTATAGCAAAATTGAACAGAGGTCACAAATTGGTACCTTCAAGAGTGTCTAGATTTATCTATATGTTATATGCTAATATAAATTGAATTATATGTCAATAAACTGGAAAGATGCTCTCTGGATTACCAGATACTCTATATATTCCAGTTGTTTTTCACGTGAGCCAGTTCCTGATTTGACATTGCTTTGGACTGAAATTTATGTTGTTCTGGTCAAGCAAACTTAAAAATGAAAGAATGAAAAATATGAATACAATTTCCAAACTTGCATCCTCCACTTTTTCCTCTTCAGAGCCACCCCACCCCCAGCCATTTCTACTATTGAGTAATTAACTATAAATTCACACCAAAAAATGACTTTGGAGCTGTTTTAATTTGTAAATGAGATTAAATAAATCAGCTGTTTTATGTAAATTAGAACTTGTTGAAACATGACTGTTAGCTGTTTTTTTCCTCTTTTTGTGTTAATGATTATTTCATACAGTTTTATGTGATATTTTATGCTTAAACCTCATTTCATATATATATATTTAAAGTTGTTTCCTTAATATGTTGAACTGTATAATATTAGAATTTAGATTTTCTTATGACTGTGGCCCTCAGAGAGCGTTGGATTTTGTTCATTAGAGATCTCAAGGTAAAATAGCTTTAGCTCAAAATCTTTAACATCTAAATTCTATTTGTTTTTGTTAAAGTTGTTTCCATAAATCACAGTGCTCGATTTTCTGCTGTTTTTCTTCATTTTCGCATGACTAAAATAAATTATAATTAATATCCTTTTGTATTTTCACTCTAGTGCCTTGAGTTGAGAGATGGAAAAGGGAGAATCCTCACTTTGGTTTTACATCTTAAAACAAATTATGTTCGATTCCTTTTATTCTTTTCTTTCTTTCTTGTTTATTTTAGAGCCAGGGGCCAGGGGTTGATGGGGATCACAGGAACCTAATTGAGTATGAGTTTTCAGAATAATTAATTATAGGTGAGAGAAAAGAAGAAGGGAAAGGTATTTAAACTTTCCCAACATAAAATGTCTGTGGCTGGCTTTTTCCTCAGTTCAGATTCTTCTTCCATGTTTTATTTTCAACAAACATTTTGGTTATCTCAGTGGATTTTTAAGAAGTGAAAATGCATTAATTTTATATTTGTAATACTTTTGGATCTGTGTTTGCAGCTTTTTCGACCTTCTTATGGTTTTAACCTGACTGATCCTTATTGCCGACTATTTGAAAACCAATATAAAAGTCTCCATGATCCACATTTAAGAGCATACTATAAACGCAAAGATATCTTGAGAAGATTAAAGAAAGGTGGCTATATCACCAGCAATAATAAAGTGAGTTATTGAAGATTTTGTTTTTGTTTTAAATCAGTGAAAACCTTTAAAACTTTATGATATAAATTTGCTTCTATACCTTACTGGAGGGCCTGCCTAACCTTTAATTTGGTCAGGAGAGGCTGCTTACTTAATGGTCACATCTATAAATTTCTCAGTATTTAGGTCAGGATAAATCAGATAACAGTTGTTTCTAAATGAAACTACTTCTTTTTCTTTGTGGTGCTGGAAGATTATTCACAGGTAATTTTAGGAGGTAAAGGTATATTAATTTTCCCTTGTATCATAGTCCTATTTCTCTGTCTCTAATGTCATTGCATACTTGTCAAGGAGTTTGTTCCATACACATTTTTAAAAACCTAAATAGAACCTAGAAAAATTTAGTTTGTAAAAATCTTATCAGGGTGGAATATTGTCACATTTACAATTGCAGTAATTTAGAATTAATAGGAATTACTATGTCAATAACTCCAGTTGTGTGTACCTAATTTTTTGTTAAGATATGGGTCATCAGGAGAAGCACCTGGCTCCTGCCTTGGGATCAGCGCGGTGCGCCAGCCACAGCATGCCAGCCACGGCTGCCATTGGAGGGTGAACCAACAGCAAAGGAAGACCTTTCTCTCTGTCTCTCTCTCTCTCACTGTCCACTCTGCCTGTCAAAAATTAAAAAAAAAAAAAAGATATGGGTCATATTAAATGATATTTTTCAATAGAAAATATTTTGATTAAAAATGTAGATACTTGTATTATTATTTATACCAAATTTTGTCAAATTGTATGTCTTTACTGTTTTTCCTCTGTAAAGTGTTTGCTATGACTTCTAAATATTTGTATATTTTTGATTTTAGATTGTATGTACCTTGAGGGAATTGAATAAGTACAGGCAATATCTTACCAGTTTAAAATTGGATTTTGAAAGAAACTATATTAGAGAACAAGTAAGTTAAATACGTAAATTTGGTTTCTTTACATATAATTTGGAATAAAGAATTGTTTACATATGAAATTTTTCTTATAATATTGTGGCTTTTAATTACTGTCTAATACTTTTCCAAATAAAAATTTACAGCAGGAAAAAGCAATATTTTGAAATTGCTATATTTGACATAATTCAGTAATTTGTTAGTTAAATCTGTTACTTCCACCTGAGCTAAGACCAATAAGAAGTGTCTAGTGTAGTAGCAAGATTCTTAAACTAGAACCCAAAACAGTTTACACAGTGTGAATAGTCATTGCTTCTTCTGATAATTCAAAGAACAGGAACATGGTGTGTTTGTACTCCCACCCATACATTTGTATTCATGAAGTAAAAAATGCTGTTAAAGTTGAGGTGGAGAGACTGACTGTAGAGGGAATGGTTATAGATAATGACTTCTTTCCAAGTTCTGACTGAAAGTTGTGTGTGTTTGCAAAGTTATATTGTATTTTAAAGATTTTATTTATTTAAATAGCAGAGTAACAGAGATAGAAACAGAGACAGAGACAGACAGATATCTTCCATGTACTGGATATGTGGTTCTCCATATGGGTAGCAGAAGCCCAAGTGCTTGGGCTGTCTTCCCTTGTCTTCTCAATCAGCTTAACAGGAAGCTGGAAGTACACTCTGATTAAAAAAAAAAATGCTGGAATTGGAAGGGGTGTAGGGGGGAATAAAACCGCTTTGCTACTATGTTGGCCCTAAATTCATATTTTAGGGTTAAAAGTACTGAGCCAAACTGACAAAGTGGTGTGTGTGTGTGTGTGTGTGTTTACAAAGGTATGTTCTGTGATTGAGAATTGAATAAACACTAGAAACTTTCTTATGCTTTTAAGAATTCAATTTTATTCCACTTACCTTCTCTGTACCTAGGTTTTTCTTCTATTTCTGCTAGATTTTCATTTTTTTAGTAATAGGTACACAGATAAAATTAAATGATTATGTTTTATTTTCAGAAAGATAAATAATTATTTTGATTCAGTTACAATGTCTCTAATGGCTTCATAATAGATTTAAATGCAGTTAAGCAGAATTAAGCATATCTAAAATATAGGAATGTTGATGGTTTTTAATTTCTAAGAAATGTAAACAAATAATATATTTGTAATACTTTTTGAAATAGAAAATGCTTGCAAAACAGTTACATAAACTACAAGAAAGTCAAATCCCTGGATGTTCTGGTATTACACACTTCCAAAATTGGTTGTTACAAGAAGGCCCCCAATCTGTTAAGGACCGGGAGCGTTCAATAAGGCACAGGTAAGAGTTAAATTATTGCATAATTCGTATATTGTGGACTCAGACTGTAAAAATACACAGGGAAGAATTGAAGGCAGGACTCTCTTTTTACAGTAGTAGATATTTAATTCCCCTATAGCCCTCAGTGTGGAGAGGAAGGAAGGGATAGCAAGAAGTACAAAAATTGGGAACCTTGGCACCAAGTCTGTGAGGGGGAATTTCTACCAGAGATGACAGCATTGCTGAGAGGTGAGCCAAACATATTTTTAAAGATTTATTTATATATTTATTTATTTGAAAGGTAGAATTAGAGAGAGAGAGACAGATCTTCTATCTGCTGGTTTACTTCCCAGATTGCCGCAACAGCCAGGGCTGGGTCAGGGCAAAGCTAGTAGCCAGGAACTTCCTCTGGATATCCTATGTGGGTACAGGAGCCCAAGGAATTGGACTGTCTTCCACTGCTTTCCCAGGTGCATTAGTAGGGAGCTCTATCAGAAGTTGAGCAGTTGATACTTAAACTGATGCCCATATGTGATGCCAACATTGGAGGCAGCTGCTAAACCCGCTGCACCACACACCCTAAAATCTTTAGTAGGAGAGGGAAGGAGAGTGTTTTAGCACATGTCTTGAGCAGTATCAACTTTTTATGATTCATTTTTGAAGATGGACAACATTAAGTTTGAAGAAGTTAGCACAAAGTCAAGAAACAAAAAAAAGTTTATTATGGCTTTATCTCAAGCCACAATAAACCTATAGTATCTCTAAAAATATGTGTAAACTCATTCCGATACTACCACTCAATGTTTACCATTCCATTGTGAAGCCCACTTTAGGAAATAATGGGATATTGCAGTTCTCTTTCCTTCCACAGTAATAAGAGATTTGACTGCATTGTCTGCCTTATGTTCCATGGTTTCATTTTAAAATAGTGCCATAAGACAGTGATGTACCAGGAACCTGGACAATAGATGAGAGATGTTTTAAGGACTTGGAATATACGTGGGGTTCAGTACTTCATTTTTGTCTTAGGATAATCAAATTTACTGTTTCTTTTGTCATATTTGAAGCCACTGCTTCAGTTATATTAGCCTTCTCTACAAATGCATATTCCTAAGATTATTAATGCTTACTATGCAAAATGACTTCAATCAGTTTATCCCAAGTCTTACCATTATGTTGGCATGCTAACAGATAGTTGACATAGCAGGAAGACTTTACAATGAGTAAAACAGTGTGGCTCAGATTCCTCAAAGTTCTTGAACATTACTGCAAAATTTCTGTAGAAAAATTTCTGATAGAAAAACTGCAATATTTCTGTTCAAGAAATAAAAATTAAGCAAGGTGATAGTTTGAGAATATTTCAGCAGCTGATGCCATCACAAAGGAAACACCCATTTCATTTTCAATGATATTTGCATTCTTACTCAGATACTTGGATATGATAAGTAGGGAACTGGAACAACGTGAGCGCACAGCAGAAGAGCAACGCCTGCTTCGGATGGATAGAGAAGAAAGACAACAGCGGGAACATACAAGAAGAAAATTAAGTCTTCGAAGAAAAATTGAAGAGGTGCGAGATAATTATGATGAGAGGAAATTTGTGTACAGTTTTCCACTTCCACATAATTTTAACTTTGTCATACGTTTTGAAGTCATAATATACTTACATAAGTTGTTGAGTAGAATAACAAGGCAGATACCACAAACTATATATGAGCCAACTTTTGCCCTTAAAGAGTAGTTTTGAGAAATTTACTAATTGTTATTTAGCTCCTTTATAAGGAAAATGAAGTTTTATTTGGCTTAGCAAAAAATAATTCCTAATAGAAGTTCAGTAACAAAAGATCATTCTACAGCCAGTATATGGCTTTCATTATGTTTGACCTGACTTCTGTTAGGCTTTTGTCTAATTTGTCTGTTTAGTCGCAAAATACAAAGGTATTATTATGAAGGGAATAATGATTATAGTAACGTCCTGTCTAGGAATGGAAGATAAAAGAGATGCTGCTTCTGACACGAATTGAAGAAGATGTTAAAAGGGAGCAGAGGATAGAAGAACAACGACGAAAAACCAGAGAAGAGAGTGACAGGAAGGTAGAGTGAGCTTTTTCTGATAACTTCGCAATTTGAAGGAGTAGCTTTTGCTAGTTTGGTTTTTCAAAGTAAGAGCACTTGTGCGATGACTATGGACCATTTATTCTAAGTGATATTCATTATACAAACCTGAAATTATGAACATTTTGACAATTTTTTCCTGAAATACCTTAATAACACCTATGTTATTGCATATAATTACTTTGGCTTTATCAACACACCATAAACTGTTATTTCTATAAAAATTAAATAGCTAATTAAGTTTTCCTTAGAACCAGAAATTCTTGGCAAAAGTTCTTAATTTCCCAACAAATTTATTTCTGTAAACTTTTTATTAACAATAATTGTACATATTTGTGGATTACAATGTGGTGTTTCAATATAAGTATACAAGGTATACTGATCAAAACAGAATAATCAACAGTTTTTATTTTTTGACATTACCTTTTTATTGGAAGCCTGGAGGTTCTTCTTCCATTTGTTCATACATTACATAATTTTTTTTGACAGGCAGATTTAGACAGTGAGAGAGACAGAGAGAAAGGTCTTCCTTTTCTGTTGGTTCACCCCCCCAAATGGCTGCTACGGCCGGTGCACTGCACCGATCCGAAGCCAGGAGCCAAGTGCCTCCTCCTGGACATATTTTTTGAACTACAATCTCCCCATTAGGCTGTGTTACATTAAACACTTATTCCTTCAATCTCATTCTGATTTGTTACCCATTATCCAAAATTCCTCTATCCTGTACCACATACAAACCTCCCAGCCTCTAGTAATCACCATGCCATGTTAAGTTTTTTGTTAAGTTGTTTGTCAGGGAAAACATTTGGTGTATGTCTTTGTCTGGCTTCTTTCACTTAATAGGACATCTTCCAATTTCATTCATTTTGCTACAGATGATAAGATTTCATCCTTTTTTGTATAAATAATATTCCTTATGTATATATACCACATTTCTTTACCCATTCATTAGGTGGCAGACAACTTGGTTGATTTTAAATCTTGACAATTATTAATAATGCTGTTAAATATGGTGGAACAAGTATCTTTTTGATGCTATGATTTCATATATTTTGGATATATACCCACTAGTGGGATTGCAGATACCTATTACAGTTCTGTTTCTAGTTTTTCAAGATGTCTCCATACTATTTTCAATAGTGGCTGCTCTAATTTACATTCCCAGCAACAGTGTGTATGAATTCCCCTTTCTCCATTTCCTTGCCCTATTTGTTGCTTCTGTTGTTGATGATAGCTGTAAAAACAGCCAGAGGGTGGTATCTCTTTCTGTTTTTGTTTTGCATTTACTTGATGTCTAGTGATATAGAGAATTTTTTTATCTATTTGTTTCCCATTTATATTTATTCTTGAGAAGAATTGGAGTTAGTTCTTTAAATGTCTGGTAGAATTCAGCAGTAAATCTGTCTGGTCCTGGGCTTTTCTTTGTTGGGAGGGCCTTTTTTACTGATTCAATTTCTATCTTGGTTATAGGTCTGTTTAGGTTTTCTGTGTCTCATTGGTTCAATTTAGGTAGGTTGTAGATGTCCAGGAATCTATCCATTTCTGATAGATTTCCCTGTTTGCTGGCATACAACTCTTTGTAGTAATTCCTGATGACTATTTTTATTTCTGTGGTGTCTGTTGTTACATTTCCTTTTTCATCTCTAATTTTATTGATTTGGGTCTTCTCTCGCCTTTTTTTGGTTCTGGCCGTGGGTTTGTCATGAATTGCCTTGACTGTGTTGAGGAACGTTCCTTCTATTATCACTTTGCTTAGAGTTTTCATCATGAAAGGCTGTTGTATTTTATCAAATGTTTTCTCTGCATCTATTGAGATAATCATATTATTTTTTTCTTCTGCAATTTGTTACTGTAGTATATCACATTGATTGATTTGTGAATGTTGAACCATCCTGCATACTAGGGATAAATCCCACTTGGTCTGGGTGGATGATCTTTCTGATGTGTTGTTGGATTCTGTTGGATAGAATTTTGTTGAGGATTTTTGCACCTATGTTAATCAGGGAAATTGGTCGGTAATTCTCTTTCTCTGTTGCATCTTTTTCAGGTTTAGCAATTAAAGTGATGCTGGCTTCGTAGAAAAAAATTGTGAGGATTCCCCTTTTTTCAATTGTTTTTAATATCTTGAGAAGAATTGGAGTTAGTTCTTCTTTAAATGTTTGGTAGAATTTAGCAGTGAATTCATGTGGTCCTGGGCGCTTATTTTTATTCTTTTAAAAAATTTTCTATTCAGATAATTTGCTTATTTCTTGCCATGATTGTTTTTGAACTATTGAGTTTTTTGAGTTCCTGACGTATTCTGTATATTAATCCATTGTCCAATAAGTCACTTGCAGATCTTTTCTCCTGCTCTATTCACTTTATTGCTTCTTTTGTTGTGTAAAAGTTTCTGAGTGTGATATAATCCCATTTGACTACTTCTGCTTTTGTAACCTGTGCATTTTATATTTTATCCAAGAAGTCATAGCCTACAAAAATGTCTTGAAGTGTTTTCCTGTGTTTTGTTCTAGAAATTTTATATTTTCAAGTATTACATTTAAGATTTTTATCCACCTTTGTTGATATTTTAATATGGTAAGAGGACGGGATCTAAATTCATTCTAACTATATATGTCCAATTTTCTCAGCCCTATTGATTTGAAAGAGCTACCCTTTCTCCAATTTATGTCCTTGACACTTTTGTCAGAAAATAGCTTGTTGTATATATGGATTAATTTCCAGGGCTTTCTGTTTCTTTTATTTAGATTTATATGTCAGTTTTTATACTAGCTCCATGCTGTTTAATTACTATAGCTTTGTTGTATACTTTGAAGTTCAATTTGTTTTTGTTCAGGCTTACTTTGTCTATTTTGTTTTTTTGTGAATCCATGTGAATTTCAGAATTGTTCTAATTTTGTAAAATATCATTGGCGTTTTGATAGGGATTACATTATATCTATAATTGCTTTAGGTAGTATGTACATTTTAATTATATTAATTCTTCCAACCAATGGATGAGGAATATCTTTCCAATTTTTGTGTGTTTGATAGTTTTTTCATCCATGTTTTATAGTGTTTATTATAGAAATTTTTCACCTCTTTCCTTCAATTTATTCCTAAATATTTCAAATTTTGTAATTACTATGAAAGGAATTTCTTTCTTGATTTCCCTCTCAGTAAGATCATTTTTGTATAAAAATACTATTTTTAAATATTGATTTTTGCATTCTGCAACTTTACTGAATTTGTTTATCAATCTTTTATCTTTTTTATAGTGTTTAGGTTTTTAAATATGCAAAACCATGATATCTGAAAGCATCGATATTTTGACTTTACAATTTTGATACCCTTTATTTCTTCCTAATTTTTCTTGCTAATATCTCCCAGTACTGTATTGAATAAAAGCAAAGGTAGTGAATATCCTGTTTTGTTCCAGATCTCAATAGAACATGGTATTGATGATAACTGTTGGTTTGTCATAGATATGTTTTATAATTTTAAGGTTTATCCTGTCTATATGCACTTTGTAGACAATTTTTATCATGAAAAGATGTTGAATCTTATCAAATTATTTTTCTGCATCTATTGATATGATCATATGGTTTTATTCTTCATTCTGCTGTTGTGATTTATGATGTTCATTGATGTTCATTGAGCCACCCTTGGATAAAATCCTACTTGTTCATTATGTATCATCTTTTTGATGTAGTATTGGATTCAGCTTGGTAATATGTTGAGAATTTTTTGCATCTTTGTTCATCAAAGATATTGATCTGTAGTGTCTTTGTTTTTGTGGTGTCTCTGGTTTTGATATGAGAGTAATGCTGTCCTCATGAAAAGTTTGGCAGAATTCTACACTTCTTAATAATTTGGGATAGTGTGAGAAGTAAGGGAATTAGTTCTCTTTTAAATGTGTTAAGTAGAATTCAGTTGTAATGTCATTAGGCCCTGGACTTTACTTTGATTGGATAGTTTTAATTACTGCTTCAATTATTACTTTGACAGGTCTGTTTAGATTTAATCTTGGTAGATTATATGTATTCAGGAATTTATCCATTATTTCAAGATTTTCCAATTTATGAAATATGTATTGGTTTATAATAGGATCCTAATGATCCTTTGTATTTCTGTGGTATAAATTGTAATGCTTCCTTTTCACCTCTAATTTTGTTTTTTTTTTTTCTCTTTGCTTCTTTGTTAGTATAGCTAAAGGTTTAGCTGTTTTGTTTTTAATAAACCTTTTTTTTAAATTTTGTTGCTCTTTTGTATTTTTTAATTTATTTTGAATTTTATTTATTTATGCTCTGATTCTTACTATTTCTCACTTTCTGTTAATATGGAGTTGGGTTCTTTCTTTTCTAAGTACTTGAGATGCATAATTAAATTTTTTCCTGAGATTTTTCTATTTTTTTCATGTAGACAATGATTACTATAAATTCCCCTCTTAATAGTGCTTTTTCTTTATTGTATAGGTTTTGATATGTTGTATTTTCATTTTCACTTGTTTTAATAAATTTATGACTTTTGAAATTTCTTCAATGATCTATTTAGTAGCATTTTTTTCTATTTCAATTTCCACATATTATAAATTTTCTATTCTTTTTGTTGCTGATTTCTAATTTTCTTTATTGTTTGAGAAGATATATTGTATTTTTTCAAAATTTACTGAGATTTCATTTTGTCATAATATATGGTCAGAAAAGAAAATATTGTATGTGCTGATGAGAAGAATGTATATTCTGTAATAGTTGGGTGAAATGTTCTATAAATGTTAGGTTCACTTTCTCTGTAATATAGTTCAATTCTGATGTATATTTGTTGATTTCTCTCTGGATAATGTGACCATTGATGACAGTCAGGTGCTGAAATTCCCCAATATTATAAATTGGAGTCTCTCCTTTTAAGTCTAATATTTGCTTTATATATTGGGGTGGTTTTGTGTTGGTTGCATATATATTTATGTTTGTTATATCTTCTTGCTGAATTCTGTTATCAATATGTAATAGCCCTCTTTTTCTCCTTTTACAGTTTTTGATTTAAAATCTATTTTATCAATAAAGCATAGCTATTTCAACTTGTTTGTAGTTTCCAGTTGCATTGTATATTTTGTTCTAACTGTTCATTTCAGTGTATATGTTTCTCTACCTATGAAGTGAGTTTCTTATATGCAGTATACTGTTGAATCATGTTTTCCTTTTAACCAGTTGATCAACTCATGTTTTTGACTGATTAATTTATATGTAATCAAGGTTAAAACTGGCAGATAATAATTAATTCCTGTCAACTTGTTGCTTACTGATTGTCGAGTATTCACTGCCTCTCTTAATATATATTTTTGTGTTTTGGGGGCTCTTTATCATGATATGGTTAGATTCTATTTCCCTTTGTGTATTTGCTCTGTTAGTGAGTTTGTTTTTGGTTTTTTTTTTTTTTTTTTTTTTTTTTTTTTTTTTTTTTTTTGCTATGTGTTTTAGTAATGGTTTTTACAACTTTTTTACTTCTCATGTAGAATTCTCTTTAGGATTTCTAGTGAAGCTGCTATGGTAAATGATGAACTCTCTATTTGTGTTTTCTGAGAAAGATAATATTCTTGGCTAGTTTTTTTTTAAAACTCACTATTAGGAATTTCTCTCATCCTTAGGTTTTGAAAACTTGACTACAGTATGCGTTGCGAAAGTCTTACTTGATTGAATCTAGTTGAGGTCCTTTAAAGCACCTGCAAATGGATGTCCATATCTCTTTTAAGACTCGGGAAGTTTTCATCTATTATTTCATTAAGTCTGTTCACAGTTCCTTTTTCCTCTCTTCTCCTTCAGGTATCCTAATAATGTGAATATATGTTCGCTTGATCATATCCTGTATTTCTTGTATTTCTTCAATTATAGTGTCTTTAGTTTAAAAACTTTTATTGCTTCTTTTTAAGATTTATTTATTTCAAAGTCAGAGTTACAAAAAAGGTGAGACAGAAGCAGAGAGATATCTTCTACAGGTTGACTCCCCAGGTGGTCTCAATGGGCAGGGCTGGACCAGGCCCAAGCCAGGATCCAAGAGCTTCATCTGAGTCTCTCATGTGGGTGCAGGGGCTCAAGGATTTGTGCCACCTTCCACTGATGTTCCAGGCACATTAGCAGGAGCTTGATCAGAAGTGGAGCAGCCAGGACTCAAACTGGCAGTCATATGGGAAACCAGCACTACAAGTGGCAGCTTTACCTACTATGCCACAGCACTGACCCCCAAAAGTGTTCTTAAGATCAGAAATTCTTTCTCCCATTTGGTCTATCCTGTTGTTTGAGCTTTCAATTGTACTTTTTTTTTTTTCCTTTGACAGGCAGTTAAACAGTGAGAGAGAGAGAGAGACAGAGAGAGAAAATCTGTTGGTTCACCCCCCCAAATGGCTACTATGGTTGGTGTGCTTCACCGATCCAAAGCCAGGAGCCAGATGCTTCCTCTTGGTCTCCCATGTGGGTGCAGGGCCCAAGCACTTGGGCCATCCTCCACTGCCTTCCCAGGCCACAGCAGAGAGCTGGACTGGAAGAGGAGCAACCGGGATAGAATCCGGTGCCCCAACCGGGACTAGAACCCGAGGTGCGGGCACCGCAGGCAGAGGATTAGCCTAGTAAACCATGGCACCAGCCTTCAATTGTACTTTATATCTTATCATTGGCATTTTCAACTCCAAAATGTGTGCTTGATACTTTTTTTAAAATTTTTATTTATTTATTTATTTATTTATTTGTGGACAGGCAGAGTGGATAGTGAGAGAGAGAGAGAGACAGAGAGAAAGGTCTTCCTTTTTGCCATTGGTTCACCCTCCAACGGCTGCTGCGGCCGGCGCATCACACTGATCCGAAGCCAGGAGCCAGGTGCTTCTCCTGGTCTCTGATGCGGGTGCAGGGCCCAAGGATTTGGGCCATCCTCCACAGCCTTCCCGGGCCATAGCAGAGAGCTGGCCTGGAAGAGGGACAACCGGGATAGAATCTGGTGTGCAGGCGCCGCAAGGTGGAGGATTAGCCTGTTGAGCCACGGCGCCAGCCTTTTTTTTTTTTTTTTTTTAACTTTCATTTAATGAATATAAATTTCCAAAGTACAGTTTATGGATTACAATGGCTTCCCCCGCCCCATAACTTCCCTCCCACCTGCAACCCTCCCATTTACCGCTCCCTCTTCCCTTCCATTCACATCAAGATTAATTTTCAATTCTCTTTATATACAGATGATCAGTTTAGTATATATTAAGTAAAGATTTCAACAGTTTGCCCCCACATAGCAACACAAAGTGAAAAAATACTGTTGGAGTACTAGTTATAGCATTAAATAACAGTGTGCAGCACATTAAAGACAGAGATCCTACATGATATTTTTAAAAAATTAATTAATTTTCTATGCAATTTCCAATTTAACACCAGTTTTTTTTTTCATTTTCAATTATCTTTATATACAGAACATCGATTCAGTATATACTAAGTAAAGATTTCATCAGTTTGCACCCACACAGAAACACAAAGTGTAAAAGTACTGTTTTAGTACTAGTCATAGCATCATTTCACATTAGACAACACATTAAGGACCAATCCCACATGAGATGTAAGTACACAGTGACTCCTGTTGTTGACTTAACAATTTGACACTCTTGTTTATGGCATCAGTAATCTCCCTAGGCTCTTGTCATGAGTTGCCAAGGCTATGGAAGCCTTTAGGGTTCGCCAACTTTGATCTTATTCCGATAGGGTCATAGTCAAAGTGGAAGTTCTCTCCTCCCTTCAGAGAAAGGTACCTCCTTCCTTGATGGCCCCGTTCTTTCCACTGGGATCTCACTTGCAGAGATCTTTCATTTAGGTCTTCTTCTTCTTCTTTTTTTTTTTTCCAGAGTGTCTTGGCTTTCCATGCCTAAAATACTCTCATGGGCTCTTGAGCCAGATCCGAATGCCTTAAGGGCTGATTCTGAGGCCAAAATGCTATTTAGAACATCTGCCATTCTATGAGTCTGCTGTGTATCCTGCTTCCCATGTTGGATTGTTCTCTCCCTTTTTGATTCTATCAGTTAGTATTAGCAGACACTAGTCTTGTTTGTGTGATCCCTTTGACTCTTAGACCTATCAGTGTGATCAATTGTGAACTGAAATTGATCACTTGGACTAGTGAGATGGCATTGATACATGCCACCTTGATGGGATTGAATTGGAATCCCCTGGCACGTTTCTAACTCCACCATTTGGGGCAAGTCCAATTGAGCATGTCCCAAATTGTACATCTCCTCCCTCTCTTTTTCCCACTCTTATATTTAACAGAGATCACTTTTCAGTTAAGTTTCAACACCTAAGAATAATCGTGTGTTAATTACAGAATTCAACCACTAGTACTAGAACAACAACAACAACAAAAATACTAAAAAGGATAAAGTATTACATTGTGCATCAAGACAAGAGCTGATCAGGTCATTGTTTCTTATAGTGTCTATTTCACTTCAACAGGTTTCCCCTTTGGTGTTCAGTTAGTTGTCACTGATCAGGGAGAACATATGATATTTGTCCCTTTGGGACTGGCTTAATTCACTGAACATAATGTTTTCCAGATTGCTCCATCTTGTTGCAAATGACCGGGTTTCATTGTTTTTTACTGCTGTATAGTATTCTATAGAGTACATGTCCCATAATTTCTTTGTCCAGTCTACTGTTGATGGGCATTTGGGTTGGTTCCAGGTCTTAGCTATTGTGAATTGAGCTGCAATAAACATTAATGTACAGATGGCTTTTTTGTTTGCCAAATTAATTTCCTTTGGGTAAATCCCAAGGAGTGGGATGGCTGGGTTGTATGGTAGGGTTATATTCAGGTTTATGAGGACTCTCCAGACTGACTTCCATAGTGGCTTAACCAGTTTGCATTCCCACCAACAGTGGGTTGGTGTCCCTTTCTCCCCACATCCTCTCCAGCATTTGTTGTTGGTAGATTTCTGAATGTCAGCCATTATCACCGGGGTGTGGTGGAACCTCATTGTGGTTTTGATTTGCATTTCCCTGATTGCTAGTGATCTTGAACATTTTTTCATGTGCCTGTTGGCCATTTGGATTTCCTCTTTCGAAAAATGTCTATTGAGGTCCTTGGACCATCTCTTAAGTGGGTTGTTTGTTTTGTTGTTGTGGAGTTTCTTGGTCTCTTTGAAGATTCTGGTTATCAACCCTTTATCTGTAGCATAGTTTGCAAATATTTTTTCCCATTCTGTCGGTTGCCTCTTGACTCTCCTGACTGTTTCTTTTGCAGTACAGAAACTTCTCAATTTGATGCTATCCCAATAGTTAATTTTGGTTTTGACTGCCTGCACCTCCAGGGTCTTTTCTAGGAAGTCTTTGCCGGTGCCATTATTACTTTTTTTCAAAAATTTTATTACTATATGCCTTGCTGAAATTCTCTTTGTTTTCTCTTCATTGTTTTTTGGGGGCTTCCCGGGCCTGTAAGTTTATGATTACCATCATATTTGGAGCATTTTAGTCATTATTATCAGGTATTCTTTTTATCCCTATCATTTCTGCAAATATTAGGTAGTTTTGTATCTCACTGAAGTTCTTTTCATTTTTTCCTTGCAGTGTTTACTTTTGAATGGTTTCTATTGTTGAATTTATGTTGATAAATCTCTTCTGCAATGTCTACTCTGCTATTAATGTAGCCATTGTATTATTAATTCCATATAACAGAAAATTGGTTTTGGTTCTTTTTGTATCTACCTTTCTTATTTTGTAAATATGTATAATGTATTTGTGTTAATTGCATTAATGGCTTGTGTTTAATTTTTGCAATTCACAGGTAGTTTTTGATATAGTTACTTTTTATTTTACTTTATGTAAGGTTTATTCATTTATTTGAAAAGTAGAGTTCAGGGAGGCAGAGTCAGAGAGAGAGAGAGAGAGAGAGAGAGAGAGGTCTTCCATGCTCTGGTTCACGCCCCGATTAGATGCAATGGCCAGAGCTGAGATCAGAAGCCAGAATCAAGGAGCTTCTTCCAGGTCTCCCACATGGGCACAGGGGTTCAAGGACTTGGGCCATCTTCCACTGCTCTTCCAGGTCACAGTAGAAAGCTTTATTTGAAGTGGAGTAGCCGGGACTTGAACCGGTACCCAAATGGGATGCTGACACTGCAGGCAGCAGCCTTACCTGTTATGCCACAGTGCTGGCCCTGAGTTTCTCCTTTTTTTATGGGTCCTATTTCTTTACCTGCCTGTTAATCTTTGATTGGAAGCAAGATGTTATGAATTTTACTTTGTGTACCAGGTATATTTATATTTATATTTTTAGAAATACTTATTAGCTTCGTTCTTGAATGTTAGCAATTTATTTGGAAGCATTTTCATCATACAGGTCTTCCTTCTTTAATATTTTTTTTAGAATTGGAGCCATGTTTAATGTGAGACTAGTTATTTCCTACAACTGAATTAAAACTTAGTTTCATATTCTCTCTGATAGCATGTGGCTCACGATTCTTTGCAGTGTGACAGTGAGAATAGACATGATTTCCATCCCTAGTCCCTAGGTAGGTACTAAGCACTGTTCTCTCTAATCTTTCAGAATGGTTCTTTCCATGAACTCAGATGTTTTCTTTACATGCATGTACTAACTATTTTCTTGCTGAATATTCCATAGAATCCAACCCCCAGAAGATCTCTGAATTTCCTCCTCTATGAAGTTATTTCCTTTCTGGTATATGCAGGGTCATATCAGTTCAGGGATTCACCAAGAGGTCACATTCACATAGTAAGCCAAAGTGACTTTTGGTTGCGCCCTCAAGAATCTTCTATTAAAGATGACTGGGAAACTACTTAAACTCACCAGGATAGATATGAAAAAGAACCCTATCTGATCAGAACCTGAACCAGATCCCTGAAGGTGAGAAGTGAGGTAAAATATGTCTGAGTGTTAAATATATTAATTATTTTTTATGACAAAAGAATATCCCATACTATGCTCTAATTTTTGTTCTCATTATAACTTCACAAGACACAAGAGAAATCACTGTTCATTTCCAATATGCTGCTATATTTTAAATATTTGTTTTGGATTTATAAATG
Source organism: Lepus europaeus (assembly GCF_033115175.1). Taxonomy (NCBI): domain Eukaryota; kingdom Metazoa; phylum Chordata; class Mammalia; order Lagomorpha; family Leporidae; genus Lepus; species Lepus europaeus. Next base: position 129,263,513 of record NC_084827.1, read on the forward strand.
GCCAGTTGATGTTAACGATCATGTTTTCTTTAATATTTTAGAAGCAAGCCCTTCTAGAGAAAAAAATGGCTTATCATTTACAAAAAATGCAAGAAACTGGTTTTAAAGAAGAAGATACAGGGAAAAGTACATTTGAATATAGAGGACAAGATGGAACACTTGGTGAATGTAAGAATAGTAAAAGATAATGTCGCTAAATAGGAAATGCTTATCTGTATAGAAATTTCTTTGTAACATTCAGAGTACATGCCAAACATTGTTCTAGCCTTTTCCACATTACAGCCCAAGTTCAAAAGTAGATATATATGTAAAAATTATAGTTAACTAAAACAATCTTATTAGCTTACAGACAAGCTTGCTTGCCTTACAGTTCACTATACTTAAAATAATCTATTTTTTCTACTGAAAGTGTAAAATCTCTCAGGTAATATAATTGCTATTATATACCAACATAATATTTTACTGCATTAGAAAAAAATAGTTTTGGGAATGGACATTTGGGTTAGAGGTTAAATTGCTAGTTGGAACACCCATATTCCATATCAGAGTACCTGGATTCAAGTCCTAGCTCTGCTCCCAAGTCTAGCTTCCTATGTAATGCACACCTTGGGAGACAGCAGGTGATAGTTCAAGTAGTTGGATCCTTGTCACCCACATGGGAGACCTGACTCCCAGCTTTGGACAAGGCTTTGGTCAAGGCTGCTATTTGGGAAGTGAATCATTGGATTGGAGCTCTCTCTGTCTGTCTTTCCACCCTCCTCCTCCCCTCTCTGAAATAAATAAATTTTTAGAAAGAATAAATATTGTGAAGTGATTATCACAATTAAGCTAATTAACATATTCATCATCTTAGTTACATGTTGTATTTTTTCAGAAAACTTAAGATTTACTTTTCTAAGCACATTTCAGATGTGCAATAAATTACTAACTGAAGTGACCATGCTGTACATTAGACTCTCAGAACTTGCTCATTTTATAACTGAATCTGTGTGCCTTTTGACTAATTTATCCTCATTCTTCCACTCCCCTACCTCTGTTTAAGCATCATTCTACTCTCTGCTTTTCAAAACATTGTATTGTATGCCTCAAAAATATATAATTTTTATCTGTCATTTATTCTTACATAAACCTGGAAAAAATAAAACACTGTTTCTTCAATCAAAAAATCCAGACAATTCTAAAATAAGTAAATACTTCCAATATGTCACCATCATATAAATTACTTATCATTGCATTATATATATTTTAAAATGTAACTTCAATAATATGAAATACTTGTAAGGCAACCATTATCAAATAAGGGCAATGAAGTCCCTGATATTCATTTATTGCTTCTAGTTAATATTAATAATTGTTAATATTGATTAATATTGTTGCTAGAGTAAAAAAATATTGATTAATATTAACCAAGTCTGTTAAAGGGAATCTCCCTCAGATTTCTTCTAATACGTATTTGTAATTGGTTTTGTTGATTTTTCAGTAAACATAAAGTTATAATGAGAATCTATTAAGTACATAAGTTGTTAGATAACATTGTCATCTTCCACCAAGCTTAAAACCTCTGGGGATGGGAGAAGGAGAGCAAGAGCAAGAGCAAGAACGAGAGCGAGAATGAGAGGGAGAGAGAGAGAAACATTAGAAGAATCACATCCAGTAGTCTATGAATTGGGAGGCATTGCTCTAACATTTTACAACTCTAAAGAAAACTCTTTACCGCACAGACAGGATCTTTTGCTAACCTATATTTAGGAAAAGAAATTCTAATTGCCTTTATCACAAAGGGTATGCCAGGATTTAAACACACCCAGCAACTGGGATAGGAACTGTTGGCTGATGTGTCTTCAGCCCAGTCAGTATACTGGTGTGTATTTCTACAGAGAATAAATGATACGTTCCAGTTGACCCTAGTGCAAATTTTTCTTTCTGTCAGAAGAATTAACTTGAGAGATAATGTTTCAGGGATAATTGTTTTTCCTCCCATTTCACATCTCTCTCCATCTTGTTCAATTTCTTCTCCCATTTCTACAGGTTAATATATGCTTCACTTTCTCTTGGACATGAAATAGTAGATTATTCTGGGTAATTTTGTCTTTCTCATTATTAAAGATAAATGCTCTATGTTTTTAAGCATCTCCAAAGAAGAAAAAGAAAAATTCTGATGATATAAAGTTACTGTTTCCTGCTGATGACCAGAAAATATATAAAGAAGTATATGGTAATTTAATGTTATCTTAAGAAATATTAAACATTAAATAGTAATTTGGAGAGAGCCTGAATTTGGTGGTGACTGCTTCTAAAATGCAGATAAATACTCTTAACTCTCTCATCAAATGACCATTTTAGAGTGATGCTTATCAACAAGTAAACAGCCTTTGTTACTTTCAGATTTGTTTTTTAGATAACAAATTCAGTGTTTTGAATCTGACTTCATACTATCAGTTTAGAAAAATTAAGCACTTATTACTATTAAATACATAATTCAGAATTCCTAAAATTTATAAAATAACTTTTTAAAAATCAAATGACTTTAAAAAATGATGAAATGGGTGAGAAATTAAGTACATCAACTCCAAAGCCACTGAGAATCCCACTGAAATGTCACTTTTCTTATTTCTCATCTTTTACTGTGTTGCCTATTAGAGCTCACTAGATCAGAACAAGAGCCAACATAGCAATATGCAAATCCTCCAATCATACACCATCAAATGTGTGAGACCATTCAAAATGGAACGTGACTGCCTTTGATCTCTTAAATTATAAAGGGGAAATTAACATATAAATCTTAAATCTCTTTGCCCTTATTGGTAACAATACAAAGATAATAAATGTGAGTACACAATTTGTCTCATGAAAGACTCAGAAATTTGTGAGGAGTCAAGGGTGCCTTAGCTTAGGCTGTCTTCCACCTTCATGATCACTGAGGTTGAGTAAATTCAGCTCTAAGCTTTTGTGGGTTTCATGTTTAAAGTCCAATTTTCTAAGTTGTGAAAGAGTTATTATAACATGCACAATAATGATAACATTACTCCCACAACTAGTAAATACAGACAAATTCTCCATTGCTAACATAATCTCAAACAAAGTGATACTCTAAAATTCTAGTATTTAATTTGATCCAAACTAGTGCAACTACTGTCAAATAATGTCAGTGCTATGAAAGGATGGTAGATAGAAAATACTGATTTTTTCAACTTTTATTTAATAAATATAAATTTTCAAAGTACAACTTTTGAATTATAGTGGCTTTTACCCCCATAACCTCACTTCCACTTGCAACCATCCATCTCCTACTCCCTCTCCCATCCCATTCTTCATCAAGATTCATTTTCAATTATCTTTATATACAGAAGATCAACTTAGTATATACTAAGTAAAGATTTCAACAGACTGCACCTACAAAGACACACAAAGTATAGAGTACTATTTGGGTAGTAGTTTTACCGTTAATTTACATAGTACAACAGGTTAAGGACAGAGGTCCTACACGGGGAACAGGTGCACAGTGACTCCCATTATTGATTTAACGATTGACACTCTTATGTATGATGTCAGTAATCACCGAGGCTCTTGTCATATGGCATATGTACTCTATAGAATACTATACAGCAATAAAAAATGAAATCCCATCATTTGCAACAAAATGGAGGAATCTGGAAAATATCATGTTGAGTGTAATAAGCCAGTCCCAAAGGGACAAATATCATATGTTCTCCCTGATTGTTGACAACTAACTGAGCACCTAAAAGGAAACCTGTAGAAGTGAAATGGACACTATGAGAAACAATATCTTGATTAGCCCTTGTCCTGACTGTCAAGGAAAAACTTACTATTTTATTCATGTTAGTATTCTTTTGTTTTACTTAATACCATTGGTTGAACTCTTTAATTAACACACAATTATTCTTAGTCATTTACATTTAACTGAAAAGTGATTCCTGTTAAATATAAGAGTGGGAATAAGAGAAGGAAGAGATGTACAGTTCGGCACATGCTCACTCAGACTTACCCCTAATTGTAGAGCTGGAAACCTGTCAGGGGATTGCAAGTAAATCCCATCAAGGTGTCATGTACCAATGCCATCTTACTTGTTAAAGTGATCAGTTTAAGTTCATAATAGATCAAAAAGATAGGTTTAAGTGTCAAAGGGATTACATAAATAAGACTAGTGTCTGCAAATAATAATTGATAGAATTAAAAAGGGGAGAATGATCCTACATGGGAAGCAGGATACACAGCAGACTCATAGAATGGCAAATGCCCTAAATATCACTCTGGCCTCAGAATCAGCCCTTATGGCATTCGGATCTGGCTAAAAAGCCCATGAGAGTATTTCAGGCATGGAAAGCCAAGACACTGTGGCAAACAAAAAACAAATGACCTGAATGAAAGATCTCTGTGAGATCCCAGTGGAAAGAACAGGCCATCAAAGAAGGCAGTATCTTTCTCTGAAGGGAGGAGAGAACTTCTACTTTGAATATGGCCTTGTCTAAATAAGATCGGAGTTGGCAAACTCAAGAGGCTTCCATAGCCTTCGCAGCTCATGAGAAGAGCCTCAGGAAAATACTGATTTTTAACCTCAGTGATTAACAAGTCTTTCTGTGATAGATAGCTGTAGTTCATAACCATGAATTAAGTAAATTCAGTAAAGTACAATCGAGAGAAATATCCCAGTAAAAGATAAGTTGTAAGCCTGTTTTGATTCATATCTGCTGGTTATCTGTCTCTTCTATTCTCCACTCTCAGAGAGTGGTGTGTGAGTCACTCAGGTCTTTTCTGTAAATTTCAAAAATGTGCAATACCTACATTGCAAGGTATTGTGTATGACTAGTAATGACCTTCTTTCCAATTTACCATAATTAAACTTCCTTAGTTATCATTTCATCACTGATCCATGAGTTGCAGCACTGTACTGTATCACACCCTTTGCACATTTTTCTGGCTGCCATGTCATACAGACTTTTGCAACTGGTGCCTCTCCAGGCAGAATACAGATCCCCAAATTTTCCACATCTTCTCTTCTGATAGTATTTATATATTTTCATACACTCCCCCACCACAGAAAGATTCTAAGGCATTTGTTTTAATTTTTAAATTACTTGAAAATATTATTTTTTTACAATTGCATTAATTTTAGCACTTAGATATATTTTCATAATCACTAAATAATGACATGTGGAAAAAGAAAAACATGGAACAGTTTCAACATTTCAAAAATTACCCTCATACTACCCTTTTTAGTCACACCCTCCTACCCATTGCTAATATCACTATTTCCCAAGTATAGCTCTTTTTATTTGGGGGAATGTCGTGTAAATGGATTCATGCAGTATTTAACAACTTTTCTAAGATGGCTTGTTTAACACAACTCAGCATAATGCCTTTAAAATTCACCCAAGTTATTGTACATATCATAGATTGTTATTTTTATTTTTGAGTACTATTACTATTATAATTATGTACAACAGTTTATCTCCTTAGAAATTGAGAGATATTTGGAGTTCTTTCATGTTTTTGTGATTATCAGTAGAATGACCACAAGCATTATATGGAGCTTTCTGTATAAATGAGAGATCCATATGGTAAGTGAGTGCTTAAGTTGATGAAGAATTGGCCCAACTATTTTCCAGATTTTCTATAATATTTCACAATTCTATCAGTAATACATGAGAGATCCACTTGCTATGTATCTGTATGTTTGTTCTCATTAGTATGTTTTTATTTTAGCCATGCTACCCTCTTCCATACTCTCTCCAGCTTCTTCTAATCATCATTCTAATCTCAACTTTAATGAAATCAGCCTTGTTAGATTCCACATATGAGTAAGGCCATGTGGTACCTCTATTTCTACACCTGGCTCAATTCACTTGACATAATAACCTCCAGTTCCTTCCATGATGTCACAAGTTTGTTCAGCATTTCTATGATGTAAAGATATTTAATTTTATCAAATACCTTTTCTGCATATACTGTGATAACAGTGCTTCTTTTTCCTCATTCTGATGATATGCTGGATCATGATTATTGACTTTAGTATGCTGAACCATCCTTGCATTCCTGGGATGAATGCCATCTGACCCTGGTGAATAATCTTTTTAATATACTGTTGGATTCGATTTGCTAGTGTCTGGTAATGATATTTGCACCTATATTCATAAAAAATATTAGCCTGTAGCTTTCTTTTCTGGGTGAGTCCTTGTTTGGACTAGGGTAGTCTTGGCTTTTATCCCAAGTATGGAAAATTTCTCTCCTCTACTGTATTTTGGAATAATTCCAGAAGATTTAGTGTCAGTTCTTTTTAAATGTTTGGTAGAATTCAGAAGTGAAGCGATATGGTCCTGGGCTTTTCTTTCATGGGAGACTTCTTATTACTGAACTCAATTTTGTTATTTATTATTGGTTTTTTCAGAAATTGTTTCTTCATGGTTCAATATTGATAAAGTGTATGTGTCAAGGAATTTTTCCATTTCTTTTAGGTTACCATTTTTTATATCATTGTTCATAATAGTTTCTCATAATCCTTTGTATTCCTGTAGCATCAGTTATAAGGTGTCCCCTTTTACCTGGAATATTTTATTCATTTGTATTCTCTATTTTTTTTAGTCTAGCTAAAGCTATGTCAATAGTGTTTATCTTTTTATTTTTTAAATTTTTTTTATTTATTTTATTCAAACATCAGAATTACAGAGAGAGAGGGAGGGAGGGAGAGACAAAGATCTTCCATCCATTGGTTTATTCTCCAAATGGCCACAAAGCCCAGGGCTTGCCCAATCCAAAGCCAGGAGCCAGGAGCCAGGAGCCAGGAGCTTCTTCCAGGTCTCCCATATGGGGAGCAGGGACCCAAGCACTTGTGCCATCTCCCACTGCTTTTCAAGGCCGTTAGCCAGGAGCTGGATTAGAAGTGAAGCAGCCAGGATTAGATCCAGTGATCATATGGGATGCCAGCACCACAGGCAGAGCCTTAATGGACTATGCCATAGTGCTGGCCCCTGTTTATCTTTTTAAAGAATTAGCATTTCATTTCATTGGTCTTTTTTATTGTTTTTCAGTCTTTATTTTATCTATTTCTTCTCGGTCTGCATTATTTCTTTCTTTCTATTTGAGTTTTTCGTTTAATTTTGTTTTTCTCATTTCTTGGGGTTCACAGACAACTTGTTTATTTGAAATATTATTTATTTATTTATTTATTTGACAGAGTTATAGACAGTGAGAGAGAGAAAGACAGAAAGGTCTTCCTTCCATGGGTTCACTCCCCAAATGGCCGCTATGGCTGGCACTGTGCTGATCCAAAGCCAGGAGCCAGGTGCTTCTTCCTGGTCTCCCATGCGGGTGCAGGGGCCCAAGCATTTGGGCCATCCTCCACTGCCCTCCTGGGCCACAGCAGAGAGCTGGACAGGAAGAGGAGCAACCAGGACTAGAACACAGCACCCATATGGGATGCTGGTGCTGCAGGCGGAGGATTAACCAAGTGAGCCACAGTGCCAGCCCCAAAATCTTTTTCTTTATTGTATGTATTGATTGCTACTAACTTCCCTTTAATTTTACTTTTGCTGTATCCTGTATATTTAAGTATGGTGTGTTTCTGTTTTCATTTCTTTCCATTTTTTTTAATGTTCTTCTTTATTGCTTTCTCAATCAATAGGTTGTTCAAGAGTAGGTTGTTTATTTCCATTTATTTTTGAGTTTCCAAAAATTTTCTTGCTATTTATTTCTAATTATATTGCATTGTGGTCAGAAAAGATACTTGATATCATTTCAGTTGTTAAACAGTTGTTAAGACTTGATTTGTGGCCTACCATATGATCTGTCCTGGAGAAGTTTCCAAGTGCTGTTGAGAAAAATGTGTATTCTGTAGCTATTGGCTGGAATGTTCCATAGATGGACTAGGATAAGTTTTAATTTTCCCATTGCTTTATTTCTTGAGGATGATATAACCATGGCTAAAATTGGGGTATCAAAATCACTTTCTGCTATTGTATATGTGTCTTCTACCTTCTGATATTTTCTTCTTATTTATTAATGTCTCTTTTAGTTTAATGATCTTTCTTTAGCATTTCTTGGGAGATATGTCTGGTGGTGATAAATTATTTCAGCTTTTGTCTGGGAATGTCTGTATCTCTACTTTATATCTAAAGAATAGTTTTACTGGGTATAATATTCTATGTTAGCAGTTTGATTTTTTTCTTTTCTCCTGTGCTTCATAGCTTCATAGTCTTACCTCACTGTCTCCTGGCTTGTAAGATTCTGAAAGTGTATCAGTTAGGTGAATTGGGACACCCTTATATGTTATTTGTTTCCTCTTTCAGTTTTGAGAAGCCTGTCTTTTACCCTAAAGACTTGATTATAATATGCTCCAGTAGAGTTGAATCTAACTAGGACCTCTGGAATTTCTGAGCATGGATATTGTATCTTTAGGTTTTGGAAGTTTGTTTGTTTTAATCTCTGAATAAGCTATGCTGCCCCTTTGGCATTCTCAGGTGTCTCCTGAACTCCCAACACTCAGGTTTTTGTGCTTTTCATGCTGTCCCAAAGTTCCAGTAAGCTTTCTCACTTGATCATTGTTATTTTTTATCCTTCAGCTATATACATTTAAATAGCCTATCTTCAAGTTCACTAATTCTTGCTTCTATGTGATCTATTCTGCTACTGATGCCCTTTACCATTTTTAATTTGGGTTAGTATAATTGTCACAGGTTTTTTGTTTTTTTTTTTTTTTACTAACAAATCTTTCTTTTAAGTCTCTCTGTTAGAGTAGTGAATTATTTCTGTATTTTATTGACACTCATAGAGTTTTCTTCAAACATCTATTTTGCATTCTGTATGTATGAGTTTACAGATTGCTTGGTTGCCTTATTTTGTTCCTTAAATGAGTTCATGGTTGCTTGAAAGTACTTAATTCTTACTGGCAAATAATATCGTCTATGCATTTCAGGATTAGATATATTCCACAATTCACAATCTGACTTTGTTTGTACCTGAGCTTACAGGAATTCTAAGTAGTGTGATTATTTATTCTGAGCCTGTAGAGAATTCTGCTTCTTCAGCACTGGATCACACACTAGAGCAGGTCTTCTGTAAATCTGCTATAAATGTAATTTTAGCACAAGAAAGTATTGGAATTTCAGAACAAGAAAGTGTCCCAAGGCCGGCGCTGTGGCACAACGGGTTAACGCCCTGTCCTGAAGCGGCAGCATCCCATATGGGCGCCAGTTAGAGACCCAGCTAGTCCACTTCTGATCCAGCTGACTGCTATGGCCTGGAAAAGCAGTAGAAGATGGCCCAAGGCCTTGGGCCCCTGCACCGATGTGGGAGACCCGGAAGAAGCTCCTGGCTCCTGGTTTCCGGTTGGCGCAGCTCCGGCCGTTGTGGCCAACTGGGGAGTGAACCATCTGATGGAAGACTTCTCTCTCTCTCTCTCTCTCTCTCTGCCTCTCCTCTCTCTGTGTAACTCTTTCAAATAAATAAATAAATCTTAAAAAAAAAAAAAAGAAAAAGAAAGAAATGAAAGTGTCCCAAGCTCATGTGTGTTTTCAATCAGCAGTTTTGTTTTTTTTTTTTAATAAGAAAATTGGGCAGTTGTGTGTCACTGCCGCTGCCCCCCTCCCCCACCTTTTAAAAAAAGATTTATTTCCTATTTGAAAGTCAGAGCCACACAGAAGGAGAGGCAGAGAGAGAGAGAGGGAGAGGGAGAAGGAGAGGGAGGTCTTCCATCTACTGGTTCACTCCCCAGTAGACCACAATTGTGGGAGCTGCACCAATCAGGAGCCAGGAGCTTCTTCCAGGTCTCCCATATGGGTGCAGGGGCCCATGGACTTGGGCCATTTTCCAATGGTTTCCCAGGCTATAGCAGAGAGCTGGTTCAGAAGTGGAGTAAGGCCGGCGCCATTTATCACTGTGGCGCCAGCATCCCATATGGGCGCCCTAATCTAGTCCCAGTTGCTTCTCTTCTAGTCCAGCTCTCTGCTGAGGCCCAGGAGGGCAGTGGAGGATGGCCCAAGTGCTTGAGCTCCTACACCCACATGGGAGACCAGGAAGAAGCACCTGGCTTCTGGTTTCAGATCGGCGCAGCACTGGCTGTAGCGGCTATTTGGGGAGTGAACCCATGGAAGGAAGACCTTTCTGTCTTTCTCTCTCTCACTGTCTATAACTCTACCTGTCAAATAATAAATAAATAAATAAATAAATAAATAAATAAATAAAAGAAGTGGAGCAGCTTGGATTCAAACTGGCACCCATATGGGATGCCAGCACTGCAGGCGGTGGCTTTACCCAATACGCCACAGCACCAGCCCCAACAGTTGGTGTTGGATCTCAGTATGGCAAGACTGGAACTGAACTCCAAAGCAAAATCTTAGGCTAACTTTCCTGCCCTACTCCCAACGGGTTAGATTCTTGCTTCACTGTCTGGCTAAGGTTGGCAAAGAATTAGAGGAGGCAGTCCCTTTCCTGCCTAGGTCCAGAAACTCAGTCTATCGGTACTGGCTTGGAGACAGGGACCCTGGGGCTTATCCAGCAAGATGTGCCACATATTATATTTCAAGTCTAAGGTCTAGACTTAATCCCCTTGGCTCACCCCAAGTGAGAAGTCTTTCTGTCCATGCAGTGCTATTTGGGGCTGGGGGCAATGAGTTGCAGGCAACTTTTTCCTTCCTACTTTCTCTAATATATCTTTACTTATTATACTAAAATGACATCGTATGATCTCTCACTTATGTTTCATAGCTCTTGTGAAGGTGTCTGATGTCTCTGGGTTGAGATGATACAAAAGCCAATTTCTTCATTGTACCTTTTAGTAATTAGCTGTAGACTGTTGTGCTGGTTTGTGTCCTCTCTTTCTTTATCAACCAGGCTTATCACTTTTAATATTTTAAAGGGCCTCGCTGTTTGATTCACTATTTTCTCTCATTTTTTTCTTAAATTTCACTGATCTTTTATTATTTTTAAAAAATGTATTTGTGTCTTATTTTAAAATATTTCAAATAATACAGAAAAATAGTAACACGAGTTCAAGGAACACACCAATTTAACCGTTTTTTAATATTTTCCATATACCTTGCATATTAAATATTATATACATGCACATACATACTATTTTTAAAAATAAGCGTGGATATGTTATATAACATAATGTGAATTTCAAGAAAAGGATCATAAAATGAGGATAGAAGGGCATATTGAAGCTGTATAATTCAGTGAAGAAAACATTTGTAAATATCTATATATGAAACGATATAGCATCCAAACATTTTTCTGTTATAATATATAAACCATCAAATATCAGAGAAAAATATATGATGTCCTTTTGTTTCATATAATTATCAATTCCATTCTCTTGTTGCACATATCAATATTGCATCCTTTTAATGACAGAGTAATATTCCATTATGTATGTGTATGATATTTTCTTTCTTCATTTATCCATGGATGGATATTTAGGTTGATTACATATCTTTGCTCTTGTAAATAGCCTGTAATAAACTTGGGGCTTGAGGCCGGTGCTGTGGTGTAGTGGATGAGGCCACTGCCTGCATGCCAGCGTCCCATATGGGTGCCAGTTCGAGACCTGGCTGCTGCACTTTCAATCCAGCTCTCTGCTATGGCCTGGGAAGGCACTAAAAGATGGCAGAAGTGCTTGGGACCCTGCACCCACATTGGAAATCTGGAAGAAGCTCCTGGCTCCTGGCTTTGGATTGGCCCAGTTCCTGCCATTGCAGCCATTTGAAGAGTAAATCAGTGGATGGAAGACCTCTCTCTCTGCCTCTGCCTCTGCCTCTACTTCTCTGTAACTCTGCCTTTCAAATAAATAAATCAATCTCAAAAAAAAAAAAAAACCTTGGGGCTACACCTCTTCTTCAAATGCTAATTTCATTTCCTTGGAATATATTCCCAGAAGTGGAATAGTGGAATATTGTAGATCTATTTTTCATGTTATGAAGAATCTCCATATTGTTTTTCCATAATGGATATAATGATTTTCATTCTCACCAGTAGTGTATTAGGGTTCCCTTTACATTTATCTTTTGATAAATACTTTTTGATAATATTCATTCTAATTGAAATAAGATGATACCTCATTATGGGCTTATTTGCATTTCTCTGATGACAAGTGATACTGAACACATTTTTTTCATGTGTTTGTTTATCTCTTCTTTTTTTGAGAAATGTCTATTCAAATTCTTTGCCTATTTCATAACTGGGTTGTATTGTTGTTGAATTTGTTCAGCTGTTTATATATAGTCTGGATATTAATCCTTCATCTGATGCATAGTTTGTAAATATTTTCTTAGATTTTGCCAGTTGTCTCTTCACTGCTAATTGTTTCCTTTGCAGTATAGAAGCTTCTTAGTTTGAGAAAAAATTATATTTGTCTGGTTTTGCTTTTATTGCCTTTGCCTTTTTAATGTAATGTAAATTTAAAATGTAGCCAGGTGGCCACATGACCCAGCTACCTGAGCCAGGCTCCACCCCCATCCTAATGGGATTCCCTGCTCCTGCTTCCCTGCCCACCCTCAGGCAAAGTTTTAAAAGGGTCTGTTCCTGAACACATGCTCTCTTGGCTCTTCTCTCTGGGTTCCTCTCTCTTGGCCCCTCTCTTCTGCGCCCTCTCTGTTCTTCTTTGTAGCCTCATCCTCTGGTCTCTTGGCTCTCTTTCTCGGCTCCTCTTTGCTCTCTTCTCTCTCCTCTGTCTCTCTCTTTTATAGTCTCCTTCTCTTTTCCCTTCACCACCCCTTCACTCCAGTCTGTTGGGTGTTCCCAAATAAACCCTTTCCCTTAAAAAAAATGTTATCTCAACTAAAAAATATAAGGAAGATGGAAAGGAGAAAGAGAAGGAAGGGAAAGAGGAAGGGAATATCATTAGATTCTTTGAATTATATCTACAGATCACATTGAATCTGTTAAAAACTAATTAAAAATTAAAAATAAAATAAAAAAACATTGCCTATGCCAATGTATTCAAGTTTTCCCCATGTTTTCCTCTAGTAGTTTCACAGTTTCGTGTCTTACATTTAGAGCTCTAATCCTTTTTGAGATAATTTTTGTATAGGTTATGAGGTAAAAGTCTTATTTCAATCTTCCACATGTTGAAATCAGTTTTTTCAATGCCATTTATTGAAGTGACTGCCCTTTTTCCAGTAATGTTTTGAACAATTTTGTGAGAAATAAGTTGGTTGTGGATGCATGGATTTTTTTCTGAGGTTTCTAGACTGTTTTATTCGTCCATGTATCTATGTTTATAAACTGTTTTGATTACAGTAACCTTGTAGTATGTCTTGAAATCTGGTATTGTGATACCTCAGGCTTTGTTTTCATTGATCAAGATTGTTATGGCTATTTGGGATCTTTTGTGTTTCTGTATGAATTTTTTTCCATTTCCATGAGGAATATCATTAATATTCATTTCGCAATTGCATTGAATCTGTAAATTGCTTCAGGTAATATGGACATTTGTTATTAATTCTTCCAATGAACAAAAGCTTCTCCCTTTTTCTTTTTTGTGTCTTCTTCAATGTCTTTCATTAGTATTTTGTAGTTTTCATTATAGAGGTTTTTTACATCCTTGATTAAATTTACACCAAATTATTTAAGTTATTTTAGCCATTGTGGATTAGATTGCTTATATATATTCTTTCTCAGCAAGACCATTGCTGGTTATTGTTTCCTTTATTCTGCTTATTAACTGTTGGCAAGAATGTAAAGTAAATGAAACTCTAGTACACTGCTGATTGGTATATAACATGATATCTAAACTTGGAAACAGTTGGGCAGTTCTTAAATGTCAAACATTTACTACCAGTAAAATGCAGAACTTTGTCCACAGAGGATTTTCATGAAAGTTATTGGAAGTTTATTATGAAAGTTCAGTATTGAAAAGTACCAAATATCCATCAACAGAGGAGCAGATAAGAAATTGTGAAATATTCATGTAATAAAACTAAAGTTTTAACATGTCAAAATATTCTGCTAAGGGTGGGGGGCAATGAATATGTACTACTTGATTCTATTTAAATAAAATTCTATCAAATACAAACTAACCTCAATTGGGAACAACAGTTCAATGTTTGTGGGGGATGGGAATAAAATGATTAATGGATTGGAAAGTTGCATGAGAAATTTTCAGAAGACATTGTGTTTTTAATCTTGGTTGATGTGATGGTTTCATACTTGTATATATGTTTCAAAATTAATTAAATGCTAAATTTAAGGGAGTTCAGGTACTATATTTCAATTTTATTTCAATACAATTGTTTTAAAAATCATAGTTTCTCTTTCATTTACCTTTAGGACAAGCAAATGCTGCTTACCATTCTCAAAGTAGTTCTAAGACTGTTGTAAAAAAATCAACTTCAGTTGTTGTTCCACCAGATGTACAGGATAATGATACAGAAAAAAAGGTATAAAGTTATATTTCACAGGTTTACAGACTTTATTAATGTATATATTTCATTTTTACTTCTGTGTACTATCTCTTTCACTAGCATGGTGTTATGTAATTAGGGAAAGTGTCTTCTGTTCATGAGATCTGCTCCCTTTCCCTGTCAGAGGAAGTGTTCAGCTACCTTTATGCTAAGCGCATTAAGTAGTTTACTAGAAATGAATTTAACAAATATTTAGCAATTATGATTATAACAATAGTGTGTATTTATTGACCACATACTGTTGTCCAAGTGCTAAGCCTACAAAAAACTTGGTCATATTGAATATAAATATGAATACATAATTGGTCCCCTTGAAGATTCATTGTCTTGTGGGGCAGCAGACACAGAAAAATGTTGTTACATTAAAATGAATTTGAAATAGTAAATTTTATTTTGTTACTAAACAGTGTTTTCAATGAACACTATGTTGGATTAGATTGGGTAGGAAAGTGTTAGGTTGGATTTCTCTGAGAGATAAATGAATGACTCAACTTTTTAGAACCAGCCATTGAGTGGATTGTAGTGCCTTTATGTAAAATATAGAGTACTAGAAGAGGAGTCAGTTTGTACATTTCTGACTACTGAGCTCAGTTTTGAGCTAGTTAAGAAAAGATTCTGTGGAATGTTTCCTAGACTGGTAATATGTATTGTTTCCTGACAACTGTTGTCAGTGTATTTGTGGATGAAAGAGAGAGAGAGAATGTGTGTGTGTGTGTGTGTGTGTTTGGTGGGGAGAGCATCTGTATTCATTTGGTTTATTGACAGAATAAAAATATTTTTTGAAAATACATTTACTAATTACTTTTTTCTCTTTAATGTTGTATCATATAGCTAACTAAAAAATCAAGTATTTTTGATGCTAGAGGTAAGAAAATGGAAAACATCTATTATTGTTCCATTGTTAAATACACCATTAGATTTTTATCAAATAGTTTTTAAGTTTTCTTAAGTGATTTTAAAATTATACTTAAATAGGGGATTATATTAAATTAGAGATTATAATAGCATGATTGCATATATAATCACACACACATATATATATAGTACATATAATGAGCAATCTGCATGATTGATCATTGTATCTTTCTTTTTGAATTTTCAAAGTATGGAAAAATTAGGGTCCCTTGCAGACGTTTGTACTGATAAGTAGAGTAAACTGTTGGCAAACTATGATTCATGAGATTGCAATACAGAAACCTGTACCTGGGAATGTTCCCATACTTAGTTGCCATCAATTCCTCACAAATGGTACATCCAATTTTACAATTCCCTCTAAATAAAATATGATCAATATTTGTTAGATTTCTTTAATTCAATAAAAATTCTCCCATAAATACACTGCATATATACACAGAATAATAGTAGATAGTTCTATCCATTGACTAATGACAACTTCAAAGTCAATACAAAACTGAATTTGTCATCTTATTCTAACTCAGGCACCAAACCTGAGTTATCTCTGACTCTTCCTTTTTCATGCATTTTACATTGAAAAATTGCTACTTCTAGCTAATAATATATTTTATCATCTTTTTACCAGGCCCACATCTATTGCTCTTGTTTATTTCATTTTTGTAATAATGATAGTAACTTTTGAATTTTTTTAATTTTAAATTTCTTCTTTTAATCCTCTCTATATTTTTTCTTTGAAAAAACTCTTCCTAAAGCAATTTTATTTCCCTATTCAAGTGATGGATTTTGTCTCATTGCATATTGAATAAAATGTAAACAGCTAATTCTGATAGTAGGCTGTGGTTAGTGGCAGAAGATTAAAGTGGCATAATGACAAATATATTACAATGAGAGGTTAAGGAATTTGGACTCTCCCTTGAAGGCCATGGTGAACCACTGAAATTTTGTAGGAAGTGGGCATGAATAGAGTTATTTTTATAAGAGATACTTCTGTAACTCAAATAAGCTCTGATTATGATAATCTCGGTAATTATAGTAGCTTCTCAGAGTGAATGTTGTATCAATGCTATTAATACTATCCTTGATGCGAGGATATGATTTTCTCACATTTAAAGACATCTCTTCTCTTCCTAGGAGCTATAAACATGTCTACTCAAGAATCAGTCATTACAGCTCAAACATCACCCACAAAAAATTTTCCTAGATCTTCACAGTCCCTTTTGGATCCTCAAAAAGGAGAGGTATATAATATTTTTCTTACTTCAAATGCAAACACAATTAATGAGTTATGATCTTAAGGTCATCATTGATCTTAAGGTCAAAAAATGTCTTTTTTAACTAATAATAGAG
This sequence comes from Lepus europaeus, assembly GCF_033115175.1. NCBI lineage: Eukaryota > Metazoa > Chordata > Mammalia > Lagomorpha > Leporidae > Lepus > Lepus europaeus. The sequence continues at coordinate 129,280,189 of NC_084827.1, forward strand.
AAAAGCTTTATTCCCTGAAATTAATAATACCAATAATAACAGTTGAATATCCTTAGGATAGTCTACCTAAATGTAAGTCACAAGATGATAGTTTATAATATTTACCTATTTGGTCTAAGGGAAGTATGAAATGGGACTTTGATTTTTCTTCTTTTTTATTAAAGATTTATTTATTTTAAAGAATTGCAAACAGAGAGGGAGAGCTAGAGAGAGAAAGAGAGATCTTCCATCTGTTGGTTTTCTCCCCAAATGGCTGCAATGGCCAGGGCTGGGCCAGCAGAAACCAGGAGCCAAGAGTTTACATCCAGGTCTCCCACATGAATGGCATGGGCCCAAGTATTTGGGCATCCTCCACCACTTTTCCAGTGGAATTAGCAAGGAACTGTATCAGAAATGGAATAGATGGGACACAAACTAGTGCCCATATGGAATGCAGGCATTGGCAGCAGTGGCTTAGCCCACTATGCCACAACGCTGATCCTTGATTTTTATTCTACTAAGTAATTCCATACTTTTTGACCCAAGAATCAAGATACAGCCTCTGAACACAAATATATGTTCTCTGCTGATTTTTCATTTTGTTGTAGGAATCAAATCCATGTCTTTGGATCCATTGTTAGCATAATTGATTCACTATGCTAATAAGACAATGTGGTTTGAAGAAGATTTAAATAAACTGGAAATTTACTAAATTATTTGCAGATAAATTTTTCAGATTAGGGTAGAAAATGTCATCTTTCCATGTCTATAAGGCTTAATAATTGACAGAGTAATTGACAGAGTATAAAGATTGCATAACTCCTAAAATATAGTAATTTTATAATTTTTGTACATGGTGGAAGGTAAGGATCTAATTTCATTCTTCTACATATAAATGTCCAGTTTTGTCAGTGCCATTTGTTGAAGAGACTAACCTTACTCACCTGTATATTCTGAGCACTTTCGTCAAAATTCAGTTGGCTGTATGAGTATTAATTTCTGAGCTCTCTATTCTATTCCATTGATCCATGTGTAGGTATTTATGCTAGAACATGCTGTTTTAATTATGATAAATTTGTAGCATGTTTATTTTTTTTGACAGGCAGAGTTGGACAGTGAGAGAGAGAGAGAGAGAGAAAGGTCTTTCTTCCATTGGTTCACCCCCCAAATGGCCTCTACGGCCGGCGCGCTGCGCCAATCCGAAGCCAGAAGCAAGGTGCTTCTTCCTGGTCTCCCATGTGGGTGCAGGGGCCCAAGAACTTGGGCCATCCTGCACTGCCCACTCGGGCCACAGCAGAGAGCTGGACTGGAAGAGAAGCAACCGGGACAGAACTGGCGCCCCAACCGGGACTAGAACCTGGAGTGCCGGCACCGCAGGTGAAGGATTAGCCTAGTGAGCCGTGGCACCAGCCTGTAGTGTGCTTTTAATTCAGGTACTGTGATGCTTCCAATTTTGTTCAGATTGGCTTCAGCTACTCTGGATCTTTTGTGATTCCATATGAATTTTAGAATGTTTTTCTAATTCTATAAAGAATATCATTAACATTTTGGTAGGCATTGCATTGAATCTAAATTGCTTTAGGTAGTATAGACGAATTATATTCATTCTTCCAACCCTTGAGGAAGGACTATGCTCCATTTTTTGTGACCTTTTGATTTATATCACCAAGGTTTTATAATTTTCATTGTAGACATCTTTTACTTCTTTGGCTAGATTATTCCTAAATATTTGATTTTTAGTGGATATTGCCAATGAGTTTGTTGAATTTCTCATTCAGCATGTTCATCATTAGCATATAAGAGAACTACTTTTGTTTCTATGTTTATTTGGTAGCCTGAAACCTTACTAAATTTATTATTAGTTCTTATAGCATTTTGGTGGACTATTTGGGTTTTTACATGTATGACATCCTGACACCTGAAAACATGGAAAATTTTACTTCTTCTTCTCCACTGTTTTTACCCTTTCTTTCTTTCTCTTCCCTAATGTTTTTGCTGACACTTCCAATACTATACAGAATGAGAGTAGTGAAAGTGGGGCATGCTTATCTTATTGTAGATCTGAGAGGAGATGCTTTCAGTTTTTCCCCATTCAGTAAGATATTGGCTGTTAGTTTGTGATATATATCCTGCATAATTTTTAGATATGGTCCTTCTGTAGTTTGTGGGGAGTTCTTATTATAAAGAGATGTTAATTATTATCAAATGCTTTCTCCACACCTATTGACTTGATTCTGATTTTTGTTCTTCATTCTGTTGATATGATTAGTGGAATTTGTTGATTTGTGATTTGTGATTTGCATCTCTGGGATGAATTACTTTGATTATGATGTATGATCTTTTTGACCTGGGTTTAGTTTGCCAGTATTTTTTTTTTGAGAATTTCTCTATGTTACTCAAAATCATATACCTATGGCTTTCTTTTTGTGCTGTGTCTGTTTAGGTTTGGTATCGGAGCAATATTGACCATATAAAAAGAGCTGGGCAGAGTTCCGTCCTGTTTAATCTTTTGGAATAGTTTGAAAAGTATTGGAGTTATTTCCTCTTTAAATGTTTTGACAGATTCAGTAGTAAAGCTATCAACTCTTGAAATTTTCCTTGATGAGAACTTTTGATAGTGTTTCAATCTTATTGCTTGCTCTTGGTCTATTTGGATTTTCTCTATCTTCTTGATTTAATCTTGATGTAAGTTTTATGTACCCAAGAATTTATCAGTTTATTCAAGCCTTTCCAATTTATTAGCATACATTTTTATAGTGGTTTCTTTTATGATCATTTGTATTCTAGTCATGTCAATTTTAATGTCTCCTTTTATTATCTATAATTTTATTTGAGTTTTTTTTGTTAGTCTCTATAAGTGTCTATTTTGTTTTATTGAGCTTTTGTATCTGTTTTTTAAAAGATTTATTTATTTTTTGAGAGACAGATTTATAGACAGAGATGGAGAGAAAGAGAGAAAAGCCTTCCATTCTCTGCTTTACTCCCCAAATGGCCATAACAGTCAGAGCTGGGCCAGTCTGAAGCCAGGAGCCAGGAGCTTCTTCTGGGTCTCCCATGTGTGTACAGGGTCTCAAGCACTTGAGCCAACTTCCACTGCTTTCCCAGGCCATCAGCAGAGAGATGGATCTGAAGAGGAGCAGCCAGGACATGAACTGGCATCCATATGGGATGCCAGGGCAGCCAAGCAGAGGCTTAAATTACTACACCACAGCACCAGCCCCCTTTTGTATTGTTTCTTAGTTTCAATTTCATTTATTTTTTCCTGATCTTTATTATTTATTATTTCTCATCTCCTGTTAATTTTGTGTTTGGTTTTTAAGTCCTTGAGATGCATCATTATGTCATTTATTTGAGTCCTTTCTATTTTTTAATTTAAGCACTTACTGCTGTGAAATTCCCTCTTACTACTGCTTTTGCTGTATGTAACATATTATTTTATGATATGTTTTCCTTTTCATTTATTTAAAAAATGTTTTGAATTCCTTTTTAATTTCTTCAGTACCCATTAGTCGTTCAATAGTGTATTGTTTAATTCCCATGTATTTGTAAATGTTCTCTTGTTCTTGTTGATTTCTCGTTTATTCCTTTGTGATCCTATAGAAATTTACTGAGACTTCATTCTAGGAAATGTTCCATGTGCTGATGAGAAGAATATATATTCTGTAGCTGTTGGGTAAAATGTTTTGTAAATGTCTGTTAGGCCCATTTTTTCAATAGTATGGTTCAACTCCTATGTATATTTGATTTTATGTCTGGATGAACTGTCTATTGATGACAGTATGGCGTTAAAGTCTCTCAATATGATTGTATTGGAATCTATATTTCCCTTTATGTCTAATAGTATTTTCTGTATATATTTGGGTGGTATTGTGTTGAGTCCATATATCTTTATGATTCTTATCTTCTAGGTGAGTCAGTTCTTTTAATAATATAAAATGTCCTAGTCTTTTTTAAGTTTTTGTCTTATAGTCTGTATTACCTGTTTTTAAGGATAGCCTCTCCTGCTTGTTTTTGATTTCCATTTTCCTGGTATATCCTTGTCCATTCACTTTCAGTCTAAATGTAGCTTTCTTTATTTGTGAAGTGAGTTTCTTGTATGCACCCTTTTCTTTCAGTCTGCGTAATTTTTATTTGTGAATTGAGTTTCTTGTAGACACCAGGTAGCTGGGTCTTGGTTTTTTGTCCATTCAGCTAACCAAAATCTTTGGTACCTAATATAATCCACTTACATTAAAGGCTAGTATTGATAGATAAAAATTAATAGCTGTCTTTTTGTTAATTGGTTATTGATTGTATCTTCTGTTATGGAATCTGATAGTGTCTTAATTTTTCATGATGTCTACTTCTAATGTAGGACTAACTTCAGAATTCCTTAGAAGGCTAGTCTGGTGGTGATGAATTCTCTTTAGTTTTTGTTTATCTGGGTAATATCTTCCTTCTCATTCATTTCTAAAGTATAGCATCACTGGATATAATATTCTTGATTGGTAGTTTTTTTTTTTTTTCTTCTTGACTTGAATATATTATCCCACTCTCTTCTGGCCTGCAGGGTTTTCTTTGAGAAGTCTGTTGTTAGTCTAACTGATTTTCCTTTATATGTAATTTGATGCTTTTCTCTTACTGTCTTTAGGATACTCTCCTTGTCCCTAATTTTGAAAATGTGTCTACAGTATGCCTTGGAGAAGATCTTTTCAGTAGAGTCTGTTTGGGGTTCTTTGAGTTTCTTGTATCTGGATGTCTATGTCTGTCTCAAGAGTTGGAGAGTTTTCAACTATTATTTCATTAGTCGGTTCTCAAAAGTTTTTTCCTCTCTTCTTCAGAAATCTCTATGAGAGGACTATTTGGGCACTTAATGATATGCTGTATTTCACGTAGGCTGTCTGTATACTTTGTAAGTATTTTCTAAGTATTTCTGTCTGACTGATTATTTCAAATATCTTGTCCTATGGATCATAAATTCTTTCGTCCAACTGGTCCATTCTGCTCTTAATGCTCTCAATCGTATTTTTTACTTAATTGACTGAAGATTTCATCTCCACAATTTTGTTTGGTTAATTTTAATGATTTCTATCTCCATAGTGAATGTTTCATCCAGGTCACCTGTTGTTTTTCTCATTTCTTTAAGCTAGTATCTGTTTTCTATTACATTGCATCATATTTCTTTACACTAATTATTTTGAATTTTATTTCCGGCATTTCATAGATTTTATCAGTTTCTAATTTTGGGAAACTATTGTGTGTTTTTGAGTTGCTATGCTATACTTCTCATGTTTCCTGTATCCCTATGTTGATGTCTGCACATCTGATATTGTTGTGGGCTACGTTAGGCCAAAATTAGTATTTCAGTTTCTTGCCTTTTATTTAGAGAGGAATTCTAAGCACATGCTCAAACATGGCATGCAGCATGGTAAGATTTAAAGTTTATTTAGAAAATGAGAAGAATACACAGGAGCATGTGGACTTTATTAAGGAAGAGTGTACCCGGAAGGGTAAACAGGGATTTTCATACCAGTCTTTCCAGGGGTCCACCAGGAGAGAGAGGGAGCAAGCAAGAAAGCAAGCATATCCAGATCTCCCCACCCTTATTATTCACTTCCAAAAATGGGGTGGTTACATAGTCTGATTGACAGGTGGGGAGTACAGGTGGGGTTACATGGGACAGTGGAGGTATAGTCTCCAGCTCATGAACTTAATGTATAATCTATCTCCCTGAATTTTCACTTGAGTATAATAGTCACTTAAGTATAATAGTCCCTCTTCTTTATGGTGTAGGTTTTACTTGAAAGTAGTTTATATTTTAGGTAGAATTCAGAGTATAACTTGGCTTGTTGCTTCAGCTTTGAATCTAGGTGACCCCAGAATCTTAACCTCTGAGTGATTTCTTTTGGTTTAATCAGTCTATCTGTGTCTATACGTAACACAGTATTCTAGACTGCAATAGTTTGTAGGTGAACAGAGTGACTTTGAGGTGAATGTGGGCTTCCTAGTGTGTGTATCTATCTTCAGTCCTCAAAGAGTTTTATGTCAGTTACACTAGTAATTGTGATAACCAGGGCTTTCTTATTGGTGATGAGAAATATAAAGGCTCCAGTCCCCATGTCCTAACGGCAAGAATGATGCTGGGCTTGTGAAACCAGTAACTGTGGCTTTAGGACTGTGTGAGAGTTCCTTCTAGGAGAATGCAGCTGGTGCTGAGGCTAGTGACACAGAAAGCCCTAGTTCAGCACTAGGAGATGTGAATTGAACCCTGCTCCAGTCCTGCAGGTACGTATGAGATTTTGCACTGGCAGCTATGGACCCAAAGAGGTGAAATGCAAGAAGGTTCTTCCCTAGATCCCACCAGGTAGATTCTAGTGGGTTTGATGAAATTAGTGTTGATTGTTTACAGCCCCAGAGTCGCAGGATTCACTGAGGTCATTACTCAGATCTCCCAGTTGGGGAGCCAGGTGTTGCAGATGTTGGCAGCCACTTGCCTGAAGCAGAACAATGCAGTAGAGCACTCCAGATACTACAAGTGAGCATAAGTTGCTCCCAAGTTTGTGATAGTAACATCAACAGCCCCAGTTCTATAAGGCACAGATGGAAGTGTCTCCATTTCTCATGCAGCATGCAGGAGTATTGCTGGGGTTTGTGCCTGGGGCTCTCAGAACAGATAGCTAGGAGGTGTGGAGAGACTTCCTCAGGTCAAGTTTGGATTGCTTTAAAAAATATTTCATTACTTGAAAGGCAGCATTAAGAGAGAAAGAAAGAGAGAGAGAGAGAGAGAGAGAGAGAGAAATCTTCTATCCACTGGTTTATTTTCCAAATAGCCACAATGGCTGAGGTTTTGCCAGGCCAAAGCCAGGAGCCTAGAAATCTATTCAGATCTCCCACATGCGAAACAAGGGCCCAAGTGCTTGGGCCATCTTCTGTCTTCCTGGGCACATAGGAGGGAGCTGGTTTGATTGAAAGTGGGGCAACTGGGACCCGAATTGGTGTCAGTATGGGATGTTGCCAGGTCCAGATGTTTTGTGGACTGCTGCTGCTAGCCCTAAAAAGCTACAGGGTTCTCCCCTATATCATGTAGAGTTATTGAGTGCAGCTCCAGGGCTTATGCCCAAAACTCTCACAGTTACAGGATGCAGGGGGTTTGCTGTCTCTCCTCTAAGTTGCCCTGACTAAGTTGCATGACTGTGTGCTGTTGCTGAGTCAGAGCAAGGTTCAGCCAAGAACCACACCCAGTTGAAACTCTGGTGCCTAGGAGAGTGGGTCAGGGGAGGCAGGTGATTTGGCTTCCCTTCTCAGAGCAAAGTCGCTGCTCAGTCAGTTCCCCAGGCTGGACTTGAAGGTCAGTGGGTCTGTCTAATTCTCCCTCAGTTGAAGTTGCCAGTGTCATGACACCATGGCGATTTCTTTCTCCTTTGTCCTGGGAAGATTGCGTTTCGCAGCTGGCAGCCAGCTACATAGATGCAGGGTTGGCAGGCAGCACAGCTGGCCATATCATCATGTTTGTCCTCTTTCCTTGCTGTCCCATGGAGTCTCAGTTCTGCTTTGTCACTTCTTTGCTGATAATTTGTCTGTCTCCTGGGGATGTGATCCTTCCTTTGTTTTTCTGTTACCTTTCTGCAGCTGAGGTCATTGTGGCTTTTCACTATTTAACCATTTTGGAGCCTCCATAATAAAAGTTTTGAATGCACAGTTCCTAACAAATTTCCTTGTGTAAAATCATTGTACACATGTTATTCCACATTTTGTTCTGGAGAAATGAACATGCTTAAATGTGTTCACTCAATTTGAGAGAGAGAAGGGGTTGGGAAAAGAATGGCCAGAAGAAGACTGGGCAAGAATTTTTTCAAGTTCAGACTGTGTCTTTTCCCCTAATTTAACAATACTGCCTGTCCTTTTACTTTAATAATTCTTTAATGTGAGTATAATTATATGCTGATTCTCAGTCTTCACAGACCATCAGATGTTCTTATGGACACTCACTGATACAACAGGGTCATTTGAATATTTATTTTGTAATTAACATGTGATATAAATGTTATTAAAATATATTCCTTATAAATTGACATTTAAGAGAAATTTAAAAATTTTTAAATTTCTGTATTTTAAATATGGAAATAATCATTGGTGTTCAAGTTTTAGAAGCAAATTATTTGTTAATCTGTTTGTTTTATTATTGTGAATTATGTAGAAACGTACAAATGTTGATTGGAATGGAAGAACAACCAAGAGATCAAGCTACCTCTGTGAATCAGGTAAGGATCAGTGACAATTATTGAAGAAATCATTTATTCTATTAGCTCATTCCTTCAACTAACTCTTGCTTCAGGCTAGATCTAGTGAACATATAAAAAATGGAAACTGTAATTTTTACATAGGGCTGTTACAGAGTAGTGTGAAGATAACCACAGTTATAATCACAGCCCAATATGATAAGTACAATAAAATAGTTGGTATGGAGGTGGATTGTTTAGCCTAGTGGTTAAAATACCTGTGTTTTGATAAGGAGTTGTGATGTAGCAGGCATGGCACAGCACTGGCCATTGTTGCATCTGGGGAGTTAACCATGGATGGAGCATATTTCTGTATATCTCTCCTTTTCTTTGTTGTAGCTCTGCCTTTCAAATAAATACATTTTTTATAATTTTGGTTTTTTTAAGATTTATTTATTCGAGATCCAGAGTTACAGAGAGAGGGAGAGACAGAGAGAAAGGTCTTCCACCCACTGGTTCACTCCTCAAATGGCCTCAATATTCGGAGCTGGGCCAATCTGAACCCAGGAACCAGGAGCTTCTTCAAGGTCTCCCAAGTGGGTGGAGAGGCCCAAGCACATGAGCCATCTTCCGCTGCTTTCCCAACGCATCAGCAGGGAGCTGGACGGGAAGAGGAGCAGCTGGGATATAAACCCGTACCCACTATGCTACAGCAACGGCCCCTCAAATAAATATACTTTTAAAAAATAAATATCTTTTTAACAAAGATAACTGTATTTTCTATCAGAATATCTAGATCACATTCCTGGCTCTGGCTTCTAAACTCACTTTCAGCTAATGCAGACCCTGGGAGGCACAGTGATGGCTCAACTATTTAGATCCAAGCTGCTCTCATGGGAGATTTGAAATGAGTTCTCCCCTCCTGGCTTAGGGCCCAGCCCATTTCTAGCTGTTGAGGGCATTTGGGAGTAAACAATTAGATGGGAGCTCTGTTTCTCAAAAATAAAAACAAAAAACTAGATATATATGAAAGTCAAAAGGCCTACAATGCCTAGGCATAAGATCATAAAACTTTACAAAAGAGACCACATTTGAGACATGAAAGATGATAAGAAATTTCTATTTTATTTTTTTCTATTTTTGTTGAGTTAGTAGTAAGTTGAAAAACATTCATTTTTCTGTTTAGTTGTGTGTTTATTATTTTGCTTTTACAGCATCTTATTTTCCATTCACAATCTTGAGGTATACTATATTATTAAACATTGTATATATTTAAAGCATGAAACTAGATGTTTTATATATGTCTGAATAAGTAAATATTAACTATAATTTGTGATCTATTCTCTTAGCAACATTCTTTTTTTGAAGATTTATTTTATTTATTTGAAAGACAGAGATACAGAGAGAGGTAGAGACAGAGAGAGAGGTCTTCCATCTGCTGGTTCATTCCTCAGATGTCCGCGATGGCCAGAGCTGCGCCAATCTGAAGCCAGGAGCCAGGAGCTTCTTCCGGGTCTTCCACGTGGGTGCAGGGGCCCAAGGACTTGGGAAATCTTCTGCTTTCCCAGGTCATAGCAGAGAGCTGGATGGGAAGAGGAGCAGCCAGGACTAGAACTGGTACCCATATGGGATGCTGACACATCAGGCCAGGGTTTTAACTGGCTACACCACAGTGCCGGCCCAGGAACTATACAATATGGGCTTGTTAAGTATAGTCACATTGTTGTATTTTGGATCTCCAGAACTTACTTATCTCACATAACTGAATTTTTTTACTCTTTGACCAATATTTCCCTCCAGCCCCTGACAACTACCCTTACAATTTCTATTTCTATGAGTTTGACATTTTTAGATTCCACATACACATAAGATCCTGCAGCATTTATCTTTTTGTATGTATACTAAGCTTATTTAGTGTAATGCCCTCTAGATTCATCTTTGTTGTCAAAAATGGCAGTATTTCCTTTTCTAAGGTTGAATGGTATTCTGTTGAATCTGTGTACCTGTCATTTGAGCAATCTAGATCTAGATAAAAATAGAAAGATACATAGATAGATAATTTTTTTTTTTGACAGGCAGATTTAGACAGTGAGAGAGACAAAGGTCTTCCTTTCCATTGGTTCACCCCCCAAATGGCTGCTGCAGCCAGCGCACTGCGCTGATCCGAAGCTAGGAGCCAGGTGTTTCCTCCTGGTCTCCCATGCGGGTGCAGGGCCCAAGGACTTGGGCCATCCTCCACTGCCTTCCCGGGCCATAGCAAAGAGCTGGACTGGAAGAGGAGCAACCGGGACAGAATCCGGCACCCCAACTGGGACTAGAACCAGGGGTGCCGGCGCCGCAGGCGGAGGATTAGCCAAGTGTGCCACGAGGCGGGCAATAAATAATCTTGATATACACTCAGTCATCCATATCCACCCAACTGTGCTTAATGTACTGTGTAGTTAGGATACAAGGGTTTGTCTGTGCTGAACAAGTACAGGTTTTTCATGTCACCATTTCCTGAACAATAGAGTATGACAACTATTTACATTGTATTAGGCATTATAAGCAATCTAGAGATAATTTAATGTTTATGAGAGTTAATATGTAAGTAATATGCTATTACATATACAGGCTTTAAGCATCAATGGTGATGGTAACCTCTGTTGTCCTGAAGTGAATCTTCAACAGATACCAAAGGATAACTGTACATACAAAAATTTGTTTTCTCCACTCATCCCTCAACAGATACTTAGATTGTTTCCAAATCGTTGCAAGATGAACATGAGAATGCAGATATGTTTATAAGCATACAGATTTAATTTCCTTTGCATAAATACACAGTTTGGAATTGTTGGATTATAAGGTAGTGCTATTTTAACCTTTATAGAACTTCCATCTTCTTTTCTGTAATAATTGAAGTAATCTACAGTACTACCAACAGTGTTCAAAGGTTCCTTTTTCTCCACAACTTAACACTTTTTATCTTTTGTTTCTTAGATAATAGTCTTCCCAATAGATGTGAGGTTATATTTCTTTGTGATTTTCATTTGCACTTTCCTGTTGGTTTGGGATTTTGAGCACATTTTTTATAAAACTGTTTCTCATTTATAATTCTTTTTTTGAGTAATTTGTTTAGATCAGTTCAGGTCTAGTTTCATTGTTTTAATTGGGTGAGTTTTTTCTTATTAGTTCCATTTACATTTTGGTTATTAACCCTTTAATATATATATGGTTTGCACATATTTTCTACAATTCTTTAAGTTGCTTTTTCACCTGTTGAATGTTTCCTTTGCTATGCAAAAACTTCTTTAGTTTGATATAATGCCATTTGCATATTTTTTCATTTGTTGCCTATCTTTTTGTGTCATATACAAAAAATATTTTGTGCTTGATCATACCAGTGCCAAGAAACATTTCTGCTTTGCTTTCTCCTAGTAGTTTTATGGTTTAAGTTCTTATATTTAAATCTATATTTCCTTTTGAGTTATTGTTTTATATAGAATATAATGGGTCCAACTTAATTCTACATGTAGATATCCAGTTTTCCTTCCTCTTTGTGTTTTGTTGGCACACTTTTCTATGATTAGTTGACTACAGATGTGTGCTTATTTTTTTTTTTTTTGCATGAGAATTCTTCTCCATTACTTTGTTTTTTGTTCTAATACCATACTGTTGTGATCACTGTAATTTTATATTTTGAAATCAGAGAGTCTGATGCTACCAGCTTATTCTTCTTGATCAAGGTTCCTTTGGCTATTTGAGAACTTTTGTGGTACCATGTGAATTTTAGCCTCTTTTTGGGGGAGACAGGGGAGGATTCTCTATACAGTGCCACTGGGAATTTGGTAAAAATTGCATTGAATTATGTAGCTTCTTTTTTTATTTTCTAGAAGTTTGTAATATACTTCTTTGAAGGTTTGATATAAGTCTCTTGTGATATAAATATTTAGGTCTTATTGAAAAACATTTTAAATTGGGGATTCAATATAAAGAAGTAAGAACTTTAGTAAGTAAGAACTTTAGTAAATAAAAAAACCTACTTGCAGTTAGAATGAGAAATTCTGGAGTTGATTACACAGTAAGCTGAGTATAGGTAATGTTAATATATATGTCTGTTTTTAAAAATCTATATTGCAAGTGTTGAAATATCACATGGTGCCCATAATAATGCAAAACTTTGTGTTTGTTTATATCTTAATTTTAAAAAGTAAAAATTTAAAAATAGTCAAAATCAAATAAAAGTTGGCATTTTTCGTGTTTTATTTTTCATATTTTCTGGCTTATTGCCAAGTTACATTGTTCTCATACATTTATTCAATTCATTTAAATTTTCAAATTTCTTGGCATAAAGTTATTATATATCTTATCCATATAGATTAGATTATTGAAATACAGTGTATATAGCATAGTGGTTAAGGAAATATTCTGCTCCCAGACCTTATTTATATTTAAACACATTCCAACATTTAAAATGCATGTTAGTTTGATCAATTTATTTCTCATCTTTATTCTTTAGTTTTCTCAACCATAAAATGGGTTTAATAATAGAAATTCATATAATTATTGTGAAATTTCAATGAGTTAATAAAGCTAAAAGTTCTTGGGGCCAGCGATTTAAGCTGCTGCCTACTATGACAGCATCCCATATCAGTAGACCTGTTCAAATCCTGGCTACTCCACTCCCAGTCCAGCTTCCCATCAGTTTTCCTTTTACTATTTTGAAGATTGCACACTATATTTCTTTCAGCAATTACCCTTAAATTTTAGCATGCATAATTACAGGATAATTTCCTTCTGATCACTGCTTCATATCATACTTGTTACGGTTTTCCAATAATGCCAATTAGGAAGTTTTCACCTAGGAATGAGCATATCCTGTGTGCATCTCACCTTGGGCTTTGCATGCTCAGTGTGCAGCTAACCCAGCATCTGAGAATGCTCAGTGCATGGCTCACCAGAGGAATGAGCGTGCTGAGCACTTGTCTTACAGGGAATTGGTCTAAACTTTTTATGAACCAGATTACTTTTCTAGTATTATCTTGTATGATTAGATTATTTTAGAGGTTTTTTTATTGTCTGTCCGTATGTTTATTAACTTCTTATATTCATTATATGTTCATTTATTTTATACTTTCTTGTGAGCAATTACCAGTTTTTACTAAAGTGCTCCATATTTTTTTCCTTGAAAGAGTTGCGGAGAGATAGCTAGGATAAGACACAGAATTGGTGGGGTAGTGTGAGGTGCTGTGCCAAGTCAAGGATAGGAGCCTGGAACTCCATCTGGGTCTTCCATGTGGGTACAGCAGCCCAAGCACTAGGGCCATCTTCTGCTGCTTTCTAGGCACATTAGCAGAGAGCTAGATTGGAAGTAGAGCAGATGGAACTCAAACCAGTGCACCTCTGTCTGTAACTCTAACTTTCAAATAAATAAGTAAATCTTAAAAAAAAAAAAACAGCTTGCATATGGGATTCTGGTATTTCAGGAGGAGGCTTAAGCCAGTGTACCACCATACCAGCACCAGTACTCCATTCTCTTGAATGTCTCTGGGGCCGGTATTGTATATAATGGTTTAAGCCACCACCTGCAACCCCTAAATCCCATATGGGATATCCAAGCTGTTCCACCTCCAATCCAGCTTTCTCTTTTTTTTTTTTTTTTTTTAAATTTTTTTTTTTTTTTTTGACAGGCAGAGTGGACAGTGAGAGTGAGAGAGAGAGAGAAAGGTCTTCCTTTTTGCCGTTGGTTCACCCTCCAATGGCCGCCACGGCTGGCGCGCTGCGGCCGGCGCACCGCGCTGTTCCGATGGCAGGAGCCAGGTGCTTATCCTGGTCTCCCAACGGGTGCAGGGCCCAAACACTTGGGCCATCCTCCACTGCACTCCCTGGCCACAGCAGAGAGCTGGCCTGGAAGAGGGGCAACCGGGACAGGATCGGTGCCCCGACCGGGACTAGAACCCGGTGTGCCGGCGCCGCAAGGCGGAGGATTAGCCTGTTGAGCCACGGCACCGGCCAATCCAGCTTTCTCTTAATGTGCCCGGGAAAGCAGTGAAAGATAACCCAATTCTTTAGGCCCTGCATTCATATGGGAGACCCTGCTGAAGCTCCTGGCTCCTGGCTTCTGGCTTCTGATCCAGCCCTGGCTGTTGTGGCCATTTGGGGAGTAAATCAGAGGATGGAATCTCTCTCTCTCTCTCTCTCTCTCTCTCTCTCTCTCTCTCTCTCTCTCCCTATCTCTCTGTGATTCTGTTTTTCAAATAAATCAAATAAATCTTAAAAAAGAAAAGAACTGTCTTTAATGAATGTATTTTTGGAGAGTATTCTCTCAGATTTTATTTGATAAAATTTCCCTTGTTAGGGCCGGTTTTGTGGCGTAGTGAGTAAAGCTGCTGCCTGCAGCACTGGAATCCCATATGGGTGCTGGTTCAAGTCCTGGCTGCTTTACTTCTGATCCAGCTGTCTGCTGTGGCCTGGGAAAGCAGTAGAAGATGGCCCAAGTCCTTGGGCCCCTGCACCCACATGGGAGACCCAGAAGAAGCTCCTGGCTCCTGGCTTCAGATCGGTGCAGCTACAGCCATTGCGGCCATTCGGGGAAATGAACCAATGGATGAAGACTTCTCTCTCTCTGCATCTGCCTCTCTGTAGCTCTGCCTTTCAAATAAATAAATAAATCTTACGAAAACATTTCCCTTGTTCTGGGATGTAATTATGGCTCACTATACAAGAAAGTTGTAGAGAAGTACTTTCTAATACTTCAAAGATATTAATTGTCCTAATTTTCATTCTACTTAATTATTCCTATGTAGGTGATTCCCCTCTAAACACTTGCTTTAGGCTATTTGTAAGATCTTATTGTTTCTTTGGTATCATTACGTAAAGCAGTTCTGGAAAAATGTTAGCCGTTGCATCTTCCTATGTTGTCTTCCCGAGGCTCTTTATTACCTTGTTCTGAATTTCCATATATATGTTAGAATTCAGTTTGTCTTCCATGTCTTTTATTAGCTGACATATTTTCAATGCTTTCTGCTGCATTTTTGTTGATTTCTTTAAATCTGTCCTCTAATTCAGCAGTGCTCTATTTATTTATTTAATTACACCTTATTTACAGTTTCATTAACATAGCACATCAAATAACCTCTTTAATTATATAAATTATTTTAATATTTAATTGAATTTCTGAATAGTTTCAAAGTCATATAAGAGGTAATTGTGAATTTTGGTAAGCTTTTGGTCCATTCCTGTGCTTTCAAATCTATTGTTTTTAAAATGAGGCATGAAAAATTTCAAGGAGATTGCATAATATGAAAAAATCTGCATGAATTTCAAGAATGTTTGCAGCAGAATTTCAAGAATGTTTGCAGCAAAATTAAGTTATTTTTCAAGTCTATTTTTCTGTGCACTATTTTAAAGATTCTTCTATGTTGAAAGGGTTAAAATGCACTAATTTTATATTCTATATCTCATTTTTCAAATATTTGAAATCTAATTTTAATTTTCATCTGCTAAAGACATAGTGTGTGTTTGTGTGTGTGTGTGTGGGTGGTGTGTGGAGTGGTTATTATTGTTTCTGTTTGTGAACTCCTTTATGACAGAAAGGTATTGTTGGGAATTCTTTAATACTTGTATAGGTTGTATTCTACTTGAGAAAATTTTGATTTGCTGCTGGAAGTAACTGAATGAACCATAAACACTGACTCATTTTTTTTTCTTAGTAAAGTTCTCATTTGGAGTTTTATGGAAAATACAAGTTCTGAGGCTTTAAAACTCAAAGATATATAAGAGGTCGTCTGTGGTTATATAAGAGATGTTTGCATCTTTTCTTCCTCCTGTATGCACAGCTAAAAGACTAAATAATTTATTTCTCTTCTTTGGGTCATGATTTTTTTTTTTCTTTAGATTAACTCTTCCAATGAAGATGAGTTCTTAGGAATGTTATGAAATTTCAGGAGCTCTTAGTTTTAGTTTCCCATGTTTTTTTGAGCCTGGAGTCTTATTCTATATCCCCTCATCAGACAATAAATTTCTTGTTATGGCTACTGCCCCTGGGGCAGGCATCAACCTTAGTATGTACTTACCACTCAAAATTTGTGTTCCCACCTTGTTTTTCTTAACATTTATTTATAATTTGAAATTCAGAGTTATACAGAGAGAGAAGGAGAGGCAGAAAGAGAGTGAGAGAGAGAGGTCTTCCATCTGCTGGTTCACTCCCCAGATGGTCACAATGGCCAGAGCTGCGTCGATCCAAAGCCAGAAGCCAGAAGCCAGGAGCTTTCTCTGGGTCTTCCTATGCAGGTGCAGGGGCCCAAGGACTTGGGCCATCTTTTACTGCTTTCCCAGGCCATAGCAGACAGCTGGACTGGAAGAGGAGCAGTTGAGTCTTGAATCAGCACCCATATGGGATGCAAGCACTGGAGGTCAGGGCGTTAACCCGCTGCGCCACAGTGCCGCCCCCCCACACACATTGTTTTTATTTTTATTTATTTTTTAATCTTGAAGGAGCTACCTTCCATCTCTGAAAGCTTAGCCATATTTAAAGAATATACTACTAATGTTCTATAAACCTATTAATGTTTCAGGAACATTTTTAGAAAGGTATTTCTATAGCATATTGCTGGAAATCACAGAAGAGGATTTTTTTGTTTTGTTTTGTTTTTAAACTAATATTATCAGGGCAAGAATTTGTCATAGCCGTTAAGATGCCACTTAGATGCCTGTATCCCATGTTGGAGTGCATGGAATTAAGACCTAGTTCTGTTTCCAATTCCAGTTTACTGCCAAACCATACCCTGGGAGACAGCAGGTGATTTCTCAACTAATAGGGTTCCTAACACTGACATGGGAGAGCCAGCTTGAGTTCTGGGCTCCTTGGCTTTCTTTTGGCATAGTCATATCTCTTATAATCATTTGGATAGGGAGCCAGAGGATGGAAGATTTCTCTGTCACTCTGCCTCTCAAAACAGTACAACAATAAACAGCTAAAAAATAGTATTAACTTCACACTTAATTTCTCAGGTAGATAACTCTTAATCTCATTTCCTTCCTCTAGAAAACCAAGTACTTCCCAAAACATACCTATTCAAATTCGAAAAACTCCTGGAGTTAATACTTTTTCTACACATTATTGTTGCATATTGGTTACTCATTTGAGGTTGAGAAATAGAATTACCAATTAAATCTGACTTTGAATTAGCTGTACTTATTGGCACTATTTTCTGTGAGCTGAGAATTCTATTTGTCTTTTTCATGCTTTTGTGGATTTTTATGATTAACATAAAATAATCCAGGTACCAGCAGAGATGTTCTACCTAAAGCCTTTCTATATCATCAATATCAGGAATATTTAGCAAAATCAGCTATGGAGTCTTGCTATATTACATATGCAAAGAATGTTAGATAACATTTGAATGGTAAGAGACAAACGGCAGGAAATACATGGATTTAATAATGTAGTCAACAAATAAGTGCTATTGAGTAATTATTATGTTAAATGCTGAAGTAATAGTTATGAGATCATATCATAGGAATATAAAAGAGTAGGTATATAATTACAGTGAAGAATAATGAAGTGTTGTAATAAAGAGCATGTTTAGAGTGCTTTGGGAATACTAGAGAAGGATATGCAGTTATTTATGTAGATTTCATGGAAAGCAGTCCAGAACATTTAATGTAAGCTGAATGAGATACAAGAATTGCGAAGTTAAAGGAGATCAAGGCAGGAGGCTCCAAAGGAAACAGCAAGAACTCCAAGAGGCATGTAAATACAATGTATTTAGGGAGTTGTAAGCTATTCTGGAGGCCTGGACCACAGAATAACTATGAAACACACAGATGGGGCCGACGCTGTTTGCACAGCAGGTTACGCCCTGGCCTGAAGCGCCGGCATCCCACATGGGCACCGGTTCATGACCTGGCTGCTCCATTTTTGATCCAGCTGTCTGCTATTGCCTGTGAAAGCAGTAGAAGATGACCCAAGTCCTTGGGCCCCTGCACCCACATGGGAGACCCAGAAGAAACTCCTGGTTCCTGGCTTTGGATTGGAGCAGCTCTGGCTGTTGTGGCCAACTGGGGAATGAACCAGTGGATGGAAGACCTCTCTCTCTCTCTCTCTCTCTCTCTCTCTGCCTCTCCTCTCTATGTCTCTCCTCTCTCTGTATAACTCTGACTTTTGAATAAATAAATAAATCTTTTTAAAAAAGAAAAGAAACACCCAGATAAAGATTCTGGATATATAGCGGATATATGATCTTTCAGTATATTTTATTCTCTGCTTAAGATTTTATATTTCACTATGGAGAGTTTCTAAAATCATGTAAGTCAAGAAGTGACAAAGAATAAAGTCCTGTGGGACGATATTTTAAACATTAAGCCAGTTGCTGATGACAGATGCAAGTTATAATTTTCTTTTCCTGATAATTAGGACCTCAGACTCACGATACAGCCCCAGGCATTTTTTCTACTCCTGTGTACTCAAACATGTAAGTATTTTAAATGTTAATTAATTATCATAAATTAATATTTTAGCAATTATATTGTTAACAAGCAAATGATTAAAATGGAATCCTCATTTATTGTAGTTCTACTTGAAATCAATGAAACTTTGTGCCTTGTAAATATTTAAAACTAAGCTTAAATTGTATACTTAGCAAACCTTTTCAACCATTAGATAACAACTTAAGAAAACATTTACCAGAAGGTCCAATGCCTTCTATAAATTTTAAGAATCATGTATTTGAAAACACCTCTTAAATATCTAACATGGTGTAGTTTGTTTAGCCAGTAAACTTAAGCACAACCATCTAAAATGTTTTTAGTTTCTTTCTACCAACAAGTTTAAAACATATGATACACAGATTCAGGTCATACAAATTAAAATGTATCTTTGATTGATTTTAGCAGCTTAAATTTATGGACAATCTTATCTATAAGCCATTTAAAATAAAACTCTTAATAAAATTTCCCCATGTGGATATACAATATGTACACACATATAACATAGCATAATAGACCAATATAGCGATTTTAATAATAACTTTTAAAATCTTTAACTCTTTTTGTAGATTGCCAATTGATTTGAATTGCTTTTTGTTTTTAGCAACCTCAGTTAACCATTCTTTCTCTCAGTTGGTACTGTTAATACATTATTGGCTTCATCTGTTTACAGAGCCATCCCAAAGTACTGAATACAATAAAAGTGGCTGGAAAAAGTCCATAGGAACCTATAGGAGGACAGCTAAACACAGAACCAACAACGCTTTAGTTTTGTGAGCAGCACATCATATATAACTATGGATGACAAAAGACTTTCAGTCGCCATGTTTACAATTATAAACTCATCAACCAACAAGAGGCACTTGCTTACTTCACAGTATTTTTGAAAGCACCTGTAGGATTTTACAAGTATTTAACTCTTTAGGCCTCTGGGACTTTCTCATTAAGATAACTATCATGTCTAGTAACACAAGATCATTAGACTTTTTAATTCTCAAACATTTGTATTAATAGCATTTTCCATTATAGAAACTTAAAGTCTGGTACCACATCACATCTTGACAGTCCTTCTAATATAATCCAAATAGACTGATTAGTTGGTGTCTCTATAAGATGAGAGACATAGGTCCTTCGATTTTTTCAGTTGGGCCCAAACTGGAAAAACCAAAGTCCAGGATTTACTGGAAATTTTAGAGACCAGATTGTTTGAAACTCTGATTTTTTGAATGCCTGTCAAGAATGCCAAGAAGGCTCAAAATCCAAAATATCTGGTTGAAATAAGATTCCTTAAAATCATGACATAACATAGACCAAATTTGATCATTGTTACAAGGTGATTATTCAAATCTTTGAAAATAAGCACATATTTAAATAACCCATAGCTCTTAATAAAAATTCAGCTGTTTTTGAACAATTAGAATTTAACAGACATCAAGAGAACATAAATTGTAGACAAAATAATGTTCATCCTTATCTTCTGTGTCTCCTTTTCCCCCATTTTCCTTATGTACTCATCCTGTTGTCAGGCTCTTCACACCACTTTCCAGTATTTCTCCACAATGCCCTCTCCTTTCCAGGCAGCATTCCATGATCTGAATTTATCCCTTTGCCTTTCTGCCCTTTGAAACCATTCCTTAAACATTTTGAGATTATTAACTTCTAAGGATTTTAAAGTCATTTACTATAGAGTATTGATATTGAATCAGTTATTTCCCTCCTAAAAATTACTTGAATTATTATCCAAAATAATAAATTCTAATTATAGAAATTAAAAAGATCCTTAGAGGAGATAATTATTTAATCCCAGGAGCTTTTCATTTCTCATCTCTTGGTTATTTCTCACCTCTTGGTTATGATGACTAAGGACAGATAATGTATCACTGACATTAACCCTTATATTGCAAATGTAAAAACATTTGGGCTCCATATTGAGGAAGGTACTTAGCTAAAAACTGATTGTTGCTTCCAAGCCCCATTTGTGGACTGAAATTCATGAAGTTTTCATCTTCTACCAATACTTAGAATATAATATTCACTCTGACAATAGAATTTTAGGTGTTGGGGAAAAAGTAGTTTGAAAATGTTAAGAACAGTCCTAGAAGAGATGAAAAAGGCATACTAATTTTCTTTTAAGAATGTATGAAGTAGATTAAACAAACAGCTCACATTGGCAAAAAGATAGGAAAACAATTAAGACTTCAATTTCAGTTTTTATTTCAGTAAATATTTACTTTTCCATCATTTTTGATTGAGTTTCATGTCACAATTCAGAAAACGGTATTTATTTCATTTGTGTGTGATGATAAATCTAATTAGAACACATGATAGAATATTATCATACACAGAACATCTATGTAGGTATTGAAAATAGCTAGAAATGCATGATTTTAACTCATAAATATTGAATTCACATGTTGTTTTCCTCCTGTGGTAAATAGGGAAGAGATGGTGGAACTATGGGATTTGAGAGGCTAAATAATTATCATAAAGCTCTGATCAGATGTCTTATTATAGCCATCACTCTTTTTAGCATGCTGAAGTACCTACACCTTCTCTCCCAATCCTATTTCCTTCCCCCAGAAAACCACAAAGCAGGTATCACTAAGGTGTCAAAAGTACATGGGTCAGATAGCTATATTGTTAACGTAGCAGCTGTAATTATATTCCCTAAAGTAATGAAGCACATTTCTGAATCCAGACATCAATACCCAAGTAGGAGCTGAAATATGAGAATTGGTCAAAAAACTAAATTTTATTCTTCTATTTGAATTTCTGTGGAAAAACCCAGACATAAAGCAAAGAAACCAATTCAATGACTAGAAATTTTGGGAAAACTTTCATAAATTCTTAACTCTGACAACAATGATCAATCTTTTTGACTTTACAGGCAACAGAATATCCTACAAAATTGCTTGCAAGAAAAAGTATGTATCCTAAAAATGCAGCGTATTCATGATACTTTTGATGTACCATAAGAAAAAAAAAATTCCTGTGAATCTGATAACTATGAATTATCTATTGATGTTTGTCTGTCTTGCTCCTTGCCTTTTTTTTCTTTTCTAGCTTATTTCAGCTAATTCTTAGGTTTTGTTTTGGTCCAAAAATTTCATCTAAAGATAATGTTGCCCCTTTAGGAAGGGGTCTCAAGTGTAGTATAGAATGGGGGACTATTGAGGAAGCTATCATAAAAAGCAGCATCATGTACCATTTTGGGCTGGAAAGCCATCAACATGCCTAATAGATCTTTCTGGAAAGGTCAATAGCAGATAAGCCAGGAAGCATGGATCTTTCTCTAGTACTTTTCATGGGAAGGGACATAGTGATTTAAGAAGAATATATTAAAAGGTAACTGATCACCTATGAGCTGAGACCTGGAAAAGGCAAGAGACAGGATAGTATATTTTCGTAAGACCTAACTCTGGATCTAGGAAGACCAGTAGTCAAAAAGGTTTGGGAATAGCACGCACTTTGACACATTATCTCATTTGGACATCTCCTTATTTCATAGAATATGCAGTAAATGTAAAAGCTTTGACTGAAGGGGACATTTATCAGTTCATTATTACAACGGAAAGCAATTAAAAGATAGGATTCTATTTACTGCATTTCACTGTGTAGAAAACTTTAGGAATATCAGTGTTTCATGTATTGAAGTTGGACTGTTTTCCTCTCACACTTAGCCTAAAAGTAATAATATAGATCTCATACTTATTGTTCAATATAAGAAGAAGAATACATGTTGAATGTCTTGGATTATAATTTATATGGATTATGGTTGACTTGGAATAGTTACCTTCTCTGTTAAAAGTTATTTTTTATTCTTAAGTATTTGGTTTAAACTGTATCCATGTAAAACAAATACATATTTTATGGCATCTGCTGTCATTCCAAAATAATTTTTTTTCAAATCATTAACAATTGTTTGTACATTAAGTGAAAAAAATATATATATAAGGAGTTTGGGGATTAGAGTTGAATAAAATGGCCTTCCCTCAAATGGGTAAAGAAATGAGTGTGCTGCGTAGGGATTCTCTTTTTATGTTGCCCTAAACATGAATAATTTAAGACTAACTCAGGCAATATTTTTGCTGTCAAGAGCATATTACAGGGATCATGTTGTTGTCCTGGTACCTACATACCAGCCTTTGAGTTTTGCTACCAATTACCTATGTTCATATCCTATATGTTTTAAGAGTTACAGCAGTTTAAAATATACTTTTTTTATAAGCTGGATGACTTTGAAAGCCCAAAATATTTTTGCAGTAAGTGAATAGAATAGAAAGTATAGAATCTTTCAGATGTATTCTGTTTCCACCTTTAGCCTAGTTTACATGTATAACAACAAGACTGACAATTAAGGATATGGTCATTCAAATCTGGTTCCTGGCCTTTCACTCCTAGATCAAATTGAAAAATATTCCTATTTCATTACACTTGCTTAGCCTTCCTGGTTCTTTGAGTCCAGGTTCTACCCCTTCACCTTTATTTTTACCTAAGTTAATTTCTTCATTTGATTATCTCTGTTCAATTTTTGTATAACAGTTTGCATTTATACTCTTCTGTTGAATATGAAGCCCTACAATCTCTATAAAGCATTAGATTTTATTGATGCCTATACAGTCATTCTTAACAGTTAGCTTTAGTGATTTCCATATATATAGACAACAGATTCACCTTTGCAGCAAAGAATGAGGAAGGAGATAGCTTATTCTCCAAACCTATATCACAAATACACAGGTGCCTCTGAAAGAACACAAATAATTTTGACTGCATCTGTTTGGGTAGCATACCTCATTATATGTAATTTCATGTATCTTTAAAGAATTTTCCAGAGTGACTTTTTTCCAAAAATATTTTAATGCTATGTGCCTAGATAGCAATTTAATGATTTTTTTTTTCCACAAAAGAGTAATTTACCTAAGCAATAAATGCTGGGAGATGGGGATAAAAACATTCTGAGGGAGCCTGAAAAAATTGAAACTTATGAAAAAAAATCCACTATAGTACAGACTAAACTGACTTGAAATTAATCAAAATTGTAATTATATTCTTTGCCATGTTTTCTTCCTGAACCATGATAGTTTTCCACCTATGCAGTGTTTGATACAAAAATGTAAATGTTACTCTCGGTCTCCAGAACACAGTAAATTTTTATGTGTTTTTTTTTTTAAACCATGCCCTTTCCAGGTAACTTCTGAAGAACTGTATAGTATAATTCAGAATATCATGACCTGGGTTGTGGCTACAGTGACCAGTATATTATACCCAGCAATCACCAAGTATGAAGAAAGGTTGCAAAATAACACATATCCGGTGTCTGATGACTCAGTCCTCTCTTCAGATAGTTCAAGTTTCTGCAGCACATGCAGTGAAGAGTTTACATATGGAAACTACACATCTGCAGCAACTAAAACATTTCAGACCGAGCCTTGCACATTTGAACTTGATATGTCAGTAAGGAGACCAACCACACCTTTCAAACCTCCTTCTGCCCATGTAGAAAGAACAGTTGTGGGGACAACATACCATAGGACAGGACAATCTATAACCTCTGAACTCAAGTACAACAGGGCCAGTTTGGTGTATTCATTCCCTAACCTCAGAAGTTGTAAATCTGATAGTCATCTTTTAGTCTCATTTGAATCAGCCCCAAAAAAGTCTAAGGATGCTACCACTGAAACAGATGGCTTAATCAGTCCATTGTTTTGTGATCAAAAAACAAAAGCTGTGGATGAGATGAAGAATTTAAAGAATGTCTTTGTTGATTTTAAATGTCACTTGAAAGGAGAAACTGAATTGATTTTAGGAAGTATTTTTCAAGAAATAATGTCTGATTTAACCCAGGCCATTCCCTCTCTCTCCTCTGTTACTGCTGAAGTTTTTGTTGACCAAGATGAGTCTGAAAAAGAAGACCTACTCTCCAGTGTCGATATCTGCTCAGTTGCTTCTGAGATTGTGGAAAATATGCTTGAGAAGTTAGAGTCTGCAGTTGAAAAAAAATGTGTTGAGATATGTTCACAAGAAGATTTGTCTGTCAACATTTCACCAAGATTAACAGCCAGTGAGGAATATTTTATGTCATCAAATGGAAAACCTTTAGAAGCTTCTCTGCCTTATACTTTGGAACCCATGAGTGACATTGCAGAAGATATGGTGCAAGCCATTTTAGAGAAGCTGATGTCTCTTGCATCTTGCAAGCAAAACGAACTTTTTCATCTTGAAGACACAAGCAGTCTTTCCAATCAGCAGCCTAAGAAAGATCCAACTGGTATGTTCCTTCAAAGCGAGAGCAGCAATAAATGTAGCCCTCAACCTGAAACAGCTAATTTAATTGTGAAAGAAGAAATACAGGGTTTAATATCACATGTTTTTTCCCAGTCATCTTTAGTTGGTCATATAAAAGAAGCAATCAGCATTATACTAGGTTATGTACAAACTGAACTCAATAATGAGAGATTAATTGCATCTGAAGAAACAGTAGTGCTCCTTCAGCTACTCGATGGTGTCTTCTCCCAACTCCGTGAGGAGTCAGTGGGAGCTGATGTTCCAAAAAGTAAACAAGCTACAGAGAGAATTCCTCCTGTTATTGAAGAAAAATACAGATTCACTGGCACTAGGTTATCTAATGGTCCCAGGTCTAGAAGATCATTTCCACCTGTTAATGTTCCAGGCATGGTACTTTATTCTGAAGATGATAATGAAGAAATAAACAAAATTGTGAAAAATGCTCTTGATTCATCTTTCAGAGATGAAAAAGAAAAATCTCAAGAAAAGACTCCTAATCATTGGTTTACAAAAGAAAACACTTGTTTTGAACACAAAAAAAATATTAAAGTATCTAGAAAGCCTACCTCTCAAAGCAAAATTGCATTACATGATTGGGGATTAAATACTGAGCCACAATCTCTTAATAATGAAGACATTTTAAAGGAAAACTCCTGCTTGCATAAAGATATTTATGTTTTCAGCCAAAATCAAATGTATCAAATACAAATGGCTTCAGAAAACATAGTTAAAAATATTTTAACAGAAATGATCAAGGGCTTATCTCCTGTTCCTTCTGGTCGCTTAGGCTGCAGAACTAGCAAAGAAGATTCAGTTTTTATTTCAGAAAAATCTCAAGGATCATCACATCAAGAACGGATGGACCAGATGTTCTCTGTGTCAGAAATTAGTTCTGTGGCTCAGGAAATAACAGATGCAGTGCTAAATATACTTCATAAGGAATCAAGCTACATTCCCAATACTGCTTCATCATCAGTTCATCAAACTGTTGTAGATAATTCTGATACTTCCCACATAGTCAAAGACATGCCAAATAAAAAGCCATTAAATATATGGTTTGACAGTGAAAAGAAAATGAAATATTTGTCTTCAATCAACATAGATCCTGCAAGAACTTCCGGGTTAAAATCTGGAGAAAGTGATCCTAAACCTGTAGATGACATTATTGATAAGATCATTAATACAATTTTTAAAAGGCTGAAGGTATTTATTTGCCCAAAATTGCAAATGCACTTCAAACCTTCACTTGCAAAGCATTCTTCATTACAGAATCATCTTAGTACTTACACAACTAAAGTAGTACACATTGTTTTACGTGCTATCCAGAATGAACTGGAACGCAATAAAAAAGCCTTAAATCTTAAAGAGATAGACCATAACAAAACCCTCCCATGTAGAGGATTTTTTGTTAAAACTGATAAGAAATCAGGATCTCTTGTCACAAATCTTAGTGATAATGTTATGGGAAGTCCATTACTAACTTTAATTTGTGAGATTTTACTAAGTGGAAATGAAGGTCAAGAAAATACTTCACTCCCTTCTGAAAAGGCAAGGGCAGAAACTTCATGTGAACTTCACAGTGCTGATAAGCAAAACAGTTTTCCAAGTAGTCAGAATAAGAAATCTTTGCAAAAACATTTGGATACTCCATGTACTCTCCAGAGTGTCAATAATAGAAGTGATCTCAAAAAGAAAGCCAAATTGCAAGTTTTAGATAGAATTGGAGAAACACTACATGAAATGTTAAGCAAACTCACAGGAGCCCATTCTCAGTCTCAGCCATCTTGTAGTCAGCAAAACAGAGAGAAGACAAACAGTGACCGGCAAATGGCTACTACATTGCAATCTAAGATTGAGCTGATTTCCAAATCAATTTTAGAATACATCCTTGCAAAATTATGTTGTTTTGACATGGATACCAGTTTTGCAAGTTCTGGATCTAAATCTGTCTCAGAGTCTCTAGATATTGACAGTCTATCATTTGCTTCAGTTATTGAGGAAATGACCAAGTGTACCAGCATAATTTCCAGAATGATCCAGGATGATGATAATCAAGAGGTAACTAAAATCAAGGCAAAAACTATTTCTCCCATGTTTTTGAAAACAGGGAGTAAAGAAGACATACACCCAAACAAACTGAAAGCTATAGCTTCAGATATTCTTAATACAGTTTTTGCTAAACTAGAAGGATTTGCCAATGGAAATTTAGAATCTGTGGGTGCTATCAATGAAGACAATAAAAGAAATAATAATATGAAGTGGGAACGGGAAAGTCATAGTGTTTTCACAGATACTCATGAAGAACCACTACATTCTGTTTTATACATGCATGCAAAAAAGGTATCAAGTGCTATTTTGAAGGCTATTCAAACAGAATTAAATATGAACCCTTCAGATTTGAAGACAAGTGTAAAGACTTCACCACCTGAGACACAAGTGCTTAAGAATATAGTAAATTTAATTTTAGATGCAGTCTCCTCAAATATGTTTAATGAAACTGAATCCAAGGAGCAAGACATGGAAACTTACCGTTACAGGCCATCTTGTGGAAATCTTCCTGGAGGAGCTGAATCAGATTCATTTCTGGATGATGATACACATAGAGAGAAAGAATTTATTAGAGACAAAGCATTAGTAAGAGAAGAAACTAACTCCCATACTCTTGAACAACGGGTTCTAGAAAGAACCTTAAACAAAATTGAGGTGAAATTTAAAGAAACACATAAATCTCCAGTTGTTCCCATTATAAGAAATATCTTGAATGAAATTTTTCAAAATGCTTTAATCAAGCAATTAAACTTGCATGGCATGCCTCACAATGTTCTTGAGCCAATTGCTCAAACATCTGTTCAATTTACAGGTAATATGATGAATCCTTTAGTGTCTGAAAAAGATGTGACCATAGTGGCAAATGATGTTGTTAGAATTGTTTTTCATAAACTTTATTCAGCTGTTATGGTAGAAAGAAATATAAGAGAAAATAAGTATAAAGCCATTACTTCTTCAACAAATGTTTCTTTTCAAAAGCACACCTATGGAGGAAAGTCCTCTGTTCCTATGTTGGACAGAAACCCATGTACTTTTCAATCAAGATTCAGTGTTGACAAACAAGTTAATTTAAATGTAACTGAAGACATTGTACAGGCAATATTGACAAATTTGGAAACTTTTGCTACTTCCAAAGTAGAATCTCTCTTTTTCTCTCAAGTCTGCACCATAGTTCCAGTGGCTTTACCTAACCAGCAAGAGAAAAGTACATTTAGCAGATCATTATCAGCCAAAGATTCATATTATGATGAACAATTTTCCTATGGCTCAATGAATCATATTAAGTCGGGAAAGACCAATTCGTTGTGCCAATTGCCTTTGTCAAAATTAAATACATATGCAACAGAAGTGGCTAAAAAGATTTTACAAGGAATCAAACATGAATTAGATAAAGAAAGGGAAAGTCCTTCTTTAACACATAATATTGTGGGTTCTGAAAGTATTACAAGTCAGGTTGTTAACTCAGTGTTAAGTATTGTGTCATGTAAAAGCAAATGTAACAAAAACAATTCTAATAAACAGAATAATTCAGATCAGCAGGAAAGTATTATTAAAAAGCTGTTCAATAAAACTGAATATCAAAAAGCACTTCAGATTCAAATACAAGATACTGTTGAAGACATGATATGTGATATTTATGAAAAAATACTGCATCAGAATAATCTCCCGTTTCCTGCATCCACTCTGAAATGTAGCATAGCTGGTGAACATTCAGAAACAGATTCTACAATGTTCATTGAAGAGACAAAGAATATTATTCCCAAGTTTTCAGTTCCTAAATCAGATGCTATTTTGCTAGCTACTGATATAGTCAATATTGTTCTTCATAGTCTTAGTTCTGCTTTCATGCTTGGCATAAATACAAAACATCTTAGTTCTGCGAGATGGCCCATGACCATCTGTGATACATTTCCAAAAGCAGGTGAACATCATGTACTTATGGGGCCAAAAAGTGAAAGAAAAACAGAATATTTTCTGTATTCAAGAAATAAGAAATCAACTTGTGCTAATGATAACCAGATAAATGTAGTGGAAGAAGAAGAAACCAAGAAATATCCCAACCCATGTGAGGAAAATGCCAACGTCCTTACTAAAACTATTTCCAATAGGTTACAGTTCTTTGCAACAGAAAAAATAGGTTCATTAATTACTCTTGCTTTCCAGCCTAAGGGAAAATCAGTTGTTATCCCAGAATTGGAAAATTGCAGACAAGATGGCAGCAGTTTTCATGAATCAAGCCAAGTGGAATCTGATGTGAATATACTGAAAATATCAACTGAACCTGTTCTCAGTCAACAGCTTATAGATTCTACTTTTGCCAATTATGGAGAAAAAATTGGATCCACAATTAATTTATCACAAACTAGCCTTACAGAATATGCTGACTTCATTGCCAGTGCTACTTTGAAGCTTATTAAAAATGACTTAGAATTAGAAATCCAAAAGATGTACTCATACCCAAACAATATTTCCTTCCAAGAAAACATTATTATGAGTGAAATTGTTGATAATATCTTAAAGATTTTGTATGATAAAAGGTCTGCAAATGAAATATTGCTTGGAGACCAACAGAAGGAAAAAAACACCCAACTCTCTCTGCTTAGAAAGTATCCAATTGAACAAACCCAAATGAAATTAGAGAAAGAAAGGCAGAAAATTGTTTTGGAAGACATACTTATGAAAAATAGAGAAACGAAACAAAAAGAAAAAGCTCAGTTGCTTAGTGCAGTGGAAGAACTTTTGAGAAAGTTAGATCAAAGAGTAATACAAGCCCTAGGTCATTTGCCTCCATTTAATGAAATTCCACATTTTAATTCTAAAATTAAGACAGATATAACACAAAACAACTTTTTTCAGAGTGGAGCAAATGACATAGTTGAAAGTGTTTTAGAGAAAATATACTCTATAGTTGTGACATTGTTATATGAAGATACTAAAAGTAGAGGAGAAATGGAAATGCCTGATAACAATGAGAACTCAAAATTGTTACCCTTAAGAGAAACCAAACAAATAGGAAAAGCAAGTAACCCTGCTAGATATGTGGTAACACAGGTTTATCCTTTAGCAGACAGTCAAAAGTTTTCTGTGTTTGGAAACACTTTTTGGCAATATTCACCATCGCAAGTAGGGAAAGATTTAGTACAAATGGTTTTCAATAAAATCACGAATTTTCTGTTACTTCATCTAGAAGAGAGTTTGTCCCCTGAAGATGGTTCTGATGAGTCGCAACTTCCAGGGCTAAATAACTCTAAGGTCAGCTGTAAGGGCAGCCCAAAGCCAAGTTTTAAAACTGGTTTAAAACCAAGATCAAAAATTTCTTCATTGCCTAAGTGTAGAACCAGACAAAATGTTGTGCATGGTAGTGGTACTAAAATCAAAAGCAAGACCAAGTTAAGTCCTGGAGAGAAGACCCTGAAAGAGAGTTGGTCCAATATTGCTGTTGGTCTGCCACACATCCTATCAACAGGAGATGCCAAAAACTTACTTGAAGCAAAATTGCCCACTTCAGAACTAAAAATATATGCCAAGGATATAATAATTAATATTCTGGAAAAAATTGTGGAAGAATTTGAAATGGTGAAACAAACTAGAGCAATGGAGAATATAAAAGCTTTAAAATCAGATCAAATCATGGCAGCAAGTAAAATAGTTAACACAGTTTTGCAAGAATTACATGCTTCAAATAATCACAATGTGTCTCATTCGGTCAAATTGTCATATTCAGACCATCTCAAAGTTTCACAGGGGATCTTAGGTGCAGGGTCTCTGGCCAAACAACAGTCATGTTTTTATTTGGAAAATGTTTCTTCACAGCTAGAACAGATTTTCCCTAAAGACAGCATATTTAAAAAAATGTTTGACAAATGGCAAACAGAATCAAATGACATGGAAAGTGAAAAATACAAGCTACTGGTGATAGCTGAAAATGTTCTGACTGAAATTTCAATAAAGGCAAAAAATTTAGAATATTCTCTTTCACTTTTAAATTTGCCACCTTTTGAGGATTGTGAAAGTGGGTTCTATAATCATTATAAAAGAGTTTCTTCTAGACCTGAGAATGCTAAAGCACAAATTAATATGCTTGGAAGGGAAATTGTTGAAATACTATTTGAAAAATTACAGTTGTGCTTTTTGTCCCAGATGCCCACTGTGGATAGCAAAGCAACTCTAACAAACAGGAAAGAGTACATAACTGCTACCAGTAAACATGGCTTTCCAACCACAGGCATGCTCAGCAATTTACCAACCTGTAACATGAAGACAAAAGATCAAACTTCTGTGGATTCTAGCAACCAAAATGTTAGAGAGATTGTACAAAGGGTTTTAGATATTTTAGAGTCATTTGTGGACTTGCAATTTAAGCATATCTCTAAATATGAATTCTCTGAAATAGTGAAAATGCCTATAGAAAGCCTTACTCCTGTCCAACAGAGACTACTAAGCAAGAAGATGTTGCCAAAATTAGAACCACTAAAAAAGTTTTCTGATGAATCCATGTCAAACAGTATTGTTTCCAAAGAAAACATTCAGGATACCCTTCTAAAGGTTCATTCGTTCCATTCAGAATTACTTACATATGCTGTCAATATTGTCAGTGACATGCTTGGTACAATTAAGAACAAACTAGACAAAGAAATCAGCCAATTGGAACCATCTTCAAGTAGCATATTGAAAGAGAACACTGCAGCAAGTGAGATCATTGGCACACTAATGGAACAGTGTACTCATTTCAGTGAATCTTTGATCAAAAACCTTCCAAAGGAAAGTTTGTTCCAAGGAGTTGAGAAAGCCTACATTGTTAACCATGCTGAATTAGCAACTAATATGAACATGCCCACATCGAAGATAAAAGAAGCCAGTTTGGAAAATAATCCTCCTCAAAGGAGAATCCCTAACTGCTTGTTTGATTCAGAGGAAAATATGAAAAGCAAGTACAAGTTTCCGCCAAATTTACTCTCAAATGTCAGATCCTCTGTAGAAGATAAAATTAAAAGCTCAGGGCCAGTGGAAAGGCCAGATTCAAAAATTATGTCCTCGTGCTTTGGAAATAATACACAAAGCCCCCAGTCAAGAAAATCAGTCACTGGCAAATTTGATGAGGTTGTTAAGAAAAACAGTTCAGCCTCTGAAGACAGTGTCTTACAAAAACTGTCCAGGAAAGCAAATGACTCCACAGAAGCAGCATTTAAACAAGTCATGTCATTCATAGAAGTGGGAAAAGGTAAAAATCCAAGAGTATTTTATTATGAGACTCCCAAACCGTTTATTGAGTCAAACCAAATTCAAACAACTGTTTCTCCACTCAAAATATGTTTAGCTGCAGAAAATATTGTAAATACTGTACTGTCAAACTATGACTTTCCAAGTCAACTACACCCTAATGAAAGCATGGAAACGATGAAACCATTTTTCATATCAAAGCAAAGCCCTTTGACTAAAATATCGGGAGGACAAAAGAATGAGGAGATAAGTTTGCTTAGAATGTGGAATAAAAGAATCAATTTTATGTTTAAAGAAGAAAATCCTGAAGCCAGCACAGGAGATTTTTCGTTATTGCAAAAATGGCAAAATGGCCGGTACCCAATGAAAGCAGAGACCCTGAAAGAAGTTGAAGTCATTTCTTTTGTTGATCATGAACTAGGTCCTAATGAAATTCATTTGGTAGCAAGACATGTCACCACATCAGTCGTCACACATTTCAAGAACTTCAAAACTAGAGGTAGGCAGGAGATAACTTATTTTAAAAGTTGCTATAATTTAAGAAAAATAGTTTTAAAATGTATTTAAGAGATCATATCTAAGAAGGTATATTTGCTGTTTTACTGAAAATAGCCTCAGAGCTAGGGTGTCTATTTAATTGCTTTTAAAATGTAGAATATTTATATGGCTTGAAAGAGAAAATGAGATAATTTTAAGAGCAGGGGATTTTTTGGTTGAGCCTAAGGCATGCATTCAAAAGAATTTTTACTATTCTTATGCTTGACTTCTTTATGATCATATGGCATTTACAGTTAATCTGTGAAAGTTACTCAACTACTTTTTAAAGTATATAATTGAAGCATTTGCAATTATTATTCACAGTTATTGACAGCAGTAGAATTAACAAGTTGTTTGCATTTTAGTATTCTGACTTAACTTCCTTTTAGGTGTAGTACACTAAACATATACTTGCAAGGCTTGTATTCGCTAAGAATCAATCTCTCTCTCTCTCTCTCTCTCTCTCTCTCTCTCTCTCTCCCTCCCTCCCCACCACCCTCCCTCCATTTCCCTCTCTCTCTCACACACACACATAGCTAAGTTTGCTATGTCTTTTTGTATATCTAAAAAGATTATTTTGCAATTCAATGAAGTTTTATCTAATAACAAGATAATAGGTTTAAACTGGATCAACAGTTCCAGTTACCAGTATTTAATTGCTACAGTACCAGTCCAAATATATTACTTGCCCATTGTTCAAATAGAAGATATAAATGCAGCCCTACTCACCTCCATTAAGCAATTGTTTAACATCCTAAAAACCAGTATTCTCTTAAGGTGGGCACTGTTCATCATCAATTAGAAACAAAATTTCTTCAGGCACGACCTAATTAAATTAGAAAAATAAAGAGTAGCTCTGTGATTTCATATCATTTGTAATTATCTGTTATCTATTCCTTGGCATGTCCAGGGTCTGCCTTCTTCCACTTGGAATACCCTTTCCCCACTCATTCCATCTTGGTATGGCCAAATCCTACCTGGCAGTCAGGCTCAACCTAAAACCTTCTTTCTCTACAGAGTTTTTCTGTTTATCCATGAATAATAATTGATTCTGTATTTAGTAAGAAACTTTGAAAAAACCTGTGTGTTGCTGTAACTACCACTCCCAGAAGTTGGCCATATCAAGTAAATAACAATTTATAACAATTGTTGAATAAACAAAGAAAACAGTCTTTTGCCTTGCTGGGTGACCTTCCTTCTTTTGACAAAGTATAGTCTAGGGGTTGAAGTATTACTAACATTGCAAACTACCACTAACCTCCCTGGATTTGGCACATTTATTTTAGTCAAGTGGTTTTTACAGCTCAACTCCTTATTGTCCTAAAAGTAAATCAGAGCATAAAACTAATGTTTTGACTGAAAATATTTTAAAATAATTATATGAGTTCTTCAGTATTACTAGAGGCATGAAAGGATTATCTATGAAACCTGGAAACAGTTTCTGCGGCCCAGGATTATTTGCTTGTTAGGTATCCTTAACCAAGCACACATTTGACTTAGAAATTTGAGTTATTTGGAACTGTTTTCTCAGCTTTGGGGCTACAGTTAAGATTCCATAAGCAAAAAATAAGTATTTCAGAAAAATATAATTGCTTTCTTTACTGTATTTTTCTTTTTCTTTAGAGATGTGCTCGAAAGGCAAAAACACATATGTAAATAATAACAATTATACTGAATGTCCCATATTTCCCATAATGCATGCTAAAAATAGTAATGTTTTCTTTTTTAAAGTTTCTCCTGAGGAGAAGACGTCTATCGTTTCTACACTGTCAAAGAAAAAATATGAACAAAAACAGCCTCTAAGAAGCATATATGGTGATTCCTCAATATATCAATTTTGTGAACATCTCACCAAGTCAGTAATTTACCATTTAACTTCCAGCATTTCTGATGACATCAAAAAGGATCAAGAGAAAGAGAAAGCATGGAAAAGCCAAGATGGAGCGTTTAACAAGATTATTTCAATTCATTCTTTCATGTTTGGGAGCAGGTCCATTTCTCTTGGAGAACTTGCTTTAAGTATTTCTGAAATCATTATTGAAATCCTTTTTAATGGTAACATTATAGAAGCTGATATTGCACAGCAAATGATTTCCATAAAAACAAAATACATTTACTGTCCAGGAGTAGCTTCTGCTGATTTTGATAATCTCTTTCAAGATCTCTTAACAGGTGTGATTCATGTACTATCCAAAGAAATAGGAATAAATCATCACTTTGAAAGCAGTGGAAGAAACCAATCACTTTCTTCACTCAGAAGCAATAGTGTGTCCATTTGCAGCAAAACAAATACAATAGCAAGACAGACAGTTCCCATAGATTCTGAATCATCTACTCACCAAATTGATCAACTCATTCAAAAAAATAAATTAAATTACCTAGCACAAAAGTTAGACAGCCTGGCTTGTAGTCTAAAAACTCATGAATCCAAAGAAGTAGTCAATAAAGTTTTTGATATTGTTTTAGATTTATTTATGCCAGATGAATGCCCAGATGGAGATACAGATTCTGATAAATTAGCAAAAACATCTTTCCCTTCCCCGCATAATCATAGCAATCAAAGTAATAGCTTAAGTAGAGGTAACCTGGGACTCTCTTCAAAATCAGTTTTTCTTCTCAATGTTATTTGTGAGAAACTTACTAGAACACTTTTGGAAAAATGCACAAGCACTGTTTTCCTGGATAGTGGTTCTTCATCTGATGAAATATCAAAAGAATGTCAGCTTTCAAAAATACTTCAAAGTATAGACGATGGTGAATTTGATTATTTTAAGGGAACAATGGACTGTGAACAACTTCAAGGAGATGACATATTAGGTCTTTGGGAAAATCTGGCAGAAATGAATCAAAATGTATTGTCATCAGATTCTTTACTTACTATTATTTCCCACAGATTGGTTAAATCCTTGATGGAGAAACTATCTCAAAGTCTCCAACAAGCTCCTGAAAATCTACCTTCTGCAAACAATCACTTGAGCTATAGAACAAAAGAAATGAAGTCTAGTTTCACAAAAGCACAGGGACCAGAATTAATAGAATCAGGACAAACTAAAGGTTCTTTAGGATTCATGAGTTATGATGGTAATTATCTGAAAGAACCCTTGGAAAATCCTATTACTGTTGGCTCCAAAACAAAAGAACCATTTGGCAAACAATATACAGTGAAATCTTCTTTTCTTAAAAGACAAGAATCAAAGGAAATAAATGCAATTGTCATTACCAACAAGCTACATCAAAGAGATATGAATACCGGTGTTTTTTCAGCTACATTTTTGGAGGAAATAATTTCAGAATTGTTTTTTAATCTCTCCATCTCTTTGTGGGGAAAATGCAACAATATCACTGAGGCTTGTCTCAATGAGATAAATACATTACTTGTCAACAATGTAGTGACTGGGTTTAATAATGCGCAAGTCAGCGTTCTACGAAATGATGAAGAAAGGCTGTGTTTCCCACCAGTGAAAAAAGGAGCTATTAACAAAATTGTTGACTCAGTTTATTATGATGTTTTACACCAATATGAATTGAAAGTAACCTGTGGTAATAATATGACATGTGACAATACCTCATTAGCAGAACAAATAACTAATGGCATATTGTTAGAGATTTTAGATTACCAACTGCCATCTTGCTTCAGAGAAAAGCTCCCATTTCAATCCTTTGACCCTCTCAAAGCTGAAATTATACTACAGAAGCTTCAAAACAACCTAAGAAAGTTTATTTTTCAAACTAAGACTTCAGCAACCTATAGCACTATGTTATCACAGTCATTTTTAGAAGATGTCATCAGAAGACTTTTATCTCAGATCATCCCCCCACTCAGTAAGGCTTCCTCTATGGAAAAAAAATATCTAAGGAGTTCAGATTTCAATGAAATGTCTGGATGTATAATAAATAAGGTTATATCAGCCATTTCAAAACATAAAATTGGATTCACTATATGTGATAATCAATATCTATGCCTAGGAAAAAACCTTGAAATAATGGTCAATTCTGTTTATGGTAATATTTTGAAAATGTATGAATCTCTTGTTTCAATACAGAAAAGCATAATCAGCCGAAGTCCAATTATAGTAGACCAAATCACCAGTTTTATTATCCAAGAGATTATTGACAATCATCTTCAGCCATTTTTGGGTGGAGAGGTTTTACCCCGCCCAGCATCTCCACTAGATGAGGTATCTCATATGGTTAAACAGGTTCTCAGTGAAGTCATAAAGACATACAGACCCCAGCAGCCACTACCCTTTAATATTCACCCTGATTCATTTGTAAGAAAGATTGTTACCAGACTTCTATCAAAAATTTTCAGCCCAAAGCCTAACACTGAAGTTGAGTTAGAAGAAATGGCCCAGAAAATAGTAAACTTAATAAATAATCATTCTGAGAAGTCTAAAATTCACATTCTATGTGATGAAAAGGAACAATCTTACCCCTCTATAGATTTAGATATTGTGGATGAACTTGTCACCTCAGTTTATAGAAATGTTTTAAAACAGCTTGGGTTAGACGCTGACATTGATAAAGAGTTTAAAGATAATGAAGTCTTCCTGGAAAATATTGCCAATTTGATTGTAGCAAATATTTCAGATTCCCTTCTTCACCCATTCTTTTCTGGGGATTTGTCAGCTTCTTCCTATTCTATTCCGATGGTAGAGACTATTGTTCAGGATGTCATTAGTAATGTCAGCAAATCTAC
Source organism: Lepus europaeus (assembly GCF_033115175.1). Classification (NCBI taxonomy): domain Eukaryota; kingdom Metazoa; phylum Chordata; class Mammalia; order Lagomorpha; family Leporidae; genus Lepus; species Lepus europaeus. The sequence goes on from NC_084827.1 coordinate 129,317,623, forward strand.
CAAGCCAAACCAGAGTTCACCTCCGTATAACACCTTGCTGCCATACACATTTTTAGAAGATATGATCAAAGTGTTATTGTCTAGATTATTTCCGTGTGAATGTAGCATGGTTTCAAACACAGATGTTCCAAAAGACATATCAAGAGTGAATTTCAATGAGATAGCTTCTAACCTAATCAGTGATATTAGAATGAAAATTTCCCAGCATGAAATTCGATTTTCAAAAGATGAAGAAGAAAGCAAGTTTGTTTATTCAGAAGATGATGTTCAGCATCTTGTTGACTCCGTATTTGAAAATATCTCACAAAACTCTGGCTCTCAAGAATTAGCTGAGCAAAATATCATAAGCAATAATGATGCCCTTATTGATAGAATAGCAGGTTTTATCATTAAATATATTTGTCAAAAACATCTTCTTCCATTTTTGGAAGAAAAATCATTATCTTCTTCACCATACATGCAGTTTGATGATGAACAAAGGCAATTATTTTATGTTAGTGCTTATTCTTCAGATTTTTTGGAAGATGTCATCTGTGGGGCTTTAAGTAAAATATTCCACAGGGTAGTAGGCATCGTACAAACAAAATCAGGAAGACACTCTGAAGATGAACTCTTTGATAAAGCCGAACAACTCATACACTTGATAATAGGGGAATTCTCAAAAGCCCAAATTAGCATTGTAGATAATGCTGAAAAACAACTGTATTTACCTCCAGTGGAGAATGATGTATTAAAAAAAATTATTGACACAATTTACAGTAAAGTTTTACAAGAATATGAAATGGAAAAAATACCTGGTAAAGATTTTCTAAATGATACAATGACATTGGCTGCAAAAGTAACTAAAGTTATCCTGGCTGAAATTTTTGATTTCCAAATTCATCCTGATATTATAGAAAATCTGCCTTTTAAATCACATTCCAAACTCAATGCAAATGCTTTGATTAAGAGAGTTCAGCATGATATTAGTAAATCACTATTTCGAAGAAAGGCTTCAACAATATATACTACTATGTTACCACATACTCATTTGGAAAAAATAGTCACTCAGCTTATATCTCAGATGAGTCCATTTGACTCCAGTCTAGAACATTCAGATACTTCTCCATCAGACTTAAATAAAACAGTCATAAAATTGATAACTGAAATCATGTCAATAATTTCAAAGCATGCAATATGTATTATTAAACATGGGAATGAAAAACAAAATACGATTTCTGAAAAAGATGTACAATCTATGATTGATTCCATTTATGCTGATCTTTCTTACTCAAATTTGTACCAGTCTCTTACAAAAGATAAGAAAGGCATAAGTAATGTACCTGTTTCAAAAATAGCAAGCTTTATAATAAAAGAAATTTTTAACCATCATCTCCAGTCATTTTTATCTGGGGATAAAACTCTCCTTTCAGCTTCAGTTGATAGAACTTATAAACAGAAAGAACTAGATCCTAAACAAAGAAAATCATCTTTCATTGTGAATTCCGCTGTCTTTTTAGAGGATGTAATTTCTGAACTTTTATGTAAAATCCTTTATGCATTCACAAACAATGTGTTGGCTGCTGAAAACCCAGAAAGAGCAAAAGCCAGAATTACTGACATTGTTACAACATTAGTAAAATCAATTATTCTGGAGTTTGACACATCAGAGATTTTGGTTGCGGATAGCATTGATGAGAATTTGTATTTCTCAGAGTGCTATAAAGAAATGGTTCAGAAAACAGTAAACATAATTTATGAAAAAATATTAGGTGAATATAAATCTCTGATTCAAGTATATAAGGCTATACAAAGTGACACTAACTCTTTTGGAAAGAAAATATATAACTTACTATTGGAAGAAATTTATGATTATCAGATGCAGTCATTAATTTCAGGAGAATTACTGTCTTCTTCCTACTCTTCCCTTCGAGCTGATAATATCATCAGAAATGTGCTCAATATCGTCATGAAAGATAGCTGTGCCTTTCCATCATGCGTTACTGTGTTGCCTCGTTCTCTATTAGAAGATATGATTTACAAGCTTCTAGTGCATATTTTCCCTTCATCCAGCACAGAAAATGAACTTAAAGAGGAAGAGTTTCCACCAGATTATGATTCTGTGGATGCAGCTTCAAAACTGACTGATGAAATTATAGAAGAAATTTCTGAACATGAGATCCGACTCGCTACAGCAGAGGAAAATGCTGAAAGTATACAGCTAGAAGCTATTGAAAATTTTACTGACTCTGTATGCAATAATATTTTGAAAAATTCTGAATTCCAAGCTGAAGTACAGAAAGATGCAGACAAAATCCAAGGATCCTTTCTAAGTAAAATAGCCAGCTTCATTTTGAAGGAAATAGTGAATCATCATTTACAGCCATTTTTAAATGATGAGGAATCATGTTCTAGTGACCTATCTGACCATGCATCTGTACTTGCTAAATCTGGTAAAGAAAAGACACAGCCTTCTCTATATTCAGCTACATTTTTGGAAGATGTAATCGTTGACCTTGTTCACAAATTTTGTGCTGACCCAACTATTATTGAAGATTCTACGAAAGAAGAAATGCCAGAGCCTGACATAGTGGGCTTGGCTATAAAATTTGCAAACTCTTTGATTGGAGAATTTAGGAAAAGCGAAATTAAAGTTTTACCACATGCTGAAGAAATATTTCCCTTCCCTCCAATTGATAAAGGGGCAGTTGATAAAATATCCAATTTTGTATATGATCAGTTCATAGGAAAATACTCATCTGATGACATTCCAAAAAATAATAGTAACATTGTTGTAGAAATGATTGCCACTTTAGCCCAGAAGGCAATCTCTGCATTTAAGATTCAACCACTTTTTTCAGGAAATTGGTCTTCTACCTTCTTTTCATTTCTAGATCCAGATAACATTACCCAAAGGGTTCAACATTTACCACAAAAAACTACACAGATAACTAGGTGCTTAAAAGGGAACCAACTTACTTTGCCAGAACATTCGTATGAACACAGTTCTCTAAGCTCAGTTCAGAAAAATACAGTGGACACTTTGGAAATAGATAGAAATTTGATGAATAGAACAAAAAGTATCAAAACCAAGGACACATCAATGAGAAAAATTGATATCCAAAATCCAGTAGTTAATTCTGTAACCACCGTTCTAAAAGGCAATATGATTAACTTGAAGTCAGCATCAGCTACAGGTGTGGCAAATAAAAAGAAAGAGAGTATAAATAGATTGAGAATTCCTACACAAAAATGCAGTGACAGTATATCAAAAGTTACTTCAACTACCAATATAAAAAAGAAAGGTACTCAAGAGTCGAATTTCAATAAGATACTTAAAGATAATGGAATTGAGAAAAGAAAAGTTGAGAAGGGATATGGGAATGAATTACACACACATATTTCAGTTGCAACTGATAACACAGAATATGGAAAGAAAGGAATCAAGCCAGATATTGAAATAGAAAATGTGAAGAAGATCGATAGTACAGAAGAAAGCTCATTGAAAAAAGATGGTGTGGCCTTTCATTTATCTTATTTGAAGCCCAAGCAAAGAAATATAGGGACTACCACAGACAAAACTTTGGAAAGATTACAAAAGCCAACCAATGAGAAGAGGAGAGACTCTTCAGCTCAAATAGATATGGATGAGGAACAACATTCAGAGTATGAATATGTTGAAAATGTCATAGAAAACATTTATGACAATGTTTTACCAATACCTTCTCAAGAACCAGCACATTTTTCAAAACACAGGTACAGCAAAATCTCCCAAGGTGATACAGCATTGAATGTGATTAAAAATGCTGACAAAGATTTTGCACCATCATTTATAACAAAGGATTTATCCCTCTCAATAAACAAAAATGTCCCTGCCAAAATGAAAGAAGAGAAAGAGAGAGAAAAAGAAAAAAGAATTGAGAAGGAAAAGGAGAAAGAAATGGAAAGAGAGAAAGATACGGAGAAAGAGAGAACAAGAGATAAAGAGAAACAAAAATTAAGAGAGAAAGAGATTAAAAGTGAATCTAGTAATCCAGACCAACCCCAGGACCTACCAGAAAGTAAACCTAGTATTTTTCCTGCTACATTTTTAGAAGATGTTATCACTGAAATGGTTAACAAACTGATATTTTCATCTTCACCAGAAACACAAGCATGTGATGAATATCCAAATGTACATGATTATAAAAATCAAGTTGAACTGTATGACACAGCTATGAAACTTATTGATTCACTTTTAAAAGAGTTTTCAGATGCTCACATTAAGGTATTTAGGCCCGATAAAAAAAATCCGTCTTTTCCGCCTGCCAGTAAATTGTCTTCAGTTTCTAATGCACCACCCAGTTATAAAGAACCAACTACAGGTAAAGCATCATCCAGTATTAAGAACAAAGCTACAGAAAAAATGCCACATACCCACAAACAAATTTCTTCAGATGAAATGCCTTTCCTTGATAAAATGCTCTCAATTGATAAAATGTTGGTCAATAAAGTTGTCCATTCTTCTATTTGCAACATTTTGAAGGAATATAAATCTCAAGATTCTATTTGCAAGAATATAAATAGTAATGGGGAAGATTTAGCTAAAAAGCTAACTAGTGCAGTGATAAATGAAATTTTTCAGCATCAGCTTAACTTGAAAACTTGTGATGATGTTCCAGTTTCAGCCTGTCTGCCTCTAGAATCGAGAGATGTTTGTAAAAAGGTCCAAAAGGTAGCCCAGACAGCCAGCAAGGAATGTCAGACATCATCACCATATACCATAATACTATCATATAAATTTTTAGAGGATGTGATTGCTGCTCTCTTGTCAAAAATTTTCTCAACTATATCCATCACCAGCTCCAAAGTAAAAGCTTCTGAAGGCAGTATACTCACAGAACTGGATTTCCTTCAAATGAAGTTACTAAATACTGTTGCAACAGGAATCTCCAAAAGTGAAGATATAAATATTCAATATGTAGAAACCTTACATCCCAATAATGATGAAATTATTCAATTAATAGTTCAGTCTATATATAATAATCTTTTACCACAGTTTGGATCCCAAGAGATCATACAAAATTGTGTAATTAGTGGATGCAGAATCCTTTCAGAAACTCTAGTTGATTTAATTATACAAGAAATAGCTGGCAATCAGTTGCAGAAGTATTTTTGCGGAGAGCTAAGTACATATCAGTATGCAGAAGTTGATAGTATTGTTGAAAATATTCTTAAAGACGTTATCCAAACTACTGGTGTCCCACCGCCTGAACCATCACAAGTTAAGCTTTCATATAACATTATAGAAGAAATTGCCGTAAAATTTTTATCAAAGCTTTTATCAGTGTTTCCAAAAGTGCAAAAGGAAAGAACCACTCCTCGAGAAACTGAAGTGCAGAGAATAATATCAAAAATATTAAACTCAATACAAGAATTTATCTCCAAAAGCAAGATTAAACTTGTACAACCAGCCAAGGAATTCCCCACTGTACCTTTAGCTGACAATGCAAGTATTGAAAAAATAGTTAACGCTGTTTATACTAATATTTTAAACCACTCTGGCTCTTATACTTCTATATTTAAAGACTTAATGGGTAACAGCAATGTTCTCTCTGATATAATAGCTTTTTTAATGGTGAGAGAAATTTCCAATTCTGAATTTCAGCCTCAAATAGAGGAAGAAGTGTCAAGTACAGAATTAGTTCTGGAAGCTGTCAAAGTTATGGAAAAAGTGATCAAAATTACTGATGAATTTAAGTTCCAGGACAAATCTTCATCTCAAAAATTTTCTATGTTAGATGGAAAATTTTTAGAAGAAATACTGGCCTTATTGTCAGCTAAACTGGTAAGGACACCAAGTGCCTCAAGCAAAGACACAAGCGACATGTCAAAGCCTAAGTTAAATAAAATTGCATCTCAACTGACAAAATCTGTAACAGCTGAAATTTCTAGAAGTAATATTAGTCTTATAGCTGCCGATCCTGGAAAACACTTTTCAAATCCAGAAAATACAGAAATGGTTTCTCAGGTTGTTAATTCTGTTTACAGTAATGTGTTGCAATATTCTGGAACAAATAAAGAAATTTATAATGTAAAAGATACAAAAATACTACTCCCTGATAAAGTGGCTAGTTTAATCATTGATGAAGTTTTAAATTTCCCACTAAGTACAGTTAGTACAAAAAGTACAAATTCTGGTGTCTTCGGAGATCTAGATCTCAATAGAATTGTTGAAAAGGCTCAAGAACATGCTGTTAAAATGATGCCTGACTTACACGAAGAGTCAGATCAATATTTTTATGAAGAAGAATTTCCAATTAAAATAGTTCCACATGTTGGGAAAAAACCAATCAAAATAGATCCAAATATTGTTTCAGAACACTTAGCAGTCATTTCTGTGAAAACACAACCACTTGAGAAAATTAAGATGGAATGTATAAAAAGAACAGGACATAGCATAGCAGAACTGAGAAAAGCATCATTAAATGGGAGAAGTTACTCCTCCCTAGACTTATATACTTTAGGAAGCAAAAAGAAAGAAAGACGTATCTCATTGAATATGACAGGACGACTGGATGTAAAACCCCTGGAGGTAAGTACAAAGGCAGGGACAGAAAAAGAGGAGTGAAACATGGTTGTTCTGTGATTTCCTTTATCAAATAGAAATATGGGGTTACATTTTTGTAGCTACTGTTGAGCCTAATGGGAGAATTGATTACACTGGTTCATTATTCAGCCTTACAATTTGCTGAGACTTTCCATATCAGTTTCATGGCTGCTGCTAGAGGTCCTAGGTTAATTTTCCTAAGAAAGTAAATTTGAACTAGCATTGTTTGAATGAGAATAAAAAGACATATCTTTACCAGTGATATGAGATTTTCTGAAGTTATCATGGTTTGAAAATTCAAAAGAATTTTTCCCCTTCATTTTCCATTATGGATATTTAAAGGCATTCAGAAGGAGTCATTTATTAAGAGTATCAGGATATATGGAGCCATTTTAAACAGTTTTCTTTAAGATTTTTATTTATTTATTTGAGAGGTAGAGTTACAGACAGTGAGAGGGAGAGACAGATAGAAAGGTCTTCCATCCATTGGTTCACACCCCAGATGGCTGCAACAGCCGAAGCTGCACCAATCCGAAGCCAGGAGCCAGGTGCCTCTTCCAGGTCTCCCATGCAGGTGCAGGGGCCCAAGGACTTGGGCCAGCTTCTACTGCTTTCCCAGGCCATAACAGAGAGCTGGATTGGAAGAGGAGCAGCCGGAACTAGAACCAGTGCCCATATGGGATGCAGGCACCACAGGTGGAGGATTAACCTACTGCACCACAGCACCGGCCCCTTAGACAGTTCTAATTATCAAATTTAAGGCTCCAGAGTAATACTGTTTATTTTAGCATCATTAATCAACAAACATAAATGTTAACACTTAGTTTACATGTGCTATCATTTCATTTTAATTGTGTTAGCCTGTCCCATTTACTCTATCCTGTCAAGATGAATCATTTCCATCTTCTCTAACCCTTATTCTAGACCTGGATGCCCTGAAGTCATTCTTTTTTAAGTACCTGTTTCCTCTTTCTGTAGTTATAACTTTGTCCTAAAGACTTCTATGCGGGCCTCTAAAATATTAAAGAAATTGGACTTAAGGGTGCAAAAAAAAAAAAAAGTCCTTCTTAAAACTACCACTGAGTATCAAGGAATTGTTTTTCCAGTAGATAGAGTTACATTGACCCTCTACATAGCTTAAATTTATCAATGAAGTGATAGTGTGCAATTTCAAGAGAGCTGTATGAGTATGGGCATGTATTTCAATGCTTGGATACTAAACAAAATTTTATGGAACCGAGGTCCATGGAGCATAGGGGCAGAGTGAGTTTCCAGGACTAATTGGCAACACACTGAATGGAGTCATAGCCTTTATGTTTTCAGTCTCAGATGTTGAGATTATCATAATCTGGAATTATTTTCCTCTAATTTATCTGTAGTTTTTGGGAACAGATGGTGGTCCCTTACAGTTTTAAATTTCTCTCTTCCATGTAGATTATCATCATTACATTAGCATTGTACTTAATTGACTTCATTCACAAATAAGGGTACTTCTGTATGAAATACCTTTATATAAACAATTCCATTGATTTGATATTTGTGTTAACAGACTGTAATATTATCTCAAATCAGTTTTTATCTACATGTAGAACTGTCACAAATATTACTACTAGTTACTAGGTCTTATGTCATTTATAAACCACAGACAGCAGTAAGAGATTATTTAAGCCAACACAATAAAATTTGCCCTTTTAATAAAAATGAAAAGTCACATTGTTTAAAAAAAAGATGCAGCTGTAGAAAGCTCAGTTAAGGCATATAAATCGGACATACAAATCAGTACCAGTGTTGTCTATCTTCAGCAGTGGATTACCGAAGAGATAAAAGAATAATAGATAAGGTCAGATGCTCTAGACATTTGTTGGCTCTATCTTAGGGCTTAATTCTCTTTTTTGTAAAGTACCATAAATTCTCAACAGACTTGTGTGGTGAAACCACATGTAGTAACAAATACAAAACCATAAAAAATAATTTTGGATTTTCTAAATCACTGTTTACTCCACTAGCACAGATAATCAAACTTGGTTTTCATTTTCTTAAAGAGGTTCTTATGATACCTCTGTTTCCCACAAAATATTCCCTTTAGGCATCATTATTATGCCTTATACTACAAAGGTGGCTTGCAATGTTCAAAAGGGAAGTTGAATACATTTGATCTTAGCTAAAAGACCGAGAAGGAATTAAAGCAGTTGAAAATAAGATTACTAACTAGTTTAGAGGTTCTGTGACATGTTCAAAGTTGTCAGAAATGGAAAATCATGTTATTTGATTATAAGTGTATATGATAATTATAGATTTATAATTGAAAATAGAAATTGAGATATGACTAGAGAGGTGAGAAGGAATGAATATTTTCGAAGAATCTTTTCAAGAATACAATGAATATATCAGTAGTGCAAGGGTAGGGAGTGAAAATTCAAAGACCATAATTTTGCCTACTCATCATTTTTACAAATCAAACTAAGGCAATATCCTGTCTTCTTTTTTTTGACAGGTAGAGTTATAGACAGTGAAAGAGAGAGACAGAACGGTCTTCCTTCCATTGGTTCACCCCCTAAATGGCTGCTGCGCTGATTCAAAGCCAGGAGCCAGGTGCCTCCTCCTGGTCTCCCATGCAGATGCAGGGGCCCAAGCACTTGGGCTATCTTCCACTGCCCTCCAGGGCCACAGCAGAGAGCTGGACTGGAAGAGGAGCAACCGGGAATAGTACCCAGTGCCCATATGGGATGCCAGTGCCACAGGCAGAGGATTAACCAAGTGAGCCATGGTGCCAGCGCCTGTCTACTTTTTATTCTTGAACCTATGTGTAATTAGATTTCTTTAGGATCTACTACCTACGATTTTTAAAAAAAAGAATATTTAAAAGACATAGTTTTATTCATATATATATATATAGAGAGAGAGAGAGAGAGAGAGTCAAAGCGAGCAAGCTTCCATGCACTGGTTCACTCTCCAAATGTCCATAAAGGTCGGGTGTGTGCCAGGCTGAATCCAGGAACCTGGAGCTTCTTCCAGATCTCCCAGTGGGTGGTAGGGGCTCAAGGACTCAGGCCATCTTTTTTTCAGGCAATAAGCAAGGAGCTGAATCAGAAGTGAATGAGCAGCTGGGCCTCAAAATGACACTGCAGCTTAACCCTCTGAGCCACAGCACTGGCCCCCTAACTAGGATTTTTTTTTTAATTATCATTTCTACTTCTACCACAAAAATTCCAAGATAAATAACAAAAAATAGAAGGTAATTGAACTATTTTGCAATATAAAGTTTAAGAAAAAGGAAACTATTTAGACTTTCTTCTTTTTGGAGTAACATATAATAATATGAACTCAGTGTAAATGAAATGATAGACAATAAGTATGATTTTTATTCATTTCTTTTTAAAATATTACATAAATACAAGTAAATGGCATTGAAGATACTATTTATATTGTAACTGAAAATCATAAGAAAATAGCTGTATCTCAATAGAACTACAGGAAAATGATTGAAACATTTGCTTTTAATATTTGTTGTACCTTATATTTCAGGCCGTTTGCAGAAATTCATTTCAGAATATAAGAAAACCTGATATCACCAAGGTAGAGCTTTTAAAAGATGTTCACTGCAAAAGAGATCTTATCACTCGTTTAGTAGCTCACGATATTGATCATGGAGATTCAGAAAGTACCATAGGAGACGTCATTTCTGATGAAGATGAAATTGTTTTAGGAGAGGTTATTGGACAAGAAGAATGCATACGTGAACTAAGTGAATGTCAAGTGAAAGAAGTCATGAAGACGCCAGCAAGCAAAGCGGCTTCTCCCAAAACAACAGTAAGCACAGGCAGCCTGAAAAGGTTTTTAGCACTCAGCAAATGCTGTCAGCCTACATACAGTGCAAACATAGAAAGTATTGAAGCCATCTCAAATCTGAGAATAGAATCTAATGAGACACAAGTTAAAAGAGCTGTTGCTAAGCTTGACATGGCCACAACAAAAATCTTGACTGAAACAAACACTTCTAGGGAGAAAAAGTTACAATGTAAGGTAAGTGAGAAATATGGCTGTCAGTGACAAGATTAGAGAGATTCACAAATCCTGTTCAAGAATGTACCTTGATTAGGCAGAAAATACTAAAATGGATTAATTTTCCTTCTTAGCCTAGTGATATTTACAGCATAAGTAAAACAATTTACATATGCAATCATAAAACTCAATTAAAAGGAAAGCAGGTAATAGGAAGAAACCTAGATTAATTAGAACTCCAAGGAAAAAAGGAAATGGAAACAAGTTAAAAGAAATGCAAGCTAATAATTTAAAATAATTGATTCAGTCCTTTTTGTATGTTGGCTAGTAAGTTCTCATTTATATCCATGGGAAAGGACCCTAAGGTTGGCTGAGGTAGGTAGAAGCTTAAAAACATCCTTAGAAATTCAGATTCGGCTGGCGCCATGGCTCAACTGGCTAATCCTCCACCTAGCGGTGCCGGCACACCGGGTTCTAGTCCTGGTCAGGGCACCAGATTCTGTCCCGGTTGCCCCTCTTCCAGGCCAGCTCTCTGCTATGGCCAGGGAGTGCAGTGGAGGATGGCCCAAGTGCTTGGGCCCTGCACCCCATGGGAGACCAGGAGAAGCACCTGGCTCCTGCCTTCAGATCAGCACGGTGCACTGTCCGTAGCGGCCATTGGAGGGTGAACCAATGGCAAAAGGAAGACCTTTCTCTCTGTCTCTCTCTCTCTCACTACCCACTCTGCCTGTCAAAAAAGAAAGAAAGAAAGAAAGAAAGAAAGAAAGAAAGAAAGAAAGAAAGAAAGAAAGAAAGAAAGAAGAAAGAAAGAAATTCAGATTGTCTGAGTTTGAATCCTGATATTTAATAAATACATGATCTTTGGGCAAGTTACATAGCCAGCTTTTTCTTTAAACATATTTTATCCAACTTTACAAAATTTCACATTAATAAAAACATTTTAACTGTAACCCTTATAAACATCTATTAAACACCACTATAAACATCTATTAAACACCCTCAAATGATGATCTGATCCTCAACGACCCTTGAGGTTTATCCTTGTCCAAAAATCTGTATCGCATGTGTATTTTTGGTGAATATATAATTTAGGATTTCCTGATAGGACGGTTCTCTTGATTACACATTTCATAATTGCTTGAAAGCTTAGATGAATGATAGTAAAAGAACAAATAAAACTCCACTCAGTTTAAAAGCACACATGAGGAGTTGTGGTAAAGTGGTTAAAGCCTCTGCAATGCAATGTCAGCATCCCATGTGAACACCAGTTCAAGTCCCAGATGCTCCACTTCCAATCCAGCTGCCTGCTAATGTGCCTGGGATAGCAGTGGTAGATGGCCCAAGAGCTTGGACACCTGCACACACATGGGAGATCAAGAAGAAGCTCCAGGCTCCTGGCTTAGTTCTGACCTGACCTAGGCTGTTGCCAGGGAGTAAACCAGCAAATGGAAGATTCATATTTCTCTCTCTCTCTCTCTCTCTCTCTCTCTCTCTCTCTCTTTCTCTCTCTGTCTCCCTCTCTCTCCGTCTCTCTGAAACTCTTTCAAATAATTAAAATACATCTTTCTAGAAAAAACAAAGCACACATGACCTCCCAACAAATATATTAGAATTTGTGATAATATGATTGACCTGGCATGCTTCTGAATTGATGAGAGTTTTATCTGTATCATTCTTTTTTATATAAATATGATCTTAAATATTTTTAAAGCTTAGAAATGGAAAATTATATTCTCCACTTCTTAATTTAGTGTATTTGTACTGAGCCATTTCAAAAGAATTATATTTGGAAGATATATTTTAATATCAATTATAGGATTCATCCATCTTTTATGAAATCTCTAAAACTTTGTCTCATTAACCTGTAGACTACAAAATATGCCCACAGATGAGAATGTACATATCAAGCCCTATTTGGTATAATACATGATTTGCATTTTTCTTTCCAGAAGGAAGAAAGGGTTCTTGTTGCCGAACCAACACATTACTTACTACATAGAATTATGAGTTCATCTTCATACAACCAAGAAGATTTCATTTCAACTGTCAGGTATATGAAAATAAACTAATATTGATGTAGAAATCTGAGATGAAAGCAATGCTTAAGGGAAGGATAGTGCCCATGGCAAAAGTGTAATTGAGCAAGTATTCAAAGTAAGTTTTCCCTCAATTCTTATTCTTACCTCCTTTGCCTCAGCACTATGGATAATTCCTAAGTGTCATATTATTAATCTGTTTCACCATTTCTAGTTACCTGGCTCGCTCATCATTGTTTTACAACTTCTGTCTATTGTATCGGTGTCTTGGATCAAGTATTTGTCAGTAATTTTTTAACCAAAGAGATAGGCATTTGGTCAACCATATGATATGCACTATTTGCACAAAAATATTCCTGCTTAGCCCCCTTATGTGAGCTAAGTTTTCCACTATATAGCACTGCCTAAAAGAGCAATACAATAAAGAGGGAGAAACATAAGTTGGAGCATTTAGAGATGAATTATAGGAATCAGTAATGGTTGATGTGAACTTTTACATATGAATAGCATTTACAAAAGAGGAAGACAATATAACTTTGCATGACCATAAGATCAATGTGTGGACTGTATGTGTAATGCAGCCATCTCTCTATTGTTTACATCAATGAAACAGACAGGAGCACAGAAAATGCTGACTAAGTATAAAGTTAGACAAAGATAGTATGTAGAAGTTTCAGGCCATTATTTTCTCCTGGGGGGGAAAAAAAACTATAAATTGTCTATAAACTGTAAACATATATAAGCTGCTTTTATATTATCGACATTATATAGAAACAATCTAGAAAGCAGTCAAATATCTACAGCAATGAAAAGTAACATTAAAGAAAATGTTACATTGAAAATGGTAAACAATTGTTTTGGATGTTTACTTAATTCTTACTGTATCTCTCCCAGCACATCATAGCACATTTCAAAGGGATGTGCCCGATTCATAGTATCTTCCCTCAGGAGGGGAAAAGCAGAATGGAACCTCTTTTTGTAGTATTTTGGAATGCATACGGGCTGTCTAAGGACATTATTTTTGTCTCACCTGATGAGTAGCTCAAAGTGACAATGGTGACATAGCTGGATATAAGCCTGGAATGCACAGACTAGAGTTGATAGGTGCCAAAACACATGAAAACATGAGAAAGAATTCATACCCATAGAAATATCTGGAATGAGATTAAGATAAGTGAAATATAATATGAAGGCGTTTTGAAAAGCATATGGGGATAATAGAGTTTCAAAATAAGTTTATTTTGAGGCCAGAACATTGATATTCATGATGTTTGCATAGTAATCATTTCCATTAACTTTTTGAAGATATCTGCATGGATTTCCAAAAGTGTTACATCAGAACAAAATTATCTTTAGAAATTAAAATATATTTTTTAAAAATATTATCTTTTAAACATTAAAATTATCTTTTAAATCCATTTTCCATGAACTCTTTCAAGATCCCTCATAGAATTTTTTATCCAAGGCCTTGAAAAGAAGTAGGGTAAGACTGTTTGAGAAAATGAGTTATTTAGTCCTGAAGAATTGAACTTAGAAAAGCAACTTATACACATAGGCTCAGGAAAATAATATCTGCCAATAAAAGACCTGGAAAGATCTTAAGGCTCTAATTTAGACTATGCCCAAGGCCAAGGGTTCCACTAATTAATAAAGGTCTTATATATCAAACTTCAGAAATTAGAAGATTTATTTATTTTACTTTCTAAATTTCAACAGAAGATCACTAGGCATTTGGAAAAACAGGGAAATATGACCCACTCAAGGAAATACCAAGAAATGTCCCTGAAGAAACCCATGAATTGAACACACATGATTATGGCTTCAATTAAACTTTTGACTATGATGTAAATCAAAAATTAAGGAAGAGGGGCTGCACTATGGCATAGGAAGTTAAGCTGCTGCCTGTAGTGCCAGCCAGCATCCTCTATGGGTGCCAGTTCAAGACCAGTCTGCTCCACTTTCAATTCAGCTCCCTACTAATGTGCCTGGGTAAGCAGCACAGGATGCCCCAGCTCTTCAGACACCTGCACCCACGTGCTAGACCCATAAGAAGCTCCTGGTTGCTAGCATGGGCCTTGCCCAGCCCTGGCCATTGCAGTCATTTGGGAAGTGAACCAATGGTTTAAGTCTCTCTCTCTCTCTCTCTCTCTCTCTCTCTTTCTCTTTCTCCCTCTCCTCCCCACCCCATAACTCCACCTTTCAAGTAAATAAAATATATCTTAAAAAATTTAAGCAAAGAAGGAGAAAGTAAGGAAAGAAAGAAAAGAAAACAAAAAGAAAATGAGCAGAAGGGAGGAAAGGAAGCATCATTATATTCTTAGTATTATAAATGTGAACTACATTGATTTTGTTCTCTGTGTATTAATATCACACTAACATGAGAATTGATGGAAAAGAAAGATGATACCAAGGATAAAATATGTCACTGGAGTTGCAGAACACTTAGCTTTGTGTGTTGCCTGAACCCTTGCATTCTTAGTCCAAAAATAAAAAATAAAAATCACCTGAAATTTTTTACCTCTAGTTATATATCTGGTTAATATTTAAATGAAGCACATGTTTTCAAAAAATAAAGTTGAAACTTTGAAGGGAAAAATTCTCAGTGACAGAGTTGGGGAAGCATTCAGGTGAGGGAACACATCAAGAAGCTGGGAAAATGCTGCCTCTGCAGTTGGTGTGGAAACTCTGCTCTTTCACCTCTGACAACCTGCTTTATGCATATTTCCCATTTGGGTGTTCTTCAGGCACATTTAAAATAAACTGACAATGCAAGCAAAGCACTTTCCTGAGTTCTATGAGTCTTCTATTCAGAAGTATAAGTTGTATGATACCCCATTTGTGAATGGCCTCTAAATGGTGGCAGTTTTAGCCAGGGGTCTGTGATAACTTCACATGAGGTCAGAACTGAAATGCTGGAGTCTTAATTGATATTGGAGAATTGGTATAGAAAAAGTACATGTATTGGAAATAACCATCATATTTGGAGTCAGGACTGGTATCAGAAAATATATTACAAGAATATTTATTCAAGTACTTCATTTAAATCTAGTGACTTTCTATTTTAAATAGATTACCCGTATTATAGTTGATTACCTTCTGAAGGTTTTTGACAAGGCAAAATTAGAGAAATTATATGAGATTTGTAAGGGATACTTGAAGACACTGAGTTTTGAGGAAGGATCTAAGAGAATAAAAGAACTAGATAAAAGCCATAGCAGTGTTTAAGGGAAAAGGCAGAAATAGAAGCTTGAGATAGCATATCATTTGGGCATTCCCATGCATTCTTCTTTACTACTGTGAAACAATGCCAAGATCTTCTTTATATACTTTGGAAAACATTGAGGAACTTCTAAAAACAGCTGGAAAAGATATTTTTAAAAATACATCCAGTAAACTTAAGCACAACCATATAAAATGTTTTTAGTTTCTTTCTACCAACAAGTTTAAAACATGATACACAGATTCAGGTCACACAAATTAAAATGTATCTTTGATTGATTTTAGCAGCTTAAATTTATGGACAATCTTATCTATAAGCCATTTAAAATAAAACTCTTAATAAAATTTCCTATGTGGACATACAATATGTACACACATATAACATAGCATAATAGACCAATATAGCAATTTTAATAATAGCTTTTAAAATCTTTAACTCTTTTGGTAGATTGCCAATTAATTTGAATTGCTTTTTGTTTTTAGATTACTTTAACACATTGCTTTAACAGAGCATCAGAGTTTAATTCTATGTCAAAGAGAAATTGAGCTTCCTGTGATCTTTTGCTGTGAGGTTTCCTTCCTTTACCTTCTTTCATATTGGTGACCATGTTTCTGTGTTTCTGTGTGTAACACATCTTTAAGCATCTTTTGCAGGGCAGGATGAGTGGCAACAAATTCTTTCAGTTTCTGTTTGCTATGAAAAGTCTTAATGTCACCTTCATTCACAAATGAGAGCTTTGCAGGATATAATATTCTGGGCTGGCAGTTTTTCTCTCTTAGTACCTGGGCTATATCTCGCCATTCCCTTCTAGCTTGTAGGGTTTCTGATGAGAAGTCTGCTGTGAGTCTAATTGGAGATCCTCTGAGAGTAATCTGACGTTTCACTCTTGCACCTTTTAGATTCTTTTCTTTATGTTTCACTGTGGTGAGTTTGATTACAATGTGTTGTGGTGAGGATCTCTTTTGGTCATGTTTATTAGGGGTTCTATAAGCTTCCTGTACTAAGATGCCTCTGTCCTTCTCCAAACCTGGGAAATTTTCTGCTAGTATCTCACTGAAAATGCCTTCTAATCCTTTCTTCCTCTCCATGCCTTCAGGAACTCCTAGAACCCGAATATTAGGTTTTTTAATAGTATCCTGTAGATTCCCGACAATATTTTTTAGATTTCTAATTTCTTCTTCTTTTCTTTGGTTTGCCTGTTTCCTTTCCTGCTCTCTGTCTTCTAAGTCTGATATTCTCTCTTCTGCTTCGCCCATTCTGTTTTTAAGGCTCTCTAATGTGTTTGTCATTTGATCTATTGAGTTCTTCATTTCATTGTGGTTTTTTGTCACTATCATAGTTTCATGTTCTACTAGTTGTTTCATTTCATTTTGATTCCTCCTTAATATTTCATTTTCATGAGAGAGATTTTCTATCTTGTCCATTAAGGATTTCTGTAGTTCAAGAATTTGTTTTTGAGAACTTCTTAATGTTCTTATCAATTTTTTGAGATCCGCTTCTTGCATTTCTTCGATCTCATCATCTTCATAATCTTGAATTGGGGTGTCTTTTTCATTTGGGGGCGTCATAGTGTCTTCCTTGTTCTTGTTACCTCGGTTTTTGCATTTGTTGTATGGCATGTTGGAGATATTTGGTTTCTTCACTGTGGTGTTTTTTCTTGTTACACTATGGCTCTATTTTAAATGGACTGTCTGCTTTCGGTGGAGCCTTAGAGGCTTGAGATAAGTGTGGCCTGAGAGCTCTGTTTGGTTCCTCAGGGTTGAGGGTGTGTCAAAGATGACACTCCCAGGTTAGGCGTGGTAAATCTCTCTCTCTTTTTTTTTTTTTTTGATTCAAAAGGGAAGTAATTCCGCACAGCTGAACGTAATTGGAGGTAGTTAGCAGGCGAATGATATACCCACAGGAGCCAGAGATAGGAAGCTCTTTCCCAAGGACCACACAGGGAATCTCTGCTGCCCTCGGTGTGGGCTCCAATTCTCCTGCAGTCTCCCACTGGATTGCCAAGTTAGATCCTAATCTCCTGTTATTTCACCCTTCCCCCCAGAGTCAGGTTTTTCTGCTAGGCTCAGGGCTGGTGCAGACCTGAGGTCGCCCTGCTTATGACGTATGTCCAAAATGGCGCCTGCTCTTTGTCTTGCTCGCCTTTGAGAGGTGAGCGGAGAGAGAGAAACTTGTGTCTGTATCGGTCACTTTTTTTATTTTTTTCCTCTCTCTCTTCTAGTTAGCCTGGTGAACTTTTCCCCACGGAGTTTCAAGCCTCGTTCCCTCTAGTCTCCTCTTTCTGCTTGCCCGCTGGTGTCTCGGGCTATTGAGGTTTGGCTCACCTCGCGTTCCAGCGCTGGTGCGTTGAGTCTGCCGCTGGTGTCCCGAACTTGGGCTCCCACGCTCTCCACGCAGGTCCACTGTGAATCACTAGTTCCGGAAGAGTTTCTGCTGCTGTTTCTTCCCCTACTCTTCCTTGACCCTGCAGTATCTCCACTTTTATTAACCTGTGTGTCTTGCTGAACTATCAAAGTGCTCCCTTCCTATTCCGATTATAAAGGAATCTGTAGGACGCACAATTTAATCTTTAGACCTTATAAAAGAGATGGCTAACATTTTTCTGTAATAGCATAGCCAAAATAAGAACTTAAATAATAATCTCATAGCTAGATTCACTTTGCCATCAGCGAAGTATACAGTAAGTAGAAAAAACCTCCCTTTCAGACCAAAGGGAAAGAAAGTTTTAAAGTGAGAATATAATTTTCCTCATGGGCATTGTCTACCTTAGAAAAACTACTACAGAACATGCCTGTGAATAGAGACTTGTAGTTCAGGCCACCGAAGATTAGAGATGGGACATGGGCACTCCCTTGACTTGCATCCTCTGGTCTGCTTTAACACAAACCAGGAGGAAAAGAAAGCTAGGCATCAGAAGCAATGGGTGGCAGGCCTATTAATGGCTGATCTGTACAGTGATCTGCCCTCAAGGAGACCCAACAGGCCAGTCCACTGCAGTGGCTTTCAATGTGGTAAGCCTGGGCTTCAGCAGAAGTCAGCTTGTGAAGAGCCCTGGCAGCTCTGCCAAGAGTTGGATCACTGGAAATGGACCTGCCCTGGAGTCGAAGGATGCCCAGGTCAGAGCCACAGATCTTATTGGCTCTAAGATGAAAAGCCCTTCACTCAGCCCAGCTTCCAAAGTGACCACTGCAGCTGAGGGGATGGCCAAGTAGGGTCAACAACACTGCAGGCAGAACTGTAAATTTCTTGTTAGAGATGCCACCTGCCTTTACCTGGCCAGCTCTCCTCCCAGGCCAGCCAAGTAATGAAAGTCAACAGAGTGCCTTCCCCTAGGAGGTTCACACCTCCCTTAGGATATACCCCATGTGAAGAGATAGATAGGTCTGGGCCTCTTAACTTACAAGGCCTAAAGCCCAATAGATTATTATCAAGCCCTTTCTATCAGGTTCTATTTGCCTCTCAATCAGAAAACTTAATTGTAGCTTAGACAGCACCTTTCTTAGCTCCTCTAATAATGACTCTGTCCTTTGTTCTAGACCCTGTCTAGTCCACTTGCGCCTCATTCCTTTGTAATCATAACCTCTACTCTACCACCAATGGCTCTACTCCCAACCTGTGTGTACTGATGGTCCTCTTCCCCACTTAATGCTGTATAATTGTTCAAACCTGGTAAATGCCACTCTTAGGATCATTGGTTACTATCCTCACTCTGTCTTTTATGACCTTGTCTAAATATGATCAGAGTCGGCAAACTTGGAAGGCTTCCATAGCCTTGGCAACTCATGACGACAGCCTAGGGTGGTTACTGGTACCATAAACTAGAGTGTCAATTTGTTGGGTCAACAACAGGAGCCACTGTGCACTTGCTCCTCACGTGGGATCTCTGTCCTTAATGTGTTGTACATTGTGATTTAATGCTATAACTAGTACTCAAACAGTATGTTTCACTTTGTGTTTCTATGTGGGTGCAAACTGTTGAAATCTTTATACTAAATTGATCTTCTGTATATAGAGAGTACTGAAAATGAATCTTGATGTGAATGGAAGGGGAGAGGGAGCGGGAGAGGGGAGGGTTGTGGGTGGGAGGGAAGTTATGGGAGGGGGAAGCCATTGTAATCCATAAGCTGTACACTGGAAATTTATATTCATTAAATAAAAGTTAAAAAAAAATACATCCATCTAGCCAGTGCCATGGCTCAATAGGCTAATCCTCCACCTGCAGCACCGGCACACCAGGTTCTAGTCCCAGTTGGGGTGCCGGATTCTGTCCCAGTTGCCTCTCTTCCAGTCCAGCTCTCTGCTGTGGCCCAGGAGTGGAGGATGGCCTAAGTCCTTGGGCCCTGCATTCGCATGGGAGACCAAGAGAAGCACCTGGCTCCTGGCTTCGGATCAGCACAGTGCACAGGCCACAGCGCGCCAGCCACAGCAGCCATTGGGGGGTGAACCAATAGAAAAGGAAGACCTTTATCTCTGTCTCTGTCTCTCACTGTCCACTCTGCCTGTCCAAAAAAAAAAAATACATCCATCTGTGAAAGAGATAACAGTGCTTCCATGTTTATTGCAGCACTATTCATAACAGCCAAGAAATAGAAACAACTTAAATCTCCATATAGTGATGAGTGGATTAAAAAAATTTGGTACATACCTACAATGGAATACTACTCAATCATAAAAAGGATGCAACCATGTCCTTTGCAACAAGGTGGATGGAAATGGATGTCAATATGTTAAGTGTATGAATAAACAAAGTACAAAAAGACAAACATCACACAATCTCACCCAAATGTGAAGTATAATCAACAGTGATCTGATAGAAGTTAAATGTATAATGGCCATTACCTGAGAATGGAGAGGAAAAAGAAGAGGGCAAGATGGGGAAAGGTTGATTAACCATTACTTAGTTATAGTTAGATATAATAAATTTACTCTTGGTAATACTAGTGTACTGTATATTTCTGTACTTAAAAGCTAGATGATATGATTTTGGATGTTTACACTATAATGAAATGTTAAATACTTGAAAAGATAAATATATTGTCACTTACTGAATATTATATAATGTATACATATAGCAAAACAAAATAGAATATCCCTTAAATATGCATATTTTTATGGTACTGTTAATTTTAATTTAAAAAGATATTTACTGCTTAAAGATAGCTTCTTTAAGTAAGTTCTATAGGAAAACATAAGCTATGAGAATATCAACAAAAGAAATGATAAGCACAGAGCCAAGAGCTAAAGAATACAATAATGGAACTGAAAGATTCAGTAGATAGTTTCACTTGCAAATGTGGACAGAGAGAAGAAAGTATATGAACTTCAAGTCATTCACTTGAAATTAACAAATCTGAGATGCAAAATTAAGTAAGAGGAATAGCAGAGAGAGGCTAAGGAGATTTTGGAGACACCACAAAGCAGACCAATGTATGTATTATGTGATTACATGATTACAAGAAGACTTTGAGAAGCCAACAGAGATATTTTGGAGGAAAAGCAGGCTGAAAACTCCATTTGAAGACCTGGATTTACAAAAACAAGAAAACAGGAAGGCCAGTAAATTCCAAATAGAATAGACAGAAAATAATCACTCCAAGACCTTTTGTAATTGAATTGTCAGAAGACAGAAAAAAAGCAGAAAGAGGACTTATCATGTGCAAGGACTCTTAAGATTATCAGTGAATCTTAACCTAAATTTTGAAAGCCAAGGGAGAGTAAGATGTTATATTTAAAGAGCTAAACGTAAAACAAAAACACTTCAAAGAACAATTATATCCAGGAAAAAAAAGTCCTTCAAAAGTTAGAGATTAGGACATCCCAAAGCAAAAAAAAAAAAAAAAAATGCCTAAGAGAATTCATTGACACTTTGACCCACCTTACAAGAAATGATAAAGAATGTTATTCAAGGTCGGAGTAAGATGGTGACAAAGCTTCAGTAATCCCCCACAAAGTTAACAATTTGAGCAGCTATATATATATTGTGACATCAGGCCATCCTCACAAGAACCAAGGATGTCAGATAAAAGCCTCCAGTGCCTGGTTTGGTGTCATAAGAAAACACATTGAAGAAGTCAGGAAGGAAAGAGTTGCCAAATCACTCATTCCCCAGGTGGACATGGGAGACACTTCGTACTAGGGAGAGTGAAAGGGAATAAAGTCCACACCTTAGACTTAAACTAATTCTCAGGCCTTTTATGGTGAAACCTGGAGTAAGACAAAGCCCCACGGCCTCTGCCTCTAGACCAATACCGGAGCACCTAGGCTTTGTCAAAGAGACTACCTCCTTCACATTCCCTAATCTGTAACAGATCACACTAAAAGGCCTTGACACTGGGGAGTAAGGTGAGGAAACTCTATTAAGACTTTGCCTTCACAGCTCAGAATCACCATCAGATAGAGCCCTGTGCCCTGGTGGGATGGAATCATTTTGGTCTCTCTCATGTCCAGCATCACACAGGCCTGACATATACTCTGAAACTGCACTGAGCCCTGTTGTGAGATTCAAGTATGACTGAACTTAATGTTGTCCTGAGCAAACAAAGGACTACTTCTACCACCCCACCCCAATCTCTGGGAGACAGAAAAGCAGAACAACCACTACAGGGAATAGAGTGGGAAAGTGAACTTAGGACTTTTCCTTGAAGTTTAAAACCAAGTCTAGCACTGTGAGACCCAGGAGAAGATAAAGCCCAAAAGTCTCTATCACAAGGCGAAGCTCATAGACATCAGGTAGAGATATACACCTTGGTGGAATGGATGAATGCTTTATTCTTCATCATCCCAGCCTCTTGCAGCATAGATGAGATGTGCATCTGCATAGGGCCTTGTAGCTATGAGTCTCAGTTGCGACCCAGCTTAGTATTTGTCTAGGTTGCCAAGAGACTGGTTTCATCACCCCTCCACCAACTGTGGGCAAACAAACAAAGAAAGCGATTCAAAGCAATGGAGAGTAGGTCACCAAAGTAAACACAACTTTGTGTCTTGAAAATGATAAAATATTGCTGGGCAGATACTAATGATTATTGTCCTCAGGTCAGGGCCAGCTGATGAAACCACCGGACATGCTCTTGGTCCAAGTGGATGTCTGTGATCCCAGTCAATTGGACTTACTATGGTCCAGCATCAACTAAGCTTGGCTGCAACAACCTCAGGCTGCAGGTCCATCTCAGCAGCAGGCAGCACACAAAGTCAGCCTTGGCACAACCTTAAGCTGTCCTGGTTTGCAAAGCTATTGGTAACAAATATGATCTAGCACTGCAGATTGAATGACCACAGGACTAATTAATTCATTTCTTAGACAACCTCAGGCAATATAACATGTGAAAATAATTGCTTGAATGGAAAAGATATATGGTATGAAAATAGTGTATAGAATCCTGGAACTGGCAATAGGGGAAAACTCTAGAAGTGCTATGAAGCTTTATCTCTGCCAATATGTGTACCTGAATGGACCCCCTTGTCTCCAGAACAGTGTTCCCATAACCCTAAGTACAGTGAACTGAAGGCTGGCCCTCCCGTGATCCTCAATCCTGCCCAAAAGGCTGCTACCAAAATCCTCTCATTTGATAAAGATGTAATTGGTGCTATCCATACTGTGAAAAAGAAGTAGGGAGCATAGCTATATAGGAGTCGATTTTTGTATGCAATTTAATGTGTTAACCATTTAAAGAATATTTTCAAATTTTAGAATGTTACATGTAATTCCTCTGGTAATGACAAAGTATCTATCAAATATACATTTTACAAATTTGAATGGATTCAAACAGTTACCAAGAACATCAACTAACACAAAAAAATAGTAGAGGAGAAAATGAAAACTTACAAAAGTAAGTTATTTCCTATCAGTAATTAATTGATGTGTAAATGGATTAGCAATTTTAAGTCAAAAGATACAGATGAAAGCATATAATTTAACAAGAGATTCAAGTGTATTTTTGCCGCAAGATACTCACTTTATATTAAGAACATCAATTGATTGAAAGTGAAAGAATGAAAAAAGAACACAAATAAAAATGAGAAGTAAGCAAAGGCAGCTGTATTAATATTAGAAAAACTAAACTGTAAGTGAAAAATTACTACAAGGAAAAAACAATGTAATGATAAAGGAATAATTTATCAAATATGTATAATAATTATAAACATATATACAACACTAGAGATTCAAAATATTCACAGTAAATACAGGTAGAATTGAAGAGAGAAATAAATAACTGTTCAATAACATTATCAGTAAGTATTATATGTAAACAACATTATTGACCAATTTAACCTAATACACATATACAGAACACTCCATGTAACAACAGTAGATTCCAATTTTTTAGAGTGCACCTGAAAAATTCTTAGGATACACAATATCTTGGGCCACAAAATGAGTCTTAGTAAATTTGCAAAGTTTGAAATAATGCAAAGTATTTTACCATTCACAACATAAGGAAACTAGAAATCAAAAGCAGAAGGAAAACTGAAAAACCAGAAATAATTAGGAATTAAATGGCATATGATTTTTTTAAAAACTTTTATTTAATGAATATAAATTTCCAAAGTACAGCTTATGGATTACAGTGTCTCCCCCCCCGCCATAACTTCCCTTCCACCCGCAACCCTCCCCTTTCCCACTCCCTCTCCCCTTCCATTCACATCAAGGTTCATTTTCAATTCTCTTTATATACAGATCAGTTTAGTATATATTAAGTAAAGGTTTCAACCGTTTGCACCCACATAGAAACACAAAGTGAAAAATACTGTTGGAGTACTAGTTATAGCATTAAATCACAATGTACAGCACATTAAGGACAGAGATCCTACATGAGATTTTTAAAAAAAATTGATTAATTTTCTATGCAATTTCCAATTTAAAACCAAGGGTTTTTTTTTTTTTTCATTTTCAATTATCTTTATCAGTATATACTAAGTAAAGATTTCATCAGTTTGCACCCACACAGAAACACAAAGTGTAAAAATACTGTTTCAGTACTAGTTATAGCATTACTTCACATTAGACAACACATTAAGGACAGATCCCACATGAGACGTAAGTACACAGTGACTCCTGTTGCTGACTTAACAATTTGGCACTCTTGTTTATGGCGTCAGTAATCTCCCTAGGCTCTAGTCATGAGTTGCCAAGGCTATGGAAGCTTTTAGGGTTCACGGACTTCGATCTTATTCTGACAGGGTCATAGTCAAAGTGGAAGTTCTCTCCTCCCTTCAGAGAAAGGTACCTCCTTCTTCAATGGCCCCGTTCTTTCCACTGGGATCTCACTCACAGAGATCTTTCATTTAGGTCTTTTTCTTTTTTTCCAGAGTGTCTTGGCTTTCCATGCCTAAAATACTCTCATGGGCTCTTCAGCCAGATCCGATTCTGAGGCCAGAGTGCTATTTAGGATATCTGCCATACTATGAGTCTGCTGTGTATCCTGCTTCCCATGTTGGATCATTCTCTCCCTTTTTGATTCTATCAGTTAGTACTAGCAGACACTAGTCTTGTTTGTGTGATCCCTTTGACTCTTAGACCTATCAGAGTCATCAATTGTGAACTGAAGTTGATCACTTGGACTAGTGAGATGGTATTGGTACATGCCACCTTGATGGGATTGTTATTCTTAAGTAAAGGATCTAGGCAGTAATCATAAGAAATTTATAAATTATTTGAGATGAGTGAATATTAAATTTAAAAAATGAAATATTAAATTGAAACATAATGTAAAAAGCTCCCATATCTAAACAACAATTAAAAAAACCCAACTAAAAATGTGCAAAAGAATAGCCATTTCTTCAAAGAAGGTATAAAATAGTTAATAAGCACATGAAAAGATGTTAAACATCATTAAACATTAGAGCAATGTAAATTAAACTCACAATAAAGTACTGTAAATCTATTAGGATAGCTATATCAAAAACTGGAGGGAAATTGAAAGAAGGAAAGAGGAAGGGAGGGATGAAGGAAAAAGGAAAGTAGCAAAAGAAAGGAAAGGAAAGCAGAGAAGAGAGGGGAGAGGAAGGTAAGAGAGGAAAGGAAGGAAGAAAGGAAGGAAGGAAGGAAAGAAGGGAGGGAGGGAGGGAGGGAGGGAGGGAGGAAATAACACTGGTAATGATGTATAGCAATGGAAATCTGGTGGGAATATAAAATGTTGCACACAGTGTGGAAAATCCTTTGGAGTTTTCTCTAAAAGCTAAACATAGAATTAGAATATGATACAATATTTTAATTTGAGTATATGTCTAAAATAATCAAAGGCAGGAACTGGAACAGATATTTGTACACTCATGTTATAGTATTATTCACAATAGACAAATAATGAAAGCATCCTACACATCCATTGATGGATGGGTGGATAAACAATACGTGTTATCTGCATCCTATAGATTAAGCCTTAAAAAAGAAGGAAATTCCAACACATGATACAATGTGAACATTGAACACTTTATATTATGCTAATGGGACGTTAGACACAGAAAACAAATATTCCATGATTCTACTCATATGTTATGCCTCAAGTAGTAGTAGTCATAGAATCAGAAAGGATAGAGGGTTTGTTTCCAGGTGAAAGGGAAAAGGAAAATGAGGGAAAGGGGATGTTAGTATTCAATGGGTTTGGAGTTACAAATAGGTAAGATGTAAGGATACTGGGAATGGATAGTGGTGATGGTTGCATAACAATGTGAATGTTCTAAAGCCACAGAATTATTCACCTAAAAATAGTGATGAGGATAATTTTATATAACTTTAATCATAATTTTAACTGGGAAAATTAGATTAGAAATCATTTTTATTCCATTTGAAATTTCAGCAATATACTTTTACAGATTTGCTTCCAAATGAAGACTGGGTATTATTTCACTTAACCTGTAATTTCTTCATTTATTATATACACAGGAAGTGATGTCATTTTTCTTTTGTTTCAGTGAGACTGAAGATTATAACCCAGATCCCAGTGCTACAATATTAGAAGGTTGGATTCTTTCTTCTTTATTTAAATTATAGAGTAGTTAAAATGTTTACAAAAATGACTTTTTTGGTTTTCAAATAAATTTAATTTTTTTCCTGTGAATTTATTTACTTTTGGAAAGTGACCCAATATTACATCATTCAGGTGTGAAATCAGGCCAAATACTTTGCCTTATCTGAGTTGGTATTAAAAGTTTACTAACAATTTTATAGGGCTGGCGCTGTGGCATAGCAGGTAAAGCCGCTGCCTATGGTGCCGGCATCCCATATTGGCATCACTTCAAGTCCAGGCTGCTCCACTGCCCATCCAGCTCTGGGTATGGCCATGGGAAAGCAGCAGAAGATGACCCAAGTCCTTAGGCCCCTGGACCTAAGGGATACTTGGAAGAAGCTCCTGGTTCCTGGTTTCTGATCACTGCAGCTCCAGCCATTGCAGCCATATGGGGAGTGAACCACCAGATGGAAGACTTCTCTTTCTGTCTCTGTCTCTCTAACTCTGCTTTTCAAATAAATAAATAAATATTTTTTTAAAAAAAGTTCAATAACAATTTTAAAATCAAGTACCTGAGGTACTATGAATGTATATTTTCTCTGCTCCTGTGTGACAATAAGGATATGTTTTCATTATAGTCCATATATCAGCCAGAACTCATGCCTCTCTGATTTGATTAATTTTTCTTTGATTAGTCACACTTCCTTCAGAGATGAGGAAACTTTTTCCTGTCAAGGAAAATTTGGATATTTATAACATGAATCACATCCCATACAAAATCATCAACTTAAAAAGTAGACAGCTATACCTTTATTGAATTTTTTAAAGATTTATTTATTTATTTATTTATTTGAAAGGCAGAGTTACAGAGAGGCAGATGCAGAGAGACAGAGAAGTCTTCCACCTGCTGGTTCATTTCCCAGATGGCTGCAACAGCCCTAGCTGTGCCATTCTGAAGCCAGGAGCCAGGAGCTTCTTCTGGGTCTCCCATATGGGTGCAGGGGCCCAAGGATTTGGCCATCTTCCACCACTTTCCCATGCTATAATGGAGAGTTGGATCAGAAGTGGAGCAGCTGGGACTAGAATGGGTGCCTATATGGGATGCCAGCACTGCAGGCAGCAGCTTTACCCACTACACCACAGCGCCAGCCCCAATTTATTGAATTTTAATGTTTTCCTTCAGTTTCCGTGGTAGGGTCAGGTGTTTTTATTGGCCTTATATAGCCTACCTCTGCATGCCATTACCCTACCAAAATGTAAAAACAGCCTCTTAAAACTAAATTTATTTGCCCACATTAAAATCTGGCTGCAATGGACCTTCTTCCCTTTCTCCCTCTCTTCCTACTTTCCCTCCTTCCTTCCTACCCTTTTCTTCTTTCCATTTTGAAAATCTCTGTACTGGCTCCTTAAGATGTTTGTTAGGAGTTTCTAGTCATCTGTTGATTACTCAGAGTACTAATGTGATTCTTCTAACAATGACAGCATGTGTAAGAAGAAGGGTGGCATGTTTACTATAACATGGCCTTGAACTCCAAACCACAGTTTTATCATGGCTATTTCAAACATGCAACCCATCCAGGGAACATTTCCCCTCAACTTAGAAACCATTTTAAGGTAATTCACAAAACAATAGTAAGTATACCAGAATTTCCATGAACATATAACCATTAGGTGTCAGAGCAATCACTAATATGACTTCTGAATTATGAAACCATACTCTGTTATACAGACAGAAACTGCCTATGACCACCCTCCTCATCTGATGGATAAACTTAAGATGAGGTTGAAAAAGTGATGAGTCCAATATTATTATACTTGAAAATGATCTAGTTTGGATCTCAAGTCTCCTGCCACCACCAGTGTTTTGTTTTCTTTTATTCAATTGTGTTGCAGTGATCATGCTTATTTCTTATATCCTTCAGGATATTGTAACTGTCCAATTATTCATTCGTTTGAAGATTTACTATTACCTTTAAGTTATAAGACTACATACACATATTAGTCTGACAGTTATTTCTGTCATAGAATTTGCATTTTAACTTGGGGTGGGAAGACAAACGATGAGAACAAAATCCCAATTTACTGTACTGGCTTACAAAAGCCTACATACATCACCTGGGTATCACCCTAGCCCCTATGACTTCTCTCACCTTCTCCTCTGTTTCTCTCTGTGGTTCACTCCACTCCCGCTTAATTTGCCTCCTAGTTATTCCTTAGATATTCCAGACATTTATGGCCTTTGCAGTTGCCAGTCCATCCTGTAAGTACTTCCTCCAGTAACTGCATTGCGAAGTCTTCATTTTCAAATCTTGACTCAAATGTCATTTCTCAGTGACATCTTCTCTGAACACCTTCCCTGAAAGTGCAACTTGTTTCCCATCATGACATTACATATCACTGCTTTTACCATATCTTTTCCCTTGGTACTTTCCTGGCAGACTGCATATTCGAACTACGTGTTTTTTGAGTCTCCTCTAGAATTTAAGATCCATGAAGATAGATTTTTATATCTGTTATCAACTGTATCCCCCAAAGCTTAAAATAGTCTATGGCATATAGTAAATGGAGGCATTTAGTGAATAGCACAGGGGGAGAGCACAAGTGTTGTTTGGTTATGTTGATACTGAAGTATCCTTTAGGTATTAAAGTTAAAGTGTAACATAAGTAATTGGATATTTAAGTCTGGAGTTTACTAGGAAGGTCTATGCTAGATTCCTAGTTCTTAAATATGATTTTACAGTCACTCCAAGTGTCAAGAATTTGTCTGTGCCTCTTCACCAATACTACTTGGAGTTTTATGCCCATTTAGTCTAGAAACATGAAAAAAAAAAAACTGTTTGGACTGACATAACTGGTAGTAAATCAAATGTCCTTGGTTGTGTAAAAGCAAAACTCTATGTTCTACCATATAAAGTAGATTCCAGTACTATAGAATATTGTTAACCAACAATAAAATCTTAGCAATTTTTTCAGATTTTTTTTCAGTAATCAATCACTATACCTTCATATTTGAGTTACCTAATGTTCTCCTATTGCTTAGTTTCTAGAATCTACATTAGCCCAAAGAATAACTCAAAGAGTGAATTATTATGATTGTAAGGAGTGCATGTGTACAAAATTTGTCATTTTTCATATATGTTTTACTGTATCCCTTGTGAAATAAACAATTTACATTCTACATATCAGGAAATTGATAATCAGAGAAGTTATAATTAATTTGTCAATGTTCACATAGTTCTAAGCAGTAAAATTAAGACTCGAATGCAAGTTATCTGACTCCTCAGTAGGGAGTAAGTAGGTATGGACAAAGACTGATAAGAGTTGGAATCTCTTAGGAATCATCTACAGTGTAACCTCTTATTTTAAGGTAAATAAACAGTCCCCTAGAAATGGGATGATTGTGCATAGAATATGTAGCTAATAATGTATACCACTTGCCTTTCCTACCATATCACACTTTGTCTTTTATAATTTCTAAGTGAAAAGTTAACATATTCCCAGGAGTTTCACTTATTTCAGCTTCACCCTCATTGTATATACCTTAAAAAATAATCACTTCTCAAAATGTCCATTTTGAGATTCGATGATTATTTACAGGTGTCTCTTCTGTTGAGAAACAGCGTTTTTTTTTTTTTCCTTCATACTTTTTGTTGAACTATTTTATTTAGTGTAGGGTTAACCTTACGATCATTAAGTAAACTAAAAATAGATCTCTGTAAAAATTAAGAATGGGAATGGGAGAGGGAGGAGAAAGAAGGTTTGGAATGTGAGTGGGAGGGAAGAAGTATCACTACATTCCTAAATCTGTACATTTGAAATACATGAAACGTAATTTAAATAAATTTTTTAAAAAATAATAATTACTTCTTCTATGACTAAATTACATGATTCTTTGGTGAAAAAAAATCAGAGTTGTATCAACTAGTATATATACCTCAGAAAAAGACTCCTTCTTTCTACCTCCACAGAAAGTTGTCGGGAACAAAAGCCAGAGAATGCAAGCAGTGTTAAGGTAAATATTTTTCAGTAGTCTCTAGTTGGTATACACTGAAGTCCAGTTGAAAATCGTATAATTTGAAAAGTGCAAAGACTATGTGCTATGATTTAAGGAATTTCAGGAAACACTTCTTCTTCTTCTTTTTTTTTTTTTTAACAATTGTTTCACATCCAAATCTCTTCTACTAACTGAGGCTTGTGCTTGGTACCTAAAAATCCCTTAATAAAAATTCTCAACTTAAACTTAAATATGAATTATGTCTTGAGGTACACAAAGTAAACCACTGATTCTCTTCAGTACTCAAATACAGTTCGACTCATTAGCTCTGTTACTCTAGGCTCTGGAGAAAAGCTTATAGTGAGGAAGTTTATTGGCCCTCCCTAGGGCAGAGTAGACACAACTGAAGGACTTGGTGGATGTCGGGGAGGAACATTAACTTCAGAGATGGAGAGAAGTGGCTTACAGAAAGTGAATTCTAATCTCATATCCCTAAGAACACATTCATTAGTTTTGTAAAATGCTCTCCTACGCTCCACTGCAAGCCAAAGAAAGTTCCTTTTCCTTAATCCGTATCAGAAAGTTCCCAATAAGGAATGAATCTTCAGAACCTCTTCTCTGTTTTTATTACATTGTTTCTTGTTTCAATTTAATCACATTCCAAGCAGGTCCTCGCACCTCCGTTAAACAATATCCATCAATTATTCAGCTATTTCTCATATCATAATATAGCACAATGTTGAGAATTAATTTGTAAAATTCTCTCATACTTAAGATGATTGCCACTTTACAAAGATACTGGCTTAGTTCTCCACTCAACCTAATCTTCTTTTGTGAATGTAAACATCTACTTAATAGTCTCAGCTACTCTTAGACAATAACTTCCAAAAATAACATGCACAA
Source organism: Lepus europaeus (assembly GCF_033115175.1). Lineage (NCBI taxonomy): Eukaryota > Metazoa > Chordata > Mammalia > Lagomorpha > Leporidae > Lepus > Lepus europaeus. Next base: position 129,349,289 of record NC_084827.1, read on the forward strand.
AAGGCTTTGGAACATAAAATATAGGCTTTTGTAAAAAGATTATTTATTTGTAAGGCATAGTTACAGAGAGAGGGAAGGGCAGAGAGACAGAGAGAGACAGAAATCTTCCATCCTCTGAGTCACTCCCAAAATAGCCTCAATGGCTGGGGCTGTGCAGGGCAAAGCCAGGAGCCAGAAGCTCATCATCATGATCTCCCCGATGGGTAACAGAGTTCCAAGGGTTTGGGATACCTGTCACTGCTTTCCCAGGCATATTAGCAGGGAGATGGCTTGAAAGTAGAGCAGACAAGAATGGAACTGGCACCCATATGGGATGCTGGTGTTGCATGTGGTGACTTAACCCACTGTGCTGCAATGCTGTCCCCTAAACTATAGTCTTTTTTTTTTTAGATTATTTATTTATTTGAAAAGCAGAGTTACAGAGAGGCAGAGGCAGAAAGAGAAGGAGAGAGATGTCTTCCATCTGCTGCTTCACTCCCCAAATGGCCACAACAGCCAGAGCTGGGCCTATCCACAGCCAGGAGCCTGAATCTTCTTCCAGATCTCCCACATGGGTGCAGGGGCCCAAGGACTTAGGCCAACTTCTACTGCTTTCCCAGGCCATAGCAGAGAGCTGAATCAGGAGTGGAGCAGCCAGGACTCAAGCTGGCACCCATATGGGATGCCGGCACTGTAGGCAGTGGCTTTACCCGCTATGCCACTGTGCAGGCCCCTAAATAATAGTCTCAGTAGTGGTGCAATCACAAGGCTATTCAAAAAATTTTTATAGAGTCTGAAAACTGAAACTGCAGGAAACAACTTCCCCAGAACGTAGCGTACTTTAAGGATGATTGCTTGCTTAAACCAACCAACCAACAAACAAAAATCAGTCTTCTCCAGAGGATTTTAATAATATCAAGAATCTCATGAATTGTTAAAATTGCCCAGGGCACAATGTAAAGTTACTCAACATACAAAGAACAAAGACATTATCTATAAATTTCAAGGAAAAGAACAAGAGAAGTCAAGTCCATGACAAACAAAATTTTGAAATTGTCAAAAACAAAATAATTGAAGTTGTCTTAACAGTATAACAGTGCTACATTAAAATGGGCAAATGTTCTTAAGTTAAAAAAAAAAAAACAAGAAAACAAACAAAAAAAAGTGTAAGTATATCTACTTATTCCAGGTACAGGGTAGCATCTGCCCTATTTAGATTAGGGATTCTCAGTTCTAATTCTCCCATATTAGTGTCTTTTGGGGTGTATATTTTTCCAGATTTATTTATTTATTTGAAAGTCAGATTTACAGAGAAGGGTGAGAAAAAGAAAGTGATTTTCCATCTGCTGGTTCACTACCCAGATGGCCACAACACCCAGGCTGGGCCAGTCTGAAGCCAGGAGCCAGGAGCTTCATCCTGGTCTCCACCATGGTTAGCAGGGGCCTAAACAATTGGGCCATCTTCTGCTTCTTTTCCCAGGCCGTTAGCTGGGAACTGGATCAGAAGTAGAGCAACTGGGACTCTACCCAGCACCCATATAAGAGTATGTTTTTTAAAAAAATCAGAATCCCCCACTTCATGGATTCCAATTAAACTGGTATGGACTCAAGGTATTCATACTTCTTAACTTATATGTTCACAGATAACTGTATTGTATAGCCACTGTTGAGAACCAGCACTTTAGATTATCTGTGCCCCATTTTATTCCTAGAGTATCTTATTTTCAATATTTTTATATGTAAACTGCCTTAGGTCCTCCTGGAGGAACTATCATAAAACTCTCATAATAACACTTTTTACAAGATTTATACACCAGACATTTTTCTCGTGTGACATGTATTTACACTGTATGTCACTGATTATTCACTTTATTTTAAAACTGATAACATTATAGAATAGCCGCACAATAACCAAACCACCTTTTCCAAACTATTATGTCTTTCTAGTATAGTTTCTGCTTCTACATTCAAAGAAGTTATAAAAGTCAGAAAGAAAGGTAGGAGGACAGAGGGATGCAAGGAGGAAGGGAATATCATATGCTCTTAGACTTGTATGTATAAATCATGTTGAATTTGTCAAAAATTAATTAAAATTAAAATAAGTGAAATCATAAAAAAGGAAATCACACACACACACAACACACATACACACACAGTCTACAGAGTAAAGCAAGTATCTAAGCCATGTCCCCAGGACTTCTAGGTCAAAACAATTACTTTATTGCTCCAGTCTACACAATAGCTAATGTTTCCATGAAAGGAAACAAAGAATTGTGAAGCTAACATCCTTTTTCCTTCTCCCCTATCATTGTATCTTTTATTTCCAAAAGGATTTGTAGCTTCTTCCAATTCAGCCTAAGTGGAAAAGGGACAATAGAGCTGACATCTTTCATGGGTTAATGTGACCGAGCCTTTAGCCATGATTTTGTGATAAAGGCCTACATTGATGACCAGAGACAATCCTATTTATTATAATTGGCAAAAATTATAAGCCTAAGTTTCACAAAAGAATTATTTGAGGCATAAGACCACAGATATCATGTATGTAAGATGCTTTAATGGTTGTATTCACCCTTTGACAATTTCCAGGTATATCTAGCATTTAGTGTTCAATAAAAGACTCAATATGTCAATTTGCCTTGACAGTTCATTACCATCTTCGAAGGAACCAATGATGTTATTGGCAATATGTATTCCTCAAAGGAAGCCATTTCAGGTATGAAATACACTACCATTTTAACAACTAGTATACTAAAGTTCCCAGTTATTTTGAGCTTAAAATCATTGTTCAGTTTCCCTCCCCAAATGAGTAACTCTTTCCTTACGTGTTATCAATATAGTACTGAAATTCTTATTAATTAGTGTTCTTATTATTTATATAAAAATCTTTCAGTTTAATAAGCAGTTTTCATTAGTTTCATGCACAAGGGACAACAGATAATGTACTAACTTTTATTACATTGCAACTATCCACATTTTATTAAATGAGAAAAATATGAATAATTAAGGAGAAAAATGGCAGTAGGCTATCCAAGGTCATCCCCCAGCCACAAGCTGCAAAACTATGATTCAAACACAGATCTGCCTGTTTGCAAAGACTTATACTCATTCAACGTCATCCTAATTTGCATACTCAGTTACTTCCAGGAGCAAGGTGAGCATTATAAACAAGAACAGCAGGTTGAGTAGGAGTCTGTGTCTCACTGGGGGTGTATGTTCCATCTGAAGGAGGGAGCTGCTACTCTCCTTCTCTCCCTAGCATTTCAGATTGTTGTCAGGGTCTTCCAATTCAAATATTGCCCTTTTTCAAAAGAAAATGAATGTAAATATTTTGCATAAAAATTCCTGATTTTTGAATATCATGTATAATATTTAATAAAATGTTTTTCTTAGTCCCAATCTTTTCTTAGTCCTAATCTTAGTAGATTTTTGTGTCTTTTCACAGCTTAATCATGGAGTATCAGAAAAGTATATACATGTTCATATCTGTATTTACATGTCAAATAGTAGGCTTGTTAAAGGGAGGTATGATCTTCTCTGTGTCCTGAATAAATGGTCAAGAAAACAAGTGAATCCATATTGAGACTGATTATCTGTATTTTCCTATCTATATTTTCATATCTGAGATGACAAAAATTATTTGCAGTCAACAAATTTAACCAAAGTAGCTGAGAATTACAACAGTTTTAATGTACTTAAATTTTCACATCAGATTCTGAAATAGACATTCTCACTGGATAGAGTTGAAAGTTACTTTCCCTTTTAGCTCATCATGCATTCTCAGAATATTTTGCTGGAAAATTAAAAACTGGACTTTGCACCCTGACTATAGAATCTCAAGGTGAAATGAGCGTGATGATGCCATACAAGTCAGAAAGCCTAGACCCTATTCGCAGTCTGGCTACTTTTGACTCCTATGACCTTAGGAAGGGGATGTGACCTCAACAAGCTTCAGAGCCCCTAAATGAAGATATGATTCTCCTTGCTTCCTTCATAGGAGCTTAATGGATCAAGTAAAGTAAATTTTATGAATGTTCTTAAAATCCCACAGACTATTTTATGAATATCATAAAATATCATCAATGCCCTGATGTGACTTCCTCAATTAAAATGCCTTTTTGCTTTGATTACAGAAACTCCCAAACCCAATGTTTCCAAACAAGGATCTAATATGTTGGCAAAAGTATCTTCAGTTCTTTCAAAGGTGTTTTCCCGACCTAACACTGACATTTCTAAATCTTCCTCACCATCTAACCAGAACAAGTAATGAAACTTCTATGCTTCATATAAGTATGCTTACTTCCTTTAGAAAATAAAATATTTTTAAAGCATAACATGGTGTCCTGTAATTTTTACAGTACTGAAAATAACATCAATAGAAAATGTAAAAGGTACCTTTTAAAATAATGGCTTAATATATTACTTTGATCATCATTTTGGTATTAGAAGATGTTAAACACCAGAATTACCTATGTCTCATGAGAGAAAATGACTGAAAATATAAGCAGTAAACCAGGCAACTCAGCACCTATCAGAAAATAAGCAAGGATTCCTTTTTTTTTTAACTTTTATTTAATATAAAGTACAGCTTTTGGACATTGGCCTCCCCCCCATAACTTCCCTCTCACCCACAACCCTCCCATCTCCTGCTCCCACTCCCATTCCATTCACATAAAGATTCATTTTCAATTATGCTTATATACATAAAATCAATTTAGTATATATTAAGTAAAGATTTCAACAGTTTGCACCAACACAGAAACACAAAGTATAAAGTACTGTTTGAGTACTAGTCATAGCACTAATTCACATTGTACAACACATTAAGGACAGAGATCCTACATAGGGAGTAAGTGCACAGTGACTCCTGTTGTAGACATAATAAATTGGCACTCTTATTTATGGCGTCAGTAATCACCCTAGGGTCTTGTTATGAGTTGCCAAGGCTATGGAAGCCTTTTGAGTTCGCCAACTCCAATCTTATTTACACAAGGTCATAGTCAAAGTGGAAGTTCTCTCCTCCCTTCAGAGAAAGGTACTTCCTACTTTAATGGCATGTTCTTTGTTCTTTCCACTGGGATCTCACTCACAGGGATCTTTCATTTAGGTTTGTTTTTTGTTTGTTTGTTTGTTTGTTTTTTGCCAGAATGTCTTGGCTTTCCATGCCTAAAATACTATCATGGGCTCTTCAGCCAGATCTGAATGCCTTAAGGGCTGATTCTGAGGCCAGAGTGCTGTTTAGAACATCTGCCATTCTATGAGTCTACTGTGTATCCTGCTTCCCATGTTGGATTGTTCTCTCCTATTTAATTCTATCAGTTAGTATTCGCAGACACTAGTCTTGTTTGTGTGATCCCTTTGTCTCTTAGACCTATCAATATGATCAATTGTGAACTGAAACTGATCAGTTGGCCTGGGTACCTGCCACCTTGATGGGATTGAATTGGAATCCCCTGGCATGTTTCTAACTCCACCATTTGGGGCAAGTCAGATTGAGCATGTCCCAAACTGTACATCTCCTCTCTCTCTTCTTCCCACCCTTATATTTAACAGGGATCACTTTTCAGTTAAATTTAAACACCTAAGAATAATTGTGTATTAATTACAGAGTTCCACCAATTGTGTTAAATAGAACAAAAAATACAAAAAGGGACAAAGTATTAAGTTGTTCATCAACAGTCAGGGCAAGGACTGATCAAGTCACTGTTTCTCATAGTGTCCATTTCACTTAACAGGTTTCCCCTTTGGTGCTCAGTTAGTTGTCACCGAACAGGGAGAACATATGATATTTTTCCCTTTGGGACTGGCTTATTTCACTCAGCATGATGTTTTCCAGATTCCTCCATTTTGTTCCAAATGACCGGATTTCATTTTTTACTGCTGTATATTATTCTATAAAGAACACGTCCCATAATTTCTATATCCAGTCTACTGTTGATGGCATTTAGGTTGATTCCAGATCTTTGCTATTGTGAATTGAGCTGCAATAAACATTAAGGTGCAGACTGCTTTTTTGATTGCCAATTTAATTTCCTTTGGGTAAATTCCAAGGAGTGGAATGACTGGGTTGTATGGTAGGGTTATATTCAGGTATCTGAATAGATCAAAAAAGATCAAATCTCCATCTCCAGACTGACTTCCATAATGGCTTAACCAGTTTGCATTCCCACCAACAGTGGGTTAGTGTCCCTTTTTCCCCACATGCTTGCCAGCATCTGTTGTTGGTAGATTTCTGTATGTGAGCCATTCTCACTGGGGTGAGGTGAAACCTCATTGTGGTTTTGATTTACATTTCCCTGATTGCTAGTGATCTTGAACATTTTTTCATGTGTCCGTTGGCCATTTGGATTTCTTCTTTTGAAAAATGTCTATTGAGGTCCTTGGCCCATCCCTTAAGTGGGTTGTTTGTTTTGTTGTTGTGGAGTTTCTTGATCTCTTTTTTAGATTCTGGTTATTAATCCTTTATCTGTTGCATAGTTTGCAAATATCTTTTCCCATTCTGTCGGTTGCCTCATTACTCTCCTGACTGTTTCTTTTGCAGTACAGAAACTTCTCAATTTGATCCCAATTGTTAATTTTGGCTTTGACTGCCTGTGCCTCCTGGGTCTTTTCCAAGAAGTCTTTGCTTGTGCCTATATCTTGCAGGGTTTCTCCAATATTCTCTAATAATTTGATGGTGTCGTGTCATAGATTTAGATCTTTAATCTATGTTGAGTGGATTTTTTGTAAGGTGAAAGGTAGGGGTCTTGCTTCATGCTTCTGCACGTGGAAATCCAGTTGAGCAACTATTTCTAAGTTAAATATGTAGACAATGTTACCATCACAATGTTAGCAAATTAAGTTGAAAACCATGCTAAAATTTAAGCACAACTTTGAATGATTGTTTCACTATTCAAGTCATATTCATATGCTCAAATAAAAATACACCAGATGCAGGCATTTTAGTGGAGCAGGTTGAGAACACCTGCATCCATTATCAGAGGCAGGCCTCCACTTCCCATTCTTCTTCATTTTAATGTGCAACTGGGGATACAGTAGATGATGGCTCAAGTACTTGGTCCCTGCCACGGAAGTAGGAGACTTGGATGAAATTCCTGGCTCCTTGCTTTGGCTTGACACAACCTTGGTTGTTGTGGGCATTTGGAGAATGAACCAGGAGATGAAGACCTCTCCCCTCTCTGTCTCTATGCCTTTTTATAAATAAAATTAAATGAACTTTAAAAAAATGTATACCAGACCAAAGGAAATCAGTTTTCCCTAACTGCAGGAAAATATCATCAGTTTATAAAGTAACTTCCAAGGCAAAAGTCCCCAACTATAGATAAATCACCATTTGAAAATAAATAACTGTAGATAAAATACCATAAACACAAAAAATAGCCACAGAGACAAAAACAAACAAGCATTCTTTCCAGATAAAATAACTTTGTGAATAAAATAAATCAATAAAATGTTGGTGAATAAAATTATACCCTTTACATAAATATTCCACATGAATATATTCATCAAGATTCCATTTGTAAGAACATAACAAGTAGTAGGAAATACTCAACAAGATGCATAACCAGTACAGTGATGAATGGAAATTTTCTAACTCAGTTAAACTTTCTACCTTGTAATAACTTCAACTTCCAACTTTAGCATGTTTGCCTTTGTAATACAAGGATATTGTTATAAAGATTCAAAATGTAGTTCAGTCAGCAAAAAATGTCAGATATCATCACCATCTACACAAAGGTTGACATGAATTTTTAGAAAATTGTAATGTACTCTCTTCTATCTGAAATGTTCTTGGCAATAGCTAGTACTGAAGTAGAAACATGAGAAAATTTTGTTTTACAAAACTGAATTTATTTTAAGGAACTTAATCAGTATGGTTATGACATTAAACTATCCAGAAAAACAAATGACTATTTAGCTTAATTTTGTAGGAAAATGATAATGATGTGATTCAATAATTGCTTCTATCTATAATAACCTCAATTATCACTCGGAAATGTGTAACCTATGTCTGCTAACAAAAATGAAGAGAATATCTCCGTATCTAACTCAGAATTATTTTCAGAACCACCTCTGTATTCAAGTGTATAAGTGGATAGCATTGTTGAAAGCATCCATTCAGATGTCATCCAGACTACTGTCATTTTGCAGAATTAAACATTGCATGTTCTCTATCTTTTAACATAGGATTTTTCTATAGAATTGGAAACACTTTGGTTCACATGCTACCTAGTGATTAAATATGTACATGTAAGTACTCTGTTTGAGAATGATTTTTTAAAGATTTATTTATTCATTTGAAGGCCAAGTTACAGAGAGACAGAGGCAGAGAGACAGAAGTCTTCCACCTGCTGGTTCCCTCCCCAAATGGCCACAACAGCCGGAGCTGCCCCAATCCAAAGCCAGGATCCAAGAGCTTCTTCTGGGTCTCCCACATGGGTGCAGGGGCCCAAGGACTTGGGCTATCTTGTGCTGCTTTCCCAGGCCATTACAGAGCGCTGGATCAGAAGTGAAGCAGCTGGGACTCGAACCGGCGCCCATATACAATGCCGGCACTGCAGACAGTGGCTTTACCCTATACACCACAGCACCGGCCCTGATTCTTCAATTTGTAAACAGATACAGGCCTAATTTAATCCATGAATGGTACTTTATTGACCTCTATATGATATTAATGTGTGGAATCCATAAATAATTATGATATATATTTTACTACTAAAAAATGATGTCCTTTGGGGCCAGTGTTTTGGCACAATGGTTTGAGCCACTACTTGCAACATCCTTTGTCAGAGTGCCAGCTTAAATCCCATCTGCTCCACTTACCATCCAGCTTTTTGTTAATATGCCTAGGAAGGCAGCAGAAGCAGGTCCAAGTTTTTGTGTCCTTGACACCCGTGTGGGCCACCTAGAGGAAGTTACTGACTCTTGGCTGCAGCCTGGCCCAGATCCAGCTGTTACTTTGCCTTTCAAATAAATAAGTAAATATATTTTAAAAACAATTGCCTTTACTAGTAAAAATTCAAATTCCATTACAAAAAATTAACTCATACTTTTCTGTGTTGGCTATTGAATAAGTTGTTCAATAGGCGTATGACCATGCTTCTAAAACATACTTTAAGTTAAAAAATCAAGACTTACATCAAGGTTTAATTTGAAGGTGAATTTGTTGTTAAAAATTCTTTCTGGTTTTGAGAGTGGACAATCAATACAGATCCAAGTGTAATATCAGAACAGGTAGTATAGATATTTTTGTAAAAAAAAAAAAAAAAAAGCAAACAAAACAGGTAGGTTCCATTGCAGCAAAATGGAAGTTGACAGCTTTAAGCTCTCATTCTTCTACAGAAACGTCCACAAGAAAAATCTGTGAAAACCAACTAAAAAAGTCACAAACTTACATGTTTGGTCTAGCGTTTGAACTACTGGTTAGGCTGCCCATGCCCCACATAAAGTCTGATACCCACCTTTGGCTCCTGACTCCAGCTTCTTGCTGATGCAGACCATTTGAGACAGTGAGTTCCTGTTACCCACATGGGGAACCTGGACTGAGTTCCTGCCTCCCAGCTTCAGCCCCTCCACCCCCAGCTAGTTCGTAGTGCACCAATAGATGTATGGATCTGTCTCTCTCGCTTTCCTCTCTTTCTTCCCATGCTTCAAACTTAAAAAAAAAAGTGTATAGTTGCAAAGCAGAATAACTGCAAAATGGTAGGAAAGACTTGTGATATTTTCACTTGCCGTTGCCCAATTCTCTCCTCAGTAGAAGAGCAATCGTGAACATAGGAGTCTGCACTCTTGGTGTGGGACCTTTAGCAAAGAGCAGAGATCTTACTGTAATTTGTGATATAAGTCTATTTTAAACTCTGTGGGCTACATGAATGAGACAAAGAGTTCCTCTTTCATCTGACTGGCAACTGAAATTGGAAACAAAGAGTAATCATTATTCAAAAACACTGTAAACCAATTGCAACCATAAGCATGACAAGATAACAGAAATAGTTGCTGGAAAAAAAGTTAAGAAATTAGGGCATTCAAGTCACCTGAGTGTGTGTGGGTGATCTTATAGCAGGCAGGGAGTCGGCCTGCCTAGCCCATTCTGGAGATTAGCCTGACTGCTGGCAGGTGGCCAGAGCCCCAGGCACATTTTACCCCCCACTCCAACCCCCACACCTCTGCCTTCTGCCAATCAGGCAAACTGCTCCTGGGTGTGGCCCAGGCCCACCTAGAAAGCTGCCCTAGTTACTTCAAGCTGATTGGAAAAGCATAGTGGTGCCAATATTGGCTGTATCCTATAGAATTAGTGTTGCCCTGAATTAGCTACGCCCCTTCTGCCTGCCCTTTAAAAGGTGTGCTTGTCATTAGTAAAGCAGGCATGTTCACCAAAACTTGTCTCCAGTGCTTCTTGTTGAAGAACACACCTTCACCCCACCATCCCTGCAGTGTGGATCTCGCAGGTCAAGGCCGCATGTATGTGTGTGTCTGTTAGGTGGTGACTAGGAAGCCATTCAGATGCACAGAGCAAGACCTGTGTTCAAAAAGAACTGAAAAACAACACTTTCCCCTGCCTCCAGATTTCTTTTTACATTCCTGAGGTTCAAGTATTCAAGTGCCCTGGTATGTACTGGATCACCCAGACTGGGGTGTATTTTATGTTTGTTTCTTTGTTCCCTTGTTTGTGTTTCATTTTGTTTTGTCTTTTAAATCCTGGGGTTCAAGGAAATATCTGCCAAATCTGTTTTTTTTTTTTTAACCCGGTGTTCTCTGTCAAGTCTCTAACTGAAATAAGAAATGGAGACAACAGTGGTCACACAAGAAAAGGAACAAAGTCTTTGCAAAAATAATTTAGCAAAAATATTAAACACATAGACTACTACATCAATCAAAATAGCACAAAACCCCTGGAAAAGGGGGAGATAGGATTTCCAGAGTCACTAAAAAATAATGTATTTATATTTAGTTTTCAACAACAAGACATCATAAGACAAGGGAGAACAAATGATCTATTTACAGGATCAAAATGAATAGCTAGAAGCCATTTTTGAGGAAGTTCATATTTTAGACTAATTATGCAAAGACTACAAAGCAATTCTTATAAAATATACTCAAACTAAATGGAAACAAAGAATTTTAAAAACAAAAATCTGGAGGGGCAGGCGCCGTGGCTCACTTGGCTAATCCTCCGCCTGTAGTGCCAGCATCCTATATGGGCACCAGGTTCTGATCCTGGTTGCTCTTTTTCCAATCCTGCTCTCTGCTGTGGCCCGGGAGGGCAGTGGAGGATGGCCCAAGTGCTTGGATCCCTGCACCCGCATGGGAGACCAGGAAGAAGCACCTGGCTCCTGGCTTCGGATTGGCGGCCATTTGGGGAGTGAACCAGCGGAAGAAAAACCTTTCTCTCTGTCTCTCTCTCATTGTCTATATCTCTACCTGTCAAATAAAAAAAAAAATGTCTGGAAACAATGTATGAACAAAATGAAAGTATCAATGAAGAGACAGAAATTATAAAAATAAACATCCAGTGTGAATAATTTGGGGAGGTTCACTTTAAAGCATATAATTCCTACCTAATTCATTAATTTCATTGCTAGGTATTTACCAAAATTATTTACACAAAATCATTTAATGCAAGGACACAAATAGATACTTGTTCACCAACATAACATCATCAGTTGCAAAGCCAAAAGTGAGATCAACCCAAATTTCCATCAATAGATACATGCATAAACAAAATATATAGTGGCCGGTGCTGTGGTGTAGTGTGTAAAGCCACCACCTGCAGTGCCAGCATCCAATATGGACACAGCTTTAAGACCCGGCTGTTCCACTTTCGATCCAGCTCTCTGCTCTGGCCTGGGAAAGCAGTTAAAGATCACCCAAGTGCTTGGGCCCCTACACCCACATAGGAGATCTGGAGGCCTGGCTCCTGGCTTTGGATCTGCACAGCTCTGGCCATTGTGGCCAACTGGGGAGGTAACCAGAGGATGGAAGACCTCTCTTTCTTTTTCTGCCTCTCCTCTCTCTGTGTAACTCTGCCATTCAAATAAATAAATAAATCTTTAAAAAATATGCAAAGAGATATTATTCATCCATTAAACAGAATGAAACTGTGGTACATGCTACAATACAGATGAACCTTTGGTAACATTTTTCTAAGTTAAATAAAACAGATGCAAAACAGCAAATTTTGTATGGTTCCATTTATACCAAGTACATGGAATAGGTAAATTTATGGAGGAAAAAAGTAGAATAAATAATAATAAGAGCTGAAGAAATAGGAACAGAATTTACTGTTTAATGGGTAAAGAGTTTCTGTTTTGGATCAGTTCTGAAAATAGGGGTGATGATTGCACAATATTGTCAGTGTACTTAATGTCAATGTATTATAATACAAAAATAGGTCACATGGTAAAAATTAATTTTATATGTATGTTACCTCAACAATAAAAAAACGAACCACCAAGAAATTCTGGTGCTTAAAACTATAATAATGGAAGTAAAATATCCACTGGAGGGTTTCAATAGCAGGTTTTGAAGTAATTGAAGATATTGTCCATTAATTCAAAGATAGAACAATTGAAATTAGTTATTCTGAGAATTAGAAAGAAAAAAGTAAATAGAGCCAAAAGGATGTGTGGAACAACATCAGGAAACCAGAACCTACATATGGAAATCCTAGAATGAAAAGTGGAGAGAATGAGGAAAAATAATCTTTAAAGAAATAATGGGAAAACTTGCCAAATATTACAAAGTGTATGAATCTAGAAATCTAAGAGGCTCTAAAATTCCAGAAGGATTCACTTAAAGAGTCCCATGCCAAGACATATTATAAAGAAACTTTCAAAAACCAAAGACAGGAAGTATTTCTCTTCTTGCATTTTACTTTTGGCATTCAGAAGGAACTGTTAGACCTTTAACATTTGGCTTAGATTTCTCTTGACTATACAATTGCTAACTCCCAATTAAATCTTCTACTGAATAACAGAAAGCAAATCTAATTTTGCCAAGTTCTTTCTCACTTTATAACAAGGATCATCTTTCCTTGAGTTTCCAATAATGTGTTTCTCATTTCCATTTCAGACTAAACAAAATGGCCTTTAGTCTCTGTATTTCTAGCAATATTCTATTCCATGCATTGCTTTTTCATCATATGAATTTTTCATGAATTTTTTGAAGAGTCTTCATATTCATGGATTTTAAAAATTGCTTAAAACAAACATATTGTAATCTAATTTTGCATAAGCATTTTGAAATAAGCTTGTACTTTTATCTAAATCATTTGGTACTTGTTATTCATCCCCTCATAATCGCCCCTCTACTCTTCAATCCTAATAATTACTATTACACATTCAGATCAACTTTTCTTTTCTTGGCTTCCAAATATTGAAATAGAACATGCAGCACTTATTTTTCTGTGTCTGGCTTACTTCATTTAACATAATGACCTACAGTTCCATCCATTTCGCTACAAATGACATAGTTTTATTTTTTAGTTCTATATATTAATTTACATGTATGATAACTCCAAGCAAGTATTCAAATTGAGATGATCAAATCAGATTAGTTGATATTTTCATTTCCTTAAATTTTACACATTCATTGGGTACGGTGTGATATTTCAATAAATATATACCTTTTGCACTAATTAATATATGGCAATAAACATTTCCGTCTCTTTATCATTAATTTATGTTTGTAGACTTTAGGCTCCTCTCTTCTATTTGTTCATAAAATATATAATAGTTTTCTGTGAACTATAGTCATCACAATGCGCCAAAGACTACTAGAAATTACTCCTTCTACTGTGTTTTAATACCTAGGATTCCAATCTCCCTCTATTCCCACCTGCCCCCATTGCTTCCCAGCCTCTAATAATCATTATTTTTGTTCGAAATAAGATTTTTTAGATTCCATATGTGAAATAAGATTGTGGTATTTCTTTTCCTGTGTCTGGTTTAATTCACACAACATAATATCTCCAGTTTCATCCAATTTGCTACAGATGTCAGTATTCCACTATTTTAATGATTAACATTCCACTGTGTGTTTGTGCTTGTGTGTGAAATTTTCTTTATTTATTCATGCATTTAGAGAGTCTCTTGGATATTGTGAATAGTTCTGCAGGAAATATGGTAGTGCAGGTATTTACTTGATATGCTTTCACTTTTCTTTGGAGATATATATATATATCGGGGTCATGTGATGGATTCATTTTTAGTTTTGTGAGGAACCACCATACTTTCTTTATGCTGACTTTGTGATTTGACATTCCCACCAACATTGTGTAAGGGCTGTCTTTTCTCCTCATCCCCCCTAGCATTTGTTATTTTTGGTCCTTTTGATAATAGTCATTCCAACTGAAATGAAACAGTATGTAATGTTAGTTTTGATTAACTTTTCACTGGTTGCTAATGATATTGATTTTTTTTTCATATATTCTTGGCCATTTGTATTTTTTCTTTTTAAAATATTTATTTCTTAATTTATTTATTTGAAATACAAAGAGAGAGAGAGAGAGAGAGAGAGAGAGAGAGAGAGAGAGAGATCTTCCATCTGCTGGTTTATTCCCTCAATGGTCACAACAGCCCAGGCTGGCCCAGGACGAAGCTAGGAGCCAGGAACTCCATCTGATCTCCCATGTGGGTGGCAGGTACTCAAGCACCAGAGCAGTCTTCAGCTACTTTAAGCCACAGTAGCAGGGAAACAGATCAGAAGCAAAGAAGCCAGGACTTAACCCACTTAATCCACTGAACCACAGTGGCTTCCCCAATTTGTATTTCTTCTGATAAATGTCTATTCAGATCACTTGTGAAGTTTTCCCTTGGATTGTTTACTTTCTTGTTTTTTTTTCCCCCATTCCTTATATATTCTAGGCATGAATCCTTTGCCAGATGAATAGTTTGCAAATATATTCTACCATTCTGTCACTTTTCTCATCACTCTGTTCATCCTTGCCTTTGCCAATTTTCTGTTTTTTGTTTTTGCTGCTTATGCTGTGGGATCTTTTAAACAATTGCCTATATCAATATCTTGAAATATTTTCCCCTTTTTTTCCAGGAGTTTCACAATCTCAGGTCTTATATTTAGATCTTTGATCCACTTTGAGTTGATTTTTTATAGGGTGAGTGTTGGAGTCAAATTTCCATTTTCTGCATAGGAACAACCAATTTTCTCCAGTGCATGCTCCTGGAACCATTCTTAAGGATCAGCAGGTTAAAGTCTATTTCGTCTGTTATTAGAATGAAGACAGATGGGTATATTTTGGGGATCTTTATATGTTGTATTGGTCCATTTTTCTGTTTTTATACCAATACAATGCTGTTTACTTTTTAAGTGACCCTATAGTATATCTTGAGATCAGGTATTAGAATGTCTCCAGTTCTCTTTCTGTGCAAGATCACTCTGGCTACTTCCATATAAATTTCAGGATATTTTTTCTATTTCTATAAATAAATGTCATTGTTATTTTATTTGGTTTTCCAATGTTTGTTTACATATTTTCCTCTACTCAAAAGGCAGGGTGACAAAAAAGAGAGAGACAGAGATCTTCCATTTGTTGACTGACTCTGAAAATGCCCACAACAGCCTAGGGCTTTGCCAGACCCAAACCTGGAACCTGAAAATCCATCTGGGTCTCTCACATGGATGGGAGGGGCCTTGAGCCATCATCTGCTGCCTCCCAGGATGAACTAGAAGAAACTGCATTAGAAGTAGAATAGTTAGGACTAAAACTGGATGTGGGTATTCCAACTGGCAACTTGTAACACCACAGCAGCTACCCCTTCTTGGTATTTTGATAGGGAATGTATTGAACCTGTAACTTGCTTTAGGAAGTATGGACATTTAATGATTTTAATTCTTCCAACCCATGAGCATGGAAGTCATCTCATTGTTTTCTTTTCCTTGTTTTCTTCATTTCTTCAATTTCTTTCTTCAGTGTTTTGTAATTTTCATTGCAGGAATCTTTCATTGCCCTTGTTAAATTTATTCCAAGATATTTTTCTCTTTTAAATATTATGAATCAGCTTCCTCATATTTTTTTCCCTAAAAGTTCATTGTTGGGATATGAAAGTGCTATTTACTTTTCTGTGTGAATATTTTAAATTATTTGTTTATGAACTTGAAAGACAGACTTACAGAGAGAGAGGAAAAGATGAGAAAAAGAGAGAGAGAAATCTTCCATCCTGATTCTCTCCCCAAATGACTGCGAGGGTCAGGGCTGGGCCATATAGAAGTCTGGAGCCAGAAACTCCAGCTGGGTCTCCTGTGTGGGTGATTGGGGCTCAGGTACTTGGACCATCTGTCACTGCTTTCTCAGGTCCATAATCAGGGAGCTGGATGGGAAGTGAAGTAGCGGGGACTCGGATGAATGCTCATGTGGGATGCCAGCACTGCAGGACCATTGTGTGCTGATTTTGTAGCCTGTAATTTTATGGAATTTATCAGTTCTAATAGACTCTTGTTGACATGTTTAGGTGTCTCTCTATATAGAATCATGTCATAGTTTGACTTTCTCCTTTACTATTCATATACCTTTTATTTATTTCTCCTACCTTTCTTTGCCTTAAACTTCCAGTACTATGTTGAACAAGAGTGGTAAGAGTAGACATCCTTGTCTGGTTCTAGATCTTAAAGGAAATGCTTTTAGCTTTTTCCTTTTTGTTATTATGTTATATATTATTATGTAGCTTTTATTACATTGAGGTATATTGCTGCTTTTATTTTTTTAGAAAGCTTTTATTTAAGAATACAAATATAATAGGTACAGCTTTAGGAATATAGTGGTTCTTCCTCCCCACACTCGCCTTCTCACCCTACTCCCATCCCACTCCTACCATCCCATTCTATATTAGGATTTATTTTAATTAACTTTAAATACAGGAGACCAACTCTCTAGTAAGGAAAGATTTCAACAATTTGCACCTCCACACACACACAAAGCATAAAGTATTGTTTGAGAAAAAGTTTTACAGTTATTTCTCATAGTATAACTCATTAAGGACAGAGGTCTTGCATGGGGAATAAGTACACAATGCCTCCTGTTGTTGATTTAACAATTAACACCCTTATTTATGACATCAGCGATCACCCGAGGCTCTTGAAATAGCTGCCAAGGCTATGGAAACCTTTTGAGTCCATAAACTCAGTCGGTATTTAGACAGAGACATAAGCAAAGTGGAAGTTCTCTGCTCCCTTCAGAGAAAAGTACATCCTTCTTTGATGTCCCCTTCTTTCCACCAGGATTTCATTCAGAGAGATCCTTCATGTAGAACATTTTTTGCCATGGTGTCTTGGCTTTCCATGCCTGAAATGCTCTCATGGGTTTTTCAGCCAGATCCAAATGCCTTAAGGACTGATTCTGAGGTCAGAGTACTGGTTAGGGCATTTGTCATTCTATGAGTCTGCTGTGTGGACTACTTCCTATGTTGGAACATTGTCTCATTTTTAATTCTATCTATCATTATTACCAGACACTGGTCTTGTTTATGTGATCCCTTTGACACCCACATGGGTGAAGTGGCCCAAGGACTTGGATCACCTTCTACTGTTTTCCCAGGCCATAGCAGAGAGCTGGATTGGAAGTGGAGCAGCTAGGACTCGAACTGGTGCCTATACATGATGCCAGCACTGCAGGTGGTGGCTTTACCCACTATGGCACAACGCTGGCCTCATTTTTAAGTATAAATATATTTACATGTATGAATATATTATTGCTTTTATTATTTTTAAGAGTTAATTTTTATTAAATAAATTAAGAATTAAAACATAGAAATTTTTTCTATTACCTTCATTGTTTCATTCTCTGATAATCCTCCTTTCTTTACCTGGATCCAAATTTCTGGACTATATCAGTTTTTGAAGATTTTTTTTGGTTTGTCCCTTTTGATTTTTTACATGTAGACTACCATGTCATCTGTAAATAAGGACAATTTATTTATTCTTTTCCAATATGCATGCATTTGTATTTCCTTTTGTTGCCTTATGCAATAACTAGAAATTGTGCAACATTTAGTGGCCAATGATGAAGCAGACATACCTCCTTTCTTTCTTATCTTAGGAAAACCATTCAGTATTTCCTCATTAAATATAAAAAATTTTTAAAGGGTGTGTCTGTATTTTTAGGTATTTTTTTAATTTCATTTCTGTTCTTTATCAAATTATAGAAGTTACCCTCCAGTCTTAATTTTTTGTGTTTTCATCACTAATGAAATTTTTCAAAATTTTACACAAATTAGTTTGGTAATGTGACTGCTCTTCTGTAACCTGTTAACATAATAAGTTACATTGATTTTGATTATCAAACCATTCTTTGCATCCCTGGAATAAAAATGACTTGGTCATGGTGTACAATTATTTTTATGTTTAGCTATTTGGTAATGATTTTTTAAGAATTTTTTCATCTAAATTTATGCAGGATATTGGTCTGTAGTTTGGGCATTATGAGAATAATTTTATTTTTGCAGAAGGAGTTTAAAATGTTCCATTCTGTTTTCTGGAAGATAGTGTATAGAACTGGCACTGATTCTTCTGTTGACATTTCGTAGAGTTCTTCAGTGAAACCAATTGTGGTTGGGTATTCCCTTCCTAATATAAATAAAATTACACAGTTTCCTGAATAGGGCTATTCAATTTACATACTTTATTTCAAATTATGTATTCCAGTAGTATGACATATTAACTCTACTAGATTTCCTTCTTTATTTTTATTCATGTATTTATTTATTTTGACAGGCAGAGTTAGAGAGAGACAGAGAGAAAGGCCTTCCTTCCGTTGATTCACCCCCCAAATGGCCGCCAGGGCCAACACACTGTGCCAATCTGAAGCCAGGAGCCAGGTGCTTCCTCCTGGTCTCCCATGCGGTGCAGGGCCCAAGCACTTGGGCCATCCTCCACTGCCTTCCCGGGCCACAGCAAAGAGCTGGACTGGAAGAGGGGCAACCGGGACAGAACTGGCGCCTCAACCAGGACTAGAACCTGGAGTGCCGGCACCGCAGGGGGAGCATTAGCCAAGTGAGCTGCGGCGCTGGCCCAGATTTCCTTCTAACACAGTCACAGAAGGGAGGAAGAATGTCATTATTACCAGTTAGTGCTAGTGCAGTCTCCCCATATGATCTTCACTGAGACAGTAGAAAGGGAGCCAATTACTGCCTCACAGAAATAAAAATCCTATTGAGGCACTTTGATCCTCTGTCATTACCTGGTGGTTGTGGAAATCTAGGCTTTTCAGAGTCTTTGCTAGGAGGACTAAGGATGGACATAACATTTGTTTGGCTGGTATAAAGTGATTATGACATAAAAGTTTTCTGTACTTTTCTTGGTCCTTTGGCTAGAAAGAGCAGGCTTGACACGCTTACTGTATATGCTAGTTGGCATTTCTCAGTTGCCAGCTTTACCCACTCTGGAATATGTAAGGCAAAAAGAAAGCTCTCTGAATTCAGCACCATGACTTTGCTAACATTCCGAAGCCCTAAGCTGGTTTGTTTCTCTTACTATTTAGAGATTTATGCTCATTTTATGTACAATGGTGGATAAAGATATATGTACTTAAACAATCTTCCCAAAAGGTAAGTGTCATATATTATGCACTTTATACATTGATGTATTTGATATGCAAGAATTTGTCAGTAATTTAATTTCTGTTCCTCTTCTCTCTAGGATCATATTTCCTTGCTGCATATGTTTCAGTACCTGAATACAAATATTTCCTATCTTTCAGATGTATCGTTACATACAGTGACACCTGTGTAACTGGTGGAAAATGTTCTAACATGCAGGCTTTTACAAGACTTTTCTATCTATCTATATTTACCATGCTAGAAATTTCATTGGCAGATTTTTACAATGGAGAATTTTAATATATGTCATTCAAAATTATAATATTTAACAAAAGATGAATATGCTTTAGATAACATTTATATGTAATATATAATAAAACAAATATTTAGAGAATGCTCTACATATTTATATATAAATAAAATAACTTATTATATTAAACAGAAATTCATTGTTTTATTTTTAAAAATCTCATTTTTTGCTTAATGTGAGAGCTCATTCAATATAAAATACATAATGTGACATGGAATATTCATAAGCAGTAAGAATAAATAAGAAAAATTTTTATAGCTACTAGTGACATTATTCTGACTGTTATTCAGTGGAGTTTTCCCCTTTCACAGTCTAACAAACAGAAAGATTGCAATTAATTAGAAATATTGCATTATGCTATTATTAACCATTCTAAAGTTAAAATTGTCATCTCAATTGGATAATAAGTTCTCTCCTGTTGTACCTAGCTATTAAAATATTAACATATAAATAAAATATACATATCAGGTAGCATGCAAATAGAATCAATAAATAGCTTGATTAAATATGAACAAAACACTAGTCCTCAGACATTGGCATTTGTAAATTCAAGACACTTGCCTGAATCTATGAATGGATGATGACCAGATCTGTTATATCCTGATATTAATATGGGAATATGATTCCAGGTTGGGAGTTGATCCATCACTGTTGGGAAGTTGTGTGATTTCTCTAGTATACCATGTCATTGGAAAACTTAGTTTACTTGTAGATCATTGTGTATTTAGTCATCACTATAAAACCTAACGAATTCTGAAGATAGAGTAATTTTGTTATAGTAGTCTCATTCATGATCATTGAAAATCAGATGTTTGTGTATATAAATGTGTGCATATAACATTATGAATTATCTGAGTCCTTCAAATTGATGTATGCTGTATTTCTACAATCCTGCTCTAAAAACATAGCAGCCTCTAGAAATACAATATAATTGTTATTTTTGCATTAGTCTTATAGCTTTGCTATGTTTCTTTCTATCTATTACTAAGGTGTGTTCTGAATTGTCTGCTGACAATGAAAAGCAAAAGTCAATGATATCAGTGACTTAAGCAAGATAAATACTTTCTTGATATTAAATTTCAAAGGTAAACTCAAACATCTTTAATGGGAATCTGAGTATGGTATTTTCAGTTATATTATAGCTGATATACTGACAACCTAATTTCCCAGTGTTTACATTAGTCATACCAGCTGCTAGCTATACCACTAGCTACAGTTTTTGTTTTAAATATAAGCAATTATTTTGATAAATTAGTAATTATTTTTTATTATTGATTTTGTTTGGCTTATTTATTGAACACTTGTCACAGCTGAAGAATGCAACTGCTTTCTTTTTCCTTACATTACAAAGACAAATCATAGATGTACATTAGAGGATAAGATTCATTTAGTATTTAAAATCATCTGTCAGCAATTTAGAAATATATAATTTTCAGTAAATGAATGTATAATTTAAGCTGATATATTGATGATGATCATTCATTTTAATTGTGCTGCAATATTATTTTAAACTTTCTTTGTTAAAGAAAAACAAATTTTTGAACTACTGTAAATGAAAATTTTAAAAAGTGGAAGAAAAGTTACTTATTATGTATAGATAATAGGCTTCTTGTGAAAAACAATCTATAAAACCATACATTAAAATTATTAAAGGAAAATCCTTTAAGTTAGCATTCTGTATGCAGAGTTATAGTAGTCTCACTCATGATCATCGACCATGATATTTTGGTCAAAGAAATAAAAGATGAAAAATGCACTATTTTTGTTCAGACCTGTACTTCAAGAAGTTTGAAAGATTATTCTTCAGCAACAAGAAAATAATAGTAACAGACATTTGCTTCTACACATGGGATGAACATGTAAAAGGAATTTTAAATATATGAATATATACATATTTTATTTTTTTGCCTATTTTTTTTGCTATTTTATTTTTATTTATTTATTTTTTAACTTTTATTTAATGAAATCCCCTGGCATGTTTCTAACTATCATTAGGGGTAAGTCTGAAGCATGCCCTGAAGTATGTCCTGAAATGTGGTATTGTGATGCCTTCAGCTTTGTTTTTGTTGTACAAGATTGCTTTAGCTATTCGAGGTCTCCTGTGTCTCCATATGAATTTCAGCATCATTTTTTTCCAGACTGAGAAGAATGTCTTTGGTATTTTGATTGGTATTGCATCGAATCTATAAATTGCTTTTGGGAGAATGGATATTTTGATGATATTTATTCTTCCAATCCATGAGCATGGAAGATTTTTCCATTTTTTGGTATCCTCTTCTATTTCTTTCTATAAGATTTTGTAATTCTAATCGTAGAGATCTTTAATGTCCTTGGTTAAGTTTATTCCAAGGTATTTGATTGTTTTTGTAGCTATTGTGAAAGGGATTGATCTTAGAAGTTCTTTCTCAGCCGAGGCATTGCCTTTGTATACAAAAGCTGTTGATTTTTGTGCATTGATTTTATATCCTGCTACTTTGCCAAACTCTTCTATGAGTTCCAATAGTCTCTTGGTGGAGTCCTTTGGATCCCCTAAATAAAGAATCATATCATCTGCAAAGAGGGATAGTTTGAGTTCTTCCTTCCCAATTTGTACCCCTTTAATTTCTTTTTCTTGCCTAATAGCTCTGGCTAACACTTCGAGAACTATATTGAAGAGCAGTGGTGAGAGTGGGCATCCCCGTCTGGTACCAGATCTCAGTGGAAATGCTTCCAACTTTTCCCCATTCAATAGGATGTTGGCTGTGGGTTTTTCATAAATTGCTTTGATTGTATTGAGGAATGTTCCTTCCATACCCGATTTGCTTAGAGTTTTCATCATGAAAGGGTGTTGTATTTTATCGAATGCTTTCTCTGCATCTATTGAGATAACCATATCGTTTTTCTTCTGCAGTCTGTTAATGTGGTGTATCACATTGATTGATTTGTGAACATTGAACCATCCCTGCATACCAGGGATAAATCCCATTTGGTCTGGGTGGATGATCTTTCTGATGTGTTGTTGCATTCTATTAGCCAGAATTTTATTGAGGATTTTTGTGTCTATGTTCATCAGGGATAGTAGTCTGTAATTCTCTTTCTCTGCTGCATCTTTTTCCGGCTTAGGAATTAAGGTGATGATGGCTTCATAGAAAGAATTTGGGAGTATTTCCTCTTTTTCAATTGTTCTGAATGGTTTGAGAAGAATTGGAATTAGATCTTCTTTAAATGTCTGGTAGAACTCAGCAGTGAATCCATCTGGTCCTGGGCTTTTCTTTGTTGGGAGGGACTTTATTACTGATTCAATTTCTGTCTCAGTTATGGGTCTGTTTAGGTTTTATATGTCTTCATGGTTCAATTCTATCCATTTCTGATAGATTTTCCTGTTTGTTGGCATACAACTCTTTGTAGTAACTTCTGATGACTCTTTTTAATTCTGTGGTTTCTGTTGTTACATTCCCTTTTTCATCTCTGATTTTATTGATTTGGGTCTTTTCTTTTTTTAATTAGTTGGGCCAATGGTCTGTCAATTTTGCTTATTTTATTTTATTTGACAGGCAGAGTGGATAGTGAGAGAGAGAGAGAGAGAGAGAACGGTCTTCCTTTTTGCTGTTGGTTCACCCTTCAATGGCCGCTGCGGCCGGCGCATCACGCTGATCTGAAGCCAGGAGCCAGGTGCTTCTCCTGGTCTCCCATGCGGGTGCTGGGCCCAAGGACTTGGGCCATCCTCCACTGCCTTCCAGGGCCATAGCAGAGAGCTGGCCTGGAAGAGGGGCAACCAGGATAGAACCCGGTGCCCCAACCGGGACTAGAACCCGGTGTGCCGGTGCTGCAAGGCAGATTAGCCTGTTGAGCCACGGCACCGGCCCAATTTTGTTGTTGTTGTTTTTTTTTTTTTTTTCCAAAAAACCAGGTCTTCATTTTGCTGATCTTTTCTGTGGTTTTTTTTTTTTTTTTCTGGATTCAATTCTGTTTATTTCTTTTCTGATTTTAATTATTTCCCTTCTCCTACTAGTTTTGGGTCTGCTTTGCTGCAGTTTTTCTAGATCCTTGAGATGCATTGATATCTTAATTATTTGGTTTCTTTACAATTTCTTGATAAACTTTCCTCTTAACACTGCTTTTGCTGTATCCCATAAGTTTTGATATGTTGTGTTGTTATCCTCATTTACTTCCAGAAAGGTTTTGATTCCTATTTTGATATCTTATATGACCCACTGTTCATTAAGGAGCGTGTTGTTCAGTCTCTATGTGTTTGTATATGTTCTAGGGATTCCTGAGTTGCTAGTTTCCAGCTGCATTCCATGGTGGTCCGATAAGATGCAGGGTATGATTTCAATTCTTTTGAATTTGCTGAGACTGTCCTGTCCTATATAGATTTTTGTAGTTCATGCATTTGTTTTTGATAACTTCTAAGTGTTCTTATTATAAATTTTTTGAATACCATATCTTGCATTTCTTCTATCTCATTGTGGAGATTTTCTTTGTTTTCTTTTTTTTTTTTTTTTTTTTTTTTTTTTTTTGCTGTGTTGGCTTTTCTCATTACACTATGACTCTAGATTAAGTGAACTGTCTGCTCTTGGTGAATCTCTAGAGGCTTGTGGTTGGTATGGGCAGATAGCTCAATCCAGTTCTCCCTGGTTAAGCATATGCCAAAGGTGACACACCCAGGTTTGGCGTGGTAAATCTTCTCCCCTCTCTCTCTATTTTCTTTTATTCAGAAGGGAACCAACTACACTCAGCTGAGTTCTTCTCATTGGTGGCAATCAGTGCCTGGGCTGTAGCCCCAGTGTGTATAATATCTGTCTGCTCTGTCCCAAGGACCACACAAAGGATTTGTGCATTCCACAGTGTAAGCTCAGATTCCCCTGCAATGGCTCTCACTGGGTAGCCAAGGTTCCCGAGTTTGTGGTGTTTCACACCGAGACTACTCACTTCTCAGCCAGAACCTGAGTTCTCCCACACACCCTCATTTTTTTTTTTTTTTCAGAGTCCCAGTTCATAAGCTCCACACATTCACTAGGTCTTAATCTCCTGTTATTACTCCCATCCAGAGTCAGGTTTTTCTGCTTGGCTGAGGGTGGGTGCAGCCCCAAGCTGGCGTAGCTGTTACATATGTCCAAAATGGTGCCTGCTCTATTGTCTCGCTCACCTTTGTAAGGTGTGTGGAGAGAATCATGTCTGTACCGTCCCTTTTGTTATTTTCTCTCCGCTAGTTAGCCTGGTGTACTTTCCCCCACAGGGCTTCAAGCCTCATTCCCTCTAGGCTCTTCTTGCCACTTTTCCACCAGTGTCTCGGGCTACTGCTGTTTCACCTCACCTCTGTTTCCAGAGCTGGTGCAGAGGGAAAGATTCTCAGCAGCTGGGCTCCTGAGCTGTGGGCACTGTGTCCTCCACGTAGATCCACCATGTCCCTCACATATATCCACTGTGTCCCTCTAATTCCGGAAGAGTTCCCTCTGCAGTTTTTTTTTTTTTTTCCCTAACTCTTCCCTGAGACTTCACTATGTCCACTTTTATTAAACTATCTTCCTGGAGTATCAGTGAGCTCCCTCCCTATTCTGCCATCTTGAAGCCACCCTATACATATTTTCTGACATCATTAAAAGATAACCATTTAGAGCTAAAATGCTAACTGTTTGGTCTAGTTTGACACATGTAGAATTAAATTGCTTGATGTCAGTAAGATAAGACAGGAATAGAAAGTGACAATATGTAGTTGTCAATTTAAGTTGAATATTGTAAGAACAAACGACTAACCAACACACACAACGCAGGAAAAGAAACTATATAGCTAACAACCAATACTGGCGAAAACTTTTTAAGAAATCATCCCAATATGTTTAAGAAAGGAAGATGAAAATCAACATGAATTTTAAAAAGTAGTGAAATGGTAGATTTAAACAAAAAAGTAGGATAGATGTTATATTGTATTATAACAATGCAACAGTTTTGGATCAGTGAAAATAAATTAAATATGAATAGCCATTAACAACATAATTTCTACTTATTTCATTCATTGTCCAAGTTTTCACTGTGGTCATAATATACTCTACTTCTTTTTCTGGAGGTAGATGAAACAAATTTAATAAATGCAAAATCAGTAGGTTAACCATTTGTGATTAGTGAGAACAGTAAGAAAAGTAATCACAAAAGCAACTTTATTTTTGAACATTTTTTTAAAAGATTTATTGTATTCTTTTAAAGATGGTTACAGAGAGAAGTAGAGACAGAGAGAGAGGTCTTCCATCTGCTGGTTCGTTCCCCAGATGGCTGCAACGGCAGGAGCCAGGAGCTTCTTTTCAGTCTCCATATGGGATGCTGGTGCTTCAGGCCAGGGCTTTAACTCGTTGTGCCACAGCTCCAGCCCCTTTGAACATTTTTACCAATAATTTTTAAATTATTTGGGTTCCTGTAATTCCCCTGACCATTCAGATGATCATTCCTGTGTGGCTGCTGTCCTCTTTGTCATTGGATTTATTTTTTTCTTTTAAGATCTTATTTATTTATTTGAGAGATAGTTACAGACAGTGAGAGGAAGAGACAGAGAGAAAGGTCTTCCTTCCATTGCTTCACTCTCCAGATGGCTGCAATGACTGGAGCTGCACTGATCCAAAGCCAGAAGCCACTAGCTTCTTCTGGGTCTCCCATGTGGGTGTAGGAGCCAAAGAATTTTGGCCATCTTCTACTGCTATCCCAGGCCATAGCAGAGAGCTGGGTTGGAAGAGTAGCAGCCAGGACTAGAACCAGCACCCATATGGGATGCTGGCATTTCAGGCCAGGGCTTTAATACACTGCGCCACAGCACTGGCCCTGGTATCCTTGGATTTCTAATGTTCTACTCTGTAATGACTCTGCTGTGGTCCGGGAAGGCAGTGGAGGATCGCACAAGTCCTTGGGCCCTGTACCTATATGGCAGACCAGGAGGAAGAGCCTGGCTCCTGGCTCAGATTGGCGCAGTGCGTCGGCCATGGCAGCCATTTGTGGGGTGAACCAATGGAAGGAAGACCTTTCTCTTTGTCTCTCTCACTAACTCTGCCTGCCCCCCCCCCAAAAAAAAAAGAAAAAGAAAAATCTGTTCCTCAACTGTCAAGAAAAGGGCTGTTCAAAATAGTTGCATCTCAAAGTGTCAATTTCACTTCTATAGATTACCTGTTACGTGCTCTGTTAACTTCTACAGATCAGGTGGCACATATGGTATTTGTCATTTTGGGACTAGCTTATTTCACTAAGTATGATGTTTTCCAGTTGCATCCATTTTTTTTCAAATGTCAGAATTTCATTTTTTTTTTACTGCTATCTAGCATTCCATGGTGTTCATATCCCATAATTTATTTATCCAGTCTTCAATTGATGAGCATTTATGTTGATTCCATATTGTAGCTACTGTGAATTGAGCTGCAATAAAGAAGGGGGTTACAGATAACTCTTTCATAGGCCGACTTTTTCTTTTTTTATTTGACAGGTAGAGTTATAGACAATGAGAGAGAGAGAGAGACAGAGAGAAAGGTTTTCCTTATGTTGGTTCACCCTTCAAATGGCTGCTACAGCCAGCATGCTGCGCCATTCTGAAGCCAAGAGCCAGGTGCTTCCTCCTGGTCTCCAGTGTGGTGCAGGGCCCAAGCACTTGGGCCATCCTCCACTGCCTTCCTGGGCCACAGCAAAGAGCTGGACTGGAAGAGGAGCAACTGGGACTAGAATCCGGAGCCCATATGGGATGCCGGCACCGCAGGTGGAGGATTAACCAGGTGAGCCACAGTGTCAGCTGCATCATAGGCCGATTTCATTTCCCTTGGGTAAGTTCCCAGTAGGGGAATGGCTGGGTCATATTGTAGGTCTATGTTCATATTTCTGAGGTATCTCCGTACTGTCTTCCACAGTGGCGGGACCAGTTTATATTCCCACCAATGGTGGATTAGGGTACCTTTCTCCCTACACCCTTGCCATCATTTGTTGTTTATTGATTTCTGATGAAAGCCATTCTAACCTCATCATGGTTTTGATTTGCATTTCCCTGATGGCTAGTGATCCTGAGCATTTTTCATGTGTGAATGTAAATGTCCTCAACTCCAGTTAAAAGATACAGACTAGCTGAATGGATTAAAAAACAACACCAATCTATTTGTTCCCCTCAAGAAACACATCTCAGGGCTGGCTGTGTGTCATGGCAGGTAAAGCTGCCATCTGCAAGCACTGGCATCCCATTTGGGTGCTGGTTCAAGACCTGGCTGCTCCACTTCCGATCCAGCTCTCTGTTATGGCCTGGGAAAGCAGTAGAAGATAGCCCAATTCTTTGGGCCCCTGCATCCATATGGGAAATCAAGAAGAAGCTCCTGGCTCCTGGCTTTGGATTGTTCCGGCTGTTGCAGCCATTTGGGGAGTGAACCAGCAGATAGATCTTTCTATCTCACTCTCTGCCTCTGCCTCTCTGTAATTTTGCCTTTCAAATAAATAAATCTTTTAAAAAATGGAAGAAAGAAACACATCTTACCAACAAAGATACAGACAGACTGAAACTGAAAAGATGGAAAAAGATATTCCATGCTAATGGAAACCAAAAAGGGCAGGTATAACCATCCTAATATCAGACAAAATAGACAACACAAAACTATTAAA
Organism: Lepus europaeus; assembly: GCF_033115175.1. Classification (NCBI taxonomy): domain Eukaryota; kingdom Metazoa; phylum Chordata; class Mammalia; order Lagomorpha; family Leporidae; genus Lepus; species Lepus europaeus. The sequence goes on from NC_084827.1 coordinate 129,377,717, forward strand.
AGAGACAAAGAAAGGCACTATGTAATGACTAAGGGATCAATTCAGCAGGAAGATGTGACTATAATAGACATAAACACATCTAATTACAGGGCAAAAGACTATTTAAAAGAAATGTTAGTTGATCAAAAGAAAGTCATAGGCTCCAATACAATAGAAATGGGGGACTTCAATACCCCTCTTTCAGTAATGGACAGGCCAACAAGACAGTAAATCAGCAAGGAAATTTAAGTCTTTTTCAAAGCTGATTAGAAATGTGATAAAATATATTTTTCCCAGAGCCCTGGTAATTTTTTTTATACATTTTGCAGCACAGGTCTGCTGGAAATTCATATTTTGAATATGATTAATTTATTTACATATATTTTAAAAATATTATTCATAGATATTAAAGTGGAAATATCTAAATAATTCCTTACAAATTTCAAATTTGTGGTCAATTTTCATTATCTTGCATTGTAATTTTTGAGAACACTCTAGGAATTCTTTGTTTTTCTTTTTTTTTTGATAGGCAGAGTGAACAGTGAGAGAGAGAGAGAGAGAGAGAAAGGTCTTCCTTTTGCCGTTGGTTCACCCCCCAATGGTAGCCATGGCTGGCGTGCTGCGGGCGGTGCATCACGCTGATCCGAAGGCAGGAGCCAGGTGCTCCTCCTGGTCTCCCATGGGGTGCAGGGCCCAAGCACTTGGGCCATTCTCCACTGCACTCCTGGGCCACCGCAGAGAGCTGGCCTGGAAGAGGGGCAACCAAGACAGAATCTGGTGCCCTGACCGGGACTAGAGCCCAGTGTGCCGGTGCTGCAGGCAGAGGATTAGCCTATTGAGCCGCGGCGCCAGCGGAATTCTTTGTTTTTCAAAATATGTTTTTTGTGTAGTTGCTTTGATGGTGTTTGTTTTATAAATTCTATTTTGAAACTTGTGACATGCTTTAGTGTTTGCTTGTGTATCTGGTTTGGGATTATGAAGGCTTTCAACTCTGTGTGTGTGTGTTTCTGTCTTAAAATGTCATAAAAAGTCTGGATCTAAACCTGTTTTTCTGACTAGAAAACTTATGCTCTTTTCACTATTCAATTAATATGCTCTCTACAATTCTTTGGTTCTAACTGCTTTCAATGTCATATGGGAGCAAGAATAGGAACTCTGTGAGATTACCACAAGAATTAAGTGGTATAGTTTGCAAAGTCCTTGCATAGTGCCCTACAACATCTTACTACACAGAATTGTCATGATAGTCTTTTTTGTTTTTCCAGGCAGTGTTAGACAGTAAGAGAGAGAGACAGATAGAGTTATAGACAGTGAGAGAGATACAGAGAGAAAGGTCTTCCTTCTGTTGATTCACTCCCCAAATGTCCACTACAGCTGGAGCTGTGTCAATCAGAAGCCAGGAGCCAGGTGCTTCTTCCTGGTTTCCCGTGCAGATGCAGAGACCCAAACACTTGGGCCATCCTCCACTGCCCTCCTGGGCCATTGCAGAGAGCTGGACTGGAAGAGGAGCAACCAGAAATAGTACCCAGCACCCCAACCAGGACTAGAACCTGGGGTGCCGGCGCCACAGGTGGAGGATTAGCCAAGTGAGCCACGGTACCAGCCGTCATGATAGTCTTCTAGTAGGTCATGTCCCATAATAAGTAAAGTACAAACACCAAATATTATACAACAATAAGAATGATAAAATTAAAAACAACTGTATATAGTACATCCCATTGTTTACTATTAATTATGTTGATCTTCTGTTATGCCTTTGAGAAAATTTTTTTTATCAGTATGTCGTACTGGCTTATAGCAAGTATAAAAATGAATGTAAGAAATATTTTCCCAGTACATTTCCTTCTTAGATAATCTATCTGCTAATACCAGTAATAAAAAAAAAACAGTTTCCTCAAAACTGGAAAAAATTTATATACAGATTTACCAAATATTTCGTTTCATTATTCTTTTCTAAAACTTCTTATTCACTTATGTATAACCATTTAATATGATTCCCACTCAGTGTGTGTCAGTTTATTTTTTGTCAGCTTTTCTTTTTCTTTATTATGTGCTCTTATTTGTAAAGTTTCTGTTACTATATCAAAACTGCTTATCTTTCAGAGTCATATCTGCTGTTCAGCATGCATGGTCAATTTTTATTTCATATAAGGAATTTTCCAATGAGTATTCTTTTAAATAACATTCTTTTTCTCCTCATCTTTAAATGTTTTCTTTAAACACATAATGTTTGTTATTTAACTTTTACAATGTTTGTCTACTAATTTAAGTGTTGTTGTCATTTCCAAGCTTGTTTCTTTTAATTACTGTTCTGTTTTTTTGTATGCTGACTTCCTTCTTCTTTCACCTGTCTACTAATTTTTTGTTGTATGTCAAACTGCTGGATTCATATATTGTTGACTGTGTTTTTTCTTCAAAGACTTTTTTTTTTTTTTTTGACAGGCAGAGTGGACAGTGAGAGAGAGACAGAGAGAAAGGTCTTCCTTTTGCCGTTGATTCACCCTCCAATGGCCGCCGCGGTAGTGCGCTGCGGCCGGCGCACTGCGCTGTTCCGATGGCAGGAGCCAGGTGCTTCTCCTGGTCTCCCATGGGGTGCAGGGCCCAAAGACTTGGGCCATCCTCCACTGCACTCCCGGGCCACAGCAGAGAGCTGGCCTGGAAGAGGGGCAACCGGGACAGGATCGGTGCCCCGACCGGGACTAGAACCTGGTGTGCCGGCACCGCAAGGCGGAGGATTAGCCTGTTGAGCCACGGCGCTGGCCTCTTCAAAGACTTTTAAAATTTCATTAGACAAGAAGTTACATTAATTCTTCCTCAATTTGTTTTTTGTGGGCAAATTTTTAAGCTTTGATAGACTATGTCTGGAGTGTCCTTTACAGTCCTAGGATTCTCCTGGCATCACTACTGAATGTCATGGTTATTTGAAGAATGGTCTGCACATAGAAACAGAAACTCAAATATCACCTTATATTAGTTCTGTTTGGCTGACATGTGGTTTCATGCTGTCAGCTTTCCTAGATTTGGTGTATTATTTCTTATAAAGACAATTTGGAAAATTTCCAAATCTTCTTCAACATCTTTAAGTAGCTCTTGATGTTTAATATCCAGTATCATTACTTTTTGGTAAATATTAGTAAGAGGTTCCATTTTCAGAGTGGACATCTGTCTTAGTGGTTAAGATATTGATATCCATATTGGAGTGCCTGGGTTGATGGCCAGCTCCAGCGCCTGACTCCAGTTTCTTGGTGGTGCACTTGTGGAAGGCAGCAGTGGTGGCACAAACAGTTGAGTTACTGCTATCTTTGTGGGAGACCTATATTGTGCTTTAGATCCTGGCAACAGTCCTGGCCCAACCCAGGCATTTGGGATGTGATCCAGCAAATAGGAACTCTGTCTGAGTCTCCTTCACAAATAAATAAATAAGTAGAAATTTTAAAAGTTTCCATTCTCATTTGTAATTTTGATACATAGATTTTTTTTTTCTGTATGGCATTGAGTAGAATAATACCATTGGTTTTATTGATCAATGTTTTACTAATTTAAATTACAAATTTAAAATTATCATATGATAACATTAACAGTTCTTATCTTCCTGTCATTTGGTTCTTATATCAAGATATTTGTTTACTAAATTCAGTGAATTAAATTGCTGATACATCTCACACTTAATTAGATTTTAATGTGTTCGTGGGGTCTTCAATTTTTTTGATTTTGCTTTTTATTAAGAACTCATTAAGAGAGGGCTTTGAAACATGATTTTCACCTGTAAATTTATTGAAATTGAGAGTAAATAATTTTTGAAAAATGTCCTTTTGTTCTTATGTAAAAATTCAGTTTTGTTTAAATAATAACATTACACTCAATGAAATAAAATAAAACCTTTATTAGTTGTGTAAATGAGTTAAACATTGATGCTGTGCTATAAAAAGAACACTGCATTTGGCACCCAATGTGCTTCATTTTAAACATAACATTGAAGTATAACATTTATTTTAAACATAGAAGCATAAAATTTAGCAATCAGTTTGAAATATGACTATTTCATGAAGATATATAGATTATTCACTAAATATTTATGAGAGAATTAGAACTTATTTTTGGTTTATCTTCCTTGATGTTTAAAATTTCACATTAAAATAAATGATAAAAAATGAACACTAGCATGCTACCAAAACTTTAATTTTATTTACTGATTTTAAAATCGATTATATATATATGTGTATATATATATATATATATATATATTTTGGACAGGCAGAGTGGACAGTGAGAGAGAGACAGAGAGAAAGGTCTTCCTTTTGCCATTGGTTCACCCTCCAATGGCCGCCGCGGTTGGCGCGCTGCGGCCGGCGCACCACACTGATCCGATGGCAGGAGCCAGGTACTTATCCTGGTCTCCCATGGGGTGCAGGGCCCAAGGACTTGAGCCATCCTCCACTGCACTCCCTGGCCACAGCAGAGAGCTGGCCTGGAAGAGGGGCAACCAGGACAGAATCTGGTGCCCCGACCAGGACTAGAACCTGGTGTGCCGGCGCCACAAGGCGGAGGATTAGCCTAGTGAGCCGCGGCGCCGGCCTAAAATCGATAATATTTTATAAATGATAACTTGAATAATCAGCTAACAATTATTTTGTTTTCCCATAATGCCTTCTAGATTTCTGTATGCATATTTCAAAATGCTTCTTTATGTTTCTTGATATTTGACTTATGGCATCTTTTCCATAATGTTGATTTAATACTGTAATTCATATCATAATTTCTATTAGTTTATAATCATATTTTTATTACAAATGAAATAATATGTGTATTCTATAAGAATTTATTATATTATTCTAGTAGAACTGAAGTTTGATATTTAAAAATTGCTTGATTTGATACATCATTTGAGAAATGCCTGTTCAAGTTCTTTGTCTCTTAACTAAAATTGTTTTGTTGTTGTTGAATTTCTTGAGCTCTTTATAGATTCTGGATATTAATCCTTTATCATTTTCATAGTTTGTAGATATTTTTTCCCATCCTGTTTGTTGGCTCTTGACTTTGTAAATTATTTTCTTTGCAGTGCATAAATTTCTTATTTTGATATAATCCTATTTGTCTAATTTATTTTGATTGCTTGTTCTTCTGAGGTCTTTTCCAAAAAGTCTTTGCCTATGCCAATGTCTTGCAGTTTTCCCCAATGTTCTCTTCTAGTAATTTGATGCTATCAGGTCATAGATTTAGATCCTTGATCCATTTGGATTTAATTTTTGTATAAGCTGTAATGTAGTTGTCTTGATTCATTCTTCTACATGCAGAGAACCAACTCTAACAGCAACATTTGGTGAAGAGACTCTCCTTCCTCCAGGGATTGATTTTAGATATTTTGTCAAAGGTTTGTTGTTTTTAGATGTGTGGATTGATTTCTAAGGATTCTATTATGCTTCATTGGTACATGTTTATAGCTGTTCCCATACCAGGCTATTTTGATTGTAACTGCCCTGTATTATATCTTGAAATCTGATATTGTGATGCCTCCAGCTTCATTTATTTTTATTTTATTTGACAGGTAGAGTAATAGACAGTGAGAGAGAGACAGAGAGAAAGGTATTTCTTCCGTTGGTTCACCCCCTAAATGGCCGCTACGGCCGGCGCTGCATCGATCCATGGCCAGGAGCCAGGTACTTCTTCCTTGTCTCCTATGTGGGTACAGGGGCCCAAGCACTTGGCTCTCCCAGGCCACAGCAGAGACTTGGACTTGAAGAGGAGCAACTGACTAGAACCCAGTGCCCATATGGGAGGCCGGTGCCACAGGTGGAGGATTAACCAAGTGAGCCATGGCGCTGGCCCCTTCAGCTTTATTTTGGTTGTTTAAGATTGCTTTAGTTATTTGGTTCTTTTGTATTTCCATATGAATTTTATTATCAATGTTTTTAAAGAATCAATTATTTGAAAGGTGGAATTACAGACAGGCAGAGGCAAAGAGTGAGAGAATGAGAGAGAGAGAGAGGGAGAGAGAGAGAGAGAGAGAGAGATCCTTCATCCGCTGGTTCACTCCCCAAATGGCTACAATGGGCAGAGCTGGGTGAATCCAAAGCCATGAGCCAAGAGCTTCTTCCAGGTCTCCCACATGGGTGCAGGGGCCCAAGGACTTGGACTATCTTTTACTGCTTTCCCAGGCCATAGTAGAGTTGGATTGGAAGTGGAGCAGTTGGGTCTAGAATGAGTGTCCACAGCACCTGCCCCAGCTTAATTTCTTTTCTAGATCTGTGAAGAATGACAATGGTATTTTTATTGGAATCCCATTGAGTCTGTAAATTTGTTTTGGTATCATGGACATTTCTATATTAATTCTTCCAATCTATGAACATAGAGAATTTTTCCATTTTTTAATTTCTTTTTCTATTTAATATTTTGTAAATTTCAGGGCAGAGATCTTTCACCACCTTAGTTAAATTTGTTCCAACTATTCAAATTTTCTTGTAGCTATTGTGAAGGGGACTTACTGGCTTACAAATTTGTTCTCAGCAATGGCATTTTCCATGTATACAAAGACTATTTATTTTTTGTTTTAATTTTATATCCTGCCACTCTACCAAACTCTTTTATGAGTTCCAATAGTCTCTTAGTGGAGTCTTTTTGTTTTCCTGTATACAGTGTCATGTTATCTATAAACAAGAATGATTTCTATCCATTTGATTTGTTTTTCTTGCTAATGGCTTGGGCTAAGAACTATACTGAATATCAATGGTGAAAATAGGCATTCTTGTCTGGTTCCAGATCTTAGTGGTTTGTGCTGGGTGGGGATGGGGAACTCTGGTCAATGCTCAAGTGTGGTGCAAGTATCCAGAGTGACACCCAAGTTGGGCATGGTAGATCTTTTTTATTGTCAGCATTGGGGAGCATCTGATAATTTCTGTTGGCATAATCACAACCTCACTTCTTTTTTCCAAAGTGATAAATTTCTGAGGTTAGCCTACAGTGGGTACATCCTTCACCAACCCTGGCAAGAATCTCTCAAAGTTATCTGTGAATTTCTTAGTGTGAGCATGGAACACTCAATAGTTACCCACCCTAAACAGTCAGGGAGCTCTGAACCTCTGACACAAGACACTGATTGCACAGAGACCCAGCCACACCCCATGCCCTTTTGTGCAGTTACAGGATCCCCACAGTCACAGGGTGCAGAGGATCCCATCAGCACCCCACAACCCTGCCCTGTCCATGAAGAGAGCATAGTCATTTCCAGAGCCAGCTGCCTATGGGTGCTCTTCCTCGGCAGTTTGAGCTCCTGAGCCTGTGATTTGCTGAGAGGATGGGTGCACCTTACAATCCTAAATGGATGCCTAGTCCTGCCAGCCAGTCTCAAAGGCAGTGGGAATGCAAGAGCTGCCACGAACTCTTCTTATGTCAAGAATCTGGTGTCTCCTCCCTTACTTACTCTTTATAACCCACTGTGCACACTACCTGATACCTAGTAGAGCTTAGTAAATATTAGATACATTCTCCTTCAGCAAATAAAATAATTGTATAACTCTATGTTTGCAATTTGCATCATTTTAAAATTTAGTTTTTGAGATGGTAAGCATAGCACCTGCAGTTTTTATGTACTGAGCTGAAAAGTCAATACTACTCTTTTGTCTCTTTGAGTTCAAATCTTTCAAGTGCAAGTGTTGGTATTCTTTCTTGAAAGCCATGTGTCCACCTGGAGTAATTTATCCCATCTATCTAATAACCCCTTTCCAGTTCTTTTGTTTTTTGATGTAGGGCTAGAGAACTGGCTATATTTTTTCAATTAAGTATAAACTGACATGAATGAATAATGAACTATAACAGATATCAGCACTCCTTATATACATGTATTATTTTTTATCACCAAAATTATTACAAGTCTCCAAATTTGAGGTTTCGCCTCACATGTAAAGATCACAACAGTTTCTTCATTTCTTTTTCAATACAACAGTCTAAAGATTTTATTTTTTTTAAAGTTATTATGTGTCAGGTCATACTAAATGTCCTACATGTTGCAAATAATCTCATAAATGTAATCATTCTGTCTTCCCAAAATGACTTCCCTACTTTCACTTTCTTGAAATTTCATTAAGAATTTCTGAAATATAATTTATCTTAAAAATTCCAAATATGCTGAATTGATCTTCTGTATATAAAGATAATTGGAAATGAAAAAAAAAAAACCTGGCGTTAAATTGGAAATGGCATAGAAAATTAATTAATTTTTTAAAAAAATATTATGTAGGATCTCTGTCTTTAATGTGCTGTACACTCTTATTTAATGCTATAACTAGTACTCAAACAGTATGTTTCACTTTGTGTTGCTATATGGGGGCAAACTGTTGAAATCTTTACCTAATATATACTAAACTGATCTTCTGTATATAAAGAGAATTGAAAATGAATCTTGATGTGAATGGAAGGGGAGAGGGAGTGGGAAAGGGGAGGGTTGCGGGTGGGAGGGAAGTTATAGGAGGGGGGAAGCCATTGTAACCCATAAGCTGTACTTTGGAAATTTATATTCATTAAATAAAAGTTTAATAAATGAAAAAAAAGAGAAAAAAAATTCCAAATATGGTGATTTTATTCCCTCAAAATAAAGATTATAGTTATCACTATATTTACTTACAATAATCTCCATCGAAAATAGATTACACTGTGACTTTCAGCATTTTTTTAAAGATTTACTTATTTATTTAAAAGGTAGAGTTACAGAGAGATAGGGAGAGACAGAAAGAGAAAGAGATCTTCCCTCCACTGGTTCACTCCCCAGTGTCACAAATGATGGTAGGGAGTAATTAGAAATACCTGGTAATTATAAGATCCTTGTACCGTCCGGGAAGTGGTATAATATTTTTATAAATAGAGTGGAATGTGCTGTAGTTGTAGATGTATATTGAAAACTCTAGGGGGAATCACTAAGCAAAGAGAAAAACTAAGGGATAAACTAAGGGAGGAGAAAAAAGTTGAATCACATAAAATACTCAATTAAAACCAAAGAATATACACAAAAAGGTGGAAGACAAAATTATATAAATAACAAAAGTATGAATGGAAAATAATACCAAATAAGGTAGATATTAATCAAACTATACTATATTGATCCTTTAAGTAGCAATATCTAAACACACCGATACAAAGATAGAAATTGTGGGGCCAGCATTGTGGCTAGCAGGTGAAGCTACCACCTGTGACACTGGCATCCCATATGGGTGCTGGTTCTTGTCCAGGCTGCTCTACTTCCAATCCAGCTGCCTGCCTGTAGGCCTTGGAAGTGTTTGGGCCCATGTCAAACCGGGATTAAGCTCCTCTTTTCTGGCTTCTGTCTGTCCTAGCCATGGTCTTTGTGGCCATCTGGGGTGTGAACCAATCAATGGAGTTCTCTCTCTCTCTCTCTCTGTCCCTCTCTCTGTAACTGATTTTCAAATAAGTAAACAAATATATTTAAAAAAAGAAATGCTGAGACTGGGTAAAATATTTAAAGCCCTAAGTGTATTGTGTATAGGAACCTCCCTTTAAATATAAATATCTGATAAATAAAATGTGAGGGGATGGAAAAAGAGAAATCATACTAACACAAATTAAAAGAATGCTGGAGTAGGCACATCAAGCTGAGATGATACAGACTTCAAGCAGGGAAATTTTCATGGAGAAAAAGAATGTTACATAATAATAAAAACTAATTCCCTAAGAATATATATCTGTCTGCTGTTCCTGCATCTGACCACAGTACATCAAGATATGTGAGGCCAAAACTGATGGATTGCAGGGAAAAATAGATGAGTTTATTATTACTGTTGGAGACTTCAACAGCTATCTATCAGTAGTGGAGAGATGCAGCTGGCAGAAAATCAGTGAGGACATAGTTGAACTGAACAGCACCATGAATCAACTAGATATAATTGACATCTATGGAACATCTCCTGCAATAAGAGACGAATGGCATTCTTTTCAAGCTTACACAGAACTTTTACCAAGATAGACTACATTCTGGGTTATTAAATATAAGTTAACCAATTCAAATGAACACAAATTATATAAAACATTCTTTTAGACCATTATGGAATTAAAATTAACAACACAGAGATAGCAGGAAATCTTCAAAATACTAGGCAATTACATGACAACACATGGGTTAAATAAAGGAGTCTCAAAAAAACAAAAATATTCTTAGGAGAAATTCTAGTTTCTAAACTGGCATCAAAGGAGCTTTAGATGCTGCCACTCCATTCTAACAGCAAGTAAAATCCAAATAAACTAAAAATCAACTCTTCATAGATTTCATAAAAAAATGAGCTCATAGAGTAAACAGCTGTCCCCAAATTGAAAAGACAGAGGTACATACAGAAAATTAAAACTTATCAAGATAGAAACCACGAGCAGAGGGGCCTGCAATGCAGCACAGTGGGTAAAGCTGCCGCTTGCAAGACCATCAAGTCCCAGCTGATCTTCTTCCAATCCAGTTCCCTGCTGATGTGCTTGGGAAGGCAATGGAAGCTGGCCTATGTTCTTGTATCTCTGCTATCCATGTGGGAAATCCAGATGCAGTTCCTGTCTTCTGGCTTTGGTCTGATCCAGGACTGCCTATTGTGGGCACTTGGAGATTAAATCAGTGGATGGAACTTTCTCTCTCTCTCTCTTTTTTTTTTTTTTTTTTTTTGACAGGCAGAGTGGACAGTGAGAGAGAGAGACAGAGAGAAAGGTCTTCCTTTTTGCCATTGGTTCACCCTCCAATGGCCGCCACAGCCGCCGTGCTGCGGCCGGCGCACCACGCTGATCCGATGGCAGGAGCCAGGTGCTTCTCCTGGTCTCCCATGGGGTGCAGGGCCCAAGCACTTGGGCCATCCTCCACTGCACTCCTGGGCCATAGCAGAGAGCTGGCCCGGAAGAGGGGCAACCGGGACAGAATCCGGCACCCCAACTGGGACTAGAACCCGGTGTGCCAGCGCCGCAAGGCGGAGGATTAGCCTGTTGAGCCACGGTGCCGGCCCTCTTTTTTTTTTTTTTTTTTTTTTTTCATAAAAATAAACAAAAACCTCATGGGAACCAGTGCCAGCACTGGAAACCTAAACTGTATTTAACAAGTGTATTTAACATACACTCAGTGTGTATATGTCTAAGAAAATAAAACTTCAGGAAAGCTCACTAACGGGGAACCTCCACAATTTTGTGAGCTTTATCTCCAGGAACTTTCCAATGCTCTTATAGCAAATATCAGAGAAAATTTCCCTTATGCTTCTAGTAAGTGAAAAGTAGGCATGTTCCACAGAATTGCTCTTAACAAGGCCTCCCCTTCAGAGGAACTATTTTCCAGGGGTCTAACCTGTGAGAATCTTAGAAGAGTCTAACTAATGTTGGCAAAGGGAAATAATCAACTCCATCCAGCTCCTGTAGCCACCCTGTACAATGTAAGGGCAAGGCAGCAATGCAGGAAACCTGAAACACTGTTTAAGTTCACATTTTAAAGGTACACACGTATTGAAAGACTGATATCCAATTCCCTTAGCACTACACCTTACTGAAACATTATTTAAAGACTTTATATTACCATCCAAAACATCCTGTTTACTTTCAACCAAAAAGATTTAAAAATAGACTAACAAAGAAAACAGTTTGAAGATACTGAATTACTATCATACCAGAGTTGAAAGCAACACAAATTTTTAAATTATAAAAACAGGAATTTTGCAAATTGTTATGAATATAATAAAAGATTTAATGTAAAATTGAACAATATGCAAGAACAAATGAATAATGTAAGCAGAGAGTTTAAAATAAGAAATAAATTTTCACAGTAAAAAATACTATAACAGAAATGAAGAATTTTTTTGGTGGCCACATTATGTAACCTAAATAGAATTGAGGAAAGAACTTCTTTTTAAAAAATATTTTATTTATTTATTTATTCGAGAATTGGAGTTACAGACAGAGTTAGAGACAGAGAGAATTGTCTTCCACCTGCTGGTTTACTCCCCAAATGGCTGTGATGGCTTGAGCTGAGCTGATCCAAAGTCAGGAGCCAGGAGCTTCTTCTAGGTCTCCCATGTGGGTGCAGGGGCCCAAACACTTGGGCTATCTTCTACTGTTTCCAGGCTATAGCAGAGAGCTGGATCAGAAAGGGAGCAGTCAGGACTTGAACCAGCGCCTATAGGGGATGCTGGCACTGCAGGCCGAAGCTTTAGCCTAATATGCCACAGTGCCGGTCCCATGGGGGAAGATTTTCTGAGTTTAATGTTTAATATTGTTTGGAAATTAGAAATTTCCAAAACTTAAAAGATTAAAAATACTGAAAAAAACCAGAATATTCATGAAGTGTCAAATGTATGCCTAGTAAGAACTCTACAAGGAGAAGAAATAGACAAAGAACAGAAGGAATATTTGGAGCAATAATAACTGAGAATTTGTCCAGATTAATATTAGACAGCAAAACAAAAATTCCTGAAACTCAGAAAATACCAAGTAGGGTAAATTCATGTATATCATATTCATACTCTACAAAAATCAGAGATGAAGAAAATAATCTTGAAAGAAGGCAGAGGGGGCAAATAACAGTACTTCTATAGGAACAAAAATAAGCATTACATGTAAGTCCTCTTGAAAACCATAGGAGCAGAAAGAGTGGCGTGTACTATTTGAAATGTTAAGAGAGGGCTCAACACTGTGGTGCAGTGGGTTAATCCATTGTCTGCAATGCCAGCATCCTGTATTGAAGTTCTAGTTCGAGTCCTGGCTGCTGGCTGCTCTGTTTCCAATCCAGCTCCCTGCTAGAGTGCTGGGAAAGTAGTCAATAATGGCCCAAAGAGCTGGGTCCCTGCCACCACCGTCAGAGACCTAAATGAAGTTCCAGACAACTGGCTTCAGCCTAGTCTAGCCCCAAACTTTTGGTCTTTTGGGAAGTGAACCAATGGATGAAAGATCTCTTTCTCTTGTTCTCTTCCTCTCCTTATGTTGTTCTGCATATCAAATATAAAATAAATCTTTTTTAAAAAGTTAAAAAAAAAAGCTCAGCAACCTAGAACTGAGAAATTATCCTTTAAAAGATAAGAAATACCCTATGTGAAGAGATAGATAGGTCTGGGCCTCTTAACTTACAAGGCCTAAAGCCCACCAGATTATTATCAAGCCCCTTCTATCAGGTTCTATTTGCCTCTCAATCAGAAAACTTAATTGTAGCTTAGACAGCACCTTTCTTAGCTCCTCTAATAATGACTCTGTCCTTTGTTCTAGACCCTGTCTAGCGCACTTGGGCCTCATTCCTTTGTAATCATAACCTCTACTCTACCTCCAATGGCTCTACTCCCAACCTGTGTGTACTGATGGTCCTCTTACCCACTTAATGCTGTATAATTGTTCAAACCTGGTAAATGCCACTCTTAGGATCATTGGTTACTATCCTCACTCTGTCTTTTATGACCTTGTCTAAATATGATCAGAGTCGGTAAACTTGGAAGGCTTCCATAGCCTTGGCAACTCATGACGACAGCCTAGGGTGGTTACTGGCACCATAAACTAGAGTGTCAATTTGTTGGGTCAACAACAGGAGCCACTGTGCACTTGCTCCTCATGTGGGATCTCTGTCCTTAATGTGCTGTACATTTTGGTTTGGTGCTATAACTGGTACTCAAACAGTATGTTTCACTTTGTGTTTCTGTGTGGGTGCAAACTGTTGAAATCTTTATACTGAATTGATCTTCAGTATATAAAGAGAATTGAGGATGAATCTTGATGTGAATGGAGGGTGGGAGGGAGCGGGAGAGGGGAGGGTTGCGGTGGGAGGGAGGTTGTGGGAAGGGGAAGCCCTTATGGTCCATGAGCTGTACACTGGAGATTTATATTCATTAAATAAAAGTTTAAAAAAAAGATAAGAAATAAAGAATTTTTTAGAGAAAAATAAAAAAGGTGAAGGAATTTATTACTAGTAGATTTTCCTTGCTAAGCCAAGAGCCAGGAGCTTCTTCTGGGTCTCCACATGGGTGGCAGGGGACCAACTACTTAGGCCATCTTCCACTGGTTTTCCCAGGTCATTGGCAGGGAGCTTGATGGGAGGTGGAGCAGCTGGAACATAAACCTGCACCATATGTCACAGGCAGCAGCTTTATCCACTATGCTACAATGCTGGCCCCAAAAAAGGTAATTTAGAGAGAAGGTATAATAGTATTAAGTAGAACAAAACAAAAAAAACTTTAACTCTATACATTTTAGTGGGCACAAAATGGAAACTGAAATTAAAAAACATCAATGCTCGGGCCAGCGCCATGGCTCACTTGGTTAATCCTCCACCTGTGGTGCCAGCATCCTATATTGGTGCCAGATTCTCTCCTGGTTGCTCCTCTTCCAGCCCAGCTCTCTGCTGTATCCTGGAATAGCAGTAGAAGACGGCCCAAGTGATTGGACCCCTGCACCTGGATGGGAACCTGGGAAAAAGCACCTGGCTGGTGGCTTTGGATCAGCACAGTTCCAGCCATAGCGGCCATTTGGGGGGTGAACCAATGGAAAGAAGACCTTTCTTTCTGTATCTCTCTCTCTCACTGTCTGTAACTCTGCCTGTCAAATAAATAAATAATTTTCAGAAAAGCAGCCATGCTTAAAAGAAAATATAATGTGGTTATGCAGAGTTTACTCCAGGAAACAAGATTATTTTGATATTTAAGAATTGATTTAATTCACAGTATTAATGAAATAATGAATAAAAGTCACATGCTCAAGGTAGTAAATATTATGCACAAGATTTGAAAAATGGCAACAGCCTTTTGTGATATATGCTGTTAAAAAAATAGTAAAACGAAATTAGAGATCCACCTCAATCTGAAAAAGTGACTCTAAGAACCACCTACTATCTATATCTTCTTTAGTGGAATAAAAAACTGAATCCTTTCCTTCTGAAATCAGGAAAACAGTAATGATCTTAACTTTCACAACTTAAACTCAAAATTGCTCTGGGGGCCCTAAAGTTTACAATAAAAAAATAAGTAAAATATATAACAAGGAAACAAAGAAATAATTCTTTCACAGATCCTATGAATGTTTAAATGAAAAATTCTATGGATTGAAAAAAAAATCCAACGGCAGGCATTCTGGCACAGAGGGTTAAGCCACTGCTTGAGATGCCTGCATCCCACATTGGATTGCCTGGAATTGAGGCCTGGCTAACTGCTTCTGATTCTGCTTGCTGCCAATGCCCTTGAATTTGGCTTACTGCCACCCATATTGGAGACCTGGACGAAGCTCCTGGCTCCCAGCTTTAAATGATTCAGTTCTGGATGTTGCAGGCATTTGGAAAGTGAATCAGAAGATGCAAGATCTCCCTTTCTGTTACTTAACTTTTCAAATAAATAAATTGTGAAACTATAGAACTTATAAAGTAATATGGCAAAGTCTGAGAAAAATATTAAATGTGAAAACGAGTTGTAATTTTACTAACTAGTGGTAAACAATTGTAAAAGGACACATTTGTATTTCTATTTAATGTTTTCACCCACATACACATACACACACACACACACGCATACAAAATGCAACTTGGGAAAAACTAACATAAGATCAGTAAGATCTCTACATTGTAAACCACAAATCATGAATGATAGTGAATTTAAAAAGTTAAAAATATACTCTTGGAATAAAAGACCAATCTCACAATTGAACTAAATAAGTTAAATGCAATTCCAATTATGCAGATTGACAAGTTCATTCTAAAAGTGATATCGAATAAGAAGAAACAATCAGAAGATTTGCTTCACCTAATTTCATGTATAAAACAGTGAAAATAAAAACTTTCTGGTATTAGTGAAAAGACATATGAAGATCAATATAACAAAATAAAATAGGCAGAAAAATGTCTACACATAAGAGTCAATTTATTTTGATAAAAGTGCCAAAACAATTCAATATAATTTGTAGAGATAAGGGTCATCTTCTGCCTTATCTCACACCATGCATGAAAATTAACAGAAAATTAAGAAGGTACCTATACGTGCAACCAAAACACTATCAAATTTCTAAAGCAAAATACAGGAGAAATCCATGAGATTGTAGACATTTCTTATGCTAAATAAAACGTGAAACATATAAGGAAGGTCCTTGGTCAGATATTTAGCACAGTGTTTAAGCTGCTGCCTGAGATAGCCACATTCCATCTTGGAATGCCTGAGTTGGTATCCGGCCTTCAATCTCCATTCCAGCTTTATACAATGTGTATCCTGTGGTGCGGCACTGATGGCTCAACTACTTGGGACCCTGCCACTCACATGAAAGACCTTGATAGAGCTCCTGGCTCCTGGGTTCAGCATGGTGCAGCCCTGGCCGTTGCAGTTCATCTGTCTCTTTGCCTTTCAAATAAATAAAAGAAAGAAAGAAAAACAGAGGGAGAGAGAGTGAGCTGGAGAGGAAGAAAAAGGGAGGGAGGGAACGAGAGAGGAAGGAAGGGAGGGAGGGAAGGAAATTTTTCAAAAGACATTACTGACAAAAGTAATGAAAGGGTCGGGGCTGTGGTGTAGCAGGTAAAGCCGCTGCCTGCAGTGCCAGCATCCCATGTGGGCACCAGTTCGAATCCTGGCTGCTTCACTTCCAATACAGCTCTCTGTTATGGCCAATGAAAGCAGAAGATGGCCCCCACACCCGTGTGGTAGACCTGGAGGAAGCTAGGATTGGCGCTGGGAGTGAACCAGCAGATGGAAGACTTGTCTCTTTCTCTCTCTCTGCATCTGCCCCTGCCTCTCTGTAAATCTGCCTTTCAAATAAATAAATACATCTTAAAAAAAAGGAATGGAGAGACTGGTTCGCCCATAGTTATTGGGGTAGTAAATTAGGACACTGGGCCAAACCAAAAGTAACAATCAGGTATTTGCTCACTTACTGTGTATGTTAAAATAAAAAAAGAGGGCTGAGCACTGTAAAAAGAACAGAGACCTATTTAGCCCCCAGTTTTGGAGACTGAAAGTCCATGATCAAAGGCCCCAAATCTTTGGCTGCTCAGACATAGCAGAGAAGCAGAGAGGGAAGTAGCTATGTACAGGAGAGGCCAAGCTCGCTGGGTGGCTGCACTGTCAAACAACCAGCTCTTCCAGAGATTACTCCCTTCAGGAGCCCAGCATTAATCCCTTCTACAGGTGACTCCCCAGTGACCTGCTGGGGCCCAGCTCTGAAAGGTTCTGCACCCCAACAGAGCACACTGAGGACTTTGCTTCCATGAGTCTCTGGAGAAAAACCCAATCCAAACACTAGCATTGTGTATTTTCTGTTAGAGCTGCTATAACAACCAGGCACCGCGTACTGAGTCGCCAAACAACAGAAATTTATTTTCTCACAGTTATGAAGGCCAGGCAGGAGTCTAAGATCAAGGTCCTGTTAGGATTGTTTTGTCTAAGGCCACTTTTTTTTTTTTTTTTAATTTGACAGAGTTAGACAGAGAGAGTGACAGAGAAAAAGGTCTTCCCTCCGTTGGTTCACCCCCAAAATGGCTGCTCCGGCTGGTGCTGCGCCAATCCGAAGCTGAGAGCCAGGTGCTTCCTCCTGGTCTTCCATGCAGAGCAGGATGCACTTAGGCCATCCTCCACTGCCTTCCCGGGCCATAGCAGAGAGCTGGACTAGAACCCTGTGCCCATATGGGATTCTGGTGCAGCAGGCGGAGGATTAAACAAGTGAGCCATGGTGCTGGCCCCTAAGGCCACTTTCTACCAACCTGGTAGCCTGATAGCTGTCTTTCCCTTTGTCTTCACACAGCATCCCTCTGCTGTGTGTCTGGATCCTAATCTCTTATAAGAATACCTGTCACACTGGAGGAAGGCCGACTTCAATGGTTTCATTTAACCTTGATTACCTCATTAAAAAAGCAATATCCAAAGTACATTCACATTCTTTTTTTTTTTGGCTCTGCCCCCTACATTCTGAGGTATTGTGGGTGAGAACTTAAACATATGAATGATGGAGCTGAGGATATTTAATTTAGCCTATAACACTGTAACAACTGCAGGCAAGAATCAAGAGAGAGAGAGAGAGAGAGAGAGAGAGAGAGAGAGAGAGAAAGAGAACTTCTCTAATATTTTGTTTTCCCCCACAGAATGGTATTGGGAAAGGGTCAGTAAGATGTGTGGTGCAAGGAATTGGGATCATCTTGTGACTGAGAATCTTTTTTTTTTTTTCACAGTCAGTTCAAACGCAGGAAGAAGAAATTAAAAAATTAAAAAATACGGTCGGAGATCTACAAGATTCAATCAAACAGTGTAATATTCAGATAATAGGAGTCCCTGAGGGGGTGGAAAGAGAGAATGGATTGGAAGGTGTTTTCAATGAAATAATATCAGAAAATTTCAAACAAAGGCAGCTGGATAACAACAGGCAAATTCAACAGATAGCCAGGACTCCGAACAGGGTAGACAAGAAGAGAAATTCACCGCGATTCATTGTGGCAACACTCAGCTCAGTGATACACAAAGAACAAATCCTAAAATGTGCCAGAGAAAAACGACAAATCACATTCAGAGGTAAGCTAATCAAACTCACCCCAGACTTCTCATCGCAAACACTACAGGCAAGGAGACAATGGGATGATATATTTCAAGTTTTAAAAGACAAACAATGCCAACCTAGAATACTATACCTTGCAAAGCTATCATTTATGAATGAAGGGGAAGTAAAGATCTTCCAAAACAAACAGAAACTGAAACAATTTTTATCCATGCATCCAATCCTACAACACTTGCTCAAAGATGTACTGCACACAGAAATATAAAAACAAGAACTTCACTACAAAAAAAAGCGAATGTAGAGTAACCTACAAACAAAGTTCAAAATACATAAACAGCTCGTTTAGGAAGCATGAATGGGAAAAGACAGTACTTAACAGTAATCACACTGAATGTGAATGGTCTTAATTCTACTACCAAAAGATATAGACTAGCTGATTGGATCAAGAAAGAGAATCCATCTATATGCTGCCTTCAGGAGACACACCATATAGCAAAGATGCTCGCAGACTGAAAGTGAAAGGATGGAAAAAGATACTCCAAGCTAACATAAATGAAAAATGAGCTGGTGTGGCCATCCTGATATCAGACAAAATAGACTTTAGCATAAAAACTATTAAAAGAGACAGAGAAGGGCATTATACAATGATTAAAGGATCTATCCAACAGGAAGACATTACTATTATAAATGTATATGCACCTAATTACAGGGCGCCTGGCTACCTGAAAGAATTACTAAAGGATTTAAAGGGAGATATAGATTCAAATACAATAGTAACAGAGGACTTCAACACCCCACTCTCACCAATGGACAGATCAACCAGACAGAAATTCAACAAGAAAACAACAGAGTTAATTGATGCTATAGACCAAATAGACCTAATAGATATCTTCAGAACCTTCCACCCCACAGCCACAGAGTTCACTTATTTCTCCCCAGTACATGGTACGTTCTCTAGGATTGACCATATGCTAGGCCATAAAGGGAGCCTCAACAAATTCAAAAAAATTGAAACTATACCATGCAGCTTCTCAGACCATAGTGCAGTGAAACTCGAAATCAACAACCCAAGAATCTCTACACCATATGCAAATATATGGAGAATGGACAACATGATCCTAAACGAACAGTGGGTCATCGAAGAAATTAAAAGAGAAATCAAAAGATTTCTAGAAACAAATGAAAATAATAACACAACCCATCAAAACCTGCGGGACACAGCAAAAGCAGTGCTAAGAGGAAAGTTTATAGCAATTGGTGACTACATCAAGAAGCTGGAAAGGAACCAAACAAATGAACTCTCCATGCATTTCAGGGCTTTAGAAAAACAGCAGCAAATCAAGCCCAAATCCAGAAGGAGGAAAGAAATACTAAAGATCAGAGAAGAAATAAACAGAATTGAAACCAAAAAAAAAAAAAAAATACAAAAGATCAACAAAACCAGGAGCTGGTTCTTTGAAAAAATAAACAAAATCGACACACCATTGGCCCAACTTACCAAAAAAAGGAGAGAGAAGACCCAAATCAGTAAAATCAAAGATAGTAATGGAAATATAACAACAGACACCACAGAAATAAAAAGAATCATCAGAAACCACTATAAAGAGATGTATGCTAACAAATTGGGGAACCTGGAAGAAATGGATAGATTCCTGGACACGTACAACCTTCCTAAACTGAGCCATGAAGATATAGAAAATCTAAACAGACCCATAACCATGGAAGAAATTGAATCATTAATAAACACACTACTGAAAAAGAAGAGCCCAGGACTGGATGGCTTCACTGCCGAATTTTACCAGACATTTAGAGAACAACTAACCCCAGTTCTTCTTAAATTATTCAAAACAATTGGAAGGGAGGGAATCCTCCCAAATTCTTTCTACGAAGCCAATATCACCTTAATTCCTAAGCCTGGAAAAGACACAACAGAGAAAGAAAACTACAGACCTATCTCCCTGATGAACATAGATGCAAAAATACTCAACAAAATTCTGGCAAACCAAATCCAACTGCACATCAGAAAGATCATTCACCCAGACCAAGTGGGATTTATCCCTGGTATGCAGGGATGGTTCAATATTCGAAAGTCAATCAATGTAATACATCACATTAATAAATTGAGAAAGAAAAATCATATGATTATCTCAATAGATGCAGAGAAAGTATTTGACAAATTACAACAACCTTTCATGGTGACTGAGAATCCTTAAAAACAAATAAAAACCACCCTGCCCTTTTGTAGGATCCAGGTGGCAAGGAGCAAAGAGGGTGATTTGCAATGAGTAGAAAAGTACTGAGTGGAGACAAATATCTTGGTCAAAGTCTTCTGATAAGGAGATTTCAGTGGAAACATCTAAAAAGTGTGTCAGCCACTGTTTCCAGGTAATAAGGTCTCCTGAGCTCTATATGGCCAGCCCAGGGATGGGGGCCATGTCTTTTTCTACAACTACCTCTATATTTAAAATATCAAAAATGAGTGTTCATTAATATAATGTAATAAATAGAAGTCTGTTTTTAAATGTATTAGGGATGCATAATATAAAAGCAATTAAATTTAAATTTACAGAACACAAATAAGGGAATGATGGATATAAAGATTACCTCAACAAGAACAAGCAAAGGCTCTTCAGAACTTCCTACATAGCAAAAAGAGTCAGCCAACTCCCTTGAATTTGGCAAAGATTCAGTTGGAATTGGATGATCGGATACACTTCATGTGGAAAAAGGGGAGCTGGCATTATTGCATGTTGGGTAAAGCCACTAGCTGCAACACTGACATCCCATGTAGGCGCTAGTTTGTTTCAGGGTACTCCACTTCTGATCCAGCTCCTTACTGATGCCCTGAGGAAAGCAGCAGAAGATGACACAAGTATTTGGGCCCCTGCCACCCAGAAGGGAGACCAGCGTGAAGCTCCTGGCTCCTGGTTTCGGCCTATCACAGCCTTGGCCATTATTGCCATCCTGGGAGTGAACCAGTGGATGGAAGATCTATCTCTGTCTCTCCATTTGTCTCTCTGTAACTCTTACTTTCAAATAAATAGATACATATAAAATACATACATATGGAAGGAGGAAGGCTTAAAGGTCCATGGATTAAAGTCTCCTCTCATAGAGAAGTTGTAAGCAGGCAAACCAGAAGATTATCCTATAAAATTGGATGTGGAAACATATTTAGCTTTCTCTGGTTGGTCCTAAGTTGGAAGCATGGGCAACAATTAAGAAAGCTGCCAGTCACTGATCAAGTCCTTGCTGTATGAGACCAGTGGCTTATGGAGTTTTTTATTTTACTAAACTGGCTTCTACAGATAGTGTTTAGTTTCTTGGAATGGTTGCTGTAGGCTGAGGGTCAGACTCACATTTTATATATGGTCTGGATCTTGTCTATTTGGATATTCAGCCCCTGAGAGACAGAAGTAAAATATTAGCTCAGAATTTCATGACTAGCTTACACTATCTATTTCTGACTAAAGCCTAAGCAATAGATATACTTTTGCATTTTTCTAGAAACAAGTATTTATATATAGAATAGAAAGTAGAAATAAGCCAAATATGAGAATAAAAATGTTCAAAGAACATAAAGCTGAGTGCAATACATGTGAATGTGCCATGAAAACACAGAGAAAGAAAATTCAAAACCTAGAATTTTCCAAGAGACAATGTATGGCATTGCAAGTCACAGATAGGGTATAACATAAGAGAAGCAGATTGGAGACCCAAATGACAAATTATAATTATTTAATATGTTTTTAAATATATCCTGTAGTAGCACATTAAAAAGAAGGCATATATCCCAAAGAATTGGTAAAATGCATGATGTGAGAATAAACAAAAGTTTCAGCTAATTCTCAGCCAGGATAAAAACAATTTCAATTACATTGTTCTCTTGAAAGAATGAAGAAT
Organism: Lepus europaeus; assembly: GCF_033115175.1. NCBI lineage: Eukaryota > Metazoa > Chordata > Mammalia > Lagomorpha > Leporidae > Lepus > Lepus europaeus. The sequence continues at coordinate 129,400,049 of NC_084827.1, forward strand.
ATAGAATGTTAAAGAAAACAATGTAAAGACTGAATTTAAGTACTAAAAGATGCTTCTCATGGTCTAGCATTTGATATGATCATTAGTAGTCTTTGAAATGAGGCTGCTCAAGATCAAATCCTATATCTGCCACTTATAAGCAGGCAGTATGTAGAATATTGCCAGAAGAACACCTTGTTAAAATAACTCTGGAGTCAAGACATGAAAGGAGTGAGGGAAAAGTCACAAAGAGAGGTAGAGTTCCATGGTTTGAATATGGTTTACCCTATGTAAACACATATGGGATGTGTTCGCATCCTGAGGTGGAACCCTGATGAATGAATTAATATGTCTGAGTTTGGATCTTGTTTTTGTGCCCAAGAGAAAATTACTTACACTCTCTGTCTTCATCTTTAAATTAGAGTAAAAGTGGTGCCTATAGCAAAATGTTTTTTTGAGAATTAATATGTGCAAATGCTTAGGGACATACCTAGTATTTAATAAACATGTCAATGCCCATTTCCTCTCACCGTCATTCTCATTTCCCTCCCCTATCTCTTCTCTCTTGCTCATCTCTCTTCCCTTCTCCTTCTCCTTCTCCTTCTCCTTCTTCTTCTCCTTTATCATCTTCCTATTAATGGAAGAAAAAATAAAAGAAGGAAAGAAAATATGATTTTATTGTCCAAACATCAATGTGATCCTGAAAGAATATTTAAAATTCCAAATTAAACAAGAATTCTGTCATTGAGTATTATTCCTCAGCAGCATGTGGGGACTTCTTGGGTCAGGGAGCTCTCCAGGCAGCAGGAGTTTGAGGTCTTTATAGATCCAGGGTTCATCTTATATTTGACTACCTGTTATTTTGTGGCTAAAAATTTAGGCTATATATAAACAATCAGACATGGAAATATTCCTCCATTTTAGTGGTAAAAAAATATTTTTACTTTAAAACAATGAAAAAAACAGGGCAGGTGTTTGGCCTAGCAGCTAAGCAGCTGGTTTGGAATGTCCATCCCATATCAGAGTGCCTGGGTTTAAGTCCTGGCTCCACTACCAATTCCAGCTCCCTGCTTATGTGTACCCTGAGAGATGGCAAATGATAGCTCCAGAATATGAGTTCCTGACACTGACACCTATACCGCAGCCCTGCACTGAGTTCCTGGTCCCACCTTCTACCCTGCTCCTGTACCAGTTTTTGCAGACATATGAGGAGTGAACCAGTGGATAGCAGCACCTTCTCCCCTCTCCCTCCCTCCATACACACCTCTGCCTCTTAAAACAGCACAAAAAGAATAAAAATACACTTTTCATTAAAGCAACCATTTTTTAATATTAAGAAAATCACAAATTTCCTTGCATCCTCTCTTTTTAATTGTTCAAAAATATTTGTGGACACATAGTAATTATACATATTTCTAGGGTACAGCATAGTATTTAAATATATGTATAAATTGTATAATGATCAGATCCTTGTCTTATGCATCACTCAGAACATTTATCATTTCTTTGTGAACATTCAAAATCTTCTCTACCAGCTCTTCTGAAATATATAATTTTTGTCAACAACCATTATCCTACTGTGCAATAGAACATTAGTAGCTACTCTTACTATCCACTTGCAAACCTATACCTGTTAACCATCCTCTTTCCATCTACCCACCAGCCTCAGGTAACCACTATTATGTGCCACTTAAAATGTGTTTACTTACATGTAATGCATATATATTTTATGGGGTACAATGTAATATTCCAATACAGCATAAACTAACCAAATCAGGCAATTAGCATTTTCATTTCTTTACCATTTCTTTACATTTGGGTCCTATATTTCCTCTCTTCCAGTTAGTTTAATGGTAAATAATGCTTTGTTACAAACTATAGCCACTGCACTGTGCTATGGAAAACAAGATCCTATTATTTCTATCTCCCTGCATTTTGTTTCCCGTTTTTCAATTTCCCTCAATGGATGTGGAAATTTCTGAGTTTGGCTGCTGGCAGGCTTTTAAGCTAATGGGTCCCAGCCTACTACGAAGAAATAAACAACATAGTGCCGATATACAGAGGCCATCTATGTTTCATTTATGAAAGAGAGCCTGTATATTTACGATGTGATATGTTTAGTTCAGAGCCAGTTGAATAGTCACAGATTCGGAAATAACAAGGTTCCTAAAAGCAGGTTCCAGAAAGGAGTTCTCACAGAGAAACAGAGAGGTCTGCTCTTCCATGCAGCATAAAAAGGAATATGGACAACAAGAAATACTACCACTGCTGGTATAAGAAACTGAGAGCAGATTATTTATCACCTTGGCACAGGGTTTTGGTTACAAAGGCAAAAGTGATTAGAGGACTAAAAATAGAAACCTCTCCCATCTTCAACTTCACAAGAGACCCATAAACCAAGTTTCCACAACCTGTCATCATTTGTAGGTTAAGAATGAGAGACAGCATTTTTTTGCCTAAGGAGATTGAATATTTCCTTAAGAGATTCTTGAACTTATTTATTGTGGATCCTAAGACTGTCATTTCTATTGATTTTCTTCACCTGCTATTCAGGAAAGGAGCTGAGGAGGGCTCACAGGAAACAGAATCACTTAGAGGAAAAAATATTGCCTTTCATCTGCAGAAATGGGTGGTTGCTTGATGATTCTGGCAGGCCGTCTATACATTAATTTTGGGGGATTTTGGTATAGGGAAATGCAGCTCTGGTTCTATATTATATATACGACACCATTATGGTTTCTTTTATTTTCCTTAGTGTTCAAATCTGCTTTCCTTTAAATTCCTAAAAGCAATTTATAATCAGATAAATTCAACTATAAATATAGTAATATGGATTACCATTAGGTATTTTTATAATAAATCTTTGTTTAACTCTAAGTTGAGTTTAATTTTGATAAGTAAATTTGTGTAAATATCTACTTATGTTTATAACCTTAGTTTGTAAACAACATTTGAAAATTTATTCTATTTCTCTCAACTATTTGAAATATCTGCTTCCAAATGTAGTCAACTTTCTAGTGTTTAAGAAACACTTTACCTATAACAAACCAGACTGAATAAAGGAAAAAAATTTCTAAGTACTGAAATAAATATGAAGATATGCATATTATTATAAGATTTGTTACTATAACTTTTTAAAAAATTAAGCAAAGTATTAATGTTACACACTTTTATAAACATGTGTACAAGCATGCAGACCTAGAGAGGGTTATAAATACAGGAGACAACATTAAACATAAATATGTAAAATACTTAAATGATAAACTCTTCTCATAGACACATCCCACTTTCTCTCATTCCCATATCTACTCACTGTAACATCACATTCAAACCATTCATACATGAACATATGAAGACAGACACACAAAAGTACACATGAAAGCTTATTTACATGTACACATATCATTAAAACTAGAATGCACTTAAAATATTCCTGGAACAATACTTACTGTAAAATATTACTGCCATGTTAATATATTCTATACTTTAGGGCCGGCGCCATGGCTAACTTGGTTAATCCTCTGCCTGCAGCGCCGGCATCCCATATGGGCGCCGGTTCTAGTCCCAGCTGCTCCTCTTCCAGTCCAGCTCTCTGCTGTGGCCCAGGAAGGCAATGGAGGATGGCCCAAGTGCTTGGGCCCTGCACCCGCGTGGGAGACCAGGAGGAAGCACCTGGCTCCTGGCTTGGGATCGGCGCCGCACACCAGCCATAGCAGCCATTTGGGGAGTGAACCAACGGAAGGAAGACCTTTCTCTCTGTCTCTCTCTTTCACTGTCTATAACTCTACCTGTCAAATATATATATATATATTTGTGCAGATGAAAATATATACAAATATATATATATATAAAACATGCTTTAAGTAAAATGTGACTTAATAAATATTAAAATATTTGTAACAATTGGGTTCCTTCATTCAGTGCTGCAGCGTATACTATTCACAGAAAGAACCCTTACAGGCTAGCAACTGTATAGCAATTTTGTTCTCTTTTCTTCCAAATATATTTTGGGATGAAGATTTGCTCCAAATCCTTAAGGAATCAGAATAAAAGCTGTAATCCTCCAGTTGTATGTCATAAAAAATGGAAAATTTTCCAATATTTTATGATTATTTTAGGCTTTATTCCCTTTATTTATCTGGCCATCAGAATTTACTCTGAAATTTAAACAAAATTTTCACTAATTTTCATGGAGACAGAAACACTAGCTGAAAAATTACACTTCAAGACACCAGCTGAGTTGTATATTCATCAGTAATGAAATTTGCAAAATGAAACTAACAAAAAAAGAACCTAATTGTAAGAAATAGCTGACAGGGGCCGGTGCTGTGGTGTAGCTAAGCCTCCACCTGCAGCACCAGCATCTCATATGGTCACCAGTTTGTGTCCTGGCTGCTCTTCTTATGATCCAGCTCCTTGCTAATGTCCCTGGGAAAGCAGCAGAAGATGATCCAAGTGCTTGTGTCCCTGCACCTGCGTGGGAGACCAAGAATAAGCTCCTGGCTCCTGGCTTAAGATCTGCCCAGTTCCAGCCATTGTTGCCATTTGGGAAGTGAACCAGTGGTTTGAATAAGTTTCTCTCTGTCTTTCCCTCTCTCTGTATGAACCTCTAACTCAAATAAATGAATAAAATGTTAAGAAAAAATAGCTGACCCATTTCTCAAAATAGAATCTCATGGTAGCAACCTTCAGAAAAAGAAATATTTCTGTAGTACTGTGTATATATATATATATATACATAAATTTCCAATACATTAAAATATGTATATTTCAGAGATTAATATGAAGATACAGTATGTTTAAATTCACCTTAATATTAACATTGAAATATGTTCTAATTCATCAACAAACTTATATTTTCTTTCCAATATGAACTCATAACAACCATAGTTCAAATATGGTTTATGTTTCCAACCAAGAAAGTGAGTAGTTTGTATAATTGAATCATAAATTGCATCCATTATACCTGGACTTTACATCTTTATCCTTCAAAAGAGTTCTAAATCCTTAATTGCATCCTATAGTATTTTATAAAATAGCTTTGTTTTACAGATTTATTGTGCAATTATTTCAGAACAATATGAGGACACAGAGACATCACATTCATTTTATAAGCCTATTTTTCTTTCCATGATTGCTTGGGGAACTGTTCATATTTTATCTATTTGATACTACATTAATTTAATTGAAGCTTTAAAAACTCATAGCAGTCCCTTATAAAGAAACTTAATTTCAACATTTTTGGTAGATGTGGAGGTTTATCACTAAGTTCTCCTAATCAGGGAAATGTTTCACTGCCCAACAGTGGAGAAGAAAGCCAGCAGACAGTCTCCAGCTCTTCCCTTCTGAGCCTGCCTCACCTACAGTGAGCTGGCCTCAGATTTGTGCTTTTCACAGGCAACCTGAGTCCAGTGACTGAAAAAGGTGAGGATCTTGAGAATAGGAAAGCCTGATCCTTTTGGCTGAAAAGGATATTGTTTATGAGCAATGTTATCCTGAGCTCTTCCTGCCAGGTGGACCAAAACTTTTCCTAAGACTTCCTAACATTTGAATCTCCTTTTACATCAAGCCAATTCTAACAACATCAGCTTCAGTTAGGACATTTTAAATATGCAGTTTCTTGGGCTTGTCCCAGAATGCTTGGATTGGATATCCCAGGAGTAGATATCTGCAATTTCTGTTTTAACAGTGCTCTGAGTTAATCTGATAGATGCAAAGTCTAAGAAACACGGATAATACTCCTCTCTTCCCATGATGAATGCTAGTTACCTCCTAGTAAATTCCTTGCAGCCCGTCTCTCTCTCAGAACATAGAACAATCTTGTACCAGTGCATACTTGGATCAATACTCTTAATATCAACCTATCATATCACATATGTGATATTTTTAAGAGCTTACAGGATTTTGGTGTACTCAGAACTTTAATATCTTGAAAGTATTACAACATTCTATAAGAGAACATTTTTTTTTAATTTTTTTAACATTTATTTAATGAATATAAATTTCCAGTGTACACCTTATGGATTACAATGGCTTCCCCCTCCCATAGCTTCCCTCCCACCTGCAACCCTCCCCTCTCCCACTCCCTCTCCCCTTCCATTTGCATCAAGATTCATTTTCAATTCTCTTTATATACAGAAGATCAATTTAGTATAAAGATTTCAACAGTTTGCACCCACATAGAAACACAAAGTGAAACATACTGTTTGAGTACTAGTTATAGCATCAAATCAAAATGCACAGCACATTAAGGACAGAGATCCCACATGAGGAGCAAGTGCACAGTGGTTCCTGTTGTTGACCCAACAAATTGACACCCTAGTTTATGGTGCCAGTAACCACCCTAGGCTGTCGTCATGAGTTGCCAAGGCTATGGAAGCCTTCCAAGTTTGCCGACTCTGATCATATTTAGACAAGGTCATAAAAGACAGAGTGAGGATAGTAAACAATGATCCTAAGAGTGGCATTTACCAGGTTTGAACAATTATACAGCATTAAGTGGGGAAGAGGACCATCAGTACACACAGGTTGGGAGTAGAGCCAGTGGTGGTAGAGTAGAGGTTATGATTACAAACGAATGAGGCCCAAGTGCGCTAGACAGGGTCTAGAACAAAGGACAGAGTCATTATTAGAGGAGCTAAGAAAGGTGCTGTCTAAGCTACAATTAAGTTTTCTGATTGAGAGGCAAATAGAACCTGATAGAAGGGGCTTGATAATAATCTGGTGGGCTTTAGGCCTTGTAAGTTAAGAGGCCCAGACCTATCTATCTCTTCACATGGGGTATATCCTAAGGGAGGTGTGAACCTCCTAGGGGAAGGCACTCTGTTGACTTTCATTACTTGGCTGGCCTGGGAGGAGAGCTGGCCAAGTAAAAGGCAGGTGGCATCTCTAACAAGAAATTTACAGTTCTGCCTGCAGTGTTGTTGACCCTACTTGACCATACCCTCAGCTGCAGTGGTCACTTTGGAAGTTGGGCTGAGTGAAGGGCTTTTCAGCTTAGAGCCAATAAGATCTGTGGCTCTGACCTGGGCATCCTCCGACTCCAGGGCAGGTCCATTTCCAGTGATCCAACTCTTGGCAGAGCTGCCAGGGCTCTTCACAAGCTGACTTCTGCTGAAGCCCAGGCTTACCACATTGAAAGCCACTGCAGTGGACTGGCCTGTTGGGTCTCCTTGAGGGCAGATCACTGTACAGATCAGCCATTAATAGGCCTGCCACCCATTGCTTCTGATGCCTAGCTTTCTTTTCCTCCTGGTTTGTGTTAAAGCAGACCAGAGGATGCAAGTCAAGGGAGTGCCCAAGTCCCATCTCTAATCTTCAGTGGCCTGAACTACAAGTCTATAGTCACAGGCATGTTCTGTAGTAGTTTTTCTAAGGTAGACAATGCCCATGAGGAAAATTATATTCTCACTTTAAAACTTTCTTTCCCTTTGGTCTGAAAGGGAGGTTTTTTCTACTTACTGAATACTTCGCTGATGGCGAAGTGAATCTAGCTATGAGATTATTATTTAAGTTCTTATTTTGGTTATGCTATTACAGAAAAATGTTAGCCATCTCTTTTATAAGGTCTAAAGATTAAATTGTGCGTCCTACAGATTCCTTCATAGTAGAATTAGTTTCCTACCTTGAAGAGAATAGAGAAATGAAAGAACAAGTTGGGCTTAGAATAGAGAAATGAGGGAGCAAGTCCTAGATCGCTTGCTCACAATAGCAATATCACATGAATACTTAGCAAACAGTTTCAACCATTAGATAACAACTTAAGAAAACATTTACCAGAAGGTCCGATACCTTCTATAAATTTTAAGAATCATGTATTTGAAAACACCTCTTAAATATTAACATGGTGTAGTTTGTTTAACCAGTAAACTTAAGCACAACCATATAAAATGTTTTTAGTTTCTTTCTACCAACAAGTTTAAAACATATGATACACAGATTCAGGTCACAAAAATTAAAATGTATCTTTGATTGATTTTAGCAGCTTAAATTTATTGACAATCTTATCTATAAGCCATTTAAAATAAAACTCTTAATAAAATTTCCCCATGTGGACATACAATATGTACACACATATAACATAGCATAATAGACCAATATAGCAATTTTAATAATAGCTTTTAAAATCTTTAACTCTTTTTGTAGATTGCCAATTGATTTGAATTGCTTTTTGTTTTTAGCAACCTCAGTTAACCATTCTTTCTCTCAGTTGGTACTGTTAATACATTATTGGCTTCATCTGTTTACAGAGCCATCCCAAAGTACTGAATACAATAGAAGTGGCTGGAAAAAGTCCATAGGAACCTATAGGAGGACAGCTAAACACAGAACCAACAACGCTTTAGTTTTATGAGCAGCAAATCATATATAACTGTGGATGACAAAAGACTTTAAGTCGTCATGTTTAAAATTATAAACTCATCAACCAACAAGAGGCACTTGCTTACTTCACAGTATTTTTGAAAGCACCTGTAGGATTTTACAAGTATTTAACCCTTTAGGCCTCTGGGACTTTCTCATTAAGATAACTATCATGTCTAGTAACACAAGATCATTAGACTTTTTAATTCTCAAACATTTGTATTAATAGCATTTTCCATTATAGAAACTTAAAGTTTGGTACCACATCACATCTTGACAGTACTTCTAATATGATCCAAATAGCCTGATTAGTTGGTGTCTCTATAAGATGAGAGACACAGGTCCTTCGATTTTTCAGTTGGGCCCAAACTGGAAAAACCAAAGTCCAAGATTTACTGGAAATTTTAGAGACCAGATTGTTTGAAACTTTGATTTTTTGAATACCTGGCAAGAATTCCAAGAAGGCTCAAAATCCAAAGTATCTGGTTGAAATAAGATTCCTTAAAATCATGACATAACATAGACCAAATTTGATCATTGTTACAAGGTGATGATTCAAATTTTTGAAAATAAGCACATATTTAAATAACCCATAGCTCTTAATAAAAATTCAGCTGTTTTTGAACAATTAGAATTTAACAGACATCAAGAGAACATAATAGATTACTTTAACACATTGCTTTAACAGAGCATCAGAGTTTAATTCTATGTCAAAGAGAAATTGAGCTTCCTGTGATCTTTTGCTGTGAGGTTTCCTTCCTTTACCTTCTTTCATATTGGTGACCATGTTTCTGTGTGTAAGACATCTTTAAGCATCTTTTGCAGGGCAGGATGAGTGGCAACAAATTCTTTCAGTTTCTGTTTGCTATGAAAAGTCTTAATTTCACCTTCATTCACAAATGAGAGCTTTGCAGGATATAATATTCTGGGCTGGCAGTTTTTCTTTCTTAGTGCCTGGGCTATGTCTCACCATTCCCTTCTAGCTTGTAGGGTTTCTGATGAGAAGTCAGCTGTGAGTCTAACTGGAGATCCTCTGAGAGTATTCTGACGTTTCTCTCTTGCACCTTTTAGATTCTTTTCTTTATGTTTCACTGTGGTGAGTTTGATTACAACATGTCGTGGTGAGGATCTCTTTTGGTCATGTTTATTAGGGCTTCTATAAGCTTCCTGTACTAAGATGCCTCTGTCCTTCTCCAAACCTGGGAAATTTTCTGCTAGTATCTCACTGAAAATGCCTTCTAATCCTTTCTCCCTCTCCATGCCTTCAGGAACTCCTAGAACCCGAATGTTGGGTTTTTCAATAGTATCCTATAGATTCCCGACAATATTTTTTAAATTTCTAATTTCTTCTTCTTTTCTTTGGTTTGCCTGTTTCCCTTCCTGTTCTCTGTCTTCTAAGTCTGATATTCTCTCTTCTGCTTCGCCCATTCTGTTTTTAAGGCTCTCTAATGTGTTTGTCATTTGATCTATTGAATTCTTCATTTCATTGTGATTTCTCGTCACTATCACAGTTTCTTGTTCCACTAGTTGTTTCATTTCATTTTGATTCCTCCTTAATATTTCATTTTCACGAGAGAGATTTTCTATCTTGTCCATTAAGGATTTCTGTAGTTCAAGAATTTGTTTTTGAGAACTTCTTAATGTTCTTATCAATTTTTTGAGATCCGCTTCTTGCATTTCTTCCATCTCATCATCTTCATAATCTTGAACTGGGGTGTCTTTTTCATTTGGGGGCGTCATAGTGTCTTCCTTGTTCTTGTTACCTCGGTTTTTGCGTTTGTTGTTTGGCATGTTGGAGATATTTGGTTTCTTCACTGTGGTGTTTTTTCTTGTTACACTATGGCTCTATATTAAGTGGACTGTCTGCTTTTGGTGGAGCCTTAGAGTCTTGAGATGAGTGTGGACTGAGAGCTGTGTTTGGTTCCTCAGGGTTGAGGGTGTGTCAAAGATGACACTCCCAGGTTAGGTGTGGTAAATCTCTCTCTCTTTCTTTCTTTTTTTTGATTCAAAAGGGAAGTAATTCCGCACAGCTGAACGTAATCGGAGGTAGTTAGCAGGCATATGATATACCCACAGGAGCCAGAGATCAGAAGCTCTTTCCCAAGGACCACACAGGGAATCTGTGCTGCCCTCGGTGTGGGCTCCAATTCTCCTGCAGTCTCCCACTGGGTTGCCAAGTTAGATGCTAATCTCCTGTTATTTCACCCCTCCCTCCAGAGTCAGGTTTTTCTGCTAGGCTCAGGGCCAGTGCAGACCTGTGACCGCCCTGCTTATGACGTATGTCAAAATGGCACCTGCTCTTTGTCTTGCTCGCCTTTGAGAGGTGAGCGGAGAGAGAGAAACTTGTGTCCATATTGGTCACTTTTTTTTTTTTCCTCTCTCTCTTCTAGTTAGCCTGGTGAACTTTTCCCCACGGAGTTTCAAGCCTCGTTCCCTCTAGTCTCCTCTTTCCTCTTGCCCGCTGGTGTCTCGCGCTATTGATGTTCATCTCACCTCGCGTTCCAGTGCTGGTGTGTTGAGTCTGCTGCTGGTGTCCCAAACTTGGGCTCCCACGCTCTCCACGCAGGTCCACTGTGAATCACTAGTTCCGGAAGAGTTTCCTCTGTTGTTTCTTCCCCTACTCTTCCTTGACCCTGCAGTATCTCCACTTTTATTAAAGTGTCTCTCCCCCGGACTAATAGTGTGCTACCTTCCTATTCTGCCATCTTGCCGCTCTACTTATCTTTAGCATTTGCAGTAGCTCCTTTGCCAGTGGAGATTTGTGTCCTCTGGTACTTGTCATTGGGAAGATTAGAAGACTGAAGCTTCCAGGTCCTTGGTCTGGGGATGTCTCTCTGGTTAGGACAGCTAGATGCAGAATCCAGTTTCTTTTGACACTCAGCTGGTATGTGTCACTCCTGGGATGTGAATAACATGCCAGAAACATGCATCCAGGAGTTAGAGACTCAGAAGCATTAAGTTGTCTACACCTGTACCCTACACTCAGAACAAAATACAGCTCCTCACCAGAGGTCGAGCACCAGCTGCATCATGTCCCCTTCCCCAGGACAAGTAACACCACTGCTTCCCTTTGGTTTCCCCACCCAAGGGGGTAAGGACCTCTGGACAGCTTCAACCTCTAGTTCCCTCAGTATCGCTTTAATCTTTTAGACTTCATCAATAATAACAATTCCTTTTAAATCTTTCTTGTTTTGTTTTTGGCCAAACCATGAGTGATACATGATGTTTTCTCTGAATAGAAGATGGAGTGTTCTAGTTTCTTATATTTAACGATTTCTCTAGTGTATAAATATAAATATTATAAAGATAGAATGTAAAAGAGATGTAGCAGCATGAGAGCATAAACCAAATCCTACATAAATACTACATTGAAGTCAATTTTTAACACCCACTTTTAACAAAATTACAAGGTTTTAAGTAGTAATCTTTTTCACAGTACATATACACTACATAGGCCATAAGTTTCACAGAGTATTTTCATCTACATCTAATAAACAATTGGTTACATCATAAATTGAAAGTTACACTGTGGTAAGTACTCATCCATTAAAGTTGTGCAGTTTTTCTTTTAAAACATACATTATATATTCTGTAAAAACCTTGAGATTGAGCACAACATTTAGCTCAATATTATGGACAATTCCAAATAATACAAAATTATTGGTATATGCCCCACTGAAAGCACTTGTTTTTCCTCCAAGTTGCCTCCATTTCCAGGGAACCCTGCCTGCTTGCATGCAAGCCCTTGGGTAATACTCTCCCTTGAATACAGGCTGGACTTACTGAGACACCTCTGCTGAAATGAATACGGCAGAAGCTAAGAAATGTCACCTTTGATATCAGGTCATAAAAAGACTGTGGTCTTGTTCTCTCTCTCTCTCTCTCTCTCTCTCTCTCTCTCTCTGCCTTCCCTCCCTCCCTCCCTCTACCTCCTGGATTGCTATCTGAGGCGAATCAGCAGGCATGACATGCATCCACTGATATGTTGTGAGGTGGTTCAAATCACTACACCTGGATTCAGAGCTGGATTCAGGCATGCCAAGACTATGAGTATAAGCTGGGAAGTGAATCCTACCTTAGTTGAAACATGAATTGACTGCAGTCACAGCTGAAACTTTGATGCCAAAGGCAAAAATATCTGGTATAGCTGCTCCTGGTTTCTTGACACCCAGAAATTGAGATTATAAATGTTTTCTGTTTTCAGTCACTAAGTTTTAGAGTAATTATTAAGTAGAAGATCATTACTCACACAATTTATTTTGTGTCTGATTATGGAGATTATTAATATAAAATCCTAAAATATGAAAATGGCTTTGAATTTGAGCAGGGTGTCTTGAAGGGAGAAAGCAGAAACTGAAAGCACCTTCAACAGACTGTGTGGAATGTGGGACCTCGAGTGTGTTGCAGGTGAGTCCATCAGAGAGTGAAAAAAATCTCTTTGGAAACTAGAAGAGGCTTGTTATTTCATTGCAGAAACATTATACATACTGAAGTGCAGTGCTGGAAAAAAATGGAAAATGTGCCTGTTGAACTTAGTCATAGCACTGAGAAGATATATAAGAAAAATAAATAAATCTTTAAAAAAGTTTTGTCATCAAGCTGAATTATAGATATATGAACATAGATTGGTGGCACAAAATAGAGAATTCAGAAACAAATTTACATGTATATAGGAAATACAATTTTAACAAAGGTGAAAAGGAAAATCTGAAAACAATGATAGACTTTTTTTTAAAACAAAGTCATTTATTTAGCTATTTCAAACACAGATTGACAAAGAGAGACAGAAACACAAAGAGAAAATATAATTTTTTAAAAAGATTTATTAATTTATTTTAAAAGTCAGAGATTCAGAAAGAAATGGAGATATATATATATATATATATATATATATATATATATATATATCTTCCATCTGCTAGTTTACATCTCAGATGGCTGCAAAGGCCAGCGCTGAGCCAGCCTGAATCCAGAGACAAGAACTTCATCCAGAACTCTCATAAGGGTGGCATGGACACAGATACTAAGGCCATCTTCTGCTGCTTTCCCAGGCCACTAGCAGAGAGCTGACTAGGAAGTTGAGCATCTAGGACAGGAACCAGCACCCATGTGGGATGCTTGCATTGCAGGTGGCAGCTTTACCCTCTATACCACATCGGCCCTTGGATGGCAAAGCTTAAAATCAGGTAGGTATATCTTTCAATTTCACTTCTCTTTATCAGATTATTCTCTCATTTTTTGGTCCTTCACAATTCCCTCTCAAATATTTTATCATCTTGTCAATTTCTGATATAAAACGTCTCACAGAGATTTTGATGGAATCTGGTATTTGCAATGTTTGTATCTTTTTTGTGAAATATTAATAATTTATAGAGAAAATATCTTTCAAAGGCGGTTATGCTAGGAAAATATATATCATTAGACGCTAATATGACTGTGAAGAAATTTTGGCCATTTTTTTAATCAATTAGTAATTTCCTTTATTAAAATACATAGATCCTACAGTAATTATTCTTAAATATAAAAAGTACAATATTGGCTGGCGCCGTGGCTCAACAGGCTAATCCTCTGCCTGTGGTGCCAGCACCCGGGTTCTAGTTCCAGTTGGGGCACCGGATTCTGTCCCGGTTGCCCCTCTTCCAGGCCAGCTCTCTGCTATGGCCCGGGAGTGCAGTGGAGGATGGCCTAAGTGCTTGGGCCCTGCACCCCATGGGAGACCAGGATAAGCACCTGGCTCCTGCCTTCGGATCAGCGTGGTGCGCCGGCCGTGGCGGCCATTGGAGGGTGAACCAACGGCAAAAGGAAGACCTTTCTCTCTCTCTCTCTCTCTCTCTCTCTCTCTCTCACTGTCTACTCTGCCTGTCAAAAATAAAAAAAAAAATTAAAAAGTACAATATTGCCTACCTCCTCTTTGTGTCTATCTAAATTTACATCATTAAAATGTTTTCCTCAATAGATTACAAGTGAAAATTAAAATGTTGGTGCAAATTAAAAAGACTGCTATAATAAGCAAAGCACAGACCCTTCTTAGACTTCCTATTATTCATCAATGTGACATCAACACATTTTGTATTATTATTTCATTATAAATATAATTAGCACATTTATTCTTCTTACATACACTACTTAATGAACTTGATCACACAATTTTCAAGAGAGAAAAAATATATAGTTCTGTGATGAAAAGACAAGTTTCCTTTAACAGTTTTCCCTTGTAACAGGCTCAAAAGTGCAATGTAATTCTTACAAGTGTATTTATATACACTATAATAGCATACCAATTTAATTAAACACATAAAAATTTAAAACTGACTTCTAGATTCAAATAAATGAACCCTTATTGAAAGTCACAAAAGACCTACCATCTCTTTTGGTCCACATTTATCAATACATAGCTTTAATTACCAGACATTTGGTCCTTAATGGCTGGAATGACAACAGGAAATCAGGTAGAGCAGAACCTCAGTGGATTGAGAAAGGACCTAGAAACATCTCAGGCTGGCACTATTCCTACTAAAGGAACTAATCAAGGCAGACAGGGGTCCCCAGGGAACTGGAAGAAGTCAGTGTTTAGAGTTATGTTAGCATGTCTGTGCATCTCCAGTTGATCAACCTAGGAGACTCAATAAGGTAATCACCTCTTGTATATGTGGTGTCACTAGACTGACTCATTTATCTGGAACTCCAACTACTTTTTGTTATAACCATGGCAACTAACAAATTTCACAGTCCTCATTTCTTAGCTAAATCATCATAGTAGGTTCCTAAGTACCCTTTACTTGTATTTCTGAGGTCCATTTTGTATTCATAAACCATAGAGTACCTTTAAATCAAAACAGAAACCCAGAAAAGAAATCCACACATCTACAGTCAGCTTATATTTGACAACCTTGCTTTTAAAAAGCTGTAGAAAAAAGAGTATTCTCTTCACAAAATGATGCTGAGAAAACTCAATATCCATATACAGACATTTGACTAAAGACCCTAACCTCTCAAGGTATACAGAAAATCAACTCAAAATGGAGCAAATATTTAGATGTAAGACCTGAAACTATGAAACTACAAGAAGAAAACATAAAGAAAACACTTCAAGGGGTCAGTGCTGTAGCATAGTGGGTAAAGCCACTGCCTGTGGTGCCAGCATCCCATATGGCTACTGCTCCATTTCTGATTTCAGCTCTCTGCTGATGGCCTGGGAAAGCAGTGAAAAAATGACCCAAGTGTTTGGGCCCCTGAACCCATTTGGGAGACCCAGAAGAAGTTCCTGGATACTAGCTTCAGGTCGGCTCAGCTCTAGCCATTGTGGCCATTTGGGGAGCGAACCAGCACATAGAAGTACTTTCTCTCTGTCTCTCCCTCTCTCTGTCTGTAACTCTACCTCTTAAATAAACAAATCTTAAAAAAAAAAAAAAAACATTTTGATGGAGCTGGCGCCATGGCTCACTTGGTTAATCCTTCACCTGCAGCACAGGCATCCCATATGGGCATCAGGTTCCAGTCCCGGCTGCTCCTCATCCAGTCAAGCTCTCTGCTGTGGCCTGGGAGAGCAGCGGAGGATGGCTAAAGTGCTTGGGCCCCTGCACCTGCATGGGAGACCAGGAGGAAGCACCTGGCTCCTGGCTGTGGACAGGTGTATTTCCGGCCATAGTGGCCATTTGGGGAGTGAACCAACAGAAGGAAGATCTTTCTCTCTGTCTCTCTCTCTCTCACTGTCTGACTCTATCTGTCAAATAAATTAAAAAAAAAAAAAAGCACTTTGGGGATCAGGAAAAATGGCAGAGTAGGGAACAGCACACTTCACAACGCTAGGAAGAAATAGTGTGGAGAATATAGTGTAGGAGGTACACACTTGGCAAAGAAGTGGAGAAAACCATCCAGGAAACCCCATGGGAGGGGTGGAAATGGCTTGGACTTGCGTGAACCCACAATCCAGCTGAGAGAGGGCTGGCACCATTTTAAAGTAAAACTAGGACTGTTGAAGGCTGCAGGCATGCACATAACAGCTCACTTAGACAGGACAGCGCTGAGTGCAGCACTGACAGCAGTGATGTGCAGATATTAGGCCAGGGACTATATTGTGCTGTTGTGATCCAGAACTATAAGTGCAGGGAATGGTCCTGCAGCACCAACTGCCTCAGAGCTCAGTGGGAAAGTGGCCATCATTATGAAAGAATGAGGACCGGCGCCACGGCTCAACAGGCTAATCCTCCGCTTTGCGGTGCCGGCACACCGGGTTCTAGTCCCAGTCGGGGCACCGATTCTGTCCCTGTTGCCCCTCTTCCAGGCCAGCTCTCTGCTATGGCCAGGGAGTGCAGTGGAGGATGGCCCAAGTGCTTGGGCCCTGCACCCCATGGGAGACCAGGAGAAGCACCTGGCTCCTGGCTTTGGATGAGCGTGATGCGCCGGCTGCAGCACGCCGGCTGTGGCGGCCATTGGAGGGTGAACCAATGGAAAAGGAAGACCTTTCTCTCTCTCTCTCTCTCTCTCTCTCACTATCCACTCTGCCTGTCCAAAAAATAAAAAAGAAAAAAGAAAAAAGAAAGAATGAGAAGGCAGAAATACAAAAGAAATCCAAAGTAAACAATAGGAATATTTATGGAAAATGGCAGGGCCAAGTCTCACTTACCAATAGTCACCTTGAATGTAAATGGCTTTAATTCTATAGTTAAAAGATACAGAGTGTATGAATGGATTGAAAAATAAGACCCAACTATTAGCTGCTTTTAAGAAAAACATCTCACCAACAAAGATGCACACAGACTGAAAAAGATAGTCCCCACTAACAGAAACCAAAAAAAAAAAAGAGCTGGTGTTGCCATCCAAATGTCAGACAAAATAGACCTTAACATAATAACTGTTAAAAGAGATGAAAAAGGGCACCTTGAATTGATTAAGGGATCAATCCAACAGGAAAATGTGACTATAATAAATGTATATGCACCCAATTACAGGGCACCTGGCTGCTTAAAAAATATGAATAGACCTAAAGGGAGAAATAGACTTCAATACATTAGCAATGGAGGACTTCAATACCACACTTTCAGCAATGGATAGAGCAACCAGACAGAAAATCAACAAGGAAACAACAGAATTAATAACTCTGTAGACCAAAAGGACCTAACAGATATCTATAGAACCTTTCACCCAACACTGGCATAATACACATTCTTCTCATCAGTACATGGAATGTTCTCTAGCATAGACCATATGCTAGGCCACAAAGCAATTCTTAGCAAATTCAAAAAATTGAAATCATTCCATGCATCTTCTCAGACCACAATGAAATAAAGTTAGAAATCAGCAAGTCAAGAATCTCTAGAACATACATAAACACATGGAGACTGAGCAACATGCTCCTGAATAAATAGTGGGTCATAGAAGAAATGAAAGATTTCTGGAAATGACGATGACAATACATCACATCAAACCTATGAGATACAGCAAAAGCAGTGGTAAGAGGGAAATTCAGGGGCTGGCGCTGTGCCAGAGCAGGTAAAGCTGTAGCCTGCAGTGCTGGCATCCCATATGGGCATGGGTTTGAGTCTCGGCTGCTTCACTTTCAACCCAGCTCTCTACTATTGTTGCTGTAGATTCGTTCTGAGAGGAGTGCTGTGGGGACAAGAGGTACAGAGTCATCACACAGCCACTGGGAGTAGGTGAAAGTGGGCCAGAGGTGAGCAGCCCATAGACTTGTTTATTTCAGTTGGTACAGCAGCTTATATAGCAGAGGCAACCAATCCAATCAAGGGGCAGTTTATGCCCTAACCAATCGCAGCCTGTTGCCAGGCAGGCTCCATTGCTAGGTTGTTTCCCAGGTGGCTTCTGAAGCCATTCCTGAGTAACTGATGCTTGCTTGCCAGCGGCCATCTTGGGATGGCCTTCTCATTCCATCACATGCTATGGCCTGGTAAAACAGTAGAAGATGGCCCAAGACCTTGGCCCCTGCACCCATGTGGGAAGCCTGGAAGAAGCTCTAGGCTCCTGGCTTCAGATCGGCACAGCTCTGGCCGTCGTGGCCAAATGGGGAGTAAACCAGCAGCTGAAAGACCTATCTCTCTCTGCCTCTCCTTCTCTCTATGTAACTTTGACTTTCAAATAAATAAATAAATCTTTAAAAAAATAAGGGAAATTCATAGCAGTCAGTACCCACATGAAGAAGCTGGAAAGTTACCAAATAAATGAGCTATCAATGAATCTCACAGGCCTAGAATATCAATAACAAAACAAACCCAAAATTAATAGGAGGAAAGAAATAATTAAATTAGAGAAGAAATAAACAAAATTGAAACCTAAATTAGAAAAAATCAATGAAATGAAAAGTTGATTTTCTAAAAAAAAAAATTGATACACTATTGGTGCAACTAATCAAAAAAAAAGTGAAATGACCCAAATCAGTAACATCAGAGATGAAAAAGTAAATGTAACAACAAATACCTCAGAAATAAAAAGAATCATAAGAAATTATTTTTTTTAATTTATTTATTATTTTTTGACAGGCAGAGTGGACAGTGAGAGAGATAGAGAGAAAGGTCTTCCTTTGCCATTGGTTCACCTTCCAATGGCCGCCGCGGCAGGCGCGCTGCTGCCGGCACACCGCGCTGATCCGATGGCAGGAGCCAGGTGCTTATCCTGGTCTCCCATGGTGTGCAGGGCCCAAGAACTTGGGCCATCCTCCACTGTACTCCCAGGCCACAGCAGAGCTGGCCTGGAAGAGGGGCAACCGGGACAGGATCGGTGCCCCGACTGGGACTAGAACCCGGTGTGCCGGCGCCGCAAGGCGGAGGATTAGCCTATTGAGCTGTGGCGCCGGCCAAGAATCATAAGAAATTATTACAAAGAGCTGTATGCCAACAAACTAGGAAACCTAGAAAAAATGGATAGATTCTTAGAAAGAATCCTCCAAAATTAAGTTATGATGACATAGAAAAGCTAAACAGACCAATAACCTTGACAGAGATTGAATCAGTAACAAAGACCCTCCCAACAGGACTGGATGGCTTCACTGTTGAATTCTACCAGACATTTAAAGAAATAATTTTAATTCTTCTCAAGGTATCAAAGCAATTTAAAAGGAGAGACTGCTCCCAAACTCCTTCTACAAAGCCAGCATCACCTTAATACCTAAACCTGGAAAAGGTGCAACAGAAAAAGAGAACTATAGACCAATATCCCTAAAGAATATAGATGCAAAAATCCTCAATAAAATATTAACTATGAATCCAACAAAACATCAGAAAAATCATCCTCCTGGTCTCCCATGCAGGTGCAGGGCCCAAGCTCTTGGGCCATCCTTCACTGTACTCCTGGGCCACAGCAGCGAGCTGGACTGGAAGAGGAGCAACTGGGACAGAATCCGGTGCCCCAACTGGGACTAGAACCTGAGGTGCCGGCGCCGCAGGCGGAGGATTAGCCTACTGAGCCGCGCCACTGGCCTATGCAACATTTTAAAACCCTATCAAAAAGAACATAAAAATGCATACACAAAATAAGGTATGTATCATGTTAATACAGTAATGAAAATATCAATATTGTAAAGATGCCTTTGTCTTAAAATAATTTAAAAACTTGAAACAATACAAACTAAATTGTGAAATTTTACAAAGGATCCTAAACTATCTAGTGATAAATAAATGCTTACAACAAACTAAAGACATTTATAGAACCCACATAAGAGAAAACAAGGAATATACACTCTGACAGATATTAAAGTATCTAAAGCCATTACAACTAAAACAATTTGGAACTGTTGCAGGAAATAGACTAAGCATAGTTCAGAACTCTGTGAATCTAGAGAATATTCATCACAACTAAGTGGGAAAATTATGCAATGTGATAGATTATTTGGGGGAAATTTGGGACACTTTATTTAAAAATAGGTTTTTATCATTATCACTATCTCACATAACACATGAAAATAAGTCCCATGTGGGGACCAAATATGACAATCAAAATTACAGTGTTTAAGATAAAGCTAAGAAGAATTTCATGAAGTGGCAAGGACTTTTAGAAGTGCCTAAAAAACTACAAACTCTTAAGTCGAATTTTAGTAAATTTTACTACAACGTATAATAATGAATGTATATTCATTTTGCTATTATAATTAGTTACAAACAATGTCATTAGCTAACAAAAGTTGTCAATAATTATTAAATAATTGATGTTAAATATAAAAAAGTACTACTGGGAATCCAAAAAGTAAATAAGACAAAATCCTGCTTTTATCAGCAGGAAATTGACATCTAAATTAAAAATAATTATAATTTTCAATAGAATTAGATGAAAGTTTAAAATGATTGCAAATTAACAATTTTTGCTGATGTATGTGTTTTAGAGTACAATTTGCAGGCTCTCTATGTGTGTGTGCATTTATCTCGTCCTTATTTCAGATCACTGACAAATGTGTGCAGGTAAAAACACCACATGGTTAAGATTTTGACTTTTAGGTTATTTTAAAATAAACTAAAATGTGTTCAAAGCAATGAATTTTTGGATGGAAATAATAAATAGTATTCAAATTCATGCCATTCTATGTTTATCACTAGACATGGGGGAAGAATGAATATCATTGCCAGGTTAAAAGGAATTATAAAATTAAATTCAAGCATTGTAGTTAATAATTTGTGGATAACTTGGGATGCAGTAGTTAATGTGATTAAATTTGTTGGCATTAAAATTCTAATTAAAGAAAAGACTACAGCCTTTTGTAACATATTAAATGAATTTTCTCTGGTGTGGTCCATATGGTACATGGCTACATAGACACTTTGCATAATACAATCATGGGAAGAAAAGCCTGTAGGCTTTTAACAATGATGTTTAAAGCAACATGTGTTTGTTAGCCAAAATGCTATTACAAATATTTAATATATGTTCATATCCTGATTAAAGTTAAGTGAAAATGAATAAGTGTTCCAAAGATGCTTTGCAAACATATCAAGCTTTATTGATTGGAATGAAATAAAATAAAATAAAATAAAATATAATATAATAAAATAAAATAAAATAATGAATAAAATAAAATTTTCCACAAACACAGATCATGTATCACATATAATAATTATTCTGTCTCTGTGTCTCTCTCTTGTTTTGTTTTTCTGCCTCTCAAATAAATATTTTTTTAAAAAAAAACCCTGAATTTTAAAATTTTTAAATCTTAGGGCCAGCACCGTGGCATAGCAGGTTAAGCCACTGTCTGCAGTGTTGGCACCCCATATCCATGTTGCTCCACTGCTGACTCAGCTCCTTGCTGATACACCTGGGAAAGCAGTGCAATGGCCCAAGTAATTGGGACCCTGCCTATCATGCATCTGGAGACCCAGATGAAGCCCCTGGATCTTGGCTTCAGCCTAGCCTAGCCCTGGCATTTTCGGTCTGTTTAGGGAGTGAACCAGCGGATAGAAGACTTTGCTCTCTCTGCCTCTGCCTCCGCCTCTTCCTCTCCTTCTCTATAACTCCACCTTTCAAGCGAATAGATCAATCTTTTTCAAAAACCTAGAATTTTAATCTGCTTTTTCTAAAACCAGAATATATCACAAAATATCACAGAAATAAAAATTTCATATTCCTTGATCTTCTCTCATAGGTAGGGTATTAAGTGAAGCAATTATAAAAGTTTTATTTTCATATAAATTTTAAATGGTTTCAAAATGAACCAGAAACAGAAGTTAATGGATTGTCTATTTGAATAAACTTCCTCTTTTTCTTGAATAAACTGCTGGATTCATCTAAGAATGAAAATATATCTAATTCTACTTTATAGAACTATGACCTATTTTGGGGAGATAGTAAACTACTATTTGTAAAGTCTAACGTAAAGGTTTATAATCCTGACTGCACAGATGATGTTAATTCACATTTATGGATTTACAGAAGTTATCTGACATCTTTAAGCCAAATTTTCTGAACATAATGAAGTAAAACCCTGTCTATTATTGGTGCCATATAATATGCACTGTACCTCTTCATTTTCTTGTCAGCATAAAACATAAATTCAAGATATTAGCAGTGTTTATTTTCATGACACAAATATAAGGAATATAAATTATTAGATTTCAAAAGAAGAACCACTTATGTAAAAATTAAGCTCATTTTAAATATGCAAAACATACATATGTACCTTAATCATTTGGAAATGTCTAGTTTTGATATTTTATAAGTCACCACAGTCAAATCTTTAACCACTAACATTTCTTTATATCCAAAGGGTACTACAAGCAAAAATGCTCACTGTGACAACAAATTTGCCTCAGCAGATATTGCAAAGATTATCTGAATATAATTTTGGCCATATTTCTGACTCCAGTTTATCACCCTTAATAGCAGTAGTACACAGGGTAAGGACCTGGAGAAGTAGCATCAGCACTATCTCAGAACTGGCTGGAAGTGTAAATTTTTTTGCCTCACTCAGACCTACTGAATTGAAAGTTCCAATATGTGTTTTGCATGCCTACGAGGTACCTCTGAGAAATGCTGAGTGTTCGAGATTTGCCACTCTAGACATTTTGTTTGTCCCATTAGCTGGCTTATCTCACCTAGAACAAACAAGAATTTCCATCTTTAAAGTTAGCAATGGGGAGGCAAGATGGCAGAGTAGGGAGGGAGCTTACTGCTCTAGCCTAGGATAAGATAGTATAAAAAAAGTGGAGACAGTAAAGACTCAGGGAAGAGTTAGGGAAAAAATGGCAGAGGAAATACTACCAAAATTAGAGGGATACAGTGGACCTATATGGAGGGCATTGGCACCCACAGCCCAGGACTCCAACAGCCGAGAGCCTACACACCAGTACTGGAGAGTGAGGTGAGATGAGACCACAGTGGCCCAGGCCACTGGAGAAAAAGTGGCAGGAAAAGCCTAGAGGTAATGAGGCTTGAAGCCCCGTGGGGGAAAGTGTACTAGCAAAACCAGAGGGGATGAAAAACAAACAAGCAAGCAAAAAATAAGGACGGTATGGACACGGTTCTCTCTCTCCAATCACCTTACAAAGGTGTACAAGCCAATAGAGCAGTTGACATTTTGGACAGCTGCAGCAGCTCATGTGTGCATCCAGCAATCAGCTGAGTGGAGACTCCTGACTCTGGTGGGAAGAAGTAACAGGGGGCTAGCAGCTTGTGACTGTGTGAAGCTTTTGAACTGGGAAAGTGAAAAAAAAAGAAAAAAATCCTGAGGGTGTGTGAGAGAACTCACAATGTGGCTGAGAATTTGAACAGCCTCAGGGGGATACACCGCAAGCTTGAGCAGTCCTGGTTACATGGTGAGAGACGCTGCTGGAGAATATGAACTTACACTGAGGGCTGCACAGTTCCTTTGTGTGGTCCTTGGGACAGAGCAGACGAATAGTATACCCACTGGGGCTAGCACTCAGGCACTGGTCTCCATGAAGGAAAGAGTTCAGCTGAGCAGAATATACTTCCCTTCTGATTAAAAAAGAGAGAGAGATTTACCACACCAAACCTGGGTGTGTCACTTTAGGCACACCCTTAACCCTGGAGAACAGAACAGAGCTCTCTGGCTACACCCAATACAAGCCTATAGAGATTCATTGAAAGAGGGTAGTCCACTTATCTACAGAGTCATAATACAATGATAAAAGCCACCACAGCAGGAAAAAGAAGAAGAAGTAAAAGAAACCAATGGGTATCTCCGCAAATGTAGAACAACAAATGCAACAATACAAGAAACAAGAATAAGGAAGACAACATGATGCTCCCAAAAGAACATTTTACTTCAATACTACATTATGAAGACAATGATATAAAAAATGCAAAAAATAGAACTCAAAAAATTGATCATAAGATTACATAGAAGTAATCAAAAGCAAATGCACGAACTACTGAAATTCATGCAGGACATGAAAGAAAACCTCTCTCATGAAATTGAACTGTTAGGCTAGCGCCACAGCTCACTAGGTTAATCCTCCACTTGCAGCACCGGCACCCCAGGTTCTAGTCCCAGTTGGGGTGCCGGATTCTGTCCCGGTTACTCGACTTCCAGTCCAGCTCTCTGCTGTGGCCCAGGAGTGCAGTGGAGGATGGCCCAGGTCCTTGAGCCCTACACCCGCATGGGAGACCAGGAGGAAGCACCTGGCTCCTGGCTTCAGATAGGCACAGCATGCTGGCTGCAACGTGCCAGCCATAGCAGCCACTTGGGTGGTGAAACAACGGAAAAAGGAAGACCTTTCTCTCTGGTTCCCTCTCTCTCACTGTCTAAATCTGCCTGCCAAAAAAAAAAAAAGAAAAGAAAAGAAATTGAACTCTTAAGGAGGAATCAAAATGAAATGAAGAATTCAACAGAACATGAAATTGAAATATTGAAGAGAAATCAAATTGAAATGAAGAATTCAATAGAACAAATAAAAAATGCAATTGAGAGCCTTAAAAACAGAACCAGTGAAGCAGAAGAGAGAATATTGTTCTTAGAAGACAGAGCACAGGAAAGTATACAGTCAAACTAAAGACAAGAAGAGGAAATTAGAAATCTATAAAACACTGTTGGGAATCTACAGGATACTGTAAAAAAAAAATAACACATTTGGTTTCTAGGAGCTCCTGAAGGCATGGAGAGAGAGAAAGGATTAGAAGACTTTTTTAGTGAGATAATAGCAGAAAACTTCCCAGGTTTGGAGAAAGAAAGAGACATCCAAGTACAGGAAGCACATAGAATTCCCAGTAGATGTGATCAGTAAAGATTCTTGCCATGACAAATTGTAATCAAACTCACCACAGTGAAATATAAAGAGAAGATTATAAAATGTGCAACAGAGAAATACCAGATTAAGTTCAGAGGCTCTCCAATTAGACTCACAGCAGACATCTTCAGAAACCCTGCAGGAGAGAATGGTGTGATATAGCCCAAGTCCTAAGAGAAAAAAATATTGTCATTCCAGAATATTAAACCCAGTAAAGCTCTCATTTGTGAATGAAGGTGAAATAAGGACCTTTCATAGCAAACAGAAATTGAAAGAATTTGTCACCAATCATCCAACCATACAAAATATGCTTAGATGTGTTACACATAGAAACAAAGAAACATAATCCTCAATACAAAAGAAGGTAAAGGAAGAAAATCTCTCAGTAAAAAAATCAAAGGAAGTTCAAAGTATAAATTAGAAATATCTTTGGAAAAATGGCAGGGCAAAATCACTACTTATCAATAGTCACAATGAATGTAAATGGCCTCAACTCTCCAGTTAAAAGGCACAGACTGTCTGAATGGATTAAAAAACAAAACCCATCTATTTGCTGCTGACAAGAAACACATCTTTCAAACAAAGTTGCATGCTGACTGAAAGTGAAAGGTTGGAAAAGATATTCCATGTCAACCGAAACCAAAAATAGCTGGCATAGCCTTCTTAATATCAGACAAAATAAACTTTAACACAAAAACTGTTAAGGGAGACAAAGAGGGACACTATATAATGATTAAGGGATCAACTCAACAGGACTATGTAACTATCATAAATTTATATGCACCTAATTACAGAGCACCTGGCTATTTAAAAGATATATTAAGGGATTTAAAGGGAGACTTAGACTCCAATACAATAGTATAGGGGGACTTCAATACTCCACTTTCAACAATGGAAAGATCAACCAGAAAGAAAATCAACAAGGAAACAGAGGATTTAATAGACATTACAGAGCAAATGCATCTAACAGATATCTACAAAACTTTTCATCCTACAGTTGCAGAATACACATTCTTCTCAGCAGTGCATGGGATGTTCTCTAGGATTGACCACATATAGCAAGTCTCAGCAAA
This sequence comes from Lepus europaeus, assembly GCF_033115175.1. Classification (NCBI taxonomy): domain Eukaryota; kingdom Metazoa; phylum Chordata; class Mammalia; order Lagomorpha; family Leporidae; genus Lepus; species Lepus europaeus. Next base: position 129,426,147 of record NC_084827.1, read on the forward strand.
TTTAAAAAAAAATTAAATCATATCATGCATCTTCTTGAACCACAATGCGATGAAGCTGGAAATCAGCAACTCAGGAAACTCTATATAGCATATGTAAACACCTAGAGACTGAATAACATGCTCCTGAATGAACAGTGGGTCACAGAAGAAATCAAAAGAGAAATCAAAAACTTTCTGGAAGGAAACGAAGATAACAACACAACATATTAAAATCTATGGGCTACAGCAAAAGCAGTGTTAAGAGGAAAGTTTATTGCCTACATCAAGAAATCGGAAAGGCACCAAATAAATAAGCTATCAATGCACCTCAAGGATCTAGAAAAACTGTAGCAAATCAAACCCAAAACTAGTAGGAGAAAAAAAATATTTAAAATTGGAGGAGAAATCAACAAAATTGAATCCAAAAAACATTACAAAAGATCAGCAAAATGAAAACCTGGTTTTTTGAAAAAATAAACAAAAATAGACAAACCATAGGCCCAACTAACTGAAAAAGGAGAGAGAAAACTTAAATCAATAAATTAGAGATGAAAAATGGAATGTAACAAGACACCACAGAAATAAAAAGAGATCAAAAATTACTACAAAGAGTTGTATACCAGCAAACAGGGAAATCTATCAGGAATTAATAGATTCCTGGACACATACAACCTAGCTAAATTGAACCATGAAGACATAGAAAACCAAAGCAGACCCATAACCAAGAAAGAGACAGGATCAATAATAAAGGCCCTCCCAATAAAGAAAAGCCTGGAACAGGATGCATTCACTGCTGAATTATATCAGACATTTAAAGAAGAACTAACTCCAATTCTTCTCAAGATATTAAAAACAATTTAAAAGAGAGGGAATCCTCCCAAATTCTTTCTACAAATCCAGCATTACCTTAATTCCTAAATCTGAAAAAGATGCAGCAGAGAAAGAGAATTACAGTTCAATTTCCCTGATAAAAATAAAATAAATTCTGGCCAATAGAATCCAACAATACATCAGAAAGATCATCCACTCAGATCAAATGGGATCTACACCTGGTATGTAGGGATGGTTCAACAATCACAAATCAATCAATGTGAAACATCACATTAACAAACTGCAGAAGAAAAATCATATGTTTATTTCAATAGATGCATAGAAAGCATTTGATAAAATACGACACCCTTTCATGATGAAAACTCCTAGCAAACTGGGTATAGAAGGAGCATTTCTCAAGAATATTAAGTCAGTTTATGACAAACCCATGGCCAGCATCATATTGAATGGAGAAAAGTTGGAACATTTCCACTGAGATCCAGTACCAGACAGGGATGCCCACTCTCACCACTGCTATTCAATATAGTCCTAGAAGTTTTAGCCAGAGCCATCAGGCAAAAAAGAACACAAAAATCAAAGGGATACAAATAGGGAAAGAAGAAGTCAAACTATCCCTATTTGTAGATGATATGATTCTTTATTTAGGGGATCCAAAGGACTCCACTGAGAGATTATTGAAACTCAGAGAGGAGTGTGGTGAAGCAGTAGGATATAAAATCAATACACAAAAATCAACAGCCTTTGTATACACAGGCAATGCCATGGTTGAGAAAGAACTTCTTTTTTTTTTTTTTTTCTGCTAAACTGTGGAAACAAACACTTCATGCAACACTCATTCTTCCATCAGCATATGCAAGTATTTTCAATCATAATTCTTCATATTTTCCCTGAATATGGAGTACTGTGCTACTTGTATTTACTTCTGCAGAACATAATGCATTTGATAGAGCTTGGAAAGACCCTTTTAGAAGTTATTCAAATGCTCAGATACTCTTTAAAAAAAAACCCTAACAACATTCATTACAGAGCCTACTGCTATGACAGTGTGCTTACTAATAGCGCCATAATATTTGTGGTGATTACTTGACCATTTCAGATACTAAAATAACTACCTAAGATGTTGCCCTGAGACTAGTTAGCACAATATCAAAGCTAGAAAATGCTGAAGATAAGTGAAACCACCCCAAAGGAGAATCATGGTTGTTAATGAAAAAACAACATCCTCTCCAAAGTTGTTTTTCACAGAAGATCCTCAAGGTTGGATTTTTCCTATAATTAACCTCAGTAATCTATGTCAGATTAACCACAGGGACAGAAAATATGCCTGCCTTTTTGAAATTCATTGATATATTATTACTCTTTCCTTTCCTTTATAACTGTGACTCTATATAAGCCCTAAACCCTGCTAAATCTTACTACCAGCATTTCTACAAAGTCAGGTCACTGATGGACCTTACCATTCAGCTTGCCTGCATGAACCCAGTCTTCAGGAAGTCACAAATTAGGCAAGATGAGCATGATTAAGAAAGCACATCACACACACTGTGCAGCTTTCCGTTGAGATCTGAGGAGACCACTTGTCAACGAGCATCCCTCATATTTCCTTAGCTCCCCAGAAATGTAAACCTTGCTTTCTTCTTCTTTGCTGTACCTTTTCTTTCAACTTTCTTTTGCCTATGCAACTAGGAATGAGTTAATGCCTCACAAACTGTATGCCCACCTTCAAACTGAAAAGCATCAGCACTGCGCTTACGCAGGGTCTGAACACCAGCAACTCTGGGTACAATGGGCTCATTCCAGTGCAGTCTCACGTGTCAGGAAAGCCAGTCCTGCTGTGCAGGAACTTACTGAGACACTACTCTAGTCACCTGGCTGGAAAGCAAAAAGGGCCTAGGTCATCGGTGTAAAACAAAAGACGCCTACAAAACAGAATAAATACTTAGAAAATTGTCACCTTACCCCAGCCACTCTCCTCCTACCCCAGAATAACCACAGTGGCAGTTCAGTGCTCTGAGGAAGTTAGGGTCATGTACTTGCACAAATAATACTAAAAACAAAAAAAAAAGCCTATGAAATTCCATAGGGAAAGGTAATGCAACAAATGAAATTGACAAGGTAGAACATAAGTTTCAGGGGTAAACAGCCTAGGAGTGGATTTCAGTGACCACTAGTCAAGACACTTGTGTTAACCCCAGCATACAGCACCCCATCAGGTCCTGGCTTCGAGACAAAGTGAGAGGTTGCCTGAAGAAACAGCTCTCAGGTGCAGTGCTTCCCCCGTCCTTATGACAGTCACTTTCTCCTGACCTACGGAGTTAGATCTCAAGGGGAATCAATCACCGTAGTGAAGGGTATTTTACCCACCATCCTTGTCCTAACAGAGGGTCTTGCTCTAACTGGAAATGACAAGTCCCACTGAGAATGGTCTGATGGTTTACATGCTTCCTTCCTAGAAGGACAGCTACTAAAGTGGTTGTTGGCTTTTGTCCTTAAGGTCATATACAATGACAGTGGCAATACCCACATATGCTTAAGTGCCAGAAAACTGGCATTTTCAAGTGTCAGAAAGGCCATGCATGTCTCACAGTTTAACCATTACAGTGCTTGGCCCTGAAAAGTGTTAACCAAAAAAGCTCTTCAAACATATGCGCATTAAACTCATTGACTTACGTTACAAACATCCACGTAACATAGGGAGAAACTGTGTCACATGGAGTATCCACTGGGCTTGTACTTAGAGCTCATCTCCAAGGTTAAAACACAAAGACATTGTAGGTGCACACCCAGGCAGAGGGAAACGACCAGTCTGGGAACCTCTCCTTCAGAGCATCCAGTGACAGGGATCTCTTGTCTTCCCCAGATAGATAGTGGGCAGCGATGGCCACCGTGACCATTCCTTCAGGCTGTTCCTCTGGGCCCTGCACTTCTATCCAGAACTGCCATGCAGAAGCCCGGAGTCCATGGGAATAAAATACAAAGTAGTCCCCTCCTTTACTCGTGACCGGTGTGCCATTGCCAAGAGACCACTGAGACAGTGTTGACCCTTTATGAGCTCGGACATAGAAGGACATATGGCTTGGTCCTGTTGCTTCAAAAGTCAACTTTACAGAATCCCAAGGTGTCTGTTCTTTGGATATAAGTCTGAAATGAACAGGATTTCTTGGAGAAACTTCTGGGGCAGGAAGATACCAGTTTTTCCTGATCAGAAAGTGCACTGGCAGATACCAAGGGAAACCGCAGAGGGGTGCATCCTCCTCACAGTGAGCGCGGATGGTGTCATTGATCTCAGGGATGTGTGGCGTTATGTGCGACATGCCAGTGTAATCAAAACCATTAATCCATATTCCAGAGTCTCGTTTAACTACTTTTCCTTCCAGGTCATGAAATAGTCTGGTCATGTGCTGAAGAAACACCCTCTTTGGCTTTGGGCTGGCAGGACTGGAGGAATATGGGAAAAAAGTTCCACTGCAAACCAAGAGGAACGTAACTGCACACACCAGAGTTAAAGACAGCATGGTTTTTTTGGTGCTTTTGGCAAGGTAGATGAAGTTAATAAAGTAAGAAGAGAGGATCATCGTACAGCCAGCCAAGATGGATGCCAGCACGACGTCAGGTGGGATTTCCGAGCCGCTTCTCCCCAGGATGGGGGTAAACATCTCAAACACCGCCCAGATGAGGTACAGTGCGTAAAGATAAGGAACAAACATCCCCAAAAGGTAGAGGGCAACAAATTTTCCTTGGGCACCATGCTGCTTAAAGTCCCAGGGGATTAGAGCTTCTTTCTACTTTGTCTCGAGGAACGGCTGCAGGACTTCCAGGGATTATCTTGAACACATAACATCAATTGGCCCCAGGACCACAGGGAGTCCAGAAAATGAAATTCTGACGGTTCGCTACCTTTTGGAGCAGATTAAACTGATTGAAGCTCAAAGCAGCAGCCTTCACACGATCTCGGTGGATGTGCAGCGGCCCACGGGCTCCTTCAGCATTGACTTCTTGGGGGGTTTCACGAGCTACTATGACAACATCACCAACGTTGCGGTGAAGCTGGAGCCCAGAGGTGGAGCCCAGCATGCCGTCCTGAGAAAGAACTTCTAAGATCAATCCCATTGACAATAGCTAAAAAAATCAAATATCTTGGAATAAACTTAACCAAGGATGTCTATGATGAGAATCACAAAACTCTAAATAAGAAATACAAGAGGATACCAAAAAATGGAAAAATCTTCCATATTTATGGATTGGAAGAATCAATATCATCAAAATGTCCATTCATATGATGCTGAAATTCATATGAAAACTCAGGAGAACCTGAATAGCTAAAGCAACACTATACAACAAAAACAGAGCCAGAGCATCACAATACCAGATTTCAAGACATGCTATAGGGAAGTTATAATCAAAAGAGCCTAGTACTGATACAAATACAGATGGATAGACCAATGGAACAGAACAGAAACACCAAAAATCAATTCAAACATCTATAACCAACTTATATTTTATCAAGGATCTAAAACCAATTCCTGGAGTAAAGACATTCTATTAAACAAATGGGGCTGGGAAAACTGGATTTCCATATGCAAAAGTATGAAGCAAGATCCCTACCTTACACCTTACACAAAAATCCAATCAACATAGATTAAAGATCTAAATCTATGACATGACACCATCAAATTATTAGAGAAGATTGAAGAAACCCTGCAAGATATTGGCACAGGCAAAGACTTCTTGGAAAAGACTCCGGGGGCACAGGCAGTCAAAGCCCAATTTAACAACTGGATTGCATCAAATTGATGTCTCTCTACTTCAAAAGAAACAGTCAGGAAATTGAAGAGACAACTGAAAAAATGGGAGAAAATATTTGCAAATTATGCAAATGATAAAGGATTAATAACCAGAATCTACAAAGAGATCAAGAAACTCCACAACAACAAAACAAACAACCCACTTAAGAGATGGGTCAAGGACCTAAACAGATATTTTTCAAGAGGGAATCCAAATGGACAATAGATACATGAAAAAATGTTTAGGATCACAATGAGGTTTCACCTCACCCCAGTTAGAATGTCTTATATACAGAAATCAACCAACAACAGATGCTGGCAAAGATGTGTGGAAGAAGGCACACTAACCCACTGTTGGTGGGAATGCAAACTGGTAAAGCCACTATGGAAGACAGTTTGGAGATTCCTCAGAAGCCTGAATATAGCCCTACCATATGACCCAGCCATCCCACTCCTCAGAATTTACTCAAGGGAAATTAAATTGACAAAAAAAAAAAGAATCATCTGCACCTCAGTGTTTATTGAAGCTCAATTCACCATAGCTAAGACCTGGAATCAACCTAAATGTCCATCAACAGAAGTATGGATAAAGAAATTATGGAATATTACTCTATAGAATAGTACACAGCAGTAAAAAAAAAAATGAAATCCAGTCATTTGCAGCAAAATGGAGGAATTTGGAAAACATCATGCTGAGTGAAATAAGCCAGTCCCAAATGGACAAATATCATATGTTCTCCCTTATCTGTGACAACTAACTGAGCACCTAAAAGGAAACCTGTAGAAATGAAACTGCCACTGTGAGAAGCAATGACTTGATCAGCCCTTGTCCTGATTGTCGAGGAACAGTTTACTATTTTATTCTTTGTAGTATTTTCTTTTTCTACTTACTATCATTGGTTTAACTCTTTACTTAACACAGAATTATTCTTATTATTCTTGGGTGTTTAAATCCAATTGAAAATTATTCCTGTTAAAAATAAGAGTGGAATAATAGAGGGAGTAGATGTACAGTTCGGCACACGTTCCCTTGGACTTACCTCTAAGGGGAAAGCTAACAACTTGCTATGGGACTCCAACTCCATTAATTGGCAGGTACAAATGCTATCTTACTAGTTAAGTTGATCAGTTTATGTTCATAAGTGATCATAAAGATAGGAGTAATTGTCAAAAGGATCACATAAATCAAACCAAGTGTCTGCTAGTAATAATTGATAGAATTATAAAGGAGAGAACAATCCAACATGGGAAGCAGGACACACAGCAGACTCATAGATTGACAGATGCCCTAAATAGCACTCTGACCTTAGAATCAGTCCTTAAGGCATTTGGATCTGGCTAAAAAGCCCATGACACCATTTCAGGCATGGAAAGTCAAGACACTGTGGCAAAATATCATCTATATGAAAGATCTCTGTAAGTGAAATCCCGGTGGAAAGAAGGGGCCATCAAAGAAGGAGGTACATTTCTCTGAAGGGAGGAGAGAACTTCCATTTTTATTATGGCCATGTCTAAATAATGTGAGAGTTTTTGAACTCAAGATGCTTCCATAGCCTTGTCAACTCATGACAACAGCCTCTGTTAATCACTGACGTCATGACTAACAGTGTCAGTTGTTAAATCAACAACAGGAGTCACTGTACACTTGCTCCCCATGTAGGACCTCTGTCCTTAATGTGTTGTACTATGCAAATTAATGGTAAAACTAGTCTTCATGCCGTATTTTTTATTTTGTGAGATTGTGTGGGTGCAAACTGTTGAAATCTTCACTTAGTACATTGTTGATCTTCTGTATATAACAATAATTAAAAATGAATCTTCATGAAAAATGCGATGGGAGAGGGAGTAGGAGGTGGGATGGCTTTGGGGTCAGTGGGCAGGTATGGGGGGAAGAACCACTATAATCCAAAAGCTGTACTTGTGAAATTTATATTTATTAAGTAAAAACTTACTATAAAAAAGTTACCAATGGAAAGCTCAGTTCCTATTACATTTTAAACCCTTCCTCTCTCTCTCTCTCTTATTTAGAGTTTTAAATTTGAAAGAGCAACAGAGAAAAAAGAATTGTTCATCCACAAGTTAACTCCCCAATTGCCTGCAACAACAGCTAGGGCAGGACCATGCTGAAGCCAGAAGCCAGGAACTCCATCTCTTGCTCCCACATGGGTGGAAGTAGCCCAAGTATTTGGGCCATGATCCACTGCTTCCCTGGCACTGAACCTGAAGCTAGATGGAAAGCAAAAAGTAGCTTGGCCTCAAGCCAGACACTCTGATATGGGATTTGGGTATCCCAAGCAACAGTTTACCTGGCAGTATCACAACTTTCACTGTTATTACTGTTCCATATAGTGTACATCTTATTATCATTAACTATTCATTCTTATTTTAGAACGGAGCAAAGAAAATGTTGACATTCTTGACCTATAACTATTTTTTTTTTTTTTCCCCAGGAGTCCCCTTAACCCTGCCTGCTGGACCCTGCCCCTCTGTCCTATGCCTCCCACATATTGTCATGCTGCCTGGGACCTCCTGTCTCCTGGAACTTTGTTAATGCCTTGCCTAACACAGCTTGTGTGTTTCTGCCTCATGTCTTTTTTTCTGCATCAGCTCTCGGTCCTCCTCCTGTGACTCAAACCCCAGCTGAAGGCATTGGCTGGGTCAAGAATGGTTTCGACCTATAATGGTTTTGACCTATAACTATTAATCCCAAACCAAATCTGAATCATGGACCCTGGAAATATGGGGCCACATTGTTGAATATGTAGAAAATGTGTTATGAAAACCAGAAATTTTACTGTAGGAAAATGAGTTATTACAGAATCATGTTCAAATTTTTTTATTTGTGAAAATGCTATAAATCTGTATACAGATGTTCCTCCTGTTTTTATTAAACTAGAAAACAGAAAGAAAATTTTTGATCATTTTTCTGCTTCAAAGTAAGAAATATTGTTCTTGTAGTAAAGGAACATGTTCCTGTACTAGTCCAAAAATGAAGAAAAAAAGCCTACTTCAAAATTCCTAAAGACAAAGTAATCGGAATGACAATAAGTGAACTTAATAAGACCACAATTTTTTTTATGTTTCAAAAGAACTGGAGTTCCTATAAGAGTGTTAAGTGCTTTTTTTTTTCTCTTTTAAAGAAAATGGACTGTAATTCTGAAATAATATCCAAACCAAGAGTAAATGGAGGCACTTATCAGATTTTGTGGACAGCTGTTTTCTGTCTGACAGTTTAAATATCAAGTTTTAAATTACCATTTAAAAATGTAGGGACTATATAGCAAAACCAGAGAGTTTCTATTATTTGAATTGAAGTACCCACGTGGCATTATAGCTATCTAAGAGGACCACAGCAATCACAGATTGCCTTAGCAGTTTTGTGAAGATAATTCACCAGAGGGAAGCAATCACCTTCCTCCTATGTGTCTCACTTGTGTTTTCAGTAAGGTCTTCTATAATACCTTTATTAAAATTGAAGCTCACTCTTCCCACTTCCAGTGCAACTTCCTAGGTTTTCTCCATAAGACAGTAATATAATCATACAACCATTGGAACTATTTACAGTCTACCTACACAGCTTATCGTCCACATTAACATGACTATTAGCTTCCTACTATCTTCATCAATACAACCATGTGGATTTAAAGTAGTCATGTCTTTAGTTTTTTCTGTTTTGTTTTTCAGGAAATTCTTGCCCAGGATGAGAAGTATGACAAATAACATTACTACTCATTTCTGGTATTTCCTGAAAGAACCGTTTCATTGAGTGTCAGACTATTAAGCTTTTCTGAACTTAATATTTTACTAGTCTTGAGATAACAAATTAAAAAAAAATGCACCTTTCTTAGCTCCTCTAATAATGACTCTGTCCTTTGTTCTAGGCCCTGTCTAGCGCACTTGGGCCTCATTCCTTCGTAATCATAACCTCTACTCTACCACCAATGGCTCTACTCCCAACATGTGTGTACTGATGGTCCTCTTCCCCACTTAATGCTGTATAATTGTTCAAACCTGGTAAGTGCCACTCTTAGGATCATTGGTTACTATCCTCACTCTGTCTTTTATGACCTTGTCTAAATATGATCAGAGTCGGCGAACTTGGAAGGCTTCCATAGCCTTGGCAACTCATGACGACAGCCTAGGATGGTTACTGGCGCCATAAACTAGAGTGTCAATTTGTTGGGTCAACAACAGGAGCCACTGTGCACTTGCTCCTCAGGTGGGATCTCTGTCCTTAATGTGCTGTACATTGTGATTTAATGCTATAACTAGTACTCAAACAGTATGTTTCACTTTGTGTTTCTATGTGGGTGCAAACTGTTGAAATCTTTATACTAAATTGATCTTCTGTATATAAAGAGAATTGAAAATGAATCTTGATGCAAATGGAAGGGGAGAGGGAGCGGGAGAGGGGAGGGTTGTGGGTGGGAGGGAAGTTATGGGGGGGGGGAAGCCATTGTAATCCATAAGCTGTACACTGGAAATTTATATTCATTAAATAAAAGTTAAAAAAAAATACATTATAGTCAAAATCTTAATATTCCACTAACAAAAACAAAAAAGATCATAGTTCAGCAAAAATACAGGCAAAGGCTATAAACAGCCGCTGTGTCCAGCTCAGCAGGGTGTCAGGTGAACCAGAAAGAAGGGCAGCATCACATAGATTAAGGGAGCAGACTCAGGTGAAGATTTTAATGTGGGAAAACCAGGGGACACTCCATCTACTACCAGTGGCAGAAGTAGATGCTCAGATGTCTGGTTACTCCAAGTATTTATTATCAACAGTGATGTAATTGACTAAAATGAAAGATGTGCAGTTTTGTGAAAACAGGACTTTATGATGAGGGAGTTTTAACACAATGAAACAGGAAACAATGTGGGAGCTGGTTTCCAGTGTTTACTAGTGTGAGAGTCCTGAATCCACATGGGTCTGAGACTTCTCTCCCACTCTTTCATGGCATCAGGAAAAAAAAAAAAAAAAACAAAACACAGAGGTGCCATGCTCCTGGAGAGCCTCACCGTTCCGACAATTTGTCACAGCTGCAGATCAGGGAACCATCCTGTGCCTCCGGGTCCCTGTCAGGTCCCCAGCTATAAATCAGGCAGCCCCGCAGACTCTCCATCTCAGGGACACCCTGTCTCATGGTATCTGCTATGCTCTCTAAGTGCTCCAGCCCACATCCCACATCCCTTTGTTCAGCCACTCCAACCCATCTCCCACCTATCTTCCACTTCCCTTGACACAAGCTCCCTATAAAACCCCAGCCCTACACATGAGCCCCGAGCTCCTCTCCCTCTGAGGCTGCTCCCGGCAATTCTTTGCCCTAATAAAAAATTTTCTTTGCTTAGCGTGGTCTTGGTTAAAAACCCAATAACCACCAGAAATACGCGATTGCTTTGAAGCTAGGATTAGGAGAATGTGGGGGAGGCTGAATCCGGAGAGGCCTCAAGGAACTTCCCAAGCCCACCTCGAGTTTGAAGACCTATCTTTAAGTTTTGAATCCCTGGCGGTAAACAACCTAGCCCCAGGGCACCCTTTTGCCTAAAGATCACTGAGGTGGTATAACAGGATTGGCTAAAACCCTTTTGTGTCACATCACCCCACCCCTTGTCTGCATCTGCTCTGTACCGAAGCTTTATAAACACCTCCCTTTTACAATACAGTGAGACCCCCCCACTGTGTCTGATTGTCCCCTGGGTTCAGGGAGGCTGAGAGGCTGGTGGCGTACTTCCCCTCCTCAGCCAAGACAGGCTGCAGGCAGCCTGCCTAATTCTCTGGTGGTGAAAAGAAAGAGTCACCGCAGGAGAACAAATACAATGCCGAGGAACCTTGAGGGAGACAAAGTATTAACTGGGGCAAATGTCCTGCTTGCTGTTTACTGGATCCCACAGTATTTCCTTAGCTGTTTTGCCATACATGTCAACTGACTATTGCCATTGTTAACATAACTTGATCAGCCACCTATGCAAGCTGGCCAAGCCTGCCGTCAGCAAAATTCAGGCCATGCAGTGGTCCCCAGTAACCCATAAGGAAATCAGAAGATGTTCAACTTCACTAATACAAATTTTGAAATAGTCAGATTATTAAAATTAAGCCTTTCAATTAGTAATATTATGATTGTTTTCTCTCTAGTATTTTTCTAAACTCTTTATTCAAAACCCATCCTTTTCTGTGTACACCAGTACTAAAGTGTTATATTATGATATTGCACAATCATAACCAAATTGTAACTTTAAAATTTTCTTAAAGATCATAACCTTGGCCTCTCCCCTTTAGTTATTCCCAAGAGACTATCAAAGTAGGAATCTCCCTTAAAAATATTGAATAAGCATTTGTCTTATTGTCAAATTATTTCAATAGTGATTTTGGGAAACCACTATTTGACATTTGTCCCAATTAATATGTTACGTGTTTGTTTATAGTATGTGTCTCCACCTAGAAAATTAGAAATCAAGACTGAAATTCCTAAGAGTAATTTGAGACACTAGAGTTTCTGTTAAGAATTAAAGACGCCCAGTGCATAGTATGATGCTGAAAGAAATATAGCCATAAGCCTAGGAAGAAAATCATTAGATATTTAAAATTATTTTCTTGGTTTTTTTAACATTTAAAGAGAAATTCTTTTTAACATTTGTAAAAAATGTTGATGATTTACTGTCTCTGCTTTGATAAATCCTCCTTTTGAAAAATTATTTTTAAACAAGATGAAACACAACAAAAGCTCAAAAGTTATCAGTACTTCATGTCCACAAAAAGGTAGGCAAAGTAATGAAAGAAGGAGCATCAATGTGATTTCTATCTGTAATTGAATCACACAGAGAAAAGTAGATGGCAGTAAGAATACAAAATACCCAGGAAGATAATGATAACTAGTTCAGAAGGAAAAGATGTGCTGATTATTCAAAAAAAATTTGGCTCAAAAGTTGGCTTTGGGGTGGGTATTTGACCTTGCAGTCAAGCCGGCCTGCGGGACCACCGGCGGTGGGGGCAGTAGCACTGTGTGGCCCGGCAAAGAGGCAGCTCAGCTTGGGCACCAGCTCGTTCCACACTTTGCTCACCTCCTTGTGGCCCTGGATCTGGGAGTTCACTAAGGCCCGGAGGATGTGGGAGGTGAGGGGCAGGTAGACGTGCACCAGCTGCGTCTCCTGGTGCAGGCAGTACAGGGCGAAGTAGTTCCTCAGCTCCTTGGTCTGGATGGCGCTCTCTTGCTCCACGATGTGGATTCCAGCTGCTCCACGGCATGGGGCTCGCGGCTTTGAGCCATGGCGCTCATCATCTGCCTCTTCATCATGACTGTACTTGTGCAGCGCCCGCAGGTGCTTGTGCAGCACGCCCTTCTCGTGCCGCTCACACGGGTCCTTATAGGACTGCAGTAAGTCCAGGAAAAGGTTTAATTTTTCCACCACATCGTTCTCTTCCTGCTTGCCCTGCCGTGCAGCCCTGTAGGCGAGCAGTGCGAACTCCACAGACAGCCCCTTCAGCACCAGCTTCAGGGAGCCCAACGCGCTGCTGTGCGGGGCGGCCCAGGAGGGCAGCGGCGTGGTGTCAGACCCTAAGGCACGCAACTCCTTCCCGAAGATGAGGTCGGTGGCGTTGTCTACGGCGCGGGCCGCCATCCGCTCGGCCCGGTCACGGAGCTTGTGGAAGCTGTTGTAGATGTTCCGGATAAACTCCTGGCTGACGGCAAACTGAGCATGGATGTCAGCTGGGAGGAAGTCCTTGGCCCTGGCCGCCAGCTCTGCAAGGCACTGAACAGACCCCTCGAGCTTGTTCTGCACATCGGGGCTGCTGAAGCACAGGAAGAGCTGCTGGAGGCCGTCCTCGCAGAGCGGCGGGTGCCGGGCCACCAGGTTGAGGAAGCGCTTCAGGGCCTTCAGGCAGCCCTCCATGAACTCCCTGTCGGCTCCCAGCATCCTCTTGGGTGGCAGGGCCGGCACCATGCGGTACGGGAACTTGTGCAGCAGCACCTCGTGGAAGACCACAAAGTCACTGCACCGTCTGTACACGGAGGCCTGGAAGCGCTGGCTGGAAACCTCGCGCTCCACATGCTTCAGGAAGAGGCCCCTCTTCTCAGGGACGAGCTCCACCTGCACCGTGTCCCTGGCCAGCAGGTCCTACAGGGAGTAGGACAGCAACAGCGGGCTCCCCTGAGGCATTTGCATTCGCGTGGGATCTGGGTCCCTCTGCTTGGGGACCTGGGGCCTTGGCAAGTCTGCTGCCGGGGGTCCGCCTCCTCACCAGCCTCCGCCTCAGCTGCCGCCTTTTTTTTTTTTTTTTTAGATTTGGTTTTTATTGTAGAGCACACATATCAGGAAGAGTGGGCAGGCCTTTGTTGCTGCCACTTCGGAACACAAAAAGAGTGCGTTTGCCTGTCCAGCCTCCCAGACTCAGAGGAAAGAAAATTCCTTCACAGCAAACAGCATTCTGCTGGACGTAGCTCTTTCAAAGGAAAACCCATCTGGAAAAACATGCAAATCACGTATTCCTGTGAGAAGCATTGCTGCTTTTCCTGTGAAGACGCCAAAATACACAGTGGCTCATCCAAAGCGGACTTCAATGACATCCGAGTGCTCATCTAAAGTCCCTGATGAAGTAAGACAGCGCTATGTCAGTCTCTTAGTGGAAGGTATCTGGACGTTTACCAGACCAAGGATGAGGCTCTTAACAAGGCTAAATAGAAGAAAAAGCTATATATGAAAGATGTGGCAGTAGAAATATGTATGTGAACATAGCAGTGAATACTCTGAAGAAGCTAAGAAGGCAAGTTGTGTCTGGAAGCGATAACAGTGAGACAACGGGGTTTCAAAAGAGTGAGAAGAAAAATGTGCTCACAGGAGTTACTCTGTACAGACATCTTAAAAACTACTTTCTAACTGAAGAACAGTTACATGAAAATAACTACTCTCGGCACAACCCTGACAAACCTGGATGTATTCTTTTAAATCCACACATGACAAAAACTTCTGCAAATGATGCTTCTAAGAAGATCTGTTGTCGATGTGGGAAAATATATGACGTGACTCCCTCAGGCAAACACAGTAGGGTAGAAGAATGTTACTACCACTTTGGACAAGTACGAAGTCATAAAGTCCTTGAAGGCTTAGAATCTCAATATAGCTGTTGTGGACGAGTTCTTGGATCCCATGGGTGTCAGGAGTCCAAGCTTTATGTTCATGACCAAAAAGAAAACCTAGAGGGTTTTGTGAAGACTCCAGTCAAAATCCCACCTGCTGATGGTAACTATGGCATGTTTGCAGTAAATTGTGAGATGAGCTATGCAGTCAAAGGCTTGGAACTTACTTGAGTGACAGTGGTTGACTCCAGCTTCCAGATGGACTGTGATACATTTGTGAAACCTGATGAAGAAATCATTGACTATAACACTAGGTTTTCTGGTGTGGTGGAAGATGACTTGAAGAACATTAAAACCTCCATCCGTGATGTGCAAGCCATCTTGCTGAACTTGTTTAGGGCAGATACCATACTCATAGGACATAGCTTTGAATAAAGTCTGTATGCTCTTAAGCTAATTCACCCTTGTGTTGTGGACACAACAGTTATGTTTCCTCATCAGCTAGGCCTGCCTCACAAAAGATCCCTTGGGAGTCTAGTGGCTGACTACCTGCGGAGAATCATTCAGGATGATGGTCACAATACTAGTGAAAAAGCAAAAGCTGGCATGGAGATGGTCCTTTGGAAAGTAAAAGAAAACCTGAAAGGAAAGAAGTATTCCCTCTACCCTAGAACATCTTTAGTCTCTGCCATGCCTCCTCAGTGATGCCACTGGCCCCTACTGCTGGCAGTAGGGTGCGGTCTGTAATGAGCGGGGTTTCTCCACACTTCCAAAGAGAAGAGGAGGAAGAAAGTACTATTGTGGTTTATTTATTACATTTTAAACGTTAACTTCTCATAGTGATTTCCAAAGTTGGAACTGGAGTGGGGGTGGGAGGGGCGTTCTGAGGAATGAAATGTGTTTCGATTTCAGCTCATCTTCCTAGTGTTCTGCTTCAGATTGTGAATACTAGTGGGAAGTGGTTTCGATTTGAATTAAGAAGTCTATGACTTTGACTTTGATGAAGGCCACTCCTCACAGTACCTACACTTCTTTTTGTCTCTTGTTAGCCAAAACCATCATGTTGCTCCAAGTTCTAAACACCTTTACCTAAAAGTTGTAATGGTTTTCTTTAGGCCTCCTATACACAAATAAAAATAGACTTTTTCTCCCTCATGAGTTTATATAGAAGTAAATGTAAAATTTCCAGTGTACTCTGTTGATATAAAGTTTTGATTATTTTGCAAAAAAAAAAAAAAAAAGGCCGCTACGGCTGGCGCGCTGCTCTGATCTGAAGCCAGGAACCAGGTGCTTCCTCCTGGTCTCCCATGCGGGTGCAGGGCCCAGGCACTTGGGCCATCCTCCACTGCACTCCCAGGCCACAGCAGAGAGCTGGACTGGAAGAGGAGCAACTTGGACAGAACTGGCGCCCCAACCGGGACTAGAACCCCGGGTGCTGGTGCCGGGTGCCGCAGGCGGAGGATTAGCCAAGTGAACCACAGCGCTGGTCTCCACAAAGTTTTTAAGCATCCGGAAGTGAAGACTCATTTTGAAGATGTTTAATAGATCATTTGGAACACCCTTTGGTGGTGGCACAGGTGGATTTGGCACAACTTCTGAGGCTCAGTTCTCCCTTTTTCCATCCAGTGTCTCAGATAGCATTGTTCTCATGAATATACACTGGATACAAATCAGCTTGAAAATAAAATGATGTACTTAGGTCAACCTACCTAAATGTTATTCAGTGTAGGTGGAGAGGAGATCCTGTGTAAAGGGATCTTAAAGTAAGGGAAGTTGCAGTTTTATACAAATAATAGATAGAGAGCAAAAGTCCAGAAGTTAAGTGAAATATCCAAGATTATATAGATACAAAGCAAGACAAGACTATAACCTCAATTTTCGTACCCCTGAGAAAGCGTTTCTTTCTTCCTTTATAATATAATACTCTTCAATTCAGCCATTTGCACTGTTTCAATCATTTATTATCCAGTCAACAAACTCTCTAAAGCATTTACCAGTCACTTGGCTAAGTACAATAATTATGATAAAAATAAATCTGTGTCCTGCCCTCATAATCCTGACAGTTTTGTGTTATCAGAGAGGAATAATAGTAGAGCACGCATAGCAGATTCCACATATATGTGTATGTGATGGAATATTACTCAGCTTTAGAAAAGAATGAAATCCTAACATTTTCAACAAAAATGGATGGAGCTGAAGATCATTATGCTCAGTAAAGTAAGTTAAATCCAAAGAGACAAATATCACACTTTTTTCTTATTTGCAGTAGTTATTATATAGAAAATATAAAAATTGTGCGGCTATCACACCATTTGATTATAAACATTGCTTCACTGAATCATACTATGTACATGACAATATGCTCTTCTTTCCCCACATTATGACCATTGTCAAAAATTCCTCAATGTCTGATAGTAATACCTATGTTTTCTAAACAATATCATATTTGTGTATGTATATAATGTCTACACTTGAAGTGATATGGCAAAATATTTTAAAAATTGTGGAAAAAAATTAAAAAGGAAATAAGATTTTTGTGTATTTCCCTATCAAGTACTTATTCTTTAAAACAATATAAGAAGAAATATATATATGAATAAAAGATACTATATTTATGGAATATACAAAAATAAATTTTATTACATGTATTATGCTATACTGTTTAGTTTTTAATTTTGTATTTAATCAACAAAGAAACATATGGCTTCTAATGAAAACATTAATAAATAGGTAATGATATTCATGAATGCTATTGCTATGAAATAAATGATAGAAGTAACTTTTTATACCTCTTAATTACTGATGATTAAGTGTTCATATTCCTATTTACTGAACTATCGGTGACATATCAGTGGTTGAAAGCAACAACAGGGCCCAGCACTGTAGCTCACTTGGTTAATCCTCTGCCTGCGGCATCAGCATTCCATATGGGTGCCAGGTTCTAGTCTTGGTTGCTCCTCTTCCAGTCCAGCTCTCTACTGTGGCCAGGGAGTGCAGTGGAGGATGGCTCAGGTGCTTGGGCGCCTGCACCCACGTGGGAGACCAGGAGAAAGCACCTGGCTCCTGGCTTCAGGCTGTCATAGCGCCGGCCATTTGGGGGGGTGAATCAACAGAAAGAAGACCTTTCTCTCTGTCTCTCTCTCTCATTGTCTGTAACTCTACCTGTCAAATAAATAAATAAAATCTTTAAAAAAAAGAAAGCAACAACAAAATGTATCTTTTCTCAAGTTAAAATTATGTTCTCTTTTCTTATCAATGGTTAGTGATTAATTATGAAGAAAAAAGAGAGAGACAGAAGAGAGAGAGAGAATAAAAAGAAAAAGAGAGAAAGAAATCACAAAATATCTTTGATTTTGATATTATGGTCTTTAAATTTGTAATTCTTTAATATCAGGATATTGAGTTCAGAATATGCAAATGAAGAAAATAGCAGAAATATAATTGGATTATAATTGCATATTAATATCCTAGAAGCCTAAATTTTAAAAATCTTTATAGAGAAAGCTTGTGTGCTCACATGGTTAAGGTACAAAACACAGCATAATTGCTAGTTTTTGTCCATTTCTGTGGCTAAATAAATGGCATACATTATGAAGCATGTATTAACTTTTTTAAAGCTATAGATTTGTAATTAATTTTACAGCTTTTAGTTTTTAATGTTTATGGATTATCTTTTTATTATATAAATAGCACCATTATAATATAATCATTTATAGTTCTAGTTTATAGATTGTTTGAGTGGTTAAGCGATTTTCCTAAGGCCCGTCAACTGGTAAATGGTAAAGTCTAGATACAACTAGGTCTTCTGAATTTGGAGGTTGTGCGCTTTCTACTACACACAATCCCAACTGAAAGTATTCATTACTTAGGGATCACAATCAAGGCCAACGTTCATTATCTGTCAACTATATGAATGTTAAGTCAGAACAGTCAATCAATCATGAAACTAACTAATTTTTCTTCCTTGCTAAGAAAAGTAGGTTGAGAATACTAGGGAATTTTCAGTCTTTCAGCTCTTTTCCAGTTATTAACATATTACCTGCTGGAAACAAAGCTCTGTCTCCTATCTGAATAATTTTTCTTTCATTTCTATTTGAATTCAATGAATTTGGTGCTGTGAAGCCTATGGTTTTTTTATGCCTCCAAAATTAGTAATTTGAAATCTTCAACTCTAAAATGATGGATTAGAAGATAAGGCCTTTGTAAGTTGATTAGGTCATGAAGTAGAACTCTCCCTGTTAAGGCCTTTGCTATGTGAGATTAGAGTGTAAAAACATTACTGATTTTGATTTGCATTAAATAATTGAAAATTTTAATGACTATAAATATTTGGGTTCTCACAATCTTTATTCAACAATTATGATTCTCAGATGTGTCAGGAATATTTTCATTATAATTTTCATGCTCCATAAGAAATAAATATGTTTTTAGTGAAGATTAAATGGATCCAATGATTGAATAGCTAAATAACGATGTTCATACCCCACTCTCCTCACTGAAGTCAGAGAGAGAAAATGTGTGTGTGTTTGTGTATGTGTGTGTTAACGAATGAATATCTACCAAGTAGAAAATATTTTCTGACCAACTGCTGGAAAATACAAAAAACTGGATATATAAATATATTTATAGTTCTCTTGCAGAATGAAGAATTGTGTAAGTGAAGCTGACATGTCCCTAAAGCATCCAAACAGCAAAATTTAAGTTCAAGGAATATGGGCTTGCGGCAGGAGAGGCCTCAAGCATCCCCATAGAGTTCTTAATATCTATTGATCACAGCGGGAAGGAAGAATAAAGTATGATATTCACTTCATCTTCTGAGACCCAGTTTTGCAACATAGAAACCTAGATTGCAGAAGTGCAGAGTAAAGAAAAGAGGTCGAGCAGGAAGCAGCTTTGTCAGCCAAGTCAGTTGCTCTTGATTAATAAATTTCCACTCAGAAGCATTAATTGTTGACAGGAGTCAACAGGAGTCACTGTTCACTAATTCCCCATGCAGGACCTCTGTCCTCAATGAGTTGTATTATGAGATAACTGTAAAACTAGTTCTCAAACAGTTTTGTGTATGTGTGTGTTTGTATGTGTGCAAATTGTTGAAATCTCTGCTTAGTATAGAGTTGGTCTTCTGTGCACAAAGTTAATTGAAAATGAATCTTAATGGAGAATGGGACTGGGGAGGGAAGAGGGAGGATGTGGAGGGCTGGCAGTGGGGCAGGAGGGTAGGTACAGTGGGAAGAAACTATATTCCTAAAATTGTACTTATGAAATTCATATTCCTTAAAAAATAAATTAAAAAACTAAATTTCCATTAGAAGAACTATGATAGCAATTAAAACCCCCACTTAAACAAAAAAGGGACACTGAAAAAACCTTCTAGTAGATATGACATTAGATGGAGAGAACCCAGTAGATGTGGTGAAAACTTATGCTTATACAGTACATCCCATTGAAAACTTTCAGATGATTCATATAATTCTCTCCAAATTTGCTCTCCAGTTTTTGAACTGAAAATAGAGTTTAAGAACTTGTCAGTAATATAAACAAAGCAGAAGCTTAATTTAGAAATTTCCCAATCAAAATTTTTAACATTTCTTTTTAACACATAAATACAACATAAATACAAACGCACACACAACAAAAGAAATCTTTTCACGGAACAAAACAGCAAAGAATGAAACAACACTTTAACTTGAACCTAGGAATTGCTAGGAAGAGATTCTTGAAGTCAAATTGCTAACACAAACAACAGAGATTTTTGGAGTCATCAGGAAGCAGCAACCAGAGTGACAGAACTGAATGAGAAAAATAATGCCTTCAGTGAAAGATTCCAAAATCAGAAGCAAAAGGGGGCTTTGACCTTGAGTGGCATTTGTACAGGATGTAAGAACACATGAAGCTGCAGAGAGAAGGTACAGAAATAGCCCACTGACTCAAAGGTGACATATCTCATGAAGTATGAGGAATAAGCATCTTCTAAAAGAAATGGATATACCTTACAAGGCAAGAGCTAGAAATTTTGGTAACACGAAGAAACTAGAGAGTTCCAGAAACTCTCTGAAATATGATTGCTTTGAGAAAGTCAGAAGCAGCATGGATATCTGGAGGCATCATATTTAAAGGAATAGAAACTTTCTCAAAGATTCAGGGAAGGACTTTCTTGCCTTCTCTGTTTATAACCAAAAAAAAAAAAAAAAAAAAAAAAGATCAGCACAATTGAAATTAGAATGGGATAGTAAGAGTAAGTAAACAGCGAAGTACAAAATTGACAAACTAAGCTTCTGATCAAAAGAAAACATTTACAGAAATAAAGACAAAAATTTTAACAAACACAGGGAACTGTAGACCTGATAAACAGCAAAAGAGGGAACATAAAGAAGTTAATGAACAAACCGAAACAGAAATACAGACTAAAAACTACTAGTAAAAGCTGGTGGACGGATAGAGAAATGATACCTAAAATATGCATAGGTGTTGTTGCTAAAGAAAGATATTAAAGCACCTGGAGAGCATGAAAAACACGGAAATGCAATTCAATTAAATATTTCCTGAAATAATAGGATAGATTCTAATATTGAGATGGTACATTTAGTGTCAGATAAAATTAATCAAGAACTTTCATTCCAATTAAGACAAATCTTAGAGAATTTTTGGAATTTAAAGATTAAACACACCAAATGATCATCCACTTAAAGGGTTCTAGGTAATATAAAAATACTCTAATCAGCATTCAAAATACAGTAAGACAGGGGCAAGCATACTTTGGGCTGCAAATGTGTCTATTTGCATGCGGGAGCAGATGAGCTGCCTTTGAAAATATCAAATTCTAGAAGTAAATATTAAAAGAAAAGTGTATGATTTAACACCAAAGATCTAATTAGAGAGAGAATTAGTGAACAGGCTTAGAGGTCATAAATAATTAGTCTTGACTGAAGCAAAAAGTGAAATACAGAAAAAAATATAAGAAATACACAAGAAGTGACAGGAAAGTGCAACATGAAGGGGAATTTAAGTGTTAAAAGGGAAGAACAGGAGACAGAGAACTTGAAGAGTTTATCATTAATAATTCTTTTAAAGATTTATTTACTTATTTGAAATAGTTAAAGAGAGAGAACGATCTTCCATCTGCTGGTTCACTCTCCAAATGGCCACAATGACTGGATCTGGACCAGGCTGAAGCCAGCAGCCAGGAGCTTCACGTAGCTGCAGGGATCCAAGCACTTGGATCATCCTCTGTGGCTTTCCCAGGCAGGGAGATGGATAGGAGGGGGAGCAGCCAGGGATTGAACCGCTGCCCATATGGGAGCCAACACTGCAGGTGGCAGCTTAACCTGTTGTGCCATAATTCCAACCCCAATACATTTTTAGTACAAATAAAAAAAAATCAATGTATAATATAAGTACTAGGAATATCAAACAGGAAAAACATGACAAAAACCATACTTAAGTTATCATACTAAAGTTGTTGGAACCAAAAAGAAAGAAAAGTATTTTTAAAGCAGCAAGAATAAAAATACATAATTCTGCCATGGTGATACATGTGTTACCATAAACATTCATGCTATGCAAAGTCACATAAGAAATACACAGGTGTTATGGGTACATTATACCATAGGCATAACATTTGAACAAATACTAGCACAATTTCACACACGTTAAATGGTTGATGATGCAAGAATACTACAATAGATACACATTGCCTTGAAAAAGGCCCAAAATTTGCTTGTACATAGTGGGCATGACAAGAGCTTCAACAAACAACACAATTTTATAAATTTTCTTTGAAATGAAGTACTTGTCTTTGATGAGCAATACTTTCTGTATCTACTTGGATATAAAATATTAAATCACTTAGAATGAAATATTAAATCACATCCTTTAGAATGTAAATGTTCACTAATTGTCAGTAGTCATCAAGGAAATACAAGCGAAATCCAGTAAGATACTACTTTGTAACCATGCAAATGGCTCAGTGAAAAGGCTGAATTGACCTGCTGCTGAGAAGGATGAGAAGCAAATATAACTCTCATATTTTCCAAATGAGAGTGTGTAGTGGTACAACCATGATGAAAAGACTGTTAGATGGTTATGTAATAACCCAGCGAGAGCACCAATAGGTACACAACATTTATGTTCATTTGTGCTGCTATAATAAAATACCTTAGACTAGATAAGTAATTGATAAAGAACAGAAGGTTATTTCCCCACAGTTCTGGAGTCTGGCAAGACCAAGATCAAGACATTGGCATCTGGTGAAGCTCTTTTTAGGGCCATGTCGCCCAGCAGGGAACAGAAGGCAAAGAGGCAAAAGGAGGCCAAACTCATCCTTACGTAAAATACCTCGCCTCTCAGCACAGTTACAGAAGCAACTGAATTTCAAAATATTTGGAGGGACATTAAAACTGTAGTAAAACTCAAAAGCAATGTATATGCTCAAGAAAAGACAACAATGGAGTCAGTTTTGTGGAACAGTGAGTTAAGCTACCACTTGCGACTGGCATCCCACATTGGAGTACCAGTTCAAGCCCTGGCTGCTCCACTTCCAATCAGGCTCCCTGTTAATGTGCCAGGGAAAGCAGCAGATGGTCAAAGTACATGAGTCCCTACCACCCATGTGGGAGACCCAGATGGAGTTCCTGGCTCTTGGCTCTTGCCTTCAGCCTCACCAAGTCCTGGAAATTCCAGTCATTTGGGGGTCGAGCCTGCAGATAAAAGATTCTCTCTCTCTCTCTCTCTCTCTCTCGTGCTCTTTCAAACAAGTAAAATATATATTAATAAATAAAAATAATACTCATAGATTTATTCATAATTGTTAAAAACTAGAAATAACATAAACGCCTGTTAACAAGAGAATGAATAAGAAAATGTTGATATTGTCACATTTTAATACTCCTCCAGTATTAAATAGCATAAACCTTTGATTCAAATGACAATAGTGGGGCAGGTGCCATGGCTCACTCGGTTAATCCTCTGCCTGAGGTACCAGCATCCCATTTGGGCGCCGAGTTCTAGTTCCGGTTGCTCCTTCTCTAGTCCTGCTCTGTGCTGGGACCCGGGAGTGCAGTGGAGGATGGCCCAGGAGCTTGGGCCCTGCACCCGCATAGGAGACCAAGAAGAGGACCTGGCTCCTGGCTTCGGATCAGCACAGCGCCGGCCGTAGTGGCCATTTGGGGTGTGAACCAACAGAAGGAAGACTCTTTCTCTCTGTCTTTCTCTCTCTCACTGTCTATAACTCTACCTGTCAAAAAACAAAACAAAACAAAACAAAACAAAAAAAACAATGACAATAGAGAAGAATGAAAAAATTGTCATGGATGAAGTTTAAAAAAAATAATGTTGAGTGAAACAAGTCAAATGGGAAATATTTTGTGATTCAACTTATATGGAGTTCCACAATAAAAAATCTAAGTTATGCTGATGAAAATCAGATCACTGATTTTCTAGCAGTCAGGACACTGAAAGTAAAGGATCTTGAGAAGTTTAATTGCTTAAGGATATTTATCAGATATAAAAATAAATAAACTATAGATTCATGTAACATTTATAAATGTGAAAAAACATTGTGTTCATTCCAGATATATCATTTACATGAAATACTATTTCAGTTTTTAGATAGTATTAGATGCCTAGTAAAAAGAAAAGAGCAAACAATAAAAATATAAAATGTATACAATGTAATATTTATTGCTACTCCTAGTATATTACTATTATGTGTCTATACTAACCAATATTTTAACATGAAATTCAAGGTGTCTGAAAATAAGTTAAAAATTGAGAAAAGGAGCAGAAAATTCTGTTAGTGAAAGAAAACACACAACTCTAATTTTTGTATGGGGATGTGTAAGTTAAAAAGATTAAACACCACTTTTTCCTGATAACTATAATATATTGGTTTACTATCTGAGTGAAATTGAAAGAAAATAAAATATCAATGCACATATTTGCTTGATGTTTTCAGAGAGAGCTTCCAAAAGACAACCTACTGTCTTATATATCAAGATCCAATCATGCAGCTCAGTGGCCTGCATCTATGCCTTCAGTGCTTGAGAGCGAACTCTGCCCATAACTAGAACTACAGGCTCAATTGAAGCTTAAGTCAGTATATCATCTGTTTAAAGTTTTTTACTCATGGTGACATAAAATTACTAGGCAAATAATGTCTAACTCTTCTAAGACTCCTATACTACTCTTTTCCTTTTATTTAGTAGTTTTAAAAACATGTTCACAGACCAGTAATTTTCCTACACCTAGTAAAATATTTTTCTGTGTTTCTCTGAATTTATATTGTATTCAAATTTTATGGGGAAAGACAGAAATAAAATGAAATATAAACTGAAAAATCTTTACTCAGCTCCAAGAAGAAAGCATACTAGGCCAGGTGCTGTTGGGTGCTCCACCTCCTTCGTGGTGCTTGTCAGTTGTGTTCCAAAATTCCAGACTCCTGTTGCCATCCAATCTCCTATCAGTGTGTTGCTTCTACATAGTTATAATTCAATATCTGTCTGATATAATTAGCATCTAGAAATTTACACTATTTGCTGATGTAACATAAGCTTAGCCAACAGAATTCACTAAACCATTGATTATAATCACTGTTGGGATGACAAATGCTTTTGAGAATGTGACAATTGTATTAATTCACCTACTGAAGGAAAAAACATACATATACACAAACATGAGCAATTAGGTGTGATAAGTTACATATATGCTTATATACAAATTATCCATCCATATATAAAAGATATTCAAAAGTTCATGGATATATATATATGTATATTATTAAAAAGTTATACATGGATTTCAAAATCTTTTTATGCTAAAATCAATTTATCTGTTAACTCTAAGAACCTAGAAGAAGCCACCATTTTATTTTTTTTAAACTGTTATTTAGTAAATATAAATTTCCAAACTACAGTTTATGGATTACAATGGCTTTTTCCCTCCCATAACTTCCCTCCCACCCGCAACCCTCCCATCTCCCGCTCCCTCTCCCCTTCCATTCACATCAAGATTCATTTTCAATTATCTTTATATACAGAAGATCAATTTAGTACATATTAAGTAAAGATTTCATCAGTTTGCACCCATATAGAAACACAAAGTGAAAAATACTGTTTCAGTACTCGTTATAGCATTAATTCACATTGAAAACATATTAAGGACAGAGATCCTACATGAGGAGTAAGTACACAGTGACCCCTGTTGTTGACTTAACAATTTGACACTCTTGTTTATGGCATCAGTATTCTCCCTAGGTTCTACTCATGAGTTGCCAAGGCTATGGAAGCCTTTTGAGTTCACCGACTTCGATCTTATTTAGACAAGGTCATAGTCAAAGTGGAAGTTCTCTCCTCCCTTCAGAGAAAGGTACCTCCTTCTTTGATGACCCATTCTTTCCACTGGGATCTCACTCACATAGATCTTTCATTTAGGTCATTTTTTTTTTCCAGAGTGTCTTGGCTTTCCATGCCTGAAATACTCTCATGGGCTCTTCAGCCAGCTCAAAATGCCTTAAGAGCTGATTCTGAGGCCAGAGTGCTGTTTAGGACATCTGCCATTCTATGAGTCTGCTGTGTATCCCACTTCCCATCTTGGATTGTTCTCTCCCTTTTTGATTCTATCAGTTAGTATTAGCAGACACTAGTCTTGTTTATGTGATCCCTTTGACTCTTAGACCTATCAGTATGATCAATTGTGAACTGAAATTTATCACTTGGACTAGTGAGATGGCATTGGTACATGCCACCTTGATGGGATTTTATTGGAATCCCCTGGCACATTTCTAACTCCACCACTTGGGGCAAGTCCAATTGAGCATGTCCCAAATTGTACATCTCCTCCCTCTCTTCTTCCTATTCTTAAATTTAAACACCTAAGAATAATTGTGTGTTAATTACAGAGTTCCACCAATTGTATTAAAAAATACTAAAAGGGATACAGTATTACATTGTACACCAACAGGACAAGGGCTGATCAAGTCACTGTTTCTGATAGTGTCCATTTCACTTCAACAGATTTCCTTTTTGGTGCTCAGTTAGTTGTCACTGATCAGGGAGAACATATGATATTTGTCCCTTTGGGACTGGAGAAGCCACCATTTTAAAAAAGGGTCACTGGGGCCAGCACTGTGGCATAGGGGGGTAAAGCCACCGCCTGCAGAGCCTACATCCTATATGGACGCCTGTTTGAGACCTGGCTGCTCCACTTCCAATCCAGCTCTCTGCTATAGCCTGGGAAAGAAGTGGATGATGGCCCAAGTCCGTGGGCCCCTGCACCCCCATGCGAGACCTGGAGGAGGCTCCTGGCTCCTGGCTTCAGATCGGCTCAACTCCGCCGTTGCAGCCAATTGGGGAGTGAACCACTCGGATGGAAGACACCCCCTCCCCCTCTCTCTCTCTCTGCCTCTCCACTCTCTGTAAAATAAATAAATAAATAAATAATAAAAAGGGTAACTGATTGATTGACATTGATCAGTTGAAGAGAGGGTAAAAATTGATCTGAGAACTACAAATGAACATAAAGTTTCTCTCCCAGCTGATGTGATTTGAGAAAGATGACATTTTGACTTTAAATGTAGGATTGGGAGATGACAGTGGTCTAAGGAGAACCTCTGATAACTATCACCTCTGATATCCTCTTTGAATCCTAATAAATAAAGAATTTGGTACTGAGGGTAATTCTTGAGGAACAGATTCTTACAGCTGAGGTCTCTAAATTGGCTCTGTAACTATAAATTGATGTCTTAGTTGGTTCTGTGTTACTATAGAAAAATATAGTAGATCAGGTAATATATAAAGAAAAAAAAAATCTTTTCTCATCGTTTTCAAGGCTGGAAAGCCTGCCAAATGAAAGTGCCCTCAGATTCAGTTGTCTGATGAAGGCCTTCATGCTGCATCCTCCCATGGTGTAAGGTAGAAGAGCAAGAGAACACTGCTTTCAGAAGTCTCTTCATAAGGGCCTTACACTCAAATCCTAATTACCTCTTAGAGGCTCCCTCTCTTAGTACCATCCAACTGACAAATTTTGGAGGGGACACATTCAATCCATAGCATTCTGCTCCTGGCCCCACAAAGTTCAAGTTATTCTCACATACAAGATATGTTCATTCTATTGTAATGGCTAGATAGGCTGAATCTATAAATAAAAGGTATATATACCCAATAAAATACTATTCACCATTAAAAAAGAAGTATTTCAGGGGCCAGCACTTAGTATTGTATGCTAAGCCTCCGCATGGCTGTGCCAGCATCTCATATGGGCATTGATTTGTGTCATGGCTGCTCCTTTTCTGATCCAGTTCTCTGCTCATGGACTAGGAAAGCAGTAGAAGATGACAAAGCAGGGACTTGGGTCCCTGCACCTGCATGGGAGACCTGGAAGAAGCTCCTGGCTCCTGGCTTTGGATCAGTGCAGCTACAGCTGTTACAGCCATTTGAGAAGTGAACCAGTGGATGGAAGACCGTTTTCTCTGTTTCTTCCTCTCTCTGTAACTCTGCCTCTCAAGTAAATAAATAAAATCTTTAAAAAAATAAAAGAAGTAATTCTGTTACTTGTGACAACATGGATGGAATTAGAGGACATTATGCTAATTGAAATAAGCCCAACACAAAAAGTCAAATACTGCATGTTCTCATTTATACGTAAGAACATAAAGCAATTGAACTCAAAGAAGCAGAAAATAGATGTGACTACAAGAGGATAGAGTCTGGGGGAAATGAGATGAAAATAAAAATATAAAGCCTCAGTTGGATAGGAGGGATCTCCTATTTTTTGAGGTCTGTTGTACAGCATGGTGAATATATTTGTAGCCTAAGTGAGTACCATACGTTTTAGTGTCATTAGAAAAGTAGATCTCAAATGTTTTCAGCGTGGAAGATAATTGATGGTTTGATTAGCTTAATTTGGTCATTCTACATTATGTCAAAAATCATAACACAAATTTATACCCCATAAATATATACAGTTATAATTTTTCAACATACAAGGAAATATAATTTGAAAGATATCTACTAAAACAAGATTTAAATAGGACGGTTGTGCGGCTCACTAGGCTAATCCTCCGCCTGCGGCGCCCGCACCCCAGGTTCTAGTCCCAGTCAGGGCGCCGGATTCTGTCCCAGTTGCTCCTCTTCCAGTCCAGCTCTTGGCTGTGGCCTGGGAGTGCAGTGGAGGATGGCCCAAGTGCTTGGGCCCTGCACCTGCATGGGAGACCAGGAGGAAGCACCTGGCTCCTGGCTTCTGATTGGCACCGCAAGCCGGCCATAGCAGCCATTTGGGGGAGTGAACCACCAGAAGGAAGACCTTTCTCTTTGTCTCTCTCTCTCTCACTGTCTAACTCTGCCTGTTAAAAAAATAATAATAAAATTAAAAAAATTAAAAAATTAAAGAGATTAAAATAGACTAGGAATCTTATAGCATAGTACCCAAAATGTCCATGAAATAATCTAAAATTTTTCATCATGCAAGGAAGATGGAAAATCTTAAATTGATTGTAAAAAGACAATCAAATGATGCCAAGAATACTCAAAAATCTCTATTCTGGGTTCTTTGATTTGAACGATTTTAGTAATAATATCTGTCAATTAAAAATAATTAATTCTTATAAAGTCACCAACAAGATTAGACAAACGCCAGAATTACCTAACAAAGGTTTTATGGAAGCTATGATAAAAATGCTTCAAGGAGTAATTAAAACACACTGAAATATGTTGGAAAATGTAAAGTTTTAGCAAACAATTTTTTTTTAATTAGGTGAAAATTTGGAACTATAAATGTGAAACCAAATACAATTAAAAAATCAATGGAGAGGGAAGAGGAATAAACAGTAAAATTAAAGATACAACAATGCAAATTGACCAATCTGAGCAACAGAAAAAAATAAACTGAGAGAAAAGAACAGAACCTTGAGAATAGGTGGGATAACAAATGTTTGATGTTGGTGCTATCAATGTCTGAGCAGAAAAGGAGAAAATGATTTGAGCTGAAAATAGTTTGAAAATATAATGCCTGAGTACTTCCAAAATCTGACAACAAAAATAACACATAACACTCTAATTTCAAGAATTGTAGCAAAGCCCAAACAGGACAAACTCAAAGAAATCTATGTCAGAATACACCATATTTAATGCTCCAAACTTTAAAGATGAAGAAAAAATTTGGAAATCAGAGAAATTGATGCATTATTTATACTGAAAAAAAGAAATTCTAATGACAGTGGATTTCAAAACAGAAATCATGGAGGGTAAAAAGGAACAATACAATATAATTCAAATGCTGAAAGAATAGAACAGTTAACCTAGAACTTTACAGAGAAAATACCATTCTTAAGTAAAGAGAAAATCAAGATATTCTCACATGAACACAAACTAAAAGAAGTTGATATGAGCAGGTCTTCCTTTAAAAACAAGTAAAAGGGTTTCTCTAAACAAAAATAAAATAATTACTAAAGAAGACTTGAAACAATACAAAAGGAAAAAAATGGTAAGAGCAAAAATATGGAAAAATACATTAGACTTCCTATTCTTGAGTTGTATTGGAGAGCTAAATCATGACTTAGGACACTATGTGACGGGATTCTCAATATATGTAAAGGGAATATTTAAAATCACAGTATTGTAAGTTATGGAGGAAGGTAATGCAAGTAGTGTTTTTATACTCCAATTTAATTAATGCAATGTCAATACTGATAGGCTTTGCTTTCATATATATACACACACATATAATACATATATATTGTACTAGTTATCTGTAAATAAAGTGAAAATGCAATTTTATAAAATAGTCATTTTACCCATAGAAAGGCAAGAAAAGAGGAGGAAATAAAGACAACAAAGAAGAAAAAATTAAAATGAGGCTTAGTCCCAGAGATAAAGATAATTACCTTAAATGCCAATTGCCTAAGTATGCTAAGGTAAATTTAACAATAAAAGTAAGCAAACAAATAAAAAAACGAAAACACATGACCCAACAATTTGCTACCTAGAGGAAACTCACTTCAAATATCATGATATACCTATATTGAAAGTAAAATGATGGGAAAATATACTGTACAAACATTAATCAAAAGAAATCAGTAATGATTATAGTAATATCAGATGGGTATCTTCAGAGTAAAAAAAAATATTGTGAGAGACACAGTGACATTTTACAGTGATAAAAAGGCCAATCAACAATGTGCTAAATAACAGCTACAAAATATGTGAAGCAAAACATGGTAGATCTGAAAAGAGAAAAGACAAATGTATAATTACAATTAGAAACTTCAATACCCTTTGTCCAACAATTGGTGGAACAAATAAAAAATCTGTGGACATAGAGGAAAACTCAGTAACATTATCAGTCAATAGGATCTAATGAGCATTTTTAGAACAGTTTGCCACAAAAACATCAGAATATACATTTTTCCCTCAGCTTGGAACTTATGCCTAAATGGACTATATTCTGGGCCCCAAAACAAACCAGGAATAATTTCAGATCATATAGAGCATATTCTCCAACACTGGAATCATTTGATACTGATATAGAAATCTGTGTCAGAAAGGTAAAAGGGAAACATCCAATCATTCAGAAAATAAACAAACAGGTTAGTTTTAAATTATCCATTTATTTCTTTAACATGGAAACACAGAGAATGAGAGAGACAGAGACAGTCATTTAGAGAGAGAGGGATGTTACACTCTCTAAATGCCCACAACTGCTGGGACTGGGCCAGGCCAAACTAAGAAGCCAGAAACTCAAGCTTCAGGAATCCAAGTCCTTGAGCCATCACTTGCTGCCTCCTAAGGTACCAGCAAGAAGCTGGAATTTGAAGCAGAGCAAATAATGGAACCCAGGTACTCTGGTATGAGATGAGGGTATGACAGTGCCTTAACTGTCTTAACAACTACTACCCCAAAAAGAACTTGAATCAACTGACCTCCACAAATCAAAGAGCTCTCAAGAAAACTGAAGGAATATATTCAATTAAACAAAAACAAAAATAAAAAAAAATAAAAATCTGTAGGAATCAGTTGAAGCAGTGTTTGAGAGAAATATGTTGCATTAAATGCTTCAATTAGTGAAGAAAAAGTCTTCAGTTAGTAATCTAAGCTGTTATTAAAGAACCTAGAAATAAAAAACCAAAATAATCTCAAGGCAAACAAACAAACAAAAAAAAGGAAATAATATAGGTAAGAGCAAACAGCAATGAAATGTATAGCAGGAAAACAATATGTCAATGAAAAGAGTTGATTCTGTGAAAAGATAAATAAAAGTGACAAACTTTTTTTTTTTTTTTTTTTTTTTTTGGACAGGCAGAGTGGATAGTGAGAGGGAGAGAGATAGAGAGAAAGGCCTTCCTTTTTGCCATTGGTTCACCCTCCAATGGCCGCTGCGGCCGGCGCATCGCGCTGATCCTAAGCCAGGAGCCAGGTGCTTCTCCTGGTCTCCCATGCGGGTGCAGGGCCCAAGCACTTGGGCCATCCTCCACTGCTTTCCCAGGCCACAGCAGAGAGCTGGCCTGGAAGAGGGGCAACGGGGATAGAATCTGGCGCCCCAACTGGGACTAGAACCCGGTGTGCCGGCGCCGCAAGGCGGAGGATTAGCCTGTTGAGCCACGGCGCCAGCCAAAAGTGACAAACTTTTATAAAAAGTGAAAGTAATGCATGTAAATGTCACTAATGTCAGGAATACAACAACTGATACTACCACAGACCATGCAGACATCAAATGGATAAGAGGGTACTATTAGCAAATTCTACATACACAAATTTGACAATGTAGTTGAAATAACAAAATTGAACAAAAGTTCAATTACCATAATTTACCCAACAGGAAATAGACATAACCATATAACAACTAAGGATTTTAAATTATTGATTAAATGATCCCCCAAAAAAGTAATCCCTAGGTATAAATGATTTCATAAGAAAATTCTACCAAATATTTAAAGAAGCAGAATCTCATGGAAAATGCCAATGAAAGAAACTGTTCCCAAGTCTTTCTATGTAACCAGTGCCAAAACCAAACCAAGACAGCAAACAAAACTGTGTGTCAATATCCCTAATGAATATATATGAAAAAAATTCTTTCAAACTTTTACCAAATAGAATTCAGCCAAATATTTTTAATTAGCATTATGATCAAGAGTATTTATTTCCAGTGATGAAATATTAGTTTGCAAATCAAAAATCAGTGTAATTCATCAAATTAAGCTGAATAAGAAAAGCTACATAGATCTATAAATTAATAGAAAAAAGACATTTTTACATGATTCAAACTTTCAGAAGTCAGAATTAGGAAAAAATTTTCTTCTGCTTGAAGAACATTTACAAAAAAATAGATACATAGCCTACATTAAACATATTGGAGAGAAATTATGTATGTCCTTTTCTCTCTCAAGATCAGAAATAATCTAAGTACATGCTCCCTTATCACTACTATTCAATGTACAAATGAATGTTCTAGCCAACATTAAAAGACAATAAATGAGGTTTAAAAAACATACATATCACAAAGAAAGAAATTTGTTCCTATTTGCAGATGACATTACATTAGACATGGGCAATCGCAAAAAAATCTATGAAGAAAAATCCCTAAAATTTTTAAGAGAGCTGAGTAAGGTGGCAAGATACAAGATAACATAACATTTTTATTTTATTTTATATACCAGCAATGAACACATGGAAACCAAAATTAAAAATACAGCACAAGGCACAGTCATTCATAAAAAATGAAATGCTAAGGCTTTATTCTAACAAAACAAATACAAACCATAAAACTTGAAAAATAAGAATAGCTCTAATTCCAGGTACATGGAATGGAAAACAACATTACAAAGATGTCAATTTTCTACAAATTGACATACATATGATATAAAATAGCAAAAGAATTATAATAGCTAAAAATCTATTCTAAAAGGCAGAAAAAGGAGGAACCAATCTCCCTGTCTTAATTATTGTGCAGATAATGAGATTTGAAAGATTTGTGTCTATTGGCAGAGGGATAGACACATAGATCATTCAATAGAGCAGAACAGAGAACCGAGAAATAGCTCCATGGAAGTACAGCCAAATAATTTTTGGCAAAAGTACAAAAACCATTTAAAGGGTCAATGAGAGTCTTTTCAACAAATGATTCTAGAGCAATTGGATATCCTTAGCCAAAAACAAACAAAAAAATCAAAAAACAAGCAAAAAGCCTCAAACATTTATCACATTTACAACTATCAGTTTTACTACTGGGCACACATGACAGAAAAATAAAAATTTACCAAAATCATTTATAGAATATTTTTTTCATTTAAAAGTTACCTAAAAACTTGAAACAACCAAATTGCCCCTTCAGAAGTAAACAGTTTAACTGCAGTACATCCATATCCCCGAATGCCACTCAGCAACAGAAAGAACAAACTACTGCTACACTTAGCACCTTACAAGGATCTCCCAGATGTCTGCAGAGAGGGGAAAAAAAACAATTTCAAAAAGTCATATACACAATGAGTTAATCTATATTACATTCTTGAAATGTCAGTATTAGTGAGTTGTTTATTGGTTTTAGTGGTTTCCATGGGTTAATGTGGCAGAGAGGGAAACAGTCATAGAGGTGTAGCCTAAGGGAGATTGTTGAGCTTATCAAATAATTCTATATCTCCATTATAGTGGCAGTTATATAATGCTACCCGAGTGATAGAATGTTATAGAAATCTACTTAAACAATGAATCAATGTCAATTTCCTGGTTTTGATATTGACGTACAATAATTAGGTGAGACATAAGCTTGGGTAAAACTGATTGATTGAGTACATGAGGCCTCTCCATACTAATCTTTCTAACTTCCTTTGAATCTATAATTATATCAAAGTAAGTTTTTGAAATAAAGAAGATGATACCATTTTTTGCATTAAAAAAATTAAAATTTCTCCTAAAGATTATTCCATACTTCCTAATTCTTTTCATGGTTGATATTCATGATAGATTTTTATTTGGCCCAGCATTGTTTGGCATTTTGTTTTTATCTGGTCTTTCGGTGAAATAAATGCCGTTTCAAGAAATATAATTTACAGAAGTGATATCAGCAGAGACTTATCACAGGATATTCATTATAGTTGCTTACAGTGCCCATCTATTCTAAAAGATTGGGCATACAATTTGATGTATCAGTTCCATTATAGTACTGGCTATAAAATTTTTTTCTGTTGTTCCTATCAGTATGATATATTTCCAAGAGTGAAATTATGGTATAACTCTATTGTTCTTAGGTAAACTTTAAATTAGTATTAACATTTAGTACAAAAAAATTCATTTTCATTATCATCGTTTTTTTTAAAAAAATCTTTATTTTAATGTGAACTTAGAACCAGTTTTGCAAATTACAACTTCACAACTTCACATGGTACTAAAATATGTTAAAATTATAGATTGAAATAGGGACAGATAGTGCTTTTCTGAGACTGAATTATGTTAGGATCACATCATGAGTATAATTATGTAGGTCTCTTCAATTATTCTTTAGTTTTATATATAGATCTTCCTAGTTAAACTGTTTTCATTTTTGTAAGTTTTGTATCTCAGACACCTTCCAGCACATTTTCCATCTGTACATAAATTTTTAAATACAATAATTGTTTTGCATATTTTATGTTTCTCTGTATAGAAAAATCCACTCTGTATTTACAGGACTTTTTTGGCTTTTCTACTGAAAACTCGGAAAATACCTTCCAACCACAGCATGTACGGACACAAATACACACACACATACACATACACACATACACTACCACCACCTTTGAGTTAAGTATATCTATGTGATTTAAGTGTTGATAAAGGTAAAGAAAGCATGTGATACATTTTCATGCCTTACCCATGAAAAATACTTCCATAATCCTACCTATTTCCTCTTATCAGCTCAGTGTGGATAGTCTATCAGAGGACTCTAAATCCAGAGAAATAGCAGAACTCCACGTGGGCAGAAACTTCATCCCTAAATCTTAACAAAAAAGTCATAGGAAAGATCAGTTGTCAAACCTCAATCACTAAATACAGAAGAAAAATAAAAATCATCAAAACCTTTCTTAAAATAGCAAATTTGCCATAATTAAAATTTCTTAAGTAGAAGCAAGTTTTAAAATCTTGTCATCAATTTATATATAAATAAAAATTTTATTTCACTTAAATCATTCATCTTTTTCTTTTTTTAGGTGTTTTAGCTAGTATTCCATAGATAACAAAGAGGATACAGATGGATGGGTAGATGGAAAGAGAGAGAGAGAGAGATGGATGGTAGATATAGATATAGATAGATGAATTTATATTTATATAATGTTGAATTCACCAAGATTTTATAAGAATCTAGTTAGAAATTTTTCATGATTTCCAGAGCATTAAATTAATTCAGGAAAAAAAAAACTGTATTCTGATAAAATGGCCTGATCTACAGGCTAATTTCTAGAACTTGTGCACTCCAATATGGGATGCAGACATCCTAACTGGCATCTTAAACATTAGGGAAAAGGCCTGCCAAGCTCTCAGCTGAACACATATCTCATAAGTCAGGACTAGCACACCCATGCAGCTGACAGCAGGAGTTCAGTTCCTTTCCATAGGGCTGCTCTCTGTAGGGCTGATGATGAAATGACTTCTCCTACAGCTAGGGATACCACAGAAAGAATAGGATAGCACTCACGATGAAAGCGATAGTGTCTTGTACATTTAAATCTTAGAAGTGATATATCATTATTCTTTTCTTGTAATTCTCTGGTCACACAGACCTTCAACTGTACCGTGGTGGGGGTATGGAGAAATTATACAAAGATGTGAATGCCAGAAGATGGAAATCATTAGGGCCTTCATGGAGACTGCCTTCCACAGTCTTATTTAGGATTCCTGATGATTCATCACCATCCAATTTGCAAAATGCACTAACATCTTCTCAAAGACCATAAATTTCTTAATCAAATATACAATCAGCTCACAGTCTAGAATATCATCATATAAATTATATGTGGATGTGAATGAGGCTCCTCAGGTATTGTTATTAATCCACAGCTGCTTGAATATGTTTTTATCAGAGTTTTGTGGGAAGGGAGGAAAGTATGTGAGGACCTCTTGCACAACGGGAACAAGATAGATTAAAGATATGAGGAGGGATTGCCATGCAGTGCTGAATAACCAATTATTCTTGGTGTGACCAATCAGAAAAACATTTTTCTCCAATTAGATTCTTTTGCTTGTTGGTAGTTTTATTAAAGAAAAGGTGAGTGTTTAAAGAAGGCAAAGATTTTCCAATGAAAGCACAGTGGATAAAAATGTAGCAAAGAAACTAAAAGCGCTTGCCGAGAAACTATAAATCCAGTCCAAGAATTTTTGAAATGGGTAACTTCTAGAAAGTAGGACTAAAACAGCAGAGTAATGGTCAGTGAGTGAAGCACTTAAAGAGAAATTTGTAAGTCTTCAGTAATGTGTCAAAATTTTTGCAAACAAAGCATTGCTGATATGTGACTCATTAGAAGATATTAACTATTATGCTTTTAGCAATTGTTTTTTTCACTAAGAAAAAATGAACAATTTGAAACATGCTCAATCGGACTGGCTGCAAATGGTGGAGTTAGAAATGTGCCAGGGGATTCCAACACAATCCCATCAAGATGGCATGTACCAATGCCATCGCACTAGTCCAAGTGATCAATTTCAGCTCACAATCGATAGCTCTGATAGGTCTAAGAGTCAAAGGGATCACACAAACAAGACAAGTGTCTGCTAATACTAACTGATAGAATCAAAAAGGGAGAGAAAGATCCAACATGGGAAGTGGGATACACAGCAGACTCATAGGATGGCAGATGTCCTAAACAACACTCTGGCCTCAGAATCAGCCCTCAAGGCATTCAGATCTGGCGGAAGAGCCCATGAGAGTATAGCAGGCATGGAAAGCCAAGATATCATGGAAAAAAAAAAAAAGATCTAAATGAATGATCTCGGTGAGTGAGATCCCAGTGGAAAGAACGGGGCCATCAAAGAAGGAGGTACCCTTCTCCGAAGGGAGGAGAGAACTTCCACTTTGACTATGACCCTATCGGAATAAGATCAAAGTCAGCGAACTCTAAAGGCTTCCATAGACCTGGCAACTCATGACTAGAGCCTAGGGAGATTACTGACGCCATGAACAGGAGTGTCAAATTGTTAAATCAGCAACAGGAGTCACTGTGTACTTACACCCCATGCGGGATCTGTCCCTAATGTGTCGTCTAAAGCCAAGTGATGCTATAACTAGTACTGAAACAGTATTTTTATACTTTGCATTTCTGTGTGGGCACAAACTGATGAGGTCTTTACTAATTATATACTGAAGTGATCTTCTGTATATAAAGAGAATTGGAAATGAAAAAAAAAAAAACAACCTGGTGTTAAAATGGAAATGGCATAGAAAATTAATTAATTTAAAAAAAAATTATGTAGGATCTCTGTCTTTAATGTGCTGTACATTGCTATTTAATGCTATAATTAGTAATCCAATGGTAGTTTTTTCACTTTATGTTGCTATATGGGCAAAATGTTGAAATCTTTACCTAATATATACTAAACTGATCTTCTGTATACAAAGAGAATTGAAAATGAATCTTTACATGAATGGAAGGGGAAAGGGAGCGGGAAAGGGGAGGGTTGCGGGCGGGAGGGAAGTTATGGGAGGGGGGAAGCCATTGTAACCCATAAGCTATACTTTGGAAATTTATATTCATTAAATAAAAGTTTAATAAAAAAATAAATAAATAAAAAATAAAATAAAAAAATCAAATCATATTTAGAGGTTATAACCAAAAAGTTATCATATCCCAAAATAATTTTTACATAAACTGGGTTAATGATGTTATATTTACATATAAATAAAACAACAGACTTTACATTCTACTTGTCATAGAACTGATGGATCAGAAACCCTACAGATGCCATTGTTTCCATTTAATCTTCTGTTTATAACTACATCATAAATTCAAAAGATTTACTTTACTTAATTTCCTTTAAATAAATTTTTGGCACTGACATAGGGATGTTAATTGGCAATGAAAAATTAGGCTTCACTGAGGTTATAAAATTTTGTATAATGAAATTATATTTCTATCACTTAGTAAATTAAGAAATCTAACCAAGCTTGAAAATATTTTAGAAAAATTGGGTTTTATATTATCATATTTCATTTATAGATGAGGAAGAGACTTTATTACATGTCTTCATACTGATGGAAGCTATCTTTTCTTGACTGATTACTAGAGGATAATTTTTTAACAAATACCTGAATTATAACAGTGATTCAGTAGATAAAGTATCATGTTTATTCATGTATTTATTTTAAGGAAAAGCTATTTATTATAAGCTGTTTGGATAGGAATGGCATATTTTACCATATAGTTATTAAATACTTCAGCTAAGGATAATATAATTTAGCTGCTTGGAGGAAAAGCTGAGTTCTGAATTCTAAATCATTCTCTTTCCCTCTTAAAAGAATGAAATCACCTGGATTCTATTGCTTTTCTTTCCATGTTGTGGATAGTAGCAATCATATTTCCACTCATACTCAAGACCAATTACCACAGTCAAGCCTATATCTGTATTATTTATGCAGTAGTATAAAGAATTTGAATAATCAAGCAGAAATATCACTTTTAGATTCATTGAAATCAACGTGGCAAATGTGGAAATAATCCTTTCTTGGGTGCTCAGTTTCTAAAATAAAGAGGGCAGAGAATAATTTTTTTTCAGCTTGCACATGTGCATTGGCACATGTATGTATATACATCCCACCATTTGCATGCATTCCATTAGATATGATTTTAAGAGGCAAAGCTGACTTTGACCTTTGTTACTGGATCATGAGTTCTGCCTAGGGAAAAACTGCATCACATATTGATGGCTGTCTGACATCACACACTTCATCCTGTGAGGCAGCACACACCTCTGCAGTATATTATATCCAAGCGAATTTTTAATAACACATCTCATCATGTCAAAAAGCCAACCAATACTGGGTGATGAAATTCACAATAATGCTAATGAATCATCAATATAGTGGCTAATTTCTACCCCTTGCTGTAATGAGTTCCTTTGTAGTAATATTTTGTGTAAACCCTTTTGTAATTCTACCAATAACAATACATGAGTGATTAACGTTTTGTGTTGAAAGAATTTTAACTGGTGATCAGTTTGTTTATTAGCTATATCATTCTTGCATTTATTTATTTATTGAGTAATTCTTGATCATTTATAATTATTTAGAAAACTGATAACTTCATCATATTTTTAATATCTGGTATAAATTCCCTTATTTTAAAAACTAATTATTTTATTGTAACTTTCTTATTTTCTTTTGTTATTAATAATATACTTTATTTTTACTTTTTCTCCCTTTTCCACAAAGTGTTAAAATTTAATCTTCTGGGGCTAGCATTTAAGACATAATTCTAGCAGTTAAAAAAACACTTAATGCAACCAAATCACATATTAGAGTAACTTGGTTCAATATTGATCTTTAGCTCCTGATTCAAGCTTCCTGCTAATGCAGAACCATGGAAGGAGAAGTGATGGCTCGAGTGATTGGGTTTCTATTGAGTACATATCACATAATTTCTTTATCCAGTCTACTGTTGATGGGCATTTGGGTTGATTCCAGGTCTTAGCTATTGTGAATTGAGCTGCAATAAACATTAATGTGCAGACAGCTTTTTTGTTTGCCAATTTAATTTCCTTTGGGTAAATTCCAAGGAGTGGGATGGCTGGGTTGTATGGTAGGGTTATATTCAGGTTTCTGAGGAATCTCCAGACTGATTTCCATAGTGGCTTCACCAGTTTGCATTCCCACCAACAGTGGGTTAGTGTCCCTTTTTCCCCACATCCTCTCCAGCATCTATTGTTGGTAGATTTCTGAATGTGAGCCATTCTCACTGGGGTGAGGTGAAACCTCATTGTGGTTTTGA
Source organism: Lepus europaeus (assembly GCF_033115175.1). Lineage (NCBI taxonomy): Eukaryota > Metazoa > Chordata > Mammalia > Lagomorpha > Leporidae > Lepus > Lepus europaeus. The sequence goes on from NC_084827.1 coordinate 129,466,751, forward strand.
TTTGCATTTCTCTGATTGCTAGTGATCTTGAACATTTTTTCATGTGTCTGTTGGCCATTTGGATTTCCTCTTTTGAAAAATGTCTATTGAGGTCTTTGGCCCATCTCTTAAGTGGGTTGTTTGTTTTGATGTTGTGGAGTTTCTTGATTCTTTGTAGTATTTTTCTTCTGACATTAGAAAATATTTCTGTGTTTATTTAAATTTAAATATTTCTCATATCTTCTGAGTGAGATAAAATATTTTATTATCTCCATTTATAAAGCAGCAAGTGCTTTAAAATAAAAATAAGAAATGATGAAAACTGTGATTAATTTATTGATACCAAAAAGATTTTTTTGAAATTTCTATAGTTAATTTAAAACTTTTATAATTGATTAGTTATCAAAGCAATTATAGTACAAACAAAAATTTTCTTCAGTCTGTTTCATGAATATACAATTTTCTTTATAAATGTGACTTCCTAGTTCTAAATTTGTCATTTTCAATCTTATCTGTATGTATTATATGTTTCATTGTATTGCAACGGGAAATAATACATTAAAGACTAAAATAGCTCTCAAGTAGCATATAATTCAATTATTTCAGTTTTATTGATATTACATTCATAATAAGCAAATGCTTATAATCAAGACAAGAAAAAATTTCATCTTTAATGCACTTCATTACAGAGAAAAATGAAAATTAAATACAATCGATAAAGTTTTCAGTGCAATGATTTTAATAACAGAAAAGAACAGCTGCATGATGGTATATTTTACAACTAATAGAATGTTTCTAAAAACTTACCTTTTTAAAAATATTTATTTATTTACTGAAAGTCCGAGTTGGGGGGTAAGAGAGAGAGAGAAAGAGAGAGAGAGAGAGATCTTCCATCTGCTGATTCATTCCCCAGATGCCTGCAATAGTCAGGGTTGGGTTGGATAAAGCCAGGAGCCAGGAACATCATCTCTCAATGGCCACAATAACTGGGACTGCATCAGGCTGAAGCCAGGTGCCAGGAAATCCATCCGGACCTCCGATGCAGGTGGCAGGGGTCCAAGCACTTGGGCCGTCTTCTGCTGCTTTCCTGGTCATACTAACAGGGAGCTGGATCAAAAGTAGAGCAGTAAGGACTCAAAACTGCTCTCATATGGGATGCCAGCATTGCAGGCTATGACTTAAGCCACTATGACATAATACCAGACCCAATAAATTTTAAATTTTATACTACTATCTGCTTTTATTAAATAGCTTCCACAGTTTTCAGAAAGTAACCACAGAAAAGCAGTTCAATATTCTAACTGAAATGTATCTATTTTGTTGAATTTTCAGATCGCCCATTTGTGATTCTATTTTCTGGATTCATAAATTGGAATTCATCAACTGAACTGAAACCATCTAAAAGGAAAACTATTTCAAATCTAAATGATAATAGTTGAAAATTACAAACAAAATAAAAAATCCAAGAATCTAAAAATTGTGTATGCAAAGCCAAGAAATTCATATATAAAACTGTAATTGCAGGGGCTAGAGCTGTGGTGTAGGGGGTAAGGCCACCACCTGCAGTGCCAGCATCCCATATGGCCGCCGATTCAAGTCCTGGCTGCTCCACTTCTGATCCAGCTCTCTGCTATGGCCTGGGAAAGCAGTGGAAGATGGACCAAGTCCTTGGGCCCCTGCACCCACGTAGGAAGATCCTGAGGAAGCTCCTGGTTCCTGGTTTCAGATCTGCACAGCTCCGGCCATTGCAGCCAATTGGAGAGTGAACCAGAGGGTGGAAGACCTCTCTCTCTCTCTTCCTCTCTTCTCTCTGCATAACTCTGATTTTGAAATCAATAAATAAATCTTTTTTGTTTAAAAAAAAAAAAGAACTGTAATTGCATTACAATGTGGCTTTACGATACATTCCAGAAATTACAGATGACTGGGTAAAGAAAACGTGTTACACACATGCACACACACACACGCACACACATAGTGAAGTAATATTCAGCTGTGAAAAAGAATGAAATTCTACCCTTTGCATCAAAATGGATACAATTGGAGCACATCATGTTGAGTGAAATAAACTGGACACAGAAAGACAAACACCGCATGTTTTCTCTTAAATGTGGGAAGTAAAATTAAAGAGAAAAAAAAAAAAACAAGAAAGAAAGGCCTGTGTGTATCAGTACTGCTGCAAATATATTTTTCTCAAACTTTGTTTTATATGCTTGTCTAACAATTTGTTTAGAATGTTATACTACTATAGCTTTAATGATCTGTGATTATTTCAAAATTTGCTGTATGTGAGTAAAATGGTCATTTTTCCACTTGATTTATGTTTATGGTCCTTGCCTATAATACTGCTGAGCTATAGTCTTTTCACTTGCTGATCTTTTTATTTAGAAGAGCATTAAAACATGTTCAGAAATGATCAGAAATAAGACTAGGAGACAAGCCTTCTGTGGACACTTAACAATGCTCCCAGTCCTGGCTCTGCTCTGTTTCTAAGGTCTGGTCACATTGTTTTTTGGTTTCTGTAGATCTCTTTATCATTTGACAAGACCATGTAAAAGAAATATCTAAAACATTTTTATTTATAACCTAAAGGATTTTTTGCTTAAAATCAGATTTATTTTGGGGGTCCAGTGCTGTGGCACAGTGGGTTAAAGCCCTGGCCTGAAGCGCTGGCATCCCATATGGGCGCCAGTTCTAGTCCCGGCTCCTCCACTTCCGATCCAACTCTCTGCTGTGGCCTGGGAAAGCACTGGAAGATGGCCCAAGTCCTTGGGCGCCTGCACCCATGTGGGAGACCTGGAGGAGACTCCTGGCTCCAGTCTTCGGATAGGTGCAGCTCCGGCTGTTGCGGCCATCTGGAGAGTGAACCAGTGGATGGAGGACCTCTCTCTCTGTCTCTTCCTCTCTCTGGAGCTCTGTCCTCTGTCTTTCAAATAAATAAATAATAAAAAGATTTATTTTCTTTATTTGAAAGGCGAAAGAGTTATTGGGGTAGGGGATGGGGAGACAAAGAGGGAGGAAAGGAAGGAGAGAGGGAAAGAGGGAGAGAAAGAGACAAATTCTTCACTTGCTGGTTCACTCCTCAAGTGGCTGCAATGGCCAGTGCTGGACCAGACTGAAGCCAGGAGCCAAGAGCTTATTCCAGGTCTCCAATGTAGGTGCAGGCACATTAGCAGGGAGCTGGATTAGATGTGGGACAGCTGGGACTTGAACTGGTGCCCACATGGCATGCCAGTGTTACAGGCAGCAGCTTAATCCTCTATGCCAAAAAGCTGACCCAAACCTAAAGGTTCTTCATTGATCCAGGCCCATTTTCATCTGTGAACATTTTTCAAAATAAATTGACAGACCCTCAGCCTAAGAGATTCATGAGGAATCATCAGGAGACTCAGTAGGAAAGGGTAGGGATGCTGACCTCTTATTTTTTAAAATGTTACAGAATGTGTGGATGTTCAGTAAGGGTTGAAAACCACTAAGCTATACTATGCATGCAGGAAAATCTAAAAGAAAAAGAGGAAAGTAAGAACTCCAGAGATTTGGGATTTCATTAATTATATTGGACACATGCAAATAAAACTTAAGGGTGTTTACAGAGGAATGTGTCAAATGTTCTAGCAAACTGTTTACAACTATTGGATTCATAATGAGGAAAATAGAAAAGTGGAATTACAGCAAACTGTTTCTCTTGCAAAAGTGCATTTATCTCAACCTCAAAAGTACCTATCAGCACTATATATTAGAGAAATTTAACCTTTTAGTAATACAAAAATGATGATCACTCATGTAAGATGACATAATTTGAGGTTAAATGAAAGGTTCATAATGTTCAAATCATGCAAATAAATTGTAACCTAACACTAGCTTCTTGAAATGTTAAGATCATAAAACTGAAAATTTTGTTTGATTCATTGCCAGATGAATCTACCCTGTGTTAATGCTGTGTATGTGCTCCAGGCTATTTTTCTCTGAATTATGTGCTATTCATCATCCTGACATTACTAAAATAGCATAAACTTCTATTGATAAAGATAATGTACTTTAAATGTCACTGTTGATATTCTGTTTATATTTCTATGTATTTTGGAAGAGTCATAAAAATTCTGGATATGTAAATAGCATAAATTGGCCAACATACATTTGATCTTAGAGATAAAACATAAATGATTTTTGCATTAAAGTAACTTATGTATTCCTCATAATAGTTTCCTTTATATGAGGAAACATCCAGAAAAATGTTATTTAAATGCCTAAAACTGTATAGGGCTCTTAAATCTTAGACCACTTATTTCCATCTATGCCTCTATTCACATATTCATCTATATGAGGGATCTGCAAACAGTGCATTGACAGTGTGAATACCTTTTAATTCCATTTTCCCCAGACTTTTCAAGTACTCTAGTATTTTGTATAGTATAAAATATGCCCATTCCTTCTAGTTGGTAAGAAAAACAGACATTTCGTGTTCCCTTAATTCCATGTTATAGTCCTGAATACAAATGGCATGAGTCGTGCCTTTGTGTCTATCTAATAATTTTTTTAAAAAATTTTTTGACAGGCAGAGTGGACAGTGAGAGAGCGAGACAGAGAGAAAGGTCTTCCTTTTTGCCGTTGGTTCACCCTCCAATGGCCGCCGTGGCCAGCGCGCTGCGGTTGGCACACCACGCCGATCCAATGGCAGGAGCCAGGTGCTTCTCCTGGTCTCCCATGCGGGTGCAGGGCCCAAGGACTTGGGCCATCCTCCACTGCACTCCCTGGCCACAGCAAAGAGCTGGCCTGGAAGAGGGGCAACTGGGACAGAATCCGGCGCCCCGACTGGGACTAGAACCCGGTGTGCTGGCGCCACAAGGCGGAGGATTAGTCTAGTGAGCCGCAGCGCCGGCTATAATTTTTTAAATAAGTTATATTGTTAAAACATTTTTCTTTCAGAAATATATTATCACTGTTTTTGAATTCCAATTTATAAAAGCTGAGTGTATAATTAATGAGCTACTATTGATTTGGGAGCCAGGGAATAGAAATATATGTTCTAGACGAGGAAGGAGCGTCACTTTCCAGGGTTGGTTTCTCAATGGTACAGCACAGAAATGAGATGTCAATTTGCTGAGATGTTTTTCAGCTAAGTTTACTAGTCATATTCATTGTTATTTTGCTGAATTTCATATTTGTTTTTTTTTTCACTTTTGTATTGCAGTGGTCAGTGTATTCTTACTGATTTATAGAACTATTTATCATAAATTTCCATCAAGCATGTTGCCAGTATTTTCCCAATCTTTAATTTTCTTCGTTTCCATGATTTTTACTTGTTTTTGTTTAAGATCTCTTACGACCTTGCTCAATCTCTTATTCATGCCATGCATTAGTTTTCCTTTTTTAACTGTCTCATATATTTGTGTTGGAATGAGAAAGCCATGCCAAGATGGCTGCTGGCAAGCAAGATTCAGGAATGGCTTTGAAACCCACCTGGCAATGGAGTCTGCCTGGCAACAGGCTGTGATTGTATGGCTTTTGAAACCACATGGCAAACGAAGCCTGCCTAGCAACAGGCTCTGACTGGATGGCTTCAGATATTGCCTGGCAACAGGTGTGATTGGTTATGGCATAAACTACCCCTTGCCAGATTGGCTGCCTTGGCTATTTAAGCCACTGTACCAACTGAAATAAACAAGTCTGCAGGCTGCTCGCCTCTGGCCTGCTTTCACCCAGCTCCCGGGGTCTGTGTGGTGACTCTGCGCCTGTTGCCCCCACCACACTCCTCCTCTCAGAATGAATCCACCTCAACATATATTCCCTTTTATCTCATTGAGTTTTCCTATTTTCCCCAGTTATTTATTTAATATAAAGAGAATAGATTTAATGTACTTCGTATATACAGTTCTAAGAATATGATGAGATTTTCCTTCCTTCCTCATTTTCCCCCTTCCTCTCCCTCTTTGTTTTCTTTCTTTTTTTCTTTCCTTCCTTGTTCCCCTCCTTCCTTCATTCCTTCTATTCTGTCTTATACAAAGTTTTAGATGATATATAGTTCAATAGGAATATAGACAAGGTCCATAAACAATAATCATGAAAAGATGGCAATTTCATTCATATACAGAAAATTTCAAGTTTTTTTATTTATATAAAGGGAACAAATTTCATGTATTTCGTAAATAGTGTTATGAGCATAATTATACTCCCCACCTCCCATTCCCACCCTCCATTCTTTCTTTATTAATTTTCTTTTTATTTTTGTAACGATATACTTTCAATTTACTTTATACTCACAAACATAAGCTCCACTAAGTAAAGAATGCAACAACTAGTAAGTAGAATAACCACTATTCCTCAAGAGTATAGACAAGGGCTATAAATGATGTTGAGTGTAATAAGCCAGACCCAGAAAAAAAATACTGAATGTTCTCACTTATATATGGAAGCTAAGAAGGAAGGAAGGAAGGAAGGAAGGAAGGAAGGAAGGAAGGAAGGAAGGAAAGAAGGAAGGAAGGAAAGAAGGAAGGAAGGAAGGAAGGAAGGAAGGAAGGAAGGAAGGAAGGAAGGAAGGAAGGATAGGGAGAGAAAGAGAGAGAGAGGGAGGAAGGGAGGAAGGAAGGAAGGAAGGAAGGAAGGAAGGAAGGATGTCTGTGTGTATCAATATTGCTGCAAATATAGTTTTGTAAAACTTTGTTTTGTACCTTTGTCAAACCAATGGTTAAGAATGTTCTACTACTGTAGCGTAATGATCTGTGATTACTTTAAAATTTAGTGTATGTGTGTGAAATGTTCATTTTTCTATTAAATTATTGTTTATAGCTCTTGTCTATAGTCCCACTAAACTAGGGAGCTTTTGCTTTTCACTTGTTAAACCTTTTACTTGTTGAAGTATTAAGTATTTTTACTGTAATGTAAATTGAAAGTATGTTATCTTAAAAAATTAAAAAAAAAAGGAGAAAGGGAGAAGGAGGGAGGGAGAAAGGGAATCTCATGTTATCAGAATTGTATCTACAAACCACATTGAAACTGGTATAAACAAAAATTAAAATAAGTAAATAAAACAAAAAGAAAAAAACCTCAAAATGTCAATTTTGCTTGTATACATCACTTTTTTTGTACTCTTTATATTAGTTACAACAAATCAGAGAAAACATGGGTTTTTTGGGAGGTGGGACTGGCTTATTTCACTAAGCATAATGATATCTAATTGCATTCATTTTGTTGTAAAAGACAGGATTTCATTCCATTTTAAGGCTGAGTACTATTCTAGTGTATATATACCACATTTTCTTTATCCAGTCATCAGCTCATGGATATCTGGGTTGATTCCAAATCTTAGCTATTGTGATTTGAGCTGCTATAAAAATGGGGATACAGCTAATTCTTTCATATGCTGATTTCATTTCATTTCTGTAAATTCCCAGGAGTGCAATGGCTAGGTCATATTGTAGATCTATTTTCAGATTTCGGAGAAATCTCCAGACTGTCTTCCACAATGGTTGTACTAGTTTACATTCCCACCAACAGTACCTTAGGGTCTCGTTTTACTCACATCCTCACAAGCAAATGTTGTTGTTTTTTTTCGGGGGGGGGGGGCAGGGGGATAATAGTCATTCTATATAGAAATTAAATTAAAACCTCATTGTGGTTTTTATTTGCATTTCCCTGTGACAGGTGATCCTGAGCACTTTTTCATGTATCTGTTGGCCATCTGAATTTGATCCTTTGAAAAACACTTATTCATATATTTAGTTCATTTCTTAACTTATTTGCTATTTTTTTGTTGTTAAGTTTCTCGGGGTACTTATACATCAATAAAGCCTCTGACTGCAACACCGATATCCCATAGATGAGCAGGTTCAAGATCTGACTGCTCCACTTCCAATCAGCTCCCTGCTAAAACACCTGGGAAAGTAACTTGAGATGGTCCAAGTGTTTGGGCCCCTGCACCCATGTGAGAGACCCTGATGAAACTCCTAATTCCTGGCTTTGGCCTGGCCCAGCCCTGGCCTTTGCAGCCATTTGGAAATGAACCAACAGATGGAAGAGTCTCTCTCTTTCTCTTTCTCTCTCTCTCTCTCCCTCTCTTTGTGTAACTGACTTTCAAATAAATAAATAAATCTTTAAAAAAAATAAATGGATAATCAAACTGTGATGTGCACATGCAATGGAATATAATTCATCTATATAAAGTAATGAAATTTTTCAATTTGCATCAAAATGGATGCAACTGGGAGACCTCATGTAGAGTGAAATAAACTAGACATAGAAAGACAAATAACACATGTTCTCCCTTATATATAGGAGCTGAAATTAAGAAAGAAAAAAATAGAAACAGAAAAAGGAAAGAAAATATTTGTGTATCAATATTGCTGCAAATATAGTTTTCTCAAATTTTGTTTAATATCATCAAAGAAATTAAGAATGATATATTAATATAGTTTTAATGATCTGTGATTAGACCCTCAAATAGCTAAAATAATCCTAAACAATAAAAAATAAAGCTAGAAGTGTTACAATACCATATTTCAAGACATTTTATAATCTGAACAGCCTAATATTTGCACAAAAGACATGAGAAACTGTGGAACAGATTGGAGACCCAATAAATTAATCTATGCATCTACAACCAACCAATCTTTGACAAATTAGCTAAAATAACTCCCTGCAGAAAGGATAGTCTCTTCAATAAATGGTGTTGGGAAAATTGGATCTCTGCATGCAGAATTATGAAATAAGACTCCTGGTTTATACCTATCCAAAAATCAACTCACAATGGATCAGAGATCTGAATATTATTCCTGAAACCATCAAATTACTAGAGGAAACACTAAAAGACACTGGCATAAGCAAAGACTTATTGCATAAAATCCCAGCAGCACAGGCATTAAAGGCAAAAATAGATAAATAGGATTACATCTAGCTAAGAAGCTTCTGCACAGCAAAGGAAACACTCAACCAAGTTAAGGGGCAGCTGACAGAACAGGTGAAATATTTTCAAACTATACATCTGATAAAGGATTAATATCTAATCTATGCCACAACACCAGCCACTGTCCATTTATTCTTTTTATATATTTTTAAAGCTTTATTTATTTATCCAAAAGTCAGAGTTACACACAGAGAGAGGAGAGGCAGAGAGAGAGAGAGAGGTCTTTCATCCAATGGTTCACTCCCCAACTGGCCACAATGACCAGAGATGCACTGATCCAAAGACAGGAGCCAGGAGCCTCCTCCAGGTCTCCCATGCAGGTGTAGGGTCCTAAGGACTCAGGCCATTCTCTACTGCTTTCCCAGGCCATAACAGAGAGCTGGTTGGGAAGTGGAGGTCTCAAACTGGTGCCCATATGGGATGCCCGTGCTTCAGGCCAGGGCATTAACCCACTGCACCACAGCACTAGCCCCCAATTTAGTTTTACTAGGCATTCTGTCAGGCTCCTTTTACTTGAACCCTGTTTCTAGAAAGTCATGATTTTCTTTGGAAGTATCATATTGCCTTAATTTTTTCATACTTATTTTATCCCTAGCTTGAAATTTACCCATAGTAGTGGATCTGTTTCCTCTACAACTTTTGTAAGCTTGCTTTCCAAGGAAATGGTTTTCTTCTGAATTTACATCTTATGGTATTATTTTGGTTAGTTACATTGGCTTTGATTTCAATTGGGTGCCTATAGTTTTCCTAAAGCTTCCTAAGATTTAATCCATGGCTTTGGGTGTGATATGTGTGGTGGTAGATTCAGAAAGCCCTTTTAGTTTCAGGTACTATTTAGGAATGTGGGGTACTCTAGTGGCCCAAGTGGGTGTGGTATGCACATCAGTGTTGGTGGTATACAGTGACAATAGAAATGGTGGCACTGGGATCAGAATCCAGGTAGGTCCCTTCACTGGGATCCACGCCCAGGATGTCTCTGGCACTTTCCTTTAACTAGAGTAGCTGGCATCAGCAGCATCAGTAGGTCTGCTGTTCATCTGTTCCCTGGGAATTAGGGTCACCATTGTTTAGCAGGCTTTATTCCACTCTTTGTGTCACTAACTCAGGCCTCCTTTTCTTACAGAGTTCCTGTTTGTCTCTTACTGGTTTCCACTGTCACACATTTAAAAATAAAGTTATTTGTTTATTTTCTCTGGTTCTTTGTTGAGGAGGCAGAGAACATTGGCCCCATCTGTTTGGACATCTTGACAGTCTTCTTCAGTCATGATTTTCTTTTAAGCATTTAAAATGCTAAACAAATTTTAACTCAAGAATGAATGAAAAATGCACATGGACCAGATTTCCTCTCCAGCTCCCTAATGTGCTAACTCTTCATCTTAGTGGTCCTCCCTCTTCTGCTCTTATGTCCTTTATTATACTTTTTCCTTTTCAGACAGAAGGATCTTGTGGAATTCAAGTCTGATCATGTCAAACTTCTGAGTTGCTTTGCTATACTCTTAGACAAATGTAAAACTTATCATTGTCTCAAATTACAAAAGGGTTCCATTCTTACCTTTTTCTCTTTTCATTTTATACCATCTTGATGGACAACTCATCTCATATTTAATGTATTTTTCTCACCAATAATTTTGTTCAGTGTTATTTATAAATAACATAAACTCTTATTTTTATTTTATTTGCTGGATAATATATATGATATATTTACCAAGTATATGTGTGAAAAAGTTTGGTTAGAAAAGCTCTCTTATGTGTCAGTGTTGTGGTGCAGTGGCTTAAGCCACCACTTGTAATACCAGCATGCCATATGGGTGTAAGTTTGAATCCCAGATGCTCTACTTCCAACCCAATTTTCTGCTAACGCACCTGGGAAAGCAGTGCAAGATGGTTCAAGTACATGGTCCCTGCCACCCTTATTGGAGACATGGATGGAGTTCCTGGCTCTTAACTTCAGACTGGTTCTGCCTCAGCACTTGTGGTCATTTGCAGAGTGAACCTGCAGATGGAATATCTCTTTCTCTTTCCCTCCATCCCTTCCTTTCTTCCTTCCTTCCTTCTTTTCTCCCTCCCTCCCTTCCTTCCTTCTTTCCTCTTTCTCTCCTTCTCTCTCTCTCTGTAACTCTACCTTTCAAAAATGAATAAATCTTCAAAAAAGAAAAATAAAAGCTCTCTTATAGACTGCTTATGAAAAATGACTTTCACAATTTTCAAATGTATATTTTCTAGTTGTCAGAATCTATGTGGTAATTGTATGGTGCCACATAATGACAATTTTCAAGACATTCCCAAACTTTATTTCATGTACTTCAGAAAATCATGATAAAAACCCAGCAATCACAACTTGGTACTTTTAATAAGACCTTGTAGGTGAATTTACATAGATGTATTCATTATGACTAACAAAACAGAAATGCTTATTACTCTGAATTAATTTGTGCTTTCTACATGAATAAGCTGTGCTGAATGTCATTTTTCAAATCAGTTTATTTTAATGATTTCTGACAACCTATTAAGTAATGTCAATAAGTCAGTAAGTCAGAAATATGAGATTGTTATTACATCTGACGCTTGACTGTTTGGGGCACTTCTTTTTAATCAAAAGAAACTCACCTTTGTTTCTATGCCTGTGCTGACAGTCAATAGTACCAATTATATTGGCTATCTATGCCAAAGCTTATGAATATAATCATCACATTAAATGGTAAAGATATTAATGATTATATAAAAATGAATCTCTGTAGTCATACAATACTTATGACATCTTCATTCTTTTAATTAAGGATCAGATATCATTGTTCAAAATAATCACAGAAAAATGAACTGAGTCTGGAAGTTACAAAATGTTCTTTCTCACAATAATGTATAATTATATCAAAAAATAGATCACAAGAACTGGGAAAGTTAAGATTAAGTGAACTAATGTAACTTAAAGAAAGAACTTGGGGATAAAAGAAATAGTTAATTGAATTCAGCAAGTCATTTAACCCCTCTGGTTATTATACGTCACATATATAGACTAACAATAGCAACCTCTAAAGATAATATATAAAGATAATTAATCATATGCATGCATGTGCATGCACACATGTGTAAACATTGTCATGCACATGTAAAGTGTTGTAGTGCTCACTTTTCCATGTGCATTTGCCTGGAAGATGAATCTGTCAACCTTTTAATAATGGATTATTAAAAATATAATAGTGTTTTGATACAAAGTGAAAAAAGATTATTTTCAAAGTGAGTTTATGCTGTTCATTCTATTTTAAACTGCAAATAGTGAAAGTAGCCCATAGCTCATACTTAATCTTGTTTTTTTTACTCCATAGAAACTAACCATCATCTAGCATAAAACTATTACTCTATATTTGGTATTTCCTTTCCTCTTCCTCTCCTAAACAGTGATTTCTGATTTATAAGTGCAAAAAATTTTCTAAATTATGCAGAGTTGAAAACAAGCCTTGCCAAATGGTAGACTCCCTGTATTTATTGGATCAATGAATTAAGAGACTCTATACTTTGATTCTCTTACGCCTTCACTTCCCTACCATCTCCCAAGGAGTTACTTTTAAAGTCTCCAAAATTTATCTAACATTCTAATTGCATATGGTCCTATGGACACAAAGAGTATTCCTTTACAGTCAATTTACTTATCTATACTTGCCTATTTTATATTGCATTAGTGTTTCCATTACTATGGATCATTTCACTCCACTTCCCAAAAAAACAAATACATATAACCTGTAATCCTGCGGGGGGTGTTTTTTGAATCAAGTATTGATTTAATTCTTCATAAAATGCTTTGTTTTAGCAGCAAAATATTTTGTAATAATGTCTGCTGAATTTAAGAAGTTCAAATAGGGGCTGGCGCTGTGGCATAGCAGGTAAAGCAGCAGCCTGAATTACCAGCATCCCATGTGGGTGCAGGTTTGACACCAGGCTGTTCCACTTCCGACCCAACTCTCTGCTATGGCCTGGGAAAGCAGTAGAAGATGGTCCAAGTCCTTGGGCTCCTGCACCTGTGTGGGAGACCCAGAAGAAACTCCTGGCTTCTGGGTTCAGATTGGTGCAGCTTGGGCCATTGTGGCCATTTGGGGAGTGAACCAGTGGATAGAAGACCTCTCTCTCTCTGCCTCTGCCTTGCTATAACTCTGCCTTTCAAATAAATGAAATAACTCTTTAAAAAATAAAAAGTTCAAATAATTCAATAAAATCAGTTATCTAAAATATGAGTTAAAAATGGCATGATGAGTTAATTATGATCAACAATATTCTAAAGCTTATAATTATAATTATTTTAACATTTATTTTTCATCTATCATTAACAAGAGTATTTGTATTTGGCTATAAGACCAGTTAACACGTGGCTATTTTAGAAGCTTGGAGGTAATACAAATCTGCATAGACGTCCTGGAAACAAGTATTTTAGGTCATAACTCATTTTTTGGAGATAGACAATGGTAATGATAATACTAAACAAAATTAATTGCTGGGAGCTTAGGTGTCTAGGTACATGACAGATTCACTGTGGTCTATGATATTTTTGAATGACAACAGATGTAAAAGCTTGAATCCATTGAAAACATACCTCAAACTAGTGCCAATGCTTCAAAGTAACTTAATACATTAAAGGAAAAAAAAAAAAACTCTAACTTCCAAAGTTAATGGTTGCATGAAGCTTAGGGCATTAAAAAGGAAGACAGATTATCTGAGCAAAATAAGCAATCTGTAAGAAAGGAATAGAGAATAAGCAGATTAACTGAATGTTATGCAAGCATTTAATAGTTTATGTTCCATTGATCATTTACTATGATTTTTCAAGTAAATATGTAATTAATGCCTAACATGTCCTGTGTACTATGTATCAAGCATTAGAACAGGAAAGATAAGACCTCTGACTTCATACCATCTGCATGTTAATGAAACTGAGAGAAATTATCTATGTGATGAATAATTGAAATGAACAGATTTTATGTACTTTAAAGAGGTAACTATATTTGCTGATGGACAGAAAGTGAATAGTGAGGACGAGGTGAAAATCCCAGTAAATAGTGTAATTACTGAGATAGAAAAGAGTGTAATAACCAGTTATGTGTTAGAATTCTGTATTCTCCAATTTTATGTAAAGCTAAAATATCCCTGAAAATATGTTAACATGCTTTTAAAAATAAAAGCAAACTTAGAAGTAGCCATTTAGCCATGTGTTTAATATTCCAACATCCCACATCAGAGTGCCTGAGTTCAATTCCTCTACCTGGCCATTGACTCCAGCTTCCTAATTCAGCAGAGGCTGGGAGGCAGTAGTGATGGCTCATATGAACAAATTCCTACAACTGAAGTGGGAGACTTGGATTGCATTCCCAACTCAGCTTTGGTCCTGGCCCAGCAGCAGCCATTGCTGGTGACTGGGGAGTGAACTAATGAACGAGAGTTCTCTCTCCGTCTCCCTCTCCCTCCCTCTCACTCCTCCAATAAATGGATAAATTTTAGAAAATTAGCAAACTTCATAGACACATTTTAAGAAATAGTCTTGTAGAAAGAGAACTAATAATTTCAGGCTGTCAAAAGAAAATTCTATCATGTTATAATTTGCTTTTAAAAAAAGTCAAGACTATCATTAAATTTGATATAGAAGTGAAAATGAAATTCTGGTTGAAAAAATAATTTCCCCAATTGAGTTCATTAGATGTTTTATAATTTAAAAAAAAAATGTTGGCACTATAGTAAGTTCATCAGCCCTGTTTCTACAGATTTGCTCTTTCTTTTTCTCTTATTCCTAAGAGCTTTGAGGTCTTTATATAAATTGCTTTTGCAAACTTTGGAAAGAGAATTCCTTTCTTATTGATTCTCAATGAACGTATTATGGAAAGCTGCATTAATTCTGAACAGAGTTTGCCCCTTTCCTTGTAATGCTGCCTAACATTTGTTAATTATTATACCATATCAGATTTCTCCCATAATATAAAGAGACAATTTAATGAACAGTGATATATGATCATATCAAGTAATTATAGATTTAAAAATTAGATAAGAAAAATGGCTAAGGACTTAATTCCAGGAAGCTGAAAACAAAAGATATATTCAATCAATGAGGCATTTATGTAGTTTCTTTGTGGACAAAGTGCTGTATTAGAGAAAAAAGACAAGTTCACAATCACATATGAAGAAGAAACATTTGGAAATGTAGTACCAATATTTTGCCTGTTTTTTGCTCACTAGCAATTTTGAGAAAAAAATAAAACAAGTGGGAAGAGCTTTGTTTTGTTCATCTCAATCTTTCAGCACATGACAAGAATTGAATTTTATCTTTAAATGTGTATGTTACAAAAGAAATCAAAAGAGGAAAGGAGATACTTTCAAAAGAACTATAAAATGCAAAATGAGTGCTTGTTTAGACAACTGTGGTGGATACAAGGTTATGTATTCAAATTACTATTTATAATGTCATTGATAAAACTATCTGGATGTAAGTATATACATTAAGGTTAATCAGTAAACTCACAGAAAATTCTCACTGGGATTTGCGATTTTAATCACTACAAGTTAGAGGGAACTGATAAAGTCTGCTCATAACCAATGAATTCATCTGATTTCTAAGTTCTGTAAGTCTTGCTGTTGAACATTTTATAGTCATGCATCAAAATCACAAACAAGGGGCCAGTGCTGTGGCGTAGTAGGTAGAGCTGCCATCTGCAATGCCAGGATCCCATATGGGCATCAGTTTGAGGCCTAGCTGCTCCACTTCGCATCCAGCTCCCTGATAATGTGTCAGGGAAAGCAGTGGAGGATGGCTCAAGTACTTGGGTGCCTGCAGCCATATGGGAGACTTGATATTAGTTCCTAGCTCTTGGCTTCAGAGCAGCCCAGCTCCAACTTTTGTAGCCATTTGTAGGGTGAACCAGCAGATGGAAGATTTCTCTCTCTCTTTCTCTCCCTTTCTCTCTCTCTGTAACTCTGCCTTTCACACAAATAAATAAATCTTTTTTTTAAAAAATCACAAACAAGACTTTCACCAAAATTGAGACTTTGTAAGAATTCTTTTCCTTAGGAATGTGAAGTAACTTTATATATCTTTAGGAGATTTGCTTTATTGATGTATTTTCCATCATATCCTGTCATTAGTTTATTTATAATGTTATTTGTTATTTCTGTTTGTTATATAGTTTAACCCTTCTTGCTAGGTAAATGTGTTCTTCCTTTAGAACTAAATGAATCAAGGTTTGTTCCAATTTTTATTCGATACATGAATATGCTTTTTGTAATGGTATAGTGACAATTCTAGGTTTCACCTTTAAATAGTAATATTTCTAAATACTTAAATTTGTATATGTATGACATTTTAAAATCTGACACTCAGTTAAAATTAATCAATTAAACCTTAAGCAGAATGCTTCCACTAATACACAAATACTAATGTGATTTCTAAACACTGAATTAAATTAAAATTTGAAATGACTTCTATCAAATAATAAGAATTAATACAAATCAATTAATGGAAAAAAATTTAGGTAGGGCAATTTACTTGTGATTATACTATTTACTACTATGTATTTTTCTTATATTTCATTACCAAGATTATCTATGCCAACTAAAACTGAGCATTATACCTTTGATATTTAATTTATTTACATTGTACTCAATATACATACAAAGAAAAGAAAAATGTCCTGTCAACTGCTTATTGGTTTCCCTTCACATTTCCCCTTAATTACTCACTTTTTAGGTTACATTTGTGCAACCTGACCCATGTGGGTCAGGGATCCAGAGGAGTGGAAGCAAGAGGGCTGAGGCTGTGAGCCTCCTTATCCAGAAGAGTGGGGCAGCCCCGTAGGAGGCAGTGCCCTCCATGTGGGATGGGCTCGGGCGAGGTCTTAGGTCCCCCTTCACCAGGACCCAGCCCCTTGGCCTCCTAGAGCCACTTGCCTTTTGACAGCCCTGTCTCCGGACCCTTTGGGATCTCGTCTATCAGGGTTCAGGCCACAGCATGACGTTGGAGGAAGCAGGGACTGACAGAGCTGAGCTGACCTGGAATGTGTTAGTTGGGTTTATTCCTCCAAGGGAGGCCTCAGTGGATGCGCCACCAGAGTCCTGGGCCTTATTTCCTGCTCAGTCTATGAACATAGCCCCAGGAATCAGGCCACACTTGACTGGGGTCTTCAGACTCCCTAGAGGTTGTTCTGGAGCTGTCTCTGACTCTGTCCCATCTGGACGGCCAGAAAAGAGGGCACAGAAGATCCACACCCTGACATGCCCATGTTGTGGTGGGTGCAGAGTTGTATGGCAGCCTGATAGGGACTCAGAGCTTGGCCTGGGGGTGGTGCTGCAGCGGGATGTGCACAGCCAATGGTGCCTCCTCCAGGTAGTGCACCAAGCAGGCCCCGTTGGTCTCTGCACAGCTGGTGTAGGCTGACACGCAGAGTTTGATGCTGGCCTTCAAGGGGTTGAAGCAGAACTTGTAGCCATCTGAGACCACAGGCCCAAAGAACATGACACACTGTCCTGGAGGGGACTGGGCTGGTAGAAAGGTTGAACTGCATGTGGATGGCACAGGAGGTGTCCATGAAGATGCTTCTCATACTCATGAAGTACTCCATGGCCTGCTGCTTCTGGCCCAGCAGGTGCAGGTGGAAACCCTCCCTGGGGACAACACATTTCAGCCTCGGCTATGTGCACCTCTGCAGTCTTCCACTTCTGGTGCTTCTGCTGATCTACCACGCTGGAGTCATTCATGGCCTTGACTAAGGTCAGGGAGTCCATGAAGGCTGAGCGTATGGTGTCAGTGGGACTCCGCTGAAACATGCACAGTGAGATGCTTTTGTAGGTGGCATGCTCTTGTACATCCTATAGTAGGCCAGCTATGGGGACTATGGATAAAGGTGTCTGGGCTCAGCGTTTACAACTTGGGGAAGTCTTTCTGCAAATGGTGAATCCCCATGACTGCAAGGTCCATGTCTTGGATCGTGATGCCAAGGTTATCTTCTCAATGTCACTATCAATCTCAGGGTGATATTGAATCCCAACTTCTTGGGGATGGGCAAGGGCATGGAGGGTGACTGCATGAGTTTATGCTTCTTCCAAACTCAATGACATAGGCCACAAGGGTGACAATGCAAGATCTCTAGGCCTCTATGTGCTCATAAAAATGTCCCTAGGAGCCATCTTCTGCCACAATGAACTGTAGCATCTTGTCAAACCAGCGATTCCTGCTGTTGTTTGCTCCCACCTTGGTGCAGCATCTGGCCCACCACTTGGTTGCACACGCTCTGAGACCCTGGGAACTGTGGCATCCAGGCACAAAGTGAAGATGCTCTTCTGAAAGAGCACACTTGGCAGTGGTTGGAGGTCAGGATGCCCACAGGCTCCTTGTTGGTTTGCAAGACCAAGTTCCAGATCTTTTCCAGATGTATGAAGTTCTGATCTAAGGTGAGGGGTGTCCCATAGCTGTTGTACACCTCCAGCTGAAAAACCATCTGGTAGTTGTGTACCATGTAATATTCTCAGGTGGATTCTTGTTCTTTATAAAGGTGATGACGGAGTCCTGTTTGGTGTCCAGCACACAGCAGGACAGGATCTGCTAGTACTGGTTCATGCACACAGGCCGGCCGCTAGGTACTCCATGCACAGCGTCTCGTTGTCAAACAGTTTTGAAATACACCCTAGAGGAGTTTGGTGGTGAACTGCAGCCTGCCCTGCAGTTCCACAAAGTCCTGCTTTGAGAACATCGCACCAGGCTGCAGTAGACGACCAGTAGATGGGCCGGTGGTACTGTAGGTAACCTGTGTTGAGCCACCACTCAGATTGCCAGTTCTTCCTGCACTCTGGGGTATGAAACACATTCCCCAGCTGCTTGGTTTGGGCCCACTCTTCCTCCTTTACAATGGGTTGTTGCAGCACCTTGAGGTAAAGGCCCAGGGATTGCTGGAGCAGAGGTGTGGCGAGCTGAGGCAGCTCCTCCTAGTGTGCCCTGAAATGGACATAAACCTTCCTCAAGGAAGGAGGACTTAACATCTCTGTCCGCCCACAGGCCACTTAGCACCCCAAGCTGGGCCAAGTCTGTGCTGCTGCTGTGGCTGGGAGTAGGGGTAGGGGGAGGCCCCCAGTAGAGCTTCAAGGCCAAAGTCACTGACTCAGCACCACCAGCTGGTAGAGCCGTCCCTCCAGCCAACATTTGCTGCTCAAAGGTCATCACAAAAGGCTTGTGGATAGCGCTTTGGGAGTCACCAGCCTCACAGTAAATCTCAGGTCATTGTGCTGTGTGGAGTCAGGCTTCAAACTCAAGTTAGTCTCCTATTTACTATGATCTTGGACAAGTTCCTTAACTTTCTGGGTTTCTGTTCCAGGACAAACAGAAGTATTACCTGGGCCATAGGGGCTTTGTGACATTTAATAAAGATAATGCATATAAATCACTTAGTTCAGTGTCAGGTACATAAAATGTGTCAGTAAATGAAACTAGTTGTTAATTCTAACACAGAAATCACTTCCCTCCCATGAAATTCCCTCCAGTGACATCTTAATTCCTGAAAAACTACTTTACATGTCCTCTGCTATAATACTCTGTTTTTGTTTTGCCCATTCTGGATGCCACATATGTCTAATTTTGAGTAAATTAAACTTGAACTGAGGAGAATGTTCCATTTCTTAAAAGCCAATCACTCTGTGGTATGTTATTTCTAGTCCCATTTAGGAAGAAAAGCCTATGCTTTTGAGTATAATATTATAGACATACTTCTGTGGCTTCTAGCAAGGTCTTAACGTTGTCAATCATCGTCTAGTACATCAGCAAGACGGCTCTCCAGAGACATTACACAAGGCAAATCTTTTAATATTTTATCAGCTGCTGTGGATAGAAGGCACTTCAGCTTAGTGAGGTTTTTTTATTACTTCCTTTCATTTATTCCTTGGAAGCTTTTATCTCTATTTATTGATTGCTGCCTTTTAAATTTTTATTTAACATTGGTAAACAGAGAGATATGATTAATAATTTTAATTAAATTTTTCAGTAGAAAATGGCTTGCAATGAGCTTCACAATTTTAGTACAGTGATCGTCTGATAGTCACCTTGTGTGGATTTGTATCTACATCTTTGTTATGCTAGTTCTCTGAAGATAGAGATACTCAAGCAAGGAAGAAAGTAGACCTGCAAATCAGGAACTGTGCACACACTCTTGGAAAATACTTTGATAGGTTGTTTTCAACAGAGAAGTACACAGGGGACCACATGATAACAATCAATCATAAACTTTAAAAAGAAAGAAAACAGCAGTTACAAATCACACACTCACACATACACACACGATATTTATACTCAGATTGATTGAACTTCACTTGTACTTCTTCCTCCTAGTATGGAACCCCAAATAAAATCCAGTTGTCATAGAGAGATTTGCTAAGTAGGTAGGAAAATTATTCAAAATCCTCTTTTAGCTTAGTCAGAAACTTGCTGACTTCAATGTTCTCACATTAGCAGCTGCAAAAAGAACAAAGTGAGAAATTGCAGAGCAACACAAGTTCATCAGAATCAATAATAAACTTAAGAAACTTTCTATGAAGTTGTCACTGCTGGTGATATCTGAGTCTATTGTAAACGGCAACTGAGTGAGTGGGCTTTGCCATGGTGCTTCCCCAGCCCCATTAACCTCATTAACCAGCCGAGGTCCTTAGTTGGAGTGGGACAGTGCTGAGAGCTCTGTTGTGGGTGGTTGCTATAACTGTTTGCTTTAATAAGGATAAGAGATAATTCAGCCAAGTATGAGTGGCTGGGGAACTTTGGCCTAACCCTGATCACAACAATGGTGCCAGATACTAAGACAAATGGAGAAAGAATGTGTAAAAGCTCTTTTCAAGCCTTTAGGTGAAAAGCACCCTTACCAAGTGATTCTTCCACACCTGTCTTGGTGAGGGTGCTGAAGTTCAAAAGAACAAAGTGATGGAAAACTGTCCAAAGAAGCTACACATTCCTTCAAATCTCAGCATATATCAATGCAGCAAAAGGAGATGTTAAACTGGAAATTTCCTGAGTTAACCAATGTAAAATAATTTATTCCCTGGAAATGTTTTTTATACTTGTACCATTTGGAAACTTTTAACCTCAGAAGCTGTGTATTTGAGCCAAGGATTAGGAGTCCTGGCTAAAGCTCACTTCTATTAGGAAACTCTATTAACATACACAAAATGGTGGCAAATGACTGGCACTATATTTTGAAAAACATTATTTCGTCTAAAATAGTGGTTCTCAAAGTTTCATCCTAACCTGTGCATTAGAATTTCAAAAACTAGTCTATACCCAGATCAAAATCCAGACCAATTAAATCAAAATCTCTGGGAAGAAATTCAATCACTCTATTTTATTTGAAAGGCATGATTACAGAGACAGAAAGGCAGAAAGAGAGAGAGAAAGAATCTTCCATCTGCTGGTTCATTCCCCAAGTGGCCACAATGGCCATGGCTGAGCCAAGCCAAAGACTGGAGCCAGGAGACTCATCCAGGCCTCCCACATGGAAGCAGGGGCCCAAGCCCTTGGGCCATCTTCTGCTACCTTCCCAGGCACATTATCAGGGAGCTGGATCAGAAGTGGAGCAACCACGACTCAAACTAGAGCCCATATGGGATGCTGGTATTGCAGGCAGCCGCTTAACCAGTTACCCTACAACACAGGCCCTAGACAATCACTTTTTAAGAGTTCCCTCAGATGCATATTATGTGGAGCAATAGTTTAGAACAACTGCACTAAGATTTTTTTTTTTTTTTTGACAGGCAGAGTGGACAGTGAGAGAGAGAGACAGACAGAAAGAAAGGTCTTCCTTTGCCGTTGGTTCACCCTCTAATGGCCGCCGCGGTAGCGCGCTGCGGCCGGCGCACTGTGCTGTTCCGATGGCAGGAGCCAGGTGCTTATCCTGGTCTCCCATGGGGTGCAGAGCCCAAACACTTGGGCCATCCTCCACTGCACTCCCTGGCCACAGCAGAGAGCTGGCCTGGAAGAGGGGCAACCGGGACAGGATCGGTGCCCCGACCGGGACTAGAACCCGGTGTGCCGGCGCCGCAAGGTGGAGGATTAGCCTGTTAAGCCACGGCGCCGGCCCTGCACTAAGATTTATCCTTCCCTTCTGCCAGTATTGATATAATTGTAGTCTTGGAAAGTTTATAAACAAATGTACATACATTTCTTAGTATTATCAACTATCTGCTAACTGAGATAGTTAAATGCTAACTGAGGAGTTAAAATTAATTTCCTTACAGCCGTTATATGGGATACAAACATACACATGCTCATATGGCCTAACAGAAGAAAGTGTACCTATATCAGATCTTGGTTTCTAAATATCATTCTTCCCTAAATATAATTTGGACTCCTTGCAGAAATAGCTGAAGGGGGCAGGGAATGGAGAAAATAGACCTGGATAATCTTATTGTGCCAAAAAAGATAAAGGACCGAAAGGTTAATGCAAACATGTCCAAAGGACAGAGAAGCCAGCTTGAAACATCCACCTATGGCACAGTGTGGGACAATTTAGGCATCAAAGGATATAAAATTTCTTAACTAAAGCAATAAATGAATATATCAAAATATTAGTAAAGAATACGGTGTTTATATAGTCTCAAGTATCTCTCCACAAATTCTTACTTTATGACAGTAAAATGAGTACTTTTACAGTGGAGAAGTATGATAGACATGACCTTGAATACATAATCTATGTTAACATTATGAAAAGTCAGACAAATCAAAATCATGTGCTTCCTGGTAGGAATATAAATTCACTTCTGCAATATTGCTTCCAAATATGCATAACTAGAAATTAATCAATAGGAAGCACTGGACAAACCCAAATTTAAAAGTCTACAAAACAAAAATAGGCCAATTTTCTTCAAAACTGTCAAAGTTATGAAAACCAAAGAAAGTAACTCTACTCATAACCTTCTACACTATTGATCCAGTACAAAACAATCTTATACCCTCTGCAAAATGCTGTAGAGAAAAATCACTCCTAAAATCAAAGCACCTAAGCAGATTTTAGTTGCTTATATATATATACATCCTCCTGACTTCACATTTATGTCAGAACTTTTAGTTCAATGTCTGAAGTATATTTATTGCTATTAAATTACATAATCACAACATATCAATAATCAAATTTAAAGTGAATAGCTTTAAGAAACACAATGTTTTTTTTCGTATATACTGTGTGACTCTGTTATAGCTATTTTTCTACTACTAATAATTTAGAGACTGTTTTCGTGTAGCTAATATGACTGTTTTCACAAAGCTAATATAATCTGCTTAAAAAGCAACAAAATGTTTTATTCCATTAAACTGAAACCACAGTTGTATGGTTATCCTCGAACCTTTGATAATAGCTAATTTAATTTTCACCTAATATTTTCATTAATATTAATTTTTCTTATTCATTTATCACTAGCAACTTGAATTAAAAGTAAGGTAGTAATTGCTAATGACAGCAGTGCTTTGAGTTGGTATTGTGAGACATTTGAATTATTTTCAGATGCTTCAATCATTTTTAACCAAAAATAGGATTTATGGCCTTCAATATTTCTATTACAGTGTTTTTATATAACATGGTTTAAAAGTGAGAACTGTTTTTGAAATGATAAATGATGTGAGAGCATGACCAATTATTTGTCATCACTCCAGATAAGCAGCTGGTATCAATATATTCACTTGGGCTCTACTGGACCATACATAACCACTTTGAGTTGTCTTATAGAGCATCTAAAAGCATTTTAGCCCACTGGTTCAGGCAACCTATATGTCAAGCAGAAAAAAATAAAACCAATGTTCTCAGGTTTGTGTGTCCCCAGAGGAAGAAAACAGTTTGATGCAATTTGTCAAAAGCTGGAGTGCTACTTTAATGGGCAATTCACTTTAAATGGCTGCAGTTATTGCACAACAAAGGCCCAAAGCCTGAGATACAAAAATCCTTTCCAATTGGTTTTATTCAGGTAGATTTAATTCTCGAAGATTAAATAAGGACTTCTAACCTCTTATCCTCCAGTCTATCTAAAAGCAATAAATGTAATAGTAAAAACTTAGTTTCTGAGTTTTCTTCATCATTAATAGGTGAAATACAATCAATTTCCTTAACCTAGCATCCTATTAAGACACCTGAGATAAGAAGTGAATTAACAAAAATGACAACAACATAAAAAAAGTTTCCTCTCTCAGGTCAAATTTTGAAGTGATTTTATAATTTTATTAATAAATTATATGCATACATATGTATATATTTATACATACATCTATATTTTGCTTCATAATAGTTATCAAATAAGTGAGATAAATTGAAAACGTTTGACATGCTACAATTTAAGAATAGTTCCATTTTATTTTATATGCTTATCTTGTAAACTATGTAATACAAAGTCATAATTGCCTTAATAGTGATTTTAAGTAATGTCCACTAAGATAAATTCATATTTTGCTTCTTTGTACTTCCCTGCTACTATTAATTAAATCCTAGTGTTGACAGTGTTTGAGCTTTAACTAAAAGCAGTACCTTTATGATTCTGTATATATTTATCTCTGCAGACATTTTGATTGAAAAATTAATACCCAGTGGCATAAGGCAAGAAGTGCTGAGTATGGACATGTGTAGTTATATCTGAAGTTGACCAGAGTCTCACATATTCAGTAGAATGGTTGTTACTGGAGAACTATCAACTTCGTTAGAGACAATGAGGAAGCAGCAAACACACGAACAAAAAACACTAGTTTACAAAATCAGGAAACTGATGCATATTAGAACAATTGAAAATTTCTGTCTTTCCAAGCATGTCTCCCCATAGATAATATGAAACTGGGGCTTTTATGAAGAATCATCCAAACATAAAATTGCAGGAGACACAAATCAGCACTAATGTTTTCAATTCTGGTTCCCATTGACCTGCTAAGAATATCGGAGTTAAGTAGACTTAACTGGCTAATGTTAGCTCACAGGATTACTGTATAGATTATTTTCCAGTAAAATGCATGTGCACACTAACAGCTATTCATAACATGGTAATTAAAAGTTATTTTGCAGTATGAGAAAGGCAAAGTTGTATATTTACCACATACTTCTGTGTCCTATATAACAATATATAAGAATTTATACTTAATTTTATTTTTATATAAATCTTGCGGAGAAATGAATGCTAGAAAGGCACCACTTCAAAATGTAACTTTGTCCTCTTTATTAAATAGCATTTTCCACTTAAGAAGAAAAGTTAATATACACAACATAAATGTGTAAATAATTATAAAATAAATTTGATGAAAGAAGCCATAAAATAGAATATATATACTGTATGATTCTATTAATGGAAAATATCATAAAGTTCAAACTAATATATTATTACCAATCACATCAGTGGTAGCACAAAGACAGGAAGAATGGGCAGGAGCAATTTCAGAAGGACACTAGGAAACTTTGGGGAAGACCATTATCTTGATTGTAATTATGGTTTCATTGATATGTACTTAAGTCAAGCTTGTTAAATTGTATACTTTAAATACAGGAAGTGATTCGTATATCAAATATCCATCAACACAGCTGATAAACTAACAAAAAAAGACCCTTCTTTGCTCTTTACATTGCTTTAGTGTCAAATGAAATTAATTCCTTATTTTTTTAATCATTTAATCACAATTAATGAAATCAAAGTGTGCACTACTGGACTGACTGGTAGTAATCTCACAAAATAAACTGTCATATTTTAATCTGAATTTTTAAATCACACAAATTACAAAATATACACAATATATTTTTTAAATGTCAACACATGTTGAAGTTGTGCAAGAATTTTAAATTATTTTATAAAGATATATGCATAGAAATTTGTCTTTAGACCACCAAGATGCTTATTTTTGACAGAATTATAAGTTCTTCTGTATTTTCTTCAAGTCTGATGCTAGAGAATTTTCCTTTGAATGAAAGCATAATAAAAGATGATACAAGCCCACCTAAACTTCCTGCCAAAATGTTGTCTAAATTTCTCCCAGAACATTTATCTTTATCCTACATGGAAATAGGTGAAACAATGGCAATGCTAGGCATTGGTTTTCAACTTTTTAAAATCTTGAGTATATGTTTATTCTAAAAATCTCTGTGTAAACTACACTGAGAAAGAGATGCTTAGTAATGTTTCTATCACTCTTTTCTTTATCTTTAGAATACTATTTGAGACTCAAAGCTCATTTTTGATGTAGAAGACAGTTGTCACTCGCCGGCGCCAGGGCTCACTAGGCTAATCCTCCGCCTTACGGAGCCTGCACCGGTCAGGGCACCGATCCTGTCCCAGTTGCCCCTCTTCCAGGCCAGCTCTCTGCTGTGGCCAGGGAGTGCAGTGGAGGATGGCCCAAGTGCTTGGGCCCTGCACCTGCAAGGGAGACCAGGAGAAGCACCTGGCTCCTGGCTTTGGATCAGCGAGATGCGCCGTCCGCAGCGGCCATTGGAGGGTGAACCAACGGCAAAAAGGAAGACCTTTCTCTCTGTCTCTCTCTCACTGTCCACTCTGCCTGTCAAAAAAAAAATTTAAAAAAAAGAAGACAGTTGTCACTGGAATGGTGATTTTTCCAAAAGAGAGACTTCCACAGGCACAGTCCGAAACCTTACATCATTCTTTTTGAGTCATTTTATTTTGTGAAAACAATCAGCAGTGCTAATACAACATTTGTGTGGTAGTTTCTCCTGGTATATCTCTACTGACAAAGTGTTTCAAATTGTATTTCACTCTTACCATATTTTCCAGTGGCTTCTTTCATCCAGTTCTTCTTTCCTATTCACTTACGAAACTTTATTAATCTTGATCTCTTATTTTTTAAAAATTTTTACTGTTTTTAAATTTCGTATTCAAATTCTTTCAAAAAGTCAAAACTCATTTATAAATGATAGATTCCAAGTAAGTTATGTAGCCATCTTGTTGTGAACAAATTTAGCAGCAAGTATCTTTTCCTGTCATGTTGCATGGCCAAGTGAATAAGCATATAAGAATCAGATCTGAGGGAAGGGCATCAAGAAACAGGAGCTCTCATTCGGTGATGGTGGGAATTTAAAATGGTATAGCCACTTTAGACTGTGGTTTGACAATTTCTTACAAAGTAAAATATTAAAAATATTATGTTAACTACATAGGTAACTTTATGTATATAACTAATAATGGTTAAATGTAAAAATATTTAAATATTATCTAAGATTTTATGTTCTTTTATCTTAGATTTTATGTTCTTAGAATTATACATTGTATTTTCAAATGGGTTAAAAATCAAATAACTGGCCGGCGCTGTGGCTCAATAGGCTAATCCTCTGCCTGCGGTGCCGGCACACCGAGTTCTAGTCCCGGTTGGGGCGCCGGATTCTGTCCCAGTTGCCCCTCTTCCAGTCCAGCTCTCTGCTGTGGCCCGGGAGTGCAGTGGAGGATGGCCCACGTCCTTGGGCCCTGCACCTGCGTGGGAGACCAGGAGAAGCACCTGGCTCCTGGCTTCGGATCAGCACGGTGTGCCGGCCGCAGCGCACCAGCCGCAGCGGCCATTGGAGGGTGAACCAACGGTAAAAAGGAAGACCTTTCTCTCTCTCTCTCTCACTGTCCACTCTGCCTGTCCAAAAAAAAAAAAATCAAATAACCATCACAAAGCAAATTGATGGGGTGGGAGGGCAACAAATTGTCTTGCAAATTCACATATCATTCTTGGGACAATGCTTATCCCAGTCTATATGGACATATTAAAATCACATATAACAGAATCTACAAGGGAAAACAGGCACACTTTGCTGTTTATTGGTATTGTTTTTTAAAATCACCTAACAATTTATGATGATTAACACAATTCATTTTCCAAATAAAACATTTCCAACTCATTTTCATTGATATTGATTAAATCAAAGACAGCAGCCAAAAAATTCTTACAAATTCTCCAAAGCATTGTTGAAGTCCTTTGTAGACAAATAAATGACAAAATGGAATCCCAAGGCACAAGCACCACAATATTGTAAGAAGCAAAATTGCTCTTAAAACTGAAGCTAAAAGGCCTTTAGCAGAAAAATTGGGGTCAGGCACTTTAGCATGTATCTGATAAAACCAGCATCAGTTTAATATGTTCTGTGTCTGAGAGTAAAAAATAATTGATATCTGATCAATGATGGTGTTGAAGGCACAAATGTTTTCAGGCATTCATAGCAGGAAATCAATATGTAATACAGTTTTAACTTATTGGGTATAACAAATGGCAACAAACATAATGAAAACCATATGCTGGTAGTTAAAGAGTTTGAGCAGACCATGAAGTTTATAATAAAGAAATCACACAGTACACTTAATGTCAGTACTGACCCTATTTTCCCATAGATAATGGCCATACATTAGTGCAATGCAGTTGAATGACTCATTTAAACGTATCAAGTGATTTTTCTATTTAGTAACATGGCATTTTTCCTGATAGCTTCATTTATGGAATTGTTACATGTACTTCACAGAACACAAGGTAATACTTACAAGATTAAAAATTACCTTCAGCAGCTGCATTACAGCTGTATGAAAGATTCTTGTTAAGACATAAGCAACTTGGCCTCTAAAAACTGAGTTTTTTGCAGTAACACACCTGGCTTTTATACTACATTGTGTTAAAATATATTCAAAAAGATAATTTTGAAGTGATGTGATAAATTCAGGAAAAGTAAGTGCAGAGTGCAATGGTCTCTATTGCTAAAAAGACAAACATAAACAATGGAGTCTTTTTCTCTAAACAAACCACTTGGAATTTAAAAATTAATAGTTAAGGCCAGCATTGTAGCACAGCTGGTTAAACTGCTACTTGAAACACCAGAATCCCATATTGGAATGCCAGTGCAAGTCACAGCTACTCTGCTTCAGATCCAGCTTCCTGTTAGTGCTAAAAGGTAGTGGAAGATGGTTCAAGGGCGTGGGCAGCTGTCACTCATGGAGGAGACCTCGATGGCGTTGCTGGCTCCTGGCTTTTAGGCCAGGCTGTTGTGCCATTTGGGGAGTGATCCTACAGATAGAAGCTCATTTCTCTTTCTTTCCCCCATTCTTCCTTCCTCTGTGTTGCTCTGCCTTTCAAATAAATAAGTAAATATTTTAAGAGGTAATAATTGATACTTCAAGACAGGAAATAAAAAATTACTTAAATGCTTTAGCTTGAAAAAAAATCACTTAGTAATGGTGTAAGCATGATTTTAAAAAGTCCTTATACCTAGCCATATCTTAAGATATTTTAAAATTCTAGGTCTAAAAGTAATTGATATCAGTTTATACATGAAAAAAAGTACAATCATTTGAATGATCCTCAGATTGGATTGTAGATTATTTATCAATCACACTGCCTAGAGGGCTGGAATCCCATAGGGGCACCAGTGTTAATCTCGGCTGCTCCACTTCCAATCCAGCTCTCTGCTATGGCCTGGAAAAGCAACAGAGGGTGGCCCAAGTCCTTGGGCCCCTGCACCCATGTGGGAGACCAGGAGGAAGCTCCTGGCTCCTGGCTTCAGAATGGCACAGTTCCAGCCATTGCAGCCATCTGGGGAGTGAACCAGTGAATGGAAGATCTCTCTCTCTATGCCTCTGCCTCTCTGTAACTCTCTCAAATAAATAAAATAAACTTTAAAAATATGAATTTCTAAGGGAAACTGAATGCAAAGCTGTAATTTCATTCATAACAAAAAATGGAGAAATATGTGATACAACAAAGAAGAACAGCTAAGCATACTCTGAGAGAAATAAAGAAAGGCAAAAATAATCCAAAGTGAATTCATTGAATCTCGATACTAGAAACATTATTTTAGAGAGGGAAGAATTTGGGATTATATGAAGTATACCTAAATTTCTCTTTCCATGAACCCAATCAAGCTATTTGCTCTTGTAGTCCATAATAATCACAATTTTTAATCTACTGTATTATTTTTAAACTGTAGATTTTTTTATTTTAAAAAGCCCATTAAAATTGATGATGAGTTGAAGGTAGGAGTGTGATATCAGAGGTTAAAGAAAATGAAATATCTGTTGTATCTCCCAGATTCATACCAACACATTTTCAATGATTTTACCTTTTGCCAAAGTATTCAATAGCAGACAGAAATAAAATGAGAGGCAGTTGAGGAAGAAATGAAAATTCATATACTAGTATCCATATACTAGTATGTTTTAAGACTACAATTAAATTTGATTAAAAGTATTAAATAACCAAAACATTAAGACTACTAATGGTGAAGTATTAAATATATGGTATATATAAAAAGTATCAAATTTATAGGTATATACATATAGTATAAACATACTAAAAATCAAAAGTATTAAATAATTCTTCTATATTGTGGAAATTTGTGACATGGACATTATACTCTTACGATATATTGAAAAAAACTATTCTAGAGAAAAATCACAAACAGAATTGATTATTTCGGTTTAATTTTGAACCAAAAGGAAGAATTGGTTGATCACGCAGAAATAATGGGAAACTGCCTTTAGAAAATCTGATCAGCTGGCGCCGTGGCTCAATAGGCTAATCCTCTGCCTGCAGCCCCGGCACCCGGGGTTCTAGTCCCAGTCGGGGCGCCAGATTCTGTCCCGCTTGCCCATCTTCCAGTCCAGCTCTCTGCTATGGCCCAGGAATGCAGTGGAGGATGGCCCAAGTGCTTGGGCCCTGAACCCCGTGGGAGACCAGGAGAAGCACCTGGCTCCTGGCTATGGATCAGCACGGTGGGCCGGCTGCAGCGCGCCGGCCACAGCAGCCATTGTGGGGTGAACCAACGGAAAAGGAAGACCTTTCTCCGTGTCTCTCTCTCTCACTGTCCACTATGCCTTTAAAAAAAAGAAGAAGAATAAGAAAATGTGACCAAGTGATCTGAAAACTTTAATAATAATAAAGGTAAAGAAGCCTGATTATATCTGGGTATTGTGATTCAGTAGTTGAGTTGCTTCTTGGGATGCTCTCATCCTATATCGAAGAAGCTGGGTTTGAGTGCTTCCTCTGCTTCCAATTCTAGCTGCTGGCCACTGTGTACCCTGGTAGGAAACAGATGATGGTTCCCTTTGGTTCCTGCCGTCCACATGGGAGATCCAGTTTGAGATCCTGGCTCCACAAATACCATAAACATCTGATTCATGATTATGGTATCAGTATATACACCAGACACCTAATAGGCTGCCAGTAAAAATATGTTGATCTAATCAATAGATGATGATTCCATGGCTTATGGTTCTGAAAGGTAAATAAAAATAGATGGTACATTTAAAAAAATAAAACTCTACCACTAAAATGCCAAGTGAGTTATATAAGGCAATGATCAGAATTATCAGTTTAGTAGGTTAATGAGGTGTTAATGAAAAGAAAGGAAGAAATATACACAACCAAGCATACCCGTATAAATAGTGTAAGAAATCCTGAATGTCATAATGAATTTAGTTTTCTAAGATTGATAAAAGCAATTTTTACAGTTTTACTTAGGTGCAGCATGAAAAAAAACTAGCACAAGAAACAGTCACTGGCTATCATTGCAAGCAAGTCACTGTTGTGAGTTCTATGGAGGGATCAATGTAACATACTGTGTAAGTATAATATGTCTTATAAACTTTGGAAAATTGCAATCAAATTGTGGGCAGTGATTCAGAGGAAAAAGATATAACGCAAAAAGTTGTACTTCTGATGTCACAATATATACCACAGAAACCTAACAGAAATATTATTTCCAGTTGCAAAAACTAAGATTTCTGGGAGGTTCATTAATGATGGAAAAATTAGGAATTTAACAAATATTTTTGTTAAAAGAAAAATGGACAATTCCACCTGCAACTGGCACATTGCAATTCAAGGAAAAGAGATTAAAATGTATTATTATCACTCACATGTGTTTTCCATAACAGGGGTAAGGATAAAGAACAAAGAAAAGACTGCACAATTTCCCCATGGGAAACACTTTCATTTAGGTCCAATTGGAGGGTGACAAATTCAACAGGAAATAATAAAGAATATACACAGAGCTAAAGTACTAGGTCATGGAGCCCAACTGAGAACTCACATCGAAGTAAATGATATGACCTCAGCAGGTCTAGCCAAGCAGTGGGTAGCATACCCTCTACTTCTGAGATTTTGGGCATTTTTTGTCTTGAGATAAGTGAATGAATTTTTATTTCAAAGATGAGAACTTTGACTTTGTTGGGCTTGTCAGACTTTTATTTTCTGTTAACTTCAAATAAGAAATTTATTCTTAATAGAAATATCTCAGTTTTTATTTTATTTCAAAGGTCATGGCAAGCCCAAGATGCAAGAAGTCAAATGGCTTAACATAAATTCCCCCAGTTTTGTATAGAAGATGTAAAATATTTCAAAATAACACTCATGTTTTTGCATTTTAAATTTTTTTAAATTTCAAAATAGTTTTAAATTTACAAAGAAAAAATTATGAAATTATGCATGGTTTCTATATACTCTACACCAGCTTTGATACTTAACATCTTATTTTAGTATTATACATATTTCACAGTCTTTAATTAACCACATCCAGCTTTCTCTATTAACATCCCATACTGAATATTATACTTCTCACAACTAATGAGTCACATCCAGCTTCCCCTATTTTCTTTTTATCAAAACTCTTTCTATCCTCTATCCCTCCAACCCCTCCCAGCCTCTAGAAATCAACATTCTGTGTTCAGATTGAGTTTTTGTAAGTCCCACATATGAGAAAGAATGTGTAATATTTGTCTTTGCATGTGCAGCTTATTTCACTTAACACAATACCATTCAGTCTTATCTATTTTTGCTAAAAATGGCAAGCTTCCATTCTTTTTATGGCTGAATAATATTTCATTGTGTATGTGTGTGTATACATTTATATGTGTGTATATATGAATATATACACCACATTTTTTACCCAGCCATCTCATGACAAACATCTTGGTTTATTTTGTATCTTGGCTATTGTATACAGTTCTGCAATAAACATAGTGGAGAAGTTATCTCTTGGATAAAACAATTTCATGTCTTGTGGGTAGTTAGATTGTTATATTGTATCACTTTTTTTTTAAATTTATTTATTTGAAAGTCAGAGTTACACAGAGAGGCAGGCGGGGGCGGGGGAGAGAGAGAGGGCTTCCATGCGATGGTTTACTCCCCAATTGGCTGCAATGGCCCAAGCTGTGTCATTCCCAATCCAGGAGCCAGGAGCTTCTTCCGCGTCTCCCACCTGGGTGCAGGGGCCCAAGAACTTGGGCCAGCTTCTACTGCTTTCCCAGGCCATAGCACAGAGATGGATTAGAAGTGGAACATCTGAGACTCAAACCAGCACCCATATGGCATGCCAGCACTGCAGGCAGCAGCTTTACCAGCTATGCCACAGTGCCAGCTCCCCCTTGGTTTTTTTTGTGTTTTTTTTGTTTTGTTTTGTTTTTTTAAGTTTCCATGGTATTTTTCCATAGTGGCTTTATTTGCATCCTCTCCAGAATGTGTTACTTTATGTCTTTCTGATTAATAGCGATTCTAACTAGGGTGAGGAAGTATCTTATTGTGTTATTGGTTTGTGTTTCCCTGTATATGTAATTTGCTCTACATCCCAACAGCCGTTGGCACAACTGAATATACCCTCTTCAAAACACATTTTCTTTTCTTCTTGCAGACATCATCCTCTCTTGTCATCATGCCTCATGAAAAACTACTCTTGCACTCCATCTCATTCTTCTTATTTTCTGATCACTAGACTCTGGAGTAGATCAATCTTCAGTTCTCGACACTGTTCTCACTATGTCGCTCTCTAGGTAATCTCATTTAGTCCTCCAAGTTTGTGGACCACATCACTAATACATGATGAATATCAAATTTACATATCCCAAAATTTACTCTTAGTTACCCAACTATCTGACAATATCATCACTTAGGCATGTAATACTAAGATCAGCCTTAACACACTCTACATAGAAGATAACTCTTGGGGCCGGCGCTGTGGCGCAGTGGGTTAATGCCCTGGACTGAAGTGCTGGCATCCCATATGGACACCGGTTCGAGACCCAGCTGCTGCACTTCCAATCCAACTCTCTGCTATGGCCTGGGAAAGCAGAAGATGGCCCAAGTATTTGGGCCACTGCACCAACATGGGAGACCCGGAAGAAGCTCCTGGCTCTTGGTTTTGGATCAGCGTAGCTCCGGCCATTGTAGCCAACTGGGGAATGAACCATCGCATCGAAGACCTCTCTCTCTCTCTCTGCATCTCCTCTCTCTGTGTAACTCTGACTTTCAAATAAAT
Source organism: Lepus europaeus (assembly GCF_033115175.1). NCBI lineage: Eukaryota > Metazoa > Chordata > Mammalia > Lagomorpha > Leporidae > Lepus > Lepus europaeus. The sequence goes on from NC_084827.1 coordinate 129,500,867, forward strand.
AAATAAATCTTAAAAAAAAAAGAGAGAGAGAGAACTGTTGGGGCTGACACTGTGGCATAGTGGGTTAAGCTGCTGCCTGCAGTGCCAACATCCCAAATAGGTTCCCTGTTCATGTCCTGGTGTTCCAGTTCTTATCCAACTCCCTGCTAATATGCCTGAGAAAGCAGTGGAAGATGACTCAATTCCTTGGGCCCCTGCACACACATGGTAAACCCAGAAGAAGCTCTTGGCTCCTGGCTTCAGACTGGCCCAAATCCAGCCATCACAGCCATTTGGTGAGTGAACCAAAGGATGGAAGTGCTCTCTCTCTCTCTCTCTGCCTCTGCCTCTCCCTCTCTGTAACTCTGCCTTTCAAGTAAAATAAATCCATCTTTAAAAAAAAAGAGATAACTCTTCATTTACTCCTTCTAAAAGCAAACAAAAAAGGAAGCTTTGCATATTACTCAGTCTTATCCACATTAGCAAATGGTATCACCATTCTTTCAGTTGTGTAAGTCACTTAAATAACATTTTTATTTCCCTCTTGCTCTTAAGTTTCATATCTTACTCATAATTGTGAGTATTCAGCACTATCTTCAAAATACAGACAAGATCAAACCAATAATCATCACCTCCTACCCTAGTAGGAGCCACTAACACCTCTTGCAAACATGTCAATAACTTCCTACCTGGCCTCTCCTCTTTCAGTCTCCACTCACCCCTTCTCTGTCTGTACCTATGCATCTTTACAACGCTTATATATCTATTCTGGGGCTTCAATTCTGTGTTTCTTCTTCTACTCAACTCTCAAAATTGAACAAACCTTTTAAAAAAGGGTTTCCCTTGGAGCATGAAATGGAAGAAGAGAAACAAATCTTGATTAACTTAACCACCTTCTAGCTACTATTCCATTCCCTTGCTTCTTTTTCATTAAAATATATCAATGAAAAATTAATGTTCTAGCCAACAGTTTGACAAATATGAATTGTTCACTGATTTCTCAAAAGTCATCAATGAACTCTTAGTTAGGAAACCCAAGGCCCTTCACTCAGTTCTTCTTCTCCCTGTTCTCCCTATGCTACTGATCGCTCTCTCATATTTTTTCTTGCGCCCTTCCCTAATGTTGAGAACCATGTACGTCTTCAATCAACTGCTGTGACTACTCTTTTTTCACTGAACACTTTTCTCCTCAAAAAAAAAAAGCACTAATTAGGCCGGCGCCGCGGCTCACTAGGCTAATCCTCCGCCTTGCGGCGCCGGCACACCGGGTTCTAGTCCCGGTCGGGGCACCGATCCTGTCCCGGTTGCCCCTCTTCCAGGCCAGCTCTCTGCTGTGGCCAGGGAGTGCAGTGGAGGATGGCCCAAGTCCTTGGGCCCTGCACCCCATGGGAGACCAGAAGAAGCACCTGGCTCCTGCCATCGGAACAGCGCGGTGCGCTGGCCGCAGCGCGCCTACCGCGGTGGCCATTGGAGGGTGAACCAACGGCAAAAGGAAGACCTTTCTCTCTGTCTCTCTCTCTCACTGTCCACTCTGCCTGTCAAAAATTTTAAAAAAAAGCACTAATAATCTTGATCAGTTAATTCATATTATTTTACCTTTTTATATGTTTAAGCAATACAGAACTCTGGGGGAAATCTCAGGATTAGTAACAAAACTTTCTTAATTTTACATCTTTAAATAACTTAACAACGTTTGTATATCTATATATTTTAAAGATCTCATGTTATAAAAATACAAAAATAATTTTCACAGCTACATAGCAATTCTAATAATCTTGTTTCTGCTTTCTATCTCTAGAATGGTTGTTGTTAATTCAGGTTCCATTCTTCGTTCCCAGTTACCTTTCTCTAATGTCTCATATCCAATTGGTGATTTTTCCATTTCAGTGATTTTAACAACTTCCCACTTCTTTTCATTTCTGTTCATGCCTGTTTCCCTTCTCACCTGGATTACATCAATAGAATTATAATTGGTGTCTGGGTTTCCCACACTACTCTTCAGTCTCTATCTTGTTACTATTGATAGATTAATCTCCCTGAAAGTCCACCAACACACTTTCCATCATGCCATTTCACTGCACAAAAATCTTTAGTGGGAGAGAAGATAGAGAAATGAAAATAGATCATATTGGAGGATAACATAAGGATAAACATTTTTTTAAATTCTTTTCAAAGTCTTTTGTCATCCACAGTTATATATAATGTGCTGCTCATAAAACTAAAGCGTTGTTGGTTCTGTGTTTAGCTGTCCTCCTATAGGTTCCTATGGACTTTTTCCAGCCACTTCTATTGTATTCAGTACTTTGGGATGGCTCTGTAAACAGATGAAGCCAATAATGTATTAACAGTACCAACTGAGAGAAAGTATGGTTAACTGAGGTTACTAAAAACAAAAAGCAATTCAAATCCATTGGCAATCTACAAAAAGAGTTAAAGATTTTAAAAGCTATTATTAAAATTGCTATATTGGTCTATTATGCTATGTTATATGTGTGTACATATTGTATGTCCACATGGGAAAATATTAAGATTTTTATTTTAATTGGCTTATAGATAAGATTTCCATAAATTTAAGCTGCTAAAATCAATCAAAGATACATTTTAATTTGTGTGACCTGAATCTGTGTATCATATGTTTTAAACTTGTTGGTAGAAAGAAACTAAAAACATTTTATATGGTTGTGCTTAAGTTTACTGGTTAAACAAACTACACCATGTTAGATATTTAAGAGGTGTTTTCAAATACATGATTCTTAAAATTTATAGAAGGCATTGGACCTTCTGGTAAATGTTTTCTTAAGTTGTTATCTAATGGTTGAAACTGTTTGCTAAGTATTCATGTGATATTGCTATTGTCAGCAAGCGATCTAGGACTTGCTCCCTCATTTCTCTATTCTAAGCCCAACTTGTTCTTTCCTTTCTCTATTCTCTTCGAGGTAGGAAACTAATTCTATTATGAAGGAATCTGTAGGACGCACAATTTAATGTTTTTTTTTTTTTATTTTTGACAGGCAGAGTGGACAGTGAGAGAGAGAGAGACAGAGAGAAAGGTCTTCCTTTGCCGTTGGTTCACCCTGTAAAAGAGATGGCTAACATTTTTCTGTAATAGCATAGCCAAAATAAGAACTTAAATAATAATCTCATAGCTAGATTCACTTCGCCATCAGCGAAGTATACAGTAAGTAGAAAAAACCTCCCTTTCAGACCAAAGGGAAAGAAAGTTTTAAAGTGAGAATATAATTTTCCTCATGGGCATTGTCTACCTTAGAAAAACTACTACAGAACAAGCCTGTGACTATAGACTTGTAGTTCAGGCCACCGAAGATTAGAGATGGGACATGGGCACTCCCTTGACTTGCATCCTCTGGTCTGCTTTAACACAAACCAGGAGGAAAAGAAAGCTAGGCATCAGAAGCAATGGGTGGCAGGCCTATTAATGGCTGATCTGTACAGTGATCTGCCCTCAAGGAGACCCAACAGGCCAGTCCACTGCAGTGGCTTTCAATGTGGTAAGCCTGGGCTTCAGCAGAAGTCAGCTTGTGAAGAGCCCTGGCAGCTCTGCCAAGAGTTGGATCACTGGAAATGGACCTGGCCTGGAGTCGAAGGATGCCCAGGTCAGAGCCACAGATCTTATTGGCTCTAAGCTGAAAAGCCCTTCACTCAGCCCAACTTCCAAAGTGACCACTGCAGCTGAGGGTATGGTCAAGTAGGGTCAGCAACATTGCAGGCAGAACTGTAAATTTCTTGTTAGAGATGCCCCCTGCCTTCACCTGGCCAGCTCTCCTCCCAGGCCAGCCAAGTAATGAAAGTCAACAGAGTGCCTTCCCCTAGGAGGTTCACACCTCCCTTAGGATATACCCCATGTGAAGAGATAGATAGGTCTGGGCCTCTGAATTTACAAGGCCTAAAGCCCACCAGATTATTATCAAGCCCCTTCTATCAGGTTCTATTTGCTTCTCAATCAGAAAACTTAATTGTAGCTTAGACAGCACCTTTCTTAGCTCCTCTAATAATGACTCTGTCCTTTGTTCTAGACCCTGTCTAGCGCACTTGGGCCTCATTCCTTCGTAATCATAACCTCTACTCTACCACCAATGGCTCTACTCCCAACCTGTGTGTACTGATGGTCCTCTTACCCACTTAATGCTGTAGAATTGTTCAAACCTGGTAAATGCCACTCTTAGGATCATTGGTTACTATCCTCACCCTGTCTTTTATGACCTTGTCTAAATATGATCAGAGTCGGCAAACTTGGAAGGCTTCCATAGCCTTGGCAACTCATGACGACAGCCTAGGGTGGTTACTGGCATCATAAACTAGAGTGTCAATTTGTTGGGTCAACAACAGGAGCCACTGTGCACTTGCTCCTCATGTGGGATCTCTGTCCTTAATGTGCTGTACATTTTGATTTGATGCTATAACTAGTACTCAAACAGTATGTTTCACTTTGTGTTTCTATGTGGGTGCAAACTGTTGAAATCTTTATACTAAATTGATCTTCTGTATATAAAGAGAATTGAAAATGAATCTTGATGCAAATGGAAGGGGAGAGGGAGCAGGAGAGGGGAGGGTTGCAGGTGGGAGGGAAGTTATGGGAGGGGGAAGCCATTGTAATCCATAAGCTGTACACTGGAAATTTATATTCATTAAATAAAAGTTTTAAAAAAAAATTCTTTTCAAATATTTCATTATTTGTATAGTGTCGGTCTGTGTAATTAGTGTGATACAATCAATTATCTAGAAGTTTAAGTCAGGTGACTTCTGTATGCTTACATGTTTTTGTACTTCTTATTCCTCTGTTTTATTGAATAAAATTTCTGCTCTCTACATATTCTTTCTCTTTTAAGCTATGAAAATTATATCTTTGTATTATTTCAAACTTAAATTCTACTACTGTATAATGTTTTGATTGCTTTACCTGGAAATAATTCATGTTTACAAACAACAATCCTAACGTGGTAAAAACCAAACACGTGGCCCTCATTGTTTAGGGTTTTCATTGATTTCTGTGCTTTCATTTTTATTTTCCTTTATCCTCTAATTGAAAGACAAACATATCCTTAAGAATAAGATTCTTCATCTCCTTTGAAGTAGCTTGAATATACATAGTAGGAATTTAATAAATATTTATTGTTTCATTAGGGAGGTGAACAAATGTTTCAAAGACAACAATATATTTTCTCATGGAATGACTTTTTAAAAAATTTAATTGACAGATAACTGTACATTTTTATGGGCTACATTGTACTATTTTAATACTTGCAAGTATTTATTATGTATAATATATAATGATTAGATCAGGGTAATTGAAATACCTATCATCTCAAACATTTGCCATTTCTTTATGTCAGAAACATTCAAAATTCTTTTGCTAGCTATTCTGAAATGTACAATTAAATTTTGTCAACATTAGTAGTTCTACTGTGCTTTATAACAAAAGTTATTTCTCCTATCCAATTGCATCACTTATCCATTCTTCTTTCCCCCAACCCTTCTTGACTGCTCATAACCAGTATTGCACTCTTTGCTTCACTATTATAAATATTTCAGCCACACATGTTTACAAAATTATAAACACATAATATTTTTCTATCCATGCCTGACATGCCTTACGTTATCTAACATATACCAGTTCCATCCATGTTGCTGCAAATTACATTATTTCATTTTTTTCATGACTGAATAATATTCCATTGTGCATACATATCACAATTTCCTTATCTATTCATCTGCTAATAGATACCCCAGTTGAATACTTATTGGCTATTGTCATTAGTGCTGGTGAAAAAAATAAAAACTAAGATAGTTCTTTGACATACTGAATTGCCTGATTACATGATAGTTCTATTTCTATTCTTTCCCCCCTGATAAATTTCTCTCCTATTTTCATAATGGCTGTACTAATTTATGTTCCCTCCAATAGCATGTGAGGTTCCCCTTTCCCCACATCCTCATCAGTATTTATATTATTGTCTTTTTGATAATGTTTGAGTTTGATTTAAAATTAAAAGCAGAAGCAGAGACATGTTGCCTTTGGAAATTCTCCCCAAAGAGGTAACATTACAGCAACTGTTTAATCTAGTACTAAAAGTTTAAGCCTAAATGTAAAACACCTACTCCTGCAATTCACTTATTGAGTATAAGTGAGAGATTCGTTTCTAATCCAACTAAATTAGAAGACACCACTTAGCAGAGAGCTCTTCATCTGCACCTTTGGTGCAGGGAATATGAATGGTTCTCTTACAAGCCCTTTGTTTGGCTTTGTTTTCCTGTGCAACACAGAGATCAACAGTCTCTTGAATTACTATTATGGTGGAGTCGGGGTGGGAGAAACTCACTGCATCCATCAATACTGCTTTGTAAATTAAATATTAAGTTGCAGTGGCACAAAGCCTATGGCATGAGCCAGTTTAACCGCAGTCTAAGCAAAAAAAAAAAAAAAAATGAACTTGAAAGTACATAAATAATTTGGACATCATTTCTCTTTCCTCCTCTTTTTCAATGAAGACAACTAAGTTGGATCAAAGTAAGCAAATAAATATCACCAGTTTCTTGGATAGATGAACTGGATATTTTTACTATGCATTTAATCCATGTTTCTCTGCAGTAAGCAATTCAAGCAAAGATCTGATTACTCTATTTATCATCTGATACTCTTTACAAAACCCAAAAATTACACTCATTCTAAATCTTACATTAGCTAGCAGTAAACATAGCTCAGAGTTGGCCAAGGGGTTGCTTATACAATGCGGGTAAATTGCCAGAGAATATAAAATAGCTCTTTTGCCCTCTGCTTCTCACTGCAGCTAATTTACTGTTTACTAGGACAGAGATGGCAGTACAATTACCATCTCAGGCACAGTTGCTGTTCTGTCAGTTACCACACTAGAGGAACTAAATCTAGAACAATCATTTACTTAATGTACTTCTTATGCACAAGGCATGTCCTAGACCTGGGGGAGTAGAACTCCCAGCAAGTGATGGTATAGCCATTGATATTTACTGTGAGACAATTCATTGAATTCTCTAAAAGAGTGGAAAATATCTCCTTTATCTTTTTAAATAAGACACAATGAATATACAAAATACACATAGATTCTGAGTAATTGTCTTTGTTCATGATGATCTTTGAGTAAATTACTAAATCCAAAGAAGATTCCTCTTAACTTTATTGCTGCAATGTGTTAAGTGCATAAATGAAACTCAATATATTTTCAAATGCTACCATTATTTTTTTCAATTCCAGTTGTTGCCATTATAGCTATTTATGACATCTGTATCTCAGAGCAATCATATTACTACCTCATATTATCAATTTCCATTTATTATCTTCATCCAAATATATCTAAAATCAGGATTATTTCTTCTTTATTGCATAAACGTGGTATCTTGGTTTATGGAATCAACAGGTTTTTGCGGAGCTTTATTGAAGTAATGCTTGCAATGATGTGACTGATTTTTTGCTTCTGCATCCCAGTGCTCTTAATTGCTTTAGCTTAAAGCTGTCCCTGAAAATGTTCTTTGACAATGTCACCTTCTGTCCCTCTCAGGGTTTTTGCCACTCTCTTCCGTTTATATTGATATAAATATGCTGTGCATGTATTTTCTTCAATGATAGAATTGTCTACTCTTTCTGGACTTAGACCAGCCATAGTAAAATAAGACTTTTTAAAGTGAATCATGGAAACTTCTCTATAGAGGCAGGCTTAGGTCATTTTACCTACTGAGAAGACTTATATGCTATTAATGCTTTGAGAAGTAGCAGTCGGATTTACAAATGAACTATGATTGTGAATGCTATTGATTTTTATGATTTTTTCAGTGTTTCAGTTCTGTAAAACCAAAGAAAGTATTTGAAATGTACATTCATTTTTCTATTGGATAGCTAGATTTTGGCCCCATATGTATTACTAAGGTTCTTAGCAGGCAACACAAAAAAAGGAAATGCAATTTACTGTGTGTATAAACAAAATAATATCATTTCTCAGAAGAAACCCACATTTCATGTCAAAGTGCTTCGGCTTCAATCCTGACTCCATTCCCAATTTCAGCTTCCTGCTAATGTTCACCAAAAAGGCAGCAGGTAATGCTCCAGGTGGTTGAGTCCCTGTCACCTACATGGGAGACCTGGATTGAGTTCCAGGCTCCTAGCCTCAGCATAGGCCAACCTGTCCATTGTGGGAGTGAACCAGTAGATGGATGAGAGCTTCATTCTCTGTCTCCCTGTCAAATTAATTATTTCAAAAAGAAGTAAGGCATGTTAAGGATATTTCATTTATGAATCATTATAAATAGGATTATTTTATGATGTCACAAACACTGACTGAATCCTATAAATATAAATTATGGACTCATGTATGTCTCAAAGTATAAGCAGTCTCATGACTTAAATTTTGATAAATTTTGGCTCTATTATATATTGATATTTTTTTACTTTGCATTCCCTCTTCCTTTAATTATGGCACTGTCTGGTAAGATATCATCTGTTCAATTTCCACACTAATCTATTTGTTGGAGGTCAGAGCCTTTTTTTCTGTCATTATACTCATCAGTACATGGAAAATACTCAGCTCTTTAACATATGATAGAAGAGCAACTGAAATTTGTAATTCATAATTTTTGAGGATAAGAAAATGATACTCCTTCAACATTCTGAGTTCTTTAAAGTGAAGGACATTTGAAGGGCCTCAGAAGGTCATTCCCTGACCCTCTCCTGAGTTCCTGTCTCTCATCTTTCCCTGAAGCAATTCACAGACACCAAGTCCCTGTTTCCCTTGTGTGCCATAGAAACTAAAAATATCACTATAATCTTCTCCCATATTTCCGTACAGGAGATGGTCATAAAGAAATTCTCTGGCCTATCTTGTCTGGTAGTATGTCAAAACAGCCTCATTCCAGGGGAGTCTTCACGATACTGGGAGGAAGTAGTGCTACACAAAGAGGCCAAAAAGAATTTGAACAGACAGGCCTTGCTCATTTCCACTCTCAATCCATTATCATCAGATCGCACCCTTTTTTCCAGTCACATTTCTATGTCTGTCCATTGCTCATTAGAACTAAGCAGTAAAACAGTTTCACTTGAGTCTTTGTACCTTCATGTCCTAAAGATCTTGTCTCATACAAAGTTTTCATTAAATAAATTTGTTATACATCACTATTGTTAATGTATGTCTTTCTAGGAGTGTTGGCCATGACCCTGTCATGGGGAGAAAAGATCATACCTTTCTTCCAATATAGAACAATCACGTATCTCCATTATATAGTAAATCTCGAATTGCTGTCTTTATACAAATATCACAAATATCTCTAAATCGTACAAGTATGCAAATACAAGTATCCTAGGTACCTTTGAATATTTCTGATTTTTTACATAACCAGAAATTGATCATAGTATCTTCCAGATTTCTATTACTCATAAGTAAGAAATTATGATCAGTATTTTATTTTATTTCATATTTCCTTATCATTCAACACTTTACAAAATAGCAGGCCTTTGTGTTGTCAGATTTTATACCCCAGGATTCCAAAGACAAAAGAAGGTATAGATAATTGAATCAATCTTATTAAATCAATATCATCAAAAAAACTATACAAAAATCTGTGTTATGACTATAACAATTTATTACTAAGTAGATTTAAATATTTTAAACCACAAACAACGAAATGTAGATTCTTGGTAGGTGATGAAATTTATAAATAGCTTCAATCATGATTAGTATATCAGTAAGAGTTCAATAATATATAAGTTGCTGTATATCCATAGCTCTGAAATTTAGAGATTACAAATTTCCAGATGCTAGAATTACATTGATATTTAGGTCTGAATTCTGTTATTTCAAAGTCTCAATGTCTAATTTTTCTTCCCTCCCATTTCAAAAATTGAAAGATTCTTCTCTGCTGAAGTAGGTATTTCCTCTAAATATTAAAAGAGAAATCTTTAAATTTCAGGTGTAAATATGGAAATTGAGCTGCAAATAAGATTTATATTGCAGGTTTAACCATAATTTGAAAAAATTCTTTAACCATCCAATTTCAGCCACTAATGGCTTTAAATGGTGTACCATAGCAGAAATCTTCTGTCTAAATCTGTTCCCCACCCCTCTTCAGTTGATCAAGCTTGGTTCAATCCAGCTGAGGAGTATCAATTATGAAAAGCTGTTAAGTTGGAAATTTATCAGGTAGATCTCATTGGACATAGAATTGCTTCTACAGTGACCCTGCTTAGATACTCTTTAGTGTGCTTGTCTCCCAAAACTAATTTCTGAGGAAGGCTAAAAAGAAATGATTCTCATATGCCAGCTGCAGATATTCTATCTGGATAATTTTATTGAACTTATTTAATTTATATTTTTAAAAATCCTGTGATTGCCAGCTGGCAGTCATAAATTTGAAACAGCAGCTCAGATGACTACAATTTAATCTATTTTATGATTTATAATTCAACAGTCCTTACTCATCATATTGCATTTTATAAAATGCTGTGTATGTTTCCTAGACATGAATTAAAGTGATTACAGATGAATTAAACATTATTAATCCAAGACTGTAACTGGCTACTATCTGATACTACTTAGTGACTTAATTGTGTTAGACAGACTAAATTGTTTCGAATGAACTTTCACAAAGGTCCTTAATAAAATAAAATAGTGATTTTACGTTGTGTTATCTGCTTTCTGCCAGGAGGTTCTCCAGGGGCTTCTGCAGTTTTCTTTTCTTTCCTATTAGCAAGAAAGCACAATCTAGTCAGCCTGTGAACCTTGCAGGAGCTTACTCTGGAAATATTTCTCTCGCTTTGACAAGCACTATGGTAAGATTTGGGGCTGCTGTGTAAGCAGCAAGATTTAGTGGGTTTCTCTTAAGGGAGCGGGTTACAGTAGTGACTTAGAATGCCTCAGGAAAGAAAGAACGTTCATATTGATGGTGTGTGGAGGAGATAATGTTAAATAAAATTGTGAGTAGAGTGGATATTTGAAATAGAGAAAAAGTTTCCAATGTTGAATTTTAAATGTCAGCAGATTCACAGAAGTACTGCCTTACGCTGAGGCTGTAAAATATATTAAATTTTAAAATAAGGGGTTACACTGTTTCTTCAGTTCGCTTTATGCAATACCAGAAGTTCAAGAATAAGGGTAGACAATTGATCTTTTATCTCTAAGACACAGCATATTAGCCTTGACTTCCTCACAAGGAGGCCCCTCACCATGCAGTATGATGAGAGGATGAATGTGCACGCAGTATTTCTTATTCTCCCAGCAGGTTGACAGGCAGGTCAAATACAAGAAAAATATAATGGGATAATACAGTTAGTATACTTTTGAGCAAGATATGGAAGGTAGCAGCCGATGTATGGGTCTTTTTGACAAAGAAGCAAACAAAAGTGGCTCTCCGTGGGAAAGAGCTGCCTAGGACAGCGGAAGCTTTCTAGGCTCATTGCTATTCTTAGTCTTCCCTCAGTATGACACCCAGCAGTGTCCTATTGAAAAGAATTATTTATTTCCCCTTCCTGTGCACATTCCCAGTTAGAAAACACCAGACACCAATAATATAGAACTCTGGTATTTGGAAATTCTTCAATTTCTAGTCTTCTTTTACTTTTTAATTGTTGTATTGCATGGGAACTTTCTAGATGTTTTGGTTCCTTGTTTCTGAGTATTATCCCCCTTCTGTAGTTCATAGTAAGGATGACTACAAAAAATGGGGAGAAAAGTAGGAAGAAATCCATTTATTATTATTAGAATTTTATGACATCGTCCTTAGCTTCCAGCGGGTAGGTTACTATTAAAATACAGCTCTAGTTCTATCCTGAGTTTACAAATTTTAGATGGAGAATATTAACAAGCATAAAGAATATATTAAATTTAAATACATACATCAATATGCCATATTAAATACCAAAGATTTCAAAATAAATATATATACAAGACCAAAAGCTTATATGTTTTACTAGAAAGTGGCAGAAAAATAAATATAGCTTTTCCACACAGGTAAATAGGAAGATATAAATTAGGAAATAAACAGCTTTCTTTCTAGCCAGTTGGGAAAAGCATTAACAAAGAGCTCATAGTACTAAAAACACAATTATTGCTCAAAAGAGATCTAGTAGGGATTCATAATTAGGCCCATGGGGGAAACATTAGAAAGAAGTATAAAGTTGAGGCAGTATAAAGAAAACTCTGTTTTCAAAAAAATATATATTCTCTGAAAGTAACAGGAACTAGTTTCATTTTAAAATATGAACTTTTCAGGAGTTGACCCTGATAAAGAGTCTTTGAACAACTTGTTATAAAATGCAATGGGCCAGCTGGTGCCGTGGCTCAATAGGCTAATCCTCCGCCTTGTGGCACCGGCACACCGGGTTCTAGTCCTGGTTAGGGCGCTGGATTCTGTCCCGGTTGCCCCTCTTCCAGGTCAGCTCTCTGCTGTGGCCTGGGAGTATAGTGGAGGATGGCCCAAGTGCTTGGGCCCTGCACCCTATGGGAAACCAGGAGAAGCACCTGGCTCCTGCCTTTGGATCAGCGTGGTGCGCTGGCCGCAGCGTGCCGGCCACAGCGGCCATTGGAGGGTGAACCAATGGCAAAAGGAAGACCTTTCTCTCTCTGTCTCTCTCTCTCACTGTCCACTCTGCCTATCCAAAAAAAAAAAATCATCAAAAGCAATGGTCCTTAAAAAATAAATTGCAAACACATGGAGATTGAACATGTTCCTGAATGAACAGTGGGTCACAGAAGAAATTAAAAGAGAAACCAAAAAATTTCGGGAAACAAATGAAGACAATAATACATCATATCAAAACTTATGGGATACAGCAAAAGCAGTGTTAAGAGAGATGTTTGCAGCAATTAGTGCCTACCTGAAGAAATTGGAAAGATATCAAATAAATGAGCTATCAATGCATTCAAGGACTTAGAATATCAACAACAACCAAGCCCAAAATTAGTAAGAGAAAAGAAATTTTAAAATTAGAGAAAAAACAAAATTGAAACCTAAAAAACAATACAAAATAGCAGTGAAATTAAGTGGGTTTTTTTTTTTTTGAAAAAATAAATGAAATTGATATACCATTGGTTCAAATAACCAAAAATAAAGGGAGGGAGATAAAAATCAATAAAATCAGAGATGAAAAAGGAAATGTAACTCAGATACCACAAAAATAAAAAGAATTATCAGAACTTATTAAAAAGAGCTGTAAGCCAACAAACTGGGAAACCTAGAAGAAATGGATAGATTTCTAGACACATATAATCCATCAAAATTGAGTCATGAGGACATAGAAAACCTAAATAAAAAATAACTAAGACAGTCATTGAATCAGTAATAAAGACCCTTCCAAAAGAAAAGCCCAGGACTGGATGGCTTCAGTGCTGAATTCTTCCAGACATTTAAGAAGAACTAATTCCAATTCTTCTCAAGCTATTCAGAACAATTGAAAGGGAGGGAATACTCCAAAACACCTTCCATGAAGCCTGCATCACCATAAGTCCTAAGCCAGAAAAAGATGCAACAGAGAATGAGAAATATAGACTATATCCCTGATAAATATAAATGTGAAAATTCTCAACAAAATATTAGCTAATTGAATCCAACAACACATCAGAAAGATCAATCACCCAGACCAAGTACAATTTATCCCTGGTATGCTGGGATGGTTCAACATTCACAAATCAATCAATGTGATACATCATATTAACAAACTAAAGAACAAAAACTGTATGATTATCTCAATAGATGCAGAGAAAGCATTTGATAAAATACAACATCCTATCATGATGAAAGCCTTAAACAAATTGGGTATAGAAGGAACATTCCTCAACATAATCAAGGCAATTTATTACAAACCCACAGCCAGCATCCTACTGAAAGGAGAAAATCTAAAAGATTCCCCTCTAAGATCCAGAACCAGACAAGGATGCCTACTGTCACCATTGTTATTTAATATAGTCCTGTAAGTTTTAGCCAGCACCATTAGGTAAGAAAAAGTAATCAAAGGGATAACAATTCAAAAGGAGAAAATCAAATTATCCCTAATTGCAGATGATGTGATTTTATATACAGGGATGATCCAAAAAACCCCCCTGAAAGAATACTAGAACTCATAAAAGTGTTTGGTAAAGAGGCAGGATATAAAATCAACCTGGAGAAACCAGTAGCTTTTGTATACACAGACAATGTCATGGCTGAGAAAGAACATTTAAGATTAGTGCCATTAACAATACCTCCAAATTTGAATCAAATACCTTGGAATAAATTTAACCAAGGATGTCAAAGATCTCTACAATGAAAATTACAAAACATTAAAGAAGTTCTCAGCTCTTTGCTCTACACTGAGCCACCTACCCCTGAATACCTTCCAGGAAGTCCCAGCCCATCTCTCTGGCCTGATAAACATCCTTCCTCCAAGGCAGGCACCCTAGGGGAAAGTCCCTTGGCTGATGCCACTGAGACTTCCCCTGTCTGACAAGCTCAGTGGTAAACTTGGAAAATAATTTTTCTTATTTACACCCAACAAGCCTTTTGTCTTGGAGGAGAAAGAGGAGGAAGAGTTTAAGAGACTCCCTTAAAGACTGGGAGTCTACACAAAGACTTCACACTCAGTTCTCTGCTTTCCACTGAGCTTCCTGCCTTGCCAGAGAGGTACATTCTCTCCATTTAACCATGTAACCTCACTTTCCCCCAGTCTGAGTGACTGAACACTCTCTCTCTATCCCTTCTGTTCTGATGGATGCTCTATCCCCAGTAAAACCTTGTTAGTTTGCAAAAAAAAAAAAAAAATTAAAGAAATAAATAGAAGAAGACATTAAAAAATGGAAAATCTTCCATGTACATGGATTGGAAGAATCAACATCATCAAAATGTCCATACTACCAAAAGCAATTTGCAAGATTCAATGCGAGCCCAATCAAAATACCAATGACATTCTTCACAGATCTAGAGAAGATAATGCTAAAATGCATATGGAAACACAAGAGACCATGAATAGCTAAAGCAATCTTATATAACAAAAACAAAGCTGGAGGCATCACAATACCTGATTTCAAGAATACTACAGGTAGTTATCTTCAAAACAGGCTGGCACTGGCTCAAAAACAGACTTGAAGAAAAATCGAACAGAATAGAAACTCCAGAAATCAATCCATGCATTATAACCAATTTGACAAAGGAGCGAAAATCAATCCTTGGCGCAAAGACAGTATCTTTTACAAAAGGTGCTGTGGAACTGAATCTCCAATGCAGAAGTATGAAACTAGAATTTACACCTTAAACAAAATCCCACTCAAAATGTATCAAAGACCTAAATCTACAACCCATACCATCAAACTACTAGAGAACATGGGGAAACCCTGAAAGACATTGGCATAAGCAAAAAATTCTGGAAAATACCTCAGAAGCATAGGCAAAGTCAAAATTGACATATGGGATCACATCAAGCTGAGAAGCTTCTGCACTGCAGAAGAAACACTCAGCAAAGTGAACAGGCAACCAATAGAATGGGAGAAAGTATTTGCAAACTATACAACTGATGAGGAGTTAACATCCAGAATCTATAAAGAGAATTCAGTAACAAAACAAACAATCCCGTAAAGAAATGGGCAAAGGACTTGAACAAGTATTTTTTCGAGAGGAAATTAAAATGGCCAACAGACACTGGAGAAAATGCTCCGGATCACTAGCTATCAGGGAAATGCAAATCAAAACCATGGTGAGGTTTCACCTCACTCTAGTTTGAATGGCTATCATACAGAAATTAACAAATAACAAATACTGGGGAGGACGTGGGGAAAAATGTACCATGGTCCACTGCTGGTGGGAAGGTCAACTGGTGCAGTCACTGTAGAAGATAGTATGGAGATACTTCAGAAATCTGCCAATCAACATATGATCCAGCCATCCCACTCCTGGGAATTTAGTCAAATGAAAAGATACGAGCATCTGAAACAGCTATCTGATACCTCCATGTTCATTTCAGCAAAATTCACAATAGTTAAGATACGGAATCAACCCAAATGTCCGTCAACTGTTGACTGGATAAAGAAATTTTGGTATATATACACTATGAAGTGCTATTCAGCTGTAAAAAAAAAAAAAGTGAAATCCTGTCTTTGGCAACAAGATGGATACAACTAGAAACCACCATACTTAGTAAAATAACCCAGTCCCAAAACGACAGATTTCATGTGTTTTCTCTGGTCCAAAGTAACTTATAGAGTACCAGAAATGTAATGTATAGGAATGAAATAGACATTTTGATACTCATTGATTGTTTACAGCCCTTGTCTTTTCTGTTGTGGAATGGTGTTTTGTTTTGTTTTTCTCTGCATACTATTTTTTGAACACCTTTACTTAGTGTAGGGTTAACTATACCATCGTTAAGTAAAATGAAAATAGCTTTGTAAAAATTAAGAATGGGAATGTGAGAGACAGGAGGAGGAAGGGTTGGGGTGTAGGCTGGAGGGAGGGAAGGTAGGGGAGGAAGTGCCACTCTGTTCCTAAATCTGTATATATGAAGTATATGAATTTTATATAATTTAAATATTTTTTAAATTAAAAAATACAACTCCAACAATCTCAAAAACTAGAACTAAGATTCAATTAGTTGTTATAATATGGAAGGAATTTATACCAAGTTATGATGAATTAGACTGAGAACAAACCATTTTATTTGCCAAAAACTGAGTAAAAATTGATAGTCAGAATGAACACTAGAAATATGTTTTCTTCAGTATCCTACTTTTTCCCTGGCAGATAAATGCAAAACCTATTTTATTTCTTTCAGGTACCTTGGGGATTGGCCATCCATCTCCTCCATAATTACATTTATTTTTCTTTCAACATCTATTCTGAGATTGATGCTTCCAAAAACGGTTGTAAAAAGTACACAATAAGTTGTGGGGATAAAG
The DNA here is from genome assembly GCF_033115175.1 of Lepus europaeus. Classification (NCBI taxonomy): domain Eukaryota; kingdom Metazoa; phylum Chordata; class Mammalia; order Lagomorpha; family Leporidae; genus Lepus; species Lepus europaeus. The sequence goes on from NC_084827.1 coordinate 129,517,741, forward strand.
TTAGTATAGATCATCTTGTTAAAGTTTAGATAACAAAAACAATATTTTCAACCAGAATAACAATGAACTGAGCAATAGATGGCTCAATACCATCACTACATTTGGGGCATTATAGTTTTAATTTCACTTTCCTTGTGTGAGTATCATAAAACCAATCAGAAGAAATAATTTCATAATGCATGAATCTAATATAATTACTAGATTCTTAGATTCAATTAAGAACAACGAACATTAACTTGTCTTCCTTACATTTTTCTACCAACAAATAGTATCTAATCATTTTCCAACTCAATACAAAATATACCAAAGTTCAGAATTTTGACAAATTTTTGATTGGAACAAAATTTTCTTTTAATAATTAATGTAAGGTGCAAAGAACAATAAAAATAGTAGTAAGAAAATTTTCCTGAATAAAAACTGAAAGAGCAGATATAATTTAGCTCTTTCCAATTCTCTTAGTGATTATCAAAATTTGTGGGTTTCTGACACAGAAATAAAGCAAATATCAGGCTTTGTATATAAATTCCTTAGGGAGACTATTATTGAGTTTTCTTCCCCTGGAAAAATAGTAGTAAAAGCATTACAAATATGTAGATGTCAGAAAATGATGGTTTTTAGACTCAAAACATTGCACAAAGAAGAGCTATCTTTGTATATATAAACATCAACACGCCACAAGATTCTGATTTATTGAATCTCTCTCCCTAAAAATTCACTGAAGTTGCAGCAATGGTAGTTAAAACTCCACTTTTCTAACTGGCTATTAAGAAAGTTAGGTCATCTTACATTATCATCAGGATTCCTGAGTCCCCCCTTAATATCTACATACATACATACACACAAGCACACACACACACACAATCTACTCCCCACAAATATTAACATACATGTTTCCCCAGATACCTATGGCAAAGGAATAATCAGGAAAAGCCCAATAATATTTCAGTACCAAAGTTCTAGGGCACTGAGGGATAGGTAATACGTCATGTTTTACAATACCTTACACCAAAATGCAGCATCTTTCTTCTCAGGTTGTGCTATATCACTTGTATTAAAATGATGTCCTGAGAAGCAACCACATCCAAACAGGTGTCACATGCTGCATAACAAAATTTTGCTCAAGACATTCCATATACTTTACAAAGGTGGACCCATAATATTACAATAAAGCTGAAAATGTTCTATCATCCTAGGGCACAGCCAAAACAGCGTTCATGGTTTATGGTGATACTGGTATAAACAAACCTACCACATAGTCACTAGTATAAAAGTATAGCACATATCATTATGTACAGCACATAACACTTGATAACTATAATGACAATGCTACTGTTTTATTCATTTATTAAATATTCTTATCATTATTTTATAAAGTGTACCACTACTGATTTACAAAAAAGTTTACTATAAACAGAATGGTGTAGTAAGGCAAGAGGCAGCCTCAAGCATCTCATGTTTACTCTATCTCCTGATTATGTTAAGAGGCCACGTTGAGTGATTGATCTTTACCATTTAAGTTGGTGTAATTACTTCCTATGCCATTCATACAACAATGAAATCACCTGTCAGAGCATTTGTCAGAAAATATCATAATCATTAAACTATATGTGACTATTTGTAAAAATTGGAATGATAGAAAGCTAAGCCATGGTCCAGGATGACTATTAACACTGCAATCAATAGGCAATATAGATTCCAAGGAATAGGATAAATGAACAATGAAATGTTTAACTCTGATATTAGAAGGAAGAAAATGTATATAGGGTCATCTTTGACACTGCTATTTTTTTTTCTTTTTTTGTTAAATAACAGCTATCTCATAGACAATTCCTTTTCAAAGTTTTTAATTGTTTACTCTGATTGATTCAGACAAATGGAGAGAATAATGAGGCTACTGAAATTATTCCTAATTCAATTGTCTTTTTTGTCATAAGTGTTGTAAATTTCACATACGCACTCCTTCAGTGAAAATTGGGAAGGCCATATTCGTGTTTAAATTCATTCAATTTCAGTTATAATTAATAGCAGTCATTCTGAGCATCTCTAAATCCTTCCAATGTCAAAGTAACATGTGGGTTTGTTGATGTTTATTATTAGGTTTTATGTGTTTGACATATTTTTAATTAAAATAATGATTTAGAAATTAATAATTTAGAAATGGACGCTGCTTTCCCAGGCCGTTCACAGGGAGCTGGACTGGAAGTGGAGCAGCAGCAAAACAAACCAGTGCCCATGTGATATGCCAGCGCTGCAGGCAGCAGCTTTGCCTGCTAGGCCACAAAGCCAGCCCTGGCCTAGTTATTTCTTATCTGAGGCTTCCTACAAGCTAGATTCTGAATTGTAGAAAAAACTACTCTCTTACTTCATCCCTAGCTTCAGGAGCATTACCAGCTTCTGCCTAAACAAATCCTTTTACTCATTGATTCTTCCATGCATTAGTTCAGGTTCTGTTCTCACCTCTGGAGACATGATGTTTGGAATTGTTTCTGGCTTCCTGAGGCTACCTCAACACTCTCTGGTATCCACTGCTATTGACCACAGACCTGCCAAATCCTTTGAGCTGCCAATCCAATAATCCTGAGGTTACCCACTTCTAGTAAATCCAGAGGTGAAGTCAGGCAAATGCTTTTTTTTTTTTTAATTTTATTGTTTTCTGATGTCATCCCCAAAATACAAACATAAACAATAAACATTTTATTAATTTATAACTATGGGTTAGCAATTCTGTGCTAAACTAGATGTTATTTCTCCTGTCTGCACCAGAGTCACTCAAGTGACTTCAATGATCTGATGGATCCACTGCACATTGATGACCTAAGATGCTCCTTTACTCACATATGGAAACCCTGCTACTTACTGTTGCCTGGGTCAATGTCTAACAGAGCCGCCTGGACTTCTTCCCTCAGTGACAGCTTCCCTTCCTTCCTTCCTTCCTTCCTTCCTTCCTTCCTTCCTTCCTTCCTTCCTTCCTCCCTTCCTTCCTTTCACTCACTCTTCCCCCACTCTCTCTCTCTTTCTTCCTTCCTTCCTCCCTTCCATCCCTCCCTCCCTTTCTTTTCCTCCTTTCCTCACCTCCCCTCCTTCCATCCTTCTTTTCTTTATTTCTTTTTAAGATTTATTTCTTTATTTGAAAGGCAGAGGCATAGAACAGAGAGGAAGAGGGAGAGATCTTCTCTCCACTGGTTCATTTTTCAAATGGCCACAATAGCTAGGGCTGGGTCAGGAGCTTCATCCAGGTCTTCCATTTGGGTGTAGGGGCTCAAGTACTTAAACCATCTTCTGCTTACATCACACTTACTTGAGTTCCATTTGATAAATTTTGTCACATGATCAACTTCAGAATCCCATGTGAACAGACAACATAAAAGGGCATAGACACAAGAATACAAGAGTCATTGAAGGCAATTAATTTTTAAAAAAATCTATCTTAATTATATTACTGATCACTATGTCAATCAGTTTTAGGATTCAGATTAAATACAATTTTAGGATAATTGGTAAGTAGTGAAAATCATTTTATGAATTATTACATAGTCTTTAATAACCATAATTATATATTTATGGAGAAACAAAATTTTATTTAGTTTAGGAGTCTAAATGTAATAATTATTTATAAACTGAGAATAATTATGAAAATCAACTTATGAAAATAGGAATAGATGATTATACTAATTGTTATTTTTCCATGATTTATTTTTAATTCATAAATATATTATGAAATTATTATTTATACTTTGTAATGAAAATAAATTTTAAATACCTAACAGTAGACTTTTGTACAGTATCACATCAAATTTCAGTTTAGAGAATTTTTTTTAAAGATTTATTTATTTATTTGAAAGTCAGAATCAGAGAGAGAGAGAGAGAGAATCTTCCATCCCCTGGTTCACTCTCCAAATGACCATAATGGCCTGAACTGGGCTGGTCTGAAGCCAGAAGCCAGGAGCTTCTGGGTCTCCCACCTGAGTGCAGGGGCCCTAGGAATTGGGACATCTTCCGCTGCCTTCCCAGGCCATAGCAGGGAGCTGGCTAGGAAGCACAACAGCTGGGACTCGAACCTGCACACATATGGAATGCCAGCATAGCAGATGTCAGTTTAACCCAATACACCACAGTGCTGGCACCAGAATTTATTTTTGTTGCTATCTTTGTTTTTTGGTAAAGCAAGGTAAGGATATTTTAAATTTACATGTGTTAATCAGACATGCTCATCTTTTAAAAGATAGTGGATATTGGTTTTAGGAAACTCAATCACTTTTCTGCTTTGTTGTACTAGTTTGTACCATGTAGGATAAAATTAAAAGTGAGTAGGTAGGCAAATCTGATTTAATCTTTGATTTTCACATGCATCCCCCCTCATTTTATGGAAAACTTACTTAACATCAATCAAGACCACTGCAAATTTGATCACCAAGATAATTAATGATAACATTCAGTTTTTTAAAAAAATCCTCACACATATGCAGAACTATTTGAGCTTTATCATAAACATCAGCATATTCACATTCTTGAAATATGGTCATGTCTTTAGAACAATTTGAATTATGTTCTATTTTAATTTCATTGTTACATAGCATAATATGTCCAAGGTAAGTACTAGATTTTCAGCTATAAATTTTTTTTCATTTTGTCATTTTTGGTGTTAAACTAAAAATAGTACAGTTTTTTTATGTTTAAGGCTATATTTATAGTTTTAACTGCTTCATTTAATGTTATAAAACTGAGAACTAGTTTCTAGGTATCATGTGTACAATGACTAGAGATATGATATTAATATAAAGACTTTTAAAAATGATATTTTTTTTTCATTATAAACATTTCCTCTTCTGGGATCTCACTTTTGATCTGGTTTCTATCATTTAGACATGTGTTACTCCTATTGTGAAGATTTTTTTTATTCCTGCCTTTAGCAAATGATATTTTGTTAGCAGAACATAAAATATAGCTGTCAACTCCTTTGAAATAGTCACATTCAACCAAGTAGAAGTTTTACATGTGTATATATATATATATATATATATATACATATATTTAATAATTACACCCTTTACTATTCAGCATTCAATTCTATTACTTATGCACAGCTTGTTACTTCATCTGACACAAAAAGAAAACTAAAATACTGAAATAATATTTCTGAGGACTTTGAGAGAATACAAGCAGGTTACTCCTTTCAATACAAAAAGGCATTTTAGCACAATAGTCTGATATTTCATACTGCTTGCTGATCTAAAAGTTAGCCCCATGAGAGGAACCAACTGACCAACAGAAACTAAAGACACATACTGATGGATATGTAAGATATGTACCCAGAGAGGTTTGTTGCCCAATATACCATTTCTTACATAACTTATGATTATGGAGTATATTATTATTTCTTCTATAAATATGACATTTATGTAAAACTCTAAGCACTGAAAAGAGAGGGTTGCTTTTTTTATATTTTGTTCCACAATAGATTTACAATTACAAATTTCCTTGTCAGATCCAGAAAAAAAAAGATGCTAAAATTCATATGGAAACACAAGGACCCCAATTAGCTAAAGCAATTTTAACATCAAAAACAAAGCAGGAGGCATCACAATACCAGATTTTTAGACATACTGCAGGGCAGTTATAATCAAAATATCCTGGTACAGGCACCAAAAAAAAAAAAAAAGATATATAGACCAACAGAACAGAATAGAAACCAAAGAAATCAATCCACACAACTATAAAGAACTAATCCTTGATTAGCTCCAAGATGGTGGAATAGGGAGGGAGCACACTGATAGTCTGGGAAAAGACAGTTTAATAAAAGTGGAGATACTGCAGGTTCAGGGAAGAGTTAGGGAAAAAACAGCAGAGGAAACTCTTCCAGAACTAGTGGGACATGGTGGACCTACGTAGAGGGCACAGGCGCCCATGGCTTGGGACCCCAGCCACCAAATCTACGCACCAGCACTGGAAAGGGAGGTGAGGCGAAACCTCAGTAGCCCGAGACACTGGTGGGAAAGCGAAGGAAGAGCCTAGAGGGAACGAAGCTTGAAGCCCCGTGGGGGAAAGTTACCAGGCTAACTAGAGGACAGAAAAAAATAATAAAATAAAATATAAAATAAAAGGGACTGGTACAGACATGATTCTCTTTCTCCACTCACCTTACAAGGTGAGCAAGACAAAGAGCAGGAGCCATTTTGGACATACGTACAAGCTGTGCCTGCCATCAGCCAAGCAGAAAAACCTGACTATGGTGGGGAGAAATAACAAGAGGTTAGGACCTAGTGAATGTGTGGAGCTAGTGAACTGAGACTGTGAAAAAAGAAGGACTGAGGGTGTGTGAGAGGGCTCACAGAGTACCCGAGACAGAGTACTCTCGGGAGACGCTACAAACTCAGTAACCTTGACAAACCGGTGGGAGATATTGCAGGGGAATTTGAGCTAACACTAAGGAATGCACATATCATTTGTGTGGTCCTTGGGACAGAGCAGACGAATATTATACCTACAGGGGCCAGAACACAGACACTGATAGCCTTCAATTCTGCTCAGCTGTGCGGAATTATTTCCCTTCTGAATAAAAAAAAAAAGACAGAGAAAGAAGATTTATGATGCCTAACCCGGGTGTGTCACCTTTGACACACCCTTAACCCTGAAAAACCAAACAGAGCTCACTGGCAACACCCATTATAAGCCTCTAAGGATCCATCAAAACCAGACAGTCCGCTCAACATAGAGTCATAGTATAATGAGAACAACCACCACAGTGAGGGAAAAAAAATAAAAAGAAGAAGAAACCAAATTATATCTTCACAATGCCAAGCAACAAACACAGAAACCAAGGAAACAAGAACAAGGAAGACATTATGAAACCCCTAATGAACAAGACACCCCAATGCAAGATTATGAAGATGATGAGATAGAAGAAATGCAAGATACGGATTTCAAAAAACTTATGATAAGAACATCTAGAAGTTTTCAAAAACAAATTCTTGAAATCCTTACTGGACAGGAAAGAAAATCTCTCTCATGAAAATGAAATCTTAAGGAGGAATCAAACTGAAATGAAGAAACTAGTAGAACATGAAATTGTGATAGTAAAGAGAAATCAAAATAAACTGAAGAAGTCAATGGATCAAATGACAAATGCAAAAGAGAGCCTTAAAAACGGAATCAGTGAAGCAGAAGAGAGAATATCAGACTTAGAAGACAGAACACAGGAAAGTGTATAGTCAAACCAAAGAAAAGAAGAGAAAATTAGAAATCTAAAAAATATTGTTGAGAATCTATAGGATACTATTAAAAAACCCAATATTCGGGTTCTAGGAGTTCCTGAAGGCATGCAGCGAGAGAAAGGATTAGAAGGCCTTTTTAGTGAGATACTAGCAGAAAATTTCCCAGGTTTGGAGAAGGACAGAGGCATCTTAGTACAGGAAGCTCATAGAACCCCTAATAAAAATGACCAAAAGAGATCCTCACCACGACACGTCATAACTAAACTCACCACAGTGAAACATAAAGAAAAGATTCTAAAATGCACAAGAGAGAAACATCAGACTACTCTCAGAGGATCTCCAATTAGACTCACAGCTGACTTCTCGTCAGAAACCCTATAGGCTAGGAGGGAATGACAAGATATAGCCCAGGTACTAAGAGAGGAAAACTGCCAGCCCAGAATATTATATCCTGCAAAGCTCTCATTTGTGAATGAAGGTGAAATAAAGACCTTCCATAGCAAACAGAAATTGAAAGCATTTATCACCACTCGTCCAGCCCTGCAAAAGATGCTTAAAGATGTGTTACACACAGAAACACAGAAACACGTCCATCAATATGAAAGACAATAAAGGAAGAAAACCTCACAGTAAAAGATGACAGGAAGTTCAAAGCATATATTAAAAAATATCTTTGGGAAAATGGCAGGGCAAAGTTACTACTTATCAATAATCACACTGAACGTTAATGGGCCTGAACTGTCCAGTTAAAAGACATAGATTGGCTGATTGGTTAAGGAACAAAACTCATCTATTTGCTGCTTACAAGAAACATATCTTTCCAACAAAGATGCATACAGACTGAAAGTGAAAGGCTGGAAAAAGATATACCATGCCAACAGAAATGAAAAAAGAGCAGTCATAGCCATCCTAATATCAGACAACATAAACTTTACCACAAAAAGCTATTCAGAGAGACAAAGAGGGGCACTATATAATGATTAAGGGATCAATTCAACAGGAAGATATAATGATTATCAATGTATATGCACCTAATTACAGGGTACCGGTTTATGTAAAAGATATGTTAAGGGACTTAAAAGGAGACTTAGATTCCAATACAATAGTACTGGGGGACTTCAATACTACACTCTCAGAAACAGACAGATCAACCAGACAGAAGATCAACAAGGAAACAGCAGATTTAATCGACACTATTGTCCAAATGGATCTAACATATATCTACAGAACTTTCAATCCTACATTTAAAGAATTTACATTCTTCTCAACAATGCATGGAACCTACTCTAGAATTGACCACATACTAGGCCATAAAGCAAGTCTCAGCAAATTCAAAAGAATTAGAATTATACCATGCAGTTTCTCAGACCACAGTGGAATGAAGTTGGAAATTAACAACTAAGGAATCCCTAGAGAGTATGCAACACATGGAGACTGAACAACATGCTCCTGAATGAACAATAGGTCATAGAAGAAATCAAAATAGAGATAAAAAACTTTCTGAAAATAAATGAGGATAACAACACAACATATCAAAACCTATGGGATACAGCAAAAGCAGTGTTAAGAGGAAAGTTTATAGCAATAGGTGTCTACATCAATAAATTGGAAAGGCACCAAATAAATGAGCTATCAATGCAGCTGGGAAAATTATATCTTCCTGTGCAGATCTTACACCTTATACAAAAATCAACTCAAAATGGATCAAGATTCTAAATCATGGCCTGACACCATCAAATTGATAAAAGAGAACATTGGGGGAAATTCTGCCAGACACTGGCATAGGCAAAGAGTTATTGGAAAAGACTCCAAAAATACAAGCAATATAACCAAAAATAGATAAATGGGGTTACATCAAGCTTAGAAGCTTCTCCACTGTAAAGGAAACACTCAACGAAATAAAGAGGCAATCAATAAAATGGGAGAAAATATTTGCAAACTATGCTACTGATAAGGAATTAATATCCATAATCTATAAGCAGCTCAAGAAACTCAACAACAAAAAACACACATTCTAGTTAAAAAGTGGGAAAAGGACTTGAAAAGGCATTTTTTAAAAGACGAAGTTCAAATGGCCAACAGACACATGAAAAAAATGCTCAGGATCACTAGTTATCAGGGAAATTATGTGAAGTGATGCTATAACTAGTACTGAAACAGTATTTTTTATACTTTGTGTTTCTGTGTGGGTACAAACTGATGAGGTCTTTACTAATTATATACTGAATTGATCTTCTGTATATAAAGAGAATTGGAAATGAAAAAAAAAAACAACCTGGTGTTAAATTGGAAATGGCATAGAAAATTAATTAATTTTAAAAAAAATATTATGTAGGATCTCTGTCTTTAATGTGCTGTACATTGTTATTTAATGCTATAATTAGTACTCCAATGGTAGTTTTTTCACTTTATGTTGCTATATGGGGCAAACTGTTGAAATCTTTACCTAATATAGTAAACTGATCTTCTGTATATAAAGAGAATTGAAAATGAATCTTTATGTGAATGGAAGGGGAGAGGGAGTGGGAAAGGGGAGGGTTGTGGGCGGGAGGGAAGTTATGGAAGGGGGGAAGCCATTGTAACCCAAAAGCTGTACTTTGGAAATTTATATTCATTAAATAAAAGTTTAATAAATGAAAAAAAAGAATGGTTCTAATACAGAAATCAATAAACAATGAATTTTAGTGAGCATGTGAGCAAAAGATAGATACCCTTATTTACTGTTGGTGGGTGGGAATGCAAGCTAGTAAAGCCATTGTGGAAGACAGTGTGGTGATTCCTCAAAAATCTGATCTACCATATGATCCAGCCATCCAGCTCCTGGGATTTACCCAAATGAAAGCAGCATATGAAAGAGTGATATATAACCCCTGGTGACTGTAAATCAATTCACAATAGCTAAGATATGGAATCAACCCAGATGTCCATCAACTGATGACCGGATAAAGAAACTGTAGTATATCTATAGTATGGAATACTACTCAAAAAGAAAAACAAAAAAGAATGAAATCCTCTTTTTTGCAACAAAATTTTTCTAGTGGCTGCAACCACAAACCATTATACTTAGTGAAATAAGCCAGTCCCCAAAAGACAAATACCATATGTTCTCCCTGATCTGTGGCAGCTTATAGATTACCAAAAATATACTGTATATGAGCAAAATTGACATATTGAGATTTATTGTTTAGATCCCTTGTCTCTATTATTGAGGAACAGTTTTGTTTTCTTCTTACTATTTGTTGAATTCTTTACTTAGTGGAGGGTTAAGTTTATGATTATAAAATAAACTGAAAGTATGTCATTGTGAAAATGAAAAGAATAAGAAAGGAAGGAGGAGGAAGGGTGGCAACATGGGTGAGAGGGAGGGTAAGGTGGGAAGTACTAATATGCTTCTAAATCTGTATATAGGAAATACATTAAATTTGTTCACTTTATATAATTTTTAATTAAAAAACAAAAAATTGTGAGGTAGCTATACAAAGAGTTCCCATATGAGGTTTGCATTATAAATATAATAGTGCCTCTCATTTACCTGATCCAATAGAGTAACTAAGGAAAGCATTCACAGATGTTTTATATTAGCAGAATATTTAAATACCAATCATATATAACTTTGAATTTATGAATTACTGTGTTTGTATAAGATTTCTATGTGCATTAGATGGACATTCATATCGACTGTAAGGCTGATATAACCATGGTTTTATATTTCAAAACATATCAACTGGCAGAGGGGAAGGTGGTACAGACACCACCTCTTCCTTGACAGGAGGATGCCAATTTGCATCTAAAATTTGCTACAGAGAACATAGAAAACTACGTTATGTACTGAATGTACTACTGCAAACTTAGATATATGATAATAAGAATGTCACCTATTCTAAATGGTAATTTAACTATAATAATGTAAACATATTTCTAGAGAAATAAAAATATCATGACTATTGTGTTTTCTTATCAAACCACATAGAGAAGAGTGCTAAATTTTAAATCATGGAAGATAAAAACAAGATGCCAACAAAGAAGAATGCTCTTGATAACAGGGGAGAATCCAGCAAGCCATTTATATGATGAAGGGGAAATATTTTAATTGGCAACTAGACACACTAGGTGAAGAAGTGGCTCCAGAGGACAAAACTAAGCACCAGGACAAGTTTGAAAGAAGATTTTAAGGAAACATAAAAAATAAATTTCAAGTCAAGAGAGTAAATCAATGATAAAGCAAATTTGTCTGGAATCAATCTTTTCCTTCTGGGTGTTAAAAAAAAAGTTGAATTGTTTGTAGGAATGATTACATCATTGAATACATTAGGCTATAGATAATACTGCCTGTCTTCTTCAAAAGTAGAGTTATTTTTCTCTTATGTTCTCTGAATTCTAAGAATATTATTTAGATGTGAATCCACATGGGATGTTACTAATTAAATTCATAGGAAAAGAGGTAATCAGCTTTAAATCATAATGCATAAAATACATGTACATAGCTGAGAAATGTCTCCAGGGAACACAAATAAATACATTAACAGAAACAACCTCTTATATTGCTACACCCCTAATGCATGATAAAATTCTGCTTTGTTTAGTCCTGGGCCTTAAGCATGCCTGCTTCAAATTGTCACTGCTAAATTTCAGATTCTGTTTCTTGGATTATGAATGAAAAACTTGTTATTAAAAACTTCCTCTTATACCAACATAGCATCCCTTATTAAATATACCAAATCAGAAATGTTCCAGATGGAATAGTGTGTTCTAAATTTCCTGCAAAGTCATAAATAGCAAAATGAGAATAAAATGAAAGTAGATGAGTTTTGTCTGAAACTAATTCTTTATTCTATACATATATCAAATTAGAAATGATTAAAGAAAGATCTTCTGGGTAAAATTCTGGGACAGTATTACTCAAACATCGTATTATTCAGGATTCTAAAAAAAAAAAGCGAAAACATATATAATAAGAGGAGGGAGACATTTAAAGATATTTATTACAAGGAATTATTTCACATGATTATGGAAGCTGGCATACTGCAAAGAAATGCAGCATGAGTAAGCAAAATCCACTCTGCTAGATGATAGCAGCCTCCCTTGTCTGGAGATAATGCCAAGGACTTATCTAGACAGATGACTAAGAAGAATATGTTTGCTCTGCTCAAGAAATGCTCCTCACCACTGCTAGTGTGGTAACTCCCAGGCTAACACCAAGTCGCTCCAACTTGGGAGGAAAGTAATTATTTTCCCAAAAATTACAGGAAAAAAAGCTGAGTTAACATTCTACTAAGCAAGAAATAATTTATTATGACTTGGAATTCAAGGTCCAAGCAAATACACCTACAGTCAGTCTTAATACAGCTCTAGAACAGCTCCTCAAAACATGAAAAACAAATTAAATGAGTCACATGAAAACCGGCAAATGTGAATTAGTTTTACAGTTTAATTAACGTACTACAATTGATGTACTACACCAATGTCAAAGTTTCACTTTGATAATATGTGATGGTTACATCATCTTAGAGAAAAGCTAGGTGAAGTGTAGATGGGATGGGGACTTTTTGTAATACTTTTAAATTATATGACAAAAAGTTAAAGAAAATAATGACAGCCCATAGTGAATGATATAGAAATATTATAAATGCCCCGTGAGGTATTGGTGAATTGAGCAGAAAGGTGGACACGCTAGAATAAAGTCATTACCTCTGACCAGAGAACCCACAAGTTTACTACTTCCCTATGAAGGCGCCAGAAGATGCTGCTCTCAAGGAAACAATCAGGAACGATTGTGTCGAGTGGCACTTGCGTGGATAAGAAACTCACTGAGGCTATTCTTTGCCGTTTGCAGTAAATAGCATGGGATAATGTTGGGATTTGAGTGGTTGTGTCCCTCCATTATATATGTATTGGAACTACACTTCAAGATGATATTGAAAGAGGAAGCCCTCAGAGGAGGTTAGGCCACCAGGGATCCACTCTTTTCAATGTAGATGTAATTTATTTATTTAAAATAGAAAGATATGAATAACCTGTATCACCTGTTTGAAGTATACAATTGAAATTATACAATCCAGGGGGCCAATGCTGTGGCTTAGTAGGTAAAGCCATCACCTGCACTGTCGGCACCCCATATGGGCACAGTTCAGGACTCAGCTGCTCCACTTCTGATCCAGCTCAATGCTGATGTGCCTGGGAAAGCAATGGAAGATGGCCCAAGTACTTGAGCCTCTGCACCCACTGGCTCCTGGCTTTGGATTGGCCCAACTCCTGCCATTGCAGCTGTTTGGGGAGTGAACCAGCAGATACAAGTTTGCTCTCTCTCTCTCATCCCCTTTGGCTGCCTCTCTAATTCTGCCTTTCAAATAAATAAATAAATAAATCTTTCAAAACATTATACAATCCAGTGATTGCATTTTTTTAGATTTCATTTAAGGTAAACAAATTTCATGTATTTCATATATACAGATTTAGGAACACTGTGGTACCTCCCACCCTACTGTCTCTCCTGCCCACACTCACACCCTTCTTCCTCCTCTCTCTCCTATCCCCACTCTTAATTTTTACAAAGTTCTATTTTCACTTTACTCATAAGATAAACCCTATACTAAGTAAAGAGTTCAACAATTAGTATGAAGAAAAAAAAAATCGCTGTTCCTCAACAGTAGAGACAAGGGCTATAAATCATTGTTGAATCTCAAAATGTCAATTTCACTCCTATACATTACATGTTAGGTACTCTGTTAGTTACCAATAATCAAAGATGTGTGAAACTCTTGCCACAGTCAATCTTAGAACATTTTTCAAACCTCAAAATGAGATGTCACCTCCAAATGTTCCTAGATCTATCCCAGCTTTAAGAAATCACTAATATACCTTCTGTTCTATAGAGCTACCCACTCTGTACATTTCATATAAATGGAATGCACATAATATGTGGTATTTGTAATTGACTTTTTTCACTTAGAATATTCCAAGGTTCATCCAGCTCTCTAACTGTGCCCTTTCCTTGCTAAATTGCTCAAGTCCACTAAGTGATGGTTGGTTGCTCTATATTTTTTCAACAGCACCACCAGACATAATCTGCTTAAAAATGTTAAATATCCAAATTTGGCCTTCTTTGAAAGAGTAGTTTCTAAAATCCAATGTTTGAGATTTATTCTGATCTAAAATAGGCTACTGCCAGTGATCCATTTTTTGAGTTTTTTGGGATAAATTGACCTACAGTTGATACAGCACCTATTTCTATTACATTCCTTTTGATGGTTGGATAATATGTGATTTTCAGTGCCTTTTTAAGCTGTTTCCTTACTGTTTGTCCTACAGGTTTCCTTGTACCTAACAACTTATGAAACTCAGTTTCAGATGTCTACTGACTTAATTAGAAATGACACACCTGCAGAGCTATATTCCATTTTACACCTTTTTGTGATATTATCATACATTATACATCTACAATTGTCACAAATATGATTAAAAATGTAACAATTCTTAATTTTTATAACTGTCTTTTGAAGAATCTAAGAGTCAAAAAGAGTACAGGTATGTGTTATCATGTTTTGTTACATTAATATTCTTATTTACCATTATTCAATTTATTCTTGTGGATTTATGTTGTGATCTATTATCATTTCCTTACTCAAATAAAGCTTTGTACTCCTTACTTCCTCTGTGCTGTTGTTGTCAAATATATTACCTTTCTGAATGTTATAACCTCTGTATTACATGCACTTTTGTACAACTGATTTTTATAATCAATTAACAGAGAAGAAATGAGAAGAAAGATATTGATACTTTAAAAAATTATTTATTTATTTGAAAGAGTTACAGAGAGAGAGTGAGAGAGCAAGACAGAGAGAGATCTTCCAACGGCTGGTTCATTCCCCAGATGGCCTCAACAGCCAGGGCTGGGCACATCAAAGTTAGGAGCCAGGAGCTTCATCTGAGTTCCTGTATAGGTGGCAGGGTTCCAAGCACTTGAGCCATCTTCCACTCAGAGAGCTGGATCAGAAAAGAGGAGCAGCTGGAACACAAACCAGTGTCCATATGGCATGCCAGCATCACAGGCAGTGGTTTTACCAGTGATACCACAATGCCAGTCCCTTTTACTACCTTTTATAATTAAACAATTACCTTTATTAAGTGCTCTATGTTTGTGGCCAATCACAACCTGATTCCATTTGTTTTCAGCCTAACTTCATTACTTTTTGTAAGGCAAGTCTGCTAACAAAAAATTCTTTTAGGTTTTCTTTATCTCCAAATGTCTTTATTTTGTCCTCATTTATAAACATATCTTAGCTGAATACAGAATCCATAGTTGAGTTTGTTTTCTTTCAAGGATTTTAATTGTGTTATCCTACTTCTGCTGCCATCCATTGTTTGTGATCAGAAGGCAGCTGTTAGTCCTAATAGGCAACTTTTGTAGGTGGCAAGATGTTTTCACTTTGCTTCTTTCAGGACCCTCCCTTTGCCTTCTCCTTTGATCACTTTTACTATGATGTTTCTCCACGTGGATTCTCTTTGTATTTATCCTACTTGGAGTTAAAGTATGATATGCAGATTAGTGTTTTTCAGTAGATTTACAACGTTTTAAGTCGTTGTCTATGAATTTATTTCTTCTTCTTTATCTCTCTCCTCTTTATTGCATACTCACACAACATAAACGTTGGAATCCTTAACAGCCAAAAATACGTATGCTGGTCCTGTTCTCATTATTTAATTTACTTTTATTTAATGAATATACATTTCCAAAGTACAGCTTATGGGTTACAATGGCTTCCCCCCCCCCATAACTTCCTACCCACAACCCTCCCCTTTCCTGCTCCCTCTCCCCTTCCATTCACTTCAAGATTCATTTTCAATTCCCTTTATATACAGAAGATCAGTTTAGTATATATTAAGTAAAGATTTCAACAGTTTGCCCTCACATAGCAACACCAAGTGAAAAATACTGTTGGAGTACTAGTTATAGCATTAAATCACAATGTATAGCACATTAAGGACACAGATCCTACATGATATTTTTTTTAAAAATTGATTAATCTTCTATGCAATTTCCAATTTAAAACCAAGTTTTTTTTTTCATTTTCAATTATCTTTATATACAGAAGATCGATTCGGTATATACTAAGTAAAGATTTCATCAGTTTGCACCCACACAGAAACACAAAGTGTAAAAATACTGTTTCAGTACTAGTTGTAGCATTATTTAATTTTAACCTATGTTTTGAATTTGCATCATATCTATCTGTCTCCAAGTTCAGTAATTCTTCTGCCATTCTAATTATCTGTAAAACGTCTCTAGCAATTTTTAAATTTCATTTATTGTCATTTTCAACCTGAGAATTTCCATTTCATTCTTCTTAAGCATTTTGACCTCTGTGTTGTTGTACTCTATTTGATGCAACACTGTATTCATACATTCTTTTACTTCTTAGATTGTGATTTCCCATGTCTCTTCCTACATACTTAACTACTTTGACATCTTTGTTAAACATGATGTCTGGTTACTCTCACACGTAGTTTTAATAGCCTGCCTTTTTCTTCTGTGTACAAGTCATGATTTTTATTTTATGTCTCAAAATTTTTATTTTAAAATGGACATTTTAAATAATCATAAAAACACTAGCTACTAATCATCCTACCCCAGGGATGATTATTGTCACTTGCTTATTAAACACATGACTGTTTAGTGAGATTATGTACCTCCTACAGTGTCAAATCACTGATGTTACTTCTCAGGAGGCTTTTTAGACATGCTCTGTCACTCGAAGATGAAAATTGTTTTGGGATGGATTTCTCTGGGCATTTTCCTTACCACACTTAAATGCTAAAATACAACTATTTTTTGTAATTGCACTATTTTTGTACATATGGCAATGCCACCATATGTAAACTGCTGCACTCAAATTTGGCCTCCTTTGAAAGGGTAGATCCTAAGACCAGTATTTGAGATTTGTTCTAATCTCAAGTGGGCTATAGCCAGTGTTATATTTCCTGACTTATTTCAGGTAAGCTAACTGACCTACAGCTTGGTGTATGTGTCAAATTAAGCTACCAGTGTCCTCCCAAATGCTTTTCATAAATGTTTCTACTGTTTCTGAGGGAATTGTTAGGCTTGAACTTTGCACTGTGGGTGACAAATGAAGTCAATTATTTTTGGAAAGAGATTAGAAGCTTTAGGTTTTATTTTCTGGTTCTTAGAAAAAAATCTCTGAGACATGAGTGAATTTGGATGTAGGAACAATGGTGCACTCTGAGTAACAGCCCTATGCTAGTAGGATTAGTGATTAGTTGGGGGTAAAACAGCAAACAGTGGGCTACCGTCTTCTCAGATTTAAGTCTAGTATAGACCAGCACTTAGGAGCTGGAGCTTTGAAAACTCGGGCCTCAGTAGTCTCAATGGCTCCACATACAAAGTGCTGCCTCTACATCATGAGTAGGGGTGAGCAGAAGACTGGGAGCCAAAGAGAGAAGGAGCCTTGTGTTCTTGGCTCCCATAGTATTAAGTAGAATGTCTGTCCAGGTGAGTTAAGATGTGGAAAAAGGTCAGGTCTCAATTCAAACACTACAGGATTTCTCTGTTTTTACTGAATTTTAGTAGATTTTCTTGATTGATGTTTCTACATTTCCTTTATGTACTTGGAACTATTTACAAAGACTGAAAGTTTGGATTTTTAAAAATAATTTTCACCACTTTACTAGGGAGAAGTTCTGCAAAGCTCACACTGTTCTACCAGCCATATCATCTTGGTAGGATAATTCTGAGGCATCAGTTTTATACACTTTCTGATCAAGATCTAATTGCCCACAGAGATAGTGGTCCTGAAATGCTACCCTTTATTTACTTCTTTCCCTACCCTGCATCACATCTATACTCCCCTTAAAACTTCCAAATCAGTTCCTTGTGTCTGAACTCTTATCTCAGAGTTAGCTTTTTATTGAAGTTAAATTGAAATCTCAAGGATGTTTACTTTTCTGATTATTGCAATTGAACACTTGAAGATTTGGGACTACAGGAAGAACAGAACAGAATTATGAGGATATGCAACACACTGAAATCCAGAACATAGTGCCAAGATTGGATTAGATAAGAAAAGGGAAATTTCCTCTGTTAAAGCTGGAGTAAAGAATGGATACAAATGGTAGAAGGCACATGACGCTTTTTCATAGCAATATCTCACTGTTGAGATGATTTTGCAAAAGTATCTTTACACTACTTAAAGCCATTTATTGTCTCAGAATGCTTAAACACCCTAGAGTTATGCTTCTTGCTAAAATGGGCAAATGCTGATACTAAGGCTTCCTCTGCTTTACACTGTCATTGAGTGTTACCAAAAAGTTTTCCCGAGATTTCTCTACATTATTGTATCCAACTTTAATTTGATTGTCTCACTCATTCTTTCAATATATTAATGCATTCAACCAAATTATGATCAATTCTTTCAGAACTGAGAGCCATTTCTCCTCCTTTAGGAGCCCTTTTATCTCTGCACTGATTCCTTAGCACTGATTTTAGAACTTAACTCTCAAATTGTTGATTTCCATCTATCTCTTGCATGAAGTTTATCACTATAGATCCTAAGAACACACAGAAGACCTGATGAAAAAGACACAAATCAATTCTATGAGAGATTTTGAAAAGAGAGAGCATCTTCAGTTACAGATAGATCAGGAAAGAGCCTAGACAGAAGATAGATTTGGATTCTGAAATTGATTTTGATTGATGGGCAAAGAAAATAAAAAGCAAAGGGGGTGGTTTAGGTAAAAAAAAAAAGACATAAGAAAACATAAAGGTCAAAATATGTTTGCAAAATAACAAAATAGATGTCATAAAGCTAGAGAGAAAAGCAGAGAGATTGCTTTGCAACAAACTATATGTGGTCTTAGAAAAAATGGTGTTCTTAATTTGGCAGACAATGAAGGATTATTAAAAAAGATTAATTTAGGAAGTTGTGTTATTTAAGTTATCCAAAATCATGTAGTTCTATCTCTAGTCTCAGTGTTGCCTAGTGCATCATTGTGGGTACTAGCTGCTAAATTAAGCATGGAGTCATTCATTATAATCACTGTGAAATCTTTATATTCACTTTTCTTTATAATACCCCAAAACTGATTATGATGCTGGATAGTATGTTTCCCAATAGTATCATGATTCTTGCATTGCTTTTTCATGATGTTTAGTCAGCCCTGAAAGCCTTCCTGTTTAACTTATGAGAAGTGCTTTTCTCCTTTTGCTATTCATATTACAGTTTAGAACACTAATATTATCCTTCTACTTGGACAAGAATCCCTGTGCAGCTGCTTTTAAAAATTTTAGATTTTATTGCCTGGATACACCATCAAATTTGACTTGAAATAGGAAGCTTAGGTGTCTACAAATGTAACTTTCCAACTTATGATAAAAATTTTCCATTTAACCTATTATTGCCTTTCTTTGAGAAATTCATTTATGCAGTTTTTATATATAGTTCAATCTCACTATAATTTGGTAAAATAGGAAGATCAATGTGTTTATTAGAGGTGGCCTCAATCATATACTATAATGTTGGACATAAAGTCAGGTATCAATTTGAAATACATGAAATATACTAAAAGCATACTTGTCTTGGAATCTGAAATCCTGGGTTCAAATTTCAAGTTTTGATGTTTGTAAGTTTAGATGAGTTTAGAATTTTCTCTTCAGTATAATTATAACCATTCTTCTTACCCTGCTTTAATTCCAGAGATAATCATTATAATATTTTTGTCATCAATATCTTTAATTTCCATCTCTCTCTGTTCATCTTTCTCAGATCTTTGTCAAAATCATACTGATTTCCTTTGACCCTGATGATTGTCAGATAAAATCACATAGATGAGCATCATTATATTATATTCATGCTGACCACTATTAACTGAGTAGTCAGCATCACTCATCACTCTTATTCAATTTTCATGATGATTGGTAAGGTGTTCATATCAATGACTCTTTCAAATTATTCTTTGAAATAATCAAATGCCTCACTTCTCTCATCCTTTCACCCCACTTTGAGTTGAAGACCTCAAGTGCCATACTATTTTATTTATTTATTTATTTTTAACTTTTATTTAATGAATATAAATTTCCAAAGTACAGCTTATGGATTACAATGGCTTTTTCCCCCCATAACTTCCCTCCCACCCGTAACCCTCCCCTCTCCCGCTCCCTCTCCCCTTCCATTCACATCAAGATTCATTTTCAATTCTCTTTATATACAGAAGATCAATTTAGTATATATTGAGTAAAGATTTCAACAGTTTGCACCCACATAGAAACACAAAGTGAAACATACTGTTTGAGTACTAGTTATAGCATTAAATCACAATGTATAGCATATTAAGGACAGAGATCCCACATGAGGAACAAGTGCACAGTGACTCCTGTTGTTGACCCAACAAATTGACACTCTAGTTTATGGCGCCAGTAACCACCCTAGGCTGTCGTCATGAGTTGCCAAGGCTATGGAAGCCTTCCAAGTTTGCCGACTCTGATCATATTTAGACAAGGTCATAAAAGACAGAGTGAGGATAGTAACCAATGATCCTAAGAGTGGCATTAACCAGGTCTGAACAATTATACAGCATTAAGTGGGGAAGAGGACCATCAGTACACACAGGTTGGGAGTAGAGCCATTGGTGGTAGAGTAGAGGTTATGATTATGAAGGAATGAGGCCCAAGTGCGCTAGACAGGGTCTAGAACAAAGGACAGTGTCATTATTAGAGGAGCTAAGAAAGGTGCTGTCTAAGCTATAATTAAGTTTTCTGATTTTTCTACTGCAGTGGCTTTCAATGTGGTAAGCCTGGGCTTCAGCAGAAGTCAACTTGTGAAGAGCCCTGGCAGATCTGCCAAGAGTTGGATCACTGGAAATGGACCTGCCCTGAAGTCGAAGGATGCCCAGGTCAGAGCCACAGATCTTATTGGCTCTAAGCTGAAAAGCCCTTCACTCAGCCCAACTTCCAAAGTGACCACTGCAGCTGAGGGGATGGTCAAGTAGGGTCAGCAACATTGCAGGAAGAACTGTAAATTTCTTGCCACCTGCCTTTACCTGGCCAGCTCTCCTCCCAGGCCACCTAAGTAATGAAAGTCAACAGAGTGCCTTCCCCTAGGAGGTTCATACCTCCCTTAGGATGTACCCCATGTGAAGAGATAGATAGGTCTGGGCTTCTTAACTTACAAGGCCTAAAGCCCAACAGATTATTATCAAGCCCCTTCTGTCAGTGCCATACTATTTTAAAGCAGTCAGGCTAGAACTTCCCATCTTATCGCAAAACTGCAAACTTAACCTGAACCCACATTAATTTGCTCCTTCTTTGTTGGAGTTGAAGTTTCCCTTCTTTGACAAGGCTAACAATTCCATTATATTATACCTCCTATTTTCACCCATCTTCTCAAAATCTTACATCATTAATTATATCCTCCTTTTCTACTGGTTCTTACCCAGAAGAATTCAAACATTCTCTGACATTTACTGTTCTAAATGGAAGCAAATCATTCAGTGAATTCCATATTTATTTTGTTCTATATGCTATAATATTGTCTCATTCTTTTTAAGTTTATTGGAAGGAATTTTACATATGCCACTCTAATTCCTAAGCCCACGTTGAATCAATGTTCACTCTCCGTCCGGTTTTTACATTTGCCCTTATGTCAAAACTGTTTCTACTGAAGGCACATGTAATGTGTTCTGCTCACCCAAAACGTCACTACAATAATTCCTATTCTGGCTTAAAGGATCTGAGATTTTGTTTCTACAATGATACCTTCTATAAATCATTATGTGAAATATGCTGTCACAGTACTTAGTAATCTTAGCATTTCTCAATAGTGATGATATTCAATACTTGTTTTGTTGTTGCTCCAATGCACATCACTCTGTGGGGATAGGAATAAATGGAAATTCTGACCCAGAAGCATTACTGAGTATTTAGAGTAACACAACTCATATATAGAAAAACCTGTCAAAATTAATATGATTATTGAAATTATCCCCCAAAGACTCTTTCAACAGTATAGCCATTCTCATCTCTTTTCCACTCTTCTTTGACTTGAGAATTCTTAATTCTAACTCTAGTTAATTAGCTATTCTCATTTCTGACTCAATTTTCCCACTACTTCTTCATTACATATACAAATCTAATCTATCATAGCTGAATGAATGAAACATCTTCTTTTAAGGACAGGGACCAGGTAAGTAGGAAAGTTTATAGCTCAAATCTTTCTTAGCCCTTTTATGCATAAGTAGATGAATGAATGAATGTTTGACAAACAAAACTGGCAATGACTTATTAGTTCACTGAGAAATTAAAGAAAGAAGAAGGAGAATTATTGGAATGAATAGCCATATTACTTTATGGTTTTCAAAATATATCCTTTCTTTTAGATCTCTAAGTAATTAGAATTCCAGTATCTTTATTTAATTTTGCTTTGGAAGCAAAGTAGGACAAACATTTCTGTGACATGTCACATAATTACTTTCTGATTTGATGTGCTAGTTTAATTAATTTGGAATTAAGTTCTTTTATTGCAAATAAAATGGTAGAGTTCATAGTATACTTTTAGTTTTCCCATTACTCTGGGGAGAAGAAGGGTGAATTCTGGAGCTTTTAATAGAAAAGCTCACAAGCTAATGAAAATTGAAGGTTAGCACAGATTTTGTGCTATTCAGGTAAGACACACACTGGGGAATATTTAGGCATCAAATGTATTTTTAGACTTCCCAGAGATTTTTTTTCTCTTGATGAAATAACACAGTTTTTAAGAAAACCATTGAAAAAAACAACTTGAGTTAATTTCATTATTGTTATCTTTAAAAACCCATGATACTTAACCTTTATTAAAATATTTTTCTATTAAAAGAAGAGTATACTCTCTGACTTAATATCAAAATCAAAGTCATTACTGTTTGTTTCCATTATTATCAAGTGACTAATCATTTATATTTTTCCTACTTCATTTTCTCAACACTTCTTTCTCATTAGCCAAGTGCCCAGTGACTGTCCCACATTATTGGACACTCATCCTTGGAATGTAGCCATGTGGATCAGGTAGGTCATTGCCAATATGGGTTTCCTTGGTCTTCTGCTCTGGATTATTCCTGAACACCTCTGCTTTGACTGGGGAAACCGATGCCCAATTTCTGGAGTTCAGTTCTCTATGCAAAATGCCCAGTAAGCTACTCATGGATTTTTTTTCTCTCAAGTAACTTATTTTGAATTTCATGAGCCAAGAAATATTGAAGATAATTTTATTCATTTCTATCCTTATTTTATAGTATATATTTACTTTGTCAGAAGTCCATACATTTAGGAAACTAATTATTCAAAAACAAAGGATTGCAAACTTTTTTATAAAGGGCCAAACAGTAAATATTGTGGCCATCTGATCTCTATCACAACTACTCAGCTCTACTACTGTAGTACAGAAACAGTCACAGCCTCTGGCAGTGGATGAATGTGACTACGGAGCCATAAGCTTTATTTACAAAACCCAGTGATACATCAGGTTTGATCTGTAGACCAGAGTTTGCTGACCCCTGTTCTAAACTATTAACATACAGGAAGGCAGACTAATAAAAGAGGAAAAGACACAACTGAAGTCAAACAAATGTATTCAAATCTTGGCTCTGGTAATTTATGCAATTTGGATTGTTATACTATCTTTTTGTGTCTCATTATTTGTTTGAAGGAGATTATATTTCTCATCTTGCAGCCATCCTATGAATATCAAATGAGAGTGTGTATGAAGAGTTTAACAGATATTTTTACAATGATGAAAATAAAAATCATAAAGATAACATCACTACTTTTATGGATAATAGTCAGCATTATTTCCACTTTATGAAAGTTGCTTCAACAGCTTCATGTTTGACAGAGGATGGTTCAAAACTATATAAACTATATATTTTTAGGCTATGTTAAATACAAGATTGTAAGACTTTATTTAAAATATGAGCAGTGATCATCAACCTGTAATTTGGAATAATAAAAAATAGTTATAACCTATTATAACTATGATTTTGCAAATCTAGACTCAAGAGTTGCAATTTTCATCTAAAAAACTTAAATAGTAAAACAGATAGAATAAAATACAACGTTGTCAAATTTCTGACTTTTATTGAGATAACCTTTATGGTGAAAAATTTAAATTTTTTGTACACTTGTTTGATTTCCACACATTTATAAAAATTTTAAAACTTGCATTTGGTTATTTTGGGAGTAATTGTTATATTCAAAGTTTTACCATGTTACCATTTCCAAACTTCCACTATGACAATAATAGAAGTTACCATTCATAGAATCCATTCATCTTGCATCTGGGCAGCTACATCAAATAGGAGCACTTATGAAAGTTTCTTACAGTACATTTTATGCAAACATAATTTAAATCACATTCATTGAATGCTCTTTGGAGATAAAGTATAACAAATCAGATGAAAGAAGTTGCATATGTGTTTAGAAGACAGGAACACAGAAAATCTATATTTTAGGATTGTGGTAATAAAATTCATAGAATTTCTACATTTCATGTAACAGCTTTTGCTACAGACTGGTTTTGCAATTATGTTCCCATAGAAAACAGCCTTAGAAGACAGAGATATTATCTCCCTCCAGCAAAAGAGGGCACCTTTGTTTCCTGATCATTATAGTAAGGACAATACCTCCTTCTGCAACAATTGGGCAGAACTGCTAGATTCCTAAGTCCTGTTGCTCAGCTACAATACAATGCATTGTATGCACAACATCCACTTGGGTCCACTTCTGCATCATCCCCTACAGGACTTTAGAGAAGGAATAACAAGGGAAGTGATGTCAATTTAAAGCTCTTTACTGACTACTGTGGCATAGTAGTAAAACCCTGTCTCTGACCCAGGAATACTGAACTAGCATCTGTGAGATTGTAGGAAGCAGTAACTTGTTAGTTTGAAAACAAGATAAAATCTGAAACCTTTTAATGTTACACACATTAAACACATTATTTTTTGAATTGTAATTTTATATTGAATCCTAAAAGTATACTACATTGTTCAGTGCTATAATTTGATATTCATTTAAACAGTGACTTTATTCACTTATAGACTTAAATTACTTAAAATTCGTTGCATCTGCCTATTTTTAAGTATTTTTATGGGGACTCTAGAGTAGCTTTCAGCCTAGTGTCTTTTGTCTCTCCCCAAGGTGATACACACTACAACACTCGACCCAAGACACATTATAAGGTCTTCCCTGGCAGATGGAAACTTTATGTCCAGCACTGTATGAGCTCTGGCAATTGTTGAACCTACTGCTTTTTATTTTGCATTTGTTTGTGTGTTTGGTTTTAACCTGGGATCAGTTGCTTTCCTCTAAGCATGTACAGAATTAGTAGTCAAAAAGAGTACAGAGGATTCCTCTCCATACCTCCAGAATCTCTGTTCAGTTGCCATATTTCTGATTATCTGCTCATAAATTCTACCAACTTTCACATTTCCAAGTTCCACTCTGTCTCTTCAATTCAGAGAGACCTTCAGGCTGCCTTTAGACTCCCTTTCTCAATCTGGGATCTGGAGCCTTTCTAGACAATACAATACAAAATGAGGACAACAGACAAATTCATTGATTTGTTTCCTGTCTACCAGGGTTCATGATCCTGCACTGCCTACTATCCAATATTTTAAAAACTTGCTTTATATATTTTTACTCAGTGTATTATTTTTTAAAAGGGAAGGTAGGCCGTGCCACGGCTCAATAGGCTAATCCTCCGCCTGCGGCGCCGGCACACCAGGTTCTAGCACTGGTCGGGGCGCCGGATTCTGTCCCGGTCGCTCCTCTTCCAGCTCTCTGCTGTGGCCCGGAGTGCAGTGGAGGATGGCCCAAGTGCTTGGGCCCTACACCCGCATGGGAGACCAGGAGAAGCACCTGGCTCCTGGCTTCGGACCAGTGCAGTGCGCCGGCCGCAGCGTCCCAGCTGCAGCAGTCATTGGAGGGTGAACCAATGGAAAAGGAAGACCTTTCTCTCTATCTCTTTCTCTCACTGTCTACTCTGCCTGTCAAAAAAAGAAAAGAAAAAAAAATGTAAGAGTTACAGAGAGACAGAGGGAGAAACAGAGGGAGAAAAAGACCTATCCACTGGTTCACTCTCCAGTTGGCCACAACAGCTGGGGCTGGGCCAGGCTGATGTTAGGAGCCAGGAGCTTCTTACAGGTCTCCTATGTGGGCACAGAGGTCTAACTACTTGGGCCATCTTCTGCTGCTTTCTCAGGCACATTAGCAGGGAGCAGGATCAGAAGTGTAGCAGCTGAGATCCAAAACCACACCCATATGGGATGATGGAATCCCAGGCAGCAGGTTTACACCACAATGCCAGCCCCAAACCATGATTTCTAAAGATGAAAAAGGAAGGCAACAGAAAAGTTTCATCAGGGTCTTCCACTGTGTTTGTAATGCTATTTCTTCAAAACAAAACAAAAATATAAAGAAATACAAAAACAAACAAGGTGTTGTCCTGTGGTGCAGCAGCTTAAAACTGCCACTTGTGACACTGGCATCCATATTACAGTGCAGGTTTTAAGTCCCTACTGCTCTACTTCTGATTCAGCTTCCTGCTAATTGGCCTGTGAAAGCAGCAGCAGATGACCTAGATTCTTGGGACCTTGTAACCCATGTGAGAGACCAGGACAGAATTCCTAGCTCCTGGCTTTGGTTTGGCCCTGGTTGGCTGTTGCAACCATTTGGGGAATGAACCATTGGATGATGGTATCTCCTCCCACCCCTGTCTATTGCTCTGATTTTCAAATAAATGAATCTTTTTTAATAAAAACTAAAGCCAGAGATCAAGAATTAAAACATTATTATAGAACTGAATGGCAAATATATCTTTATTTTGTATTACCTTTAACCATAAAATATGCATTTTAAAGTTTACTTATTTATTTGAAAGACAAAGACAGAAACAGTGATGGGGCACAGAGAGAGAAAGAGAGAAAGAGAGAGAGAGATCCACTGGTTTGCTCCCCAAGTGCCTGCATTAGCCAGTGCCAGGCCAGGCTGAAGCCAGAAGCCTAGAACTGCATCCAGGTCTCCCAGACAGGTGGCAGGCAACTATTTACTTGAGCTATTATCTGTTGCCCTCTGTGGTATGTGTTAGCAGGAAGCTGGAATCCAAAGTGGAGGTGAGACTCAATCCAAGACATGGTGTATATGAGATGAGGTGTCCCGAGCTACAGCTTAACCTGTCAAGCCACAACACTTCATTGTCCTGTTGTATGCTTTTTGAAAAGTCTCAATTTATGAAAAAAAGACTATACAAAAATAAGTGTAATAGCAAGAGTTATTATCCACATATTATTGAAATTAAGTGATCAATAGACGAGAAATTATCAGTGAATGGTAAATGTTTTATGCACTAATTCCCCCTCAAACATTAACATACATCTAACTCAACCCTCTACAAGAATTATGCACAGCTCATTCTGTCCCTATAATGTTAAAATCTGTCCATAACATAGATGAGGATTGTTGAAATTTGTCTTTGTGTGGTTTCCAGAGAGTGTTTCCAAATTAAAGCAACAGACCACCAGTTACTGAGAATGACACAGTTAAAAAAAAAAAAAACGCAGTCCTTTACCCTATGGCATAAGTAAGACTTGAGTACAGACTTAAAGAAAACCGGTAATGTTAAAAATGAAATTAGAAGGCAATTTGGTTTGGGGGCATTGTGAAGAAAATAACTAATAAGTAAAGTAGTCATTTAACAAAGACATTTTAATTCCATCTTGAAGATCTTAGGCTTATTTATTGAGAAAATTAAGTTTACTAAACAGCAAACTGGAGGTTATTATTCCCATCACAGAACAGTTAACAGTAACTCTATGGGTATATTATAGATTTGTGAAAGGAATGAGAAAAATAAAGTAGTAATTAACTGATGAAATGTATAGATGTTTTATATTTAGTTTTACAACTGTAACTCTTTTTGTAATTGAAGGTAGAGGAGGAAAAATAAAAAGATGCATGGAAATTTGTCTTTACATGAAGGGGTATGATGAGATCACAGTATGTTTCCTGGTTATGCAGGAAATGTATTAGGTGGGAAAGGGATGACAGAGGAGACATGAACAGCTGAAAATTGGTTTAGTTATACTGCCTCGAGCTCATCCTTCCTGGGAAGCAATTTAGAAGACAGATCATTTTCCCATCCCCAAAGTACTAGTATTATTCCAAATAAGACAAGAATTCTGTTTATAGATACATGGTGACATTGAGACAAAAATTTAAAATTGGATATTAAGCAAAAACTTGAACAATTTAAGCTCAGTTGGTGCCTTATTGAAGTATTTTAAAAATCCTAAAAACCAATGCCGTCTGACCATGTCTTCCAATATTGTATTTAAGAGATATATATATAAAAAAAAAAGCTACGAAATAGGTGCTTAGTTGTTTTTCTGTGAAGAAAGGGAACTAATCCTTAGTATTAGAAACCAAACTAGTGCTGACCAATAAAGATTTCTGTGATGTAGAAAATGCTCATTCTGCATTATCCAATATGGTAACCACTAGTCTCTTATGGCAATTGTCTGCATTAGATATGATGATTGTATCCAAGGAACTAAATGGTTAATTGTATTTTTTAAACTTTTATTTAGTTAATATAAATTTCCAAAGTACAGTTTATGGATTACAATGACTTTCCCCCACCCCATAACTTCTTTCCCACCCACAACCCTCCCATCTCCCGCTCCCTCTCCCATTCCATTCACATCAAGGTTCATTTTCAATTATCTTTATATACAGAAGATCAATTTAGTACATATTAAGATTTCATCAGTTTGCACCCACACAGAAACACAAAGTGTAAAATACTGTTTCAGTACTAGTTATAGCATTACATCACATTGGACTACACATTAAGGACAGAGATCCTACATGAGGAGTAAGTACACAGTGACTCCTGTTGTTGACTTAACAATTTGACACTCTTGTTTATGGCGTCAGTAATCTCCCTAGGCTCTAGTCATGAGTTGCCAAGGCTATAGAAGCCTTTTAAGTTCACCGACTTCGATCTTATTTAGACAAGGTCATAGTCAAAGTGGAAGTTCTCTCCTCCCTGCAGAGAAAGGTACCTCCTCCGTCTTCGATGGCCCGTTCTTTCTGCTGGGATCTCACTCACAGAGATCCTTCATTTAGGTTTGTTTTTTTGTTTTGTTTTGTTTTGTTTTGTTTTGCCAAAGTGTCTTGGCTTTCCATGCCTAAAATACTCTCATAGGATTTTAGCCAGATCTGAATGCCTTAAGGGCTGATTCTGAGGCCAGAGTGCTGTTTAGGATATCTGCCATTCTATGAGTCTGCTGTGTATCCCACTTCCCATGTTGGATCATTCTCTCCCTTTTTTATTCTATCAGTTAGTATTAGCAGACAGTCTTGTTTATGTGATCCCTTTGATTCTTAGACCTATCATTATGAGAAATTGTGAACTGAAATTGATCAGTTGGACTAGTGAGATGGCATTGGTACATGCCACCTTGATGGGATTGTATTGGAATCCCCTGGCACATTTCTAACTCCACCATTTGGGGCAAGTCCGATTGAGCATGTCCCAAATTGTACATCTCCTCCCTCTCTTACTCCCACTCTTATATTTAACAGGGATCACTTTTCAGTTAAATTTAAACACCTAAGAATAATTGTCTGCTAATTACAGAGTTCAACCAATAGTATTAATTAGCACAAAAAAATACTAAAAGGGGTAAAGTATTAAATTGTACATCTTCAGTCAGGACAAGGGCTGATCAAGTCACTGTTTCTCATAGTGTCCATTTCACTTCAACAGGTTTCCCCTTTGGTGCTTGTTTAGTTGTCACCAATCAGGGAGAACATATGATATTTGTCCCTTTGGGACTGGCTTATTTCACTCAGCATAATGTTTTCCAGATTCCTCCATCTTGTTGTAAATGATCAGATTTCATTCTTTTTGACTGCTGTATACTATTCTATAGAGTACATGTCCCATAATGTCTTTATCCAGTCTACTGTTGATGGGCATTTGGGTTGGTTCCAGGTCTTAGCTATTGTGAATTGAGCTGCAATAAACATTATTGTGCAGACAGCTATTTTGATTGCCAATTTAATTTCCTTTGGGTAAATTCCAAGGAGTAGGATAGCTGGGTTGAATGGTAGGGTTATATTCAGGTTTCTGAGGAATCTCCAGACTGACTTCCATAGTGGCTTAACCAGTTTGCATTCCCACCAACAGTGGGTTAGTACCCCTTTTTCCTGACATCCTCGCCAGCATCTGTTGTTGGTAGATTTCTGAATGTGAGCCATTCTAACCGGGGTGAGGTGAAACCTCATTGTGTTTTGATTTGAATTTCCCTGATTGCTAGTGATCCTGAACATTTTTCATGTGTCTGTTGGCCATTTGGATTTCCTCTTTTGAAAAATGTCTATTGAGGTCTTTGGCCCATCTCTTAAGTGGGTTGTTTGTTTTGATGTTGTGAAGTTTCTTGATCTCATTGTAGATTCTGGTTATTAACCCTTTATCTGTTGCATAGTTTGCAAATATTTTTTCCCATTCTGTCAGTTGCCTCTTCACTTTCCTGTTTCTTTTGCAGTATAGAAACTTCTCGATTTGATGCAATCCCAATAGTTAATTTTGGCTTTGACTTCCTGTGCTTCCGGGATCTTTTCCAAGAAGTCTTTACAGGTGCCTATATCTTGCAGGGTTTATTCAATATTTTCTAATAATTTGATGGTGTCGCGTCGTAGATTTAAGTCTTTAATCCATGTTGAGTGGATTTTTGTGTAAGGTGAAAGGTAGGGGTCTTGCTTCATGCTTCTGCATGTGGAAATCCAATTTTCCCAGCACCATTTATTGAATAGACTGTCCTTACTCCAGGGATTGGTTTTGGATCCTTGATTGTATTTTATGTAAGTAATCAAAGTTTAAGTAGATATTATTAGACATTAGTATTTTGGACGGTACAGACTAGCCAACTTGTATCCAATTAAACTCTCAGTAAATGTAGTCAGAAATGAACAAAGGAAATAAAATTTAAAAAGCAGTCAGTGGAAGTTAATCACTTGCTGTTACAGATTTTAGAAATTATATTTTCATATAATCTTAGTTATTATATACTGATCTAATAACCATTCAACAAATTTTATAAGGACTATTCCCATTACTTGTCAAAGTTTTATCTGGAAAACCTAAAGAATTACTTAAACTGAAAATTCCCCTTGTGAAATTTAGAAAAATTTCCTCTGGGCTGGTAATGTGATGAAGCCAATGAAGACTCAGAGAATCATATATTATTGTGGTCATTTCCACAAGTTCCAGTGAAATGGTGATGACTCAGGAAACCCAGTCCTTTGGTGGAATATGGACTTGCATTTAGACAAGGGCTATTCAGGTCAGAATTGGATTCATGAGGTAAGAAGAATCCAAATGCTCACTTCTCCCATTCATATTACATACAATTTCCCTCATTTTAGGACATCTCCAACACAACTTGTCCCCTGGAAACAAATCCTAGTAGGAGCCAAATTTCTAACTTCTCCACGTTTTTAACACGTTACCCACTGAAAAATACCTTGAGAGAGTGAGAAGATAAAAGAATGAAACAGAAAATTTGAATCATTCTTTTTATATCAATGAATCGCATTAAGATCAGGTTGTAAATATTGGCACGTTAACATATTATCTACTGTGGGAAAAGTAGTATTTATTTATTTGTTTAAGTGAAAATACACAATCCAAGCCTGCCTAAAACAATGTCAATGATAACCAAACAGTGTTAGTGACTTTTACATAAGATTTCATTTCAACCCAAATGTTTGCCCTTTTAATTCATCTTCTTTCAATTATTTTATGCAAATAGGTTTCATTTGAGTCTGTACAGCAATTCGGGAATTTGAAAATAATCAGATACAACAGTGTGCAATTTAAGATCCTGACAACAAGTACAGAAATTTTGTTTTATGCTTGAGGGAACTGAGCATAGACCATCTGCTGCCCTAGTGATTCCCATGATGCCTGTCAAAGCATGCATGCATGCATGAAGAAACAGAGAAAAGAGAAGAAATATTCTCATAGCCATTGGAACAAGGATCTAGGTAACCATAGCATCCACTTTGGACATCATTCAAATTAATAATATGGCCCATGTGGTATATTAAAGGTCCATGTACGGAACTCAAATCCCAAAAGAAGAATGTCATTGAGAGTTTTATTATTAAAACGTCATTGTACATTTCATGTAGCTTGAATTAAGAGGATAATTGAAATAGAACCTCATGCTGCATTTGTAGTACATTGTGAGACACAAAGGAAATGTCATGGAAAAAGGAATGCATGCTGTTTTGCCAAGAGTCTATAATGTAACATATTTATGTTATCTTTGAAATCACTCCCAATGCAGCAAAAAAATTATTCTTGCTTACAGATTTATAAAAACTAAAAAATACTTGTGCTTAGCAATACCCTTAAGAGTCTGACATTTGAGTAAAGTCAAAACAGAAGATATTTCAGATTCATATAGAATATACATACAGAATTTGAAAAGCCCTAATCTCCTCCAAAGACTAATCATTTTGAATCCCTAATAGCATCTTTCCTCAGTAGCTTAGAATTTTTCTACCTATACATATCTTACAGTGAATTATTTTTGGAATTTGAGATGAAGGAAGGAAATGAATTATTAATATATTTATCTAAGTAAGTTATTTGTCCCTAAAGAATTCTTTTAAAGGTGAGTTATATTTTTATACCAGAGAGAAATCATATTTCTGAAAGAATTATCATTCACAAGTCCAAAAATTGTACTTTCAGAAACCGTTCACTAGAACCTACAGATGGAAATTATTCACATGTGGAAAATGGATCCTTCCTGATAACACAGTGGGAGAGACCACTGAGAGACTTAGTACAACCATCATAAAAACAACATATTCTTACTTGTTACATATTTGGTACATAGACAATAATTTAAATAACAACCTAAGTTAACAATTTTATGATATTAATCATTGCATTCAGCCATGAATTTAAGGCAAACCAGTGTTTCCATCAGCTTGTTGGGAAATCTACTATTTAAGAGAAGATGGACGATATAATTAATAGCTTGACAATAGTACTAGAAAAATTTAAAATATGTTTTATACACCTTTGGGATATACAAGTATTATAACTACTGTAAATAATTATGTTCCAAATCAAGGCACTGAATAATTTTATACATATGCACCAAATGTTTAATGAATATTGAATTCGTGAAACAATTTGAAAGGTGAAGTTAGGAAAGAATATGACTATAGGAGGTTATAGCATAATTTAGTGACAGGTATTCATCACATTTTGATCTGTTTTTGGGCACATAGAAAGACCACAATTTGCACTTCTTCCCAGGAAGGTTGAGCCTGGGACTGAGTTCCAGCCAAAGGAAGACAGCCAAAGAGAAGAGTGCTGTGTCCAGCAGCCAGTGCTGTGGCACAGTAGGTTAAGCCTCCACTTGCAGCGACTGCATCCCACATGGGCGCAAGTTGGTGTCCTGGTTGCTCCTCTTCTGATACAGCTCTCTCTGCTGATGTCCTGGGAAGGCAGTAGAAGATGGCCCAAGCTCTTGGGCCCCGGCACCCATGTGGGAGACCCAGAAAAAGCTCCTGGATCCTGGCTTTGGATTGGCCCAGCTCTGGCATTGTGGCTATTTTGGCACTGAACCAGTGGATGGAAGAGTTCTCTCTCTGTCTCTTTCTCTGTAACTCTACCTTTCAAATAAATAAATAAATCTTTATTTTAAAAAAAAAGTGCCAAAAGTAACTGTTAAAGACATCTTGCACAATATTACAATTTCTCTTAACCTGCTATGATGATTCTAGAGGTCGTGTGTTCTGGACAGTTCTCACTATAAGATAGAGAAGAACCATCCTACCTTCATGTAAAAGTGAGAAAAAACTTTTATCTTAAAAGGCAATAGAGTTCAGGCTTTATTTTTCCTGCATCATAAGTAAGGCTGCTCTGTGTAATTCAAAGAACTTCTTTCCAAAATATCTTAAAATGTTTTTAATATCTCTCAAATCTCTGCTGCATCAGTATTACTTTAATTTTAATTATGAGTGATTCACAAGTTCCCAGAGTTTTTCATATCTAATGCTCTCCATTTATCTCCTATGGACAAGGTAGTTGTACAAAATGTGTATCTGTGTCTTGAGAATTTATTTAACTTCCTAGGGCAGGCATCATGACATAGCAGGTTAAGATGTGGATTGAGTTGCCCAGACCCTGTATGAGAGTGCCTGGGATTAAGCATCAACTTTGTTTCCAACCCAGCTTCCTGCAAAATGCATACTGGGAGACAGTAGGTTATGACCCAGGTACTTGGATTACTTTCACCCACACTGGGAACACCAATGGAGCCTGAGTCTCCCAGCTTCAATCTGACAGAGCCCTGGCAGTTGCAGCCTTTGAAGGAGTGAACAGGTGGATGAAAAGTCTCTCTATGGATCTCCATCTCTCTCTCTTCCCCCTCCTTCTCTGCTTTTCAAATAAATTTTAAAACTTAAAAATATACATAATTAACCTGTTTC
Source organism: Lepus europaeus (assembly GCF_033115175.1). Lineage (NCBI taxonomy): Eukaryota > Metazoa > Chordata > Mammalia > Lagomorpha > Leporidae > Lepus > Lepus europaeus. Next base: position 129,552,511 of record NC_084827.1, read on the forward strand.
AAATAATGGCCATTTTGAAAGAATAATACTTATTTAGTTGGCCAAAAAAAGGCTTGAAATGGACTTTTGGAGAGAACTAGTTAAGGAATTTTTCAATTGTTCAAACTGTGCCTCCATAGACAAACAGCAGAAGTCAAAGCTACAGAATAGATTTGCATTTGGATGCCTACCTAAGATGTATTTATTTGTATCTGCTGAGGACAGAGAGTCAAAAGTGAACATGGTGATTGTAATATCATTTGCTTATTTTTGCAATAAGGCTAATCCTGTCCAGGAGCCATGTGATTATTTCAAATTACTTGCTTTTAGAATTCATAGGGTATATGTATATGTTCAAAGATATTTCTAAAAGCATAACTATGAAATTAAATATTAGATATTACTAGCTAATAAATATTTCTTATATACAACCATATATCTTAAATAATTCTCATTTATCTAAACAATTGTATGGTTTTACTAACATAATTAAACACATGTATCAATATTTTTTAGTTTTTAAAGCAAAACCAAACCGTGATAAGAAATCACCTAATATTTAATACTATGAGAGTAACCTAGGGAAACCTTCACAGATGCTTCTCTAATGACTGAAGAATTACAGCAGTTAAGGGACCTGATATATTATGTGTTCGAGGCAATTTTTTTCAAATAATAATAGATTTAAGTTTGTATCATTAACCATGAGGAGTACATAACTATGAAGCACTCAAAATTACTGGTGTTTGGCCTTTCTTCTTGTTTGTTTAATACTGTCTGACTCAACCAAGAGAGAATAGAAGTTTATACTGATAGATGAGCAGACATATATTCAACCATCTCTCTGTCCATAAATTGCTGGGTAAATTCAGAAAAGTTACCTACCTATGCTTTCACTTATCTTGGGCACAAAACTATTTCTTCTTTCTAAATTTTCTAACTACAAATCATTAAATAAATATTTTATGTGAACAATAGAAGCGAAAGAAAAGATTATAGTCTCTCGTATAAAACTATTAAATTGAGGTTATATTTTAAAAGGAAATAGCGTTTTGTGAATTGACAGGCACTTCAAAATTTATTTCTTTAGATTATTTTTAAAGGAGCAGCAACTCCTGCACTGGAAATGTGTAGGCCTACATGTCATACTAAATTACCCAGCAAACTAGATGGTGTCCACAATTGACTGAATATTCTATATCCACTCCTATTAACATTGGATAATGCTTCAGTATCCTTTCAAAATTAAAGCCTAAGTTCTGAGATCATCACTAGAATCACTTTTCTTTCATATATTGTACTCTTCATTCTGTTGTTAATACGGTTTGAATGATCAGATATGGCAATTTAAATGCATATCAAATATAGTTCACATCTTGAAAGTGTACTAAGGTAAATAGGCAATCAATTGTTTCTTCTATATTTATGAAAAAAATCATTTTATTCAGTTACACAATACAGTTGCTTGCCATATAATTTATTGTGTATCTTTTTTATTTGTTTGTTTGTTGGACAGGCAGAGCTAGACAGTGAGAGAGAGAGACAGAGAGAAAGGTCTTCCTTTCCATTGCTTCACCCCCGAAATGGCCGCTACGGCCTGCACTGCGCCAGTCTGAAGCCAGGAGCCAGGTGCTTCTTCCTGGTCTCCCATGCAGGTGCAGGGCCCAAGCACTTGGGCCATCCTCCACTGCACTCCTGGGCCACAGCAGAGAGCTGGCCTGGAAGAGGAGCAACCGGAACAGAATCCGGCGCCCCAACTGGGACTAGAACCCGGAATGCCGGGGCCGCAGGCAGAGGATTAGCCAAGTGAGCCGCGGCACCAGCCCATTGTGTATCTTTCATTCAAAATTCAGTACTATGACCTTAGCCAATGCTTTGTCTCAATTTTTAATACTAACACTACTATAGGTAGCAATATACTGGAATAATATTATTCAATGGATGAATGGGAAATTTAATGATTACTTTCTCTCATGGTGTATCTTTTTGTAGTGAAACATGCCAAGATAAAACATCTAATATTCTAAGGTTACAGTTATAAGTTCATATTTTAACACTGCCATATGATTTAAACTTTTGATGATATACTTTCCTTAAAGTTAGAGTTGCCACATGATAAATAATTTAGATTTTTTTCATGAAAATATTCAAATATAGAACAATATTAAACCTATAATCTTCACAAACAAAAAGAAACTCTGTATGACAATATCAAATACCAAATATTCCCCATCATTAATCACCTCACCATTTCCATATTATTTAACAACATGTTCTACCTCATAAGGAGAGCTATCCCTGGGTAAGAAATCATTTTTGTGATTCATAGTAGAGAACCCTGCAGTTTTGCTCAGGGATTACTCAGAGATTTGAAACTGCACTTCATAACTTTGTGACAGTGCAATATTTGATTCACAACGGAACAACAATGCAGAAAGATTTCAGGAAAGTTAATTGACTAGAGCTGTAGGTGACTTACTATGGTGTTCAAGAAAGTCTGCCAAAAGGCATAGTTTTCAACTGCATGAATATTCACAGTGTGGGTATGTAACTGCTGTGAGATGTGTGATGGATGCCAAATGTTCCGTGGCAGCTTAAAGAACACCTAAGCAAAAATACAGATCTCAAAAATGCCTTGTCTCGCTGGCCTGCCTGGCACGGTTACCATGGCTCCCAGGGCAGGAATGATATGGGTGGGGATGTATGGTAGGAAGTGAAAGGCTCTCTTAATGATCTCATAGTTCAGCCAGGGCAGGGAAGCAGACACTCTGTGGGCTAACAAGAAAGGAATCCTTATGAACTTAAAAAAGTACCAAAGCACCAACCAAGAAATTTTTAATCTGCAAACTAGATCAAAAGGGCAACTACTTGTTTACTTTTGCTTATTTACTTTTGCCAAAAATATGGTCTAAAAACATGGATTAAAGATTGGATCCCAGCCACAAAGAGAATTGAGAATGAAGAAAGTAAACATATAAGATGAATACTGAAAAAGTTACAGTAATTGCTCTCATCCTCATCTATACGGTTTTTGTTATTGTTGATGCTATTACTACACTGGTAAAAGTTACAAAAGTCAAGCCTTTAAATCTGCTGCTTCAAAGACTGAATTACTGTTACATATGAGATGGAAACATTTTCCTAAAAATTAGGAATTCTAAAACAAGCCTCAGTTTATCTGGTGCTACAAGATACATAGAAATGTCTGTTCCTGGTCCCGGGGCGAGCACTTTGGCATAGGAAGTAAAGCCACTGTCTGCAGAGCTGGCATCCCATATGGGTGCTGGTTCAAGTCCTGGCTGCTCCATTTCTGATACAGTTCTTGGCTATGATCTGAAAATGCAGCAGAAGATGACCCAAGTCCCTGGGCCCCTGTATCTATGTGGGAAATCTGGAAGAAGCTCCAGGTTTCTGGCTTCAGATCAGGCCAGCTCTGGCCCCTGCGGTCATTTGGGGAGTGAACCTGTGGATGGAAGACCTCTGTCTCTGCCTCTCTGTAACTCTGCCTTTCAAATAAATAAATACAACTAGAAAAAAAAGGAAGGAAGGAAGGAAGGAAGGAAGGAAGGAAGGAAGGAAGGAAGGTTGGTTCTTGTGCAATTATGAACTGCTCCATAATCTTTTTACATGCATGATTATATCTCTTTTATCTTATGTACTCATGTGTCCAATGAGTTGAAATTTGAGTATTGTTGGTTTACATACTTTGACCCTTATAAATCCCCTTAATATCTGGAATAGTTTACTCTACCCAACACCGAGCAGCTTGGAGTTCCCTGTGTCTTCAACATTTCCATCTATTTCTTCCACTAAGATTTCAGTTTATTGCTGTAATAAGGACTGCAATATTCAAAAAAGAAAATGGTACACCACCTCCCTAGGCTCCTGTGTAGAGCACAATTCCTAAAGTACTTTACAAGGATGTCTATGTTTCGCCAAACATTCCTGTTATTCAAGTAGGACATTGAAAAGGTAAATTCAGGATATCATACTCTGAAACATTATATATACTTGACATTCAATGATGTGGTAGGATAGATAATCTCCATTTCTGACTCCAATCTTGTACTATAATTGTAAATTCTATTTCACATTGATATCTCAATATTTCACTATTGATATCTCAATATGACCAGGGATATAAGAGATGAGAATATGAGTGGAAAATACACAAAGAGAATTGTTTCACTATTATAAATGTGGTGTTCCAGAGTTTTAAAAAATAGTTGAAAATCCTTTCTAGTGTACATAGGAAAAAAAAAGGTTAAATGAGTTATATTGACATCATGTTTATTGGAAAATTTGCTATAAATTTCACTTTCACTATTCAACTGTCATTGCAATATTAACTTAATTGCTATTTGAATAAATTTCCAGTTTTTGTAGTAAACAGTATTTTAAAAATGGAGCTCACATTAATGAAAAGAATTTTATTTATTTTAAGAGATTTATTTATTTATTTGAATGTCAGAGATACAGTGGCAAGGAGATAGAGAAATCTTTCATCTCTTGGTTCCCTTCCCAAATGGCTGCATGACCAGGACTGGGCCAACTCAAAGAAAGGAACCACAAGCTTCATCTAGGTCTCCCAAATAGGTACCAGCTTACCCACTATGCCACAATGTCGACTTATAAGAGACTTATAAGTAGAAGATTCAGTTCATGTTTTGATTGGTTTCTCATCTAAGTTTTAAATAAACTGATGAAATGCTGCAGCAACCTTGTAAACAATTTTCCCTTTCCTTTTTTTCAATTTTTAAATTTTATATAACATTAACAGATTTCATGTGTTTCATATATACAGATTTAGGAGTACAGCAATACTTCCCAATCTCACCCACATGCCCCCCTTCCTTCCTCCTTCCTTCCTTATTCTTTCTTTTGATTTTTACAATGATATACTTTCAGTTTATTTCACAATCATAAGCTTAACCACTAAGTAAAGAATTCAACAGGGGCTGGCGCTGTGGAATAGTGGGTAAAGCCGCCACCTGCAGTGCTGAAATCCCTTTTGGGCGCCTGTTAGAGACCCGGCTGCTCCACTTCTGATCTGGCTCTCTGCTGTGGCCTGGGAAAGCAATAGAAGATGGCCTACGCCATTGAGCCCCTGCACCCACGTGGGAGACCCCAAGGAGGCACCTGGCTCCTGGCTTCAGACTGGCACAGCTCCAGCTGTAGCAGCCAATTGGGGAGTGAACCAGTGGATGGAAGACATCTCTCTCTCTCTCTCTCTCTCTCTCTGCCTCGCTTTCTCTCTCTGTGTAACTCTGACTTTCAAAGTAAATAAATAAATCTTTAAAAAAAAAAAAACAGAATGCAACAAATAGTAAGAAAAAAAAAAAAACACAGTTCCTCAACAGTAGACAAGGGCTGTAAACAATAATAAAATCTCTAAATGTCAATTTTGCTCATATAAAATTTTTTATACTCTATTAGTTACCACAGATCAGGGAAAATATACGGTACTTGTCTTTTGGGGACTGCCTTATTTCACTAAGTATAATGGTTTCCAGTTACATCCATTTGGTTGCAAAAGCCAGGATTTCATTCCTTTTTATGGCTGAGTAGTATTCCATAGCACATATATATCACATTTTGTTTATCCAGTCATTGATTGATGGACACCTGGATTGATTCCATATCTTAGATATTGTGAATTGAGCTATAATAGGCATGGGGGTACATATGTTAATTTCATTCTGTTTGAATAAATTCCCAGGAGTGGGATAGCTGGGACATATGGTAGATCTATTTTCATATTTCTGAGGAATCTACATACTGTTTTCCACAAGGGCTGTACTAGTTTACATTCCCAACAATGTATTAGGGTACCTTTTTCTCCACATCCTCACCAGCATTTATTGTTCTTTGATTTTTGTATGATAGCTATTCTACCTGAGTTGAAGTGAATCCTCATTGTGGTTTACATTTGCATTTCCCCTGCAGTTAATTATCCTGAGCATTCATTTGTGTGTCGGTTGGCCATTTAAACTTCATATTTTGAAAAAAAAAAAATCTGTTCAAGTCCTTTGTCCATTACTTACCTGCATTGTTTATTTTGTTGCTGCTGAGTTTCTTGAGCTCTTTATAAATTCTGGATATGAATTTTTTGTGGATATGAACTCTTTATTGGTTGTATAGCTTGCAAATATTTTCTCCCATCCTGTCAGTACATCTTCACTTTGTTGAGTGTTATTTTGATTAAAATTATAATTACCTATTATAATTACATATTCTTGTGGGAGTATAGTATGATACTTTGTATATGTATAAAATGTGGGATGTTTAAATCATGCTGATTAATGTATTCATAACCACACTTCCTATAATGTTTTTTGGTGAGACATTTGAAATTTACTTTGAAATGCATTACTATTGAAGATGCACAGTCTTGAAAAAGTTAATACAAATGTATATTATGAGAAACTGTGCATGAATTTGGAAAACATTTTGTACTAAAATAAATTTTTAATTCAATCTTAATTCAATTTTCTACTTTTCAAAGTACTCTAATATAATAACCATGCTGTACAAAAAAATCTCAAAATACGTTCCTTCTGTTATGTGAAATTTATACTCTTTCATCAATAATTCTCCATTTCCTTCCTCTCTACCTTACCCTTAGCTTCTGGCAACTATCATTCTTCTCCCTGATTCTAGGAGTTCATCTTTAAGTTTCCACATATTAATGAGTTCATGTGGTATTTGTCTTTCTGTGCTTGCCTTATTTTACATAACACAATGTCCTCCAAATTCATTCATGTTACCATAAATGACAGGATTTCCCCCTAACTAAGGCTGGTTAGTATTCTATTGTGTAGAAATACTACATTTTCTTTCTTTCCTTATCTATTGATGGATACTTAGGTTGATTCCCTATCTTGGGTATAATAAATAAGGTTTCAATGAACAAGGCAGTGCAGGCATCACTTAGACACACCAATTTCCTTTCCTTTTGACATACATCCAGTAATGAGATTATTGGATCACACAGTTTTTTCCCTTTATTGTTTTTTCTAGTAGTCTTACAGGTTCAGGTCTTATTTTTATGACTTCAATGCATTTTGAGTTGGTTTTTCATTATGGTATAAGGTAGAATTTCATTTTATTCTTTTGCTTACGGATATCCAGTTTCCCCAATGCCATTTATTGTTGACACTGTATTCTCCATTGTGTGTTCTTGGCACATTTTTTTCAAAACCAACTAACTGTCAATGTATACATTTATTTTGGGGTTTTCTATCCTGTTCCATTGGCCAGTATGTCAGTTTATATGTCTATATGATGCTGTTTTTAGTATACTCAGTTTATGGTATGTTTTGAATTCAGAGAGGATAATATCCCATATTTGTCCTTTTTACTCAAGACTCTTTTGGCTATTGAGGATATTTTATGGTTTTATATGAATCTGAGGATTGTTTCTACCATTTATGTGAAAATGGCATTGAAATTCTGAAAGAGATTTCATTGAATCTGTAAACTTTTTCACAATTTTTTCAATTTTTTTAAACATAGAATTTCTTTCCATTTAATTAAGTTTTCTCAATTTCTTTCATCAGCGCTTTATACTTTTCAGTATAAAGATTTTATTCCTTCATGGTTAAATGTACACTTAAGTATTTAATTTCTGTTGCTATCAGAGATAGGATTATTTTATTAATTTCATTTTCAGATAGCTTGTTAAATGTAAATAGAAGTGCTACTAAGCACACCTCCTTTGTTTTTCTCTCTTATTGTCTTCTTTTGTAGTTAGATAATTTTTCTATGATGGTATGCTTTCAATCCATTATTTTTATATTTTGTGCAGACTATGGGTTTCTGCTTTGTGACTACCATGAGTCTTACATTAAATATGCTACCCCTTATAATGGGATACTTTTAGATGGTAATAACCAGCTTTTTTTTTTTTTTTTTTTTTTTTTTTTTTTTTTTTTTTTTTTTTGACAGGCAGAGTGGACAGTGAGAGAGAGAGACAGGGAGAAAGGTCTTCCTTTTCCATTGGTTCACCCTCCAGTGGCCGCTGCAGCCAGCACGCTGTGGCCAGTGCACCACGCTGATCTGAAGCCAGGAGCCAGGTGCTTCTCCTGGTCTCCCATGAGGGTGCAGGGCCCAGGCACTTGGGCCATCCTCCACTGCACTCCCGGGCCACAGCAGAGAGCTGGACTGGAAGAGGAGCAACCAGGACAGAATCTGGCGCCCTGACCAGGACTAGAACCCGGGGTGCTGGCACCACAGGTGGAGGATCAGCCTATTGAGCCACAGCGCTGGCAATAACCAGCTTTTAATTTCATGTAAGAACCCTACATTTTAATCCTTCCCACTACCATGCCATTTTTATTATTTTGATATCAAAATTAATATTTTTAAAATTATATCTGCTAATGGTTTAGCTACATTTGTTTTTCAATAGTTTTGACTTTTAACTCTCCCAATTTGCACTGCCCTTATAGTATCAGAAAATTCTAATACAAATTCTGTTTGCAAATACCATTGAGTTTTTTACTTTAATAGGATTTTTTTTTTTTTTTGGTTAATTAGCAGCCCTTCATTTGACCTTAAAGAACTCAAGTTGAGCCATTTCCATAAAGTAGGTCTAGTGGGGATGAACTCCATTATCTTGTTTTTCTCAGAAGGATTTTATTCCTGCCTTATTTCTAAACCACAGCTTTGTTGAGTAAAGTAATCTTGATTGGCAGTTCTTTTTCTTCTTCATTTTGAACATATCAGCCAATTCCCTACTGGCCTACAGGGTTTTTGCTAAGAAATCTACTGAAAGTCCTATCAGGGTTCCCTTTGAATGGGATCGGTTTCTTTTGGTTGAATTTCTTCAACCTCTCTGTTTCCTGTAACTGGACATTGTCCCCTTTCCCAAGTTGGGAATTTTTCAGCCATTATTTCCTCAAACATGCTTAGGGTTGCTTCCCCAGCTTCTTTAGAATTCCCTATTAATGAAAAAGTGAAGTTTACTTGGAGGTATAATATGAGCCTGAAAGAATCAGGGACCCATTTTCTGCAGCACGATGCTATCTCCTAATCTCTCTGTTGTAACACCTCCACCAGCCAAAACTCAGAGCAACTCCCAGGATCTATATAATGGTTACTCTGAGCCCCACTTCCATTCTTTGTTTCTAATTTAGCCCTGTCGGGACTCCCAATGCTTCTTGGGGGATGACATGGAGGCTAGACTACTACAAAGGATCACACAATAATGAGGAAGTGGAAGGCATTCTTCCAAGTCACTTTTCTCACTGTAGAAACCCTGAGTTCTCAGGAATGCTCTCCGTGAGGTACTATGCAAGATTAAAGGAAGGGGGTTCAATAATAGAGAATCATTCCACTCATACTGGATTATGGCTTCTCTTGGTTCTGCAGTCCAAGGAGTCTCAGCCTCATCCCCAAGTTCCAGTACATTCTGGGTGATATTCCTGCCTGTGGAGAGTTGTTAGATTTCTGAGGAAGTGAGTCAAGATACAGAACTCCTACTGCATCATATGGAGAGGTTGAGGTCACCTCATCATACATAGAAGAATACTTATTGGCATGTTATTAATGAAAAATTTCTATTAAAATAAATACAATGGTATAATGAATCAAATAGCCATTAAATGGTTTTTAAACTAGCAAATATTCAGATACAGATTTTCTAAGAATTGTGCTAGACAACAACAGGTGGTAATAATCAAATTTTCCATCTGTAAATTACAAAATCACCTACAAGTTGGCCTTCACAATTATAATAGCCAATATGTGAAAACCAGTCCATTTACCAATTATGCCAGATGGACTCTCACCAAATTCACAGAGTCACATAGGACCAATGTTCTTTCTGATATTTTCTAAAGAGTAAAGCAGCACAGCACAGCAAAATAGGAACTATGAACAATATGTAAGCAAATTTATTTGATGAGTAGAGGAAGGGGACAGTTGATAACATCAGAGGTCCTATATATCCCAAATCTGAATAATCAAAGCTCTCCACAGATGTAGCTCAGAGGTAAAAAAAAAAAAAAAAAAAAAAGTGGTAAGTATCCATTTTTTAGCTGAAGTCCTGGTATTTCAGCTTTTTCTCAGGAAACAAATCACTTACTTTGAGACTTCAATTATTTTCAGCTAGAAAAACTAGAACTGTGTTATATGCTATCTCAACAATTTTCATTTTGTTTAGGAGTCTTCATGCCTTAAGAACTACTTTTGAATGATAGGATTCTATGTTCATTTTGAAAAAGGCATATCAGCATCACGTGGCTACAGCATTATCATTCCAGTTGTCTGCCAGCATCAATGTAGTGACACAAAGTATAAAATATGAAATACTGTGGTCTTTATCTAGCTTCCTTTTCCTCATATATTTAAGACAGAATTTTTTTTTGTAATTTTGTATTCAAAGGGGAAGGGAAGGGAAGAGAAGGGAAGGGAAGGGAAGGGAAGGGAAGGGAAGGGAAGGGAAGGGGAGGGGAGGGGAGGGGAGGGGAGGGGAGGGGAGGGGAGGGGAGGGGAGGGGAGGGGAAAGAATATAAAGAAGTAAAGGGAGGGGAGAGAAAACAGGGTGAAAGGAAGGGAGGGAGGGAAACTGGGAAAAAAGAGGGAAAGAGGAAAGGAAGAACAAAGGGAAGAATCTAACAGAATAAAACTATGTAGTAAAAGAGATATTATGCTTGCTGAATTGTGTTCCCTCAAAATTCAGACACTGAAGCTCTAACATTCTGTATCTCAAAACATGACTGTACTGGACACAGGGACTTTCATGACATGGTTAAACTAAATGAGGCCATTAAAGTGAGCCCTAATCCTACTTAAATTATTACACAAAGAAGAGATTGGGAATTTTGGGGAAGGAAAATAATTTTTTCACCATCCTTCTAAGCTCTTTTTCAAAAAAAATACTTTGCCATGAGTGTATTTTATTCCTTTTAGGTTTTTTTTGTTTGTTTGTTCACTTGGAAGAGAGATCTTCAGTCTGCTGGTTCACTCCCTAAATGCCTGTGAAAGCCAAGGCTGGACCAGGTCAAAACCAGAAGCCAAGAATTCTGTGGGAATTTCTCATTTGGTGACAAAGAACAAAGTACCTGAGCCATCATCTGCTGCCTTTCAGGGCACATAAGCAGAAAGCTAGATCAGAAGCAGAAGTGAGACTCGGACCCAGGCAATCCAATATTGAATGCAGGAATATGAGGCAGTGGCTTTACCCACCACACCACCCTGCCAGCCCTCTCTTTCTTGTATTCTTGAAAAAAACTCTCTTGATCATGTTAACCTTTTTATGTACTACTGGATAATCTTATATTAAGAATGTTTCTGTCTATGCTAAAACTGATACTTTTCTGCATTTTTTGGTGTCTTGTAATTTCTCTAGTATCAATATAATGTTAGCCTCAAAAACAAAATAAAACAAACCAAAAATGAGCTGGAACATGTTCCATTTTCATGAAGGGAAGTGAATGTATGTATAGCACCTGAAATTACTTCTCCCTTAAATCCTTGGCAGAATTTACTAATGAAGGCAGCTGAGCCTAGAGTATACTTTATATGAAGTTTTTTGTTTTAACAACATATTAAGTTGATTTCAGATACAGAAATTTTCAGGCTACCTTTTTCTTCTTGAGTATAGTTCATAGGTTTTATCTTTCAAATAATTTGTCCATTTACTCTAAATTTTCTAATTTATCGATGTAAAATACAATATTTCCTTATTTTCCTTTTAAAAACTTGGCTTGACATTACCACATGGGATGCCTGACTCACATATCAGACTGCCTGGTTCAAGTCCTGGCTACTAAGCTTCACAAACAGCTTCCTACTGATGTTTATCATGGGAAGCAGCAGGTGATGGTTCAAATACGCATATCCCTGACACCCACATGGGAGACCAGGATGGAGTTCCAGGCTCCTGTCTCTGGCCTGACCAAGCCAGCTGTAAGAGGCAAACAAAATGAAATTTAATATGTTCTAAACTATGAAGTTTGTAATTATGTCCTCCACTAATTCATGGGCAAGTCTTGTCTTCTTTATGGCTCATATTTCTTTCTTATATATTCTGTTTCAGGACAAAAATGACTAAATACCCAGTTTGATAATTCATTTAAATTTAATGGAGATCTCCATGTATTATTGTCATTTGAATCTCTTGTTGATTAAGACCATGAAGGACTTACACATTTGAGCACACACTGAATTCCACTGAGTCAGAAAGGACTATTGTGACTTTGTTGTTGTTGTTATATGAATTATTTTACTAAGTTTTTGTTTCACATCCAAATTGTGGACTTCTGCTTATGTTTTGTATTTCCTCTACCTGTACCCAGTTCTATTGTGGTTTGTTTGCTCTTAAGCAGTAGATACTTGACATATTTTGGGGAGAGGACATCCTTTCTATTCTGCTAGTATTTAAAAGTTTCTTTCTCTAAAGCATCAGAAATAAGTACTGGCAAGTTTGAAGGTTTTCTCATGGTTATTAATGCTCTACCCAATATACTGATTTAAATCCTTGGCTATGCTTGAGTAGTTTGAGGAATTACTCTTTAAACTTGAAGATAAGATCCTGTTCTAACAACAGAGGCAAAGGCAGTCACAAAGATACTTTGTGCTTATCTTCTTTTAAGGGTCATCTTTTTCTTTAAAGATATAGCTTTAAAAATTTTATTGTGGTAATAGCACTTAATATAAAATCTATTCAAAAATTTTTTAAATATTTATTTGCAAGTGCATGGGAGGGCTTAAATATTCATGGAATAATGAATTAAATTTCAAAATAAATTTTGAAATCCAAATATGGTTTTTTCTTAGTATCCATTCCCATGAACTTTTTGAAGACCCCTGCGTATTACTGTTATGTATAAGCACAATATGGAAGAGTTGATCTCTAGAACTTATTCTTACATAACTGAAATCTTACACCTGTTAAACAGCAACTCTCTACTTTCCCCTACCCCCAACCCCTGACAAGTACCAATCCATTCTGTTTCTATGAATTTGACTGTTTTAGACACTTCATACTTGTGTAATCATGCAGCATTTGTCCTTCTGTAACCGGATTATTTTACTTAGCATCATGTCTACCAGGTTCACCTCTACTGCTGCATATTTCAGGGAATATAATCCTCAACACGGCATATGGTGCCTGCACTTCCTCCACATGAATAAAGAATCACTGGTCCTATATTTTGTAAAGTATGAGTCTTTCCTTTCAGTATTCTACAAAATAGGAACAACTGAGGTAATGGTAGGGGTTTTATTTAATTTTATTAAAATATATTGACAAAGTTTTCTCCTATTTCTTTCTAGGATACATAAAATTGTATCATTTCTTCCTAGTTTTGTCCAGTTATGTTTTTGGTGTTTGAATTTCTGGTTCAAAGTTACCATCCAATTTTTTTTACTTCCCCACATATTTGTCTCCAGATATTGAATTCAGCTTGGGTATTTTGTGGTAAATGATTCTTTTGTGCCATAGTATTTCTTAAGGGAAGAATCGATATTCATCAGCGGAAACATTTTTATTTTCATTCTGAATTTTTTAGTATTAGCTTTATTTGAAGTTGTGTGGAAATTATTGTGTCTGCATTTGACAATCACAATTGGTGGTTTGGAATGGCTAACAAGGCTTTTATTTCAAGATTCTGATATTGCAGTAACTTATACTTATTTTATTAGATGGAGAACTATAATTGTGTGCCCTTCAAATTTCTGCTTTCTTTTGCTTTCCACAATCTTAAAACTGGATTTTTTTATTTTACCTATAGTCTCGATATTACTTTTTTTTAATTTCTTTTTCAAATGGCATAACCTTTTTTTTGTGGGGGGGCAGGTAGAGTTATAGACAGTGAGAGAGAGAAAGAGACAGAGAAAGTTCTTCCTTCCATTGGTTCAATCCCCAAATGGCCACTACGGCCAGCGCTGTGCCGATCCAAAGCCAGGAGCCAGGTGCTTCTTCCTGATCTGCCATACGGGTGCAGGGGCCTAAGCACTCGGGCCATCCTCCACTGCCTTCCCGGGTCATAGCAGAGAGCTGTTCTGGAAGAGGAGCATCTGGGACTAGAACCTGGCGCCCATATGGGATGCCGGTGCGCAGGCAAAGGATTAACCAAGTGAGCCATGGTGCCAGCCCCAAACAGCATAACTTTTCAAAAAAATGCCTCATCAAGTCCCCCATGCACATTTTAGTCCCTTTCCTATAGTTATCACTTTGCTCTACCTGGATGTTTATTCAGTAGTTTATAATTTGTGTTTATTTTCCTTATCAGGAGATGATTTTAATCTGAATTTCCTATTATCACTTCCAATCAGTTTAGATTGCCCCAAGATCTTGAAGAAAGCTCCAGAGTGAGTTTTGAAATAAATTATAGGGTTTTCTTTGTAATCATGGAAATTTGTAATTTGTAGAAAAAAAATTTTGTATGATATATCAGTTCTAACTCTTCTCTATACTTTTTGAAATAAGATGAGACATTTAGATTTAATCAATTACCTTTTATTCAATCCCTCAAAAACTATTAATTATTCAAATGAAATTTTATACAGAGATACTCAAGAAAATTTTTATTTTTTAGGTTTTGAATAAAAGATTCTCATTCCCCAAGTTGCAAAAAGAAAATAATGAATATTTTTGGCCATAAGTCATTACTGATTCAAAATAAATTCCAGATTATCCTCAATCAGTTGGTAAGCACTTTGTATCAGTTTTCATATTTAATTTTTTTCTCATTTATTATGTATGCACTAGTGATCTTCTTGTTAGAAGTGTCTGTTTTAAAATACCATAAACTTATCCCTTTAAAAATATAGATATGTGAGACTATTTCTCATCTATAGAAAACTAAAATGAAAACTATCAGTCTTTAAATTTTTAATGACCAGAAAATGTGAAATATTTTTAAATGAATAAGGTGCTACCACGAATTATAAATCAATTATAGATCTTTCTAAGCAATTTAAAAAACTGAATAGAACCTGAAATAAGGTGGTTTTCCTGACTGAAGAGATCAGAGATGGGATTGGAATTCTCTTACCACCACAATCTTTCTCTTGAAAAGATTAATTCAATAGAAAGGGAAGTGTTCAAGAGTCCTATTCAACATGGCTCTTCAAAGAGCAGCACTGACATCTGTGAGGGTTCATCAGACCCCATGCTAACCAATGAAGTCAGAATCTACATTTCACTGGAGTCCTAGGTGATCTGTTTCCACCTTAAAGTTTGATAAGTACAAAAAGTCCTAATGACTTTGAACGGCCTTTTTCTGGACTGTTGAAGAACACTTTTTGTTGGTTTTCTTTTTTCATGAAAATTGCTGAACTCTTTACTTAGTATAGAGTTGGTCATCTGTGTATAAAGTTAATTGAAAATGGATCTTAGTGGAGAATGGGACTGGGAGGAAGAGAAGGAGAGGTGGGAGGGTTAGGTGTGGTGGGATGATTCACTATATTTCTAAAGTTGTACTTATGAAATGCATGAAGTTTGTATTCCTTAAATAAAAGGCTTTTTTGGAGGAAAATAAATAAATAAATAAATAAAGTCCCCTGCGCATAGGTGATGTCCTGTAAATGCCTTTCTCTGGAAGCAAGAGGTTAAGCAGCATCTTTCACAACGTAAGCTGTCAATTGCCTAAGGGAACCAAACATAATTCAGAGTGAATAGAATTAAACAACGTTATCTAAGGGCATAAAGTATAATCCAAAAAAGAACAGCTTCATCTAAGCTACTATTGTCTTCTGCATTTTGCTATAAGCTCTAATGGGTTTTGTGATCTAAAAGAGATCTTGGTTGCGTACCACATCCTATTAAGCAGCCTGATCGTGCAGGCTTCGTGAAGTGACGCCTCCAGTCCGAAGGCACAGCCTCGAGCACTGTGGATGCTATGAACCAAGTGGAGAGGGAGACAGAGAGCCAAGGACGCCTTTTTGACTTTAGGAGTAAACCTGCGGACCCTCTTACAACCAGAGCGAGGCTGCTTATGTGCGGCGGCAACAAGGGACAAGCACCAACTCCGCGGGTACCAGCAGTTCCCCGATGACTAACTGCACTGCCCTGGACCAGGATCTTTGCTCAGGATCAGATTCCCAAGCGCAGACAGCAAGCAGCCAGTGAGGCAAAGTTCCACAGGGCCTACCTGGAGAACAAGAAGGAGGCACAACAGTGCACGGAACGTCCCAAACACACGTGACCGTCCACTCTGTCTCTGACCCTGAGGTGCTGGGTCCTGGGCACTGTCCCTGTGTACATCACGCTGAACTGGCAGCACGATGGGGATGACCAGACCTAGGACTCACAGCTTGTGGAGAGCAGACCAGGAAGGATGGAATCTTCCAGAAGTGGGTGGTTATGGTGATGCCTTCTGGAGAGGAGCAGAGATACAAGTGCCATAGCCATATGGAGCATGAGGGGCTGCCTGAGCCCCTCACCCTGAGATAGGAGCTACCTCCTGAGGCCACCATCCTCATGGGGTAATTGTTGCTCCTCTGGTCCTCCTTGGAGCTGTGGTCACTATTGTGATGAGGAGGAAGAGCTCAGGAAGAAATGAGCTGTTAGGCTGCAAGTACAGACAATGGCAGCTCTGGTGCATCTTTTGTCATGAAGCTCAGACAGTGAGGTAACCCCAAAACTGAGAAGGAATCCTGAGACCAGAAAAGGAAAAAGGAAACTCCAAATAAGAATCAAAGTCCTCAGACTAGCAGGCATCCTTCTGAAAAAAATGCCAAAATGGAAGGATGAGAGTCAAGATGGCATAACTATGGCTTGTTGCCGTACACTTACATAGGACTGAGTGATGCAAGATATGTTCATGCCTCCCCTTTGAGACTCTGGAACTCCTGACCTTCCTTTCCGTGACTGCCATCTGAATGTGCCTACATTTCTATTAGCACAATGTGAGGAGGTGGGGAGACTGACCCAGCCCCATCCACCATGAACCCCTCCACACACTGACCTGTACTTTCTTCCTGTCCTCCTTCTCTCTCTCCTTGCATCTTGCATCCATCTCTCTCATTCTCTCTCTCTGCCTTGCAAATAAATGAAATTTTAAAAAGGAAAGAAAAGAAATATTTTTCATATTCTTGCTATGAAGTGGGCTTGGGGAATCCAAGTTCAGAACAGTGAAGTCAACTCCAAAGCAGTGCTTCAGGAAATTGCTATGACCGGGATGAGTACCCCAGAGTTCGGGTGTTGGGCACGTAATCCCCAAGGCCACGGTGTTGAGAGGTGATGCAGGTAGGAGAGCTCT
The DNA here is from genome assembly GCF_033115175.1 of Lepus europaeus. Lineage (NCBI taxonomy): Eukaryota > Metazoa > Chordata > Mammalia > Lagomorpha > Leporidae > Lepus > Lepus europaeus. The sequence goes on from NC_084827.1 coordinate 129,569,703, forward strand.
GCCTTTATGAGAGGATTAAGGCTGTTGTTCAGGGTGTGTCAGAAATACCTGGAATGAGGTCCTGCTCAAAGAATGAGTTCAGCTGGCTTTCCTCTCACACATGAGTGCCTTCCCTCTAGTGTCATGGGATGCCTCCTGCAATAACTTTTTGTTACTTTACCTAAAATACCTGAGAGGAGCAACTTAGGAAGGAAGACTTATTTTGGTTTAGTTTTGGAGGGTGGCCCCACTGGTTTAGCCATCTAGTGAGGCTGGAGGATGGCAGAGAGACGATCCTATGGTGAACTGGGAAGTAGAGAGACAAGAGGCACACTCTGCATCTGTAACCAACCCTCTCCCAAAACCTGCCTTCCAAGGATAAGCCTCCAGTGACCTGGGACCTCCCATTAGGCCTACTTCTCCAGCCTTAATCCATCCATTAACATAAGACTTAGGAGTTTAAATGTCTGCATGAGGGAAAGGCTTTTGGCACAGCAGCTAAGACACTACTTGGGGGGTGGGGTGGCATTGTGGCAGGGTGGGTTAAACTGCAACCCGCAACACTGTTATCCCATTTGAGCTGGTTCAAGTCTGGCTGCTCCACTCCTGATCCAGCTCCCTGCTAATGTGCCTGGGAAAGAAGCAGATGACCTAAGTGCTTGGGCCCCTGCCACCCACGTGGAAGACTCAGATTGAGTTCCTGGCTCCTGGCTTTGGCCTGGTCCAGCCTCAGCTCTTGAAGCCATGTGGTGAGTGATTCAGTGGTTGGAAGACCTCTATCTCTGTTAACTCTATCTCTAAAATAAATAAATCTTTAAAAAAATAAATAAATAAAAGATAGGCTCTTGAACTCATGCAAATGTTTAAGCCCTGAAGTCATAAATTGTTGCTATGGAGAAAGTGCCAACTTAATCCAGTGGTTGGAAGACCTCTATCTCTGTTAACTCTATCTCTAAAATAAATAAATCTTTAAAAAAATAAATAAATAAAAGATAGGCTCTTGAACTCATGCAAATGTTTAAGCCCTGAAGTCATAAATTGTTGCTATGGAGAAAGTGCCAACTTAATCCAGTGGTGGTGTTTGGGAGGTGGGCCTAGTGGGAAGTCCTTAGAGCATTAAGAGTGTGCCCTTGGAAAGTAATTCTCATGAAAGGGTTGTTTCTAAAGGCAGAGGAAGGCCTAGCCTCACTCCCTGTCTGTCTCCCTCTCCCCTTTTCTGTTTCCTGGTTTTCTGTCCTCTGCAAGTCTGCTGCACTTACCAGAGGCCAAACCAAGGGGGCAAGCCAATCATGGACCTGAATCTCCAAAACCATAAGCTAAAGTAAACCTTTTCTCCTTACCAAGTTCATTATTTCAGGCATTTTGTTATATGTGGGTGATCCTGTGAGACTGCCTGCCTAGCCTATGCAGGGTGTTAGCCTGACTGCTGGCAGGTGGCAGGTGCCCCAGCCCATTTTCAGGCCAAAAAGACCTGATTGATATACCCATGTATCACTTTTCTAGAAACAACATGGAGTGTTCTTTTGTCCAGATAACATAGCTCACTTCCAACCAAAGTCCCATCTATCCAGGGCTTTGGTGGCCTTCAGAACTTTGCATACTTGGCACTCAGAAGTGTCCAAGGGTCTCCCAGGGGTGTATGAAACCCCATGGTAACACTGGCATCTGTGTTGTGTGGGAAGAGAAATTGCCATGCCTTCTGGTGCCTGAGAACTTTGAAAGTATAAAGTAATAGGCATTCACAGATATTTTTCACTACATAGAACCAAGACTGATAGAGAAGTCTTGTGTTGCATTTAGAACTATATTTCAAATATGGTAACTTCTTCTTCTGTCATATTATTGAAGTCATTAAAAAAAAACAGCACTCAGAACTAAATAAATAAGTAAATAAATAAAAGAGAGACCTTGCCTTATATACTTTCACTAAGTTGGGGCTCAGTAAATATTTTTTGAATATCTGTCAGAGAGAGAAATTTTGAATAGGAAGTTAGACCTGAAGATGGGTAATTATCTCCCTAAATCTAAAACTTTATGACTCAATGAGTAATATCTTTAATTATAACTTTATTTTTTTTATATTTTGACAGGCAGAGTTAGACAGTGAGAGAGAAAGAGAGACAGAGAAAAAGGTCTTCCTTTTTCCATTGGTTTACCCCCAAGGGGCCACTATGGCTGGCGTGCTGCACTGATCCGAAGCCAGGAGCCAGGTGCTTCCTCCTGATCTCCCATACGGGTGCAGGCGCCCAAGCACTTGGGCCATCGTCCACTGTCTTCCCGGGCCACAGCAGAGAGCTGGCCTGGAAGAGGAGCAACCGGGACAGAATCCGGTGCCCCAACCGGGACTAGAACCTGGAGTGCGGGCACCACAGGCGGAGGATTAGCCTAGTGAGCCATGGCGCCGGCCCTAATTATAACTTTATTTTTAAAACTACTTTATTAATATATGGTTGACAAAGAAATAGTTGTACATATTTAATGTATACAAGTTTGGATCTAAGTGCACATTCATAAAGGCATCACCATAATCTACACTATAAACAGCCATTACTTCCAGGAGTTTCCCCTGGCATCTTTATTATTATGTTATGAGTGTGTATGTGTGGATAACTACCCAGAAAACCCATTCCCTTAGCAAATTTCAACTATGCAAGTCAGTATTGCTAACTATAGACACTAGTCTATACCACAGATCTCTAGGATTATTCACCTTGCGTAACTGAAATTGCACACTTTAACTAATTCCTCCTTATTTTTGCATTCTTCGAGCCCTGGCAATCACACTTTCTGCCTCTGTGAGTTACACTACTTGAGATTCCTTCTATAAGAGGTAACATGTAGTATGAATAGCCTTCATAAAACTTGTGGAAACTGGAGTTAATATATGAACTTATTTTTCTCAAAACATTTTGTGACTCATGTGTAGGTTTTTTCAAACATTAATTTTTCACAAACTTTTTGAAGATCCTTCATATGTATGGATCTCAAGTTTGGGGCAACAAAGCAAAAATCTTTTTATTCCATTTTCCATGAATTTTTAAGTACTCCCGTATCTATACTTCTGTGTCAGACTCATTTCACTTAGCATAATGTACTCCAGGTTTATCCATATTGTCACAAATGGAAAGATTTCATTCTCTCTAAGGTTGAATAACATCCCATTATATGTTTGAAATATTCATTTCAATTCCAGAAGTAGGATTGTGGATCATAGGGCAGTTCTAATTTTAATTTTCGGGGAGCCTCAATACTGTTTCCAATGGTGACTGTAGCATCTTACATTCTTACCAACGATGCATCTCTTAATTGTTGGTACATTTTAAGATAGCTGTGCATATGGATGGTATCAATAATTGCTGATTGTGAGATGATATTTATTTGAAATTTTCAATTGTATAATACTGATTATTAGTGATGTTGAGCATCTTTTCATATATAACCAGCCATGTTTTATGTCTTTTTTGAAAAAATTCTATTCATATTCTTTGACCATCTGTTAATCAGGTTATTTGACTGCTATTGATTTACAGGAGTTACTCATGTTGTGGGTACCAAACTTTTATAACAAATATGATTTGCACATATTTGCTCTCCTTCTGAATATTGCCTTTTCAGTTTTATTGTTTCATTTTCTATGGAAAATATTTTCAATTTGATACAATCTTACTGCTTATTTCTGCTTTTGTTTCCTCTGCTCTTGGTATCAAATCTAAGGAATCATTGTCAAGACCAGTGTCAAGAAGGTTTCTCCCATGTTTTCTGGATTTCTTCATCTTTTACTTTCTTTTTTCTCTTTGTTTGCTTGTTTAGGTTCTTCTATTTCTTTGCTTTACATAAGTGGAATCACATGATGTATTTGTTTTCTTTTGGTCAACAATGCATTTATTATAGTGATCAGCCATTACTTGTAATATTCATTTATATTTTTTGACAAGTAAAAGGTTGGATGCATTTAAGGGCAGAACCTCATAATTATGTGTGTGTGTGTGATTTTAGGTAAACAACTACATTTATGTTTTTCTGTCAGTATGTCAAATTCTTTATGACAAATTGTACGTAGTATGACAAAAGAAAAGTAGATAATGCCATTATAAAGAAAAAAATGGACTATAGTATACAGTTGTGCTGGAGCTAACAACTTAGCATTTTCCCCACCATAAGGGAGTTACAGGTTTCACTGCTAGGAAGGAAACATAACCTTATACATTAGTAGTGCAGAAAGAAACCTGAAAGCCAAAAAGTTTGGCTTTAAAATATTCTAGTTTAGCAGGCAGACTACTCCTTTCACTTAAGGATCACATTTTATAATCCATAAAGATTTTTGGGTCTGCATTGTATCTAATATATGGACCTTTTCTTTAAAATGTTTCTGAATTACAATGATGATATACTTAGTACTTCCAGTGTCTTTTTCTTAGAAGTGTACAGACATGAGTTAGCTAATTATAAAAGCAAAAATTGATAACAAGAATAAATTTGTATCTTTTTATTTTAATAAAGCAGAAAAACTTTTTTTTACCTATGTAAAGCTACGTTGTAATCCTTAATCTCTTAAATATATAACTGTTTTTCCTAAGACAGAAGGTTGAATTTAAAAGTTAACACCCTTTATAGTATCTGGCTTTGCTAAAACATTTGTATGTTTTGTTCTATTTTTGCTTACAAGCACATACATACCCCACAAAATAAATCAAGATATAGAAATAAAACTACAAAAGAGAGAAAAATCCACAAAGGAGCTTGTGCTTTATCTTTTGAATTCTAGATAAGTCTCAGGAATTCAAGAATAAGGACATGGAGGGATTACAAAGAAACAGAATCCCCATCACAAAGGCACTCAGGGAATTGAGAGTGGAATCCAAGTTGTTCTTAGCAAGCACTTTGCAATTTGTTAGTTCTTTTGAGATGTACAGGCTTTCTGTCAGACTTTTATGAGCTGTACTTTGTGCATAAATTTTGTGCAACAAGTTTCTGTGTGTGTGCACATGTGTCTAAGCTTCAAGAAGTGTCAAAACCAAAAAATCCTATCAAGGAGACAATGACAAGTTTTAGTAGGTCAGCATCATGAAAAAGAATTAACTCATTTAGTAGGCAAATTAGTTTCAATTATTTATGGCAGAACTCAAATGATGACAAACTAGATCAAATTTCAGAGTAAGGCAGACTACTAAAAGAGAAGATGTTCTGGCAAGATTCTAGTAGTAGCAAGATGGGAAGACTGACAAACCATAGAATATATTTACTTTTTGGTCTGAGAATGTAGCAACTTTTGCTAAACAGTTCAATGACTAAGAGAAAGTCCTCTCAGCAGATTTGGTCTACGTGGTCTGAATACAAAGTCTACTCTGGGAAATTAGAAAGTTAAAGGGGCAAGGAGTCAAGTGGTCCCTCATGTCTATAGGCACAAAACTAACCTGATTCTTATCCTGAAATATGCGAACAATCTATTATGATTAGTAAATTAATACCTTTAGAAAATAGAATAAGAAAGTCTTAACAGAAATAATTGTGGTCTAGAGACTAGGTGTCACAGGTGGGGTTCTCCAGAAGTAGGTGCTAAAATGAAGTTTGGAATAAAAGACATAGGTAAAAGTATCAACATCTATGAAAGGAAATGAAAGAAAGTATATTTGGGCAGAAGAAGAAACTGAAATACAGTTTATATACTATAAAGTCTTGCTTTACCCAGCTCCAGTTCTGAAGCAAGTACTGCCATCGAAGTGTTGTATGACAAGTTGAAATGGCCAGGCCTTTATACACCTGTTTTACTGTGCCAAGCAGGGTAGGCTGCCCAGAAATTGTGCAGTCATAGCCACAATCTGTTTCTTGACTGCACTTCCTGCCTTCCAGTAGTAAGTTTTATTTTGAAAGGGTGCTGGGAAGCTTAGCTCAATGTCTACCGTACCAACACTGTAAGTCAATTCCCAAATGAATCCTGTACTTGAATGTCTAGGTCTTCATACCATGATGGTAATTTATACTTATTGCTCTTCTCCCTGGGGGAAAAAAACTGATAAAAATGTGTTTCATATGAATTTCTCCACAAAGGTTATCACAAGTGAAGTATACCAAATGAGCTATATAATTGACTCATTTGACAAATGAAATCACATACCAAAAATATTTCTGTAACTATTAAGGAATGCTTGTTTTTATCTAAGATGTTTAATTCTGAAAATACAATGGAACTCATGAAGAAAAACTGTAATCTGTGTGTATTATTTATATTAGTTTGAATGGTGAAGTATCTATACAAATAACAATGAAAAATGTGCTTTTAATGTCACAGAAGTTTCATTTTCTAACAGAATGAGGATAGAAAAACAGAAGATAGAGGGATTATTAATGCATGGTTCTTGCAGTGTTCAAGAGTTTACAGGCTAATGCAGGAAAGAGAAACATTAACAGATAATGATAATAAAATCCAATAACTGCATCTGGAAATCTGGCTGTTTAGGAATCATCTAGCCTGGGCCTGAGGCCAGGATATTCTGAGGACATCAGGGAAGACCTAAGGGAAAAGTCTCCCCCAGCTCTCAGCATTCCAACTACTAATTATCTGCCCTAGTCAAGGAACAGAGGGCTCATCTTTAAAGAAATGCAGAAAGTCACCTAAAGAACTAATGCTTTCAACGTAAATAAAATGCCGCTCCTTCCAGCACCTGGGAACCCGCAAAGCCTGATTGTCCCCTATCCTTTGTCGTCACATACTTACACAAAAAGTTCACAAAATCCTAACTCAGAGAATAAAACTAATATGAAACCTATGTACAGAGTATATTTGTATGTGTAGGTGTGGGTATGTAGTTACTACATACCCTTACATACACGCACACACATGTAGAAGGGGTTGGAGGGAGAGAGAAAGAAGAGAGAGAGAAGGAATCCTTATCCTCTTTTTCTTTTTGAAATACAGATGGACAAGAATCATTATATGAGAAGAAACAAGAGCATGCAAAACAAGCATCCAAGGCAAACACAATGAAAAGCTAAACACAGGGAAAAAAAAGGGAGAACAAAGTATAATTAATATACTTCAGAGATTTGAAAAAATTTACTTTCATAAATCAAAAATAAGATGCTAGAAAAAGGGAACAAATAATAAGAAAGACTCTGAAGAAAGTAAATGTATAATACCTGAAGTTAAAAATGTTCAGAAGGGGAAAAGACAAGGCAATCTCCCAAAACATAGATCAAAAAGACAAAGTGAAAATATGAGAAAAATTACATAGAAAGATTAACCCATGGAATTCAACCCTCGTCTTATAGGAATTCCAAAAAGGCAGAAAGTGGATGGAAGAAAATAAAGACAGCAGAGATTTGTTTCCCAGCAGTGAGGAAAGACAAGCTTTCAGACAGAAATAGACTATAAAAAAAGGAATAAATCTCAATATTGCTCACAAAATTTCAGATAGCACTGAGAATAATGACAATATTTGTACAAAATGATGAGAATAATACAGGCATCTCATAAAAATAATACAGGCATCTCAGAAAAATACATTAAGAAAAACAGAGACATTGAAATACAGAGAGAAATTAAAATTCAATATGAGTTTAGTCGATCTGTCAAAAACAACAGCATATTCAGATGTGGAAAGGCTCAAAAAGTGATTTTTCTACATAACTTTTCTTAGAAGTTCCTTAGAAAGTACAGATGTCGCAGGAGCATTGAAGGGTGAGTAAAGGATCAGCAAAAACAAGTCACAGACATAGACCGGCTGTATGTTTCTCACTTCTGTGGCAAAGGAAACAGAATTTAACAGAAGTATCCAACAGTGAAGATACAGTGTGTAGCTTTGTGTGGGGTTTTTTATTACTGGAACCTTTATCCCTATGGGGCACAAGGCTGCTGGTGAAACTCAAAATTCCTGCTAAGCTACTGCTCTTTTATACCATGATTTCACTTTTCACTCAGGAGCAGGACTTCACCAGTCATGTGATTCTGCTCAAAGAAGGCTTTAGAAACATTAAGGTTTCCTAGATTTTGGATCAAACTTAGTATTAGAAACATATTCTTCTTGGAGGAAGCAGAGTCAGCACCCAGGTGTCCTTGAAAAATATTGCTGCCTTCATTTCCCAGAGCTTCAGAAAATCCGTCCCTGCACCATGTTCCAAACAAGAGAAAACAAAAACAGCAAAAGCCCCAAGACATGAAGCATGAGAAGCAGTAGATCCACATGAAAGCGGTGAAGGCCTGGGAGAACACATTTGTGCAGGGGGCTGGAAGGGTGCTGGGTCTGGTACTGAACAAAAGATTGCAAAGCTCTGTGGGCAAGGGTGAGGGGACTTCCAGGCAGAGGGACTTGATGCATATTTATAAAATATCCTTTCACTTTTATTGTTTTCACTTTTCTTAGCTGTTTTGACGAAGGTCAATGTGAAATTGGAGGAAATGTTTTCGATCCCCTATTAAGTAAAGATTAACATTTTTGACTTTAGGCTCTTCTTACTTTTTAGTTTATTCCTCAGAATTAGGCATTATCATTTTTGGTGCTTCAGTCACAGCCTGCACAATAAATGACTGCATACTTCAAGTGAGAAAAGCCAAGAAAGGCATGCGAAAAGGTGGCTGATTATCAAAGTGGAGTGGAGGGGCCCCTGGGGCCAAGAGTAACAGTAGCAGAGTTTAGCCCCAAGAGCTAAGGATGGGAAAGCAGAAAGAAGAGAAAATCATGCAGAACGGGCCACCTAGAAAGGAACTATAAGGGATCCCACCAGATCTGGTCAGGAGCCAGGAGAATAAATACCAGGCCTCACTCCTTGCCATTCGCTACTTCCTGTTGGTACTCACTGTGGCCAAACCCACCAGGAAGCCACAGGACAGGGGAGCAGAAGTGACAGTTGTCTCCCTGGGAAAAAGCAGGGTGTGGATGGCTCTGTAAAGGAAATGGTATTTGGCCCAAATGTCACCCAGTAATTCCTTATTTTTTCGGTAGATGCTAGGCCCTGTGCTCCTCTTAGTTTCATAATTTAGCAATTAGGCTTTAATATAAATCAACTGATTCTAGGCATGAGGAAAATCTCAAGAGGCATTTTGCTACCAAGCTAACACAGCGGAAGCTCAAATTTTTCACTGTTTATTGATGGCAGTTTCCAGTCACAGGAAACCAAAAAGCTCTAAAGAGCATATGAAGTGACTTTTGACCTTTGAATGCAAACATTTCTGAAGTTAAAACACCCAGCTCAGATTAGCTGACTTTACATTGGAAATGCTTGTAGTAGTAGAAAGCTAATGAGACTGAGAGAGACATGTGAATGTTGCCACAATCAACAGATGGGAGTTTGGAGCTCAGGGGTCTCCGGTTGTTTCTCTACCTTTGTTGGTATGTTTAATTAAGGAATGATACCACCACTGGCTTCAGGGCATATGAGAATATGGACACCATATTCTTATCCTATAAGGGGTTTCAAAAAGTTCATGAAATAATGGAATTAAAAGATAATATGCACACAAGGATGGCACTGTGGTGTAGTAGGTTAAACCATCACCTGTGACTCTGGCATCCCATATGGGCCTCCTTCCATGTCCCAGCTGCTCCACTTCCCATCTAGCTCCCTGCTAATAACCCAGGGAAAGCAGAGGAAGATGGCACAAGTGCATGGGTCCCTGTCACCCACATGCAAGATCTGAAGAAGCTCCTGGCTTCCACCTGGCCCAGCCCCAGCCATTGTGGCCATTTGGAGAGTGAACCAGTGGAAGGAAGATCTCTCTCCCACCCCCCTAACTCTGCCTTTCAAATAAATCTTCTTTTAAGAAAAAATAATGTGCATTGAAGTCTCCTTGGGGATGTTGCCACAGAAACACAGGACTCAGTGTGACTTTGGGTGCTAGTAACAACTTCATTCTAAAATTCCTTGGAAAATACTGATTCATATTTGCTACTATTTTTCTTAGTTATTTCAACATACCACTAACCTTAACTGACATATTAATAAGTACAGTGCATGCAAAGTAGATCATTTGTGACATTCACAGATTTAAAAATTAACCAAGATGGTTGTTAGTGACCTGAAAGTTTACATATTTCACATGAAAACGTGACTTCATTTGTTGAAACAACTTTATTATGCCAGGGATTCTTGTTACTTTTGTTCTGCCTGGCCTATACCTATCTGCTATTTGCAATGGAATAGACTACTCATTAATTTTGTATATTTGGTTTGTGACATTTCCCATTCCCAAAATCCTTTTGATGAATTACATGACACAGTGGAAACAACTATAGAACAAAACTAAAATGCACCACATGTGGTCTACTAACCAGGTCCCTGTCAAACAAAATAGGATGCTGCGTTCCCATGGTTTCATTTTAGTGGTTTAAGAAAACTGTATACTCAGAAGCACCATTTCTGCAAACTGTTGAAAAATCTTCATGTTAGTGTGCAGCCTGGAAAATATTTCAATGGCAAAAAAAAAAAAAAAAACTACAAGGAAACCAACTTAGACTTTTTTTTTTTTTTTTTGCTAACACAAAGGATAGGGATTTTTATGAGAATATGGAGCAAAAATTTAACAACAGATACATTTTCTTCATTCAGTAACAAATTCCATTTAGGGAAAACATATTTTAACAAGTAAAGGCTTTATCCTATCTTATTAAGTAAGAATTTTTAGAAATCACACACAGTGAGTAGAGAGACAAGGTGATATCAAAAAGAAAACAGGACCCAGCCCTTTAAGAATTAACCTCCTGAAATGAATCCATAGTGGATGAGGTAAATCATCTCAGAAGCCTCATGACAACAAGAGATGCTGCTCAGGACAAAGCAGGAAGGCCAAAGCGGACAAATCTCATCATGTTTGTCAGGATTTGAGACTGCTACAATTTACTTAACAAGAGATAGAAGCCTAGAAGAAAGAGAAAAATAGAAAATTCCTCCGACTGGGAGGACTCTCTCTACGTAAGGCCCTACATAAGAGATCCAGGAAATAGGTGTTTGGCAGAGTTGATCCAGGATCCTTGAAAGCAGTGACGGCCTGAATCTGGAAGATTAAGGAGGAGATATCTGTTTAGGAAGGACTTGGTCATTAGGCTTTGCCATGGCCTGCAGAATATATCCCAAAGCTAGGTTTCAATAAGCCATTCATGCAGCTGGCACTATGGTGGCCTGCAGTGCCAGCATCCCATGTGGGTGCCGGTTCGAGTCTTGGCTGCTCCTCTTCCAATCCAGCTCTCTGTATGGCCTGGGAAAGCAATGAAAGATGGCCCAAGTCCTTGGGCCCCTGTACCTGCATGGGAGACCAGGAAGAAGCTCCTGGCTCCTGGCTCCTGGCTTCAGATGGGTGCAGCTCCAGCCATTGTGGCTAACTTGGGAGTGAACCAGTGGATGGAGGACTCTCACTGTCTCTCCCTCTCTCTCTCCTTCTCCCTCTCCCTCTCCTTCTCACTGTGTGTAAATCTGACTTTAAAATAAATAAGTCTTTAAAAAAATTTTTTTAAAGCCCATTCAGGCTGGCACCGTGGCTCAATAGGCTAATCCTCCACCTGCGGCGCCGGCACACCGGGTTCTAGTCCCGGTCAGGGGCGCTGGATTCTGTCCCAGTCGCTCCTCTTCCAGTCTAGCTCTCTACTGTGGCCCGAGAGTGCAGTGGAGGATGACCCAGGTCCTTGGGCCCTGCACCCGCATGGGAGACTGGGGGGCACCTGGCTCCTGGCTTCGGATCAACGCAGCAGGCATAGCCTAGTGGTTAAGACACCACATACCACACCAGAGTGCCTGGGTTCAATACATTACTCTGGCTTCTGAATCTACCTTCCTGCTATATGATGGCTCAAATAATTGGGTTTCTGTCACCCTTGTGAGAGACCTGGGCTTCAGCCTGGGCCCAGTTCCAGCAACTGCAGGATTTGAGAGAATGAGCCATTGGATAGGATCCATCTCTCTCTTTCTCTCTCCCTCTCTCAAATGAAAAATCTAAACTTCTGTTCTTCTCCCAAAAAATAATGCAATTTAGTGGTGTGAAATTGAAGAGCACAAAGGGAAATTTCTAAATAAACCAATACCTCACAATTGACAAAGTAGTGTCATCTAAATTACAGTTTAAATTTTATCTTGGGGGGACAGTTTGGCCTGCGGGTTAAAACACCAGCTGGGCCTCTCATGTTCCACATTGGATCCCAGGAGACACCAGCAGATGGCTAACCAAGTTGACCCTGCCATGCTCATGGGTGACGAGGATTAAGTTCCCAGTTTCCAGCTTAAGACTGGCCCCAGCCCTGACTGTTTCAGACATTTGGGGAGTGAACCAGCTGACAGAAAATTTCTATCTATGCAGCTGTCTGTTTCTGTTTCTCTGTGATACACAAATAAATAAGATGAATGATAACAAATAAGAACTAAAACTTTCTTTAGGTACGGGCATTTAGCTTTGTGATTAAGTGATTAAGACATCTGCATTCCTCATCAGAGTACCTGGGTTTAATTCCCTTCTATGGCTTCCTAATAACATACATCCTAGGAGGCAGCAGTGATGGTTCAAGTTAACAGGTCCCCACCACTTGCCAGAGATCTGGATTTTCGGAAATACTCTTTGGTTCTAGCCCAGTCCTGGCCATTGCGGGCACTGGTGGCATGAACCAGAGGATATGAGTGATTTTGCTCTCTCTCTCTCCATCCCTCCTCTCTTCCCTCCCTCCATCTCAAATATAATTTTTAAACCTTAATTTTATTTAAATTAATCTTCACATGGATATTTAAAATTTAAGATAAAATATCTAAATCACATGACACTGTGCAACCACCTTGCTCTGCTACATCTATAAGCTGCAACCCTGATTTTACCTGCATCCTCACTAAATCTATTGTGTTCCACTGGTGTATCCATCCTTGTGCCAATATCACAGTATTTTAATTAAAACTGTAAATTTATAATAAGTCTGTACGTCTAGTAGAGCACCATATATTTTCTAATTCAACAGTGTCCCTTTGCACTTTTATGTTAGCTTTAAAATCAGATTACCAAATACCATCTCCTTTCCCCAAAATATTGAAATTTTTATTGGAATTATAATGACTTTCTGGCTCACGTGAAGTGAAATGAATACTTGGCATCACTGTGCACTCTAATACATGGACAGTATTTCTACAACTCCATTTATAATCTTATTTGCATTTTGGTAGATGATTTGGTAGATAATTTGATAAAATTTCTACTAAGTTCCCTCCTTAGTAGGAAGAACCTCACAGATACTGCTATATTACTTACAGTGCTTATGTTTCTTTCAGTTTGTCCAAAAACTTAACATTATTTTTTGCTGTTCATTTCTTCCAGAAGTTCATAAATTCTATCAAGTATCTAATATCCATCTGATATATACTTGTACACTTTAGAATTCTCCTGTGTCAAAGTCTATTTGTAACAAACTCTGGTTTTGCATTTTGGAAAATGTTTTAAAATTTATCTATTTACTTATTTGAAAGGCAGAGTTACGGAGAGAGAGAAGGGGAGAAACAGAGCGATCTTTCATCTACTGGTCCACTCCCCTAAATGGACATAACAACCAGATCTGGGTTAGGCCAAAGCCGAGCCAGGATCTTCAGCCAGGTCTCCTACATAGGTGCAGGGGCCTAAGGATTTAGGTTATCCTCTGCTGCTTTCCCAAGCACATTAGCAGGGAGCTGGACTCTTAGCACCAGGACTCAAACTGGCACCCATATGGGATGCTGGCACTGTAGGCAGAGGCTTTACAGCTAAGTCACAATGCCAGCCCCAGAAAATGTCTTTATTTTCTCCTCATTCTGATAAGATAGTCTCCTTGGCATAGAATTCTAGTTTGGCAAATATTTTCATTAAGCTTATAAAAGACAGAAGGTACTCTCTGTATAAAAAATTAAAATCACAAAGATGACAATTTTTAAATTGTTCACAATCAAAATGCCCAGAGATCATCACTGTTAACATTTTTATGTTTATCTACACAATCATTTCAGCTATATACATAAAATTCATTTATAAAAGTTAGATCTCAGTTTTTGAAACCCAAAATTTTCTTGGCAATAGATTATTATTATTCTTTGAACAGAGTTATTTTTTAAAGCCTAGATTTTGTAGTCTGTGAGCTAACTTCAAACTCTCACTTGTTATTAACTGTTCAGCCTTGGCTTCATTACTTCTGTGCCTAAATGTCTTCATATAACCCAGCTGAGGCTTTTGTTGCCTAGTGCCAGAACTGAGGCTTTTGTTATTTAGTGCTGTAACTCAAAGCACATCATCCTAACCAAGCGAAATACCACTTCATCACATTACATGATTATTCCTTTACTCCAATGCAGCTCACACTCAAACTACATAAACAGTAAACCAGCTTCCTGATGATGAATACCTGGGGAGGCAGCCGATGATGACTCAAATACTCGAGTCCTTCCCACCCATATGGGAGACCCGGACTGAGCTCCTGGAACAACACAGCTGAGCTCCAGCTATTGCGGGCATTGGGAGAGTGAACCAGCATATGGAATACATCTCTTCTCTCTCTCTCTCTCTCTCTCTCTCTCTCTCTCTCTCTTTGTCTCTCTCTCTCTCTCTCTCTCTGCCTTTCAAATAAATAAAAAATAATTTTAAACATTTAAAGGTTCATATCTGTTAAATAAATGAATAAATAAAGCTTGAATATTTCTAACTCTAACTTATATCCAAAATTTCCCTCATAGTACAACTGCAGACCTCAAAGCGTCTCTGTGTAAGAAGTCATACTCACCTTAGTCTTCCTCCACCTCCCTCTACTTTTAATTTTATTCATTCTGAGAACTTTCATTGTATCTAAAATAAGTTCCTCAGAGATAACTTTGCTGAATTCACCAAAATCCTAAAGACAGGGGCACTATGTCACATGTCCTCATAACCTCATAGGTTTCTTTGCATGCTGATTGTTACATTATAACCATTTAATTCTGTTTGTGCCTCTTTCAAACTGTGCTACAAAGCAGTGACTGCAGCATTTGAAGGATTTATAAATTCTGACTCTCTAAGGGGTTCACACATAAGAAAGTGTTATAAAGCTTATCTGAAATATATGAAACTAAAATAATAATGCTTACTGTGAGCAAATGTTTGAGGGTTGTTGAATAAGAGGAAGAAAACAAAGTATTTATAATACTGTCTATATGACTTTAAAAAAAATAAGGGAAATCAAATATAAATGGAGCAATAAGATATTAATTAGAAGACCTGCCATGGGGCTAGGCATTGTTGGCATGGAAGAAACTAACAGATATTTTACGATGTCCAGAGAGTTAATTTCTGTCCAGTGAGTGAAATTTAAAATGAAGGCTATCATAGCTTAATATTTAGAACTAACTTAATAGAAACTGATGCTTGCCATCAATTGAAAAAGCTGTCTCTGAGGAAATAAAGTAACTATTAGTTTTATTTTGAAGTCTTTCATGATTTTTCAATAATCACAAAACATTCATCTTCTCTGTATTCCCCTTGGATTTTAGTCACATCCTAACAATTATATTGTCACTCTGTAATGGATTATATAACATCTGTTCCTCTAAGGATTGGGAACTTCAATTTTTTAACTCTTCATATTATTGCCAGTCTTAACACAATTGCTTGAAATAATATAGGTCCTCTGTGACTATGCTGAATAAATAAGTAAATGAGTGCTTTAGAAAATATTCATGTATTTAAAAGAAAGCACCACAAAAACTATTTCCCTGTTTCTTTACAGTTCCAGGAATGCAAGAATCCATAAAGCTACAATTATTTTTCAAAGGTACAGATTCTTTGAAAAGGATCTATAAGCTAGTCTTATCAGAAACTGCTGAGGCCAGCACTGTAGCGCAGTAGGTTAATCCTCTGCCTGCAGCACCAGCCATCCCATATGGGTGCCAGTTCTTGTCCTGGCTGCTCTTCTTCCAATATAGCTCTCTGCTGTGGCCTGGGAAAGCAGGAGAAGATGGCACAAGTGCTTCGGCCCCTGCACCTACGTGGGAGACTCAGAAGAAGCTCCCAGTTCCTGGCTTCGGATCAGCTCAGCTCTGTCTGATACAGCCATTTGGGGACTGAACCAGTGGATGGAAGACCTTTTTCTCTGTCTCTCCCTCTCACTGTCTATAACTCTACCTCTCAAATAAATAAAATCTTTAAAAAAGAAACTGCTGAGAATTGTGGAAGTATGCAATACACAATTTTTTCTGAAAATCAACAGAGATATGAACCCAAAATTGGTAATGTCTAGCCAGTACATTTGATATATCAGTACTTACAGGATTACATTTTTCCATGTAAGACAATACTTCTTGGATACAAAATAGTGCAATATTCCTTTCTGGCATGGGTAAAATAATTATTTAAGAGGGCATCATGGGCCGGCGCTGTGGCTCAATAGGCTAATCCTCTGCCTGCAGCGCTGGCACACTGGGTTCTAGTCCCGGTCGGGGTGCCAGATTCTGTCCCGGTTGCTCCTCTTACTTTCCAGCTCTCTGCTGTGGCCCGGGAGTGCAGTGGAGGATGGCCCAAGTCCCCGGGCACTGTACCCACATGGGAGACCAGGAAAAGCACCTGGCTCCTGGCTTCAGATCAGCGCAGTGCGCCGGCCGCAGCATGTCAGCCACAGCAGCCATTGGGGGATGAACCAACGTCAAAGGAAGACCTTTCTCTCTGTCTCTCTCTCTCTCACTGTCCACTCTGCCTGTCAAAAAATAAATAAATAAATAAAGAGAGAGCATCATGATGTGTATACATCTAAGTATAGTCAATATAGCTAATTTTCTTCCTTAGGAATTATATTTTATATGTTATATATAATTCTATAAATACAGATAAAATTCAGTGTATTTTATATAAGTACATACACTCTAGAGGTATAATAATATATACATGTTTTATTAGTTGGCTTTTTATTACTTCAACTAAAATACCTGAGAGGAACAACTTAGGCCTATAGTTTGGAGGTTCACAGTCCAACACCAGACCACCTCAGTAGTCTGGCATGACACGGAGGAATTATGATCAAGTGTGGAATTATGATCAGGTGTTGATGATTCAGGAAGCAGAGACAGGAAGCACATTCAGCTTACATGACCAACACTTCTTACATGAAATACCTCCCAAGGACAAATATTCAATTACTCAAAGACCACCCATTAGGCCTACTTTCCAGATGCCATAATTCAATCAAGTATCCACATTCTCATTAACACAGGACCTAGTAGACTGAGACCCCAGAACATGGACCTTTGAGGGCTATCCAGATTATTCTCCAAACCATAACATATATATATATGTGTGTGTGTGTGTGTGTGTGTATATATATATATATATATATATAGAGAGAGAGAGAGAGAGAGAGAGAGAGAAATGCATGTTGTATATAACATCAGTAGATTTGCTTAAGAAAAAATTTAATCTCACAGTACAAACATCTGGTTAGTCAAATTTGAAGAATTAGAAATAACTGCAATCTACCACACACATATGTATGTATTTGGTTTCTAAAAATAATTCTTATAAGAAATTAGCTTAAGAATCAAGCATGTGGGCTGACACTGTGGCACAGAAGGTTAATCCTCTGCATGCAGCACCAGCATCCCATATGGGCACCGGTTCTAGTCCCGGCTGCTCCTCTTCCAATCCAATTCTCTGCTATGGCCTGGGAAATCAGTAGAAGATGGCCCACGTGGTTGGCCCCTGCACCTATGTGGGAGACCCAGAAGAAGCTCCTGGCTCCTGGCTTCGGATCAGTGCAGCTCTGGCCATTACAGTCATTTGGGGAGTGAACCAGTGGATGGAAGACCTTTCTCTCTGTCTCTCCCTCTCACTGTCTACCTCTCAAAGAAATAAATAAAATCTAAAAAAATAAAATAAAATCAAGCATGATGATCATTCTGGGAGCCACCCTCGTTGCATATGAGCTCAGCTAGAGAGACAGGCATTAAGTGGCTCCGGCTCTGCCTTCTGTGAGCTTCCCTCACTGCAAAGCTGGCAAAGACACCCAGACACTTTGGAGGCCAGGAAATGATGGCTGAATAGGGAGAAGACTAGTTTTAGCCACAGAAAGATAACCAGTAAAACAAAAGAAGGACCATATTCCCAGGGAATAGTGGGAGAAAAAAATTTTGTGGCGATCCCACAGAACAGAACAGAGACTATGTGGAGCAGCAAGGACAGTGAACACACAAGCAGCAGCCAGCAGCACACTACCAGTGACTCCTGCAGCTAGCAGCCAATGGGGAAACATCATCTTCCCAGAGCAAGGCGAGAGGAGGCTGGCTCCAGGAAGGGAAGATACATTGTTTCCCTCCCCTCCCATTACCAAAGTACCAGACCTGGCTTGTTGAGGTGGAACTCCAACCAGCCTCTGTTGGGCAGCTCAATCCAGGGTTGGGAATGGATCCTGTGCACCCTGAGATTGTGGGAGTCCTGCACACTGTGACTGAGGGAATCCTGTGATCTGTCAGTTCTGCAGAGGCCATAGAGAGGCATAGGATATAAATGGATTTCTGGGCACTCACCGGGTCCAACTCCAGAACCTCAAAACTGTGTGCTAGGGAGTGACCTCCCAGAAAGCTCAGTGTTCACACTTTGGAGCTCTGTGCAGTTGCCACACCCAAGTGGGTGGGGTGCACAGGCACTGTGAGCTCACTCTGGGCAGTGAACTTGACAGTTACCTTGACACCAAGAAGGGCTGAGGCTGTGAACACACCAGCCAGCATTAACATCACCTCCCTCCACTGATAATAGAAGAGATGTACCACACCGAACTTGGTCATCACTCTGGACTCGCGCACCCACAGTGCTGGCCAGATTTCCCTGGCCCTACTCAACCAACACTTCCGGATATCTGTTGTAAGCTAAAGTCATTACCCTAAGCCAAATAAGCACATTTCCAAGCACAAAGTCTCCAGAGGAGATAACAAAAAGTGATTCCACAAATACATAAAAAAATCAATGTAAAAATGCAAGGAACATGGATAAGGAGGGCAATGTGACTCCTCTAGAGGAACACAATAATGAAACAATATTGGACCATAAAGACAGGGAGATTTACAAAATACCTGAAAACAAATTTAGAAGAATGACTGTAAAATTACTGAAAAACAAAAGAAGTTACATGAAATAAGGAAATCCATACATGACATGAATTTAAAATTCTGCAAGGCAGTGATATTGTAGAAAAAAATATTAGAAATGAAGCATTCAATATGCCAAATAAAGATACAGTGGAAAGTCCGAACAACAAACTCAACGAAGTAGAAGAAAGAAATCCAAGTTAGGGGGCTGACCTGGTGGCATAGAGGGTAAAGCCACCACCTGTGATGCTGGCATCCCATAAGGCTACCAGTTCATGTCCTGGTTGCTCTACTTCTGATCCAGCTCCCTTGGATCTTGATGTGTTTATAAACCCAAAAAGGAATTCCTGGATTTGCTACTTACTTAGAAAACAGATTCATGTGATTTGGGACATACCACATAATCTCTTTGAGGTTCAGCTTTTTAAAATATGGAAAGCAGGAAGAATAATAGCACCTAAACTATAAGGTCATTGTTAAACAAATGAGATAATGCATGTCAAGTGTTCAAATAATTATTATTCAGTAAATATTCTATTATTTTAATAATATTGGTGATACTCTGGCTGATTACTAATATGCACAGCACAAAGCCATGGCAGTAGGAGTGGAGAGAGATTATGAAAACAGAATCTGAAGGGAATGGTGACTTTTTGCTCATGATTGAGATGGGGTCTAGGATTAAGTGTGTTCTGATTTGAGTGATTGGTAGATGTCCACATAATTTCTCAATGCAGGAAGTAAAGAGGAATCAGCAAGTTTAGAAGGAGGTAAATTCAATTTGAGATGTGGAAGATTTGGAATACCTGGGGGATGATCATATGAGGAATGTTTAAAAAGTGGTTTGGTATATGTCAAATTTTGTGGACTGGCACATGCTCATGAAAATCAGCATCATGTAACAAATCATTGGTAACAGGAGGAGTTAAAGGGTTCAAAGGATCATAATGCCACATGCAGAATCCATGAGAACACAGACACAGACACATTAAAGGATGAGTAGATAAGAAGATACAAAGACAACCAAAAAGAGGTTATGAAGAAAGGATTACTTTAGGAAGTTACATTTATACAAAAGCTGGGAAAGGAGACAGTTTCAATGAATTAGTAGTAATAACTGTCAAGTTCCAAGGAATGATCTGGTAAGATAAAGATGAACACAAATCTACTGTTATGTAATCAATGACCTTGTATGGGGAATAAATTATTTTATAATTTGCATTCATTTGTTCCTGATACAAATGAAAAGATGATTCATTCTTAATAATACACAAATCTAAAAAATAGGTAGTGATTAAACAAACAAAAGAAAATATGTCTGTTTGCATTATTTAACAGTATTACTTATTTACTTTTAATTCACAGCCACCTTCCAAGGGTGCTATTAAAATGTCCATGGATTTTTCAAGATGCAATTAAACTTTAGTTTAGAGATAGCACTTTTAAAATTTCAGATAGGGAAGCCTATATAATTCACAAATCAAGACCACTGGTAATGACAATCCCTTAAATGCACTAATTTGACTTGGTACAAACTTACTTTAATGCAGTAATACATTTTAATGCAGTAATACATTTTAAGTCCAATCTGTGAAGAATGGTAGAGGTTAACTATTGATAACTTTGTCTGTGTTACTGGAAAATCTCCCCCACTGTATCACCAAGGAAACATATGTAGATTGATTTCCACTATCCCATTACTTAATATGCCCCAAAGGAATACAAAGAAAACAGCAATCTCCTCTCACTTGCCAAGGGAATTCACAAACTCTTTGCCCTGCATCACTGATCTCTTTGCTTCTGCTGGATCATGAAAAATAAAAATAAAACAGTGGTATTCATTTAGCCAAGTGGTCGAATGTCCATGTCCCATGATGGAATGCCTGAGTCTAATTCCTGGCTCTGCATCTTGATTCTTCCTGCTAGAGTGAAGCTAGAAAAGCAGGAGTGATGTCTTACATGGGTGGGTTCCTACTACCACATGGAGACCTAGAAAGCATTGCTGGTTCCTGCCTCTGGCCCCAGGCCAGTCTCAGCTACTGTGGCATTTGGGGAATGATCCAGCAGATGGGATCTCTCTCTCTCTCCTCTCTCTTCTTTCTCTCTCACACACACACTCTCAAAAAACAAAACAAAACAAAAACAGATAAACAAAAGTTTTTAAAAGTAAATAGATAGGTAAATAAATAAGTTTTCTTGACTTGATTCTACTGTGCCAGTTTCCCACAACACTAATTTTTCTGCTTTCCTTTTGCAAAAAAATTTGTCTATATTTTCTGCCTCCAATATTTTCCCTCTCCTCTTTCCTAAGACCACTCGTATTTCAACCCATCCCTGCCTCAATATCCCCAAAAGGCTTCATGTTGTTAAATCTGAAGGTCAGTTATTAACTGATAACTCATCATCAACTTAATTGATCTACCACCAGCAACAACTGCCACATTTGTTATTTTCCTTCTCCTTGATATACTTTTCTCTTGACCTCTCTGCATGCCCTCTTGGTTTTCCTTCTCATCACAGAGCTGCTTGTGTCTGCTTTGTTGATTCCTTTTCTTTCTGACCACTCAGTACTGCAGAGTCCCAGTGCCCTTGGTCTTCTCTTTTCTGTCACCTGTAACCCTAAGCTCTACTATAACTTCATGCTCCATTTATATAAGGACAACTCTCATAATTAAATATTTATTTCAGACCTTTCTCTCAAACTTTAGATTAGTAACATAAATACCTCTGTACATTTCAAACTTAGCAAGCTGAAAACTGGCTATGCTAGAATTTTTCCACTCCTCTAGCCATAAACCATCTCCAGCCACAAAGTACCTCTATCCTGTGGCAACTGATTCATCTCACTAATTTCTCAGGCCAAAAATATCATAGTTACCCTGACTCTTTCTTTCTTTCATATTTTACATCCACTCATTTAGCATATTCTGTTGGTGGCGCCTTTATAAGAGATACAAAACATGAACAATTCTCACTACCCTCATTCTTTTTCACCACTGTGTCTGACCTAAGAGCTCAGACCCCAGCCTGCTGTCCTGAGGTTCAACACCCAATAAAGCTTAAAGGTTTCTACCCCTAGGTCAATGCTAGACCTGGATAGAAGCCTCTGGACTTTCCTAGCATCAGGCCGAAGTCTGTGCTCTAGTGGGATGGACTCACTTCAGTGTGTGTCATCACTGGTCTCAGAAAGTCTGGGTCTGTATTTCCAGGACTGACTTTATGGGACCTGGTGACTGTGGAATCCATGTAACCTAACCTGGAGCCTGCCTGGGTTGGCCAAGAGGTTGCTTTTGTCATTACCCTCCAGTGCGAAGAGAGCAAGGAGCTACAGGACTGCGTCTTGGAATGCAGTTTCAGGCTGATAAAAACCAATGTTGAGCAGATCCTAATGATCCTTTTTGTTGGATGAGCACCTGAGAAATATTTCTAGACTTTCCTCAGTTATCAGGTGGGAGTTCTGTGCCCTGGTGAGAAGGACTTCTTTTGGTATGTCTTCTCAGCAGCCTCCCATGGGCCTAGGGTGCACCCCCAAAGGTTGCACATGGACTTCATGAATGAGATACAGGTGTGACCTACCTAGAGCCTGCCTGGGAAGCTAAGGGGTTGCCTCTATTATACCTCCAACAACCTTGGGCAGACAGCAAGGAACCACAGGACAGTTTGGGGACTCAATGCAAGGCTGGTAAAACCCTACTTTAGGCACATCCTAATGTCCCTGTCACTCAGCTACAGTTTACAAAGAGAGCCTCTGTATATGCTTTACTGCAAATGGGGTTCTGTGGCTTCAGTTTATCGGTATTATTCCCCAGCCAGTATCACCAGTAACTCCCAGGAGCAACATCAGTCAGCAAGTCCACATCAATATCAGACAGATCAGAGCAAGGCTGCCTTTTGTCCAATTTCCGGGATGTGCTGATCTTCATGAGCAGGGAGCTCCAGATGTTATCTAGTTTCATGGCATTGGTTGCCCCTGGATAAGGAGTGTGGGCCTACCCCTATTCCAAGAAGAGCCTTGTAGGGACAAACTACCTTTCATGGGCACTTCCCCAGTTCATTCTGAACAACATATCAACCACAGATTTGGGACAAATGTTGCCACGGCTTGCATTATAGGAGTACTAAGAGTTAAGAGACAACAGTGAATCTGGGGCAGACCTTGGCAAAGGGTTCTATATAGTGCTGAAACAGCAGAGGTGTCCACAGCCTCAGGGAAAGTAAGTAGGTTGCTTAAAATTTCTAAGACAGCCACAAATGAAGCCAGATTTCTGTAACTAATCCTTCAATGCACAATTAACACTGGGCAGTAATTGGGCAACAAAATCATCAAGAACTTCCAGGGAACCATGACCTTACCTAAGAAAGTAAAATAAGGCCTAGAAAGCAACAATTTAGAAATTGAAATTCTAACATTTGCATATTTCAAAGTAGCTATTTTAAGGAAACTCAGTGAACTCAAAATAAGACAGAGAAATGACCAATACAGAGAGATTTTAGGAAGAGATGAGCATAATTAAACAAAATCAAACAGAAATATTTCAAAAGTAGACAAAGTGACATTAAAAATGTGATACAAGGCATCAACAGCAGAATCGATCAAACAAAAGAAAAAATAACCTGTAATCTCAAGGAGAGGCTATTTGTAAATACACAGTTAGGAAATAAAAAAGAATCAAGTGGAATGAGGAAAACTTATGAAAAGGGCAAATATCTATGTTATTGGGATTCACTGTGGACTTGAGAATGCTGGTGGGACAATCAATGAAATCTGTCAAAGGGACTTCTGCACTTCCATATTTATTGCAGTACTTGTTGCCGTTGATTTCTCAACAATGTTGCAGTGGATTCCTTTCTGAGAGGAGCAGCATGGTGGGGGCAAGAGGCGCGGAGTCACCACACAGACCCCGGGAGTCGAGTGAAAGCAGGCTTGAGGCGAGCAGCCCGCAGACTCGTTTATTACAGTTGGAACAACATCTTATATAGCCAAGACCTGCCAATCTGGTCAAGGGGCGGTCTATGCCCCAACCAATCACAGCCTGCTGCCAGGCAGGCTCCGTTGCCAGGTGGGTTTCAAAGTCATTCCTGAGTAACTGACACTCGCTTGCCAGTGGCCACCTTGGCATGGCCTTCTCATTCCACCACAAGTACTGTTCACTACAGGCACAAAATGGAAACAACCCAAGTATCCATCAACTGATTAGCGGATAAGAAAAATAAGGTACAAATATACAAGAGAATAATAATCAGCCAGAAAAAAGTATGAAATCTTATCATTCACAAAAACATGGATGGAATTGGAGATCATTATGTAAGTGATATAAACCAAAACAGAAATACAAGCACATGATCTCACATGTGGAATAAAAATAAAAGGTGATCTCTGATACTAAGTTTAAGTGATCGAAAGATAAAAATTTTTTAAAAATCTTATTTTACAGAACAGGACAAGGATACTTCTTGTCACACCACCTCTTACACATAGTGTAACACATCCATATCTTGTAAAATAATTTACAAGTAAATACATAGGAAAAATGTTTGTATTATTAAATAATTTTTACATGTGATATGTCATTGTTAATATATCAAGATAGTAAACAAATTCCTACAACAAGGTTACCAAATACAAAAACCATTATAAAAATCAATATTTCTGCATCAAAATTACCTAACTATAAGTAAAAGAGAAATACATTATAAATTTATTTTTAATAACAATAAAATTTTAAGGTAGTCCGGAATGAATCAATAATATATAAGATGATAACGAACTATAATTTTAAATCTATTAAATAGCATAAAAGGACATAAAAGGAAACTTTATTTAAAAAGACAATTACTACACATTCAAAACAATTCCAAAAATACAGGAGGACCATTTGGAGAGAGAATAGATAGAGATATTTTAAATTTTACCTAGGATAAAAACAATTTACCACAGTTAAGGTAATTTCAGAAAAAATTACAAGAGGAAACATGTCCAGCGAAACTGTTAGTCGTGCTACAAAGCCTTTATCATTTAAACAATGTTAAATTGGTGTACAAAAGATAAACAAAAAAAAAAGAGAGAAGCTTCAAAATAAATCTATGTATGCATATTGTCAGTGTATGAGAGTAGTGAATACATTTTCTCATTAAGGAAACAATGGGCCATATATTGAGTGACATTTAAACATTTTGCTTAATATATGAAGAATATTAAATATGGATGCATTCACTTCATCACAACCCAACATAAATTCCACACTGATGAAAGGCCAAAATATACAAGGTAGAAATTTAAAGTCAAAATGTTTTATCAAAAAATCTTTGAATTGATCACAAAAAATTGATTCAACTTGCATGAAAGCAATGAATTCAATGAATTTTCCTGAGGCAGAATACAAAACAAGCATCAGTATTGTTTCAGATTGCATATTGCACCTGATTTTGGAGAGTCTTAGGAACATTTGGAAGTCTGAGCTTGAGCTGAAACTGTAGCTAAACCGGCAGCATCAGAACTGGCCTTCATTTGAGATTTAGCCTTGGCAGTTGAACAGCAGAGCCTAAAACCCTTGACTCATCAACTTTTTGTAATAACATAACAAATACCTGAGAGATCATCTTGGGAAGAAAGGTTTATTTTGGCTTACAGTTTGGAAGTTTATGGTCTAAGATCATGTGACTCCAATAATCTGTTGTCTTATAAGGATCATGAATGTCAGAATCTGTGCACAGAAGGGTCAAAGGAAAGCCAGGGAATATATTTTTCTTATGTAACTAAGCCTCTCACAAGAACTACACTCAGAGACAAGTCCTTAATGGGTTAAAGACTTCCCACTAGTTCCATCTCCCCAGTGCCATAATTAGATCCATTCTTCAAACTCAATCCATTAATCAGTAACATAACACTTTGAGGTTTAAACATCTGCATGGGATCCAGCATTGTGTCATAGCAGATAAAGCCTATACCCATGATGCCAGCATCCCATACTGGTGCTAGTTCGAGTCCTGGTTGCTCTGTTTCCAATCCAGTTCCCTGATAATGGACCTGGGAAAGCAGCAGAAGAAGGCCAAAAGACCAGGAAAGAGGTAACCCAGCAAAATGGAAAATTTTTAGACAATAACTGCTCTATTCCAGCTAAACCACACACAGAAAGCTAAGACCCAAGCCCCATCCACATCAGAAAAGGTTATGTAAAGATACACAAAGAATATTTGTAAAAAGAATGAAGGAGAAAAGATATCTTATCTAGGAGAAAAACATAACTTCTTATAAGAAACAATGGAAGCCAAAACAAAGTGGCACAATATTTTCAAGTGCTGAAAAAAGGAACAATTTCAGATTTTATAGGAAAATATAGCTAAAACAATGGATTTTTAAAAATTAAACTTGAGCTTGGTGCAAACCTTTCTAAGTAAATAACAAATCAAAAACTAAGGTCTAGAGATGAGTCACATTGCCTAAATGGCTAAATAATGTGATTTCTCTGTGTATGCGTATGTGTGACAGATTATTCAGTCTTAAAAGAAAATTCTAACACTGCTACAATATGATGGAATCTTATAGATATTATGTTAAATAAAATAAGCCAGTTCCAAGAGTGACTAGTGTGGTTCCTAATTTCCTTTCTAGGAAAGTTATTTGCACTTCTATTTCATCCAGCACAAATCATAGCTAGATAGCCCTAGAGAATGCCTAGGTATACGGAGCTTAAGAAATGCTAGCCACGGCCAGGGCTATGGTCTACTGGGTACAGCCTGTACCTCTAGTACCAGCATGCCATATGGGTGCCAGTTCGAGTCCTGGCTGCTCCACTTCTGATCCAGCATTCTGCTATGGCCCAGGAAAGCAGCAGAAGATGGCCCAAGTCCTTGACCCCTGAGCCTGCGATTTAGACCTGGAAGAAGCTCCTGGCTCTCTCTGCCTCTGTCTTTCTGTAACTCTGCCTTTCAAATAAATAAATAAACATTTCTTAAACTTTTATTTAATGAATATAAATTTCCAAAGTACAGCTTATGGATTACAATGGCTTCCCCCCCCATAGCCTCCCTCCCACCTGCAACCCTCCCCTCTCCCACTCCTTCTCCCCTTCCATTCACATCAAGATTCATTTTCAATTATCTTTATATACAGAAGATCAATTTAGCATATATTAAGTAAAGCTTCCAACAGTTTGCACCCACACAGAAACACAAAGTGAAAAATACTGTTTCAATACTAGTTATAGCATTAATTCACATTGTACAGCACATTAAGGACCGAGATCCTACATGAGGAGTAAGTGCACAGTGACTTCTGTTGTTGACATAACAAATTGACACTCTTTATGGCGTCAGTAATCACCATAGGCTCTTGTCATGAGTCGCCAAGGCTATGGAGGCCTTTTGAGTTTGCTAACTCTGATATTATTTAGACAAGGTCATAGTCAAAGTGGACGTTCTCTCCTCCCTTCAGAGAAAGGTACCTCCTTCTTTGATGACATGTTCTTTCCACTGGGATCTCACTCACAGAGATCTTTCATTTAGTGTTGCTGTTTTTTTTTTTTTTTTTTTTTTTTTTTTTTTTTGCCAGAGTGTCTTGGCTTTCCATGCCTAAAATACTCTCATGGGCTTTTCAGCCGGATCTGAATGCCTTAAGGGCTGATTCTGAGGCCAGAGTACTGTTTAGGACATCTGCCATTCTATGAGTCTGCTGTGCATCCCGCTTCCCATGTTGGATCGTTCTCTCCCTTTTTGATTCTATCAGTTAATATTAGCAGACACTAGTCTTGTTTATGTGATCCCTTTGACTCTTAATCCTATCATTATGTTCAATTGTGAACAGAAATTGATCACTTGGACTAGTGAGATGGCATTGGTACATGCCACCTTGATGGGATTGAACTAGAATCCCCTGGTGTGTTTCTAACTCTACCATTTGGGGCAAGTCCGATTGAGCATGTCCCAAACTGTGCATCTCCTCCCTCTCTTATTCCCACTCTTATATTTAACAGGGATCACGTTTCAGTTAAGCTTCAACACTTAAGGATAATTGTGTATCAATTAGAGTTCAACCAATAGTATTAACTAGCACAAAAAAAATACTAAAATGATAAAGTATTACGTTGTTCATCAACAGTCAGGGCAAGGGCTGATCAAGTCACTGTTTCTCATAGTGTCCATTTCACTTCAACAGGTTTTCTTTTTGGTGCTCGGTTAGTTGTTACCAATGAGGGAGAACATATGATATTTGTCCCTTTGGGACTGACTTATTTCACTCAGCATAATGTTTTCCAGATTCCTCCATTTTGTTGCAAATGACTGGATTTCATTGTTTTTGACTGCTGTATAGTATTCTATAGAGTACACATCCCATAATTTCTTTATCCAATCTACTGTTGATGGGCATTTATGTTGATTCCAGATCTTAGCTATTGTGAATTGAGCTGCAATAAACATTAAGGCACAGACTGCTTTTTTGTTTGCCAAGTTAATTTCCTTCGGGTAAGTTCCAAGGAGTGGTATGGGTGGGTTGTAT